>NC_091397.1:24473312-25723312 GCF_032191515.1 Phaenicophaeus curvirostris | reverse complement strand
AAGGTGGCCCATGAAAGGATCAGAATGGGTGGAGGGACAGTAACTGGCATAGGGAAATTAAATAAGGATTCCAAGACAGGACTAGAGAAGATGGAGGAGGAAGGAGTGTTAGAGATTCAGAGAGTTAGGGGCTGACAGTTGATGATAAATATGGCAGCAAGTATATAGCATTTTGTTCATTTTCTAGTACCTGAAAGACCTCAGGTTGTACCAGAAACACTTTACGGTTTAAGAGCGTTTTGATGATAATATGTGCAGGGTAGAACTTTTAGGCCTTTAGATCCTCTTCAAGTGTAGACATACCTTCAGTTTGCACTTGAAGCACAACTTCTGGTATAGTTTTCTCCTGAAGGAGAAACCAAGCAGCTCCACCAACAAAACTGGTGGCATACACTAAGTGGAAATATTCAATGGATTTGTTTCAAAACTGGTTTACTACTCTAAACTGAGACACCAATGCAGATTTGGCTCCTCTTTCACACTTTTTTTTTCAACTCTTCTGCACAGTCTTCAATGTATTATCCTTTTCCCAACTATTTTTTGTAGTCTCCCAGTATCCCTGTTGACTCTTCTTGGCACACTAGTTCCTCCTTCCCATTGACAACCATTTTCTTTTTTTTCTTTTTTCTTATCTTCTGGAGCAACAAACCTATTCTGGAAGTTCTTAGTTTTCATTCTTTCCTCAATGCTTATTCTTCTTAATAATAATGTTCAGCCATGCTCTTCACATATTCTTTTTTTTTCTTGAATCACTCTCCTACCTTCTTACTGTCCTCAGTTCTTGCCTGAATTCCATCATAATTTCCAGCTGCATCTCTAGCACTCTGTCATTTTTTTTTTTTCCTGTGGGTTCTCTCAGGCAACACTTCAAACACAAATAGCTCCTATCAAGTATCCACTTCATGGTAAAGTACATCCTGCAGCTTTTGCATCCAACCATCTGCAATTATTTGGCCTAATCTGCTGCTACCTTAGCTGACATTATCTTTCCTTCCCTGTCTCTATCTTTTAAAGGGAAGAATGAATGTCTCTACTGCCCTCAGTTTAAGGTGCTCCTATGCACAATGTCTGCTTGCTGTTTTAAACATTTTGTGTGGGACAGCATGGCTTCTTCATGTAGACCTGACAATTAGCTCTTTGCTCACTGTGTTCAAACAGTGTGATTTTTTTTTTTTTAATCTTTTACCTGTAAGGTCTTGTTTCTAGCTGCAACACACAATTCTCAGTGCACTCTGCAGACTGCATCCAGAGCTAGCACCCTGCAATCTGCAGCTGAAAAGCCATAAGGATGGTTCTTTTTTTCACTACAGGCAAGTCCAATGCAGACTGTCCTGTTGACATTCTTGCATTTGATATTTTATTGAACACTTGTGTGGCTCGAATATTAGTTAAATGAGCTACGTCATTGTGAAGTTGCGGAGAAACTATATTGTATTGCTGGACTTGCTTTTTTTCTCATACATAAAGAATGTAAGTAACATCACAGTTAAGAAAGTAATAACCTTGGACACAGTTCTGTCTATTTGGCAAACAATGGATGTTTTCACCTTGAATTCAGTAACAAAAAACTTGCCTAGATATCATGAAGTCTGTGAGATTTGCATTGGGCAATTACTTACCTTTTTATTCCCCAGATGCTGTTTTTTAGGCAACATAAACTTTCTACATAACTACATCTGCTAATATTAGCAGGTTTTACTACCTTAAAAATATGCCAAAATCCCAAGAACACATTCTTAAGTTCTTTCAACCCACCCTTTAAGTATTTAAGTTTGATAAATTGGGTTATTGGTTTAAAATTCATATTTTGTGATGTGGGAATATAGCTAATTTTCTTCAGGAAAATGAGAAAATTAAGTCTTCTCTTTGGAGACTTCCTTAGTTATAACATGGGTATGATGATATTCACCCTTTAATAATGCACATAATTTATTGTAACATGACTGTGACAGCTGAGATATTCAAACTGACAATTCATAACACATCAACTTAATTAGCACTTCCAGCCCTCTTTGTGAAAATGAACAGTTCGGCTGAGTTTTGGAACAATAAGTGGATTCTAATTCAAACTGCATGACCCAAAAGAAACCAGAAGAATGCTGAATTACTTCAGTAAAACCCACAACATTGTACTATAAAACTTTAGCCTTGAAGCAATCAGGGGTCATAGAACCAGAGTTGAGGTTGTTGGATTGCTAATAATTGTTGCAGCTTTTGTTTTTATGGACACAATTGGCAATATGATGTTGCTGCAATTAATGATTTTTAAGCTTAGAGCTGTGATACTCTTTAAAACTTTACAGTTGCTGTGCAGCATCATAATTGGTCTTCCATCCACCTGCCTGCCCCTCATCTTGTAAAAAATTCACAATTAAGTACCTTATGCCAGGAGGAAGAGTATTTTTATTTCTTTAAATTAACAGCAGAATTTAAAATATTTCATTTTTTCTTTATATATTCTTGTGATGTTAGACATCCCTCAGTGAGATTTTTTTAACTCTCACTGAGATTTTAAATCTCATTGAGATTTTTTTCAACATTAAATAAGATCTGCCTTTATATGCTGGCTAGTTGCAAACATTCTATTATTTGCCTGGCTTATTTTAGCCCAGATACTGTGCATAACCACTGGGCTTCTAAAGCATCCACAGGAATACTTAATAACTGCTTGCCACCTCTGATGACAGAAAATTATTTCCCATTTATTATAGAACTGCATAAGACATCATGGCTTGATCCTTGTCAATCTATTTGAGCTCTTTACTTGCTCACTCATCTTCACAGCTGTAGGTTTTTCACCATGAGGATGAAATTCAGACTCTTTCAAACCTTAGAAACTGGCACAAAGTCACTGAATATCATGACATACTCATGAAATTGGAACTTTTTAAAAAAAAAAATATTTCAGGTACTTCAAAGAGTCAGTCCTGTGCATTAAAACTGCCATGTGTATGTACTACATTATCCTAAGTACAATGGAGTTAGTTAATTGCATTCAATTTAATGATTTGGAGAAGTGGAAACTATTCTGGTAGACTTTTACTGTCATTTATAAGCTGCTACTACTGCTAAGGGACAGCCTCACGGTCTGTTGAATTAATCTGTCATTCATCAAGAGACAACAAAGATAAACAAAAAATGATGGCACAGCTCTGCATTTAGCCACCACAAAGTTTCTGTGCTACAGTTGTCATCGTGATACAGGATAGAAAGAAAATGTACAGCACTATGTGTAGGCTTAACACACCACTAGTAGGCTAACTGCCTGCTCTTGACAGGGACTTGCTCAGCAGTGCAGTCTCCTCCTCCAGCATGTGAGATGGTGCTGACCATGATGCTAGTCAGGACAGCTATACCTCTGTAAGTTGTCTGAGCCGCCTGTCCCTCACCCCTGCTTTCATGGGGCACTCCATAACTGTAGTGATATGTACACATCGTTTTACTATTTACCTTTTTCTTAGTAAACTTTTAGAGCTGATACTTCAAATTTCTAGGTTGAACGTTATCACAATAAATTATTCTAAGGATATTTGTTTTCATGGTCAGACCTTTTGTATAGCAGAGGGAATATTTCAGTAAGTTTGTGAGGTGTTTTCTAATGTAGTTGCTTATTCTTTTCCTATTGCTTTTGTCTCATACCAGGTTTTGTAATCTGCTTTTCATTAAGCAAGACGTCTCTCCCAGGTTTTAAGATATGTGCATGCTGATGTCTCATCCCCTTGTGTACTGAGCCAGTCACCACATAAAGGCACCTTTTGTGTAATACCAGAACTGCTTACCAGTGAAAACAGAAGTTGTGAACAGAGCACATTTAGTGTTCAGGGAATGTAGGGGAAGAGTTACTCAGCCATTTCATTTGGCTGCTTTCCCAGCCTGAACTGAAAATGCTGATGGGCAAGGACTGTTGTCCTGCCCTGTTAGCATCACTCCTGTTGTCCAAGTGTAATTCTGCATCTCCTGTCGTGTCTTAGTGAAGGGATGCAAATGCCAATTTGTTCTTCAGGAAGATGGTTCAACTGTTATTGTAAACAGAAGGCCAAATCAAATGACTTTAAGTGCTCAGTCTCAATAGCAACAGTGTTGAAATGAATCATATGAAGTGTTCCTCTGACATGCAGTTACAAGGCAACAACATGGTTAAACAGAACCAGCAGACAGATTTGCATTCACTGGCATTATGGGTATAGCTTTGGTACCATTTTTGCCTGTTAGGTTTTACCTGGCACCAAAATATTCATGGAAATGTATTCTCCTGATAGGCTTAATTGGGAATTGTCAAATATACCCAAGGTTTCTATCACTCTTATTCTATAAATTTGTGTGGGTGTGTGGAAAGCAGCTAGTTTGGATTGGTCAATCAGTAATAAATTTCTTGATTATCCTTTGTGAAATATGGCCTCTCTCTTTATGGAAATTTTGAAGAGTATTATTTGTGTAATTAAAAATTACTCAGCCAGAAATATTCTTGAATACTTGAATTTACTAACAGTCTCAGAAATTTACATTTCAGAAGCAAATATATTCCAGAAGTTTTTGCTTTGCTTGTTTTGGTTTTCTCTGAGAAATATATATTTTTTCTTTTCCTAGGAATAGCATGAGTTAGAGTTTTAAAATTTCTTCATGTTGAGCAACTATAAACACCATTCAAATTTGCTTCAGAATGAACACGGCATTGTTGACAACTGATTTGAATGAGCTGTCATAGCAGTACTAGGAAGGATTCTTTCAATCCACACAACAAATTAAAGAGGAAAAAAATAGAATATCTATGACTCAGTAGTGGGGGAAAATTTTCTAAATTAATTAAGGCAGTTTGTTGCTGGTTTTAAGACAGTACTTTATTCAGGACTTCCATTTTCAATCAAATACATATTTCAGAGTTCTACATATATGACTGATATTAGTCAGCTGCCTACATTTGTTTCCAAAGATGGAGTCACTCCAAATCAGAAGTGACTTTAAAACCCTGATCTAAGTTTTAATTGTTTGCATAGCAAGACTGGGATTTCCACTTCTGGTTTCCCAAGGATGCCTGACAGAAGGTGGTGTTTCTTGTTCCTGGTCAGTGCTCCACAGAAGGCATCAAGAGTGGCTGAAATGAATTATTCACCAGTGTGATTACCACAAACAGCTGCTGAAAATTAACAGCTCTGGATACACTTGCATTTCTGTTGTGCCATACCCAGTCTGTTAGCTCCTGACCGACAGGTTTCCTGGTGAAATGCTAGTGTAGTCTGATTCTTCATTTATGTTATTTTGAAATACAGGATTTCAGAAAAGTCTATGGCATGTGCTGAAGTGCAGGTCACACTTCCAAACAATGGGGCTTTTGGTAAGAGACTGGAAATGCGGAAAAAGTTTCTGCTGCAACAGGCGAGACAGAGGTAATGGAAACTTCAGTTGTGCCTGTGATTCTGTTAGGGAACCATTCTTTTCAGTCTTTCTTCTGACACGCTCAGCAGTGATGGAACTGTTAGAGAGCTGCCTCCCCAGGCCAGCTGAAAAGGGCACCAGAGATGGTATTCAAAGACAGATCTTCACTCAGGCTCTTTTATTCCCTGTTACAAAGAGATGAGATCCTGGCTCCAGTTTGTAGAACAATTCAACTAGACAGTTATATCTAGTATCCTTCCCCTCACCGAAATACAGGCCATTATCAAATTCTTTCCTTTTGTCAGTGTAGTGATAGCTGTTATACGCTGCCATGTGTGATTTTATCCTAAATGTTGGCACAGAAGAAGTCAGATTATGTATTTCACACTCCTTAGAAAATAAGGCTTAAAAAAAGGCTTAAAAATGTTGATATTGACCTGACAATAATGAAGAAACCATCACAACAGCACTAATCCATTGTTGCAGAATGATTAAAGCTTTTTCTTCTGTTTTCTTTGTGAGTTTTTTTTTGCCATGGGACAGGGAGCGAGGAGAGGCTTATCATAATAAACTTTAAGGAAATGGTGGGAAAAAAAAATTTAAAAAAAAAGTGAAAATCTTGCATTAAGCCATTTTTCTGAGCCCAATGTAGACAACTCCATTCACTTAGTTTTGTATGTAGTTTCAGTGAACCAAAAATTATATTTTTGGAGAATTTGTGATGAATTTTTTGCACTTTAGTAAACTTATTTTCAGATAGATTTGACTTTCTATTCTCCACTTATGTCCTTTAGTCAACAAAACTGGATACTCATCATAAGAGAAGGCAGACAGAGTGCTCATAATTAAAGAAGTTGAAAAGTTTCATTTTTTTTCCATTGAAAACAGGAAGCGCTTTGTAAGTCCTTTGAGTTGCTTGGAAACAATGAGAAGGTTTTAGTATATCCAGTAATCAGTCATAACAATTCCGAAATGGTCATCTTCTTCCTAAGAAGCAGAGGAGTTTACCAGATTTGTACCATTTAATAGCAAGGTATGGCTGAATACTTTAAAACCAAGTATATGGGACAAGTTTGTTGTCCTCTTTGTATGCACAGTGACACTCTGCCCATTGCCAGAGCTATGGTGCAGCCATGTATCCACAGCTGATTCCGTCGTATGGGGACATCCCTTCCTTCCCAACCCAGGGCACACATGTGGGCGCCCATGGAGGCACAAGTCTTGCAAGGGTATCGTGTCATTGAAGAAGGCTGAGGAGGTTGTTTGGCTAAAAAAAAGGCTGCGAGCAGGCATTGAGGTAATCATCTGTGCTTCTCCTAGTTCTCCACATGATGAAAATTACAGCTTCTTTCTTGAGAATTTAATCATCCTTCGGATTTGCAAGGTGACAAGTAGAAGGTATTAGATCCATTTCCTTCTTTTTTGTTCCTTCTTCCATGTGGACTCTCACTAATGTTATTTAGTATCGATATTTGCTTCAAATTGTCAGTTTGAAGGTTTTATTTGGCTTCATGGCTTGCAGTTCGAATGCTCTCAGCTACAACAGAATCATGCAAATCTGTGCAAGTGCTTTGTCAACAACTATTCATTCAGCTTCCTGAAATGTTTTAGCCATTTCTAAATTTATCATTTATTACAGACCTGTGAGAACTGAGTATAACAAACATTTAAGAAAACTGATATCAAGAATCTGTTAAAAGGAAATTTTATTCATCAGTTAACTTTAGAATGAATAAAAGTAAATATTTGTTTCTAGGCATATCCAAGCTAAAGTGACCTGAAATCTGTTTGTTGCCTTTCTAATATGTATTTCTTTGCCTATAAATCTGTATTTGCAAATACATATCTCTCAGTCAGGCCTCCGCACACAACTTTACCATTTGGTAATAGAAATAAAAAGAAAGCAATATGAAAACAGAAATAAATAAATATCATATATCATGTGACGTACACTGAACACTGAACACTGTTCCTCACAAGGTGTTTCAGTAACCAACTCTCCATCAAATCTTGAGGAAATATCTAAGATGAAGTTGTGTATGCAAAGCCAAAATATTGCCTTCAGTAGACTGATAAAAGAAACAAAGGAAAATGGATAGGTTATTTACTTGGAAAGAGGAGGACTGGATAATAGTATAATTGTGCTAGTATAATTGAATTGCTCTAAAAACTGAAACGCAGACCTTACCACTCCATAATATGGGGACGAGAGAAACTTGGATAGAGATCTGTATTTGAATTCTGTGCCTAGAGCTTTTTAAATTTCATTTTATCACAATTTACTTTGGGACCTAACATATACAAGCGAAAGGTGAAATGCCTGTCTGGTGCCATGATTCATGTTTGAAAGCAAATTAGAGCTTAAGTGACTTGGTTTTATTTTCAGCAGAAACCTGCTACACTTTTGAGTGTCAAATTCTGACCTTTTATTAATGCTCATATGATAGTGTTATAAAAGAATTCTATTTATCTGTGGTTGTTTATCTATTTTCTACAAATGTCATGTTGTAAACTGTTTCTAAGGACAAAAGAGAAGCACTTTGAGAAGAATTGTTCTCTGCTTGAGGATGCCTTCATTCCAAAAGCTTCAATGAACATCTTCGCAGGCTAACATTGCTTTGTGCACAAAGTACTTCTATCTAGCAAATAAAGGTTCAGAGTGACATGAAATTTTGGAAATAAAATGATTGCCAGTATTCTTCTGAGGAAGTGATTAAGGATCAATAAGAAAGCAATATCTTGGAGCTGTGCTTGCTGCTACTTCTTAATACTAGTTGATCTTGAGTTACTACCTAACACGGAGAAATCCTGCCTTGAATTGAAAAGGTCTGACAAGGATTCAGGGGTCTTTGAGAGATACTGCAGAAATGTGATTCATGATTAATGTCCTGAGTTGCCACTACTTTAAAAGCAAATATGAACAGTATGCGTGTCTCCTAGTTAAGACAAGCAAGTATATGTAACTATGGGACTTAGCGTGCATGCAGAAAGCAGTGATAAAACGTGACAACTGAGCAGAACCTGAGTGCTGCTGTGTATGGATGTTAAGATTTATTTCCTGTTTCTAGATCAAGCCATCTGTCATTTCTTCTACGTATCTATTAATTGGTGCTTACAAGTTCTCATGATGCACGAAAGATCTCCAGAGTAAATGTGGAACCTGAAGTACGCTGAAGACAACGCTGAGTTCAGAAATATAGAGCAATGGCCCGATTAATGGTCAATGGTCCTATTAAATCTGGTTCCTGTTAGTTTCAATTTAGGAAAGCATCAAAATGCAGGGCTAAATTGGTCTCTCTTAAATTATGTCTGGCTTTGTTGATTGCAGTGAGGCTTCAATGCATGCTTAGATTTACAGATGCTTTTATATCTTTATATCTGGCTTTGAGATACCAGAATCCATTATCCTGATCCATCCTTCACTTTGTAAAAGATTTCATCCTAGAGTGAGGGATGTCTGCACCTGGGTTTCTTTCTAGTCAGTGAACTGTGGATTGGCAAGAATAATAAGAGCTGAGCTTTTCTTTTGTCTGCAAGGGTAGTTTGGCTACCGGAAGGTGCAAATAACTTCATAGATCTGCTTTGCCATTAATCAGTGTTTAGTCAACAATAGCCTATATCTCTTCTTATGGCTGTTGTCATACTGAAGGCATTTCTACTTCCACAAACTAGTATTCCATCTGTGGCACAGCTGATTTGAATCAGTTTTGCATGGGTAGATACTATCCTCAAAAGGAGTATTTTTAATGATCGTGAAACCTGGGGCCTACTGCAACTACTCACAGGTTATATTGACTTCACTGGATATTGGAAAATGACCATACATGCAAAAAAGGCTAAGCTGTAGGACTTTAGGGTAGTCAGTCTTTTCACAGTCATCTTAGTTGCTTGTTCTGATAAATAAAGATGAGGGGATTGTGATGTGCTTTCTTCTGCTCCACTGAGAAGGAAGATCAGTGGGGCTGAATGTACACCTGTGATTTCATTCAAACACCTAGGCAGTTTTAAAGAAACTCCTGACCCTAGCTGCTTGTGCCCTGCCGTGCTCCAGTGCTTGAGGGAACACGAGATTCTGAGCTCACAAGCCTGTACACTCACAAAGTCGCCAAAGGCATACCTAATGTGCATGTGTCCACAAATGATTCTTAACCATCAACTTCTCCTAAGACATGCTGACACATTTCTTGTCCTCCGTTGCAAGATAAATAGTATGTGTGCCTTCCTGGTAGCCCGTGACTGTAAGCCATCAGTCCTTTGAAACTCTGATGCTCCAGCCTTATCCATCCAGACTTCTGGTTTGAAATCCTCACTCTTTACCATGTCTGCTTTTACCACTTTTTAAAAATATCCCTCTTTTCCTACTTCTCTTTCTTGCACTGGTGACATCTATGGCCCCGCCAGTGTCTCTCGAAACTAATATAGTGTAACCCAACTCCTCAGGGAAATGCCACATCTCTTAAATTTGTGTAGTGAGAGTGCCAGAAGTTTGTCCAGAAACACTGTAACTCTGTAGCAATATCAGGAGATTCCTCCTCCTGAGCACCAGGAGATAATATAGGACTGGTGAGCAGTAAAACATCACAGTCAAGAAAATGAAGACTGCATTCTTAAGGATGCAAATTTGCACCATACTTTTGGACTGAAACAGAAGGCGTATCTGTTGTGTAGAGATTAAAGGTACCTTTGGATGGGAATATAGCACAAAGCCTCCCAACTCATCTGTATGCCTGGGCACCAGGAGCACCATACAGGGCAATCTGGAAGAGAGTAAGCTCCACAGTGCCGCTCCAGTGTGCTTTCTCTTCCTGACTCTGTCTCAGCCTCTGTAGGAATACCTCTTTTGCCTGCTCCTAGCACAGCCACCTTCAACAATCCCATGAATGAGAGTCTGACCTAAGTAAGTGAATTACTATTTTATGCATATATGTGGGTTTGAAGGACAGGCAGTGGGATCTGGGATTTGGGCTTAGAGCTGTAGTGAAAAAAAACTGTTTATAATTTGTCTACTTATCAGGGTTGCTGTGGTTTTTTTAATAGCATAAAAATATGCATTTAGCACCATAAAATTCCCCTGGGGCTGTGAGTTCTGAGAGATATCTTAAAGTAACTATCTTAGTATCTTAGTATCTTTCCAAGGCCACCCGCCTCAACCCTGTCACCTGCAGTATCTTGTAACAATGTAACTCCTCCACATTTCCAGGGAAAAATCCTGTCTTGTTGTTCCTTCCCTCTCCTAGAACAGCAGCTTAAGAGCAGATGACATGACACCACATGCAGTAACACTGCAGACCCCCATCCTGTCCCACAAACACCTAGAGAAACAAGCAGTTTTGGAGGTTTTCTCCTCTTTAAAAGTGCTGAGCAGATGAAGGGATCACAAACAGCACTCTGTTGTCATAACGTCCTTTCCTCTCCCCACAAGCACATACTGTCAGAAAGTCCCAGGGTCGCCTGTCCTTTGTCTGTGGCTGACTGTGGGCAGAAATGATGCAGTCCTGCTCCCGAGGCTTCCTCACCCATTCCAAACCTTCAGGGATCTTGCCTGGCATTGTATAGTCATGATGTTTCATGGGAGTGTATTTCTCATTTTCCTCTAGCAGCGGAAGGGATGAAGGCAAACTGTTGCATGGGCAGAAGTACCTACCAAGATGTCCAGTTGGTTGCATGGTGGCCATGGAGGGCCATCCCAATGTTGTGCAGGTCAGCTGTTCCTCAGTTTGGGCAGGCAGCCAAGGGTGGGAGCAATGTCATGGCAAACACCTGGAGGGACATCTCTGCTGTGTTCAGACATCATCTGCTACCCCAGAGATTCCTGGAGCAGCAGGAGGCTCCAGCCAACTCTGCATTCAGTACCCACTAAAAATCAACATGAAGGAGTGATGTTCCTCCAGCAGCTTCCTTCCACTCTCACTGCTTAACAGAACCTTTTTACCTTGCTATTCACCACCACCTTAATGCCTGAGGCCTCTCTTTCTCTCTCCTTCCTCAATTTCTGCAGAGGACAGCAGATCATACAGACTCTTCTGGGGCACAGCAGGCTGCTAATAGCCTAGCCATTCCTCCCTCCTGGTGCAGAGTCTGAGGAGTAGAGCGTGACCCTGTTCAGAGTCCAACTCCATCTGGAGGAGGAGAGTGTCACCCTGTTCAGAGCCCAGCTCCATCTGTTCCTCACATGAGCTGGCCATTGCAGAAACAGTGGAGCACACCCTCCCTGAACTGAGTCCTTGAAAGCCTTCGGGCTGCCTAACAATGGCCACAAACAGCAGAGGGTTGCTGTGTAGTCTCTTAGATACTCGAGGACAGACAGGTTTGTTTCTCTCTCCTTTGATGAAGAGTAGGGCTGGAAGAGCTGCACTTTCCCTTTTCCTTACTTCAGCATGTTCTCTCCATGCTGTTGCAGACAGTCAACAGGACGTGCATCAGGATGCTGTGCTAGAGCCTCACACCTGAGAATGCACTACAGAGGAAGAAGAGGGAGGGAGGACATGGAAGCTGTGGTTGAAAGGCACCCAAACAAAGCTAGCAGCAGACCTCAGTCTACATCAGTCCAGGTTGGTGGAGCCTCAGGAGCTTCAGGATCTTCAGAGGTAGCAGAAATGGCAACTTTCTATAGACGGTCCTTTGACCTTGGTATTGGGACAGCAGGGAGAGATATCAGAGAGAAAGAAGCTTGGCCCTTACCTCTCCTCACAGAGAGCCTCTGTTGCTTGCTGCAGACCTTCAGGTGCTGTTTACTTCCTTTCGCCTGGACTTCTTCCCTAGTTCTGTTCCCCTTATGATTTTAATATTTCCCACCTCTTCCAGTTCAGAAGCTGTGGGCATGTTCCCTTCTCCTCCCATCCAACTTCACCCCTTCAGTAAAGTTTTCCTGTTGGCGTCAACATTTTTGCAGTAAACATCTACAGTTGGAGAGGGACCATCCTTGCTGCCAGAAGTCACAGATTTTCAACTCCAGTCATGCTAGAAGTCCTGTTCTTAGCCTCTGGCCATAAGTCCTGTGCAGTGTGGGGATCTGGTCCCTGCAAAACTGGTCCCAGCCTCACTGATGTCACACAGTCTGCTCACCTGTCTCAGGTCCTTTCTCTGGCAGCTCAGCAGCTCAAGTAGGGTTTACCTCCCACTTTTGAGGCTACCATTGCTCCAGCCCCAGGCTCAGGAAGTACCTGGGCTCTCCCTGTAGGTGGAGATGTGGATGCATACGTCAACTGTGTGTAACAGCAGCTCTGGGATTCTGACTTGCCAATAGTGTCAGTTGTACTGTTTCTGGCTCTTTAAATGTTGCAGAATCATGGCTTCTGATTACACTATGTCAGTAATGTCCATAATAATCAGTAACAGTTGATTGAAAAGGGGATTTTGGAGGGTGCTATGCCTTATTATTCTTCACATTTGTTTATAGAAAATACCTCTCTGATTCTTAGAATTATTGTTGTCATATTTAACACTAAAATTACGTAGTAAGTGGTACAACAATTTTTACATTAAAAAATAATAGGGTACAAGACTTACAGGTTTTCTATTTAAATATACTGAGCTGCAATATATTCCGCTGATTCAGTTCTTTAAATGTAACTATTGCAACAGGATGGAATTAAGTCCATCATGAGCTTAGGGAAAGGATGGAGGTTTTATCAGTGTATCGTGAAAGATAGTCTTGTAGCTGAGTGGTTGATTTGACCTGTGAAGATGAAGACATATTACCCTGCTGTGCTAGAGATTACAAGTATGAACTAAGACAAATCAGTGTGAAATACCATTGATTACAGTGGGCTAAGTTCGAAGGGCTACTTCAGGAAAAAATATTTAAGTATTTGAAACATGAGCAGGCAGATACATTGCCCCTATTTCACCTATTTGTACCTATTCAGAGGGTTCTCATCCATACCTTTTCCCCTGAAACCTCATCTTAACCTGCTGTTCAAACACTTTCTCATCCTTTTTGCAGGGATCTTTATGTGCTGGGAAAAAGGCCTTAAGAAGCAGGCTGTTTTCAAAATAGAACTGAACTTTGCTGAACTCCAAGGCACAGATCCATACCTGTTGAAAACTCAGTTTACTGCAGTATTTTGCTAATTTTATCCCTCTCCGCATATTCTGTTTACAAAGTTCCCAAAAGTGTCAAAAGAAGAATAATTTACTAAGCAAATCTCATTTTAGTTCTCTTACCCTATTCCCCTATCTGCTCTGATGCTCTTCCAGGGAATAGGCTAAGTGATATTATCTTGGACATTTTTTGGAAACCAATGTCAAAGAAAAGAATTGCAGGTCTGGCACAAGGAAAAATTTATAATGCTGTTAGTGATTACTTCTCATGAGATTGTTCTCTGAAACAGGTGACTCAGGCCTTGTGTTGGCTCTCATTTTGGAACAAGACATGAATTCTAATTTCTTATGAGGTAGCCTGAATTCATGAATGTGATAAGGCTCTGGCTGGCAGGGCAGTGCACACACTCACACTCACACTCTCAGGTGCTGGTCTTCCAGGGGTCAGTAGCTCCCTTCAACTGTCTTCACGTACTTTGTGCCCTGTGAGACACATCAGGGAGGGCTTCCTCTCTCAGTAACCTTTCTGCCTTTCTCTCCAGTTTTGGAGGGAGGTACTGGTTCTGCGATGCAGTGAAGGTAGGTCGGCTAACTAAACTTCTTTTGATACTGTTTCTCAGTATGAAATCCTCTGTAAAGGCTGTGATTTGTTTTTCAAAGTGAGATCTCCCACACTTTCCTTTTCTGTGTAACTTCTGATTACAAATTAGGGAAAGTTCAGCAAAACACTAAGCAACGTTGGTAGTTTCCTAGCTTGAAGAAACTCTATAAACATCCAGGCAGCTAAAAGTTTTAACCAAACATTTAATTTAATTCTGCATAGACTTTCCATCCTTCAAGCCTCATGAGACACTGTGGCTAACTTTCTTTGTTTCAAGCGGCTGTGAAATGACTCCACTGTGTATAATACTAAACAATGCAAACACTCAGAACTGAGTATTACTGTGATGCGTGGTTGCAGGTATCTGAAGTGCTGTGAGCTGTGGTGGTTTTATGACACTCTTTTCTTCCATCATTTTTTTCTCCTTGTGTCTTACTATATAATCTGAGTCCTGTGTGCGATTTGGCACTCTCTAGAACAAGGTGCTGTACCAGTTTGCCTCATAGTTACCATGGTGGAGCTGGGGTCCTAATTTTGGAACATTACAGTAGTAAAAATCAATTGCCCAGAACTACTCATATCCTGCTCCAGTTGCTTTTCTTCCTGAAGAAGAAGCAATCATGAGCTAAATATCTTTATCATTTGGGCAGATAACAAATAGGCAATTTAATAGAATGACAAGCCACTTCCAGAAATAAAACAATTAATTTATGCTCTTTGTTTATTTTTCAGGTCTATGAGTACAAGGGACTGGTGAAATCAAAAAGTGATGCTGGAGTGTGGAGTCTGGCTTTGGGGATAGGGTGGACTCTTTCATTTTGATTTATTTTCAGAGATTCTCTAGGGATTACTAGTTCACATTCTTATTGTATGTACCTCTGAGTGTAAATTGGAGAGAATTGGAGAAGCAAAGTGAGCCCTAGAGGCAGCTAAGTATTTGAATGCCTCCTTCCCTTCACTGTTCAACCTTGTCCTGATGGGCAAATCCTGCTACTAACTATTCCCCAGGGAGGAACCATACTGCTGCCCCTGGGAAAATGTAGGAGCAAGGATAAGCAATGCAGGCAGTCCTGCTGGTCATAGGCTAGCAGACAGAGGATGAGGCAAAAAGCTATTTGACTGGAGAAGAGTTCATACAAAATGACCTTCCCACATAATGGATACAAATATTTCACTAGCCAGTTTTATCCTTCTGGGCTGTACTTCTAGAATTAAACAACTCCTCCATTTTTCAAAGTTGGGTGTACATGTGGACACATCATGGTCAAGTCCAATATTTTCCTAATTAGTAGCCAAGGATGTGTGCAACATGCAGATGATGTTTCTGTGATCATGTGATTTATGCACAAAAAATATAGTATCACTTCTTCTGGAAATGCTTAGGCTTTTTTTCTTTTTCACATTTTGTGACATTGCTAATACTCATCAACCTCACATGATTAGTCCAACAACAGACTGATTTTTTCCTGCCAAAACAACACAAAAATACTACATTGATATTCTCATGGGTATTTTGAGCATCACTGTGCAAAAGATTGTACTTCTTCGGGACAGCTTATTTCTCATGTTTTTCCATTTTTAGATTTTACTTATGGATTTGATTATCGATATTGCTTCCAGAAAGGTAACAGGAGATTAGCTGTGTATTAGAATGGCTTTGTTCAATGAAGATTAATTTGCTAATATTTTGATTAATTTTCTTTAGTGCTTCCAGCCAATTGGAGAAGGTCCCTTACCACTAATGATTTAGTCAGAGTACTATATTAAAACTGTCATATTTAATTAGCAAAGTAGCATTAGCACTGATATCTGGCAAAGAATTACAATAATTCATTTTAGTTATTAATCTACATATAGTTATAATAAAACTAGGAATTCAGTAATCAGTACGGTGATACAGCAGTCTGCTTTGTGTATCTGTTCTTATAAAAGATGTAATTCATTGAAATGATTATTTGAATTAGTTTACGGTTTCAAATTCTCAGCTGATATAGTTTAGTGAGAAACTGCGGGAGTTTGCACCAACATAAAATTTGCTGATGGTATGTTGAGGATGTAAATAATTCTGTATTGAAAATACTGTGAAAAAAAGAAATATAAACATGCTTCTTTCAAATAAAGTTCACCAATAGTAATTAAAAATTATATATCATAGTTACAAAGATTTAAATTCAATGATTAACCATAGTTCATAGTTGATGCTTCTATTACAAAATACATTAAATACAGTAAATGAAAGACTGGTTGTCATGACTTCTGTTCAAATTAAAGCTGACCAGTTCTTTCACAAAGAAAACAATGAAAGTCCAAGTTGTGATAAATGCCTGCTGCAGGACTATTGTACTTCACTATCCCTGGAACCACTAGTATTGTCTCTCTCAGAGAAATACAAATTAGCTTTTCTAAATTGATTTTTGTGTGAACTACATGGAGAACCATTGAAATGAGACAGAAAACACAGTTCAAATACTATGACGTTAGTAAGAATAAAATTAATTCCTGTATGTAGACCATGTTTAACCACTCAAATGAACTTTAAAATATATGTGTAGGATGTGAACTGTGCTTTAGGATTAATATGCAGAGGGGTTTTTTTCTATTGTGTAGAACATTAGACTTTTGAAAGTATTTCAGTTCTTCTGTAACCAAAAAAAGTCACCTTTCTAAATACTTCCTGTAAAAAGGGAAAATAGTCCATGTACAATGTTAGAAAAAGCCTATATGCTGCTTCTGACTAGTTCTAAATTCTCATAATCATACTTGGCAGCATTCTAATTTTCTCTCCTATAAGCAGCTCAGGCTTTTTCAGTTAAAATAGGTAGGTTACATTTATAAGCAAGGAAGAAAGTAAAAAAAAACCACAACAAAAAAAATCACTCCAACTGACTTTTGCAATCTCCACGACTATTCATGTTCATAATATTAAATAGATAGAAAAATGCTTGCCGATTTGAGGCCTAAAAATGCTCTTTGCTAGCTTCTATTCAGCTTTTACAGATTTCACTGAACTCCTGCTGAGATTTGCTTCAGTACTGAGGAAAGACAGTAGGATTTGTTCCTAGTCATACAATCTTCTTTGTCAGACTACAAAGTGGCATTATGAATAACTACTTGCAAATAATCAGAACGCAAAAGCTAGAATAGGACTTCATTATAGCATTTATTCTCTTGAAAGGAGAAGCTGAGCATATTCCTAAAGAACTGATATAACTGGAGGTTTTACCTTCTAGGCTCTCAGTTCAGGCATAGGTTAGTCTGTGATTTCAAGGACTCAGAATAGAGATAGTGTTAATGAATGCAGCTTGTATTGGCTTTATTAACAAGAAATTCATTATGCAGTACTTTTACAAATGTATTTCTTGAGACTTTTTATTGTTCAATCAAACCATAATTAAAATTAACTGAGTTTTATTTCCAATTTGTCATTTTTCATTTTAACAGAACAAAGACGTGATGCCAGGTGTTCTTGGTCTAAGTCAAACACTCTGTTTATATAAGTGCAAGTCAGCCTGGTCTTGCAGCATCCCAAGCAGAGACCGCAGGCTTCTTGCTACAGCTCACTCCCATGTGCAAGTGCACATAATGTACAAGAGTTTTCTATTACAGTCTGATTAACCAGAAAATGCTGCTATTTAGTATCATAACATACAGGGGTTTTGTTTCCTTCAAAATAAATATACCCAAAGCATGACTGAACCAGTGGCTCCTAGGAGAACATTTGACTGATTCATGAAATGCAACAGCAGACTCCAGAATGGATGTCGCTGTTCTCTGGAGTACAGCTGTCACTTTCTGGTGTTTGCCTTTCACTCTTCACAACTTCTTGACATAAAGTAAATTTCTGAAAGGTAGAAGTTGGACTTGAAGAGAAAAAAAAATGCTAAGAAAGGTGAAGGAATGTTAGAAGTGCATTACTAATTCTTGGTGTGGTTGTTCATCTTTATATACGCTTATTAGCAAGCAAAAAAAGAATTGTTTTATCTCATTGGACTCCTGTAATTCTCCTGAGATGGAGCCAATTACAGATGAAATCATATTGCTGAGTTTATCTGCTAGAGGCTTCTAATCTAATGTTTCTCTTAATTAAATTCTAGGAGGATAAAAGAAAAGTACTACTCCCTAGAGATAAGAGTGGGTGCGTATTTCTAATATCTATATATACTATGCACCACTGACTTCAAGACAAGGTTTGAAGTAACTGGATAGAAGTTCTGATAAAGCTGTCTATTTGGATATTCAAGAAGCCTTTCCTATCTCTATGATCAAATAATTGTCTCTCCTCTTGTCATCACCTTCACCATCAGAGTCTCAGTGAAGGAGAAAGATTGATTGAAGGAATTAGATAATTCCTTAAAAATTAAGACTATTGAGATGAGTTATGTGTCTCGGGGTGAAATGCCAAGTATTGGAGCATAGCTCTGTGATAAGAGAGGAACTACAGTTGTTGATGGATCCAGAAGCATGGTCTTGAATGCTCCACTGCTTACCAGGGCCTCACATCAGCTCTGCCTTGCAAAATCCTGCTCTTTCAAGCCTTGCACTGACCACAGGACATTCATACACAGATACCTTCTGATAACAGGTAACTCTCCCACTGGGATTATGAGTAATACCTGTTTAAAGGTGCCATCTTCAAAATTGTACTGGTGTTAGAGCAACCTAAACTTCTGCATATGTGTTTAATAGTGAGTACAAGCTTCAGTGAAACATATAAACCAAGAATATCATGTTTACCGTGCATTTGTGGTAGTTTGTGGTGTGCCACTTATCTATATATTTATCTAACTATAGAGTTCTACCTGTGGCTTATGTTTTAGAAGTACATAACTACAGAGATAAGCAGTGTGGCACAAAATAACACAAATACATGGGAAACAACACGTAGATACTACGGTTTTATTCTGGTGTTATTTTACCACAAGTTAGCAGCACAGTCTTTACCTCTGCTCTTGATCTGATCTGACAGAGTGAAAAGAGCTGTTCACAAACCATTCAAATATTCACGAATATGTTTCACAAGTGTGGCTGAATGAATGTGCTATACTCCGCACCATGCACTGGCATCTGTCAACCATGAGATGAAATCAAACCTGAAGGATGCCACTGTCTTTATGTACAACTATTTGCCCAGACACTGTGACATGTTGTGCTGCTGTCTTGTATCTTCTTCATCTGCAGCAAACAGAGCTTGAAACCACTATTTTCATAAACACAGAGCATCCAGAAAAGGCTGCCTACTCATTCAGGCTGACCGAAGTATCGTGTAACACAGAGAGAGACCACTTCAATCTCAAGTAAAAATCGCAGTTGTAAAAGGTTATTTATGTCTTAGAATTTTTTCTTTTATGTTTTACTTTCCAAATTTCATTAACTATAAATGGAAATAGCTTGCTTATTTTTTATGTTTCATCAAGTGAGATCTCAATTTACTGTCTGAGGTGAAGTTGGAGATCAATAGGAGGCAACAGCAATTTATTCAGGTGTTTTCAGTCAGTCTGTTTAAGCTCAGCATTATTGTTATGCTTTTCAAAGGCTCCATTCTGACAAGGCACTACTTGTTCAAGAAAGGAACAACAACAAGAAAATTTCATAAGCAAGGATGATTCTTAATTCTATTTTTAAAGAGAATGATATCTGTCAAACTTTGCTTTTCAGTCCTTGAAAACCTAGACATCAGCATGTTTCTGTTCAGGTACCACATTCCAGAAACAGAATCACATCCTAAGCCTGCATTTCTATTAGTGGAGCTCTCTGTAATACACTGTTACTTCAAAAACTGCTAACAAACCATTCAAAACTATGGCTGCCACAATATAAATGTAATGAGAGGAGTGTAAGTATATGAGAACCAAATGCCAGTCCTGGAGTCAGTCTATCTAGCAGTTCTGTCTTGGACTTTATGCCAGTTTAGTAGATAATATTGCTCTTTTATTGCACCTCAGTTTCCACACCTGAATGACTTTATCACCACTAAATGGAAAAGAATAAGTAAGAGCATTGACAAGCCATCCATTTCTTTGTATTTATTTGAATATCTGTAAAATATTGAATTAATAGACCTTGTGAGTGAATACTGAGAAATTTGGACTGCTGATTGGAGCTTCCTTCTTGCAACACAAATATGTAATTGCAGTGGAACTTTTTTTCTACTAGGAACATAACAGGCCAGGTGAAAAGAATCAATAAAAGCTCAGTTCAAAATAGCCAGAAAGGATATTGGAAATTTTTGATAGAAATCCTGCTTTTGTGGTGTAGAGGCTTTTTAAAAAACAAAGAGGGCATTTTTACTGTACTCAAGATATGAATTATTGCTGGACCCTTTGGCAACAGATTCTGGTAACGTGATGCAATAATTTCTTTTATGTTTGATCTACAGGTATCGTGCTTGAGGGATTTAATCTCTTAAAACTGCATTATAGTAAATTACTATAATTTATTTTGTGTATCTTAAATAATTTCATATACATGCGAATGTAGATGTGTTTTTAGTCTGAATCAGGTGTAACTAATAATGGTCCATTCTGTTATTTCTAATGTTGCTTGGGTTGTTTGTATCAAAATGGTTTTTCCAGCCTTATTATTTTGGTGGGCAATGCCAATTTGTTGAAATAAAAAAAATATATCACATAGATTTCTCTCATTTTCGTATATGGAAAATTTTATCAGGTTCAGGATGGCCCATTTGCAGACAAACAGCAGTAGAAAGACTGCATGTCTTTCCTAGGACTGAGATTCATGAAACTGTAAGTGTCTAATCTGAGTCAGATAGAGCAGAATCAAAATAAGTTACCCACACTTTATTGAGCATGTGCTAAACACATAGGTCTTAGCCAGCCTAGTACTTACTGCTGAAGCTCTCACTGTTTGTATGAGTTATGAAATATTAATTTAATTGAGAGAGATTGATTCTCATGATTGTAGGAAGTCATGATGCAGCACTGTAGGGTAGTAAAGCCCAACGTGAGACCTCAAGTGAGGGAAAGGTGGGTTTATTTTCAAACAAAACCAGTTTTACTGAGTCACACTCTTGCAGTCCATGCTCACAGGCCACAAGAGGAGGCTCCTACTCTGTTCATTGTCTTTCCACCATCACCTCTAAATGCACTGAGTCTTTGTTTAGTCTGCATATAGGCTGCCTTTGGTTTAGGATGTCCTTTCTTGCAGTCAATCCTTTGTTGCCTTGATGCTGAGTTCGATGCATATAAATAAGCTGACATCTCAGTGACCTGCTAATATATGTACTATCAGTACATACCATTTCCATAACACTTTCCCAGGGAGTTGTTCCTTCCAGTGCTCCCAAACCCAAATGTTCCAAATCATTCTCCTTTCAAAGGATCTTAACATTTTTATGACACATGATACTTCATCTGTTCAGTGTGAAAGGTACTTGGACAGCTCTGCTGTGTAGTGTAGAACAATGGACTTTAACCAGGCTACTTGCTTTGGACCTTGCACTCCATGTAGCTATCAGGTGTGGTGTTCAAATTCACAAGGGCAGTAAGTAAATCAGATTAAGAGAAAGAGAAATTCAGTAGTCAAGTGCCTTGCCTTCCCCAGCTGTGTATCTATCTTAAGTATTTACTCTTTATGATTGAAGTAATGGTATCACAGTCCAGGGAGCTAGCAACTTTGAACAGCAGATAGCAGAAGTTAAACACAACTGGAATGATGTGCTAAACTGGTCTTTGTCACCATAACAGGGAAATTGTATGCAACCTCACATGATTATATCTCTAACCATACAAATGACAGCATTTTTGGGAGCTATTCTCTTATAATCATATAGAATCATAGAATAATTTGGGTTGGAAGGGACCTTAAAGATCATCCAGATCCAACCCCCCTGCCATGGGCATGGACACCTCTCACTAGATCAGGCTGACCAAGGCCCCATCCAACCTGGCCTTGAACACCTGAAGGGATGGGGCAGCCACTGTTTCCCTGGGCAACCTGTGCCAGTGCCTCACCACCCTCATCATGAAGAAATTCCTCCTTATATCTAGTATAAATCTGCCCCTGTCCAGTTTATACCCATTGCCCCTAGTCCTATCACTACAAGCCTTCATGAACAGTCCCTCCTCAGCTTTCTTGTAGCCCCCTCAGGTATTGGAAGGTTGCTATAAGGTCTCCTCGAAGCCTTCTCTTCTCCAGGCTGAACAACCCCGGCTCTGTCAGCTTGTCCTTATATGGGAGGAGCTGCAGCCCCTCTAATCATCATCATTGTAGCCCTCCTCTGTACCTGTTCCAACAGTTCCACAGCCTTCTTAGTTTGAGGATTCCAGAACTGGACACAATACTCCAGATAAGGTCTCACAAGAGAGGAATAGAGGGGCAGAACCACCTCCCTCGCCCTGATGGCCACACTTCTTTTGATGTGGCCCAGGACACAGTTGGCCTTCTGGGCTGCGAGCACACGCTGCCGGCTCATGTCGAACTTCTCATTAACAAACACCTCCAAGTCTTTCTCTGCAGGGCCGTGCTCTATCACATCATCTCCCATCCTGTGCCGCGATTAAGAGACGGGACTTAGCCTGATACAAGCAAAAGCGTCCGATTTATTGCGTTTAAAGCACATATTTATAGTGGTTATACAATGCGTGTTTCATACTGATTGGTTTTTACACTACACTAGGCAATTACAGATTGGTTAATACAAATGAGCCTTTTTTAAACATCTACTTGCTTTCAGCAACAGCAGCAGCTCCTCTCATCAAGGCCACTGTTTAGCAACCGCAGACACCCGTGCTCATCCGCACGGAGGCAGTAGTCTCTATTTCTTTCTAAACAAAAGCCTTATCTCACTCCTCCCAGGGTCTCCAACTAACAAGTTCCAGCACATCCTGTCCTACATCTCCCCCTTCCTGTTGCACAACAAGAATCTTATCCACCCATTCTTTTGAGAATCGATCACCCAGGGACATCCTTTAACTACCACCCATAAGATTAAAAGCATCCATAATGTTAACGTCCTCCTTATTCTTGTTGACTGTTTTCGTGGCTGGGGCTCAACAGTTGTCACGCAGCAATGTGGGCTTGATCCACCTCGCAGGTGCCCAAAGTGGTCCTGTATCTGTTAAAACACAAGCAGAACCTCGTCCCCATGTTAGTAGCTTATACAGACCTGTCCATTGCCCATAATAACTGTTTTTCAATAGCACTTTCACATTGTCTTATATTTGCTCTAATTTTGATGACATGGTTTGTACATGCTTCAGCTTTGGCACAATTTGATTATCTCCTGCTAATCGCAAAAAATTCATTACATATTGCTCCATTGCTCCTTAGTGTCTCTCCTGATTCCCCCCTTTTTCTGTTTTGCTAACAATGTTTTTATTACTTGATGGGTACGTTCAATAATGACATGACTTGGTAAATGGATATCAATACTTTCTGGATAATCTATTAGATCTACTTATAAATTCAAAATATTTACCATGCACCACTTAGCACATTCTTTTGTCATTGGGATATAAATGATTGTCGAGCCTTGGCCTAATAACTGAACACTTCTTTTTCTTCCCTTGGTGATTATCATTGTAATCATTTCAAATTTAGTGAGTATGGTTTTTGGGGTTAGTGTGGTAAAATATCCACTCAATAATTCATAATGAAGCTTTTGAATTTTCCTCTATCATTGCCTCAATTATCCCTAAAGGTTGTCTGCACTAGGACCCAGCAATTGCTGACGAGTGACATTGGAATGCAGAGTGTTCTCACAACATTCCCCTAGAGAGATAACACGGTTAACTCCTCTGGTCTTCTTCAAAGCTGAAAGAAAAAAAAACTTAGAAAGGAAGGAGAAGGGGGGGGGGCACTCACACACATACAGCTGCATGTTTTGCTAGGTATTTTAAAACTTTTCCTTCTGAAGCCTTTCATTCCAAAGATCCCCAGGTAAATTTACCTGTTTGCTGGCTTAGTGGACATTTGAGATTGAAAGGTCCCAGAAATGTATTTTCAAGATTAATCAAAACCAATTTTTAAGTCTTACAAATGTTTGAAGTGCTTCAAACACACACACACACACACACACACAACCACCCATTTCTCAGCTAGCCGAATACATTCATACATACATTTTTGTTGGTTATCACTATTGGATCCACAATTTTTCCATGTTACGGATATTTAAATTACACACGGTACCAGGAACATACAACACTTAAAATACGTAGATGCATTATCTAATAAGGCTTATATCGATTATCTAACAAATATTTCACTTACAGTAGTTGTTTTGGTTTGGGGGTTTTTGGGGGTTTTTTTTTGTTTTTTTTCTTTTTCGAGACAGCCTCTGTCTCCCCATATGCCCATATGCCTATTCCCAACCAAATTATTGATAATCATTCTAATTACAACTTAGTAAAGCCACCCTCCAATGGTCCTTTTATGTTCCATGGTATTGTGTGAAGTGCAGATGATTGCAGCACTACTGCAATGGTGGTGATCACGTCTATCTTGGTGCTGCCTCTGGTTCTTGCTCTGAGGTGAGAGCTGCTGCTTGCT
This sequence comes from Phaenicophaeus curvirostris, assembly GCF_032191515.1. Classification (NCBI taxonomy): domain Eukaryota; kingdom Metazoa; phylum Chordata; class Aves; order Cuculiformes; family Cuculidae; genus Phaenicophaeus; species Phaenicophaeus curvirostris. Next base: position 25,698,786 of record NC_091397.1, on the reverse strand, counting down.
GCGGAGGCGTGTGTGTTGGTACGTGCCTCTGAACCATGCTTTGCTCCTGGTTTTCTGACAATACTGTCCCGTTCTTATCCCATTTTGATTTACACCAACTGGTAAAATGTTTGCCCTTTCCACACTGAGGGCAGATTTTAGGCCCTCTCTCCTGGCCTTGCGTGTGGCAGTCACTTTTAAAATGCTTTGTTTGATAGGTAAATGATCACAGCTGTTGTTGTAGGTAATTGAGCCATTTCTCATCATATCTGTTAACAGGCCCTCCTGCAATGCTGAAACTGCTTGGGTTTCAGGGCAGCAGCAGGCGCCCCCCACCCCCCAGCCCAGGGCAGAGGTCTCCCCTGCGGCGAGCTGCTCCACAGGAGCTGGAGGGCTGGGGGAGTGGCCCTCGGCTGGGTGGATTGGTTCTCTTTTTACAGTTTTTTGGAATCTCCTTTATCACTTCATCACTAATTAGTTCCCAGCGCGGACCGCCATGCCATGCACGGATCAAAGCTTGCACTATTTCAATTTCTCCCTGCTGCTGTGCCTCCCTCCTGACTTGCACCCGTTGGTCTGAGGGACAGTGAGGGGGTTGATCGGGCTCCTTGTCGTTGTCTATCGGACCCAGATCAAAGGGATAGTCAGCCCTCCCGTCGGGGGTTGCAGAGGCAAGCGCAGCCAGTTTAGGGGGGTGAGGGGTTAGTACAGTTGTTGATGATCCTGCACTCGGCTCAAAATTATCGCTCTGCTTTTTTGAGCCGACATGCGCCTTTAACGCTTCAAAAACTTTCTGCCAGGGAGCCCTCAGCTTTTTCGCTCCTTTTTTTTCCTCTATCGTAGCATCCCACGGTTTCACCCCCACATCATCCCAGAGTTCCTGCGTAAAGATAGTGGATGCAGTTACAGTGGGTATTTTCGCCTGTACCCATTTAAGTATTACTTTAAGATCATGCACAGAGATATTTTTCCCATGCTTTTGAAGGAGGGCTTTCCTAAGTTCATATACGTCTCTTTCAGGGGAAGAAACCTGATTCCCCATTTTTCCCATTTCCCACAGCTCAACTCTATGCTCCAGAGGGATTTTTGACCGGCCGGTTTCTGCTTCGTTTCAGCAACTTATTCAATTCTGCTTCGTTTCAGCAATTTACTCAATATTCCGTGGGACTCGCAGCATGCCACTCAGCCATGTGGTTCTCTGACCCTTTGGTAATCTCGTCCGTATCACATCGGGGTCGCCAATTTGCCGCGATTAAGAGACGGGACTTAGCCTGATACAAGCAAAAGCGTCCGATTTATTGCGTTTAAAGCACATATTTATAGTGGTTATACAATGCGTGTTTCATACTGATTGGTTTTTACACTACACTAGGCAATTACAGATTGGTTAATACAAATGAGCCTTTTTTAAACATCTACTTGCTTTCAGCAACAGCAGCAGCTCCTCTCATCAAGGCCACTGTTTAGCAACCGCAGACACCCGTGCTCATCCGCACGGAGGCAGTAGTCTCTATTTCTTTCTAAACAAAAGCCTTATCTCACTCCTCCCAGGGTCTCTGACTAACAAGTTCCAGCACGTCCTGTCCTACAATCCTGCACTGAAATTGGCTATTTCTCCAACTCAGGTGTAGGACCTTGCAATTGGCCTTGTTGAACCTCATGAGGTTCACACAAGCCCGCTTCTTCAGTCTATCCAGGTCCCTCTGGACTATATCCTGTCCTACCAGTGTGGCAACTGTACCACTCAGCTTGGTGTCATCTGCAAACTTGCTGAAGGTGCAGTCAATCTCACTGTCTATATAACTGATGGAGGTATTAAGTAGCACTGTGTCCCTGAGGGACACCACTTGTGGATCTCCACCTGGACTTCAAGCCATTGACCACTACTCTCTGAATATGACCATCCAACCAGTTTCTTATCCGCTGAACAGTCTATCCATCAGATCCATATCTCTCCTATTTAGAGAGAAGGATGTTGTGGGGGGCCATGTCAAAGGCTTTTCAGAAGCCGAGATAGATCACACCTGTTGGTTTTCCCATGTCTACTGCTGTGGTTACCCCATCATACAAAGCCACTAAGTTAGTCATACAGGATTTGCCCCTGGTGAAGCCATGCTGGCTGCCATTGATCACCTCCCCATCCTCCATGTGCTTCAGCATAGCTTCTAGGAGGATCTGTTCCATGACCTTCCCAGGCACAGAGGTGAGGCTGTCAGGTCAGTAGTTCCCAGGGTCATCTTTTCTACTCATTTAAAAAATGGGCAAAATGTTACCCTTCTTCCAGTCACCAGGGACTTCTCCTGATTACCAAGGCTATACAAATATCCCTCAGACTCTTGGATGCATCTCATCGGGTCCCACAGACTTCTATATGTTCAGGTTCCTCAGATGGTCATGAACCTGATCCTTCCCTACAGTGGGAGAGAGACTCTTGGACCATGTCTATTACTTGGACCATCTTTAGTATGATATCAGGATGTGATTGGATTTGGAAAGTACTGAAGCATCCTGAAGAATCAAGCAAGGGCAATGCTTGAAGTGTTTATTCCTTTTGTTCCCCAGCAGGTGCTCATATGCAGTTTCATCAAAGCCATGAGACTGTATTCTTGTGACCAATGTAGAAATTGATAGATTATGTAAAAATAGACATTTAGAGGAACTAATTCATGTCATCCTAAAATAAATTTTAAACCGAATCTGCAGGAATCATTCTACAGGTGCCTGTTTGTCTCGACTGAATATGAAAGATGGGTATATACCTTAGATATAGCCACCTGGAAGTGGTAGTGTTTCTAATATTCCTTTTAAAAATAATATGAACATGAAAGGACCAGATTTTGCAATTATAATTCAGAGAGGGGCATTTAATGTTACTGGCTCTGTTTCTTACCTTCAGGCATCCCTTGGAGATGTCTTTGCAGAGAGAAGGGAAGTGAAGATGCCAAGGGGGACAGAACATGCTCTTATAAATATAATATTCATAAGAGATCAGGCACAAACTCATTAGCATAATCATTTCAGCATACTTGCTTTGTGTTCTAAATGTTAAATTGCTCAGAAATGTTACATATTAGAAAATAACAGATGCAAAAAGAGAAGCATTATTCATTTTTCATGTGATAGTCTACATTTCCTCAGATGTTTTCACACCTGCTCTTTTGGTAAAGTATAAAGCAACACAGTACAACTTTCTTTATTTACTTACTACTGTAATTTGTATCAATAGTGATGTGAGGCCACTTCTGGGAAGGGGTTTTGCTTCTAATATCTGATTACTCTGGATGCATCTGAAGTACCATAATGAAGCTGGCAAAGGAGAACGAGTCTTACGAGAAGAAGTTGAGGGAATTTGGGTTGTTTAGACTAGAGAAAAGGAGTCTGAGGGAAGACCTTATCACTGTCTAGAACTACCTGAAAGGAGGTTGTAGCAAGGTGGATGTTGGTCTCTTCTCCCAGGTAATAGGCAACAGAACTAGAGTAAATGGCCTCAGGTTGTGCCAGAGGAGGTTTAGATTAGACGTCAGGAAAAAATATTTCGACAGAAGGGTTATTGTGCACTGGCAGAGGCTGTTCAGGGAGGTGGTTGAGTTACCATCCCTGGAGATATTTAAAAGAAGGGTGGATGAAGTGCTCAGGGATATGGTTTAGTACTGGACAGGTATGGTTGGACTTGATCTCAAAGGTCTTTTCCAACCAAGCGATTCTATGATTCTATGACAAAAGAAATGCCAGCCAGCTCCCACTACTTTTGCTCATGCTGAGCTGACCTTTATCTCTTGAATAGTGACGTTGAAATCAATGTGTCTGCTGGTGAAGTATCTTCAGCATGAATCATGGTGTCACAGTGACAGAGGATGAGGCTTATTAAGTTGATTAATCATATTCATTAAGCATTAGATTAAACCTGCACCCTTATCTCTGGGTAAGGACGCCATCATAAGCATCTCTCAAAAGGAGAAGCTTTGGGATGCGACAGTGACTCAGACTGACAGTACCCGCCATCCCCTTTTGTTTACTCTTGAGAAGGAATTTATTGCAACCCTGAGTCCGAATACTTTTTATTTCCCCCATCTTGGTCAGGACAGTTCTCCTGGTCCACTGAAATGCTGAAGCCAAGTCTCCAGGTTCCAAGATCAGCTCCTTTAAGAAGGAAGGGTCTTTGAAGTATCGTTTCTGCTTGTGTCATACCAGCGCTACCAGCATTACAAAAGGCAAAGGGATAGGATTTCAGAGGTAGCATTAAACACTAAAGCAAATGAAATTACATTTAGAAGACCAAGCAATATAAAATTTTAGTAGCATTAGACCTTCATATTTCTGCCAAAATCAATTGCTGCCACTGCGGCTTTCCTGCTGCTGAGAGAATGGAGCCTGCTGTGATAGCCATTTGACACTAATTTGTATTTCATTGCTGTTATACATGGCTAGGCTATTCCGTTTGCCAAGATTTTGCTTTCTATGAAACCAATGCACTGAATTCCTGTACAGCTACATCTCTGGTGCAACATAGCAATAAGGGACAGAGAATGTAGAGTCACGATTATTTTATGAGTAGATGAATTCCGAGGTATTACACATGAAAAGGATTTAGGATAGGATATATGCTGTAGCTATGATACAGTAACCAACATGATGAACTAATACAGTTTACATTTTTGTTCTGGAAAATACTTGTTTAAGACAGTTCCTATTCTTGGCCAGGAAAATCCTCCAGTGTATAATCAATGGATTACAACATGCTTAATATTTCAGGGGAACGCAGAAATTAGGCTGTGAAACAGCAGTCTCCATGTAGAGATTTATTTCAGTGTTTGTAATTAAACCCTAAGGAAGATTTTTGATGATTGCTCATCATACTTTCATCAATCTGGACATGCATATTCTTAGATATAGTTAAGGTTTAGTGAAGGAACCAAGCACTCCCTTAAGGGGTGTGTGCATTAGTCTAGCTATTTTGAGATTAAAAAGTGGATCTCAATGTGCAGCAGTACTACTGCCATGTATGGGATTAACCCCCACTTACCTATGATAAAGGATGAGTGTCTGTTCTGTTACATTTCAAATAGTTCATATCCTGTGTCTCCAAGGCAGAGATTCTGTGGGAGTCTGCAGGGCTGGTACTTTATTAAAGGTTGTAGCATTGATTTGTTTAAAAAGGCTTTGGCATTGAATTCTGACAGCTTCTGAAGAGTGCAGTTTGGCTTGACAGATATACTGGCCGGAAATTTAATAAAGCACATCAGTGTACTTCATAAACCCACTGAAGCAAGATTTCTATGCTACTGATTCACTTTTGCTTGGATGTACAGAAAAGATAATTTTATATGTACAGATATATATATACACACACACACATGCGCACAGAGTATAACTACCTTTATAAACAAACTGATCTTGAGGACTCTGACAGATGAATTAGGAAGAAATGTTAGCAAGAAAGAGCATAAATTTGTTTAACAACGTAATAAAAAAGGAATGCTTTGAAGAACTCTCTTCAGCCCTCTTTGACCTACAGCCAGAAGGAAATCCTCTCTTTCTTGCTCTCAGTCATCTGTGTGTGAAAGGTTCTACATCGCATCATAGCTGCAGTGGTGCCACTTTGTGGTGGGCAGCTGTGCGTGGCCTCACTGTTTGCATTCAGTTCCGTGGCATGGAGAGTGCACCTTTACTCCCCTTATAGCTCTTTTCTGGGACTGCTTGGTATGGGAAGAGGCACTGATCTGCTGCTTCTGTATAGGTAACATATAGATACACACATCCATAGCCCTGAGATGCTGTCCTTAGCCTTCCTGATCTCATGATGCAGGAAGAAACCAAATCACGAGGTAAATTTTCTATAGGAAGAAAGAGAGAAGTTAGTTATTCAGTTGGCCCCCAAAAGAGCTGGATTATCATCTTGTCCTTGAGGTCCCTCATGATGTGCATCCTTTTCTCCTCCATGTGTAAAACGAATTAGATCATCTGGACTGCTCTTCCTCTTGCCAGCAAAAGGAATGATTGTACATTAGAAATTGAGTCATTCTCATATAGTCCACTCAAGGGAGACAAACCAATTTGTAGTCAAGATCTGTAATTCATAACTTACTGCGCTAGCTCAGGTCCATGTTTCAGTGTGTCTGCAGCTTTAACCAGCAGCAAACATATCAGAGGAAGAAGTGGCTGCCATCTTCCAGCAAAACAGTTAAATGTGGACCAGAGACATCTAGAAAAACTTGTGCTGGTTTTGTTCATATTGTGTCAAAGAGGGCAGGGGTTTTGCTAATATCCATGGCTTGCCCTGCAGCTTGTACCACAATTTCTGTATGCAGAATGTAAACTGGATCCTTTCCTCTCAGATTAGCCCCAAATCAATCTCTTTTCACACCCTTTACTTCTACTTTTTCCAGCCTCACTAGACAAAAATAAGGTTTTTCATAGTACGAGAAGATTAAATCAAATGAGACCAGGAAATTCACCAGTCACCTAACCAAACCCCATATGCATCATCTGCGTAGCATTACAAGTTGTTTTAATTAGCCTCTTAATAGTGTCACTGCTACTTGCAAGCTTATTTGTGAACATACCTCAATTACATCTGTTGCAATACACATTACATACAAAGTGCTATCTAAAAATCATGGCTAACAATATGTGTATAATTATGAATATCTAATAGTTTACAGGTACAAGTATTACTACTTTTGACTGTATTTCTATAAGTCAATTGAAAAAATGTTCTAAAAAGGAAAAAGGAATCTTTATACAAAATGGGAATACTTAATAGAGAAAGCAATATATTACTTCATTTTTGGGGAACTAAAGCTCCTCTGATAGTACTACCTGGCTGTACATGTGTGGACCTCCTTGTCCTCTGTTGGTAACTTTTGAGTCCATTTGCCCGTTTCTCCCAAAGTGGATATGTCTCAACAGTCAATAGATTTCCTGACAAATAGGTGGATGCGTAAAAGATGAGAACCCAGTATGAGTGTCCTGTGGGTCTCTTGACAGAGACGAAAACTGCCAAGGTGAGTTCTTTATTAGATGACCAACTGTCTGCATAGGGCATAATAAATGTCTCTGCACCCAAAATATCTGTGTTCACACTTTGAGATCAATCTTGGGACATACAGTCCTTAGGGTAGAGATCTTTATTAATTCTGATTCTTCAAGAACATATTTTTTGCTGTTTTCCCCTTCTGGATACGTTTTCAAGGGGTGGAATAAGGATTGTTTTTCTTTGAAATTTATACCACTTTAGTTAATTTGGCTAAAGTAGCTAAATAAAAATTTGCATGTCAGCTGCACTACAAAAAAATCACTACATTTCACTGTTAAAAAATTCAGTTTCAGTCCATGTGAAGAAAACAATGTAAGCCTTCTATGACTCTCACTTGATTCAAGCTTATTTGACAATTTAACTTTTTTTCCCTCATCTCTCTTCTCATCATCATTCCTTCCCCAATCAAAACCTCTAGCTAGCACTGTGCCCCAATACCACTCCTGTCCTGAAGCAGCCTATTGCTTTCTGTGTGAAAAAGTTATGATTGTTGGATTATGAAGTTAACATGATTTGCATCCTCAGTCCCAGTCCTCAAATTTCCTCTCTTATTTCCTTGTGGCTTTGAGTAATGAAGGAGATACTGTTCTTGTTTTTATATGAAAAATGTATTAACACCTCTCCACAAAGTAAAGAAAGCTGCAGCTCAGGTCTTCAGCTTTCAGAGTTTTACCTTGCTTCAGTTCCCTGCACACTTAAAAAAGGAATAACACTTGTCTTGACATTAGTTTCCAGATCTGTAGGTGTCAGAGACACTGTAGACCTGAACCAATTCCCCTCATTCTGACATAAATGGGAATTAAATGTTTGACTGGTAATTCTACAGCAGTGCTAGTTAAGCACATTTGCTGTGCTTGAAGAGGCATAAAGTTATCCCACATAGTTCTGCCCTGAGCAGAGGAATGGTACATCCAGCTAGACTCTTGTCCCCTCATCATACCTTTTGTCTCTCTAGCTGCATCACGGACGCTAGGACATACAGATTTTGTATGACACCTAGAACAAGAAAAGTGGGAAAACAGTATAGAGTGATGTGAAATTGAAAGGAAATTTGCAGATCCCATTACAACTTCTTTCTTACTGTTTACCCTCCTTGGGTTTATCTGTTTGTGATACCACTGTGGCATACTTATGGAGCAGTCTAATTTTAATTAGAAACTTGTGAACAAAGTATGTGTGGCCTGATGTGAGGAAAGAGGGAGTGGTATGTTCTTTGTTGTGAAATGTCTGTCACCGTAGGTGAAGAAGACATTGTCCTGTCAGCGTTCGTAAATTCAGAGAACGTTTCATATACTGAGTCTCATGTATTTTCTGCAAGAACACATTATTTATAATTACACAAGCCGCCTGATGTATTTTTATGCTTCCCAAAGCAAATGTTTCTGTCTGAGAGTTCCTAAATAGTTTAAAAATTATGCTAATTCAAATTATCTAATTCCTCAAATGGCTTCAGAGACCAGAATCTCTAGGCAGGCTACTATTTTATATCTCTGTCTCACCATCTTTGCCAGACTGTTAGAAGTGCAGTTGGTTAGGATTGCTTCAAATGCAAACAAATAATTTTATTTTCAAGGGAAAGCAAGAATTTTGCCTGATTTTGTTAAATCTGAAAAAAACAAGTCTGAAGCCAGAAATGGTAGTCAGTACATAAGAATTTAGAAAGCAGTTCTATAAATTCAGATTAATTTACTTTAACTACCAGTACTGACAGAGTGTGTTTAGATTTATTATCTGATGGAACTGTATGAGTAGAGAATTGCATTAATTTTCACAGTAATACCTCATTCACATTTCAGAGGGGTTTTTTCAGTCTCAAGGCTGGTTGGGAAGTTTTTCCATTATTTTCCACTGACTTATCTTGAAGTAAGTTGCAACGTACTGTTCAAGTCATAGATAGTAAAGTGAAGTGAACAGAAGTCCTTAATTTGTATCCAGGAAAGTAAAAAGGAACAATGTATTTCCTGTGCCTGCATTAGAAATTATAACTGTTCTTTTTGATATCACACTGTCACAATCCACAGGGTTTTTCATCTTGTCTCTTCATAATAAAAATGGTTCTTTCCATGTCAGACACCAAATTTTGTGTGAGCTGCCAAGACAGGAGTTTGGATTCTGAAATAAAATTTCAAGAAGCAGCCCAATGCAAGGATTCACATAGACTCATCTGACTGTATGAGATACTTTTAGCCCTGGAGACAGCTTATGTCATGATTTTAGCAAACTGCAGGAACTAAACTCTTTTGGCTGTGGAGCTTCTTTTGTTGGGGCTTCAGCTTGTGTAACATGTGAGAGGAGTTTCAGGGGCAGGGGAACAAAGTGAACAAACTGTGTGGTGGCAACAAGTCTGTACAGAGATTTTGTTAAAGTCTGTGAGACTTTTAATTGAACAGGATAGTTAGCTTTCTCTGAAGACCTCATTATTAAATGTGATTCAAGCAAGGCATGGTTGTTTTTGTGGACAGTATTGTGTGCCCCAGCTCGGAAATGCAATTATCAGGGAGGATATTTTAGTAAGAAATTCGTGATGTGTAGAAGTGTTGGTCTTTTTGTCAGCTTTGCTCACTGCGGGAGCTTGCTTTGCTCTTTTGCAGCATTCCTTTTTTTCTCTTGCCACTGCAAACCCATTTTCATTGAAATCAATACCAAATGTTGACTTTGTTTGAAAAGTACCATTGGCCCAAAGTAAGATCAAAGTTAAATCAGAAAAAATATTTCTTGCAACTTCAAGACTAATAGTAATTAAAAGTTTGTTACATTTAATTTACCATTTATGGGACAGAAGTTTAATCCTATTTGATCAGCAGTATGTAATATTCTTAATGACTGAGATCTGGAATTAAGTCCTGAAACAACACTAAGAAAATAATCTACCTCAAAATATTTTTCAGGTAAAAATCAGTTTAATTAAGCATGTTCACTGATTCATAAACAGGACAAAAATTTCTCAAAAACAGTTGCCCATATTTCAGGTATTTTACATGTCTCACAATCTTTATTCCACCTTCACAAATTTAGAGTCAGAAGTTCCGTGGCCAGTGGTATTATGTATCTGTTATGAATGCTGCTGTGCAGTGTTCAAAATCCTGAATTGACATCACCTTGAAGAACCTGATGTTGAAAGTGAAGTTGCAAAACAGTCTTGCCCAAACCTGTTATATCTATAATTAAAATGTCATATGAGCTGTAAATGTTTGTATGAACCAGTGTTCTCACCTGGACAAGAACTTTCAGTGAGACCCTATTGTACATAGTACTGACAGTATCGCTTATCTTGCAGTGGTTGATAACTCCTGTTCAAACAGAAAGCTACAGACATGCTGCCTGAAAGATCATAGTCCTGTTCTTCCAAAAAAATGAGTCCAACCAAATAAGTATTTTTTTCCAAAGAGCTGTCACTGCAACTATTTGAAAAGGGACTCAGTGTTTAATAAAGATGTATCACTAGGGAGTTCTGCTGAGAAGGAGCTCTGTATTTCTGAGTATGCAGTGTCCAGCGTAGCTCCAAAACATTATCATCGTTTTGTTGTATTTCCTTTGAAAATAAAATCTGAAATGCAAATGCAATGCAATGACACTTAAAATTGGAGCACTAAATATACATCACGGACTTTTAACACTTCTAACAAGAGTTTCCTAGAAAAATTTCAGAGTCCTTTAATAGGCAAAAGTTTTGTTTAAGCACTTTTTTTAATCTGTCAGTAACTCTTTTAGCTATCCCACCAAAGCAGATAAATGTAATGGCTTCCTGATCTATAGCTATAAAAAGAAGTTAAAATAAGATGAGCTTTTAAGAATGGTATAGTGAACAAACCCTTTAAGTAACACCATTCACAACAAAAAGGAAAAGTCATCAAATAATACATCTCAGAACAGATAAGGTTAATATAGATTAGTATCTACTACTAATGTGTTTCTAAGCCATTGTATTTAGTAGTCTATTGTGTTACTAAAAATAGCAAAATACAATGAAATTACTGATAGGAAAATAATCATTTAGAATCAATGTTTTATCTGGAAATACTGTAAAAGTCTGGCCTCAGTCACCGTAGGCAGTGCAGGGCTAGCAGAATTAGAGCAGTGTGTAAATGTAGCAAATGTGCCACAAGATAACACCAATTCATATGCAATCTGAGCACTAGTCTCATACTTTTAATGCCATTCATTTCAGAACAATTGCCCTAAATGGGGACAGCATTATATAAAGTCCAAATAAAAGCAGTGACATTTAACTGAAGCTTTCTGGTAAGTGTTAGCTTGCATCAGTATGAACATTTAAGTCAGTCTGTTAATGAAATAATTTGCTCATATTGTCTCTACTCAGGGTGTTTGATTAATAGATTAATATTAATATGCAGTCATAACTACCTGACCAAAAAAATGAGTCTTGGTCATGCAGGAAGACTGTTCAGGTTATAGATGTCCTTCAGCTACCAACCTGCTGCTGCCACCCCCAGAAGATCTATGGCTATGTAGATAGAAAGGGACAGCACTCATGATATGGGGCCTGGTGAAGTAGGACTCAATCATTTCAGTAAGCTACAGCAGTCCTGTGTACAATGTCTGCATCTCCTGAAAAATGACGATTGTAAACCAGGGTAGTACTGTATATTCCTCTTGAAGACAGGAACATTGACAGTATCAGGATACTATATGCAGTCCAGTGTGTTGTTACTTGACTTTAACCCAATTTTTCCCAAGGATTCTCATTTTTGTGTGAAAATCCTCTACTGATTATTGCAGTTCATCATCCATCTTCTCTGGAACGTGTCCAGAGAAGAGCAACGAAGCTGGTGAAGGGGCTGGAGAACAGGCCATATAAGGAATGGCTGAGAGAGCTGGGGTTGTTTAGCCTGGAGAAGAGGAGGCTGAGGGGAGACCTCATTGCTCTCTACATCTATATAAAAGGAAGTTGTGGAGAGGAGGGAGCTGGCCCCTTCTCCCAAGTGACAGGGGACAGGACAAGAGGAAATGGCCTCAAGCTCTGCCAGGGGAGGTTCAGGCTGAACATTAGGAAAAAAAATTTCACGTAAAGGGTCATTGGGCACTGGAACAGGCTGCCCAGGGAGGTGGTTGAGTCACCTTGCTTGGAGGTGTTTAAGGGACAGGTGGATGAGGTGCTGAGGGGGATGGTTTAGTATTTGATAGGAATGGTTGGACTCAATGATCCTATGGGTCTTTTCCAACCTGGTGATTCTATGATTCTATGTTTTTAGAGGGGGGAGACCACACCCTACAACTCTATTGAAATGGATGTACTGGAATGAATCCAGCAGGGAGTCATGAAGATGATTAAGAGACTGGAACAACTCTCATATAAGGAAAGGGTGAGAAAGCTAGATCCGTTTAGCTTGGAAAAAAGAAGGCCCAGGGGGAATTTTTTCAATGTGTATAAATACTTAATGGACAGAGGAAAGAAGATTGAGCCAGGCTCTTCTCAGTGGTGCCCAGTGAAACAATGAACATAAAGTGAAACACAGGAAATTCTTATCTTTTACTTCTACTTGGGTATGTTTTTACTTTTTGTGAAGCTTACAGAGCTTGTTCTAGATGAAGTTCAAATGCTATTTATCTGATTTAATGAAAAGTCCAATAGAGACATACTCTTCAGTTTTCTAGAGTTCTCAAATTTCACCTCTCATTTCTATCAAAGGAGCTATGGAAGGGTTTAATTGCATTTGATAGAGCTAATCTATATTTATATCAGAAAAGGGAGCAGACGTGGTTCACTGGTCTCTGAAAAAAATATTGCCTGACAACAGATTTCAGGTTTGAACCACTGCAGTACCTATTTGTGTCATATTCAGATGTGTAATTGTGTGTTTCACTGATAATCATATTCTTTGATAGTTGCATGTTTTGTACATACCCATTGACTGGAAAACCTAGTAAAACCTGATAGTTACATTATTACATAGTTACTAGAAGAGAGAGATTTGGTTCCTGAAAAAAATTCATCTTTTTGTTCCTTCTGTCATTTGCTGGCTACTGACCATCAGATAGCAGGTGCTTCAGCTGGGAGGCAAAATACATCATTGGTTGACAAAAGGTATCTTAAATTCTTGATTGTGGAAGACTGCCTGTCTCACCAGTACCTTGTTTGGTTCCTCAGTATCTGGGAGGACAGAACCTCATTCTGGATGAGAAACTGAGTGAAGGGCTTCTCAGGGTCATGACATAAATGGGACATTTTTTCATCTTCTGCCCAGGTCTCTTTCAGTATATAACCAAGAGCTCTAATACACAGCAATTCTGGGTTGCAGACCATGCAACCATAAGTGACTCGTTTGGGTGGTTTTTATAAACAGTGAATTTTTATTATATTTACACATTCTGTCACCTAAGGTAGTTCTTAGAAAACTGTGCATAAGGTCTCATGGCATGCAAATTTCATCTTACTTCTCCAAGGCAGAAATTGACTGGGCATCCAGTCAAGAGCATCTAGCCCTCATGGGCTCCTTTGCCTTCTAGAAGTGACTCCCATGGAACTTCATTGACCACACTTCTGAACAGTCCAAAGTCTGCCCTTCGGAAGTTCACAGTCGCTGTTCTACTGACCCCGCTCCTTAATTCTCCTAGAACTGAGAATTCAGAAAAGAGGAAGCCAACCTTCTATCTACAGGTCTCTGCAAAGACACATTCTGCCCTTTATTCTAACCTAAGTGTGTGTGTTTCCACAACAACACCCACCTGCCTTGTTGCCTTTGAAAGTAAATCTTCATATATGTTTGTCCAGAAGCCTTCCATAGAATTTTAATTTAAGTGCCTAATAGCTGTCCCTTGGTAAAATGTAATTTCATCGTAATTTACCATATGCAAATTGCCCTGTTGGACTTCTGTAATGAATATGTAATGCCATAGTGAGCATTGTGTGGATTTTGCCCTAACTGAAACTGGAAATTTAAACTGTTAAGTTCGATCTAACCCTTTATAGTAATGGTACTATAATTCCTGACAAGGACGTCACAGCACTGCTGCTGTGATATTTAATTAATCTGTAATAACTGATGGAGACAATCTTGGTTTTACTGACTTATATCTACATCATTCATTACATCATTATAACTTCATTCATCATTACGTCAGTTCTAAAAATAGTCTAAAATGCAATGACAGTTTGGAGTTGGTTTTCTATTCATTGTAATGTAGGGATGTTATAGAAATATCAGTGTTGCAGTAGATAGAGCAGTTTAAGAGCATAGGTAAATCAAGATTTACCAGCAGAGGTAATAACTTTCTTAGTAGACCAACTGGTGTATCTGTAAAAGCTAGCCAAGATCTCGGACATAAAGAGCTTTTTTCAGAGACTGGCACAATAGGGCTTGTATGTTCCCAAGCGTGTCTCTCTCTATTAGGGCATTTAAAATACTGTGTTAGATACAACCCTTCCAAATCAAGGATGACATATTCTGACTTGAAATCATAATCAAGATTTCTATTCATTATTAGCAGACCTAGTATGAAATTAGAGCCAGGAAAAAGTATTAGTGCTTCAACACAGGCTCATTTTTGTCAGGGCAGAAATGAAACCTACATCCAGCTGTAGCATGGGCTATTTTACTGCCAAATAGGAAAAAAAAAATGTTTTAAATGAGTGTCATGTGCATTTGATTTATAACAATCCACTCACAGGATTTTTCACACTTTATGTGATTTATATAAAAACAGTGGCATAATAAGAAAGAACAATATTTTCCTTGGGGTTTTGCCCACCCCATAAAATATTCACTTGCTTCAAATAATCTAAAATAATCTATAGGAAAGTATGATTACAAAAAAAGGACCAGTGGGAGTTTGCCTGAGGAAGTATCAGATAGAAAACTGACAGGGAATTGGCTACAAATAAATATTAAATAAGTGGTTTTCTTTCCAGTATATGCTGCTGCCAGAAGAATTTTTTAAAAATGTATGGAATCAAAAAGTATTGATCCAAAAAAGTGTTGATCCAAGAGGGAAGAATGCCACGTATAAGGTTGCATTCATCCAATTAGATGAACATTCTTCCAATGTGATACAGAAAGAATTTGAGACTTGGAAAAAGGAACACCCTTACATTCAACCTGTTTGTTTTGCGTTTTTTTGTTTCTCCCTAGTAAGCACTTCCAAAGTCTATCCAGATCTGCCTTGTCATTATATTCTTGTTCCACTGATCTCAAATACTTGTTAGAATTTTTTTTAAATGCATTGACTGGCATAGGGCTGCATGTACGGTACAGTCAGGATGCCAGTCCGGTAAAAGTCATATGGTAACCATGAAAGTGGATTTTTCCTTAACTCATAGAGTTTTGACTGAAGCTGTGTAATATATTTCAGTTTATTTAGCTCTACCCTTCACAATTCTCATTGTAAATCATACTAATATTATAAATGTTAGCCACAAAGATTATTTTGCAGGTGGTCAGGACTGTGAAAGCTTTTTTCTCTGCAAAAGAAGGATATTATAAATACAGACTCATTTCAAATATCTGCTTAAGATCTGAGGACTTTCAATACTTAAAGGGTGCTGTCACAACCTGAACCCACAAGCCACACGCTCGTGTCCGGCCCTGACAGGGGGGAAAATGGATTCGTTTGTCTGTGTGGCGATCTGGAGGCCAATAAGGTCACTCCCAGGGTGAATATCAAAACAGTATTTATTTCTGGCTCCAGCAGACATAAACACACCAAGATACTGGGGCACACAACAAAGACATGGGGGGGTGCAACCACCCAAAGTTACAGAAATGAATCCCCAAAAACAACCAAAGTCCCTAGGATCCGATCCAACACGCACACCATGAGGTAATGGGGGAGAGAGAGAAAGAAAAAGAGAGAAGGAAAGAAATCACCACATCGAAGGCACCAGATGATCTCAGGAACACGTGGTCCAGGCCATGTGGTCCAGGCTGGTCTGATCGAAGTGTGTGAGTGAGAGCGAGCATGGAGGTGAGAGAGCCCAGACTCCTCCCTTGAGAGTCCTTTTATCCCTGTGTGTCCGTGTGTCCTTTTTGGCGAGCAGGTGTGGGGGTAGCAGGGGCAACAGCAACGGCTGGATCCCCTCCCCCCGCCAAAGCCAGCTCTGGGGCCCGACATCACCCCAGTGAGGGAGAGCTGTGCCTGCTCCTGCACTGCCCCCACTGAACCGTGGCACCACAGACAAGCTGGTGACACAAGTGGGTAGTCCTCAGACAAAATGTTTAAGGCAAATAGATAAACATAGTCTGACTTCACAGGTGCTTATAAGAAAGATGGAGAAATACTTTTTTACCAGGGCTTGTGGTGGCAGGACAAGAGCAGTGGTTTTAAACTGAAAGATGGTTGATTTAGCTTGGACATAAGTGAGACACATTTTATGATGAGGAAGGTGAGACCCTGGAACAGGTTGCCCAGAAGCTGTAGATGCCTCATCATTGGAAGTAGTCAGTGTCGGGTTGTATGGGACTTTAAACAGCCTGCTCTAGTGAAAGATGCTCTTGCCTGTGGCAGGGGATTTGGACTATTGTAATTCTCATTCAAAGCACATTTCTTGTAATTGTCGTTCTTTCAAAGTTTACTTATCTGTGCCATATTGCCAAGCCTAACAACAACCATCTTCAGTTATATCTGCAGCATGTATGATCACAGTGCCTGCTTGGATATGTAGTGTGAGGGCTTTTCAAGACAGACAGGTTTGTAGCTACTTTCTGTTTCTTTCTACTTTCATTCAGTTTATTGCTAAGGATTTGGCTAAAAGGAAACCTAAGGTAAACTATCCCCTTCTTGTTGACTGGTTTGCAATGGGAAAAGGAAGTATCAAACATTGCAGTTCTCACGTAATCCTAATGAATCAATAAAGTAGATTTGTTTGGTCACTTGATCTGTGTAGCTCTGAAATTGCCTATTTACCATGGCTAATAGTTTCAATTTGTTAACATAGCACACACTCAGCTCTACAAGACGCAGTTCACTGTCTCCACCAGGCAAGCTAATGGAAATTAATGGTGATCTGCTTGAGAAACAACTGAGGAGTCATCACACAATCAAGCGTATGGCTCCCTGATAGTGAAATTATCTTCAAGACTACCAAAACGAATGAGATAAGATCCAGGGAGTGGCCTAGAGGTCTGCAGTTTTCATGTAGTGATGCCTTTAGGTGCCTGACACTTGAAATTGAGGATTTGGAACCCGTACTTCTCAGGAGATTTTTGTATGAAAGCTGCAGAAGGGTTAGACAAAAGATCAAGGATCTGCGTGAAGGTTACCAATAGGGAATACAGGAACATGAGACACAGGATATGTCTTCTTCCTTGCCTTATCCTCCTGGACACGTGACTAGAGGTTATAAGGACATACATCTCTTCATCTGGGACTGGTGGTTACCAGCCTCCTGGCACATTAGAAAGAACCAAGCAGAGCCCCGTTTCCCTGAGAAATGTGGTTGCCAGAATATCCTAGTGCCAATTAAACCATATGCAGACCATTCCATCCTAACAGCTAGAGTATGTGCTTGGGAAATAGGAATGGCTGGTTCTATTCCCTTTTCGTGTGTGGGGATTACACCTATGACATTCCCTCTGCAAGAAAGGGCTGTAAGTACAGTGCTGGTTTGCATAGGACCTGATTTATAGAACTGTGATGTACAGCTCACTCCTGGCCTAAAGCAGTAACCTAAATTAGGAACCCAGGGGTAAAATGTGCAGCTGGGAATGAGGGGACAATTAAATACTTTTCTCTAGACAATCTGTGCATTTGCCAGTGCAAACAGAGCTGCAATCTCCTCCTTGGTTCCAAATTCCCCAAACACTCAGCAGTGTGTTCTGCTGGCTTGCCTGTGTCTTATTCCAGTGCCTCTGCCCTATTTCCTCCCCCAGCATTAATGCAGGGAGAGTGAATTAATGCCCTTCTGTGCTGAGTGGCATGGCACTCGCTAAGAGGCTGTGCAAACCTCTCTATTATTAACAAATTCTAGACACCTTGGGGTTAGAGGTGGATACGCAGCTTTCCACTCTAAGAAAGTTGTGTGGAGTGGAAAGAAAGCCATCTAAGGAATTTGCAGCCAAATGAGGAGGTAACAAGTGACTTTTCCATGTTCCTGGGGGTAAGACAATGACTGAGAAATGTATTTTTGTATCACAATCCTATACCTAGCCACAACCCCCACAAGTCCTCTTTTATACAGTTAAAACTATTTCTTCTTCCAAAGGTATGTCAGCACTAATGTGAAAGATGGCATCATAGAATTATCAGCAGAATAATTAAATGAGATGTTTTTTCCAATTCTTCCTCCAAAAAGGCTGTTCTTTGGTGTCATTTCTTCAGACCTCAGCAAAGAAGTGTTACTCTACTGCCCTTTTTTGAATCTTCCCCTTTATACTCTCCTTTCATACTAAATTTACCCCCTCTCTGTTGGTCTTGTGCAAATTACCATGCAAGGAGGGTTGTCCCATCTTCAAAGTAACGCGATGGTAATTGTAATTAAAGCGCTGTTTAGCTTAGTACTGCAGCTGTAGAAATCAGAACACAGCCAAAAGAGATGTCATTACTAAGTAGGATATTGTGCTCATCCCCAAATAAGCTTCAGGAGTAATCGCAAGGTGTCAATGGTATTACCATAACAGCTGAAGATGGAGGAATATCTTATATAATGAGCTATACTACATTTACAAAGAAAGAAAGACAATATTAAAGTTTAGAAAACAGATGGGTATTTAATACTTAACTATTATAAGCAGCAGAGGGTGAAGATGTAGTACAGTTGTGGGGAGGAATTGGGCTTTTAGCAATGTGCTTATGATTAATGACTAAATAAGGATGTTCTGAAACTTAAATGTATGCAGCACATTACATTGCCTTTACATCAAGCAAAGAGATTGTTGGACTTATGGAAAAGGGAGAAATGATACAGAAACAGCAATCAGGACAGCACCTACACTGTCTATGAGGCTGCTCTAGAGTATCCAGCCATGCTTTGAAAATATCAAGACTGTATAAGATTTAGTGTGGGAAATAATTCTTACTCATTTACTCATATGTAGTATCATATGACACTATCATCACAGTTAACAGTGGGAGAAATAATGTGTTAAATATACATATAGCTTTTTTTCTTTTTTTAAATAGGAGAGGCAAGAGCAAGAAACATTTTAAATAGATCTTTCAGTAGATAATAACAAATGTTCACAAAATCTCTTGAGGATAAGATTTACCTGCAGCTACAGCTATAACCCAACAAAGTGCTGCAAGGGCCCCAGCACAAAGTACAGGAAAAGTAGATGTATCTCAGCTAACTTCAGTTGCTATTGATTTTGCTTATGTGTTCTAGGTCACAATATTGTGTTGATCTCTGTGCCATTTGTGGGAAGTTATGTGTATCTTAAAACTGTTGACAGTTTGTAAGGCAGAGTCCTTCCTTTGCCTGCTTTTTACTAAATCCTGATAGATACAACTGAAGCAATTAGGCTAGCAAGAAGAACAGAGGCTTGACAGTACACTACAGAATGTGTTACAGTGCAGTGCGTAACTGTATGAACACCATGGTTGTGCTTGTATGTCTGCTAGTTGCACAGGTAGCCAAGCCCCATTTTTTACATGTCCAGGAATCTTTCTGACAGTTTTGAACCAAAACATAGTGCAGTGAATAGTTTGGAGAAGATGCAGACAATTCCAGGCATTTTTCTCTGATCTAGCTTTTTCTGATCAGTTTTTTTTCTGATCAGTTTTTGCTTTGATTGAGTTGTCTACCATTGCTGATCAAATGCAAAAATGTGGTGGACAGCGCAATTACATATTATTTCTGTGTCGTTTGCCTGTCCCATTACCTCTGGCACACCAGAATGATTCTGGCAAGGCTCAGACAGTAGTAAGGCTGCTTCTTATTAGACGCAAATCCTCTGAACCCTCTTTTCCATCAATTTGTGTTTTGTGTAATCTCAGTGACGCATAACTGCAATGCTCCTATTTGGATCTGGTAGACTACGTTCACATGTGCTACTCTGAAGTGGAAGTAGGACACCTTTACTACATTTTGAAATTACTTTTTTTCTGCTTTAGATGAGGACAGCTTCCACTGATCTCATATGTTCGTTCCTCTCTGAAAACAGGGTGACCTTCCAGACCATTTCAAGACAAGAAAAGCTGTTACAGTGCTGTTGCAGATATAAACGTTACACAAGTGATTGTGTTCACTATATGTCAAGTAGACTATGCAACCAGGTCCATGTGCCTTTTTCCCGTTAGATTTCTGGATTTGGGGTATGTAAAGTGCTCACAGGATTGTTAGCCCAAGTAGAAAACACCTCACTCTTAGTTTTTAATCTGTCTGAAAAATAAAGGTCTGTGAGTGCTTACTTTCTTACTGTAGCTGAAGATGATCTATAGGCACATTCCTCAGCCTGTGCAGCACTAATGTATATGAGACATCAGAAGACTTTGTGCCCCAACAAAAGCCACCTTTCTTGCTCTAATGCAGAAGTTAACTTTTATAAAACTAAAAATGATATGTTAATGTAAAAGGCTTTGCTTGCTGTACTTCTACAACTGCAAAGCAATATGATAACAAAAAAATAACCCCAGGATGTTTTTCCAGGATGTCAGTTTAGGTAAAATAAGAAAACTAATCCAGTAACCTCCAAACCTGTGGAGTTGTGGCAATGCTACGCTTCTTCTGTTCTTTTTTTAGCTGAAGCAGTTGTTCTTGATGGACTAATGGTTATTCTGCCAGGTGTCTATCCACAGTCCAGCCAACCTAGCTGTATTAGGCAGTGTGAAATCCCACAGTGTTGTTCCTTTGCCAGCAGGTCTAATTTAAGTCATTCCCAATTTCTTTCTCATTTCCTGCCATGCTTGTTCTCCTGCCTAGAGGTTACCCAACCTGTGGCATTCTCTAGCTTCATAAATAAACCTTTTAGGATGTCATTATACCTGTCTGCAAACCATATCTTTCTGAGGGTTTTAAGTAATTTTTAAAATATCCAGATCGTATGTTCTGCAGCTATATGTGTAGGTTAGAAGCAGCTGAATCATGACAACCAAGGTAGCCTCAGCAGGCAAACACACAGAGCTTAGCCTAGATCTGCTGCTGGTGACTTAGTAATGTGGAGACATATCTCAGATCGCCTGAACCCATCCATGGGGGAGACCAAATTAAAGGCATACCCATCTCCAGTGAAATCAACCGTGAGAACACACAAGGCTGGGGGTACACTCACACACATGCAGAGTGCACTTTAGATCTAAAAAGATACCCATACACAAAGACAAGGAATTTATCTTAACAAATAAAGCCTTATACTCCCTTTGTTATTATTGTTTAATTCTCAGAAAGGTCAACTACAACGTGTCTCTACAGGAAGACTCCACAATGAAAACAACGATCCACAGTTGCTTCTTACTGATCATCCTTCTAATTGTAAGTATAAGAAAATTGAACTGCTTATGCCAAATTTAACCTTGGGGTGATGTTTGGAAAAATAAGGAGTACTGAGTTAGATTTGTTATATGACACAGGCAAAGGAAGGAGTTATCTTCCTGATAAATTTTGAAATAGGGTTAATGCAGTTTCTAAATAAGATATCTCATAAAACTTTAACTTGACACAAGTGTTACTGGGTGAGACAGAACTGCAAGACTGAGGAGGGTAATCCGTGCTTTTCATTTCAGTGCTTTACAGACTACAGCGTTTCAGGGATGTGGAAACTAACATGTCTGAAAGCTTGACTAGCGTTGTGTGAGACTCAGGCTGACTTAAGTAGTAATGGATTAACACTGTTTATAATCACTTTGCTCTTAGGAAAGCAAATGAAATGGAAAATGAGAGTATGAAGTTTAGTTATTCAGTTCAAATGCTATTTTCAACCATTTAACGTCAATATTACTATTATTTTGATGTATGCAACATGGCTGTTTTCTAACTGTGTAACAAATTAATTTCTATTTGACTAAAAACCTCTCATGTAAGTTGAATACTTTCTCTGATCTCTACCTATGAAACCTCAGCTTTTTAGCAATTATCATACAATAGAAGACGTCACAGGTATTCAGAAATAAGAATAATACTGAGAGTCTCCATTACAGAATGGACAGAATACAATTGAACTATGGGGAAAATCATCTCTTTACCTCAGTGAAGTATGAGTAACCTGCATGCCGAATGCTACCTTATTCCCCAACTAACTGTTTGTCCCTGTGTTCCTGAAGAAAGCTTTGATTCTTATTCTTCATATGTTTTGTTGTTTAGCTTCTCATGCCCCTCTGCTTCTCATCTTCTGTTCCAACACCTGAATGTGAAACATTTCTGTGCATCAGCTCATCTTTTGTGGCTACAAGTTGTACAAACAGGGCTAGAAGATATATTGGGGAACAATACAGACTGTGGTTTTTTTTGTTGGAGCATGCCCTTCCTCTTCTCTCAGCCTAGCATAACTTGCCCACAGTGCTCCTCACCACTTACATTTATATGGATAAAAAGGAGGGAAGAAAAGTGAAGAACAGTGAGAGAATGACGGCCATAAGAAGGCAAAAAGAAAACAATGACATGAGAACATGAGGAAAGAACATCTCACTTTGGTAAAATACTGAATTCATAGTTAAGGATTAGGATCCTCAGTCAAAGAAGAGCTGGACAGCAGGAGAATAAATAGAGGAGAATCAATACGTTTCTGCTGACTTGATCTCTAAAGTAATGAGTCCAGAATGAGTTAATGATTTGAGGAATCATCCCTTTGCTTGGCAAAAGTCTTCTGCCTCGAGGAGTATTGGAGTATTTTGGTATTTGCGTCCTTTTGTTGCTGTCACAGGTACCCCTGCAAACATTGCACATATCAATGCACTGGTTGGGACATCACCCATTGGTGATCACTCTCACCAAATGGCCTGACAGAGATCAGTTTCCTTCTGGGACTGAATCGCAGGTGATCTGCATATCCTAGCAGAGGCCTTGGCAAAGAACAACAATTCTTCCTATAAGAAGCTAATGCTGACTGAAGGAACAGTCTCAGATTACTTTTCTTCTCCAATCAAGTGACAGGACTGTAAATATTCAAATAATTAAAATTATCAATCAACAGCATTTCTGAGCACCTGAGGTGTCTGACCTACAGCATGGATTTGCAGGTCAGTTCTGAAGGACTGGACTAATCCTTGCCCTGTTGTCCACAAACCTTTTAAATGTCACCCATGACAGCATGTGCGCAACATTAGTTCAATGCTTATTCAGTACTCCAGGGCGTTGAGAAACTTTACAGTGAGATCTGCATCCTCTTCCTTTTTGATATCTTTGCACCAGAGGGCTCTCCAACTGACCTCAATAGATAACTTAAGCACAAATTTCCTTACATTTTCACTATTCCAGTCTCTATATACCTTCCTTCCCCTCTACAGTGGCCATGCTGTGATCTACTTAGACACCTCCTGTATTAATCTGTCTTCCAATGGGGAGGAAGCCAGAGTCATAGAAGTAGACCATGAAAAAGCTCAGTCTCTTTAATGATACTTGTCAGAACACTGCTGTTAGATCAAATATGAAAAATATTTGTCATCAGTCATTTTTCCCCAAATTTGTCCACCTGTAACTGGTAAAAACTATTAATTTTTCACATTTTATTTGTGGTATGTTATGAGGAAAGAGTGTCTCTTCCAAAAATACTGTTCTCGCTTTGTTGATTCTTCTAATCACTCCTTGGTTCTCAGAGCCAGGATCCCCTGGGACTTTGGTGTCAGCCACTGTCGGAGATTGACGAAGATACAGTAATTAAAGTGATTTGTGACACACCCAAACAAAACCTGAAGCACCAGTTACCCAAAACCTAATTTAGAAATAAAGCAAACTCTTAAAAATCATCTTCTTTGATGGCTTCCCTTGTTTTTGGATGCAGAATAATGACAGTGCTTGCAGTATCACCAGATAGCCCTCTACAATTCAAAGTTAATCCCATTAGAAATTTTAATTGTTCGTTATTTCTTCATTCACTTTATTCATGATTTTCTCTTATTTTGGGTAATTATTGAGAGCTGCAGAATGTGACTAAGATTTGTTTCAAGTATGTGAGCCCCTGTGTGCTGGAGCAGTTAGTTCATCTCCTGAGTGCACAGTTCTCTCCTCAAGGACGATGGAGCATCAGCACAGTGTGTCCAGGGGCATCAAACTACAGAGAATGAGGAGGAAGAAACAAACTTAAGTTCCTTTCTTGTGTGACCAATCAATTTTGCAAGACTTTGAGAAAAGAGAGTTCTGTTTTCTATCTGATTTTGTCAACTAGAGCCTAAAGATGGTGGTTTGATTTTATCCTGTAAATGAGGCTTCATAGAGTAGTTTTTCCTCATATATTCCAATTTTGTTGTCCTGAACCAACCACAAAGTGCACGGGAAAGATAAAATGGATACTGCAGCTGAAGACCACACTGTTATTCAATTACGAACATTAGATCAAGCTTGTACTTTAAAATATATTAATTTTAAGTGAAAGTACTTTAAGTCCACATCTATCAAATTGTTAGCAAGCCTCAGTCACTAAACAATGCAATCTGGTACATTGTAACAGCTCCTGAAAGGTTTGTGAAAATTTTCCATTCACAAAACATGGAAAATTAGGTATATAAAAACCTAAATTATACTTTTGGTACACAGCTGCCATAGGTTAGGGTCTGCAGAAGCCAGCTAGTACAATGCTTGCCACTGTGATGACAGCACTGCTCATAGTGTCCCCATTTGATCCTCACAGCTAGGAGCGCAAGGCACATGGCTGTGGTGGTGCATCCATATGCTCCCCTGGGCTCTTTCCACCTGTACCTATGCAGGAACTGTAAGCATAAGTCTTTTCCTGGTCAGACACTAGCTCTTCCAACATCTGGTCCAGATCAGGTCCCACTCTTCAACAGGTCAGAAGAGCTGCTGAACATCTGTCCTAGCCTTCTTTGGCATGCTTCATCAGAGCCTTGCTTGCTGTCTGGCTCTGCTGGGAGCCCAGGGGCTTCTCTACCCTTGGATGATGAGTTACCCCTGGATTTCATCACTTGAGACCATACCTTTGGAAGGTGTTGTTCTAAAGTGCACATTTCCCTTTGTAACTATGAAATGTTTAAGCTGTAAGGAAGTGGACATTTAATTATGGAGCTCTTCTTACACAAGAAAATTTAGGAAAGCAAGCTGCTGATGATTTAAGGTGCTGAGAATTAGTGAAAGAATTTCAGACTCAAGCTGCTTATATTTTCCCAAGATGGAAAGGAATGCCATATTCTGTACTATTCACAATTGTTTCAGGGGTGATGAGGACTTTTTGGTTCCATCTTTGCTTTTTAAAAAAGTAAGAATATTGCTATGCAGCTGGTTGCCCTAAAGAGGCATCTTGCAAGATGATAATCAGTGCTGCAAGGAAAGGCCCATTAAGTATTCTAGAGACTTCCCTTAAGCTTGCAGTTTGCACCAGGCTACCTTGGGAGTAAAGCTTCCTCACAAATCCTGCAGCAATTGTAAAGAGCTGTAAGATTTTTGAGGTGCTTTTCATTACAAGTGCCTTGTCTCCATCTGCTGTGCGTGATAATCTCTTGCTTGTTTAAGCGGCTGTGAAAATCTGTAATGTAAGTCCTATGGGATCTCTCTGTGAGAGGATTCCTATCCTGCTTCAACAGCAATTGAATATGGGAAATTTTTAATGTTCAATGGTTAAGTAAAACCTGTCGTATCAAGGTATTTCCCCCAAGAGACTGTCTGCTGTTACCGACCACATTTGTGGTAGATAAGAAATTATTGTCATGTTTACTGCATACCATGCTCTAATGACCTTCCTAAGGCATCAGAGTCATTTTCTTCTCTGTCCTAACAATAGCAGCTGTGAAAAATAGTTGAAATGTAATCCAGGTATGAGAAAAACTGTGCAAACAGTTTAAAACTTGCAGAGTTATTACTCACAGATGTGATATGTTGAAGGACTGGAATTTAGTGATCCAAAAAGTGGTGACTGCACACAACAGTTTTGAAAGAAATGTACCAGGTGCATGTTTAAATTATTGAAATCAATAAAAAACAATTAAAGCATCCAGCATTTGAAGTGTATTTTGACTGAGCTCAACAATAAATGTTGCAAAACTACTGAATTTTGTAGGAGGAAAAAACAAAAGCAAAGAGAGCTACAAATATCTTCTTTTCATGCATGTCATGTATCATCCTTGGAAACAAAAAAGGAAGCAACTTTATGCTTGCTCTATCTGGATTCTCTCTTGGAGAAATGGGCTCAATGTTGCACAAGTTAATAGCAGGTGTCTGTCTTACAGAAACTGGGGCACTGTTTGTTCATTTCAATATAGTTTAATGATGAGGTCAAATTGCTATCTCTATATTCCTTCATTAATTCTAGGTATAAAATGTACTTCAACAATCCCAGCAGCCTGTTTCTTCCCTTTTTAATGATAATTTATCTTGTTAAAACAGTCTTTTGTCACGTGGTGGCTTGGTGGTCGTATGTATGACGTCATTTACTTGGACTTTTAGGAGTGACATCATATGTACGGCTGCTAAACTGCTGCATGGGACATCATTTAAACAGTTTCCTTCTGAAGAAATTATACCAAGCTATGAATACATCTTGATTATTAAGTTGTGAATTATTTCTCTTTAATAAAGAATATATATAAATAAATGAGGCATTCCTTTATTGTATCAACATCATTTATATTTCCATCTGAAGTAACTGATGGATGGATGGGAAGCGGTTTCATTGTGCAGTAATGGACTCTGAACATTCGATATTTGTTCAATAGTGTAGGTAGTAACTAGGTGAATATTATTGTATCTTGGCTATTTTATGGTGAAAACATATAATTCCTAAAATACCCAGTCATTAAAACATAGTAGCAGAGGTGAATCAGAGGGCACACAGACACATGGAGAATCATGGGAGATTCCTAGCCTCTCCCATTAGTATGATACATGGTAAGATCTCCCTGCGTGTGGCCGTGCCCAAGATCCTGCTACTTCTGATAGGAGAATAATGACCCAGACATTTCTTTCTGCCCCGTTTGCCCTTCCCTGATCCCTAAGGTAAGGAGCACAAGAAGACTAAAACAAATAATCATATTTGATGTCACAAACTGTGCTAAGAGTTTTTTCTGACTGAGCCCCAGGAATATAAGGCTGGATGATCAGCCCACTGAGTTGATTTCAGGGAGATCAAGCTCTAGGCTCTAAGTCCCAGAGTGGTGGTGGACGTGTGATTCTCCTATGCAGTATTGTAAACACGTGTGTGACTGCTCAACCTCCAGCAACCTGCCAAATTTATTTTTCAATGACCTGCTGAAATGGCCATCTAATTTTAAGGTAGAAGAAAATATTTTTCAAATTTCCATGGCCAGCTTTTCAGACCTAAACAAACAGAAATACTTAATAGCAGTCAAAGGGAAGAATAGTTTTAAAGGACATATAACAGATGAAACATACCAGTACTGCACCGAAGTATAACACTTTAATTTGACTTCACACACAAGTTGTTCAATTACATCAAAAGTGCCTGGAAAGGTTATTCCAGTCTTTATTCAAACTTTCCTTAGATTTTCTGTAGGTCATTAAGTTATTTCCACTGAAGAAATAATTTCCATTGAGCTTTAGTGATGCAGTCTCATCCATATTTTTAATCTTTCTGAGTGAATCCCTGGCCCAAATATGCAAAATAGAAATTTTGCTGGCAATTTTAGTTGGGCTATGATTGCTGTGCTCAGAGGTTGTAGAATGGGCAGTCCTTCTGGTTACAGGGTTGAGCACTTGAAATAACTGTGTACAATCCAAGACATTTATCCTATTCACCACCACAGGTACTTTCTGCCTCCAGGTGTTAAAATATTCTCATTAACCTGTACCAAACAAGAGCTGACTTCTTCAGAAACTGGATTAATCCTTTACACACAGGGAGTTATGATAATGACCTTTAAGAGTAAGGTGTCTTCAGTCACTGAAATGTATGTTATATAAAAGACAATACAGAAAATGTTAGAATAGGGGAAAGACGTTCCTAAGTAACTAAGAGTTTCTACAGTTTCTATCTGTGTAGCTGAGATTTGCCTATTGTTTCATGTCTATGTTGTGTTCTATTCTGTACAGGTAAAGCAAATGAAACTGCAATAGTATTTATGGCCAGCAATTCCAGTCTTCTGGTCTCTGTCAGAATGAAACAGTTTTAGTCTTGTTTGGTCAAACAGATGTGAAGAATAGATCTTATCCTTCCTAGAAGAAAACAAAAATAAATTAAAAGCATTGTTGCAGGGCAAGGAAAATTTGTGGTGTTTTCTAAGCATTATCAGATGGTTATGCTTTCTAAACTTGAGTGTGTTCCCAAACTAGCCCAGAGTAACAGAGGAAACATCAAGAACAGAGGGGATGCCATGGAAGCAACTCTAGCTTTCTTTGGTGATACCATTATTGAGGTAAACATTGAGACAAATACTTATTGAGATAAGCTGAAGTATTATTCAAAATAAGAAAGAGAAAAACAAGAATGGGATATCTAAGAATCACCAAAGTCTGTAGCAATACATGGACACAAAGGGTTAAGACAGACTTCAGGGCATCATAAGAGCCTTATCTGCACTTCCCAACACTTTTTACTGGATTTAGGACTTTACTTGTTTGGTTTCTAAATGATCCTTAAGTACTCCAGCTACTCCCTTTAATCTTTTCATAAGTGAAGATTCTGTGATGTGTTTGGCTTTGCTTCTATATTTCCTGTTCTGGCTTTCTAGATGCTTAATTTTTCAATTGGATGACAGATTAAATGCTCCTAATGACTTCATTGTCCCAATATATCTATATATGTTTCTGTGTATACATACACATACAATTTACGCAAGATTGTATCTGCCAGAAAATTATCTTCCTTCTTATTCATACCATTTTATTTCAAGTGTAATGAGATAAAATGCTTTCACTGTGAAGACTGGAGAGTCTTCAGACAGTATTTATATACAGTTTAAAATGAAGGATTTAGTATCAAAAGATATCAGATTAAATTCGGAAATAATAATTTGGTATATCGGTATAGAAAGCTTGAACTGACATGGTTTGTCACAGATAAAGTAATGGCTTTTTTTTTCAACTAAATCAAACATATTATGGTTTTCCTACGTACTTTACCAAGGTGTTTTAGCTGCGCAAATGGATAATAAAGTAATCTATCAACGAGATACAGTTGCTTGTGATGTACAATTATAAAAAAAAAGGGAAGAAACAGTTTAAGAAGTAAGCTGGTATTTGAACTTTCAAACCTGTCATGGTTTCAGTTTGAACAATTGCAAATGATTCCCTAAAGATCTACATGCAAGTGTTTGGTGCTAAGAAAATCAAGCCTGTATGTTTATGGGAGTCGTAAGTTTTGAAGCAGCTTGTAAATGACTCTGTAGGTGTTTATGACGGTTTTAGTGTGGCTTAGTATAGGGAAAAAGCAGAGTCATACTAGTAAATTAAAGTACCACAGCAGCATTGCTCTTGATGGGGAAGCACAGGAACTCATGCTTTCCTATTACCTTCATGCGAAGTAGCCTGATGTAGGACTAAAGCAGAACAGAATTAGCTAAGGCTTGACTCTCTCATTTGCATCCTAGCTTACAAACCCACACTGTGCATTGGGTGGATGGATGGATGGATGGATGGATGGATGGATGGATGGATGGATGGATGGATGGATGGATGGATGGATAAAAAGATAGCTGACCTCTCTACCTGATGTTTTTTACTTCCAGAAGCAACAATCCTTCCCTTTGCTCTTCAGGCAGCTCAGAGTGGGGGAAGGAAGAAGTTGCCACTCGATTAAAAAGTACTTTATTATTCATCTCTCAAATTATGGGCCACTTTGCTAACTAGGAGCTAAGGACATGTTGAGAGGTTTAAACTCCCTGCCCTGTGTTTCTATAACCTTAACAGCAGAAAGAGCACAAAGCACGTAGCATAAAACTGGAGAGAAATCAGCATAAGTGAGTGAAAATACATTGATGTAGCTTTGAGAAGATACAATTTGGGGGTTTTTTTAAGATTACTAAACTGAATAAAAGAAGTTTGAAGACTTCAAGTATTTAATGGTCCTCTCTTTTAACAAGAAAAAGGGCTTAGTTAAAATACCATGTGTTTGTAGTGAGGAAAAGTATTAAAAATTCTGTATTTACTTTGCAAAGACTATAAGACTCATCATAATTCTGAACATAGGTGGAAGTAAAAGGCCTTTCAAATGCATAATGGAGATTATACTTCTCACTTTTTTTTATCCTCCTGGTTTTTTTCCCTTGTACTAACAGTTTTTCCTTTCTGTACAGAGAATGGTTCCAACTCTTTCTTCTACTGTAAATTATACTGATCCTACATTAGAGCCTGTAGTAACTGAAAATTCAGTCATACGACAGAAGATAATAGATTCACAGTTCAAATGCTATGAGAGGATGAACCAAGCTCCTCCATATAAGAAAAAAGGTAAAAAAAAAAAAAAGTTGTAAAATCTGTTTGTATATTACCGCACTTACTTATATAGCTATAAAGAAACATTTTCTTCTGTATACTAATCCAAAATTTTCCTCGGGGTGCAGGAAGACTTAATTGTAAAGAAAGCAGGAAGCCCAGGGAATGTACAGCTCTTCCTTCCTCCTTCTGCAGACGCTACCCCTGTCATCTATGTTTATGGCTCAGTGCTTTGCTGCTTGAATATCTCTTATTCTTGCTTTAGGAATTTCATTCTCCAGAACATTTCAGCAAGCTCACAGAAAGACCTGATTGTGAACAGTGGTCTCTTAAATATAGATTTCATTCTGTTTGCTTCTCTCACTGTTTCGTTTTTCTGCCATTCATGTACTGACTGGTAGCTATCATGCTCTGTACCAATACAGATGTTCCAAGTGGTCTGTATTCAGCAAAACACTAGTAAAAAGAGGTTTCTAAACAACTGAGGACATATCTTTACTGAATAAAAGGCACATGTTAAGATTAATAAAAATGGAAATGACAAGTAGTAGCGGTGCTACAGTGGCACAGTATGAATGAAGAAACAGAAACTGAGTGTTCTGGTCACTGTTTCTTGCAGAAAATGTGCAAGAAGTTTTGAGAAGCTGGAGAAAAAGTATTGGAGGCATTGTGGGGATGTATGCAAGTAAAGAGAGACATTGAGGACACAGTTTAAAAGGAAGATATATGAAAAAGTCATCATTAAAAAACCGCAAACCAATAAATAGGGTGGAGCATTTTTGTAATGCAAGAATAAAGGCGTTTACCACAATGATTTTACTGGGCTCTGTAAGACTCGAAGAATAATTAAATAATTAAATAATTAAATAATTAAATAATTAAATGTCAGGATACTTGAGTACTGATGCAGAAATATTTTGGAATGAATATTGAGTTTCCTACTGCTTCAGATGGTATTAATTCAGGCCAATAACAGGAAAAACTCACAAGTATTTAAACAGTTAAGGGATAGGAAGCATTGTGTTTCAGGTGTAAACGAGATATTAGTTGCTGGCTTGAGGGAGGAAAAACCTTACTGTCTACTCAGACTGTTATGTTCATAATGACATACTCTTAATTGATTTAGAACCCAAAATGAAGGTAATGAGTGACTGAGGAATGATGCTACTGAAATTGCATTTTTAACCGTCACCAGGCTTCCAATCCTTATAAAGGATCCTTATAAAGGATTGGAAAGAAAAAAGCTTCTAAGTTTCTTAACTGCAGATTTGGAAGGGAGGATGGGATCAAATGGGAAAAGCCCTTAATGAAAAGGACAACCACAGGGATGTCTTCTAAAAGGAAAAGCCCAGTTACACAACCTCAACAGCACTGCCTTCCCAGAAGGGTGTGGTGAGGACAGGACAACAGACAACATCAGCAGGCAGAGTTTCCCTGTTCTGATCTGTTTTGCACCTTGATTCACTGGATGTTTATTTATCTGACACTCAAAGTGTAGCAATAATAAGAGGTTTTATTGCCAAAAGAAAACACAGGTATCTGCAGTTCGCAGTATTACTTGGGATTCTAGAACAGAACAGGTTCAAGACTAACTGTGCATTCCTCTTAAATGTCCAGGTCTGTTCTGCAACCGAACCTGGGATGGCTGGTTGTGCTGGGATGACACACCTGCGGGAAGAATCACTGCTCAGAATTGTCCAGATTATTTTCCAGATTTTGATCCAACTGGTATAGTATTTCTCCTTATCATCTTGTCTTTCAAAAGATGTCTTTGAAATATTCATGCTGTTGAGTGGAAGCATGTTTCCAGGGGTATTTTCACAGCACTGTGAAATCTTACAAAGTTTAGCTGAAATTAAAACGTATAATGCTTTTGGGTTGCCTAATTTATATATTTTATTTATATATTTATATTATATTGCTTATAGGTCTTGATTTTTGCCACAGTGTGCTAAATCCAGCACAGACACAGTGTACCCACCACAGGTAAAAATCTATGAAATTAAACAAGTCAAGGAGGAGGGTATATAAATCTAAAATCTTTCAACAGGTTTAATCCAATATCTAAGTGCCCAACTGAAAAGTAAGGAAACAGACTATTGCATAGCTGTGAATTAATTACCCAGTATCCTGTTGGGTTTCTTGAGCTTGTTGACTATTCAGAAACAGAGGAGTTTCCGGGCTGGATCAGACACAGTATGCATTTCACCAAATCCCATTTGCAGCAGCATCCAGACTGATTGATATCTCTGTTCTTTATAAATCAAGCTGTCCATGATTAGAGAATTCACCCAGCAAGTGGGAAACTTCCAGTGTCATCCCCAGTCTGAGGGGATTCAGCACTGCATTCTAACTTGGGTGGATTAACCTCCCACTTTACAGTGGAAGCAGGCATTGGAAAGGATGGATTGAAAGATTTCTGTGCCTGGAAACTGAGCTTGCACGGCAATTTGACTGTCCACCTTTTGTGCGAATACACCAAGACCCACACCACAAATCTTCGTAGCAGCTCACATCCCCAAGATACACAGCAGGTACTGAGTTGCAAAGTCTTGTCTTGTCTTTTGATGTCCTCCTCATGAGACAACAGTCCTTTTGATGAATAGGAGAATTTACTACAAGACTTCTGTTTTACTTGTCTCCGTGGTTTTCATAGAAAAAAAAAATTGCAATACCATCAGTACTAGTTTGCATATACTCCATGCTCTCTTTGGATTATACCAGCAGAAGGTAAAGTTGGGCAGCCTTTTGGTCACAGAATTCTTCCCATGACACGAGGTCCTCATCCCTCAGTGCGTTGGGATGATTACTGGATTGCCTTCCTGCTTGCTATCAAGCCACCTATTCCCGGCTTTTCTCCAGTGACTTGTTCTGAAAACTAATTGCTCCATAACAACAGCACTCTTCAAAGTAACACTTGAAGCCATCCATGGAGAAGCACCTCGCTCCACTTATTAATGCTTATTAGCACTGAAGTCTCTGGCTCATATGGCTGATTGCAAATAGCTCCTTAATGTACAAATGTGTGATGCAGACTCTGGCCCACATTGTGTGTCCTGCAGCCACTCTTTCTGCCGTGCTTTAAAATTTGAGGATTTGGAAATTTTTTAGTATTCTTGTTCTCTGTATACAGCCACAAGGAGAAAAGCCTCCTCTAGTAATTAATTTCCTGCTGTTCTTACTGCTGTCCTATTTAGGAACAATACCTATAGTCTCCTGGACTCAGTATTTTCCCCAGCACATATCTTTTTGTCCTTGTCAACACCTCTGTCAGCCTCTTTGCCTACATCCTGGTTGGACACTGTTTCCCTGGCTCAGCAGCAGCTTAGCATCACCTAGCTGAGCCAAAGCCACTTCCCTACAGTAGCTGTTGGGCATCAAACTAGTGGGTAGCCAGTATTTTTTTTTTTACAGGTGGCTGATCACATCAGGACTTTATAAAATTGGTGGGAGACAAGAAATCGTGGGGGTGTCTAGAAGACTTTCAACTGCTAATGGAGGTGGCTGCCACTTAGGAGTGGCCAAAAGCATAAGTTTGGCTGTCCTGAGAAGTTTGTCAGATTTTGCATCACAAGTCATTATTTCCTTTGGTAACTTATGCCTGTTAAACAAAATACAACTGGATTTTCTGCTGAGAAACAGAAAATTCACCCCAAAGAACAATGATTTTACAAGATGAAAACTGCAATGCCTATCAGATTTCCTTCCCACTAAGTCTCCATGATGTCAAAGTACCTCAGAATGTACTTCAGGCATGCAAGTAACCCCATCGACTTTTGAAATGAATATTTCATGTTGTGCTTCTTTGGGCTGCGTTGAGATCTGCAGAACTGCTGTGTATCAACTCACTGATGACTGAAGTATTTTGTTTGAGGCCATCTATAGTTCTGAGTCCTGAATAAAATTGTCACACATCTTTCTTTTTCTGCTTTGTTTCTTAAGTCATTTGTAGCAGGAAAAGTGAAACATTATCTGGCAGCACAGAATCGGATCCTCCTCCCATCTGCATCCATGGGTCCTGTACACCAGCTCTCTGTATCTGTACCCCCCAGCAACATTCAACATCAATGCCTGGAAGAAATTGGTAGAGTAGACTAGAAAGTAAACAAGGTGAAATCATATTCTGAAGAAAAGGGTCCAAAAGAAAACTGGTGGAGAATATGCTGAGTACTACGTTCATTTTGTGTCTAACAGCTTCAAAACTAACTACCAGATGTAGCCCCACTTATTTCGCTGAAGTTACATCAGTTCTTACTAGATAGAAATCTGTGTTCTGAAAGGAGGCAGGACCACTGTGACAACCTCGTCTGTTCAGTTAGCCAGGATTTCCCACACTTCTTTCCCTACCTGAGTAAGCTCTATCCTGTGAAAGGAAATTAAGATCTTAAAGCTAACAGATCAACAGAAATCCCTCGCTGCAAGCTGTGATAACTTTGTCCTTTTCAATAAACAGTTGTTGCTTCTTGTAGCAATCTGTTTCTCAAAATGACAATCACATGCAATGTGATAATGCAGAAAAACAAATCAATTTGTATGGAAAACATACCAAGACCTACTGCTTTAACTCCAGCGACAGCGGGAAATTCATTGTCTCATCTGCTCCTGACTGTGAAGCTCAGAGCAGTGCCGAGTTTTAT
Organism: Phaenicophaeus curvirostris; assembly: GCF_032191515.1. Lineage (NCBI taxonomy): Eukaryota > Metazoa > Chordata > Aves > Cuculiformes > Cuculidae > Phaenicophaeus > Phaenicophaeus curvirostris. The sequence goes on along the minus strand of NC_091397.1, from coordinate 25,663,754 downwards.
ACTCTCCTATTCTGACAACATGCACATTTTCTCTTTAACTGTGTTTTATATTCATGTTTTTTTCCAGGTTAATCTTTAGTGTAATCCCTTCAAAATGGTTCTAGGCCACTCTGAAATTCCTAGGAATTAAATTTAAAAGAAATATAGTATGTAATTCCTGCTGGTAATATTCTTGATGATGGAAAAAAGCAAAATATGTTGTGAATGTAATGACCTTCTAGCAAGGCAGATTTACAGGGACAGCAGGAGAAGCAGAGCATTGCTCTGTGCCATCCATAGGCTGTTAGGTTTGTGGCAGAGCATTGTTATATTACTTGCTTCACTATCCCTGCATGATGCATTTGGTCAGGATTAATTTGGCGTAGTCACGTATAGCAATGGAGTTGAATGTGCAATTTGCACTGTGCTGGACATATCTTTTCATTCTACTTTCTCTCCCTTTCCTCTTTTACAAAGAACAGTGGTTAAGAGCAGTAGCCATGCCAGTAGGGAGCAATGACACCTGAGATTTGTGATCCTGAAGTGGATCAGCTCTGGTTTTCTGATGGTCTTGTTTTCCTGTCTTGAAGTGTTATCATTTAGACAGTGATAAATAAAACAAATCTGAACTTTTTGTCCAGCTGCTTCTTTTCACCCTGCTTTTCTGTTTATTTATGTCCTTCTTCTTAGCAAGTTTGGCAGCTGCATTTTAAAAATCAGTTCTTATCCTCATATGCACAATATGACTTTATTACACAGATTCCAGTTCTGTTGACTGAGGCATTCTGATGACAGTGATAATTCTTCACTTACTAGGACACTAATATTGAAGTTTCGTACAGTCTCCATTGTATTATATCATATTATATTTCCATTTTTAAAAAAAATTCTTCTATGATATTTTAATAAGGATATAAGTAAATCTAATGTGATACATCAGCTATCCCTCATCTGAAAAACTAAGCCCTAAACAGCTCTATTGAAACAACAGTAAAGAATCCAATGTCTGGTATGTGTTAGACAATCCCTGGACAGAGGAAACTTCTGTCTACTTCCAGCTTATAAGTCAACAATAAGTAAAAATATGATGTTTACTCTTTTAACATGTGCTAGCTGTGAAATTGGTCTAATTGTAAAAACCTGATTCATATAGCTATCATGTTTGTTTCAGAGTTATTGGGTTAAGGTATTTTATACATATGAATGACTGAGTTGTTTTTATGAGAATATAATTCATAAAAACACAAGCAGTGCCTCATGCTAAACTATTACTACTGCCTAAGCTTTTTAGACACTTCAGTACTCCCATGAAACTGCCCTTGTGAATGAGATTTTTCTCATCCGTTTTCCCAAACGGCTTCTCAAGTGTCTGTCTTTCTAAGCTAACTACAAAAAGACTGCACAACTGCCTATGAGTTTCATAACTTTAAGGTTGCTAAAGTCAGGTGAGATGAATCCCGCACAATGTCACTGTTCCTCAACTTTGAATTAACGTGATGTACAAGTGCCCTATCCAAGCTGACAGAGTACATATATAGCCTAAAAAGATTTGTGTTTATGTAGTATTTTAATAATCCTAAAGCCCACACTCCCATTTTGCCTTGCTATTATTGCCTTACCATAATTACACATTGTGTGTTTCTTCAGAATTTACTAGATTCTCCTAGTTAGCATACAAACCAATGCCTGCCCAGGTTCATAATCACACATCTGCTACTGGGCCACAGCAGAATAACTTGCAGGAAAAGAGAGGTTGTATTACAGATTCACAGCCTTATTTCTGTAAAAATCATAGATTTAGAAGAGATATTCAAACCGCTTGAGTCACTGGAATGGGCAGTAGGAATTCTTATCCCCTAGTCCCATATCCAGACATCACTGCAAGAAATCTGTGGGTCATGGCTGCTTGCAAACTAGGATTTGTCTGGGTTCAAACAGAAGTATGAGGTAACAGGTTTCTCTCTAACTTACAGAGGTCACATCAAGCTTTGGCAGAATATCTACCTAGGCACTAAAGTACAGCGATGATAGATGATATTAACATTATACTCTATAGCATATAAACAAAAGCCATGTGCTTTGCTGAGTGCATGCAATGGTAGGTGCAATGTTTGTACACTGTGTTCTATGGTAGACTAACCATTAATCTTTTATTTAGGACTGAAAACTTTTTCCAGCTTTAGATAATATCTGGCAATGAGTACAATGGGAACATTGCTACACAGGCAGTCTGAGATTATCTCCAAGCAGCAGTAATGGGAGGCTGAGATAACGTGTACTGTTCTTCTAGGTTTTGTTGATGCACGTATTGATTTTCAACAATCTCTACCTTGCCAATATGATCAATTGCTTTTTTTAGGGTATATAGAGGGAATACAAATCTTACAAATTAATAGAGTCATTGATCATGGGAGTTGATTAAGGAAAATAAATACAGAAGTTAAGCAAGAAAGCAAAAATGTGTGTGTTCAGTTGGGAATTATCTCTGTAAAATTGTATTAACTGGAAATACTGATAATCAGCATGTAAAGTCAATAAAATTATAAAGCTAGAATAGGCAAAGGGAAGTCAGGATAGACTTTTCAGACTACATAAAAGGTCAGGCTTCAAATACTGTGGTTTTTATAAATAAGCAGCTGTGTCACTACCTAAGAAAACATCAAATAATTTAAGTTACTGATCTTAACCTGCATTTGTTTTTTGGGCAGACTTTCCTGTGTCTCCCATGTGACTAATGATTGAGGGAAGGCCAAAGGAACTAGTCCAAAACTTCACAGGTGGTTAGGAGTGACTGTCTGCACCTCAGCATCCAAGTTTTCCCAGACAGAAATGTGAGCATGTCCAGGAGGACGCAGGCACAGCACCACATCTGTGGCTCCAGGCATCCCGTCAAGCTGTACGGTGCCGAAGCCATGACTGCCCCCTGCCACAGTAAAAGAACGCGTTTGAAGGAGCACAAATCTGGAGAGTAATCCATATGGCAGAGCTTCTGGGTAGGATGCCAGAGCCACCTGTAGCAGAGAAACCAGCATCAGAGGCACACATGAAGGGGCCAAACACACATTAGATTATTTAAACAGAGAACTGTGCAGCCATTTTAAATTAAGCTGGATTCTTGGGACCTGCTTCAAAACGTTTGTTTGCAGTGCCTGCATGCTTTGCAGCCTTGGGGGAAAGCAAGCAGTGCTCCCACTCACCCCTGGCAGGATTTAGCTGGCACAGGGGCTGGGCAGAACTCTTCCATCCCTCTGCGTAAATGCGTCATTGGTATTGGGTCGGTCATCATCTCCAGCACCCAGGCTCTGGTTTATGCACTGTTCCTGCCCTATGTTTTTAGCTAATTATTTCCCTTGATACTTGAAAGTCTGCACACGTCCTTTACGTTCGGCATCATGCCCCAACATTAGTTTCTTTTCCATAAACAGTGTTCAAAAGCCTCTTTAAATGAATTATGATCACATGAATAATTGCATTTGAATGATGGCTGGCTATGTATGCTCTACTGCATTCATTCAAGGCAAAAAGGAGACAGATAAATAACAAATATACCATCAGATGAATCTCTGAGAAAAAAAAAGAAAACACAAACAAACAGAAAAATGTATATTGCTTGTACAGGTTGAAAATCCATTGAATTTTGTTATACAGGAGTTTTATTTCCAAACATAGGAATTTTTAAGTGTGTAATATGTATATGATAAAGTAACATACTGCATTTTATCATCAGAGAGGGCTTCAAAATATTGTGATGAAACTGGAAACTGGTTCCGTCATCCTGAGAGCAATCGAACTTGGTCCAACTATACCCTTTGCAACTCTTTCACTTCTGAAAAGCTGAAGGTAGGCTGCAATTAAGAAGAGATTGGTTTTGAGCTGGGCTAGCAGTAAGATACTTCTGCTTTATTTGTTGCACAAGAATTTAATAGCATTGTCGTCATAATTTTAGCTTATTAAAATTATTTGTTGAGTCCTCAAACCTAAATATATGCTTGATATGAAGTTGATAAAATAGTAGCAATCCATGCAACAATTTTGTTCTATTTTTCAAATGCATATTTAATTCATTTATTTTTCCCTGATTGTCCAACAGTTATAAAATGATCTTTTAGAAATTCAATTTTTCTTTCTGTAACAAGTATCTTCCAAGTGCTTGATGTCTTCCCTGCAGGGCTAGAAATATTAACATAAGTTACAATTATTTTTCTTAGGTAAAAAATACCACCTTTTACTTCATCACTTTGAAAAAAAAAGTATTTATGAAAGTACCATTAATCCAGAAAATGCTGCATGCCTGAACATAACTATAACAGTTTGACTGGAGGCATTGAGACTATTTACAATGATGAATTAATCATTTGCATCAATGTTTCCAAAATGAAGTTGCTAAGTTGAAAGAGGAGAACCAAAAGAAACAAGGAGAGAGAAATCTGAGAAAAGCTTTAAAAAAAAGTAAGTTAGGGAAGTTCATAAAAATAAACATATTTTTCAGATGTGAGTGGAGCTCCAGGAAAATCTGATTATATATTTGTGACAGAATAATTTGTGACTATTTGGAATTGTGGAAGGAAAAGTCGAAAAGTTATTTGATTTGGGGTTTGTGTTGGAGGATTTTTTTTTTTTTGATGCAGCCAAAAAGCAGTATGTGGTTATATTTAGTAATGATCCAGCCCAAAAGACCTTGGAAAAGTCTACTGGACTGGACAGGAGGTGAATTCTAAAAGTTTTTGTGGCATAAGGAACCATCATGGTAAAATAGGGCTCACCTATGCGACAAAGAGAGAATAATAGCAAAAATCTTAGCTCGCAGAGGTATTAAATGGAAGCACCATAAAAATATAACTTTTCCAGATGTTGTCCTGTGTAGGGAGGCAAAAATATGTAGTTCTGTTATCCATTATCCGTGCCTTCCAGAAGAACAGTTTTGAACATCGTTCAAGGAAAGCAGAGATACAACACAAAGGAAAATTATACGTACATCGAGACTCTTCTGACAAAAAAAAAAAAAATGGAAAATGCAGAAAGAATCTAACTTTACAGAAATGCCAAGTTAGATTATGACCTTTAATCCAAGTCTTCAAAACCAAGAGTAGGTTTAATTTGTAGACTGTTTCTATGCATCTATGGATAAAATAATTAACTGAGTAGGAGGTGTTCCTGTTAGAATATTCTCTTTCCTCAAGGAAAGAATTCTATGGGGCACAAAAAAAGAACTTGTTAAGTGTTTCTTTTAAAGTTTTTTAATCCCAGCAGGAATAAAACCTGCATAAGAGAAAAAATTGCTGAGTTGGTGTGTTATAAGCCTTATATGTCAGGAAAGACCTGACAGGTTGTGATTTCAAGAAGTGAAGAAATTAATAAAATAGTTTATTATTTGTTTGAAATTAATTGGAAATACCAATATGTTATACTTTTGAGGTGTATCACTTAAAAAAATGTGTCCAATTCTTAAAAACACAGTGATAGACCATATACTTTGTTAGTTGATGGTTCAGTCCATTCTGATTTGTCTTCATTTTTATATTTGGAAAGCTTTTTTTAGCAGTTACTGTAGTAAGTTTACATAGAGCAATCAAAAATGCTATTGCTGAGTCTCCGAAATGCAGTTAAACTGGTTTAGCAGTTCTATGCTGAAAGGTAGATAACTTGAATAATCAAGAGTCCTCTGAGGTGCACGTAGACTTGTATGCAGCTATCTGGAAGATGTTCCTAGTTCTAGCTGTTACAGGGTAAGTGTTCTAAACAGAATAGTCTGCAAAACAACATAGTTTTGAACAGTTCATCTGTAAACTAAATTCAGGCTCAAAAATTCTATCATTGTAATATAGTGAAAAAAAATAATAAGCACTTAGTAGGAAGTGGAAGAAACAGCACATGTACACAAATCAAAACTTCTCTGCGTTCAGGAAGTTGCCTCATCTTCTCTGCACTCAGGTCTTCACTCTCTGGGGTTGCTTGGAGCTCTCAGAAAAAGTTGCCAACCATTTGTACCCACTAGCACTGTTGTGTTTAGTCTTTGTGAAGGAGAACTGGGAGACCTAGAATATTTGCAGTTAATATGAGTACATTGCCGTAATTTGGTGAATGATATTTACCCTCAGATCATGTCTGTTCTACATGGTCAGGATGGTGTAAATGTGACTTTGGTTTAAATTTGAATCAGGCCACCACTGCTTAGGTTAATGAAACTAGGAGCTGATTCCAAAGTTGTAAAATGACTGAAGAATAAACTACATCAGATGATGTACACCCTTAGTAAGAGGAACGGATTTGTTTTTAAAAAAAAATGTAAGTGACAAAGCTTAAAGCTACAAAAAGCAATTCATCAAATAGTTGAAAAAAGGAAAATCATTAATGTGCAACAAAAAAAAAATGAAGGAAGTAGAGTTGAAAAGAAAATGAACCCAGCAGAGAAAGTAAGACTTTGTATCTAGTCTTTATTTCAGGACAGGCTGATACTGCATTAGTGCTTTCAGAAAAGATGGCAGTGGTGAAGCCTGGCATGCCTTTTAGCCTCCTGCAGTCTTCTGACAGTTTGAGTAATGCTTAAGAGCTTGGCTGAGACCAAAGTATGACATTTAATATTACATTATTCTGCAGTCCAGGTGCTGACCTGCAATTTTATTTCACTATTGGCATACAAAATATGAGTAGAGTTATCTTAGATTTCACTGATATTAGTCGAAACTCCAATCCTCTGTTTGAGCATACTGTTTTCACAGCATTGTAAGACCATGTGGTTGCTCAATAGTAAAGCTCACACCAGTGTGACGTAGCATTTATCTCAGAATGTGCTGTTCCACTCTGGTAGGAATTGACAATCATTTTCATCTCATCTGCTGCTTTCATGACTCTGTAGGCCTTAAGCATAAGCCCACTCTGGCTTCTCTTCTCCAAAAAGAATCCCAGCATTTGCACCCACTTGTCATAACACAGCTACTCTACCTCAGTTATTTTAGTTGCCTTCTTTGCACCTTTCCTAGTTCTGCCACGTCCATAAGGTGTGGAGATGAGAAACACAAATGCATTTAAGATGTGCTATGTAAATTTTAAACAGAGGCAAAATTATGTTCTAGTTTCAGTGACTTTCTTGATGATATCCAATGTTTTGTTGACTTTTTGGCCATCTTTACTCAGTAAGTCAGAGAACTGGCCAGGATGACTCCAAGGAGACTTCGTGAATTTGGTTTCCAGTTATGAATTCAGCATTATGTGGGCAAAGTAGAAATCTTTTTTTTAATTAAAGCTTATATGGCATCTTCTTGCCTACTCTAGGCCCTTCTAAAGTCCCTGACTATTATCTGAAAGATCTAAGTATCACCTGGAAACTTAGAGATTTCTCTGCATCAGGTCCCTGATGAATATGTTGAACAAAACAGTTGAACTTTACCAGTCCCGAGGGCACCTAACCACTGACTCATCTCCAATAGTGACTGTTAAGCTTTTGCTCCCTGTTGTTTAAGCTTCTTTCAAATTATAAAAGTTTTCTATTAACCCTGTGGCAACCTGTTTTATTTAATAATTTTGTTTGAGTGGAGACCTGTCATGGGCTTTTTGAAAAATCCGAGTGCATTATGTCTGCTCTACTCTTCTAGAGTTTGGGAAGGTTACTGATGCATAGTGTGAGCGGGGATCTTGCCTGTTACTTCACTGAGGTAGGAACAGATAAACTCAAGTAAGAAACACTTTTCCCATATTTAGACCCTGAGTTATACTATTTAATAGGTTGCTGGTAATTAAAGTATATTGAAAAAGAACCTTTGAAAGAAAAGAAATTGAAAATGGGAGGTTGATTTTGTAGATTCTTCCTCAACGAGAAGAGAAAAAAATAGTGCCTGAAAATTGTTCATATTTTTCTTTTCTTTTTGTTGAATTGTAGATGGCGTTCATACTTTATTATATGGCGATCGTTGGCCATGCTTTGTCAATAGCATCCCTGTTGATTTCCTTGGCAATTTTCTTCTACTTCAAGTAAGTGTTTCTTACAGACATTCTCTCTTCCTTCCCTGGGGGGTCTCAAGTGGTAAACAAAGAAAAGCTTGGAAGGAGTCGTGGCAGTGAGAAACAGCTCTTGTGAGTGCCTTTTAATATAATCCTGGTAAAAAAGTCAGCACAGGGTCCTTTCACCAATGGGACATCTCCCAGTGCTGTGTAGCCAAGATCTAGCTTTTAGATTTATCAAGACTAGTGCAAAAGCACAGCCCATAGAGAAATGGTGTAACTGGGGATGTGGTAAGGCCCTTCATTTACTGGTTGCCTGTGGTTCCTTGAAGGGCATGTACAGCCCCTACCAGGTGCAATGGCTGTACAGGGTTGTAATGTCCATTCACAGGTACTTTGATGAAACAGAATGATACATCCAGTATAATGACACGTATGGCATTGTATCTTCCTGATTGGAGTAAAGGTGCATCAGTTACTTGTAATCAGACAGCCAAACCATTAGTTCATGACCAGAGATAAGGAAATGCTCACCCTCAGTGGAGTATGCCTGGAGATAATTGCAGGGTGACCTTAAAGGACATGTAAAGTTTTCCAACTGTACCTTGCATCCACTGCAAAGCAAAGAGTAATATAAGAAACAGTTACAGAGTTTCTGAATAAATTGCGCACAGAGTTATATCATGATGGACTTCTATTACCAAAAACCTTACCTTATTCAAGAATACAAAAAAAAAGCAAAAGTTCAAACTCTTTGAAGAATGCAATATTCTTTGAACAGTCAAGAATGCAAGACAAATGGTGCACCAATTTTTTTTTTCCCCCTTCAGAAGCTTCTATACGGAATTTAAGAAAGAATAGTTATACAATACTGGTAACTTCTAGTAATTAAAATTCGATCACTCTTGTCATTGTAAGAGTGTACTGCTTCCAGATTTTAGTTTAGCTGGGCTAAAATTATGCCAGAACACAAATTGACCTGTGTAAGAGTGTTCATAAGTTCCTTTCTACATGAATGTCAACAGATTCAAGTCCTTGATGAGCACTCAGAATGCATTTTTTCTTTCTTTATCATCATCCTTATAGAAAGCCTAATCATATTTTTCATATATTCATCAATCCGTTGTGGCAGCTCAAAGACATATTTGCAGTCCAGAAATACAGAATAGTTCTAGGGATTAAATATCCTTCCAGAAGACAGATAAAGAACATGACTTTTATATACAGGTCAGAATTTAACATTTGTTTTTATTTGGTTCATCTGTCAAGAAAAAAAATGAAAGCCCATAATAAACCCTCAAATCTCCTGACTCAAATTTAACAAATCCATCAAATGCATTTTTTTTCAGATCTTAGTGACCAATGTGAATTATAAGCAGATTCTAAATTAATACCTTCCCACTCCTGTCAATTCATGAATGTGTCTATGCTTTATTTTCAAGAAGACCAGGATTTATTCTCTATAGAACATTTATTTTCCAAAGCAAATTTTCACACTGAAATTTCCAAACTTAAAAAGGGAAAAACTGGTCATTTTTTTCTATTCCTTTATCTTGCAGCCTTAACTCAAAACAAAGGATGCTTCTGTAAACATTCAGCTATTCCTCTTTGTCACCTGTAAGGCCAAAGAATTGTACTGAAGTACACCCAGTGCATTTTCTGTCATGGCCACTTAGTTTTAAACATGTACTACAATTCTTTTAATACAGAGTTTTTATATGTCTAAACTAAGTGGCATTTGTTAAGTATCTTGAAATTGGTAAATTCTGCAATTTCATTGAAATGTGACAAACTTTACATGCTGTATAGTTAGATATAATAAGCTTCATTATCTGAATTTCTGAGATGTGCTTTCTTGGCCACAAATACACAGATGAAGGTTTGTAGAATCCATCAGTACACAGCAAACACAAATTTCCAACTTAGACATGCATAGTAATTGCATAAATTTGAGGATAAAAAGGAGAGCTTGCTGAAACCCCATCTCTAGTGCACAAGGGATGGTTTCCTTCTCTAAAAATCTGCGATGAGAGGTGCTCCACAAAACCCCAGACACTTCATGCCAGTGCTTGAATCAGTTCTAACCTCAGAGATCCTCTATTGTTTGGTCCAAATCTTGCAAACCTTAGCCTGTTTCTGGTTCCAGTTTTGATCTACATGTGCTACGTATCAATGGGTATGTTAAGGGGTTTTGACTACTAATAGGAACTTTCTTAGTAATGTTATGCAAAGCTTCACCCTGTTAATTTGTCTTTTGCTGGTCCTTGGGAATGTACAGCATGTTTGAGGGTGCCCACATAGACTGAAAAAGGTATACTTAGTGAACTGAGAGGCCAGAAGAAGCTAGCATAAATGTTTAGGCTAGATATCTGTGCCTCAGCTATGAGACAAGAAGGATAGTAAAAGAAAAAGCCCCCAGCATCACAACCACCAAGAATGAGTCTAGAAAACACAGGAAAATTAAATGGTTGAATTTTGCATAAACTATAAGAGTCCTTAAGATTACAAGCTCAAAATAGGTGGATCCATAATACAGGTTGTGAATTATGCTAATTTCCAGTGAGGCAGCTTGATGACTGTGATAATGTGCAGTAATCAGATATAGAGTTAGCTAGAAACTCTTCCCAGGAGACTGATGTATCTCCTTCTCATCTATGTAAAGATAAAAATCACAGCCACATTAGCGCTTTGAGAAAATGTTTTGGGAAGAGCACAGTTTAGTCTGGTTTGGAATCCTATACCCAGGCTTCAGAGTTCTTTGAGTCAGCAAAGACAGGATCTGATTAAATTGGCTGCCTAAAATGAATGAAGATGATAATTCCTTGCAGTGAGCAAGGGAGGATGAGGCTGTCTGACTCACTCTCAGCTCTGAGTCATGGATAATGCATGATCTTGACTGGTCCCAGGCTGTGCTAAAACAGTCATCTTTGCAGCAGAAAATAACATACCTTCCAGACAATTACATAGCTCCTTCTCCTTTTCCTTGTCTCCCTCTCCTTTCCTTTCCATGACTAATCTGTGACACAAAGGTCACGGGAAAAAAATAGAGAAAGGAATTAAGACAAAGAGGAAACCAAACTATGATTATAAGAAAGTGAGAATTAAACTGTATAGGATCAGGGTTCATGTTCCCTTCAGTTGTCTTCTATCATCTGGCTATGACAGCAATGGATTATTTGTCCTTCAATAGAAGGCAAGCTGTCAGTCAGACATTCAATCATGTAACAAGAGACAGTTTCGGGGCCTTTGACTGTAGAGGCAGCAACAAGCAGCTTGCAGAGGTTGCTGTTTCTCACATATACGTCTTTCCTGGCAGAGATTTATTTTTCCTTTCAGTTTTAGGTATTGCAGTACTTTCGGAAGGGAATACTGAATTAGTAGTGACAAGCACCACTAAGCAATACTAAGTCAAAACAGGAGACAGAGTATTCATAAATTAAAGTGTCTAACCATTATATGCATCATCATATTATTGCAATATTTCTATAATTACAAATTGAGACCCCAATGATATGATAAAACACAAAGGGAAAAAGGGACTCCTGCCTCCAAATCACTTCCAATTAAATTATTAAAAAAAAGACATTTGTGCAAAGACAGATGGGGAGTGCAATAAATCTAGATTTGCCAGAATAATTGATGATGCGTTGTGAATGCACCTTCAATCTAATTGTTGCCGAGGCTTTTAATGGGAGTTGAATATGGGTAATGAGTAGAAGGATAATTTGTGGAAGATTTTTGGGAGCTTTCCCTAGGGGTAAGGGAGAACATAGTAGAAAGCATGAAAATTTGTAAACTAAATAAGTGGATAGGAGATGGAAAATAACTGGCTGAGGTGAAGATCCGTATTCTCAATATTCATGAATGAGAAGAAATGACAGATTCACAGCACGAATCTATGAAGAAAATAATGTTAAAAGCTCCTTGGAAGTCAAAATATCTGTGTTGCAATAGAGAAGCAGACATAGGACCTCAAAAGTAAAGGTGACTCTGTGAGTAGATAGGAGGGCCTATCTCTGTCAAAGGAAACGTAGGAGAGAGGATAAATATGAAACAGAGGGAACCCATGAGAAGCACTGAAAGTGAGACATAATTGATAGAGGAATAGTAACACAAAAATCTCACAGGTTTTAGACCTGGATGACTGGCTAAGTGATGCCTTCTTGCACACTCATTAATGAAGCAGAGTAGGGAGCACAGAGAAAGATGGATGGTGGGTGACAAGGAGCCTTCAAAGGCACCACGAAGGAATGATTAGGAAATCAAGAAGAGGGCAAGGAAAAGGGCGAAGAGTGGTCAGAGAAGGAGAAGATTACAGATGATTGTCAAAACCAGCAGAGAGGAAGAATCAAGTAAGGATTTGGAGTTTGCTAGAATGTCCTCCTTTAGATGGGGATTGAGTCAGGCAGGTGCTGATGCCATATTGATGGGCAAACACTGAAAGTCAAATTAAAAAGTGAGAAAATGGAAGTGTACACTTAAAGATCCAGATGTGTCTTTAACATGGAAGTTGACGGAAAAAGGTGGAGAATATTGACAGGAAAGCAGGAGAGCAAAGCAGCAGTAAAACTGAGAGGAAAGCAGGAAAGAAAAGGAGCTTGGACAGCAGATGAAGCCAACATGCAGTGAAGGCCAATCCCATTTAGTAGAGGAGTCAAGCAGAGCAGCAAGGAAAAACAGGAATGGGAGTAGAGGCACATGTACCTGGCAGACTGTCTCTCTGTACCAGCAGCCATGTAGAGAGGCAGCTGGAGAGACAAGGGTCTGCATCTCATGGCTAGGAGCTGAAGACACTGCTCTAAGTAGGAAGTGCATTTTTCTTTCTTATGAATTTCTTGTGTCCTCCCAGGAATGAAAGAGAAAGACAGAGGGAGGTGGACACATGATAGTGTCCCAAGAAAAGTGGAATCAGTATCATGGGGAAAGTATGGTGATGAAGAATGGGGAGAAAGGAAGAATTAGGACTAGATAAGTACCACCAGAGCTTAGGATTGGAAAAGGAATGTTAGGCTGAGTTTGTGGTGGGAGCAAGTACAGATGGAGTAAGCACAAGAACACAGTGTAGGAAAAATACCTCCAAAGAATGGCCTGGTTTGCCCAATATTCTATCCTACAATGAATCGGACTGAAAATGCACCTAACTCCATACCTGATGCTCAACACTTGCCGGTAGCTGATGGTCAATGAAGAATATAAAATCAGGGCATACATAAAGAGATACTGTCATTCCTAGCCCCTGGGGTCTGCATCTCATGGACCTTCTGAACCCAAGAAGGGTTTTGATAAAAGGCGTGGGCATTGCAGGATGATGATGATAACCAGAAAGACGACCTGAAGCTAAAGGAAGAATTCCATCCAATGCCTCAGAAAATATGTGTAAGGAGAACTAGGAATAAGTGGCACATGACCAAGGAGCTAAAAAAGGAAAAGTAAATTTAAAAAAAAGCAGAAATAAATAAGTAAAAAATAGTTCCATTGGTTAGATAAGCTCTTTGTTTTTAAAGAAAGTGTGTTCTGTGTTAACCTTCACACACAGAAGGTCACAGCCTATGCTCCATTCCAGGCGGCAAAAGACTCCTGGTGCTAGCCTTGCTGAGACAGCAGTACTTGTTCTTAGTTCATTTTTCACCTGTTGGTTTTACCTGCTTTCTCTTTGTGATCACTGAATACAGACATCATAGTATTATCTAACAACTCTATGAATGCCTTTCTGCAATCACCTCCTGCCAGCCCTGGGCTGTGCTCTAGGGCATGGAGCACACCAGGGGGTAGCCAAGGAGGTGGCATGAGGATTTGGGCATGAATTAGAAAGATGGCTCAGATCTGAAACTGCAGTCATGATTTGGTTGTAAAAGAATTCTGTGAGCTTCTCTTGTGAAATTTTGCTACCCACAATAGGAAAAATCCTACCCTCTCCAAAATCAGTGATTCAGATAAGACTGCTGCTCTTTCTGACCAGAAAAAGAACTTCTTCTAGCTTGGGATCTCAGCTGGAGTCAGAAATATGCAGGATACAAACCCAAATCCCCCTGTAATTTGAAGGGATTCCTGCACAAAGTTCCCATCCTGTCTCACTAGCAATTCCTAAAGTAGCAAATAACTTTCATCTGAATATTTGAGAAATTGAGTGTCCTGGGAACAGTTACTCTCTAAAACAGTACTTCTGATGTTCATTACTTGTATCATGCACATATAATAATTCTCAGGGTTCTGCTTTGCCACTTAATGTCTTGATTACTGTGAAATAAAGAAAGGCATCAGGGGCTGAGAATGTAGCTGGATGGCTCTTTACAACATGGTCTAAAAAGCATGTGGTGCTAAACAGGTGTAAAAACAAAATCAAAAATTTTTCAGAGGTCATGGCTGCAATGCAAAGCATGTATTTTCCAATTACACTTTGCCAAAAGGCATTCTTGAGAGTCTGTTGCCAGAAAGAGCTTGTTAAAGTGACATCAGAAGAAAAATACTAATTTATGACCTGTGCTACATATTTTTCAGGAGCCTCAGCTGTCAAAGGATAACACTGCATAAGAATTTGTTTTTTTCTTATGTGCTCAACTCCATGTTTACAATTGCCCACCTCATTGCTGTTGTGCCTAACCCAGGTCTTGTAAAAAGGGATCCTGTAAGTACTGCATGACTCCTCTGTATCTTAACACCCAAGCAAAATTACTGTGGCCAGACTGAATCCAGACATTCCCATTCACCAGTTAATGACAGCTGTCAGTTAAAATACGCATGGAGGGGTGCAGGTACTGAGAATTTCACTCAACCTTGCTCAGAATCTGGTACATGAAGAAGCCTTAGACTTCCTCCAACCATCCTGTCCATACAAATATGTGTTAGATCCCCACTGTTCTAAGCACTACATCATATTTCCCAACCATGCCCCTAAAGAGGCAGAAGCCCTTGGTAGCTGCCTGTCCTTTCTTACAGACACACGCACTGGGGAGGGGCAGGATGGAGAGGGATACAGCTTTTTTCTAAATCCCCCAAAGAGATCTGTTTGTGGCAATTTTATTTTTGGGGGGAGAAATGGTAAATTAAAGCATTAGCCTGCTTCACTGCTCTTAGATAGTGATACAAGTTCTTCCAGCCCCTCAGCTGATAAATATGTATGGCAGATCTCAATCATTCAGCTCTGTCCTTGCAGTCTAACAGCAATCACATTGTGCTTGCTATCATTACAGCAGCGCCAGCTGATGTGTAATTAATGCAAGCCTGGGAAAGTCTCAAGTTATGTCACAAGACTGATCAGCTTATAGGATTGTTCAATTATGGTTCAACCATTTATCTGCTTCTAATTTTGTGAAACCAATTAAACATTAGCACCTGACATTATCTGATCACGTGTGTGTTTCTCAAATGTGTGCTAGTTAAGTAAGCTAATTAAAGCAGGGGCTATATAGCCTAAAGAAAACATCACCAGTCCCAGGGACCACCTGGAGATTAAAAAATAGAAGAGCAGAAGAATAATTAAAAAATTACACATTTTGTTTCTCCTTACTGCATAGCATCATACATATATAGCCCATGCAAGAGATGCAATCAAAATAAAAGTAATATTTGAAGATAAGAAGCTGGCAGAGGGTAACAAACACCTAAATTGAAGTGAGATCATTACCTCAGGGTTAAGAATGATACTTCCTGACAGCAGAAGTAAATTATCTGAAGTGAGGTGCTTTAAACTAAAAGTTGAGGCCACAGCAAGGGCTCCTGCACTCTAAGATTTCATTTAAAAACTGTATCTAGTGCCTTTGGGCTGCATCTTTATTTACAGTGAAATCCTGGCCCCAGTAAAGTCAACGACCAAGCTCTCAGAGGCTTTGGTAGAGTCACATAGCCACAGGAGCACACTGAGCATCACCTGATGAAAACCCCAACCTCCGTTGCTATGGCAATGGACATATAAATGGTTACCTTTGGAGTATGTGGAGCCCCAGAGCAGTGTAGAGGTTCATGTATGTGGTCAGCTTTCACGTCTCCGACAGGAATATCAAGAGGACCCTTAATACTGAATAGTCATGGAAATCGCCCATACAGTGTCCTTCCACTGATGTAACAGAGTGTAACTGTGTTAGCAAACCTGGTCTCAGCTGATTAGCTAAGGACATGCTTTGATGAACAAAGCCCTTGTGTTGCACTTTCTTCTTCTAAACTGAATTTGTATGTCTTTGACTTAATAGTGAACTGCTGTCTTGAGACAAGGTCCCTTCCAACCCAAACTATTCTATGATTCTACGATTCTAAAACTAGGGGCCAGAAAACACAGGGAATCCCCTTTATTCTGCAGTTAAGTATAGGATGAGGGTACGCTCACTGCTGGATCTTGCCCCACACAGAAAAGAAAGGAGGTGAGATAATCTGTTAATATGCTCAAAGTTATCAGCAACATTATCAGAAAGTGCATTTTGTTATTTTGGTAACAGAATAAACTTGTAAATACATGATTGGAAAAAGAAAATGAACAACGAGGAGCAAGTTTTTAATACGTGATGAAATTATGTATAGTCTCCATGTGAATATATGAAGACTTGAAGAATTTATTTTAAATATTTACTTATTCCACCAGGTAGATTCCCATACTATTTTTATTTTTATGCTGATTAACAGAAAGATGACTGTGTCTGTATTTCTGTAGTTTACTGCATTTATCCACTTTCTAACCATGCATCATCTGAGTGTGGCAGGCTTGTGTATGTGTGGCTTCTACTTTCAATTTATACAAAAATACTGAAGCGTGTAGAAGGAATTTGAAAGTCATGGATACCCCTAATGTAATATCCCTATATAGAGATGAAGTTGGTGGTATTTTTCTGCAAAATATTAAATGTATTTCCACCTCAATACCTCCTGCTTTTATTTGCTGCCTGAAGTTTCACAATCAATTTTAAATATGTAATGCCATGGGAAAATACTTACCCTAAGTACATATTTGTGAGTATAACAACAAATCTATATAATTTTGAAAGAAGAAAGAAGATTCTGTTAAATAGCAAAGAGAAAAGACAAGAGAAGCAAGAGCAGAAATTCATCCCTAACACCAAGACACCCACATTCTCCCCGTCATCTAGACACAAATGTTGCGAGATGACCTAAAATATCATTTAAATTAGGAGAGGCCATATTGCTTTGTTACTTGCATATAAATAGTTTGCTACACAGAGTTAAACCCTCTGATGATCATTCTGCCTATGTAAAACAGTAAGTCAAGCCACTTTTTGATTCATCTTAATTTGCTTTTTAACTTCATTTATTCCCTACTTTCTGGTTATATAATTTTCTCTCTCTTTTTCTTGAATTGACATGGAAAAGATGGAAGAGGAAAAATGTGGGCCCAGGTGGTCACGCAAGAAGTGAAAAGGTTCAGGGAAACCTAAACAAAAATAAGCAGGACATGTGTATGAACACTTATTTGCATATACTGAAAAATGTTATGTGAACTATTTTTTTGCATGTTGTGTCTAAATTAGCAACTGTATTAATTATACTACTACTAGAACAGATTTTATAGGAAGGGGTATCTCCTATCTCCTTCTTGAATGAGACTGACCTGATTCTTTATTAATATAGTCTGGCACATCAGATCTGTGTTTTTAATTTCTTTTATTCCACAAGATTAGTAATTTTAATGCTCAGTACTGACAGGGATGAAGGAAGATGGAGCTAATGACTGGAGGGACAGCTCTGCTAATGAGAAACTGAATAAGTGATCAGCACCATGGGCACAAATATAAGTACGTTTGTAGATGTAACTAAGTCTGGTTACGAATCAGTAATGCCTCAGTAATTAGAGCCTCTTCCAGAAAAGCTTTAAGAGATCTTATAGTAGCTTTAAAACTTTCTTGTTCTAGTGGAGGTATCTGTTCTCTTCTTTGTCCAGGCTTTTCTGTAGACTCTTAAGCTTGCACGTAGTAGTTTCACCCTTGCTTCTGGCACTGTATGCTGTGAAAGTTTTTATTGCAACTGCAGTTTAATGAAGTCCATGGCAAAGGCTGGTGCTCCACACGGGGAGCCCCATGTGGACTGTCATACTTGGGTGTGATAGATCAGAGAGTAAGGACCCGGCATCCATTCAGGCATGCTCCACTCTCACTGTCAAGTCCCAGCTGTGCCATACAGCTCAATTATGCCTAAGGTATAAATAATTTGCACCCCTTGTAACATGGGTGTAGCAGCAGAGGTGGTAAGGGACAACCCAAAGCAATCCAGTTTTATTAAAAGCATCGTGATTTCATTTTCTCAGCAAGGACAAGTTAGGCAGGAGATTGGCTGAGCATAGCACAGTTCTTGCCACTGGCAGTATCTGTAAATTTCTCAGCTCTTGGGAACAGAGTGTGATAGGCTGAAGCCTGTTCTTGCCTCCATGTGTAGACGTAGATCTGCTTTAAAGATTCTGGGCTACTTTAGCATTTTAGTTCATTGTGCAATATGCCCTCTCCGTCTCTGAGAGGAGCACATAGTCCCTTACCCTTTCCAAGGATTTCAGTGAAGTTGCTATCAATGTGGGTGTGAGATGGGATAACAAAGGGGACTTAGTTTACCTGTACTTACCGAAACCCATCTCCTAGCAGGAAGCCAACCTTCTGGAGAAACCACTATGCTGCTTCACACTTGGCATTATTAATGAGACCAAGAGAAAGTGAGAAGCATTACAATCTTTAATGCAAGGACATAGCAGAAGCAATATTTAAAAAAAAAAACCAAACACCTAGTATCCTTTTGGACGCTGGGACGTAATAAATGATCGCACTATTAACAAATTCAAGTTAAAACTATGACTGCCTAAGTGTATTATGTTTTCCTTCCTAAAACAGCAAAGCAGCAGAAATAAAATGCTGAGCTATGTGAGCAGATGAGGAGTGCATAAAGGGTAGTGTCTGTGATTTATGGGGTTACAATACTGGTGTCTTCCCCTGTTCTCAGAGGGATAGAAAGGGTATGAGAGCCAAGAAAACAAAGGAGATTCACAACATTTCAGGAACAGCGTAAATGTTAGGACTCTTTACCATATAAATATTACCTTCTCATCTCTTGTTGCTTTCAGTTCCTTTTGATGTAGCCTGGCAGAGCCTGAGGTTTTTAAAACATATTTTTCTCAAATGGGAGGCTAATAGCTGATATCAGTGAAGATGAATGGCAAAACTTCTGCGCCATGTGATTTGTGCTTCCCTTAGTAGTCCTAGTTGTGGTACAGTCCCCTCTGGAAGCAGCAAAGGTGGAGCTTCACAAAGGAGAAGGGAGCTTTGATCCTCTGAATTGTTTCGTATGTCATGCTCAGGGTAGAGCTTCTGGAGGCTCCATTCTTGATAATTTAATTTGATTCTTTATTAATGTAACTATTTCCAGAGCTTTCCCATCACTCTCAAAGCATCCCTGAAGTCTTTCATCTTAGTACAGATGTTCTTCCATCTTGCTTTCACTGGATTTCACAGGCATCTCTGCAGGCAGTTTAGCCCCAAAGAAATGACTTAAAGCTATTCTGTAGCATTGTCTAGATGCAAAAGTAATCAAAGACAGAACTTCTAAGAGAAAATTACTGGCCAGAGCCTAGAGGCCATGTCTCCAGAGTCTTCTACTGTATCTTCTGAGAGGTTTGGTGTTCCTGTGAAAACTGTCACCATCTTGCCTAGGAGCCCTTCATCTAATGAAGGGTCCAACTGGCTGTTTAAAACATTTCCTTTCTGCTGTCTCAGGTGTAGGAATGAGACTTGCTGAGTCTGGATCCAGAGTCTATTTGTGAATTTACAAATTGTGCAGATTCTGTGCATTGACTTCTGTAGTACAAACTGGCTCAGCAAGATTGACGTTATGAGAATAAAATTTATTGCTTGCTTTTGTGTAAGTCGAAGACCTTCACTCCAATTAAATCCATGTCAAGCTCCTTTGAATTCAAAGGTTTTCCAACAATTTTGTGTCTCACCACACCATATTCAATGATGAAACTCCAGCGTTCTTTGTTCAGCTCCAAAGTAAAACAAGCAGCAGAAGTGCCTGTTGTATGTAACTCTTTCACTCACCATTTACAAGCAAAGAACTGAGGCTGTGCTTTAGACTTTACAGGTGCCCCAGAGGAACTTTTGACATCTACAAATAAATATGCAAATTCCACTAATTTTCCCTTGCCTGAGCAGGTGCATGAAGAGAAGCTCACATCTCCAGTCCCTCCTATTTCCCCTGTGACAACTACCTGGCAGGATCTCCTGCTCTCACAGATGGCACGGGATCTCTGATAGTGTCCTGTGCCTGTAAGCCAAGGGTATTGTGATCTTCCTTGGAGGCAGGGAGTGACTGTGACTTTGATTCAGGAACATATGTTTAGTTTCAAGAGGATGAGTTTGTTTTACACTGGTGAATCATGTGCAAATTAAGCTTCTGCCAGCAGTAAGCTCATGGGCAGTGCCAGGACTGTGGTGCACCAGTTTTACCCTCATTGACATCACTGAGTTGCACTGACATTAGCACTGAAGTAATTCAGATGTAAATCAGAATCACTTCTTCCATCCTAGGAAAGATCAAGTCTTCCCCCCAACCAAAGTTCAATGAGATTAATGTAAATGAAGGGACATTGTGAATTCAGAACCAACCATACTCAAAGAATTCTCACAAATTTTCAGTTTAGAATAATATCTGTATTCATTTTAAGACAGATCTGTCAGGCTCTAAATGGCATGAAACAGGGCAGTAATTCCCATCATTTTTCCCAAGGTCTTTATATTCTTTTTTAAACACTCAAAACTCTCAGAGTAATGGAGGAAACAAAGCACCATGTAATCCTAGTGATGTCAGATTCACTGATCTGATGTAGTGTGCCATGCTCAGAATATGAAATATGGATGATTAAAGGACATTCACATCACTCATAAAAACACTTCTGTGAAGAGTGTTTGTGGTTTATGTGGAACAATTGAATATGGGCTGTAAAGAAGTCAGTCAGTCACCATCTCTCAGAAAGAGAGCTTACTCAATGATGTTATTATGGTTGCTTTCTCAATGGGAAGGTAACATCAAATTAGCAGCTGTCATCGGGGGCAGGGGGAAGTTTTAAAAGTCTAAGAATAATTATTTGTTTGCGGACAGATTTCACAGAATCACAGAATCACAGAATAACCAGGTTGGAAGAGACCCACCGGATCATCGAGTCCAACCGTTCCTACCAAACACTAAACCATATCCCTCAGCACCTCGTCCACCCGTGCCTTAAACACCTCCAGGGAAGGTGACTCAACCACCTCCCTGGGCAGCCTGTTCCAGTGCCCAATGACCCTTTCTGTAAAGAATTTTTTCCTAACGTCTAGCCTAAACCTCCCCTGGCGGAGCTTGAGGCAATTCCCTCTTGTCCTGTCCCCTGTCACTTGGGAGAAGAGGCCAGCACCCTCCTCCTACAACGTCCTTTCAGGTAGTTGTAGAGAGCAATGAGGTCTCCCCTCAGCCTCCTCTTCTCCAGGCTAAACAACCCCAGCTCTCTCAGCCGCTCCTCATAAGGCCTGTTCTCCAGCCCTTTCACCAGCTTTGTTGCTCTTCTCTGGACTCTCTCCAGAGCCTCAACATCCTTCTTGTGGTGAGGGGCCCAGAACTGAACACAGGATTCGAGGAGTGGTCTCACCAGTGCCGAGTACAGAGGGAGGATAACCTCCCTGGACCTGCTGGTCACACCGTTTCTGATACAAGCCAAGATGCCATTGGCCTTCTTGGCCACCTGGGCACACTGCTGGCTCATATTCAGTCGGCTGTCAACCAACACCCCCAGGTCCCTCTCCTCCAGGCAGCTTTCTAGACAGACTTCTCCCAGTCTGTAGCACTGCATAGGGTTGTTGTGCCCCAAGTGAAGAACCCGGCATTTGGCCTTGTTAAACCTCATGCCATTGGACTCTGCCCAGCGGTCCAGCCTGTTCAGATCCCTTTGCAGAGCCTCCCTACCCTCCAGCAGATCGACACTTCCACCCAGCTTAGTGTCGTCCGCAAACTTGCTAAGGGTGATTTCCTGAACTTACTTTCTTCATGAATTATTCTGTCTATGTTTCAGTTACTTGCTCTTCTTTTAAAGCAGTTTACAGCTCCTTGGACTTCTGGAGGGCAGACTTTAGACTCTTCAGAAGGCTGGTCGATAAAGTTCCATGGGAAACAGTCCTTAAGGTCAAAGGAGCCCATGAGGGCTGGATGCTCTTTAAGAAGGAATTCCTGGAGGCACAAGAGCAAGCTGTCCCCGTGTGCCAGAAAATGGGCTAGTGGGGAAGAAAGCCGGCCTGGCTGAGCAGAGAGCTCTGGCTGGAAATCAGGAAAAGGAGGAAAATATATGAACTTTGAAAGAAGGGGCAGGCATCTTGGGAAGTCTACAGAAATTAAGTGATGATCAGAGGGCTGGAGCACCTCCCATATGAGGACAGGCTGAGACAGTTGGGGTTGTTCAGCTAAGCTTTGCCACTGTGGCAGAGAGAACTGAGCACTCCCAGGACAGCTATGTCCAAAACCAGCAAAACATCAGCACCTCATCTTGCTGTCATCAACTGCAGTTCTCCTGTCCAGCCACTGTGGCCTTTTGCAGCCACTGGGATTTTCATATGCCATTGTCATAGCAAAGCACATGCTGGCTGTACATGCAAAATGAGTGAATCCACTCTAGTTTTGTTAAAATTCATTACATGCTTCCAGAACTGCTGCTCAAGAATATGTATTTATTTTACCCTCAGAACAGAGCTGCAGTTGTCCCTGGAAGGCTTTGGGTCTTTCACGATGTAGAGTTGTGCTTGACTCAGTTCTGACAGTAAATCAATTCTCCATGCTTTATTGAGGCTTTCTATTATTTTTCCTTTTGGTTTTCCTCAGGAGATCGGACAGGTTTGTAATTACAAAGTGAAGATGACCTAAAAAAGTAGGGTGGTACCTGGATGACAGTAAATTTCTATCAACTGCACTGTGTCCTGTGCATCAGAGAGACTGAAAGGTAAATAGATGATATGTCATTAGCCCCTAAAAATGTAGACATGGAAAAATGTCAAGTAGTGACTTCTTCTTAAATGTCAGATCAACAAGTGCAAATGTTAACAGTTGCCTTTTTGACAGATTCTGTGCTATGCCATATGGACATGGCACCCTCTAATGAACTACTCCTCTTGTGCTTTCTACTCAAAGCCTCCCACATTAATGGACCTTTTAAGCAGCTAAGGGTTTGATATTTCTCTGGGAATGTAGAGCAATTATGTTTAGAAACCTCACTGTTGCAGAGCAACTACTAATTCAAGATAATTCCAATTAAACTTGAGGTTCCTCTCCAAGTTTTCCTTACCTGTCCCTTTAAAAAAAGTCTACCTAAAGTGTAAGAAATTTGAGAAGTTTGTATCTTAATTAGCCAGAAGGTAGATCTTTCAAAAGATGGACATTTCCAAATGGAATTCCCCTCAGAAGGACAGTACCATAGTATTTTCTAATCATAATATTGTCTCCAGTACTATGCTGCCACAGCTGTTTTCCTACATGATATTTTTCTGATTTAAGTGCCAGCACAGGTAGCTTTGTCTGAGTCCAGGAGACCATTCCGCTCACTCTAATAGAGATGGCTAAAACAAGTCAGGTGAATTAAATGCAGAGTGCTCACTCCTCTCCAGGGACTGCTTCAGCCTACACATCTATACCATGAATTCAGACATCCAGGCTCAGAAAGATGAATGCCATCTATGCTATTTCATTGCCCTTCAGTAATTGCTGTTCAAGCCTGGAGAAGAGGAGGCTGAGGAGAGACCTCATTGCTCTCTACAACTACCTGAAAGGAGGTTGTAGAGAGGAGGGTGATGGCCTCTTCTCCAAGTGACAGGAGACAGGACAAGAGGCAATGGCCTCAGGCTCCGCCAGGGGAGGTTTAGGCTAGACATTAGGAAAAAATTTTTCACAGAAAGTGTCATTGGGCACTGGAACAGGCTGCCCAGGGAGGTGGCTGAGTCACCTTCCTTGGAGGTGTTTAAGGCACGGGTGGACGAGGTGCTGAGGGGCATGGTTTAGTGTTTGATAGGAATGGTTGGACTCGATGATCCGGTGGGTCTCTTCCAACCTGGTGATTCTGTGATTCTATGATTGCCCTTTTTCAGTCATGACCCTGTCATCCTGCTCCTCTTGAAGGTATTTAAGACTAAACAGAAGTAGTGTGAAACAGAAAAGAAATAAACGAAAGGGCATCGAAGTGTCTTTACAGATAACAGCTAAGCACATGGAGTAGGAATATGGGAGAAGAAACAGTAATGGCTTTCAAGAGGAGGAAAAAAACAAGAGGCTTGGGCTGATTAGGTGCATGGCCTTTATCTTTAGCTGGCAGAATTAGCTGTCAACCAATAATAGGTCAGTTTTCTGGAAGAATAAGCTCCTTTCCTCAGCATTTCAGCTTTGAATAGCTTATGGCTGCATCCACCCAACTGACTGTTTTCTGTATTTCCTGGTGTCCCCTTGGTCCAACATCTTTCAAAGGACTGGGTGCTTCACCTGGAAGCAGGTCACCCCAGGAAAGGCAGTGAGGCACAGGCTGAGTGCATGTAGAGCATTAGAAAACCCGTAGACATTTAAGGTCAGAGATGTCTTACGTTTGGACACCTGTTTTGTAGATGCATACAGCTGAGTTAATTGCCCCATATTCTTTTTATAGCTAAAGATAGACAAAGTCACATTCAGGGCACTACCCATATGACTTATTTATCTCCTTTAGGATGAGGCAATTTTTGCTGTAATCTCCATCACCTCTATCAATTTGTTATCTTTTAACTATAAGAAAGACAGCTTAGGTGTCTATATTTAGTCTTACAAATCCCAATCATATCATGAGAAAATCCCTGGAGTATTTAACAGAATTGTGTAGTGGCTTTATCCATGTCATCAAGGCTATATGTGTACCTAGTCCCTAGGAAATGCTTTGTAGGTTTAGATCTTACACCTCAAATGTTATCATAAGTACAGTCAGCTGTTAGATATACTCCATATAGGCTTAATCTAGCCAGACTCAGGGCATTACAACATGCCCAGAGATCAGATACAGCTGCAAAGTCAGTCAAGGCACTATGTGAACATATATTTGAGTAACTTCTGCCTTGTTCAGTCCTCCTGTGCACAGTGACTGTTGCTTGGCTGTGATGGCAGATGAGAGGTGCCTGAAATAACTGAATCTCTTATGCCTTTTAATTGAGGATTACCTCCCACCACTGGGAGAAGATGGAAGCAGGTCTTGTGAGTGCTCTGACTCTGTTTCCAGTCAAAATAAACAGCAGGTCAGATAGTTCCTGTCCTATTTTTTTAGGCTACCCTGACTTCCCCTGTTTTCTCCTCCTTAGGGCTTCTCTCTGATAGCTCTCAAGGTTGTGTGGATGTGTAGCCCTAGTAATTCCTGTCCACAATGCCTAATTATCGACTGGCTGCTTCACTATAACATAGGCATGGACACAGATGCTGTTAAAAATATTCCTCATTGTTTAATTTCATGTTTTACTTTCTTGTAACACAAAACTTTGGATCTCCCTGAGCAACTGTGTGCATTTTGTTCTTTAAATAGTTTAGAAGTATGTTAAAATATTAATCTTAGCCTGATCTCCTGTGTGCCAGGTTCCTGACTAGAACATAATTTAATGGGTGACTCATAGTAGATACATTGTATAATGGTGTGAGATTATGATAGCCAGTGATTAACAGCTGCAATACTTAGCTCTGTCTTGCTTTGGAAAGTCCTTTTGTTGTTTATTTGTGTAACATATGGACACTTGGAATTTAAAGTTATTTTCACAAAATAGTGTTCTAATAGTCAGAAAAAAAACCCAAACAAACTTGTAAGGCAGATCAGTAATCAAACTTCAAGCTACTCCTTTAAAATTCTAAGTTAAGAATGTCTGAGGTGTCTGTATCACCTTTAAACTGAATTTGAATAAATCATGTCTGGCCTCCATGGCAAGCAGTACAAACTCTCCTTGGGGAGGGTCCTTCCACTGTTGTGAACTGTGGAGATTCACAGAGTTGGAAAGGTACCAGACTAATAAGGTCAGATACGTTTATTTCCTTTTAAAAGGAGACTTGTACAGCTGTAGTGGTGGCCCATACAACCAATTTAGTTTAAAGTCAGTAATCTTGGTTGGCCTATTCTTAATTTATTTGAAATGTCAGTCAGGGACATTTCAATGGATAGTGAACATTTGAAAAGAGAAGTTTTGTTATGCACACCAAGGGGCTATCCTTGCTGTAGGGCAAGCTCGCTGGAGGTGACAAGACCTGGTGTAAAGCACAAACCTAACTTGCCAGCCTGAGTCCCTTCATCCAGGGAATCATTGTGGGAACAAGGACGTACAGGAATCTATGCAACTTTCCTATGCCAAACCTGAGTCGGTCCTTTTGCTCTGACTGAATCACTAGGAAGACCTACTCAAAAACAACTAGCAGTTTATTTCACATTACATTTTGTTATTATTGTTGAAGATAGTATTCTGGGTTTTATGTAGTGTGAGTGTTTTGGGTTTCATTTGCCCTAATGGGTAGTGATGGTAATTAAAGCTGCATCTTTCTATCCATAAGCTATTAACCAGTAACCAAGATAGTATTAACAGAAAAATGACAAGTACGTATGATAAGAGGCTGCCAGATTACCTGAGGACACTGGCTTTCCTGTTACATTACTGTGCAATGTCAAGGTCCTGCATAGGCAGATTGTCCTTTGTGACTTCTTTGACAGAATTTGAACATTAACAGTATTTATAATGCACCAATATGCCCTGCAAAACACTGTAGACACTGGTTATAGCTCCTTCTTGTAAAAGGAGAATAAATAATTTTATTTCTTCATTGTGAAATCGTTCAAGCATCCTTTTGAAGTGCATATTGCGGCTAAGGTGTTCACAAGATTACATGAATCTTAGCAGGATTTGCAAGAATGCAGAAGACTACTGACTGTATCTCTACTGACCCCTTTTGCCCCTGAGCAGTTAGCCAGAATTTAAGGCCATTTCAGGCTACTTCCATGAGGAAGGAGAATTAGCCATAAAGGAGATTTTTTCCTCAGATGCTGTCCTGTACACCTGTAAAGAACTTCCCTCAGCTTTTGTGTTTATCAGTGCAGTGAGAAGAAGCAGCAGGAGGCAGCCTCCTTGCTCACAGATCGAGATTCTTGCCAGGCTGCATTCTGCCAAATAAGGGGTTCATTCCTGGTCATCCTCCCAGAGCTATGTGGGAGCTGCTTTCTTATTTGCCTTTGAGGCTTTCCTGGTAATTGTGTCACACTTTTCCCTACTATAGCCACCAGCATGTTCAGTGCAATGCTGTCTGTATCCAGGGTCTCAGAAGGAGGAGCATTTGTTTAGCCCTTTGTTTAGGAGACTGAACACCAGCCTGACTAGTGGAGTTTCAAGCCTGCCCTAGAAAGGACCAGTTATTTCCTCTCAGCCTGCCCTGTTCATGCATTAAAACCCACTAGCTTCAGTCACCAGCACACCTGTACAGTGAGACCTCATGACATTTTACTCTCCTTCATAGCGTGAAGGTGCTGTGATAATCCTTTGAGTCCTGGATTTGACTGTGTTGCATGTTATACAAGACAGAACAAGGACAGAGCCTCTACCTCAAAGAACTTGCAACAAAAATATATTTGACTTCAGCAGAAAACAACCCAGCTCCCCAAGGTGCAATTTTATCTTAGAGGTAACAATCAATCAGTTATCAGGCATAGAAATGGTAGAAGGTTTGCTTCAGTTGCAGTTTTATTTTACTTGTATCTGTAAGAACAAACACTTCATAAAACTTAGTTCTGCAGTTTTCACAATTAAGACTAATGTACACCAAGTTGTTGTTTACATTTGTCATGTTTTATTTGTACCATGCATGAATCTAGCTCTCATGACTAACAGCTTCTTCTCTTTTACCTGCTCTGACCTAAGAAAAACACTCTTCTTATTGCAGAAAAAATATTTCCAGTGCATCGCTTAGCCCCAGATAAAACATGCTGTATTTGTTAGTGTTTGATTAATATGAATTTAACATAATTCATCTCAATGCCTTGTTGTGCTTAAACTCTTTATGGTTTTTCAGATTCATTCTCAAATTAATGTGATATGGATCTAAGTATAAATCAATCACACCTATCCTTCATTCTTTACCTATGGAATTCTTACTTCTTTAACTTACTATGTAGGAAGTGATTAAATTCCTCAAGAAAGTCATGAGCTGTCTGCATGGCCATTACTGTAAAAGATGGATATATGATTTTATTTTTAAAGCAACAAGTGACAGTTTACATGGATAGTACAGGAAAGAAAGAAATCTTGAGGAAATAAAGTAAATGAGGTCTAGCTATGTAGTTCTCAAGCAGTGTACTTTCTCTGTGTGCATTTGTTTGAACTACAGATGAAAGTTCCAGCAAAGATTGACTTAGTTCAAATTGAAGGTGTGTTTGGTTGGTCTCTGCTCAGAGCATCAGTGAACGGTGTAAACAGTGGCAAAGAGAGGCAAGGATACTCTGTAGTTATCTCCTTTCTGGTTGGCGATATGAAATAGTGAAAGCATTGAGTTAAAATGAGAGATTTGAGAACATACCGTGTTGGAGAACTCACCAGCCATGCTCTGGTGTCCCTCAGATGATGGGCTGTAGGATAAGACCATTCCCAGAGCTGCCATGGCTGTATAGAAAGTCAGGGTGACTTTGGTGCTGATGGATCAGTACCAGCCTTCATGTATTGTGAAGGTACCCTGAGTCACTCCTGCTGGAGCCACTGGGAAAACAATGCCTCAAGCTCTCGGATCAACACCCAGACCTGCAGCTCTGGGAAAAGGGAAAAGGGAGAAAGGCCAGCTGCCAGCTGGAAGGCTACATCGGGCACAGATGAGGAAACAGGGTGAGAAATAGATTGACCCAGACCTGCAAAAAACAGTGCAAGGATGATCTAAGAACCTTAATGAACACGCTTCCCAGTGGAAAAGGAGAAAGTACTTCATCCTTTTTCTTTCTCTCTCTCTTTGTTTTTTTTCTTTTTAAATCTTTTCAAGCCACTATAAAACCCCTTTGGGTGTACTTTGTAAGAACTATTCAGACATGGTGTGGAAAATAAGATGACTGTCTGCTCTGCCCTGAGCAGTGAGCAGAAAAAAATGAATGACCTAAAAGTTAATCCTGTCAGAATCCTATATCATAACCTATCAATAATGGTATATTTTCATGAGCACCAAGCTGCACTGCAAATACTGACACAAAACTGAATGCACATGTTTGAGTAATTGCTTTTGAATGTTTTTCAGCAACAGAAGGTGGTGCCCTGGGTCACTAACAAGATTTTCTTGTCCAGAGGGGCAATGCAGACAGATGCAGAACATGCAGTCCTGTCTACTGCACTGCCAAAATGTCTACAAAGAGAAAATTAAATCCTATAGACATCTCTAACAGCCCAAGTAGTCAGCTCGGAAAACATTTGCAGAAGTTCAGGGGAAGGAATATTTTCCTGTGGCCACAGATGATGACTATCACTTTGGCATCACTGCTGAGACCTCAGATTTCAGAGTAGCACATGGTCCTCCTCCAGCAACTGTGGGTCTCTGCCAACACAGCAATACCCTCTCAGTCCTCCTGGCTCTCCTGGGTGCTGGTGGCATGAAGGCCCATGTGGAGGACCTCACTGCCCTCTCCAAGGAGATGGATAGACATGAGATCCTCTAAGAAAAGGAGCAGCATTGTCAGACATCAGCTGTCTCTGATAGTGGACACGCCACACTTTCCTCCACTATCTGCTCACCACTTCCTAGCGTCTCGAAGTCACAGTCTCTTCTCAAGGTCTGTCTGCAATCTCATCTAAACTGCAGGCAGGAGCTACTTCTCAACTTTGCCAGCTCTGTTTATGTCCATGTGTCACTTCGCTATTTGAACAAAATGAAGTAAAGCTGTCTCCTCACAAAGAGATGAAGACAGTATCCATGGTACCCTACTAAAATATCTCCACTGCCAACAACTTGTCCTTCCCAAAGGGCTAAGTTTAAAGCTGGGTGCAATATAAGGAATGTGTGACAAGTCTTAGAAAAGTTTGATCAAAAGTAGGAGAAATCACCCAAACCAGAGTTGTGAGTTACTGTCTTCTTCATAGCCTTTCTTGTACATCTAGAAAAAGATATTTGTTTCAGTTCTAAAAGACATCAGATTATCGATTTTTGAAGGGATTTTGTTATGTTCTTTTTTGGAGTGCTATTATCATAGATTTTTTTCTGTTATGTAAGGGCTCTTTGATCCATTCACCTCATTTATGAAAGTTTAAAGTCCCTGTTACTGATAGGTGCTGAACAAACTCAGCAAGAGGTAGAGGTTTTTGTTCTGCTTTGCATTCTTATAGCCCAGCAGTAATATTTGTCTTTGCTTATTTAAATGCAGAATGATGGTCAAGTGTGTAACATTATCTCATTTATCTAACAGGTAAGCTGCAAAGTGCTGCAATTCTTTCACCAGTACATGCTGGGCTGCAACTACTTCTGGATGCTCTGCGAAGGCATCTATCTTCACACATTGATTGTGGTGGCAGTGTTTGCGGAAGAGCAGCGTTTACACTGGTATTACCTCTTGGGCTGGGGTATGTATGTTATAATCTGTAGCAAGATCCTTTCATTCTTTCAGATGTTTGAAATTTTCTGGCACGTATACACCTGACGTATTTATACTACTAGGTCTAGTAGTGCATAGATCTGTGTAATTCCACTGATTCCAGCAGCAGTAGTCACAAAGTCTAACTTTAAACATCCTGCTGTGTTAATCAATGGAGAGAGATATAATTCTTCAAAGGGCAATGCAGACCAACCAGAACAGGTTGTGGTCTGAATTACAATTCAAAAGATCAAGGTAAATGTACAGCACAAGATGAATACACTCATTATTTATTGTTATAGCTAATCCCTGTGTAGAAGGTCTAGGTTATTTTATTTGGAAAAATCATTAACGACATTTTTAAAATAGCTTTATTCAAAAAAATCTGAACAAATATAAAACACTTCTGCAAAAGGTTTGAGGTGATCGAATGGAATCTGACATTGACATATGTATTTCAAGGCTGATTCCTTCAGGTTACCCCTTCTCTAGAAACTGCTGCTGGGGGTGTCATTTCTGATTTGATATTGTTTCTCAGGGTTGGGACACCACCCTTATGCAGGGCAAGAAAACAGTATAAAATGTGTGCAAACAGCTACAGTCCACTCTGGCTGCTTCAGGCAGCTTCATCCCAATAAAAGTGAAAAAGCAACCATTTACTTGGGTAGTGCTGAAACAGAGGGCCTTCCAAATTCATCTGGAAATACAATTAAGCATAATTGCCAGTTTGTGCCATAAAGGACCTGGCATGACCTGAAGGCATATGTCATACCTTTTCCTGGCATGGCTTGGGGTAGGCCTTTTCTCTATTATTCACCGCTCACCACGTGTTGATGGGATGCCTGGAGTCATACATGTGCTAGCAAGACCCAACAGACCTTGGTGCTCCACCACTCATTAACTCTCTGCCTTTTGGCCCTTTAAAAGAGGCAAGCAACATCCAGCCCTGGAAGATCCCATCCAGCCTGCAGCTGGAAATTTAAGCCATAGGCAGTCACAGGCTTCTTATGCTGTAACCAACTAATGAAAACTTTCCATTGTGTTCTTAAGATGTGTTTGTGAGTTTGTTAAGCCAAATATTCCAATATATTTAGCAGAAGAAAAAAATTCACTTGACTTAATGTGGAGCGCTGTACTCTCAATACTGCAGCCAAGATGAAGAATTTTTGCTGTTACAGAAAGACTCCTTAAAAATCTCACTTCAATCTGTCTGTCAACAAAAATGGCCTAGACTTGCCCTGTTTCCAAATCAAAAAGATTTTCCCAAGCTGTCAATCTCATAAGCTCACCCTGAGGCTGAAAACTCCTTTCTTTGGCTTCTGAGCTTTTTATTGTTCTATCCTGCTTCGTCACTCAAAAAAGGCATTCTGCAGCCAGGGGCCAAGTAATTATTTTCTAGCAATATATAAAGGAGAAGATAATCAGTTTGTTCTCCCACAGCTGCATTGTTCTCCCAAGGTAAACTACAGTAAGAAGGTTTCTTTGGCAGTAGAGTAGGAAGAGTAGCTGTTGCTTTAAGATGTCTGATGTGTCCTATTTGCATACTTTTTTGATCTTATTCTCACTCCAGCACTGGCTGGCCTGTGCTGAGGTAAGACTTCCAAAAAATTTGGCTAAGGATTTTCTTTCTCTTCTAAAAGTGTTTATGAAATCACTAACACCCAAACAAACAAGAAGCCACATTTTTCCCTCTGTGACTAGTCATGGTATCAGTAGATCATCTTCACACATTTTTATTTATAATTATAGGATATCCAAAGTTCAGAAAAATGATCCATGGTATATAAGGAACAGATAGCAGTAACACCAAAGGTGTCCACAAAGACACAGACAAGGCAATGTTCCATCTCCACACTGGCCAGTTGTATGCTTGTGTAGGACTGTACAAACTGACATCAATATTATGGTGCAGACTCCCCAGTTCCAGATTTCTAGCCTACTGGAGAGGGACACAACATATAAGCAAGCCAAAGAAAGATGGACAGGAATGGACCAGATTATCACTCTTAGTGTCAGGCTGGAAATAAGAATTTGAGGCTTCCAGTTTGTTCAGCATGGCATGATCTCAAGCCTTTGGCCTGGTACGCAATTGCTGCTGTTGGCTCCCTGTCAGAGCAGTGGCCTCCCCTGAGGCTTCCCAGGTAAAGCAGGAGAGAAAGGTTTCCACAACTCCAATCCCTGCTGTGATAAAGCTCTCTTGTGTGAGCTTGGCTGCACAGAGCCTGGGAACTTGAAGCAGATATCCTAAATCCCCATCCCCCAAAAAACTCTTGGCTCAATATTTTCTTTTGCCATGGGCTCCAAAAGAGCAACTCCTTGTTCTGTTTATTGTTCCATAAGCTGACATGTGAGTTAATGTGCCTTTCTCTTGCTCAACAGTGATTTACATGGTTTTATTAAGTGTCCCTGGTTTCCCAAGGGAATACTCCACTAAGAACCGACTGATCCCTGCCTTCTTCCCACACTACCTATTCATACCTTCCTCTGCACAAGCCACAGTGATGCAGGGGAGCCTGGCAGCAGCCTTGTGACACCCTAGGAAAGCATAGCCTGTGAGCTTTGCTTCTGCTTTTGGCCTGCCTTGAACATTATTCCCTTTTGCATCTCACCATCAAGGTAATGCCAGAGCCCTGAGTGTGATGGAAATGCTGTTCTTTCCTGAAAACTGTGATTTCACATACATACGTATTATGGATGAGAAACTTATTAGTGTATTTGACACATGAAATTCAAGCTAAAAAAATACCAGGACTGACCTATATCTTTAATTATTTCAGGGTTCCCTGTAGTGCCAGCATCTATTCATGCTGTTGCAAGAGCCAAGTACTTCAATGACAAGTGAGTAGTATGTCAGTTTTTGAAGGAACTTAGCATTATTTAACTGTGTAATGCATTTTATCTGAATTAATGATACCTTTTAATGGTGTGTTTCCCTCCAGCTGCTGGATGAGTGTTGACACGCACTTGCTTTATATTGTTCACGGACCTGTAATGGCAGCTTTATTGGTAAGAATATTATTTGCTATCAACAGCAATTAATTTAGAAATGCTGCTAACGTACAAAAAGTAAGTTTCTGTACTTCAAATATTGTGGTCAAAACTCAGAAGTAGCTAGAGGTTTTCCCTACTCAGTGTTACAAGTACAGGTTCTCAATACTTTTCAAAAAACAAGTTTTGTGAAGAGACCTTCCAGTAAAGACTCAGATTCTCAGGCAAACCAAATCACTACCTGCTTTTGAATATTAGGGTAGTCACCTTCTCCCAGCATAGATTATTTGTGACATCGATGAGGCATAAAGGTATGCCTTAGCTGGAATGAGTTGAATGCAGGCTCATCGTTCAGCATGAGTTTTACTGGTCACTGAACTGGTATAGTCCAGGGATAGGGAACTGAATTAGCTCAGGGGAAGGACTGGACTGGGCTGTCTGAGTGGGAGGGTAAGATTCAAAGCGCAGCTTGGCGATGTGTATACATATAGCATATTATATGCCGGTGGTGCTGTTTGGCATGGTAATGCTGACCTTCTGGAAAGATGCAGAAAGGATTTTATTCAACCCAAGCCCAAAGCTCACCTCAGTGTGTCACCCAAGCTGCTGAAAGGCTTCTGCATGCACGTATCCGCAGTAATTACCTCAGAGATCAAACAGTAGGGTGGTGAATATTTGGAACACCTTTGAATAAAGAAACAGCCCTCCCTCTAATAGCTGAAAAGCCTGAAAATCATTCTACCCTTTCTTCAGAAGCAGCCTTTCACATCAGCAGTGTGAAGAAGCCCATTCCTCCCTACCACATAGATACTCTGCTGTTCCCATAGAAACACATCTGTTGTGGGTTTACAGTTCAATCTTGTTTGCTTCTGTTGTTGCAATGCCAACTAACTTCTAGGAGAGGCCATTCAACTTTTACTTTTATCATCATGCTCCAAATCTGAACAACTTAGCCACAAAGAAAAAAAGGTGAGACTGTTTTATATGGAAAAGAGCAATCTTTATCTGTTTTCAAAACTAGGCATTATACTGCCTGGCTTGCGCTTATGCCATTTCCAGTGTTATTTTTAATGTGAAGATGTCAACATCTACGGAATTTCCTGCACAATTTAATACAAAAATCTTATATTGACAGATTGACTCAGAAGAACTGAGGATTTTTTCCTTTCTAAGGTCTTTTTTTCAACTTTTCAGTTACTTCCAGAAATTCTAAAAGTGAAGGTTAAGCAGAGTGAATGAAGTCAGAGGAGAATGGGGAAGGAGGTTTAGATTTAATGTTGAATGAGACCTCAGAAGTCATTTATAATTCTTTTTTTTCCAGCAGAGCACAAATATGAAACAGTTGAAAAGTCTATTAGTAGTGAAGAAGTGATGAAATACTTTACTAAAGCTTACTGATTCATGTTTTATTGTTCTGAAATTTCTCATATCACAGAATCACAGAATCACCAGGTTGGAGAAGACCCACAGGATCATGGAGTCCAACCATTCCTATCAAACACTAAACCATGCCCCTCAGCACCTCATCCACCCGTCCTTTAAACACCTCCAGGGAAGGTGAATCAACCACCTCCCTGGGTAGCCTGTTCCAGTGCCCAATGACCTTTTCTGTGAAAATTTTTTTACTGATGTCCAGCCTAAACCTCCCCTGGCAGAGCTTGAGACCATTCCCTCTCATCCTGTCCCCTGTCACTTGGAAGAAGAGGCCAACTCCCTCCTCTCTACAACCTCCTTTCAGGTTACACCATATATACATGGAATTTGGGCTATTAAAATATCTATATAAGTTATGCAACTTACTTATTTTAAGAAATAATCTAAAAATATTTTATTGTAATTCAGAAGCATAGGTGCCTGATATTACTGTAATAGATTGGAAAATAGTTATCTGCTTACACTGGAGGGAGAGGAGGTTTGTGATATCTAGGATATCCGTGGGGTACCCACTGGGCTTATTATCAGCCTGGGCCTCCCTCCCTGTTTTCCGCAGGCTCTCAACACATCTCACAGGGAGCTCTCTGTGAAACCAGGAACAAAAGCAGGTTTCTGTATGCTGTGCACCCACAGCTGGAAACAGATTTCCAGAAATAATTGAGGAGATGAGATGCTGAGCTACTTGGCATCACTGACTGTAAGGGTCAGGGATAAAACTTTGTCAATTGTCTGCAGTGTTCACTTTCAGCTGTGTGCAGTGTAACACAGGGTCCAAGCAGTCTGGTGGAGGCAAGAAGGGGGCCTAGATTTTTCTCAAGAACAGCCTTGCTCCCTCGTTCAAACACAGGCTTGAAGTATTGGCCCATGTAAGTGGGGGCATGTTCCTTAGAGAAATTTTGTGCTACTGTAGGTCCTGTACACCCAGGGACATGCTGGCATTAGTCACCGGCCTGCAGACATCTTCAGTGCAGACTGAAGCAAGATACCTCAGACTCAGAACGGAGACACAATTACTCCTAGGGGACAGTTAGTCCATCCCTTTTAAACTTCAGGAAAAAAAAATGAGATTAATAGTTCCCTGGAAATACTGAATTTGCCCACATCGTTGTCGTAACAGACAGTGTCTCCTAGAAGTAATCCCTGCCTGCCTGAAATACCCATGCAGGCTTCCGAAGAGAAGCATGTAGAGGAGCTTAACATCTCTTTTCTGAAGACATTCAAGATACTTTCCAAGTCCTGACTCCCAAGGAGCTGCCCATTATGAGCTACCTCGAAACCAGAAAGTCACATTTTACTGTTATTTGTGCATTCTGCATCTTTATTTTGAATGCCTGTTTAATTTGAATGCTTTCACCTATAATGGCTTTACTTTTGCAGGTCAATTTTTTCTTTTTGCTCAACATTGTTCGAGTTTTGGTGACAAAGCTAAGGGACACCCACCGTGCTGAGTCCAACATGTATATGAAAGCTGTCAGAGCCACTTTAATCCTGGTGCCCTTACTAGGAATTCA
This sequence comes from Phaenicophaeus curvirostris, assembly GCF_032191515.1. Lineage (NCBI taxonomy): Eukaryota > Metazoa > Chordata > Aves > Cuculiformes > Cuculidae > Phaenicophaeus > Phaenicophaeus curvirostris. The sequence goes on along the minus strand of NC_091397.1, from coordinate 25,627,337 downwards.
GTTTGTTATTATTCCCTGGAGACCAGAAAACCGTCTTGCTGGAGAAATATATGATTACATCATGCATATTTTAATGCATTACCAGGTATGTTACATTGTAGTAACTTCAGCTTAGGTGAGGGGCTTGCCCTTGAGTTAATTTAGTTGAAGATGCTGTTGCCAGTTGTTTTGCCCTGAAACTGAGTGGGATAGTAATTCTGCAGTTCTTTTCCAACGACTTCCACATTATTTGATTATCTGCCGTGGCACTAGTAGCATCACTGCAGAAAGAACAACCATAAGATAGGGGAAACAATGAACAACATAGCAAAAATTATCAGATAGCACTATTTCTAAACTAAGAAGAGAAAACTGAGATTTCAGAGGGCTCATATTCAAATCACTATTTCTGCTAAGTGCTTAAATTTACTGAAACTGGTGCTGTGAGGTTAATATTAAAATTAACTGTGTATGCAAATTGTTGTACAGAGGGAATGCCAACATACAGAAGAAAAGACTGACACAATAAGGCTTTATTTAGGAATTAAAATTCCATTATTAGACAGTTTGAATTAAAATGTAACACTGGCATTTTGATTTTGTAAATGCTTTGAAACTACAGCATCATTTGGTAAGTATGCTTTACTTTTAAAAAGAAAAGGAAAGAAGCCTAAGTGACTTTAGATGATTGGTTATCTCGTTTACTGACTGTAATATATCCAGTTCTATATTGACTAGGAAAAGCAGATTTCTAACACATTCATGAGGAGCCAATTCTTGTGTGACCCAATTCTTGTTTTCCTTACATACACAAGATAACTGGAGAAAATATTCTAATGCTTTAGTATGAAAACAGCTTAAAAAAATCCCCCCAAAAAGCCAAACCAGAAACAGTAGTGCTTTTTTCCTTAAACAAAGTGATAAATAATACTACTAAGATCTATGCAACTGGTATCTTAGATTTTGTTTTATGCTTTTTGCCCTCATCCCTTCAAGCAAGGGTAAGATACAGTGTTACGATAACCATTTTACTCCTAACACATCTTTCAAATCCTATCAGCTTGTCAGGTAATTACAAGAAGAATTTTAATGACCTTAATTAGCAGCCCTAATTATGATCATTATAGAATAATAAGTCACCAAGCTGTGGTTAAAAGGGAACTGGTAACAAACCAAATTCTTGTGAGACTGTTGTGCCAATGGATGGGATTAGGTAAGGGATAGATCCAAGGAGGAAAATTTCATCTTGAATGGGTTCTTTCTGTCCTTGTCCCAGTCATTGGGAGTGGATGTCTCTTCACAGCTTGTTGACCCCAATCACCCCGTGCCAATGCATTTTGTCCCATTTCAGCAGTGGGGACAGTGCTGGGTACACTGGCTTGGGCGTATGGTGGGGGATACCTGTGCCTCACTGCCCCTGTACCCAGAGAAGGTCACTGGGCATATGGAGCAGTGACAGCCCACCCAGAGCTGTCCCCTAGCCAGGGCAGCAATGCAGACCTCACAGAAGAGGTCTTGACACCTCTGCAGTATAACCGCAGTGTGCTTCCCACCAGCACGAAAAATTGGGCCTTTTGGGAGGTCTATTCAGTTGTCCTGCTAACTGCAGCCAACTGTGACACTCCCTTTTCTACTTAGGGTGGATTTTTAATTGTATTCTAAAATAAATTTTCTTAATCCTTTCCCAGATGTTTCTTGTATGCATATTTAAGGTCACCAGCTATGTAATCACTCCTCTGGTGCTCATTTTTTTTTCTAGGACTGATTATATAATTAGCAGATACTCTATTAGCTTGTGCAATGGCTGTGTTACCCCACTAGCTATTGTACTTTCATAAACTATGGCACAGCCTGCCTCTCCACAAACTAGTAGCAGTCTATTAGTTTTTGCATTCTGTGGCATGTCAATCATATACAAGAAGGCATTGTGGATGCAGTTATGATTTTTTTTTTTGGTGGACAATAGAATACATTCTCCATTTCTGCACTGGTTAAATGTTTAGGGTTTTTATGTCTTTTCTAGAACAGAAAGAGAGACAGTGTTTCAACAGCACATCCCTGCTTTAAGTGAACACAAAGTTTTGATGTGTTAGTTACATTGTCCTTGTACACAGAACTGGTGCAAACAAGCACTGCAGTCTATTGTAAAAATCAGAGGACTGACGAGGTGAATGAGAAAGAATTTGTTCCCACAAGAAACTGTGTAATGGTATTTCTTTCAGACAACAGTTTTCCCACTTCCAAAAACAACATGTTGAAATGCTACGTGCTAGGTTTCCTCTGCTGAAATCACTTTTGAATTACAGAAGACAGTCTGATTTTTAGTTTTCCTGCTCTTTTGCAGTGCTACCATCAATGCTCACCATTTTAAGCAGAAGGTTTTTTTCAAATATTACTAGATGAGCAATTCACTATCACTGTATGTCTACCTCCCATGTATCAGTATGTGTGTGTTTCAGCACACAGACCAGATTCTTCTCAACAGATCTGGAGAGTAGAAGTATAAATGATAAAAAAATTGAAGACTGGCTTTTGTACTGCAGATAGGAATGCATGTACTTTTCCAGCCCAGCCAGCCAGCCTTCTATGGATCCTGTAAAAATAGATTAGTATCCCCTCTCACCATCACCAATATCAGCTCTTCAGTTTCTAGACTGCGCTAAAATGAAGATTGCACCAGGGAAAAGAATGATGTTTCACCCCTTATGTGGAAGAGCTTATGCACTGAACGGACAGCCATAGGTGCATTGCTGAACGTGCAGCTACCTTATTAAAGAGAGCTTCTAATGTAGGCACCACAAAGCAAACATTTGCATTCCAGAAGAGTCAGTGAGTTGAACATTTTCCTAGATGACCTGACTTTCAAAAGCTTGTTAGATGATGCTGCACATGAAAGATTCAGTCTTCTCGGGGTGCAAAACATCACGGTACAGGATGTGCTGGCTCCTTGCACACCTCTGTCCTGAGAAGTCCCATAGTGCTGCCCAGTGAGGATGAAGTGGTACACCTGGGGAAAGACAGTGCCTTCCGCAAAGAGTGAAGGAGAAGCAACCTTAATTCCTGCCTGTAACTGCACTCAGGTCTCTGCAGCAGAGGGGACAGGAGGGATGCGGTTCATGCCTCACAAACTGCCAGGGTTGCCTGCACCTTCACTGGCCCTGGGGCTGACACTTCTACTTCCCCATCCCAGTAATCACTGAGGATCTTTCGAAGGGTCTCAAGCTACAAAGATATCAGAGTGCTGAGTTCTTATCAGAGGATCTGCTAACAGCAAGTACATCCCATTATCTCAGCTTCTGATGTTTGACATTAGTCCATAGCAGAGTCCTCACAAGAAAAAAAGAAACAGTAGAGAACTGCAATGACCCCACGATACATCAGTTAGTCCCATATGTAGACCACCCTACCAGATGCTCTCAAGCAAGACGAACACATTCTTGCTTGCAAGCTTTCTTCACCAGGTGTCCCCTCTCACCATATTCTCTCTCCAGTATCTTGTAGCTGGGTTTGTAAAAGCTATCACATTACCTAAAATGGCACTGTCAGAGAAGATTTTGCTATGGAGACCTACTTGGTGCAGTGGAGAAATAGCCCCCAAATCAGCAGCAATATGCAAGTTACTGTTCTTAATACCTTGCTGACTATGGGCCTAAATGTGTGAGTCTGCCTCTAATGAGAAAATAAAATGCTATTCAGCATAAAGAACTTGGGTTTTATTGAAAATAAAAAGGGTTTTGCTATGAAATGGAGAATAATCAAAGTTTTCTTGCTCCTCAAGTAAGATTATTTTTATGTCATGCTGTAGCTTACAAGCAGCACCCTCATGACTGCAGCACCCACCCTGCCAGGCAGAAGGATCCAGCTTACAGGGGCCACCTTTGTGTAAAGGCTTTTTTGTATCTTTTAGGCATAGTTTTGGGTCACTTATCCGTCCTGTCTCCAGCCTGTAAATTTAATTCTCTATGCAGAACAACATTAACCCTTTTTAAAGAAGCCTCTTTAAAATAGTGAGAGATTTCAGTGCATTTTAGAAGGCATTTATTCAATATATTTCTCCATCTAAAGGGAAATAAATGTCCTCTGTGATGCCAAACCAGAAACTTTTTTCCTTCTGTGTAAAGTTAAGGTCATAGGACTGCTTTTAACAACGTATGTGGGGGCGTTGTTTCCTATTCCTTTTTTTTTTTTTGCATTATTAGTAATTTCAAAACTTTCCAATATTTTGAGCCAGTAAAAGTTGAGGGAAATGTGGTTTTTTGAAAGCTTGATATTATGAAGTGCCATTTTTGTATGAAAATTTCACATATAAAATGACAGTAATGAAACCTCCAGCAGAAAAGTGGGAGAAGTAAAATATAAGCTTTGGCTTCCTTATTTTACAGCAGGTGGGCTGCTGTCTTCAGTTCTCTCATGACAATCTCCCCACCTCAGTAACAGCAGAAACTGCAGGCATGCTCTTTGCTTTGCTTATTTTTTTGAAATGAACATAAATGAACACTTTATAATATAGTCATTTACCTCAGAGATGCTGTATGAATGTGCTGTGAATTAAGATGATGAAGAATGTAATACTGTTTTTCTCAAAACTTCTTATCTTTAGTGAAATGAGAGAGATGGGAAGTATTTTATGAAGATCATAGGCACTGCTTTTTTTTTTATTTATTTATTTCCTGCCCATTCAGATTCAGAAGTGAGAAGTGAACAGACGTGGACCACAGCCCACATAAACTGATTTTTTACATTATGGTCATCTGCATAATTACATGTGCTGTCATCTTTTACCATCAATAATGAATATATCATGCCACGGCAACAGAGTATGTAATTAGGGCAGAAACTAAAGCGTGCTCAGGAGTAACAAGAATAAGCATATCTATATATGCTTTCTTGGTTTTATGGAGACATAAACTGGAAGAAAAATACTTGGATATCAGAAACCCCTGTAAATTTGCAGAATCTGCACAGGCTTTTTTTCCCCTTTCTTTTCAACTTCAGAAAATTAATGGAACTTCTCTTCAAGACACCTATGTCTTCTAGGAGAGTGAGATAAAAATTAAATCCCTGTCAAGCAAAGAATGTCTGATGAATGACTGCAATAAGGTCTCCCTGGAGTCTTCTCATCTCCAAGCTGAACAACCCTAACTCTTTCAGCCTCTCTTTACAGGGGAGGTGTTACAGCTTTTAGTTGTTTTAGTGGCCTTCCTCTGGACCCACTCTAACAGGTCCATGTCTTTCCTGTGCTGAGGGCTGTGGAGCTGGGCACAGTATTCCAGACGAAGTCTCACTAGAGCAGAGCAGAGGGGCAGAATCACCTCCCTCAACCTGCTGGCAATGCTTCTTTTGATGCAACCCAGGATACAGTTGGCGTTCTGGGCTACAAGTACACATTGTTGGCTCATGTCCAACATCTCATCCACTAAGACCCCAGGTGTTTCTCCACAGATTTGCTCTCAGTCTCTTCATCCCCCAGCCTGTATGAATACTGAGGGTTGTCCCGACCTAGGTTCAGGACCTTGCGCTTCACCTTGTTGAACCTCATGAGGTTTTCGTAAGCCCACTCCTGCACCTTGTCAAGGTCTCTCTGGATGGCATCCTGTCCCTCGGGGGTGTCAATCTCACCACTCAGCTTGGTGTCATCTGAAAACTTGCTGAGGGTGCACTTGATCCCATCATCCCATTGATGAAGATATTAAACAACACCTGTCCCAGAACAGACCCCTGAGAGATACCACGCATCACTGGTCTTCAGCTGGACATTGAGGCATTAACTACTAAAGACATTTTTTTGCGGCAGGGGGGCGTGCAAGGGAAGGGGACTTATACGCTACCTAGTTACATAAAAGGCTTCAATCCCAAAATTGTTCTTCATCTCTGCCTTCAATACTACAGCCAACATTACCCTGCTGGCAGCAGGCAGCATATCACAAGTCAGTTTAACAACTCCACACAGTGGCAAAGAGATATAATTGACATAGAAATCTCATCCTCAACAGGATTTGCATACTAAGCAAAAACCAGTAGCAGTTACAGAGAATATAGAGGACATATGACAAAGAGAAATGAGAAATAGCCTGTTGGTCTCACATGAAATTATTGACCTACAACCAGTCTATCACATGTTTTAATAGATCCACTGTGGAATTATCACCATTTCAAGCCCTTCTGACTCCAAAGAGACAAAGCTGGTGTCTGCTACTGATAAGTCTCTAGCATTACGGCTGAAGATAACAATAGTACTCTGAACTATGGGCAGCACTTTTTGTATGAAATTGAAGAAATAGAAATATAAATGTAAGAAATATAGATGATAGAGCCCAGAGGGCTGTTGCTGGTGGAAGAGAAGCAATAAGACATACATAGGACATACCAGAGAAAATAATTTCTTCAGCCAGAAGATATACAACATACATGATTTCAAAATAACAAGGAGTCATGTCACTCCAGACCAGAAGAGCAACTGAAAGGTATACAAGACATCAACACAGCTTTCTCTTTAGCTTTTCTATCAGAAGTTTTCTGGGGAAAACACTGGTTAAGGAAACTACACTCTCCAACAGAAGAATAGAGCAATCACTGGATGTAACAAAGGAATTCAAATACCATACAGAAACTGAACTGGAAAATAGCTTCACTTCAATAGTTCAGGTTCAATTTATGCCTTTAGGCAGAATTGCAGTTCACAGATTTCTCCTAAACACTCAGACTGAAGAATAGACTAAGAAAATTTTCTCTGCTTCTTTCTCTTCTCCTGCTGCTTTTCATTACTGCCATACCTCATGTTGACTGTCCATTGAGCATCTCTACACCCAGAGAGGATCAAGATCCATCTCATTTGCCATCATTGCTGACTACTGTTAGTTAAAAACACACTTTACCAAAATAACAAGACTCCTGTTGCAACTATGTATCATGCAGTTCAACAACAGATGTTTTGCAAGATCGTACAAATTAATATAGTGGATGCAAAGCAGGAGAAAATCAGTATAGGCCACCGGGAGGTGATGATATTGTTCCCCTTGCATATATTTTTTTATTTAGGAATCTGTGGTCTGACAGGTTTTGGTTAGCTTCGTGGTATTTCTCAAACCAGAGCTTACAGACAAACTGTTATGCATGGCACATTGTGTACTGGGATTTGGGGTTTTATTTTTTGGAGAACACTCACTGTTTTTTCAAAACATGAAAAGAAATTTCCTTTTTCTCACTGTCTACCCTTCCTCATCCTCACTCATGCTTTTCTATGTTCATTTTCAAGTCATATGGAATTGCAAATTCTGCACTAGAGAAGATTTATTGGAATAAAATAATTGCCAAAATTCAGGTGGTCAGCACCTCCTCAAGCCAGTCTGCGTGTCTCTAATATTTACTGTTTAAACAGTAACTGCTTATCTTACATTTGTGGGCCAAAATATACACTTGAGAGTCCAAGACATTTTATAAAGCGTTACCTACAATTAAACTGGTGATCTGCTAAATGAGGGTTCACACAAGAGATACAGCTGTAAAGCTTTTCAAAGCATCCCTTGCAAACAGAAGCTCTTATATTGCTGGTATCCCCTCAGTTTCACAAACTGCCATACATTTAGTTTATAATAATTGCTTTAAGCAACTTAAGATTAAGGCATTTGGCTCACATTATAGTGATGTTTTAATAAGAGTGAGCATGGTTGAGACATGGACTAGTGGAAGTACATGATTCTGAATGGCAGGCTCTGCACACAAGAATTTTCTTTCATATTAGTGTCACACTTTCTCACCTTGTGTTCCTGTCTTGATCCTGTTCAATCCTGCAACAGTAGCGAAATATTATCTGAACAACTGGCAATAATGAAATTAATTTTAAGCCATTTAGGGCCAAGCTGTGATCTGCAATCTCTGTTCTTTTTTTTTTTCCTGCCCCCTACCTTCTAACTCACCTGTTCTGGTGGCAGTTTTTCCCTTATACTGCCTTGTGGTGGCAGTTTTACCATTTATACTTCTTTTTGCATCCTCTCCATCCATTGTGATACCCCACATGCAAGTTCACTTATCTTCAGTTTAATTTAAAGCCTTCCAGTGGCAGCTGGATTCTCCTTGTCTGATACTTTCAACTGAGTAGCTGCACTCTGACAAATGAGTGGCAGCATGCAGAACAATTCCTTTGCCATCTCTTCTACAATGTCAGTGGCACTGTGGTACTCCACTGCAAGCAACATATCTGTCTAACTTATAGAATCATAGAATCATAGAATCACCAGGTTGGAAAAGACCCACTGGATCATCGAGTCCAACCATTCCTATCAAACAGTAAACCATGTCCCTCAGCACCTCATCCACCCGTCCCTTAAACCCCTCCAGGGAAGGTGACTCAACCCCCTCCCTGGGCAGCCTGTTTAAAGCAGTTTTGGAAAAACACACATCCTCTGTAATGTTTTCAGGTGCTTCAGGATAGGATTTCAAGTCAGGTATTGCTCAGGAGTTAAACCTTTGCATTTTTGATCAAATGCACAATCTTCTGCTGTATCTTACATACACTGGCTTGTTCTCAGTACAAAAAATTCCATAAAAATGTTTAATTTTCAGCCCTATGCCTACACTATGATGATTCTATTCTATGATTCTATTACAACAAAGGAGGTCAGCAAGCCTGGGGTTACATCGTGCCTGCCAACAGGCTGTGGTACATGGCTCAGTGCTTCTTTTCCGTCTTCAGTCTCAAGTTGTTGCAGGACGGGGTCCAGGACCGTATATACCATTTAATTTTCCTTCTCTAGGCCTTTTGTGCAAAAATAACTTCACAACCAAATCAGATAATCTATAAATGCTAGTAATATAGAAGAAAATGGTGAAACATATTGAAAAGACAAAAGCAATGTATGGTTACTCTGAAAGAGGGGGAGGTTAAATGAAGTGTCTGCGATGCAAAAGAATTGGTCCGGTGTTTTTATCTTGTATACATCAAGTGTAAATTTGGAAACAGCATGAAAACAATTTATATATTCTGATCTCTAAACGTTTTTCATTTCTCTTAGGGCTTGCTTGTGGCAACTATATTCTGCTTCTTCAATGGCGAGGTATGTATCTGAAATACAGCAAATGAACAGAACTTGAGAACTAGTCACTCTGTTGTTCATTAATGCAGAAAGGAAGCATCTCATGCTGCACACTTTGAAACCACCCAAAGTCACTTTTTATGCTCTATATAGAAGCAGCATTTTTGAAAACCTTGTACAGAGAGTGTCTTGAGTATCTCTGAGCAGTTGAATCAGGAGTGTGAGCATTGCGAAGCAAATGGCACCAAATGGAGTATAGGCATGAGAATCTTCTCCTATGATCTGCAATCTTGAGACAGACATCTAAGTAAAGAAGAAAAATGCTCTACTTCGCTTCCTGCCCAGAACAGCGGGAAGGACCACAATGCTCCATAAGAGGTAGCAGAAGGGATCTTTGGAGGTCTGTACTGGAGAGCTGTGGGCTGCCATCCCTGTAGCACTGTCAGAGCACAGAAGTCTGGAGGAGTGTGGCTACTTTCACTACTTTGAGGATTTGTGATGGCCTTTTTAAGGTCAGTGTTTGCCTTGTAGTCATTGAGAAACAAAAGCCTTTGAGGCAAAAATGTCTCCAATTCTCTTACAGCTGGATAAATATTTTATATACCTTCAGCTGGTTTTAGATCCACTTTACTACATGTTTATTTATTTTTTTTACCAAAAACATAGCTGCTTAAAATATGTCAAGAACCCTTTAAATTCCTACACTAAGCCATTTTCCAGCATGGTTAAAACAAAAATGCTTTTTCCATATATCAGGAGCATTCAACTGTAGCAAAATAAAATACAATATGTCTTAGAAAAGCTAGGAAGTCTTTTAAGATGTTAATTTTTAATCCAGAGCAAATGAATTAGATACAAAACAAGCATTTTGATGCTTATACTTGGTATGTTGTGCTGAAGGGAGATTTTTGCTCCTATTTATGCCTGTACTTATTAGAAAATAAGTACAGGCAAAATAGCAAATTCCCTGTAGTGATGTGACCACCTTGATATTTTGATAGCTACTTGAAGCAAGTTATCTTATTGATAAAGTACTCCTGGATAGTTTGCTAACTTTTGAGATGGCAGAAAGTGTTAAATTCTGCCGCCACTTGTCAACATTGCTGTACGTCTTCTTCAGGCTGACTCGCTGCATAAGTGGTCAGAGAAATGCAACAGTAGAAAAGATTAGAGGCCTCCCACTGTAATTCTGTAGTACGGTTTCCTAGTAGAATAAAAGAGAATGGCAAAATGTGAGTGGTTAATGACACCAAAACCTAATGCAAGATGATAACTGTAAAGATCACGCTACAGTAGTTCATGCTTTCATGTGTTCAATTAAATAAAGTTGGAGAGATGCAACTCTCTTTTCCTATCCTGTTTGTTTTCCCAGCATCTTCAGGCTACTACTACCTTTCTTCTTCTGCCTTGCTGTTATCACCTTCTGGCACAGTCCTCCATGTCCTGGAAACACAGAAAGAACCTGGTAGGGAGAATCTGGCTTGGAGAAAGAAGAGACCAGTTGAGCAATTTTTTAAGCCCAATAACAATGATTGCAAAGTTACCTACAGGCAGAGCTCCAGTATGTCTTCATTTGCCTCCAAACAATGTGTTACCCCAGAATTCTGGTCTTGAACATTGCCTTCTTCATTCTCCCTGGCATCACCTTCCATTCTTTTAGATTATAGCTTTAGGGTAAAAGGTCAAATACTCCATAATTCTTGAACTCTAATAAGAACATATGGACATGTGCCTAGATTAAAGGCTGCAGCAATGCCAAAAATGAGGAAAGGTAGCAAGAAAATGCACTGAAAATGGAAAGTATCTTAAAGGCTGTTTGTTTCTTAGATATGTTTGCTCAGATAGCTCTAATTATACTTCTGGCAATGCCACATTATCAGAAAAGTATATCCACCTTTACAACTCCAGTAGATCAATTTTCAAGTTACCCAATAATGAATATATTTGGAGCATCTACTTGCCAACACTATAGCAGACCGTATGTATCATTTAATTCAAAATTAGATTGGAAGATATGAATGATTTAATGGTCATATGAACTAACCTATAGTATGCAAGGCAGAAAACTAAAAGCCACATTCCAAGAATGAAAATTAGTTTGTTAAGCATTGAAATCCATTTAATTTAGAATTCAGAATAAATATATTTGTATTAAGGAAATACATCATATTCACATATGATACTTGGATATCCAGCCTCAGAGACATGTTGCACTTCGTGGACTGACTGAGCTGCTGTCAGGAAGTGGCAATAGCAGCAAGTCATTCCTTCTCTGGATCCTTCTCTAGATCCAAATTCTGAAGAGCAGCAATAGTCACCAAACCACAAGGTGCCTCTGAAAGCCTTTCGGACAGTTCTGGCAGCCCACAGAAAAATGACCTCTTCCTTGTGAAAGGCTCTGATCTGGATATCCGCTTTTGACGTTAGAAGTGTTAGTGAGACATCACTGAGGGGACACATCTGGAAAGGATAATGCCCAAGGCAAGACAAAAATTAATCTGAGAGTGAAATGTGGCTTCCCATTTTGTACTCTATTGTTCCAATAAGTAATTGCATGGATGGCTTAACTACCTCTGAGTAGCTCCAAATTGCATGTAGGATTAATGACTCCTGGGTGGAGGGGCTCATCGGAAATGTTAATCAGCATCAGGCACTGAGAATAAGCAGCTGTAGGGGGTTAGGTTTCTCAGAAATGTTGAATGTGATTTTTGTTGGTACTTGTTTACTTTTCATCATAACACTAATTTTTTAAACCGTATCTTCACAGACTTGCAGAATATTTAACATGGCCAATGGCCAGGATGCTGAGAAGCTCTCTCATTATTTTCTTACAGGAAATGTACTGGGCAATCAGGGAAGGGGTTTTTTAGAATTTACTATTAAGGTGGGCAGAGAGACAAAGATGACACCTCTGGTCATATAGACTAAAGAAAGTTTGGTACTACTCGCGTCAGCATGTTACCAATAAATATCAAGATAATTTATGTACTAGAATGGCTTTTCTGGGCCATGCCAGAAGAGAGGATGAAAAGTTTATGACTCCCTTTTCTCTAGATCCCATTTATTCCTGCAGTTACATAAGGTGCACATATGTAAGGCACAAAACCTATAGAGGAGCAGCAACAGACTAATGCTAAGATAGCATTGCGTTCTTCCAAAGGAAGTGCTGATCTGGCTGACTAAGAGAACTAAGCTGAGATAATAACCCCTAGTCTTTTTCTGCATGCAAGAGGACATAGACCAAAGCCACATTTTGATCTTCAGTCATGGCAGGAGATTGTTTCCAAAGCGCTGTATATATCTGCTGCCATAGAGTTCAAAAATATTTCTCATGAGAAAAATTCTGTGTACGGCAAGAAGATTAGTTTTAGTACCACAGGAACCTGGATACTTTAGGATTTATTTTTTCCTACTGGAATATTTAACTTCAAGTTGGAGACACATGAAGTTTATCCAGGACAAATAATTCTAAACTCACTACCACCTGACTGTTTTATAGTGCATTCATCGCCTACTACCTCACCAACCCCACTTTAGTACCATGAGCCCATCTATAGAAAGAAATGTGGAATGAGTAATAAGAAGCTGTACCGATGCATACATTCGTGTGGAAGAACACATAAACAGTGGACTTGTCTTGGACTTTTAAAATGACAGTTCTTCTTTTGCATTTCCATGTGAAGTCTGTGTCCAGCAGCACTGCAATTTGTCCAGCAACAGTGTTGCACAGATGATACAAGGTCTTCTCAATAGTCTGCTCACCACACCATACCTCCAGGCCTGAGATTACTTCTAGACTGCAAGGCTGGCCAACGGAATGGAAAGTCTGTTTGGAAAAAGTCCAGCTATGTATTTTGCATGCCAAAGAGGTTCTAATAGAGAACAGAAAAACCTTTTAAGTTTTGAAGAGTAGAATAAATAAACTTAAGCTCTTCTTTTCTTTAGACTTTACTTTTTTCCATTTGCTATCACAGCAGAAAGTATGGCAAGCATTGCCCTGACCCTCCCAGTCCCAGGAGCCTCCTTGGTCATTAATACATTATGACTGTGCATGTGATTTTCAGTAATGCTGCTCTCACATTTAAAATCCATGCCTGAACAGTTTTAGTTGGCACTGAATTATAATGATCTGAGATCCTTGGAATCATGGCAGAAATCTAGATTAACATGTTGTTTTACTCAAGTGCAGTGGCTTGTACTATCCATTATCCATTTGTGGCTGGATTTTTGTACAGGCCAGCAGTTCAGCGGGTAATAAAAACTCAGCTGCTTTGACCTCATGCTCTCACTACTCCGTGGAGCCTTTTAAACCTGATTAATGGCACTTCTAATCATCATCTGAACTGGTATGGATGTGCCTCTTCTCTCCCTGATCAGACATACAATTTAAGTGTCACTCCTTTCTGAGAAGAAAACTATAAGCTCCTCAAAGTAGGCTTTGTAAAACTCAGTGACATTGTTCTTCCCTCTTCAGTTAACCATTATTGTCTCCAGGCGTATGGTTGCCCCAGTGGCTGGTCAGACTCCAGCTCAGCTGAGAGCAGTGTGAGAGCTCATCAGAAGCTCATCGCTGTCACAGCAGCTCATGGGAGAGTGATCAAAGCCTTGGGATTGATGCAGGGGGGCAGGTGAAGGGGAGCTAGGTGAGGAACAGGAAGGCTGTAAAACCATATTCTTTCCATCTACCCTAAACACTCTGAGATTAATCTGAATGGATGAACTGCTGTGAAATGCAAACACAGCAAATACTTAGGGACAGAAGCAATGGCCAGAGATGAACAGTGGCTACAGACACTAATGACTGCAGCGGTGGTATTGGAGAAAGGGCTGCGGGCAGGCACAGGCAAGATTTCTGTACTATCCTCATTGTGCCTTGCTGTAGGTTACAGGAGCTGCTGCCCCAGTGTGATATTGGGGAAAGTCACTGACATAATCCTTCTGAAGATTTCTTCTTTCAGTTCCTCCCCGTAGCTTTTAGGGTGACTAAGCAACAATATTTATACTGTAAAAAGGCAATTTTTATACTGTAAAAAGGCAATTTTAAAATAACTAAAATCTTTACAAGGTTTATGTTGGGTAGTATTTCTGTATCATGTGTGAGAATAGAATTACTCTCTCATGCAGCAATTCTTTCTCACTAATCAAGTTTCGCTATTGTGTGATATGAGCTGGGATTGTTTAGCCTTGAGAAAAGGAGGCTGAGGGGAGATCTCATTGCTCTCTATAACTACCTGAAAGGAGGTTGTAGAGAGGAGGGTGCTGGCCTCTTCTCCCAGGTGACAGGGGACAGGATGAGAGGGAATGGCCTCAAGCTTCGCCAGGGGAGATTTAGGCTGGACATTAGGAAAAAATTTTTCACAGAAAGGGTCATTGGGCACTGGAACAGGCTACCCAGAGAGGTGGTTGATTCACCTTCCCTGGAGGTGTTTAAGACACGGATGGATGAGGTGTTGAGGGGCATGGTTTAGTGTTTGATAGGAATGGTTGGACTCGATGATCTGGTGGGTCTCTTCCAACCTGGTTATTCTATGATTCTATGATTCTATGAAACATCCCTGCATGCAGCCATTTTACCTTAAATCTAATATAGGCATAGTAAGCTTTTCTCGCAGCCCCAGCAATTAAAGTTCCATTGCAACCATAAGCCTTTTCTCTGCTTGATGTCTAATTAAGCTACATTCAGCCTTCCTCTCCTCTCCTCTCCTCTCCTCTCCTCTCCTCTCCTCTCCTCTCCTCTCCTCTCCTCTCCTCTCCTCTCCTCTCCTCTCCTCTCCTCTCCTCTCCTCTCCTCTCCTCTCCTCTCCTCTCCTCTCCTCTCCTCTCCTCTCCTCTCCTCTCCTCTCCTCTCCTCTCCTCTCCTCTCCTCTCCTCTCCTCTCCTCTCCTCTCCTCTCCTCTCCTCTCCAGAATGTGAATTGGAATTAATGTCTACAGGTGAAAAGTACTCATAACTCTTTATCTTAAGATAAGCAAGAGCAAAAAAAACCAAACCCAAGAGCTAGGATCGGAACTGGGCACATGTATAGTTTTCAGACCGGGCACATGTATAGTTTTCAGTTCATTTTAAAGGACCAGTCCATCAAACATTTCTTTAGTCAAGAAGTAGTTATACCAAAATCAGTGTAACTACTTGCATGAGTAATTATTTATAGTATCAATTCTCATACACATCTTAGATTAAAAATAAAAACCCGAAGCAACTGAAATATCCATTCTTGTCATGCTGCATAGTTGTGCTGTACACTAAGTAAGCATCTTGGATTCATAGTAATTCCTTATGAAGCTTTGTCCTTATATGATGTTAAACAGCTTTCTTGCAGGCAGCTGTGCGTGGTGAGTAGATAACATTTTACTATATACACATTAATAGAGTGACTGGGATTGTGGAGACTTGGGAAATATTAAAGTCATTCAGATTCATCTATATGAATCAAAACCATTGGTCTTCATAGAGCCTGAGAATGACTTCAGATTACTCTCTGAGCAAAAATGACAATGTCCACCTTAGCAGGAGCACAGAAACTCCAGGACACTCCCATCATCGCAATGCCTCACCTGCACCTGTCATCATCCGGAGTGGTGGTCATTTACAGCAGATAATTAGAGCAAACTCCTAGTGTTCTCACATTTTACTGGCTGAAGGAACAGAGCCAGAGTTTGCCTTCTGTCTGATTTGGGAAGGACCAAGAGAGTGTCAGCATGTCTGAACATGTAGCTAGCGAAGGGTTTCTTGTTCTCTAGCAGGACTCAACAGCTTAAGTCACATCCTAGCACCATATATAACATCACTCTTAATGTAAGTGTTGAATTAAATATTTTATTCCTAGAAGACGAGTGTCCAAAGGTTTAATTTCTCTGCTGTGCTTCTGTGTACGCTATTTTTTTGCCAGCAGAGAACCACATCTTAAATTACCAGAACAAAATCTCTGTTTAGCTGTACTAATCCGCCAACTCTTACTCTCTATAAAATTAATCTTGGCAAGCTCTTGAATTGTGCTTACCCTTGGCCATTCATGGCCAGTTTTACTGAAGGTTAAGTTTCTTCAGGGATCACAATGTGTTACCAAGGGACAAGGATCCAGCTGTAGCATCAGGTGGGTTTTAACCCCCATTTCTCCTTCCTTTTTCTTCTTCTACCGCAGCATCCTACTGTGTTGCCATGCAGCAATCTGTTCCACATTTATCTCTTATGGGAACAGCTAACCTACATCTGCTCTTCATAAGCAGCAACAACTGCAGAAACTGGAATTGCTGCCGTAGAGTAGGCAGGGAGGCAGTTGAGGCTGAGGGCTGAGCAACAGCTTCTGTTTCTTGAGCTGGGAGCAAAGATAAGGAGAGAGGCAGACTGAATCTGATGGAATTAGGCCTGGAATGTCCCTTCTCTTCCTTTTCCTTTCCTTCATATTTTAAAATTTCTACAATTACAAGGGGCTAGGTTACACCTCACTCTATGTTTATTTCACAGGTGCAAGGAGCTCTAAAAAGGCAATGGACACAGTACAAAACCCAGTGGGGCCAAAGGCGCCGAGAGCACTGTTCCACGCGATCTACCTCCTACACTGCAACATCGATCACAGAGGTCCCTGTTTATCTGTACCATCATGATTCCAACAATGAACAGTTAAATGGAAGATATATAGAGGACTCTGAAATTGTTGCACTAAAATCTGGAGAGACATCTGCCTAGCTCAGCATCAGCTATTGCAAACACATAATTTCATATTCTGCTTGTGAACAGAGTTAGGAGAAGGGTGGAAGGGTGGAAATCCACGCCATTGCAGGAGAAGACAAGACCATGTGAAAGAACACATCATATTCAAACTACATCAGCCTCTGACAGCAATGTTTTAGAGGGAGTCTGACATGCAGTTGAGAATATAATTTCTTCCTGTGTGCTGCAGCAGGTAGTGATCATGGACCTGCCCACCAGGCCATGTCATCTCCACATCTTCTGATACCAGACATATGAAGTGACCATTTGACTAGCTACAGTGTCAGGTAGCCCACAGCAAATAGGAAAGAAACAACCAATATGTTGCAATTGGAACCTTTCAGCACTTTTTGCTTTCAGAACTTTTCTTTAACACTAGATTTTGGGCTAAATTCCACAAGATTTAATTGGCTTGGAGTCCTTTACTTTCCCCTTTTAATGAGTTAATGGCTTCTTAAAAGATTTTGCACGTTGCCAGACAAATCAAACAGATGAACAGAAAAACAATCACTCCAAACTGTTCAAATCTTCATGCCCCAAAATATTACTATCCACAAAGAATACTGGAAAATATTACCATCCCATTAGCAGGTGCATAAAACAGATGAAGGCAAAATTGCTATTGTATACCAAAATCTCAGAAACCCTCTGAAAAACAGATTGGTTCTTTAGGCTGTCTCAAACAAATCCTAAAGACATCTTTAAACAGTTTTTGTTTAACAGTACTGGTAGCTCAAGAATATTTATTTATAGGAAAGATTTTCACCCTGCTACTCTGTCCAGAATCTCACCATTAAGGCATAATCCTTTCACTCTGAATAAACTGCAAAATTTGTTTGGAAAATATTATTTTTCTTTAATAGCCATTCTGAGATGAATGCTAGTTGAATGCTTGTCTCTTATAAAATTATGATCATGGCAGTAAAGGATCCCATGTAAGAAATGAGAAACTAATGTCTCGGCACAGGAAGCATCTATTTTTAGAATCTCATTGCTGCTATGAGTTCATAATTGGTGAAGGTAACGTTTTCATGTGTGAGTCTGTAATCAGGAAAACAAGATGAACGTACGGTTTTGTAAGTAATAAGCTCCTTTTATCACACATTCAAAACATCATTAGAGTCTCTGTGTGATTACTAAGGCAAAAATCAGCAAGGAGAAGTTGATTTGTAGTTAGAAGTTACAGTACTGTCACTGCAAAAGTTCTGCAAATCACAAAAGAAATAGACTAGAATAATTTCCCACATAAAACTAATTGTAAAGAATCTGCAAGCAGAAAGGCCAGTGCCAAGGAACTTTTGCAGGGCTGTAATTCCTATGGAGCTTTATGCATAAAATGTCTAATGAATATAATGTTGTTCCTTCTTACATCTCTCTGAAAAACTATCTTACAGGTTTCCCACTCCTTTACCTTTGCCTGAAATGTGCATGGGATATTTCAAATGCTAGCAACTTCAATATATTCATCATAGTCTTTAACTTTGAAGGAAGCTGGAAAGTTGTCAGGCCCCCTTTGTTTTCCCTGCTAGTAACACTTGCATTTGACGCATCAACCCCAGCCCAAGGAAGAAGGCATCAAATGTCTAAACGTCTGAATACAAACCTTGACCTGGGAGTTGTAAAAATGCTGCCCTAGATTGCAGGTGAATGGAGAGAGAGACGCAACACTATCTTTTATACTGCAGTCGCATTCATGTGGGACTTCAGCTGCTGATGTAGCTTCCTCCTTTCCTTCATTTGCTTGCTGCAGTTCCACCCATAATGATTTTTCTCCTTAGCACTGCATAAGGTACATAAAATATCATGGGTTAGCATAGTCTTAAATACAGCTCTTGTCAGTCAGTAAAAGGGGAAAACTGAGATAAAACGCTTGGGGTAAACATCAGTTCTTTTGAAGTACCTTTGGATCTTACAGACAGAGGCCCTAATTCCAAAACACACTTTAGAGAGTCACATAGGAAGAGATAATAAACTAGTCCTCATAATCTACTTCAGATTCTATTGAAATCAGCAGATAAATCCCTGTTGGCTTAAATGAGCAGAGAAATACTCTTCAGTATGCTGGAATTACTTATGCAATGCAGCTCAGCATGGGCCTGAAAACAGGAGACGATTTGGAAGACATTTTAAAATATTGTGTTCATCCAAGCTCAGTTTTTCCTTCACTGACACAGCAAGACCCTCAGCTTCACCCTTCATTTTTTGAATTATAAATGGAGGTCTGTGAATATGTCTGCCTACATGAAACACCATCTCTCTGGAAAAGTCCCTTCCAGGAATGAGCTAGTGAGGGGTAGGCATGAACCCAGCACTATGAGAGGAATCCAAATTCCCACTTTTCATATCCAAGGCAATGCCTTGCAGGGAAGGGGTTTGCTCCCTTTGTGACACCAGCACACATGCACAGACTGTCCGCGTCACTGAAGTTTCCTCCCTGTTGGGAAGAGTAAGCTGTCAGTCCTGCCACCACAGAACAAGAGAGAGAAGCTGAGGAACAAGAACTTACTGTCCACCAACACTGCAAATTATTGCGTGGTTAATCCAGTGGAACATTTGCGAGAAAATACAATTGTGTATATTTTTAAGCCACATATCTATTTTTTAGACTTCAAGGTCTGTGAAGACAGATATTTTTTTGGAACACAGTATTTCACATATTGTTATTTCTACTTTTACTGGTGAACAGTGGGAAGCAGAATTTCTAGTTATTAAAGACCATAAAATGGCTCTGCTGTAAATGCTATGTTTCTGAATGGCATTGGGGTACACTGCACTTCCCAGGAGTGTTCCAGAAGGCATTCCTACTTTCTAAGGACACAAATGAGCTGATTGTAAAAGAAGTATGCATAATATGGAGAGTTTAATAATGAACATGTTGGTTTTAATAATGCACCTGTTTAAAACATGTAAGTGCAAGTTGTTTCACAGTCTGTTATGTTCATATGGATATACAAAATGGAAAAGGTTTGCCATTATACTGGTTGTTTTGTTTCTTAACTAGTGACATTTTCTTGCTCTGTTCAGTAGAATGCTCTGAAAAGCCGAATTTGGGATCTGGGGCTTAGGAACTTGGTTCGAGCCTCAGGTGTTGAAAAAAACTATGTGGTTACGTCAGCTTTGCTTTCAGTAGAAGGATAATGATTTGTAGACACTAAAATCATCACCCCTGAGCCTTGCAGGAAAGGCTGTGTTTTAGGGATACTGAGTCATTTTTAATCAAAATATTTTCCGATGGAAAAATGCTATTTTTCTTCATCTCAAGATGGTTTGAGATGTTGCACTGTGCACATAAGGTAAATTTCATTTCTCTGCTTTATAAATAGTAGCATACACTAGTAACATCAATATTGGGAATGCTGATATGACTTCAATAATTACAATGCCTTGGCAGTAAGTGTTTCATCTCTAATATATTTCAGAGGAACAGCAGATATGTATAATTAATGTATCAGTGCTTCAAAAAGTAGGAAAGAAACTGACACTTGAAACAGTGAATTTAAGGTGTACTTTAAGAGGAAACCAACCTTACATTAATCACCTCTGCAATCTGTTTCATCTCAGACACCACACCCAACACATGAAACCCAATTTAATGAACGTTTCTTCTGGCAGAAGTGTTTGCATTGTTGCTTTGTTTGAGCAGCCGAATCTATCAGGAAGATGCTGGTTGTTATTCTTTACCAGCTACAGAAATGCAACATGAATTAAAGGATTGTGGCATGGGATGCTTGAAAGCATGGTGATGTTAGTTTGCATAAATATGGCCAAGGGGATACAGCTCCTTCCCTCATCTGCCTTGCATTTCTTTCCACCTCGGTATTGCCACTACAAGAAGTGTTTACTTGCCAATCTGTACATCCTGCAAGTTTTCAGGACAAGAATTTCTCCTTTACA
Source organism: Phaenicophaeus curvirostris (assembly GCF_032191515.1). Taxonomy (NCBI): domain Eukaryota; kingdom Metazoa; phylum Chordata; class Aves; order Cuculiformes; family Cuculidae; genus Phaenicophaeus; species Phaenicophaeus curvirostris. The sequence goes on along the minus strand of NC_091397.1, from coordinate 25,606,722 downwards.
GTTTGCACCTTATGCTGACTTGCTGTTCATCCAGGATGTGCTTACCACAGGTTGGAAAGTATGCATTTTAATCCAAACAAGTTTGTAGAATTCAGATGCTTGGTCCACGTTGTTTTTTTAATAAAAAACAATGGACTTATGTAAATGGTAGGCACAGATTTAAAAAGAGATAGAAGGCTGAGCACGCAAATCAAGTTTCTTTAGAAACAGAATAATATTACCTTTCTCTTTGGCAGAATGTAATCTTGTCATCTAACAAAAAAACCCAACATTTAGAAGCTCTTAAAAATTTGAATGTTAGATAAAAGACACAAAAAAGCAAACATATGGAAATTCTATGCAGCACATAGACATATATATAAAAATTACTTATGTAAGTATACATATAATTAATTATTATAAGAACTGTGTTTGGGTAGGGAGTGATTCATAGTCACCCCACAATGCACAAAGCATTAAGATATAAATTGAAAGACTGTAGAGCAAAGAAGGTATGTAGCCTCCCTTAACTCTAGTGCTTTCTGCAGACACCACAGGGAACACAGGCAGCTGGGGTCTCCCTTCTGCCCACTTCTGCACCAGATGAGTTCATGATGGGAATGACAGGGCCAAGAGACGATGGCTACACTGCATGTCTCAGCTTGCTAAAATTATGCTGAACCAATGAAATTGGCTGATCAGGAGGTGAGCAGAAATAATCTCTTTCCCAGCTGCATGTCTTCTCTCCAACAGGTAACCTCATTTGTATCAGCAGCATAAGACCTACTGTTGTGAAGCAGATTGACCTGAGACCAGACAGATCCTTGGTATTCAAAAGCTCTTATTTCACTCTTCCCTGTGTAACAGAGCAGTAATTCTCTCTGACTCCAGCAGTGTGACTAAGGACAGGATTTTTACCTCTCTGATTTTAGAGGTTATCTAAGTATCTAGCAAAAACTGAAATCCCTTGATGATATGCAGTCTAAGCTTCATATTTAACATGAAAGATCCCAGGTCATCTTATTATGCTACATATTACAAGATACTTTTTTTACTTCTTCCTGTTATTTTGTTGTGAAATATTTGATCTCTGTTAGCACTGTGTTTATATGTTACATGTATTTGAGAAACTTCCCAAGTTACTTGACTACTAATATACAATTTTCATTGTTATATTTATAGATAAAGGGATAAATAGTTGCTTTACATTAAATGCTTAGCATATAACAGCTCCCAGAGGACAAAATAAAAAGAACAAAATAGGCCCTGCCAGTCCATACTGACCACACAGAAAAAACTGAGAGATGGAAACACCTTGTATCATACTATTCTCCCTTATCTCCTAGATATTTCTTTAGTTTTGAACAAACAAGACCGATGTATCTCAATGCAGATGGAGGCACAAAGCTGATCACCAGTATGTTGCACCATTAGGTACTTCTCAGAGCCACCTGCTGCACAAGGAATTGTACAGTTCTTCCCAATAACCCATGCAAGGGCATGAAGTTTTCCCTCTGTGTGTGTGTGTGTGTGTGTGTGTGTGTGCATACACATGCACCTTTTTAGCGAGTAAGTCCTTTATGGATAAATACCATCATGATTAAAATCCCTCCTGAAGAAGCTCTGGGCAAGAGTTCTGCACAATTTAAGTGGTCTCTGAAATAAGGTCTGTGAAGGAGGAGATCATATCTCTGGTTCAGAGAGGTCATCATCAATATAGGCTTCCAGTGGGAAAAGATTTATATAGAATAGCTGCCCTTAATGAATGTTGCTCTATAAATGCTCAGAGCTCATACTCTGCTTGCTGCAGATTGTGTGGGCAGGTTTATCAAGTTCAGGCCCACAATAAATGAACAGTAAACAGCTGAAAAAGAAGTTTCACTTATTCAATTATATTATACTACAGGCTTTGTTATTTTATGATCTCTTTTATTATCTTTTGGTATATAGCAAATGTTTGACTCCAAAGCACTTAGCCTCTGTGCTCACAATTGTCTTTCCAGCAGCAAAAGAGAGGACCCCCTCTAGCAGAGGCTGTAGCTTTGCACCAGCAGCAATCAGAACCTTCACAACAGTTATGGTATGAGTATGTCCAACACAAAGTTGACACAATACATGTTGCAGCCTTCATTTTCAAAAGGAGGGAGTGCAAGGAGTTTTCATTTTATTCACCCTGCTGTAAAATTTCTCCTTGATGAGAGACTCCTTGGGAAGCGAAAGTTAGTAAGTATGTGGAAGGATAACATGTCACTTCAGCTGTGCCATCACCTACACAGGTCCTGCCACATGCATGATGAACAGTTTGTTGTGACTTGTCAAGATTGGAAAAATGCCAAGAAAGAACCAGTGGGTGTTTCTCCTTTCTAGCTATAGACCAGGTAGGAATAACTTTGCAACAATTTCTCCTGTGTATCAGGATGTCATGAACAAGGTTTTCTGCTTTTCAGCCATTTGTATTATACTGCAGAAGTAATAACACCCTTGGGCACAGAAGGTTACATTCATTACCAACAATGCGCTTCAGCAAACAAAATAAATGCAATTAGAACAAACATAATAAATATATTTTATGTTTAGCATATACTATCTCTGTAAATTAGCAACAGACCTTCGGGAACCAAAACTCATACAATAAAACCTGGATTTATTTCTAAAAATTCCCTGTATGTATGAAAAGGTTTTCAGTTTTGGGTTTGTTTCTTAAAAAAAAAATTATACCTAGGTAGAATATTGCATGACAGGAAAGTTTTATACAATCAAATTTTATTGGATTATGCTTGAAATATGTGGTTCACAAAATGGAAAAGGTTTGAAAATGTAGCAAGACTTCCCATGTTGGCGTATCTGAGGGACTGTCTATAAGCCACAAATTCATTGTTTATGGCTGATATGAATGAAAACACAGTTCTAATTGAATTATCCCTTTGTTTTTATATAAGCCAAAAAATTGTCTAGTTTAGCGTTTACTGCGTAGTGTGATTTTATTCCATACAACCCCTGATGATTTTCTACACCAAGAGATGTATATTTCTGTAATTATGATTGTAAAACAATTCTTCTGTGGAATCTGTTGTGTACATAAGCTGAAACTTGCTGCAAATAATTCACCACCTGTAGAAAACATTCTTACGAAGAAATACTGACTGAATATGTGCGTGAAATCTCGACCTTGCTGAAAATCAAAGGCACTGGCAGCTTGAGTTCTGTGGGAAGGATTTTATCCTTTACAGCTCCTGTTTTACCATCATTAATGGCTATGGATGAATCAGAGAGGGGATGCTTGATACTGCCTTGCAACACCCACATCCCCCACGGGGCTGCAGACATGTGGGGGATGCTGTTGTTTTTTCATGTCATTCCCCCAAAGAACTGTGAAGATTGCTCGGAGAGCAATGTTGGAGGAAAAAACACGTTGCTCTAACATTTCCTCTTGCAGCAGACAGGAAGACAGAGCACTGGAAAGGGAGACCTGGAAGGCTTGGTCTGCTTTAGCCCTTTGGTTAGGTGATGTCTGGTGAGGTCCATGCTGATCTGTGTGCTGTTTCTTGGCTTATTTTATGTGTTGCACAGAAGTGTTTCACATTCAATTTCTTTGGCATAGAACTGAGCATTGGGGAAACTTTGTCTTTGTGAGAGGCTACTATTTTTGAAATTAAAGAAAGTCAGACTCATTTAAAAACTGTTGGAATATCTTCTTCTCCTAAGGTAATCACACATAAATGAATACCAAACTACTGCTTCTTAAACAGTTGTATAACCTTCACCCCATCAAGAACTTTCTTAAAGTGTCCGATAAGCTCAGCACCAAAAAACAATATCACAGAAATATGTGTTAAAATCAAGCAAAAACTTCTGTTTAAGATGCTGGACTGCATGGACTCAGCATACCTACTTTTGGGTCATGTCTTTACCACAGATTTACTGTGTGGTGCTGAGAAAATTATTGCAAACAAAGTGGTAGTCTCAGTGAATCCATTAAAACTACCACTAACAAATTTAGGCTCCTACACTCAAAATCTAGACTTTCCCTCCAGGCATGTTTTCATTAATAAAAACTCCCAACCTTTCAGATAATTTTATTGTAGACACATCTAAAACTGTCTCTAAGTCAAGATCAGTTTCCACAAAGGTCAGTGGGGAAAAGCCGTCCCTTCCTGACCCCAAACCATGTATTCTTGAATGACTGACATGGTTCCTTGCTCTCTGATGGAAGTATTGTACAAAAATCTCCTTCTTGGCAATACTGTTCATCCATGAGCTAATTAATTTCTTCACTCTGGTTAGGGAATTTTTAACAATATTTAAAATATTTAGAAATAGTAGAAGGAAAAATGTTCAACAGTTGTTTCTAGGAGAGCCCTGTCTCAAGAACCCCCCTAGCATGCTACAATGTAGATACTACACATGTGCATGTATTTAAACATACACATATAATAAAAAATACTTACATAGATTGTACACCTGTAGTCCAAAAGGTATGACTGGGATTCAGGTGATGCAGGTTCAAGTGTTGCGGGGCAGGGAGGGAATTCAGCTAGTGCATTTAACATAGCACTCCAGCAACTGGTTTGCCAAAAGGCAGCTACTAGGCTGAGGTGATGCCACCATGCAGAAAGGCCTAACAAAATTACATGTATTATTTTAGATGCTTCATGTAGCTGAGAGTGCTGAACTTTTCCTCATGAATCAGGCCTATCAATGTATAAATACATTAGAAAAAAAATATGAGCATATCCAATGCATGCAATACATACAGTATTATCTGCATGCTTTGCTAGCAACCTCTTGATGGGCAGCAAGAGAACACTGAAAATCACTGTGGGTACTACCAGTGACAAAGTCACCAAGAAAGTTAAAATCTCTTTCCTGTCACAATGACCTAGCGAACACATCTCTGTTGGCAGAAGGGCAAAATAGACATAGGCAACACACCCCTACACTATGTGTGAATGTCAGCAGTCCTCAGAAAGCCAAAGCTCGAAGGCCTTTTTCCCTCTAGCCCGAAAACCAGCTCTTCAGCAGAATTCATTTTGACAGAGATGTTTGTCAGTCTGCTGCTAGAGACTAGCTTCGGAAGCTATGTATCTGAGCTACAGAATTCAGCTGGTATAGGAAGACATTGGAAGAGAAAAATACCTTCTGGGCCTGAAAAATATACTTTATCAAGAAATGTTTCGCAGAAAATGGAGTGTCACGGTGGAGAAATATACACAAATAATATTAAGCAACTAGACATGTATGGGACACATCAGTGCTCAAATGTACCCTAGGAATATTTTCATTTAGTCAGGAGGCAAAGCCTTTCAGTGGCATCTTCTGAATGTAGCATTTACTACTCTGCTCAGTGAATTATAAAGATACTTAGGAGAGACTGGAGCATTGCTACCCACCAAGATTCTTGAATTGGCAGATGCACCTCACAGATAAATGCATTTTTAGCATCGAGTATGTCTTGCTCTCATTTAATGAAGCCTTCTGCACCTAAACAGCATCTGTAAAGCAAATGGGGAAAAAAACTTTTTTCATTTTCTTTGGAAACATGGACTTCAATTAACAAGTTACATGTCACTTTCTTCAAAATTGAAAGTCTTCCCCGATCTAGGGGAGAGATGGCCCAAGAGAGTGCTGAGTGTCTGTCTTGGGAGGTCTTTTAAGGACATATTGGACAAACAAATTGAGAACTGATAGTAAATACTTCCTTGTTAATAACATACTATTTGCATGGGGACTCCCTTCCAACCTGCAAATATGTACTTGATTTGGAGAGTTGCTTTCTGTTTCTCCCAGTAAGAAAGCATTCATGATATTGTTCACTAAAATAGACTTCATCCCTACTGATATATTTGCATAATGTTGCTAGTAGTTCTGATTTGAAATGCAGAATAATTGCATGTGTACATGCAGCTTAAAAGCAATAGCCAAAGATGATTGCTCCATTTTTGAACTGAAAACCATTCTGCAGCACATGGAATTTTGCGTATTTCTCTCCTCTTTTCAGATATTGCCTTGAGGGTTTTCTCCACTGTGAGACATTACTGACTTTCACAAATGGCTCTTGAGCATGAATGAATTTTCTAGAAGCAAAACAAACAACAACAGACAAATTCCACCAATCTTTTTTGCTTTTATGGATTTCAAGATGATAATTAAGGCATAGCTTGTGTTCAGTCTGTGTGACAGAGACATGTAGAATTGGCAAGTCTTTTATGTGTTACAGCAACAGAGAAAGTCAAACTCTTTGAAAGTATTTTGTTGCCATTAATTTCCTAAAATAATTTGAGGATAAGGTAAAGCTTAGAATATAGTCCTACCAGATTTGGTAGGTCAAATATCTGTACTCTTATATGTCCTGAAAGTATATCACATTTTCACAACACCATGTGACAAAGGGTATCAACATTACATCAGAGCAATAATCTCTAAAGCAAGATAATCCTTAACAGTGCAGAAACAAGGCAGTGAATACTTCTGCAAGTCTAAGCTTAAAATCATGCCCCAAGTAATCTCCCATATCAGGATAGCTTCATAATAGATCTATAACTTTTTTTGTGAACACAGCCCTTTCCCATGTTCCCAAATAGCTGCTTTTTTTCTCCTCAAAGCCCAAACTCTTCCCTGTCATGAAAGCCTGAAAAAAATCCCACTGCTTCATGCTAGAAAGCCTCCATCCTCTGGTCTTTCTCAGGCTGATTTAATGGGACATTCTACTTCTGATTAAAAAATATGTTTTGTTCTTTGCTGGCAAGAACTACAGTAGTAAAAGTTCCAACGAATCTCCATCATATTTCTTTGGGTTTGGAATTCATCTCCAACATTTGTGTGTTACCTGTGAGTGATCCAGAACAGACAGGGATCAAGAAGAATTTTCCTGGAAATTTCTGTTTTCTTAAAACCAGCTGTGTTGGACTTAACACTTTGGAAAATATATCTGAAATCAACAGTGGTTTGCTATTTTTATTGCGCTTCAGAAAACACAGCTCATAGGATTCCTGGGGAAATGTATCCCTTTGAGTAAATAGGAAAGCCAAGTTTCAGTGTGGTCAAAGTAAAGGCAGCTGAAATATCAAACTCTAATTTCCAGCTTGTAAACTACAATAAACAAAATACAATGTTACAATTGGTACTAAGAAGAAACAAGGATTAAAGAGGAGACATGGCCAAGACTACTGTGATTGTAAAATATGGGTGTTCTAGTTGCATTTTTGCACAGAACTCAAAACGCAGAATTCATACCAGAATCAGACTTTGAAAATATTTTACAGCATAATTTTTCATTCATCATCTCTATCTTTCAAAAAACTATTATTGTCTTCCTAATTCTCTGCTGCAACTGACTCCATCAAAATGTAGTTTGAAAGTGTTAGAACTTCATGATAACATGCACATGAGTAGGATCACCTCTGTCCTTGGGCTCCTTGCCTATAGCATGTTTTTATTATGTTCATTTTTAACTGGCATAGAACGAAGGCATTGACAGTGAAGGAACTGTGCTTTCCTGTGAATTTAGTTCTGGTTTCAGGCAGGTTCTTACAGTCCTCCGAGGAGATTCGGTGGGAGAAATAGGGGAAGGGGGAGAGGTGTTGTTGTTTCTTCTCTGGTTCTCGTCTTACACAGCCATGGGGCAAAATGAGAAAGGCAAAACAATTCTTTCACAGCCCAAACAACACAAATTGGAGACACTATGCCAAAAAAAAAAAAAACAACTGGGAATATATGTCAAATTCTTGCAAGCCCCAGTTTTCTCTGGCACTGCTTGGTGCTGCAGGTCTGAGACAGTGACATGAGCACATCATCTTTCAAGCTTCTTTTCTCTCCTTTAATTACTGGTCCACAAACAAGAAAGAAACTTTCTATTGCAAACAAGTTTTCTAGCTTTTCTAGCTATAAATTGTGTGCCATGGAGCAGCGTACTGTGTGTTATGAGATTTCTTTCTTAGGCTTGGCAGGGACTCATACAAAGACCAACACCACTTTACTATGTGATGTACAACCCATGCTGAAGTCATAAGTAATCTGCCTAAAGGTGAGAAAATTTCACTGAGCTAGTGAGATAGAGAAAGGTTTTGAAGGTCATAATATTTCTGACAATCCAACTGTAGCTGAACACACAAGATTTAACATGTGGGCTCTAGTTGGAGCCTGTTTTCTATTCCAAAACAGTCTTGAGAGCTTTCAAATCCCACTAGCATCACTGCTGCCCAAGGATAATTTGGCCGCCTGAAAATGGTGTTGACAAAGATTGTATTGATTTGCTTTTTTTTTTTTTTTGAGTTATAAATATCTCTGAAGAATCCAGAAAACTATTCTATGCATCCAAACTTCTTTAGCAGAGTTATTCATGTTGCTTCTCAACTTAACTTTTTGGTTTCTGGTCCTTCTACTGATGGCAAATAACAAGAGAAAATTATGAAATTCACTATAATTCTTCCAAGCATGAGTATCACAGTGCCCTTCACTGCTCATACCTATCCTTCAGGTCCTCTCTAAGCTATGATTGAGACAGTCTCAATTAGGATTATTTCTTATTGAAATATTTTCATTGCCAAGAGATCCTATGCAATGGCTAGGAGTGCTCTACCGTGGGTGCAGCAAGGCAAAGCCAACAGCAGAACCTGCTTCATGAAGAGTTTACATCCTGACCACAGAGACTCTGTTTTCACTCAATGCACTATACAACAATGCTGAAATTACACACGGCAGGTGAGTAAAGGGCAGATGCCTGGACATCGAAGAAATTAATTCATATTTTGAGGAAGGAACACTGGGAATGCAGTCTGCAAAGTGCAGGAGCAATACAGTAAAAAAACCTGATACATTTTCTTACAAGTGCATATGTATTTATATGTAGATGTGTGGATGTGTCTTAACACTTTGGACAAACTTCACTTGGGCCTCAAATATGCTGTTCTCTACAAACACCCAAGTAAGTGTGAAAATATAGTAATGGATGTCAGAGACCTGGATGTTAGAGATCTGCCTTGTTTGCAGCAGGCAACGTGACTCGGAAGCAAGTTAGGCAATACAGCCAAATACCCGCTGAATGAATAAAAAGGTTTAGGCTGACTAAAATTACAACTTCACATATTATAGCTCTTTTCAACTGAAAATAACTATTTCAGGTGGATTTTTTTTTGTGTTGTTAGGGGTTGTTCTCTCTCACTTCCTAAATAATTCCTCTTTTTTTTTTTCACTGTGACTCAACCAGGGGAGTATAGTCTTTAGTGAATTAAACAGTGCTGTATTCTTGTCTACAGTCTCCAGGTATCTTGGCTATTTAATTCTGACGTATGTTGCACGTATTCCACTTTCCTCTCAGGCCAGACTCCTTACCTAGAGGGAACCATAGCTGTTACTAACCACATTAATGTAATTTATTAAAGAACCTTAAGTGTTTTCTCTCTTCCTTCTGCCAGCTCAATAGCTGTTTCTACATGCCCATGTGGAATTGTAGCATTTTGGTTCTTTCATCTATAAATAAATATATTGACACCCCATATAAATAAATATATTCTATAAATAAATGAATAGCATGCTCCAAAAACTTTTCCGTTTTTTTCCTTCATCCATCTCAGCCATTTGATAGATTCAGTTGAGGACAGTGCCATGAACTGCAATGTGGGAAACGAGGAGGGAAAGGAAGACCCTGGCACTGGATTGGCTTCCAAAGAAAATGCAGTATGGGTCCACTTCTACTCAGTTTTCTTCATCCTGAATGCTGACGTGGTGAACATTTCTCTTCAGTTTTGCTCTGGAAGAAAAAAACACACTTCACATCTGAAATGAGGAGAACAGCAGCAAGAGACGGGCTGATACCAGCTGTGAAAGAGAAGATGAACTGGCAGAAGATGAACATGGAGAGAAGAGCAGGGTAAAATGAAACCTTTTCTGCAGAGGTGAAATATAGCAGGAAGGTATTGGAAACATGTTTTTCTCCCTGAAAATAAAATTTGACCTTCCTATCATTTCTCTGGTTTTTTCCCTGTTGGAGACCCAAACAAACCAATTATTCTCCATTTTACACTAACATCAAGTCTGGAAACCATCTAGGTTGATTTTTAATATAAATATTCTACTATTTATTGCAAAAATCTTCAGTGTCCAGAACTTCATCAAAACTTCAGCAAATGTTCTAATTACAAATCTTTAGGTTATGTTTTCCAATCTATGATTCCAAACAATTATGACTGCCAATCTCTGCAAAAAAAAGGGACTCACAAATGAAAATCTGTTGGTTTCTATAACACTGATGCACTGAAAATTCACATCACTGCTGCTGCTAACTGAAACAATCAACAGAAAAAGGCTGAGGCTCAGTCCGATAGACTGACCCTCTTAATTATCTGTGCCATTAGCTGGCTGTCTGCAGTCCACTACTGTCTCCATTTTCAGGAGCTGCAGTATTAAATTCTAAGCAGGTTCAAAGGGCACTCTGAGGTTAACTGAAACATGCCTCCCTGTAAGTATAAATTCACTGAAGGTTCAAAACAGACTGATAGGACCAAGATTAGTTCAGCCTTTAAGCACTGAAAACAAGGAGGCTGTTCAAAAGGCTTTAACTATTATTATTATTATTATTATTATCATCATCATCATCATCATGTTACCTAGCCCTCCTTCTGCCAGATGATACGCCCCCAGAGCTAATACAGCAATATATTGTTTCTCTGGTCATCATTAAATCAAACTACTAGCAATTTCAGGTCTTAGGCTAAGCTGCAAGAACTTTTACCCTCTCTAACTCAGGGACAGTACCCTTCAGATCCCAAAAGCACTGTCAATGTTTTAAGTGACAGTGAGGATAAAAGGGTGTTCTATGAAATTTCTGTGAAGTGAAGTTCAATGGAACTGAACTACATATACTTGTGCTTCTCCTTGAGTTGTTTTGCCCAATGTATCAATAACATAGAACAAAATAAGGAGCAAAACTTACTATACTTCTCTATAAAATTACATTTTAAATGGTAAAAGAAAATAATATTCTATGAAAGTATTTTGAATCACTTCACAAAACTGGAAAACTCTTAATCCAATGCCAGAAGACTAATATAATGATTATTTTGCTTAGTTGTGAATCAGGATTTCCACCAGAAGCCCAGGAGTTCTTGAACTGGGCAAAATGGGGCAGAGCTGTGGTCCCCCAAGTCTTGCTTCTGAAGCAGTGAGCTGGCAACATTCACAGCAGCTCTCAGCTTGAATCCTTTCTTTGCTGCATGTAGGGCAAACAAGTCCATGAACAATTTCTGTGCTGTTCCTGAGCAGGTGGGAATAGGCATTAGCATTTCTGTTTAGTTGCTGAACTCTGAGGGTCTTTGGCACCTTCTGTAAGGCTTTTGGTTGTTGTCAGGGAAAAACATTGCTAATAAAAATTAGATCGGGGGGAAAAAAAGCATATACTGCAGTTTTTGTGAGGAAGGGGCAGGAAAAGTGAGGTAAGCTGCCCTTACTCAAACCCAGAGCCCTGATTCTTCTGGTGGAGCTGCACTGTGCCACACAGGCACATCAAAGCGATGGCCTCCAACCCTTGGCTCCAGCTCATCTGCAGTCTACAGAGGTATGGCAGCTGCTGCTGAGATGGACAAGGAGGCAGTCTTATGACTGTCTCCCTCAGCCCCAGTATGTCCTACTTCAGAGATGGGGTTGGCAGAAAGAGAAGGAAATCATTTGGTCTTTTACCCTGTAGATTGCATAGCTGTCTGAAGAAAGAAGGGCCCCGTGGGAGAGTTAGTGAGGTTTAGAAACCTGTCGTGCCACCTGAGGAAAGGTGCTTAAATCTAAAGTTTCAAAGAGTAAGTGATAGAAGTAACAAGCTCTTTGGATTAACTAAAAAATACTTAATATTTCAAACCTCATCCTGCTATTGCAGCTCTTTGCAGCTTTATTTAATATGAGAAATATATACCATCTGTCGTCTGACAGCAGATAAGAGACTTCTGTGAGGTGTAGTGTCCCCACAGGATCCCAGCAGTTTTACTTGAAATCTCCAGAGATCTCTTGGATAAATCTTGAATAAATATGCCCCCATAAACCTAACAGGGATTTTGGAACTAGCGACACAGAGGGTGTGTGATGCAGCAATGTGAGGAGAAAACCAAAGGGGTAAGATAATCAGATTGTCAGCAGAGCTTTCTGGTTCAGACACATCAAGAACACTCACATGTGAATGCTGCCACAGAGTATACACTACCCTGTCTTCAGCAGAACAAGTTTAAATCTGCTTTTATAATCATCTCATTTCTTTTTAGCAAAGAGAAACACTACTTCTGGCCCAGTAAAAAAAAATCTTCTGAGGCTTTAACACCACTCTGAGAGCAATTATTCTAAAGAAAATCTTGACAGTTTTTCCCCTGCTCTTACCTACCAACAATGTAGCTCCATCTTAGAAGGCCACCAGATTTGTGAGGCATGATTTGTCCTTGGTGACAGGCAACAGGTCTCTATTAAGGGCAAATCATGCCTGGCAAATTTGGTGGCCATCCACAACGGTGCTACAGTGTTGGTGGATAAAGGAAGAGTAACTGACACCATCTTCAGGAATTATGCAAAGCATTCCTCACTGTCCTAGTCTCTAAATAGAAGGGGCATAGGTTTGACAGGCGGACCACTCTGCCAATAAGGAATTGTCTGGAAGGTCACACTCAAAGAGTTGTGGTCAATGATTCAATGTTAAAGTGCAGACCAGTGACAAGTGGCTTTCTGTAGGGGCTGGTATTGAGATGGGTGTTGCTTAACATCTTTGTGAGAGATGTGGACAGGGGAATTGAGTACAACCTAAGTAAGTCTGCTGACTGCACCAAGCTGTGTGGTATGGCCAACACGCTGGAGGGGAGGAATGCCATCCAGAGGGACCTGGAGAGGCTTGAGAGGTGGGCCTGTGAAAATCTCATGAAGTTCAACAAGGCCAAGTGCAAGATCCTGCAGCTGGGTCAGAGCAACCCCAAGCACAAATGCAGGCTTGATGGAGAATGGATTGAGAGTAGCTCTGAAGAGAATGACTTGGGGGTGTTAGCTGATGAGAAGTGCAACACGAGCTGGCAAGGTGCACTTGCAACCCAGAAACCATATCCTTGGCTGCATCAAAAGAAGCATGACCAGCAGGTCAAGAGAGGTGATTCTGCTCTTCTACTCAGCTCTCGTGAGTCCTCACATAGAGTACTGCACTGAATTCTGGAGTCCTCTGCACAGGGGGGACATGTGTCTGTTGGAGGAAGTCAAGAGTAGGGTCATGAAGATGATCCAAAGACTGGAGTGAGCACCTCTGATATGAGGTCAGGCTGAGAGTGTTGGAAATGTTTAGCCTATAGGAGAAAAGGTTCCAGGGAGACCTAGCAGCCTTCCAGTACTTAAATGGGGCCCACAGGAAAGCTGGGGAGGGGCTCCTTATCAGGAATGCAGTGATAGGATGAAGGATAAGAGTTTTAACCGGAGAGAGGGGATATTTAGATTTGCTATTGGGAAGAAATGTTTTCCTGTGAGTATGGTGAGGCACTGGAACAGGTTGCCCAGAGAAGTTGTGGATGCCTCATCCCTGGAGGTATTGAAGACCAGGTTGCATGAAGTCTTGAGCAACCTTATCTGGTGGAGGGCATCCCTGCCCATGGCAGGGTGGTTGGAACTAGATGATCTTTAAGGTCTCTTGCAACCCAAACCACTCTATAATTCTATGACTCTGTGTTTCTCTGATTCCAGACAAATGAACAAGTAATCCCTTGAGAAAGACAGAATACAAGCAGATGCCTAAGCAAAGAGAAGCATACACTTTTTGAAATTCCGTTTGACCAGACAATGGAAGAGCTTAGGAGTGATGCAAACATTGTTGTCTTATGAAGCAGAATTACATCCACCTCCTTGCAACACCCTTGCCTTCAAAAATCCACTAGGTTCAGGAGCAAATATTAGTGTTAGTGTTTGAAAAAATAATAATAATGTGAGCGCTCTAACTATCACACTGAAGCTAGTGTTTTGCCATTTGTGAGAGTGTTGACTGCAACTAAACCACTAGACACTACGAGGCTCACACGAACAATGTTGTCCTTGGTCCGGCTGCTTTTGTAGCATGATCTCCTGCTGTTTTCTTATGACCTGAGATCTGCTTGCAGATCATAGGGCGATTTTCACCTTCAGCTATAGTGAGTACCACAAATTTACCTATAAGGGAAGAAGTGCAGGAGCAGGGGCACCAGAGTGGGGTGGGAGAAAGGGACCAATTGGGGAGAACTTTGGTGAAAGGGAATAAAATTCCTTTTTAATTCAGCTTCATACTCAATTGCCCATTTCATTCCAATTATTTTATAGTTTACGCCAGAGGATAATGTATATTCTGGTGCCTCCATGAGAAACACACCACACCAGGGCAGACAGCTTTAATAACTATTCCATAACCAACAGCATAAATGAAAACAGAAGGGCATTTTAAGGACAAGTTATGGTTTTCTTTGAAGCTTTGCGGATTTGATACACTTCACAAAAGTTACCAAGAATAGGGATGATAAACTCAATGACAAGGTGTAGGAAAAATGTTTCAGTTTTCTGGCCCTGAAGTCAGCCAAGTGAACAGCCTCTTAGGACTGAAACACTTTGCAAGTGCAGGACTACATTTCTTCTGGATCTAATACATCTTTAGGCAAAAATTAGTTCTCCATTTTTCCACTGCCTTCCAAGAACATATTGGCAGGCATAATGTGACAATTTTAATTAATGGGGCGATGCGAAAAAGCTGTTGATTTTGTCTCAGAGACATTTTCCTAAATGCCTCTGTTACTCAATCAGTGAAGAATATTATTTCATACAGTGGTACAAAGATATGGTATGTTTGTCAGCTCTGATTCAGCTTGATGGTTCTAGCAACAAACAACACAAGTTGACACCTTTCAGCTTCCCAAGTTGTTTAAACCCTGTGAAGGCTGTTCCCTTGGTGCAGTGAGACTCTTTTCCTGTAAGTAAAAATTGTGCAGATACAATCTTTAAGCTATATAACACCTTTTATTTACCTAAGGAAAAAGTAGCTGATGAAAGATTCCAATAACCTGAATTCCTCCTTTGAATATCCGCTCCATTTAGAACTTCAGTGAATATGTCTGAAGTCACAAGTTTGAAAACTGATCAGACTGTGGAAAGAAGGCACTCATTTAACAGGAATTAAAATAAGAGTTTTGTTCAGATAAACAATGTAGTGGCCATTAAACACAAATTTCTTTCCTGTTTAAAGCTAGCTAAGCACTTTCCTAAGTGTTTCACCAAAGTGAAACCCTAATCATTATTTTTCAAATTCCAGTGATTGCACTATAAAATGTACTAAATCCCTGCCTAGAGGCAAATAAAAAATACTGATCGTGTTCATGTCCTTAAGTCCTTACTTAGTTCAAAGTGGGACTTAGTTCTCCCTGGCTTTTCTAGTGACATTAGATTGAAGAACAAATGTAGCAGGAGTTTTAGGGTTTGGCCTATCGTGGGCTTGTGCTGCCTCTGAGCGTGATCTGCAGTTCTTACGGTTCACGTAAAATGTTCCCTAAAGTTAATGGAAAAAAGACTTAAACAGGCAAAGACCCCTGGAGCTGTCCAAAGACTCCTCTGGGAAATCTTGAGGGACTCACATAAAAAATAAAGCTTTTTTTTATGGGGATCTCAACCCTGTGAATTATCTTTTTTTTACATCATCCTGTTGTCACAAGCTAGTCAGTGAAACGAGAGACTATTTTACTTCATCTATCTGATATCTGTAGAGCAGAAATGCTATTTAACAATAAAGAAAAATAAATCATGTAACAATCTTCCAGAAATACTCACTCTAGAAATACTTTTCTTATAAAAGTAGGTTGAAGGGTTGAAATGTGACATAAAAGAAGCAGTATTTTCTCACCGTATTTTGAAAGACTTGGAAGTGTAAGGGAAAAGAAATCTCAGGTGGTTCTAATTTTTCAGAAGAAATCTGTCACTGTTCCATCTGTCTCAGGGCCAAGTAATGCATTTTCTAATTTTCCATTAGATCTGCCTTCCCCTCATCAGTTCCATCACTTAAACTGGAAATATTTTAAAGATGACAATTATTAGCTTATAACTCTTTCCTCCTTGAGGTTTCCATTTGATAGGAGACCCACTCTGGGTTGGAGTTCTTTGATGCAGCTGGCCCTTTCCTGTGCTTGCACATGAACAGAGGAAAGTAAGAAGCTGTCTACGCTATTCCCTGCCTGTTAGGGTTGATACAGGATGCCTTCCCGCATGCCTGCCTCAGCTGTGAAATCAGATTTCATTTCCTTATTCACAGTGAGCAGTGCTCAACTCAGCAGCGGTCCTGTTTGCAAAGACAGCAAAGGTTTGGGCATAAGGTGGGTCTCACCCTGGTCACTCAGGGGCTGCATCCTCCCTGCCAACAGCTCCCCCTGCCCTGACATTCATTTGGCCGCCTGCCTGTGCACATTAAGCAGCATATCCCAGGGCACAGGTTAACAGGTAACTGAGCATATAACCGCAGGATGTGGCAAATGCAACGTATTATCTTGTCAGTAATAAATTGTACTGGTTGCGGGTCACTCCTCTGTGCACAGAAGTGGTTGTTGCTGTCTCACAGCAATTATGGCCTTGTGGACGGCCACGTGACTGGGCATTTCATCACTATTTTGGTGCTGGCTTGAAAATTCCCCAAAGACAGTCTCTGATTTTGCCAGTATGCAATCCAGTAAAGTCTTTCATGGCAGCAAAACTGACAGTTGGGGCTCACCACTCATCCTACCTGATTCGTACCACATGGTTCCCAGGCAAGCACAATGCTTGCCTTTTTGTAGCTGAATTTACCACAGCTATCAGAACATCACAGGCAGCATAATGACAGCAGCGAGTTTTTACCTAATTTTGTCCTTGTCATTTTGTGTTATATACAGTCTGATGGCCACCAAATCTTTGACATTCATTTCCCTAACAATAGTTTCAAAAATGTTGAAGGCAGCTTGCAAGTTTACCATTATTTCTCATTTTTTCCTAATGCTTGCCTCTCACAAACTGAATGAAATGTAGCAACACAGAGCAGGCAGTGTCCAGTCTGATAGATTTCTTTATATGTATTTACATCGCAAATGCAAAAACGAAACCTGAAAAAAAAAGCCAGAACATTCAAAGCCATGGTCCTTCACACACAACAACAATCCATCAGACCTTGCTAGAGTGAATAAAACTTCTCCACTCAGATCTTACCAATTTACGTCATCCTTGTAGGTATGCAATAGGCATATCTGAGCTCTATCTTCACCTCACTTTTGCTCCCTGTTCACTTTATTTTGTGCCTAGTCTGTTAAACACCTAAATTTCATTCACAGCCAGTGAAGAGAGAAAGTAAAGTGACATTTCTAGAGGTTATTCGTGGATCCTGTCTTCACATGTCTAAAGGTAGAGGATGTCAACTTCACTTTTATATTTTTTTTCCTAAATTATGGGGAGATCGGCATTCATTCTTTAGCTCCCTTTAGAAAGCCCAAGTCTGTCAAAACAATTTCACACAAAGATCTGTATTTTCCGTAAACCCCCCTGCTTGCTTGAAGCCCAAGCCCTAGGTCTAGAAAAATAAATCAAATTTATTGTTCGCTGTACAAGTAATACCCAGCACTAAGTTTTATGCCCTGCTATACCCTGTCCAGCAGCTGCCCCTTAAGAAAGGTATGGTTTTGACCATAACTTTTTTGCCAGTCCCAGTCAGTCTTCTCAGACGTCTTTGTCTTCTGGGGTAGCACAAATTCCTCTGATGAGCAATGACTCATGACTCATGTCTTTTCAGTTGCACATCTTTTTGTCTTTTCTGTGTGCAATTTTCTCTTTATAGTACAGCTTGGCCTTAACCTTCTACTGTACATAACACGAAGCACATCCATTTGGTACCTATACCCTGCACCCCTGGTGAAGGGACTATAGGGCAGAATTCTGCTCATCATGCAGCAATGGGCTTGCTTACAAAAATGCTGGCACAAGGTGCTCAAGTATGAGATCTATAGTCAGAAATGGAGACTGGGCAGTAGAAAGGGAGCTGTATACAAAAAGTGAATTTATTCAACAATGCTCCCAGTGTTCCTAGGAAGCTACCTTCCCCCAGAATACTCTGGGGAATGCCAGTTCTCCTTTCAAAGCATTTACCTGTAACCTGTGCATCATAAAGTTGTAAATATTTATTCCATAAATATTCCCAATTATGTTTGTCCTCTGCTCTGTCCTGTCCACTTGCTACTGAATCAAGCCAAACAGCTAAAATCTTCCTTTTCTTCCCCTGCCTCAGCTTTCTTAACAGATGATTTTTTAAACTGCTGGTCTATTATTTTATAATATAAAATATGATGGTTTCGTTTCTGTGTTACGCTGTTGTGTAGATGTCACAACAAGTCATTATTTTCACTGCTGTAGAAAAACAAGAACAGACAGACAGTGTGTTCAGGAGACCAGGGAGATAGCACTGGTCACCGTGACAGATGCTACTCTTGGTACATAAGGAACTTCATAGCTCCTCACATTTTAAAAATGTCAAAGCAAAAGAAAGAATGTAGAGGATTGATTTGCAGAATCAGAAGATTTGCAGAATCAGAAGGGGGTGGGGTCAGTAGGAGGGTGTTATTAGTAAGTCTTTTTCCCCCAGGCACAACGCACAGAACAAGAGAAAGCAGAAAAGATGGTCATTTGGAAATGGGTCAATATGGGGAGGACAGATGGCATTGTGCACAGGGTATAGGACATGGTAAACCTCTTTGGCACAAAGCAAAGACAGGCAATTCAGATTAGCATGGTTACAAACTGCACTGGCAGCCCAATTGTAGGCTTCATTTTGTGATTAAGTATTTTCTTGAACATATCTAACATGCACCATTTTTCACACTAGCATGGCGTTTGCAGCTCAGATGCTTTACTGTCAAAGAAACATAGCAGTAACTTACAAAAACACTGTGTGAAACTGGAATGAAACCAGCACTGAGGTTAGTAAGGTGAGGAGTCATGAGCTACAGCAGCACTTGACAGCCAGCAGTCCTTGCCAGCTTTCATACCACAGTGATTCATGTAGAAGTTTTCTAAAAGTATTTTTCTCCAATATTTAATTTTAAGGTAGCTCTGTGGTTTCCAAAGCACGCAAAATTCTTGAAAAAGCCACTTCATCTCTGAATATTTTCACTTAGATTAGCTAAGTACTTATCTATCAGACCTTCTAACCTAATACCTCAAGGGCAGTTTTGTGAGAATTGTGTATAATTGCTAGTTCTTAATGCTACTCATGAGCTTACTTTAATATGCAACACCCTGGATATTCTTTAGCTGACAGTATGACTTAATAGCTAAACATACAAATGAATTTGAACTAGAAATTTTTGCATTTGTGCGCTAGGACTGATTCCAACACAGACTGTCCGTTACCACCCTTAGTTTTCATTGCACAGTCCTGTGAGTTGAGAAAACATCTTAAAATATTAAAATTGCAAATATTAGACCTTCCTTTAAAGTTATGTTTGACATAAAATTTTTGTTTGACTGACAGGGTCATGAACAGACATGGTCCACACCTTCCTTGATCTGGTAGTTCTCATCCACTGGTGGGCTCCCTGATGCGTATCCTTGTAACAGGGCCTTGGTATATGTTGGAGAAAGACAAAAAAGCCAAAGAAGTTGATTGGGCTTTTCTTGGAAGAAAAGCTTTACTAGGTAGATAATAGGTTCTGTAAGCAACCATATAAACCACACAGAAACCAGTTGGGAGACTATCCCAGAGTACCTTTATAGAAAAAGTTCATAGATGCTTTTCAGGGAGAGAAAAGATAAGGTTTGTGGGCTGAATGTGAGTGGTTGATGTCCACAAAATACAAATACAAGCTTATACAACCAGAATCTCATTTTAGAGTCAGGGGCATAACTATAATTTATTTTAAATAAGACTTTCTTCACAACACAGACCATAGAATTACATCCAGGTTTTGTTTATCAGGATGAGACAAAGCTATAAACAAGTTTTGGGGAAGGTAACCAATCTTCCTGTAGAGACTTCCAGTGGGAAAACGTAGCACATCTGTTAAGTTTTGGACACCTCATACACTCAGAGATCTTGTGCCTCTCTGTCAACATGTAAGCACACAAATTCTACTAAAAACAGACATAAATTTTAGCAATATTTTATAGAGAAATTGGAAGACATAAAATAGATTTTGCAGAAGAAACAACAGCAAATACAAACTTTTATAACTCATGCAATTCCTTCAATCCATTTTTTTCATTAACATTTATAGCAACTATGAATATTATGGTTCATAAAAAGAGTACATTATTTTTATTGCAGTAGGTTTAAAATTTAAGAATTTCAATACAATGGCAGACACATTTCTATTTACCATATGAATCTCAGTATCTGCAAAACTGAACACTGCAGTGTTTCAAGTAAACACATCTTGTAATTCTTTAAATGGCAATATGTTAGCATTTCTTCAGATGTAATAAAATAAAAAAAATAAGTAAGGAATATATTAATATTTTTGGTATGATTAAGAAAAGAAAGCATCAATTATAGTAACTGGAGTGCAGCTATGGTGGGGTACAAACTCTTCAGGCGGAATAGGAAGGGTAGGAGAGGAGGCGGGGTGGCCCTCTTTGTAAGGGAGGACTTGGACACCATTGAGATGGATTGTGGCAATGAGGAGATTGAGTGCCTGTGGGTTAAAATCAGAGGAGCCCACCAGAAGGTAGATTTTGTGATGGGAGTCTGTTACAGACCACCCAGCCAAGGAGAAACAGCTGATGAGCTCTTCTATAAATAGCTGGGGTTAATCTCTAGATCAATGCCTCTTGTTCTTGTGGGAGACTTCAATCTTCCTGATATCTGCTGGAAGTACAATAGAGCAGAAAGGAAGCAGTCTGGGAGGTTCCTGGAGTGCATGGAAGACAATGTCCTTGCACAGCTGGTGAATGAACCAACAAGGGAGGGTGCCCTCCTGGACCTGCTGTTTGTGAACAGAGAAGGCCTTGTGGGGGATGTGGCAGTATGTGGACGCCTAGGACAAAGCGATCATGAGATGATAGGGTTTTCTGTTCTAGGTGAAGTGAAGAGGGTGGTTAGTAGGACAGTAGCATTAAATTTCCAGAGGGCAGACTTTGAACTCTTCAGAAGGCTGGTTGGCAAAGTCCCATGGGAGACAGTACTTAAGGGCAAGGGAGCCCATGAGGGCTGGGAGCTCTTCAAAAAGGAAATCCTAGCAGCTCAGGAGAAAGCCATCCCCATGTTTCCGAAAAAAACCCGGCAGGGGAGAAAACTGGCTTGGTTGAACAGAGAGATCTTCAGTGATATCAAGAAGAAGAGAAACGTTTATGGGCTCTGGAAGAGGGGACAGGCCTCTTGGGTGGACTACAGGAGGGAAGTGAGATTGTGTAGGGAAAAAATCAGAAGGGCTAAGGCTCAACTAGAAATCAGATTGGCCAAGTCTGTGAAAGATAACAAAAAATCCTTCTATAAATATATAAATAATAAAAGGAGGACTAGGGAGACCATACAGTCCCTATTGGACACAGAAGGAACAACAGTGACAGGGGATGAGGAAAAGGCTGAGGTACTTAATGCCTCCTTTGCCTCAGTCTTTAATTGTAAAGAAAGTCGTTCTGTCTGTGTACAAACCCAGGAGCTAGAGGAGCAAAATGAGGCTCCCATGATCCAAGAGGAGGTGGTCAGAGCCTTGCTAGCCCGACTAGACACCCACCAGTCTATGGGGCCAGATGGGATTCATCCAAGGGTATTGAAGGAGCTGGCGGATGTGCTGGCCAAACCCCTTTCCATCATCTTCCAACAGTCCTGGAAGACTGGGGAAGTTCCACTGGACTGGAGGCTGATGTTGTGCCCATCTACAAGAAGGGTCGCAGGGAGGATCCAGGAAACTACAGGCCTGTCAGTCTGACCTCAGTGCCAGGGAAAGTCATGGAACAGGTGATCTTGAGTGCTATCATGAAGCACATGTGAGAGAACCAGGTGATCAGGCCCAGTCAACAGGGGTTCACAAAAGGCAGGTCTTGCCAAACTAACCTGATCGCCTTCTATGACAAAGTGACTCGGCTGCTGGATGAGGGAAAGGCTGTGGATGTGGTCTTCCTGGACTTCAGTAAAGCCTTTGACACAGTTTCTCACAGCATTCTGCTTGAGAAACTGTCAGCCTCTGGCCTGGACAGGCACATGCTCTCCTGGGTGGAAAACTGGTTGGCTGGCTGGGCCCAGAGAGTGGTGGTAAATGGTGTGAAATCCAGCTGGAGGCCAGTGACAAGTGGGGTTCCCCAGGGCTCAGTGCTGGATCCAGCCATGTTCACTGTCTTTATCAATGACCTGGATGAAGGCATTGAGTGCACCCTTAGCGAGTTTGCGGACGACACTAAGCTGGGTGGAAGTGTTGATCTTCTGGAGGGTAGGGAGGCTCTGCAAAGGGATCTGAACAGGCTGGACTGCTGGGCAGAGTCAAATGGCATGAGGTTTAACAAGGCCAAGTGCCGGGTCCTGCACTTGGGGCACAACAACCCCATGCAGTGCTACAGACTAGGAGAAGTCTGTCTAGAAAGCTGCCTGGAGGAGAGGGACCTGGGGGTGTTGGTTGACAGCCGACTGAACATGAGCCAGCAGTGTGCCCAGGTGGCCAAGAAGGCCAATGGCATCTTGGCTTGTATCAGAAATGGCGTGACCAGCAGGTCCAGGGAGGTTATTCTCCCTCTGTACTCGGCACTGGTGAGACCGCCCCTCGAATCCTGTGTTCAGTTCTGGGCCCCCATCACAAGAAGGATGTTGAGGCTCTGGAGCGAGTCCAGAGAAGAGCAACAAAGCTGGTGAAGGGGCTGGAGAACAGGCCTTATGAGGAACGACTGAGAGAGCTGGGGTTGTTTAGCCTGGAGAAGAGGAGGCTGAGGGGAGACCTTATTGCTCTCTACAACTACCTGAAAGGAGGTTGTAGAGAGGAGGGTGATGGCCTCTTCTCCCAAGTGACAGGGGACAGGACAAGAGGGAATGGCCTCAAGCTCCGCCAGGGGAGATTTAGGCTGGACATTAGGAAAAAATTCTTTACAGAAAGGGTCATTGGGCACTGGAACAGGCTGCCCAGAGAGGTGGTTGAGTCACCTTCCCTGGAGGTGTTTAAGACACGGGTGGACGAGGCGCTAAGGGGCATGGTTTAGTGTTTGATAGGAATGGTTGGACTCGATGATCTGGTGGGTCTCTTCCAACCTGGTTATTCTATGATTCTATGATTCTAATTATAAAACACGCTACAGTTATTTGAGCTCTGCTTTGAGCACCTAAGTTCAAAGTGCAAAACTTGAAAACTCATCTGGTCTTGAAGTAACTACATGCTACATTTTTGGCAGTAAATGACTTTAAGAGCTTAAATTTGCTCACGTAGTTATGGTCACAGTAACGCAGTAGCTAAAACACAAACTTTCCCCATACTTCAGGGCTGTGAATTACACAAGGCAGAAGTTAGAGACTGTGGTCATGCTCTTACACCCTCGTTGTCCATCTAGCTCTGGGTAACTTATTCCAACTGAAATGACAAGATTTTTGTGTTAAATTTTGAAATAGGAGTTCTGCCACCAGTTTCCATGTCACTGATGCCAGTAGGGTTTCCGATGCTTATTTTCGCAGGGGCAGAAGCAAACCAAGAACTCTGGCCTCAAAGCCCATCAAAGCCAAAAGAAAAACTCAAATTTTTGACTTGTTCAAGATTTGGACCCGCTTCTTATTTATTCACCTTCACTAATTCCTAAACATAGGTTATAGGCTAAATATGTCTGACTGTTTTGGAAAAGTTCATTTTACTTTTGTGATGAGTCTACAGTTAGTACTTCAGAAGTAGATGGCTTTTACTATTATTCAAGTTATTCAGAGTGATGTAATTTACATTTAGTTTTATGTTAAATGTAGTTGAAGTCACTTTGTTTAGTTTGTAATCTGACAGCTGCTATTTGAGCGTAACTGCATGAAAAGTGTTCAGCCTGGTGTTAGGGACAGCTACAAATCAGTGTCCAAAATCTCCTTGCAGACAGAGAGATGCGATGTACCACACGACAAGTCAAATTCCAATTAGATGACAGGAAGTTCATTATTGAAGTTGTGATCCAAGTTGCAGTAGAAAAGTAGTGCATATTTACAGAAGGGACATACAGGTGTTTCACCTGCTGGGCTAATCTCACCCATAATTACACCCCAAGGCTCCAGGGCCTCATTCTTCTTGTTTACTGATAAAATAGATGAGGAAAGTTTTAAGGCAGCTTCAACTTCCACATGTGAAGCGAAAAGCTTTTAATAGTGTCCATGAATGGCAGACTGTGAATGACAATGAGGAACATAAGAGGAAGATGACACTGGATATGAAGGATGAGATGAAAGGTGGCCACGCTTTGCAGAAATTAGCTCCATAACTCCTATCTAAATTGAAAAAGGTTTCATTTCTGTATCTGGGATATGACCTTAGAAAATTGTTATCAAAATGCAGTGTGGGGGTCCATTTCATATGGTAAGCACTTTAATGGAAGCTATTGTTAGAGGACTCTGATGCCTCTTGTTCTCATTGTGGCTTCAATAGGATTAATATACATCCAATTTTTACCCACAACTACTTCAGCCAGGTAACCAGTAGCCAGTATACTACTTCCTACTATTACGTTAGGAGCCCTGCCTGACAGGCAGACACCAGCAGCAGCAAGTGCACGTTCCAGTCTTTAATTTGAAGTAGGTTGTCAGAGGGACTTGCTCTCACCTGAGCAGCGAGCTGCTATCTGTTCTGCAGAGGTGGTTCTCTCACAGATGACTGCATGCTTCTGTACACAATGCATATTTACATGTGAGTCCTTTAATACATGCAATCCAGTCTTGCACTTGTCTTCATTAAATGCAAAACTGGGATTAGGTGCACAACACCAGGAGATGTGCATAGCAATAAGAAGCAGAGGACAGCATGGTCTGGACCTAGGATTTGCCACCTGAGTCCAGCCCTTTTGCAGGACACTTAAGTAAACTGTAAATCCACAAAGTATTGCAACTAGAAATCCTTCCTGTCCCAGGCAGCTAGACTATACAAGTTCTACCAAAGATATATTTCTGCGAAACAAAATTGCAAGCTCCGAAATCAGATGGCAGATCTGTTTCACATGTTCTTTGAATTTAGGGACATCTCCTCATTCCTGATCATCCAGAAGTTTCACTGATGGTTTCATAAAACGTGTACAAGGATGACTGGTCTGATACAGCCCTCTTTCACAGTCATGGAAGAGTCATTGATGGTCAATATGCAGTTTAACTCAGGGAGTCTTTTGATTAACACAGGGTTGCCAGTGATCCCAGGGAGATGTGTATGTATTAGAAATCTTGTGCATGCTAAGTCCATCACATTCAAGAAGCTTGGGACCTCCAATTTGTGCTTGGTGTAGTCACTTTACAAGTAGAAACAAAACTGGTAACTTGCTAGATTGCAGCTTGCCGTCTAAACTGGGAACCCAAAGCAGGGAACTGTTAGAAGCCAGGAATCAAAATGAAGCAGGTATTGCAATTCACTTGAGTTGCAATGTTCTTGCTAGAAAATATTTTGTCTGCTGGAGAAATACAGGATGGAGATGAAAACTAAAGGCATAGAAATTTTTTCAACAGCTTAAAGACCAAGGATAATGGTAATCTGAGCCCTGATATTGGTGCCTTAAGAAAAGATTTCTTGAAAGCTACTTTTTTCTCCCTACAGGCTATAGGACAAGTTAAAGAAATTAAAATGCAAAGAGAAAAAAAAAGAAAAACTGGTAGTGTATTTAAAATTAATGACCTGGGGTTAATTGGTACTTCAACGACTGAATTTGTAAATGGATTAGGATGGAGAAACAATATCTTGCTGACAGAGTTCGCATAAAGCACTGACCCCAAATAAGTATATCTCTATGGAATAAAAAGTGCATTTGACTTTCAGTGGAGGAAAATATTCCCTTCTTACCTTACTAATGTTTTTTGTATTAAAGGCTTGCTTCAGCGTCTCTTGTATGTAATGGGAATTCAATTGCCAGATTTACTATTTCAAGGCATATTTTGACGGAAGATTGCAAGTCAATATTTTATTCAGGGCTTTCTTCTCCAAATCTTTCCCTGCAAAGTCAGTTTTTAATTCACTGCCCTTGTGTTGTTCAAAATCAGGCTCCAACACCTTCCCACTCCTCTGTGCTCTGTTCATGTTTTGGAGAAACAGTTCTGGACTTCCATTACTTCAGTCCTCTTCTCTATGTCATTTGTGACAATCTCTGTATTTTGGGATTTATTTCTTCATACCTTAAAAGCTGACTTTGAGAAACTGTGCAGGTCTCAGTCATATTCCTTTCTGACCCCATACAGCGTGGTGACACTGAAGCTATATCGTATCACTGCAGATGGTTAATATTACAAGAAAGCTCTTAAAGAAAATCCAATGACCTTTTCTGCAAGACTGAAGGAAATGGGGACCTTCACTGTTTCCTCTGGTCTCCTCCCCATTTGTGGGTAATCCTATGCTTTGCAATGGGAATTTATCTTCCAAAGTGCTTGACTGGCTTTAGCTCTCAGGCAGCATTGTGCATTTTTGCATTGGACTAAATGCCCTAGTGTTCAGAAAAACATACCTTTTCCAGATGTGTTAAATCTTGCTCAGGCTTCTTCCTTACATGTCCAGTTTAGGACATGATGCCAAATTATAGAATCACAGTATCATTTACGTTGGAAAAGACCTTTAAGAACATTGCGTCCAACCCTTAGCCCGTGCACTACCAACTCCACCACTAAACCACATCCCTAAGCACTACATCTACAAGTCTATTAAGCCTCCGAGAGTGGTCACGCAACCACTTCCCTGGGCAGCTTTTTCCAACACTTGGCAACCTTTTCAGTGAAATAGTATTTCCTAATATCCAATCTAAACCTCCTCTCGTACAACTTGAGTGTGTTTGCTTTTGTTCTATCTCTTGTTACTTGGGAGAAGAGTCAGACTAGAGAACTATCTGATAAAATGTATCAAAAAAACCACTCTGTCTTTTGTCCATGAGTTATTGTAGGAAGCAAAATAAAGGTGATTTGTCAAAGTAGTCCCTCTCCTTTTCAGGTTACCTTGCTTGTAGACCCTGCAATGGGAGTAATGAAACCTGAAGTTTTCTTCCAAATCAAATTCAGCCTTCTTGTAGCAGTTTGTAGCATCTATATCCTCCCTCTCCATTACTCCTAATTATCTGGACTAGCATAATTTTCACAGACATGGACATTCTGAACAACAGACAATGTAAATACATCCATTCCGCAAATGATTTTTCATTGATACCCACATATATATACAATGCACAGCAAAGAATGACTGCTTATCCAGACAGTTTTCTGTGCCTTCCAGAAGAAACTGTTCAACATATCCTTAATTACCATTTATATAGGATTGAATATAAAATAATGATTTAACATACTAAAAACTAGAAAATAGGCTGATTTGCTGGAATGGAGGAGAGCAACCAGAAGGCTCCCTGTTCCATCTCCATGGCAGGTGAGAGAGCGGACACGTTTCTCAGTTGACCTCCTCCTGTCCACATATCGGGGCACATCATGGGACATCCTATCGAACATGCAAACCATTTTCCCTTTTTCTGGTCCTTTCCTGCACTAGTCCTGAGCCTCAGCATCACCTAAGCATTAAGTCAATGCAACTTTTTTTTTCCATTTTGTAATGGGATTTTCACTAGTTGTTCCTCAATCCCTTGCCCCCCTCCAGTCCAAGAACATTTTGGAAATACTGTCCCTGTAAGCTGGTGACCCCGTTTGGCCTGTGGCCCAACTACTCTGCCAGTTGGCACTCTGGACCCACCGATACCCTTAGTTAGCCTTGCTCCAAGGCTGGCATGAACTCTGGCTGTAGCAAGAGTCCAGGTTCCAGCACATGCTTCAGATAAAGCCCCCATTACCTGCTTGGAGAATTTCATTTGAACCAGGTTTAGGAGAACAAGATTGGATTCATTTTATCCTTTGATTATGCTTGCATCTTCTCACCTATCACTAGCAAATAGAGGTTGGCATTTCAGAGTGATGGTCTAATTTAAACTCTGCTAATACAAAGGCTGGGCAGCACAGAACAGCTGGTGATTTGATTAGGAGGATTGTCCCCTCAGGACACAGTGGCAGAGAGCTTGTGACTCCAGTAGAGAGCAGCAGCCCTCTGTGTGGTTCCTCCAGACTGTTGCTAGGTTTCAACAGTGCGGGAAAGGAAATAAAAAAACATAGGAGTTGCCTTTCTCTTGGCAGCCAAGTCTTCTCTGGTTATAAGCTCCTTGGTACTTTTCACTTAGCCTGCTTCTTCATCCAGTGGCCTGCAATCCTCCCCTGGCTTGCAGCCCCTGCTGCTTCCATCCCTATCTTTGGAAGCCCATCATAACCACAGCTCTGCTCCCATCAGTGTGGCAGGCAAGAGAAGGAGACAGATTGATTCCCCAAGGACCACAGGGGTTGGGATGAAAGCTGGAAGCACTGTGCCTTCCTCACCACAACGGAGAGAGGTACCTTCCCTGCAGCATGCCCTGCCCTCACTGCACCTGCCTTCTTCAGCCTGATTGGAAAGGGTTAGACTGCATGATGGATCTTCCTTCCTCTTCAGAGTATTTTAATTTAATTTTATAATAATTAAACAATGCAGAAGGTCAAAAAGATCCCACTGAGGCATGGCCCATCACCCTGGCATTTGCAGGGCTGGATTCTGCTTTCCACTCCAGAGTCGGTTATCTCCCTCATCCCTGATGCCAGTGCTAAGTCTGAGTGTCTCAGCAGAAGGTGCTCACACACCAGGCACCAGAGGCTCAGAGGTTTGTCTCTTCAGATTTGTGCAGTAAATGGGGAGAGATGCTGCTTCACTGGGCAACTCAGCACACCCAAGTCAGGCTCCTGAGCTGCTCAGGAAAGAAGGGTGGAAAGGGCACAAAGAGGCCTTGCTCTCTCCAAGCTATGATTACATACAACGTACAAGAGTAGCCAAATATATGAGATGAGCCAAATAGAGTCCTCCAGCTATGTTACTCTTAGATTAAGGACCTATTGAGGCTACACAAACCATTTATTCCATATTTTTTACTGAGCAGGGTGATGATGTTATTCATGACTGGAACTGCTGTTACAATACTCACAAATTGGAAATAACACCAATGACTAGGATTCTCCTCACAAGCTGCCATTGATGATTACTATTGTCTTTTTGGTTATGGAGCGTGCTGTAGAATACAAAAGAAATAAAAGGGCAAAAATTAACCTGCTAGATTTACGTAAAAACAGCTAATGCTTTAATCTATCTTCTACTGCTTCTATTCCACACAGTAGTTTTAAAGAAAGGTGAACACTGATAAAATATTTAAAGAAACCCAGAATGTTCTGCATTTTTAAAATTCACTTTTCTTAAAAAATTAATGTTTGTAAACAGAGCAGGTATGAAAATGAGCCTGTTTGAAAGAAATAATGTAAGGATGCAATGTAGAAGAGTTCAGCCTCCAAATCCTTCACTGACCTTATCAAATACCGAGACCAGATTCATCAAAAAGTATCATGTGACCTCAGAGAAGATTGTACTGACCTCCAGAAAGTATCACTTAATCAACTTCAAGACTTCTCCTTAAAAAGACAAAGAGCAGGCTTCACAACTTCCCGCCTACATGCCAGTCCAAATCCCAGCCTTATTGACAGTTCCTTAGAGGTTAATAAATGTGTTTCAATAATTCATCCAATTCACTCCTTTCAAATGCAGAAAAATGAAAATTAATAGAGAAATTAGTCCCAGCCTAAAGAGATGAGATAAAAGCACACAAGTTCATGGGAACAAATCACCCAGAATCTTAAACACAGCCTATCAGCTTAGGGTCTGAACACTCACTCAGGCATCTGAAGCAAATCAAGCAATTTAGTATCTATATGGAAAAAAAATGTTTAGAGATATTATTATCCCATAATTTCCCATTATTGAGTAGATATATTTTAAAAAGCATGGATAGACATTGGACAGAACTCTCCCCGATCTCTTTATCTGAATATATCATTTGGGACAGTCTCAGATTTGGGCTTTACAAAAAAAGCTATTTGTAAGGCAAACAAATGCTCAAGAGGGTGAGGCTTTTTTTGGTAGGTTCTGTGAGCAAACAAATTCTTAAGTTTTGTCTGTACTGTTCTTACCCCTCCTTGTCTAGCTCCTCTGTGTATTGATTCTGGCATTTAGATCATAACTCAGTTCCTGAAGAAAAATAACTTCTCCTTCAAGGAAAAGAAGATCAAGGTTGTCCCTGGAGTTTCCTGTGCTTCCTTTCTGCTGGCAGAAAAGCAGATGTTTGGTTCATAAAGCCAGGAGATATCCAAGACTGGCCTGTGACAACCAATGTGGAGCCTGGTGCCTTTGTAGTAGCCTTGGCCCCTCTCCCAAAAACAGTTTTGCGAGCAGCACTGTCACAGGCTCTTCCAGGTAGACTTCCCCAAGTCAGCCTCTTCTGGATAGAATTCCTACATTAATCCAGGCATCTGGATGGAGGAAAATAAAGGCTACAGGTGATGATGCCTTCTTGTGTAGAAGAGGAGGATAAAGGCTTGAAGTGAAAACGAAAAATGCCTTGATTAGCTCCCCAAAATACATTTGCCTTTATCTAGCAATCATGTTGAACATCACAATAAAGATAAGACCTTATTTGCAAGTGTCTTGCCATCTCACACCTTGTATGTCTTCGGAAGTCTCTATGCCAGTGTCTCAGTCTGCATCCATACGGTACCTCCAACAAACTTTTCTTAGTATCTAACTATTCCCATGATTGACAGAAGGCACAGGCTTTTACTGATGGTGTTTGGAAGGACAGCTATCAGGGTGCATGTGTGTATTTTTTTAATATCCTTTCATATTTTCATTTTCTAAAGATAAATATTTTAATTTTGTCTACAGTCTTGCCTATCTAATCTGTCTGGTTATTATTTCTAGCAGTAGCAGATGATTGTAATGCATGGGCACATCTTAGAAGAGTCCCACCCATAGCTCAGTCTGTTTTCTGGTCCATTGCAGTGTCCTCAGCTAAACAGGCAGCAGCGCTGCCCAGTGTGGTTTGAAGCACAGTGTCAGAAGAAAGAACATGGGTGAGATTACTGGCCTCTGTCCTAATGGAAAGGAAGCCTCCCTTGAAATGCCTGAGACACAGGGAAGGAAGCTTCCTTACATTTTTCTACTTCATGAAGATTTGATGGCTTTTCTCCCCTGGAGTTCAGTCACTGATTCCCACTAGAAGTACTGCTCATGCCTACACAATCATGGTCTGATAGCACTGTATAAAACATGGCAGAGAATGTCATTCCTTTTATAACTAGGGGAATTAAGTACAGGGAAATAAAACAAACTTCCCTACACTAGGCACCAAGACAGAGCAGAGCCTTCACCAAAGCCTGGGATGGGTCTGTGTCCTGGCTGTTGTGATATGCAGCATCTCTAAAGCATTACAGAATGAGTCACCCATGGGGAGTTTCTTCCCCCTGCCAGGGCAGCCACAAACAGCAAGAGTGCTCTTAGTGCACACAGGCAAAAACACGCAGGCATTACCCAGAGCCCAGCATCTTATCACAGAGATTCTGAACAACAGAAAGCAGCAGTAAACCTCTCACTAAAAATAAACAGACTTCTCCTTCCCAGCATAAAGGCTTTGTAGACTCTCAGAAGCAAGTACTCAG
The DNA here is from genome assembly GCF_032191515.1 of Phaenicophaeus curvirostris. Classification (NCBI taxonomy): domain Eukaryota; kingdom Metazoa; phylum Chordata; class Aves; order Cuculiformes; family Cuculidae; genus Phaenicophaeus; species Phaenicophaeus curvirostris. The sequence goes on along the minus strand of NC_091397.1, from coordinate 25,575,062 downwards.
TTTAACAACAGAGAAACCAGCAAGACGCTGGGCTGTGTGTGTGAGGGATGGGGGGAGGACAGGTTAACAGTGCTACAGCTACAAGGCATTACTATTTATGGCAACAATTTTGTCTAGTTGAGATATACCACATCATAAACCGTTCGTAAACACTCAGCTGGTTGGAGCATTTGGCTGCTTAAATAGTCAAACTGCTCTGGAGGAGACAGGTGTTGGCAGCTCAGGGCCAGGAAGCAGCCCCTGGTCAAAATCATTTACATTGATGACATTTTCCTTCACTTTGAGAAAGAAATGGTCCTGAAAACTCACTGGTGCTTAGTGCTGTGCTAATAACTGCATCAGGTAATGACTATTCCTGTGTTTATTGAGGTTTCCAGCTTCAAGAGAGCAGTGAGCTGTCCTGGAGTGAGCTGCACGTTCACCACACCCACGTACCACCACCTTTCAGCCCAGCTCTGCCCATCCTCTAACCCCCAAGTTTCACACATTCAGAGCAGGTATCCCCTAGGGTAGCCAGGACAGAAAGAATGGTTATCCATGAACACTGTTTAAGGGCAGGAGCGTCATGTTCCACCACCAGCATCCAACCTGATGCTTAGAGTGTTTTGGGCTGGGTTGGAGCTCCTCCTCAGCAGGCTCCACGCGATGCTTCATACACAGCACATATAGGTGGCAGACAAAGTCAGGAGCAGTGGGAGCTGTATGGTAACTCAGATGTACTTAAAGGTCTGAATTCAGACTGAGATTATCACCCTGTCCTCAATGGACACCAGTTACTCACACGAGGAGACACCTCTGCACTACCTACTCAGGCTTCAGAGTCAGCTATTAATGTAAGTGATGGCAGAGAAACCAATAATGTATTGCTTGTTGTTGAATTCTGCCATTCTTTTTTTTGGTCCCAGTGCCGAAATACATTGCACACAAAGCTCTATGTGCGTATATGTACACTATAACATATGGATGAATTTCAAAATGAACAGTTTTATGGTGCACGCTCTACATGAAATCCCTGTATTTCATGAAATTTCAAGAACGCAGCCCCAGTATAATGTTGACAATACCTTTCCTGTACAAGGATCCAATTTATTTTAAGGCTGAGGTGACATTTCTATGTTGTTCTTTACTGAAATACAGTGAATGGGTTGACTTTTTATTTATGAATAATGGTACTTGTGAATAAAATTGACTAGAGATATAGGGCAGGAAATACATACAACTATGAACCTTGAATTCACCTGTAAAAAAGACCTTCAGAAATATCTGCAGTCATTTTGTACATCCATAAATTTTGTTCTTGTGAAAAGAGGCACTTCACTGCATCTCTTCTGGATCCTCAGCTTGCTCATATATTTTGTTTTTCAAAGATCAACACACCAGTTATTTGCCATCTATGCAAGCTAATCTACAAATGTAATACACAGATCTATACATCTCTGCTCCAATTTGTTTTTGTTCTATGCATATATCCAGATTAAAGTTTCAGATTAATGCAGCAGAGCTAAGGAGACTGAGTGGGCCCTTTTTTTTACAGGACAGCAAAGAAGATTCAAGTTTAGGCTACATTTGACTGGTTTTAGTTTAGCTTATACATGTAAACCCTCTGGGACTGGGCAGAATACTCCACTGAATTAAAATGTAACAATGGATGCACCACACAAAGAAGAGATTACTCCTCTCCTCAGTAGTTCCTAAGGCATGTACTTTATCATATGGCATGTCACTGATTTACTGCCTATTAAGTAAACCCAAACAAAACAAACCAAAACAAAACAACAACTCCATCCCCCACCCCCCAAACAGTGAAGCATTTCGGATAGTTTTAAAGATGCTGCTTCACATCACACTTCAGAATCTCATGGAAGAGCAGGAGATCCTTAAAAACCAAGTCCCCATTGTGAGGAAAACCAGCTCTGATGCTAAAAGAACAGCATGCTCAAATATCCTTAAATGGCCAATAAGTATGGAAACTTTGCTGTTTGCAAACTGCATTATTTCCATATTTGCACCATAATCCTAGTGTCTGGTGCAATGTTTAGTCTTTACACTATGCCGCTTCAAGCAGTAGTTATAAATTATAGATACCATCACCCACTCACAATAAATCTGCCTTTTTTTTGTCCACCTGTGTTTGCATTATTTGAAATACAGCACTTTGCTGCTGACATTCAGCCTTCTGAGTATTTTGGTAACAGCAGTATTTATCAATTCCATCGAGAGGAGAGGGGGATTGTACATTTTTGAGGGGCTTTGGGTTCGTGGGTTGTTATTGTTATTTTTGGGGTTTTTTTTAAAAAACATGGGTTTTATTCTAGGTTTGAGGTTCAAGGGTTTTGTACCAAAGTACAGCTTGCAATACAGAATTTTCATAAACACTAACCATGACCATGGTCTCAAAGGGGAACGACCCCAAATACATAATTTTCACAGTAAGTGAAGAGGATCTTCATAATTTTGTGTCTTTCGCGGGAGAAGGACAAGCCAAGGGCACAATCCACATCCACAGCTTTGCATTAAGCAAATTCCATCTTCAGTATCATGAGATGCGCTTTTGTCATTCACAACTGTGAAAATTAAAAGTGCATGAGGCAGCTATTGATTACTCCACCTTTTTTCTCCCATAAGGAGCAGGAACAAAAGAAGAAAGAATGTTCTCACAGCAGTGTTCACAAGCTATAATCTACAGCCTACATTCAGCGTGTTGCTAAGCAGATCTGGCCAGGGCCTAGCTGTTCCCATTGCAGATGAAAAGTAAGCCAAGCTTTTATTTCACACATGGGAAAACTTTCTCCCACGTGGGAACAAAGGAATCCAGAACAGTCAGCTACCTGGAGATCTGGCTACTCATCCAAAATCATGAAGCACTCAAACCCTGACCCAGATCAGGCACTTCAAATTATACCTCTGGAGGTTGCTCTATTCACTACCCCATCAGCTGAAGCACAGCTGATCCAAGATACTCTTTCCAGTCAATGCCATTCTGCTTTAAAAAATTATACCTACACCAAAGCAAGAACTTAAATCTTACACCAAGGGCACAACTGATCAGCAGGCTCCCCCTTATTTTTGTCCCAGTAGATGCTTCCTTGGAGAACAGCATCACCATAGCTCAAAGATGACAACTGTAGAAAAGCCCTCTGTGTTTGCTGCTCAAGGCAGGGGTAGGCTTTGCCTCACCAGAGACTTGAAAACAAGGAACTGACGCTCTAGATAAACTTGGCAAATATCAGAGTAGTCATTACCTGAGGAACAGGATTTAAATTCTTTATCTGACTAAAGAAGGACTGACAGATGCATTGCCCACCTCTGCAGTGCAGGTCATTCTCTTTAGACACCGAAGGAAATTATCTTCCGTTATTAAAGCATTCCAAACCACTTCACTAAAAAGCAGTACGTTTTAACCCATATTCTCTACTACAGAAAAAGCAGTATAACAGTCTTTCTTATCCCATAGGAGAGTGAGGGATATACAGAGATTCTCAGAAATCAATGGTTTGTAAAAAACAGAGCCAATATTCAGCCAAAAGTTGGCTTTGTTAGTTACTCAGGACCAAGTAATAAAGAGTATAATGAATTGAAAGGGAACCACGAGAACCATCTACTCCAACTCCTTACTCCACCCAGGCCAACCTGAAAGTTAAACCATATACCTAAGAGTGTATGTAGGCCATTCAGCTATGTAGCTTCTCCCTTAGCATCAATCCTGGGCAGCAAGATGAGGTTCCCTTAGAAAATATAATTTCCTAGGCATACAAAAATGAAGATCAAACAGTTTTTGCACAGGTTTAACACTGCATCTTGCAGATCCTTTTATCTAGGGGTTTACTTAAGAATAACAAGTCAAACTATAGATACCCTACAAAAGATTACTCCCAACTTTGATTCATACAATTGCTCACCTCCTTCCTTGACCCCGCATCCCAATCAGTGTTTATACTCCTACCTTTTGGTAAGCAATCAAATTACAGCAGCCCAAATAGTTCAGGGAAATTAACCATGTGTTCAGCTCACCAAAGCTCCACTAAAGGTATTACAATTTCTTATTTCATCGATGAGAAGTAAATTGAAACAGAAATGTGTCAGAGATGATTACTGTAAAATCTATTTCAGCCAAGAGCTCATGTTCTGGATCTGACTTCAGGGTAAATACTCTGATGCAATAAATCACACTTCCAAATTAAACAATGTTTTTCTCTTTTTGAACCAACTTTTTAATGAGGGTAAAAGTGACTCAGCTTCAACATAAACAGTGACACACTGCTAAACAATTTCAAATGGTCAATAAAGAATGGAGTTAAATTTTGGTTTAAATGTTATTTCCTTTAAAATACAGATGAACAAGCAAAGTGACCACTACACAGTCGATATTTGAAAAGTAAATTCTATCAATCATTCTCCTAAAACTGTATACAGGTTTTCAGTGAACTCACACAATGACGCTCTGTCCACTTCTGAAGAGGAAATCAAACTACAGAAAAGAGTAATTATAACGATTCCACATTTTCTATCTATGGGTACTGCTTTCATTCAATAAGTCCTGACTCTCTCATATATGAATGAAAAGTACAATAGCAAGTATGAACCTGAAACTGAGAATTTATCATAATTTACCATTATACATTAGTGCATTGTAACTTAAGTAAATTATTTTACCTATTAGCTCAATGTCAGCACATTTCCTTTTAAGTTCTCAGAGCACTTTAAAATTGTTATTACATAATTAAAAAAAAAATATCTATAACTTTACATACTGAAAACCAGTGAGACTAAACAGTGCACGAGCGCTGTGATGAATATATAAATAATGAATAATGAATATCAAAGTCTCAATTTTAGTTAGTTCAGTCTTGGGAGTTTCTCTGGTTCTGCCACCAGAGTATGTGAGCAGTTTCCAAGTATCTTGTGCAAACCTGCACTGCAAGGAAGGAAAAAGGTAATCAGGATGCAGATCCTTCAGCCGAAGGCAAACCTGAAAACTTCAGTGGAACCAGTGATGCTCTGACAAACCAGTTTCTAAGGGGAAATACACAGCCAAGGAATTTTGCTTTGCCCAGGACCACTCAGGGTGTAAGTATTGCTTAGTATTTCCAAGTAGGAAATATTATCTTAGTATGAATACAAAACTTCAGCCAACAAAGCATTGTTCCTATTCCTTGGCATTATTGCTTCAGAACAAGAAAGACAGGAAGAGGGGACAAAAGAGGAGCAATATAAAAGGAACAGTACTAATTCCTATTGTAAATGACAGTTTGCATTGTTGAATTGGGAAAATGAAGTCTCACAAAGAAATCATATTAGTGTACAGTATTTATTATCTTCTATTAATCAGAAGTCAAACATTTTGATAGGACTAAATTAATTCTGAAATAAAAAAGACATTTTTAAATACATATGAAGGTGAGTGGATTTAACATTACAGTATTTAGTTGATTTGCACTCTCAATCCACATGCAAGATACATCAATCGAATCTTTCATTTTACACTGGTCCATAATAAAGAACAAACTCTGAGGGTTAAAGCAGGGAGGAAAGAAATCATATTTTCAATTAGCCCTTTTATTAAAAAGGGCATCAACTATATATTAAGCCAACATGTTTCTCTCTGATTTTGATTTTACTTACAGTATACAGTTTTGCAAAATATACAGCTCACCAATGATACAAGGTGACCCTTGACTAAGGGCAAGTAACAGAAAGAAAAGGTAGAAGAAACAACAGAAAATAATACTACAGATTAGAAAAAGTCATACTTTAGAACGTTATACCACTTCGGACTGTCTCCAATGCTGGAAAGAAAGGTCATGCATAATGATTTTTAAAATAATGTTGTCATTAGTCCACAAGAGATTTGCCTGCATGCTTCACATGAACAGAAAAAAATACAAGTCACAAGGAAAGCAGCTTTCTCCAGTTATCTTTTAGGCCTATCTATGTCGTCAATAACAGACAGCAGCTTCTGTCTTGCCTTTTTGTTGATGTGGGAGCCCAGACAAACATTTACCAGATTCGTCAGCTGCTTAGTGGAATATTCCTGGCAAATAAAAGCAGAAAACAGATCATATTATGGCAGAAAAAAACACTGCACAAAAATAGAAAACTGAAAAACAGACATACACACAGTGGACTTTTCAACTGATAGAAGTAGTCAGTACAGAAGGGAGATTTAAAGTGGTAGTTAAGTCAGGTCTGGATAGTTTTCATAGCTGATGCAGAGGACAAAACTGTATTTTGCTACATGGTAGAATATAATGGAAAAAGCTTATGACTTTAGTAGTGCTGGACTGAGTTCACAGAAAGTAATTCTTTGAGTATGTATGTATATAAATCAATTCTTAATGCATTCTCTATTCTTAGGGTATTGTGGTGGGCAACGTATATGCAAATGAGATAAGCTTTTAACACAAAAACATTTTTCTAAAGAAACTGTGACAAAAGTTTATGATCTTTATTTTGACTTCTCATTTCCAATAAGCTTCTAAATAATTCTGTCTACAGAGGCTCCAGTGTTAATTTCAATACATGATAAAGCAGGAAAAAATGGCAAAAATGTGAAGACAAGAATTCTTAACACCTGTCAAAACACCACAATTGCCAGTAGTACCTTTATACCTAACACTATCCAAAATACAGCTTCCATCAGTAGGTTTAAACAATTTTTTCCATGTAGTTCACCAAACTACAGCTCACAATTTCTCTTGTGCTTCCAGGTAAAACAAGGAAAATTATATTGAAGACTTATTTCTTTCATCCATTTCTAGTGGGATTTAAAGTAATCCCAAAATACAGATTTCAAAGTGCTCCATTTTAAAAGACGTTTTTACTTAAACCATGGGCCAGCTCCAATACCATGGGACTATTATTTATGCAGTCCTTTTGTAATTGCTAGGCTACGCTATCATGAAAGCATGTTAAATGCTTTCAAAACACAAATGAAAACTTATCTCGAAGAGCAATGTTGATTCTGATACGTTATTATTAAATAAAGGAAGACAATGCAATGGCTCTTATCTTAGTTTAAACAATCTGCTTCTAAATGCAAAGTAAAACTTCATGGCGTGATTTCAAACCATACCTTTGAATAATGATTGAATTGTGCACTCTGACATATTCTGAACAGCCTACAAACGTTTCCGACTTCACTTTGCTCTAGTTTTTGATATTTTTTGATATATTTGGTAGATATGACTGGCTTATTCATCCTTCCCAGTCATCAGGTGTTGCATCAGTATAAACACATACTAATTTCATATGATAATAAATATAATGACCACATACACGCCCACACACTTGTATTTATACTGCTTCTCACACAGATTTTACATTAGTAAATGAATATATAGATATAAATGCATATATTAATCTTTAACACATAGAAGCACTCATCATTCAGAGTTGTTAGCATGATTCTATCATCAGGGTGAATTTTCCCAATAGACAGTAAAAGAATGCAAATATAACTCGTACCCTATGCTCTTTTATCCAGCGGTCCATGTCATTTTCTGTTAGGTAGTAAGCTTTAATATAGGTCTCTACAAATTCTTTATCTGGAATAGGCCTAATGTCTGTTAATTTTTCTAGTTTCATTAAGAACTGCTGAAAGTCCAGTTGCATCAAGGCACGTCCTTCATTGCTGCACTTCTTTACATTGGCATAACTGAAAAAAGAAACATCGTGGAAAGCAAAACTTAGAAAGAAATAAAAATCAGCCTTTCTTCTCAAAGTCCTTCGAACCTTGAGGAGGAACATAATGAGTTTAAGTTAAAAGCAGACAAGAACTCCTTTTAGGATGTCTGATGTGCAGCTTTATTTGCAGTAGTATAATATGTTTTAGTCCCACTCATAGTAAAGAACCCCATTGTACTCGGTGATGCTTAAGCCCCCTCACCTCCCACTAAAAATCCTACATTGAAAAACTTACTAGAAGTGGTTAAAAGAAATGAAATCATTGCTGATCAGCACACTAGACAGTGGCTTTAGTCAAGCGATCGTGACCAACGAAGTCTGAAAAGTAACACAGCAGCTTTAGGAATGGTCGCTAGAAGCTTGCTGAAGCAACAGCGGCAGTATCAAAGAAAGGCACAAAGCTGTTTGTTCAAAAACACCCACAACAACCAGAGGATAAAGGGTGGCAGCACTGGGGAATCTCTGTGAGAGGTGAATAGATTGACAGAAAACTGTTGACAGGTTTGAGTTCAAAAAAAGAAGAGACAGTAGATGAGCTTAGGGCAGGCTAATACCAAGAAGGATTACAGTGGGGCAATAGGTAACAAATGAGGAAAATGACCTTTGAAGTTTTTCAAATGAAAAAGAAACTGCATTTCTCAAGATCAAAGGAAATGAAACCACACTGCCCTAAACTGTGCCAATTTCAGTTGTGTACACAAAATAAAAAAGCTTTTTTCTGGGGCACACAGGCTGCTGCCACAAACGACAATCCTCTCTCACTGTTCTCACTCTTCATTTGTAGCTTCATTCACTGAAGCTCAGTCTTCCACTGGTTCATGGAGTTCATCCGAATTGTTATACAGTCCCTAGATTATTAGGTCTGATGCAAAGGAGGCAGCAGAAACATGCAGCTGGAAACCAGATACAGAGCAAAATCACATTAAGAATAAAAAGAAATTGCACCCTTACAGTTAGTATACAGAAAGAATTTCCAAAATGCATAAATAACAGAGGCATAAAGAGAAAGGGAACAAGGCACAAGACTTCTGAAGCTCTGTAGAAGACTGGATGATGATTCTCAATAAGACACGTGGAAGCACTTCAAGAAGCCAGACAGGAAATAGGACAGAACATAGAACTAGGAGATAGGGCAGAGCAAAATTTAAAGAATACGTCTGACTGTACTGGAGACTGTTCTTCACTCAGCGAAGAGCCTGATGAAAGCAATTTCAGTTGACCAGATTTTCAATTCCATAGCTCCATGGAATTCAGAGACAAAAGAAGATATGAGGGTATTCAGAGAGCCAAGTTCAGAATACCTTCCTTCCCTTTCTCCAGTGGCAAAGGAAACTTAAACGTAAAAGATTAAAAAAAAAAAATGGGCAAGAAAGCAAAATTACAGGCAGATATTTGGGAGGAGATAATGAGTGCTCTTTACACTCTAAGAGAGGGCACAGGACAAATCCTATCAGCAAGTTATTCACTGTCCACTTTGACTAGTCAGTGAAATGCTTAGGTGAAAGTTAAGGTAAAATTTTCACGGTAAGTCACAAGTGTGACTCAAAACTGTAGCGTGGAACAAGGTACAGGAATTATGATCTTCACAGACAGGAATTAAGTGGTCCATGAACACTGAAGTCACAAAAGCTGAGTAAGATTGCAAAGTAAGGGAAAGAAAGAAGGTAGAAACACGTACAAGGGTTTAGGCAGAACCGGTTGGTAGCAACTGATGGTGTTATTCACTTGAAAGGAAAGGAAAGAGGGGTGGGTGGAGGAGAGGACAGATGCTTTTGTTACACTTCTTTTGATTTGAGGCATGTTAAGTGGAAAATAAAATTTCAAAAAGAAAAGATAGTTGTATAGATCATATATCATATGAAGGAATTCAGAAGCCAGAGGGAGGTCATGGCTGGATTTAGCCTCCCTGAAGATGAAATTGATCTCTCAAGAGACTGCTAAAGGAAGACATGAAAGGAATGGGCGTAAGTTTAAAAACAATGACTTGATGGAAGTAGTGGAAGCTGATGATCCTTGACAGAAAGTTAACACTTGCAGAAGGATATTGTTGACGTCCTAAACGAGAGCAGACAGAACAGTGGGATGGAAAGAAGTAAGAGGTCGTAGAGAGTGCGTAGGGTAAAGATAAACAAGAATGAAATATGGAAAAATGCAGAAAAAGTGGGAGACTACATATTCTGTGGTGCAGAATAAGGTGCAAAGAGAGCCAGACACATGTATAGCAAGAGAACAATAACACAAAAGTAACTGCAGTGGATGAAAAGACTACATTACTCAGGCTATAATATGGACTCTGAAAAGACTGGGACACTGATCAAGAGGGAAGTATGAGCTATGTGTAACTGTTTCTCACTAAGGTGCTCAAGCCTCTACCGACCAAGCCAACTAAGACACCTCTCTATTCCTGATGAACTTGGAAAAATTCTGCTCCATCGCTACTATAAGGTAACTGCTAGGGTTGACAAACCCATCTTTCTTCCTGGCAAAGACAAATGACAACACCATCATTTTCAGATAGAAGTGTCTTTGAAAGAGAACTATGCTGCTTCAAATGCTTCAGTAAAACACTCAGACATGTCATTCTTCAGTACCATCTAGCTACAAGACAATCTCCTCTAGGCTCAATGCTGTACCAGACTCTGTGAAACAACTGCTAAGGACTATGTTAAGCCTTGATATCTTTTAGACTCCCCAAAAGTGCAAGGGCTTATCAGTACACTACAAACTTAGAACTTTTAATTCCATAAAACAGATATTATCATTATAGATATATTTACCCAAAGGCAAGACTGTCATAAACTACTTACCCTTCCACAAGCGTTCTATTAGCCAAGCGTATGCAGTGCTCCCAAAGGATGTTGGAGACAGGCAGAGGAATACGGACTCTCTTAGACACCTCATTCAACCTCCTGCTAAATTCTTCAAATTCCTGACAAAACATGAAAGATCATTATTCCTTTAGCTTAAAAGGGATCACACTCTATACATCCCTAGCAATAACAACAATGAATTGGAAACACATATGAGAACAAATGCTCAAATGTAAAAGCAAAGCAGAGAAGCTTAATAGACACAACTGTAGAGACAGTCTTAGTGTACAGAAAGTAGAAAGCATACTACTTTCTAGTATATTATTTACATCTCAGTAATTTTTTTTTAAAAGGGAACTACTGCTCTGTAGTTCTCTGTGAAATGGACACCTCTGAAAATTAACCAAGTAGCTAATCCTTCAAATGCCATTTTCATTGCCTCACTCCCTAAACTCATCTTTAACTTTTAAAAAGTCAATATCCAACCACTGAAGAAAATCAAGCGATGCTCTCTTTACCCCTCTAAATACCTGCCTCATTAGCTTTCAAAGGGAAGCTCCGAAACACTATAACCACTTTTCATTCTTCGACCTTTCACAATAGATAGCTCACCAGTGCTGAGAGCACCCACTATGAAGAGTCCAAATCTAATAGTCTGGGAGTGTATCACTATGCCAGGTAACAATTCAGGTTGAGGAAAGGCACTTGTTTCCACTTGAAACACCAATGGTCTGGATGGATTTAAGCTGTTACTATGAGCGACAAAACTAGTCATAACTGAACATAATTACTGCTACAACAGTTTTGTGATCTACATAAAATGAAATGGAAGTCTGCTGTCAGTGACTAACCTCACTATTACTTCTAAAAAGTATCAAATTACTTCAACATAAAGCAGACTGATAATGAACTGCTCTGTGTAACCAGCAAAAGCAGTTTGTCCTGCAGCCTTCTAAGACCATACTTGTCCAACAAAGTGCTTTCGTTCCAAGGCTGTTAATTTAGGTGGTTTTTTCCTTTCTTCCCCCACCGTTTTTTTGGTCCCCCATCAAAATTTCAGTAAGTGAAGAAAATCAGAAGGGAATCTCAGTAACCAATTTAACCTAGTACCTGATCAAATAACTGGCGCTTTATTAAACATATTTTCTGAAAGAACAATTCAGCAAGAGGAAGCAGCGCACTACAACGTCACGCTTTAACCAACATACAACTTTGCTGAAGATGCTTAAAATCCATGCCCACTCTTTCCCCAGTTTATCTGCTTCCATACACACTTACACAGAATTTTGCATATGGTACACATGGCTAAAAGTAGCTGGTTATTACATTAAACATTGTGCTTACATCTTACGTTCCCGGAGTCCCAGCAACTTCTTGAGAATTAATCTAAAAGCTCCTGTAGTAACCATTATTAGCTATAGCATATAGAGGCCAGATGAGGTTTTAAATAGCATCAGCCCTGATTGTTGTGAAGCAACATCAGCAGTTGTACACTCCCCAAAATAAGTTCTACCGAAGAGACAAAACCTAAATACAAACTGATTTCAAAAAGCCATGGCAGCATAAAGAAGGGTAATCACAGATTCAGTAAAATACATTGCAATGGTACATCCTCTGTTAGATTCTCCCTACTTGACATTGATTTTTTTAAGCAAAGAACAGCTATAAAGTACAAAGGTTTAATAAAAACTGTTATTCAACACAAATGCATAACTTTTTCTGATAGATACTTCATGGATCTTTAAAATAAAATTTTTAGTTTCTCTGTAAGTATTAGTATAATTCTACTACTGCCAGAACTTCCTTCTAAAGACCTTCAGAAACATCATTTATGCATATATAAAAGTATATGAGAGGGATTCTCCCAGGAACTGGTTCTATATGCCACAAGACAGAGCAATTATATAAACTACTTATTCTGAAAGCAATTAAGAAGTTGGGTGAACAGCTTCCATCTTACCTTTCTTTTCAACTGCTAACTTCTAAATATGGCTACTTCAGTTACATCATGCAGGATCATTATCGATGCTGGTTTAAATATAGCCCCCACAATATATATCAAAGACAACAAATACAAGTATGCAGAACAACAGATAGCCATTGTTAAAAAAAACACTACCTCAGGCCAATGGATTTTCTTAATGTTAATCCATTTACTACACATTTATCTACCATTCAAGATGTACAAACAAAACCCATTAAACTTTTGTGGTCACTTTCATCCACCATCTAGTCAAAAAATCAACACTGAAAACAATCTGCTAGCAGCAAGATTAATGAAAATCCTGGACAGATCTCTTTATAATAACTTACCATTTGTCAAGACGCTGTATTGCTCTAACCATACTACTTTAACATTCTTATTGAAGTACTACAGTAATTTAATGTTTATAGAAACTCTAGCACACAATTTCCCAGAAAGTATTCACCTTTAAAAGAGCATCAACATATATATTGTGTTGAGACATGATTTCCTTCACATCCCATTTCACATTAGTCATGAGAAGCAGCATTTGTTCATAATCAATGGCTTTAGCAGCAACAATCCAGTAAACTGGTTTACGTAATTCACTAGCGGTTGACACCGTCTGAAACAGAATATAAATAAAATACGATTCAGTAAATTTCTGGCTAATAAGAGCAATACATAACTATGATCTACAAGTATTTGTATCATATTGTACAAGTTTTAAATCTTCTGTTTAAAAATCAGCTGGCTGTGAATTACACAACTCTGACCTGAGAATAGAACTGCTGAAGAAAAGGCTTCTTGGCAGCTGGCATCACTGCATCAAGATGAGGCTGAAGAAACTCAAACTGCTCAGCCAGAAATACCCTTTGAAAGCAAAGAAAATTTACTGTGAACTAAATGCAACATTTGGAATGTCTCTATATAAATTTAGTCTCCAGTTAATGTATTTGGCAATAATGGTATGTAAACTTCGAAAATTTAGTCCTGAGAAGAACTGTGTCAGTGTCATGCTAGTATATCAACAGGTATTCTAGATTTTGATAATTTAAAATATGACTGCAAATAACAAAATGCTTTAAAAAAAAGATACTAAGGCCTAAATATCAACTATTCATATTTCTATTTTACTCAGGATACACTGCAATAGTCTAATCCAAAGTCTAATAAAGTCAGTGGGCAAGTATCTCATAATTTCCATACTGCAAGGCAGTCAACATTAATATTAAGAAAACCACGTAAGAATTCCAAAATAACATTCCTAATTACTTACATACCCATGAATCTTTAAAAGACAGTATATGAGATCAAATTTATTCTCAGGGGTAGGATTTCTTAACAACACAACAACAAAATACATTTCCAACTAAGCATAGATGAACGCAAAAGAAAATACATGCCTTCGAAAATATCTTTTTAAAATTAACTTCTAATCTTCGAGTGTCATCGGGGAAGGGGGAGAGGAGAGAAAGTCCATCTGACTCTGATCATTCTTATTCTGATCATTTTGTAAGAGTTTTGTGTTACTTGCTCATTATAATCTCTTCTTCGAAGGTAAACTTTCACCCACTACAAAGAACATTGCAATCCAAGCCAAATCAATATGAACCAAGTAGTTTTGAGTCTCAGCTATCAGCATCTGAATATTAAATATAAGGTTTAAAGGGACCACAGAGATTAAATACTCTCATTAGCCTTTTTAAAATTAAACATTTTTCCTGTTAGATTTGGCCTTGTACTGTCACAAATTACTGGACCAGTTGCAGGAGAATTTCATTGCATGTGCCTGCAGGTGGTTAGACCAGATGGTTAGGTCCCAATATCTTTAGTTAATAAACACATTGAGAAGTATGAAATTTTGACACCTCAAGAAGGTTTGGGCTTGTTATCACAAACTCTTAAACAACCCAGAGCTTCCACCGACCCCAAACAGTGTACAGTAAATGACCTACAAAGATTCCGTGGCCACCACTCTCTCTGCCAAACCATACAGTGAATTGCCAGATGTCAAAACTACAAGATGACTGAGATGTGGGCTTGGCACCTTCTCCTTTCTCTCTTCAGCAGCTGTGAGAGTTCCTGTGGAATCAGCAGAGACGTCCTAAAACAAAGAATTAAATAACTGAAAAACCACTAAAAAGCAAGGAAAAAAGGGGGAAGCCCCCCTACATTTGAGGAATCTAAGTACAAGTTACAGCTAGAAGAGGATTCACAGAAGGAATTAGCATAATTATCAGACTGCTGTAGAATTGGACAAAGATGAAGCCAAAATCCCTATAATAAATAAAGCAGCATTGCAGTTTGTTTCTATTTTCTTCCAATTGGAACCAGAAATAAATAGAGAGAAAATTGCAGCAAAGCAACTAAAGAATCAGGAGCAAGAGGAAGAAAAACAGATTCCTGTTGACCACAGTAGTCACCAGAAGAACACAGCAGAGAACTGTGAGGAGTGACACAAACCAAAACAATTTCCATGCACATGTTTCTAAGACCATTTCACCTAAGAAGAAAAAGAGAGCAGTGAGCACTAGAAACACTGATGGAATCAAGTGGTGGGGGTGGTGGCATAACTCATTCTAAATATCAGAAATGAGATAAGAATAGGCATTGCAGATGTTGAAAAGCCAAGAGAAAAGGTACTATACAGATCATCAGGTGAAAAAGTAAAAAATAACAGGGAGGTTATTCTGGAAGCAAAGTACGTGGCAGACCCATTGTGGTTATACTGCAGCAATTAAAGGCAGGATAGGCAAAAACTAATTGTGTCAAAGCATGTGAGGACTTGGTGAGAAATTATGTGATGCAGAATGACTAGAAATATCAAAACTTTGCTGCTATAGACAAAGCAGCACCTGAATGCATTTACTGCTTGGATAAAAGCCAAGCCAAAAGTTACGCTAAGAATATAAGACAATCAGGAAGGTGGCAATGTCCAAGCTGTTAAAAATGGTTTGACATGTAGAGGAACAAACAGATCACAAGTTCCACTTTAAACATCTTGGATCTTAGTTGACAGTTGCCTCCTGTGATGTTGACAGTCCTAGGCAACAGGGAGCTGGATTTGTTAACTCAGAAAGGCTCTTTCAGCTCTGTATCTCCTGAAGACATCAAACACAAAAATAAAAATGGGCTAGAGCAGATGGAAGAAAGTGCAGACTGGGAAAATGGATTTCTCACTATTGAGGGCAAGGAAATCTTCAGACATCTAAAAAAAAAAAAATCTGTAATAGGCCTCAGAAGCAGAAAGCAGATCAAGCAGAAAGCCTTAAAGGATCCCCACTGAAACTCTGGCATTAAAAGACTGCTGACTGAGCAATACCATCATCTGTAGCTCTAAAAGATCTCACAGAAATAGATCAATGAGCAGAAGATAAAACTTCCAAAAGAAGCTTAGGGTAAATGCTATCAGATAGAGCCATATCGCTATGTTATTTGAAAAATTAATTTTCTTTGCTCTGATTCATGTTCACATTCAGCCAGATAAATTTGCAATTAAACTCATCACACATTTCACCATACCATGAAGTTTGCATTCTGGTGAGTGAATGGATAAGCAAGCCAAAAGACCTAGATATTTGCTAAAATTCATGTAATGTCTTTCAGGCAGCTCTGAAAATATTTACTTAGCACATCCCAATTGGGGATTAGCCAATCCCCAAGAAAAAGCACAAGATGATTCTGAAAGCATTTCAGTGATGCATGCCTTTTCCTCCAGCCTTCATTAACAGAAATGATCAAATGATTGAAAGTCGCAATAAAGGGGCAAAACATTCAGGCTGGAACAGGAAAAAAGGCAAAAGACTACTAAAAAAAATCTGATGTTTTGCAATGAAATGGACTTGGATTTAACCCTTCAAGTAATTTAAGAAAATTTGTGAGACTAACTGTTGTCAGAGATTCCCTTTGAGCACTCATGGAGAACTGGTAAAAACCTGTAAAATTGGAAGTGAGCAAAATGGTGTCAATCTCAAATGGAGGAGAAGGAGGACGAAGAGGAGGAGAGTAGAAGCCAGAAAGTTAAACAGCAGCCAGCCCAACTTTAATTTCAACAAATGACAAATTACCCTGAGAACAGATTATGGCACTGAGCATCAAGTCAGGTTTTTCCATCCCCCTTAGACTCACACATCCCTAACAGTTCTTCAAACTTGATGCTGAAAATGACAAGTAAAGCTAAATGTAAAAGCACACTGCATTCAAGAGTAACTATGCATTCTGAATATGATGTAAATGCGTTAAGGTTTAAAAACTGTACTTTTCAATATTCTTACTACATTTTAAGTTGAAAGATTATTATTTTCTTGCTGAGGTGCACAAAGCTTACAAAGGAGGTAATCTTGACTCAGCCCTAAGGAAACTAAATAAAATGTAAACAATGTAAGCTACTACAATGATCATCACTCAACACAAGGAACAGGGAACAGATCTTTTGCAAAATAAATAATAAACCACATTGAGAAACCCAGCAATTTATTTTCTATTTATTTACAAACCTTTGCAGACAAGGGATATATTTACAGCATCACAAAGTGCTATGCAAGGGATCCCCTAGGTTTCCAACACTTACAACATACACACTTCACACCAGCCCCAGGGCTGAGTTGATCGGCATTGCCACATGATAGACATAAGGTTTCCAGTTTCAAGAGTGTGGATCCTCAATGCTCTTTGTCACAAAACCTCGGTTGGGTCAGTCCCATTGATTTCAGTAACAGACTTCCATAAAACCTGCATAGAAACTTCTGGGACCTTTGAATTTCAGTTATTTCTTAGTGTTCGAAGTCAAATGGCAGACTTTACATTAAAAAAATTACCAGCAGTAAGCAAGTTTATTTACTGTCTTGCCTAACCCAACACAAGAAGGACAACACAACAATTTATCTATCAGGAATCACTGTGTGCTGATAGACAACAGAGAAAATGAGTCATTAAATATGCTTTAAAAGAATAAACATCAAATGAGCCTCTGCAGAAGAGCACGCCCACTGCCATAACCCTGAACCACTACCTCACAAAAACACCTACACTAATCTGGTTCTGTCACACATGTTTTTCCTGCAACATTTTTCCTATCCAAAGAAAGATTTTCAGGAGGAGCTGCTACTGGGTCTCAGGTGCTCAACTGTGACTCTGCGGACTCCTCTGGGAATAGTTAATCAGCCCAAATTCTGGGAGCCCAACAAGAAGAGTATTGAGTGATTAAATTGGGACAGCTCAGTGACTGCCCATAGAGAGACAAAGCAATTGCCAAAGCCAGAAAAATTATTCAAAGAAATAAGCTAGAAAAATATAGTAAATCATTCCAGTCTACTTAGGTATTACATCAAATAAACAAAAAAAAAAAAAAGTTGTATGAAGAGCTCTGAATTAATAATGTGGAGAAGCAAAACAGGTGCAGAAGTTCTGGCATGTTTTCAAAGTGCTTGTCATGTCAAAACTTTCTTTTGTGTACACAGGACACTCTACCCTTGACAAGCAATTCACACAACACCTTAAACATTGTCATTATGTATGTTGTACAAATCTTTTCAAAGAGAGGAAGAAAAAATGAAAAAAATCCAAAAACTGTCTTTTTTTTTAATTTCAGGCCTTTTTTTTTTGTTTTGATGGAGCAGAAGACTAAGCAAGGATGGTAAAAGTTGCACAAATTACCTTTGGCCAAACAAAACCTCACCAAGAACCACAGTTATCATTACAGCAAGGAGCTTTGCTATGTCTTTTAGGAGCAGCACCCTGTGTTCGGCACTACCATATTAAGTAACCAGTTAACACCCTTGAGTCTCCAGAGCTTACCAGTACGCCAAACCAGGATGCAATAGGGCCCATGTCCACACCAAGTAACGCAGAACCGTACTGCGACATTTTACGTGAAACTGAGTTGTTTGTTTGCAGAACTGGAACTAGTGTAACTGAACCACACCATTCCACAGCACCAAAGGATCAAAGCCAAAGGGGATTGCGAAGACAGGCATGAAGAAAAAAAATCATTCCTCCCTCCCATTATTCCTTATCTTATTTGAACTGCTGAAAAATCTACATTTTCCATCTCTGCACCATCAATCTCTAACCTACTCTCTCTGCCAAAAGATATACACTTTATGGGGAAAGAGCCCAAAAAATCTCACTTTTGGAAGCAAGAGTTTCACTCAAGGCAGCTATCTGAATATACAGGACATTCTCAAACAACATCTAGGTAATGGCAGTACTATGATTAAGTTAAATTTTATGAAGATAAGGAAGCTGCTTGAAGACTGATAAAGCAAGGAATCAGAAGTAGGAATTTCCCTTCCGAATCACCAGTTACCATAGATCACATCACTCTGATTGATGCCTTGTACCTACTTGGTCTCAGCAGACTAATATGAACACCATTACTGCTGCAAAACTACATTCCTTTCAGAAAAGAAAACTCAAAGACCAAATGTGTGCAAGTATCTCCACATATCCTACTCTGGGGAACTGCCAGTGAGGAAACATAAGCATCTCAGAAACACGCACTCATTTCAATGCGTTTGACCTAATCAAAACTGCACCTTAGCATAATAAGCAAGGCTGAAACAATAGAACTTCTTCCTCCCCTTTCCATTCTTCGCTTTCTGTGTTCTCCTTTTAATACATTCTGCTGGTATGAATGAAATGCAGCTTGTAGAGTGCTATTTCTGGAGGATCCAAATTATTAACTTTGAAACCACTGCACAGCAGAAATCTGTACTGAAGCTTTTCTATACTAGCTGTGGAAAGCCTGAATAGGAAGTTCAGATACACCTTATGCAGTTCAGTACAATGTAGTCAAACTTGTGAAAGTCCCATTGTTCTCTTACATCTCATGAATGAAACTCACCCTAACCTACTTTAAAACAAATACTCAGTGCTTGTATTTTTTATACTTTTGAGTTAGCCTACAAGTATTTTGTTAAGGCAAAGACAAGTTGCTTAGCCAGAGAAACTGTTTACTCAGTCACTGTAAGCTCTCGGTACACTTCCACATAACATACTATAAGAAGGCAAATAAAGACAGTTTTGCTAATTGGTAGGCCACTTGTATTTATTTTTAACTAAAACTATTTCACTTATATATCAAAAGAAATTTCAGATCATACTTTAACTAATACCTATATTAACAGCGCAGAGATTAACAAAAGCCATAGCTGGACAAAACCTCATATTGGTGTATTGATAACACTTTGATATAGGAAGCATATTTAAAGCAGTAGCCCCTAAAGACCATGCTTGGTTAGTCTTGTAATGAGTTAAGTCCATTCAGCGTTGTCATTTTGACCACATCACACAAAACTTCCAAACTACAAACATGCTTCTATATTATAAATGTGAGGAGGAAGGACACTTGGAAGTGAAGTGGGGAGGTTTAGCGGCTGTTTTATTGTTGAAGTGGTTTTTATTATAGTGTTTGTTATTGTATCCATGTAGGATCAGCACAGAAATATTGAACAATACGCATCACAGCTGAGATGTGACATTATTGCCCTGTGGTGAAGTTAACACCACTAAAAACACGTGTTCATATCTCAGCTATTTCCTGTTCACTAAAACATTAATCTAAACTGCAGGTGGACTTGTGGCAGTTCATAAAATACAGTTGGCTTTGCTATGAAGAATTAGACTGCAAAACAGTGGAGAAGTGATTCAGCTATAGCTGCTTAGAAGGGACAAGGACCCTCCAGCAGAAGCAGAGTTATATGATAGACAAGGAGGAATGCAGGGAAAAGGAGAAGCACTTTAAACAGCTGCAGCGTTTTTGCTCAATGGCTGTGAATCAGAAACCCAACTCTGTCTCTGTGATCCAGATGAAAACCAGAATAGTACTTATTTCTCAAGTATGGTTAGTATACCGTAAGAACAGGGAAGTATAAACTTAGAACAGGGCAGCTTCATAAGGAGCTACAGGGAATGCCCACAATCAACCTTCGTACAAAAGATGCTACACAGACACCAGAGAGAACATGAAGCGCAGGTTGGCTTTACCTTGCCTGAAGTGGAACCCCTCTTCCAATTTGCTTTTTCTTATTTTCAAAAAGTAAGCTTGAAATGCAGCTGAGCAATAATAAAAGTAGTATCCTAAAAAAGTGTCTGATATAAACTAGATAGCATTAATTCAATCCCACACAGAAAATGTGGAAAGTCTATAAAAAGCTGGAGTAGATGGCCTCTAACCCTTCAATTATTCCTCCAGCTCCTGACGATAAATACAGAGGCTTTCATCTACTTGGTATCTGAAAAAAGGAATGGATGAAGTGGAAGAGGAAAGCTAGTCTAAATTAGTGAAGGGTCTTGACATAGATCATAACGCTCAACCTTCACAGGCACTGACTCAGAGAAATATTCTGATCTACATGCAATTTTAGTCACACATTCAGAACTATCAGATTCAGACTATCTCTATGAAAATAAAATATTGAAAGATGTTGCAATCAGTAACTAAAACGCAACAGAAATTATAGCCCTTAATATAGTTACCATGAACAGAAGACAATGCAAAAAAACCCAAATGCCCAACAGGTCATGAGACTGAACCCGAAAACACAAACAGAAGTAATTTAAAATCATCTAAGGTAAGTGAGTTTTGATAGTAGTCCAGAATACTGCATAAAAAAAAAAAGAGAAACACCTATTTTATGACACAGAAAAGAGTAATCTTGACTTCCACAAACTCTTGAAAATAAGCAAACAATAAAAATACCCAGAAGTTTTTTCTTCATGAATCAAAACGTTAAAAATTTCCATTAGAAGTGTAAGACCAGCATAAGTTCATAAGACATTATAAACCTCATGGAATGCCTTTAAGTTAAGAGCAGTTACACAAGTTTTATTCCTCCTTTAAATCTTAACTGTAACATATCAATTTCAATAGACACTAACACTATCTCTGTTAACAGCACTGTTAAATGACTAAGGAAGAAAAAGAAGTGCTGCAATTTTTCCAGTTTATTCCTAGAAATCAGCTTTTAAAAATTATTTTGACTGATAAAAAATTCCAAGGTTTTAAAGCACTGTCAGGAACTGTGACTACACACTAAGTTTAAATAATTCATTCTATAACTTGCCATTTTTCCATAATCTTTAACTGATTAATTTCCAAGATCATCTTATGACTATTTTTTCTTTCTGAACACACTGCCTTTGAGATGAATATCAGTGTGTCTAACCCTTTTTTTGTTTTACAGAGGCCTGGGGTTATTAGTTATCTTATGCTCCCTCTACTGACTCTATAAGAAATGGTCTCAAAATCCTTTAAGAAGCTTCTCCAAAAGAACAGTTTAGGATTCAATATAATACTTCAAGGAATTAAAAAGTCATAAAGTACATTTCTGTAGAGTGCCAAATCCTCGAGAAAGTCAGAGCAGAGTCCAAAGACTTAGAAAATAAATCCTCCCTGCAGCACCCTTGATATTAATTACTAATCAAGCCATTTATGATACTCTTAGGAAATTTCTACATAATGTTTCATGGGGCTTATATAAAGATGGAAAAGAAGAACTTTAAATTTCCATTTTTGCAGAATACTTAGTAATAAACCTGACTGCTCAGTCGAATCCACAAAATCTACCTCAAGTTACCTGCTTACCCGTTGTAATGTGATGTGAAGGTCAGTAACCTACTACCAGTGTGACAAAAACATCACGTTTACTTTCCACATTTTGAAAATAATTCAATGGATTGAACAATGTGATATAATCTATAATGGGTCAGGGAAAGTTCCCCACAATTCAGAAATGACTTAGCGAAAGGCTTAGTATGCTATTTCTGTTATCTTGTAAAGTAAGCAATCTTTAGGATGGTTCATCGGTTTGCTATTTTTTTATCAAAGAAAAATTAATCATCTATTGTGCTGTTTGGAGGTTTTTTTAATAAAAATGTCATTTAATAAGCACACTACTGGAATGCCTATCTTTATTACATGAACCATAATTCATTGTAGCATTTAAATACATAGTTTTATTGCCACATTTAGCAAAAGCTATTAAAGAAGCTTTATTGCATAGTAGAAAAACGTGATTTCATGATGCAATGTGAAACTAAGCCTTTATCATTTCACACACTGAATATGAAGAAAGATAAAAATCAGAATGCCTCAATGAACTACAATTCTTATATTTCCAACACATGTGTATTCCACTCAGAATTGACAAAATCCAGGTACTTACCAGATCAATCAGACTTTCCTGAATTCTGTTCAGTGTAGTACGTAATCTGCTGCTACTAAGGCCCAGTCCTGTTGATTCAAACTGGAAGAATTACATTCTATTTAAGTTGGGAAAGGAAAATTCATTGGTTTAAACTTTACAGTTATACAGCAAAACTTCAGTTTGTAAACACTAGCTACAATTTACTTCCATTAAAGTTTTAGCACATAATCACAATCATACAAAACGAAAAGGAAATCAGAGGTCATGGCAATCAACACTGCACTGGTGTGAAGGATGACCTGAGTACCTTTCATGAAGATGACAGCTTATCATTCATACAAATGAACAACCAGTATCCTTTATTGTTACAATACTGTATTTGGGTGCAGGACTCCATAATTTCTCATTTTGGTGATGAGCCTAGAATGGTGCACCACAATGCCTCCATTGAGACTTGCATGCACAACACACTCGAGACAAATGGTCTTGATTTCTCTCTCAAGCTATAATATTTATTGCAATTACTTATTAAATATCTCACTTGCATATGTAAAATTACATCAATTAATCTTTCTAAAATTGACATATGTGCTTATAAAGATCTACCTGAGAAATGTGCCATCTTCATGTTCACAGCTCAGAAGATAATGGGGCAGATGTTCAGCTGGGATAAATCAATATAGCTACACTGATTTTCTAGTAAATCCAATGAATTACACCAGCTGAGGGTCTGACTCCACATGCATAATTACTATAGCTATTTATCTTCTACTTTCAATTAGATAAACAAAGAGCAAACTAACACAACAAAGGAAGAGGAAATAAGACAGCTAAGAAACACTTATTTCAAGGATGTGGAAGTATTTGAATATAGTTCTGGTATGTGATTCACACCAAAAGGCAATTTACTGAGCAATATTTAGAGCCCCTTTGTACGCTGTATTATCAGACTTATTTTCAGTGCACTAAATCAGGGACGGAAGCATCCGAGATCATGTCATCTCCTCTGCTCCTTTATATATAAAACAGTATGGTTTAGGTCCCCACTTACTTCATCTAACTTTTCTGATTTAAGATGTCCATCTGCCCCAATTCTCCCATAAATTAAATGAAAATTTAAGTGTGAAGTGAATTCCCAGTGGAAGTATAATCTACTGAAATCTAGAACCTAATCTAGGAGACAAGAATCACTATCCTAGTGTCCACATTTGATAAAAAGCGTTCACACTTTTACTGTCCTGCAGGCAAACTTTTATCAAATAATTTGTGTTAAATTATCAGTTCTGAACTGCCTTTGATTTTGCAGATATATGAGTGAAAAAGAAAATCACTTTTTTTTTCCTTTGAGAAACACACCCTTAGTTGTCCAAATTATCTTTTTTTATTCCTTAAGTAATATAGCAGTTTTTCAAGATGCTGCCATAAGGACTGCAATTCAAGACTGGCTATTTCCCTGTTAAGGTTAGAACAAATAGAAAGAATACCCTTCTGAAGAGAAAATATATATCTATATTAAAAGCATATTTGCACGTTTCAGCCATTAAATTTCATTCTAAGAAATTTGCACCTGCACCATCTAAACTACATACAATTTGCCACTGATCCTTTCTTTCTGCCTTTCAATTACTAACTTTCAATAGCTACCAGTCACTTTCACTTACTTATTCTGTAATGACATACATCTTTCTAAAAAAATGGCAATTTTACATGTGAAACATATATAAATGAAAAAGAATGTAAAAACAAAATGTCCATAAAACATTATATATCAAGAACCAGTTACAGCCTGAAGTCAGAATTGTACGCCCATATGTATGAGGGGGAAAAAAACCCAATAACCAACCAAACAAAACCAAAAAAAGATTGTTGCTCAACATTTTTCCACTAGGACAGCACGTCATGACTTCACATGAAACGTGTCACTCATCTGTATAACTGCTTTGCTTCATGGAAGTTTTTGCCATTTCTATATGCAAAATGGTAGTTATTTAAATTCCACAAATTGATGACCTGGTACAGCTAGTAAGCAGAGCACTAGACAATTTACAGAATAATTCTATTCATCGCAAATTGAACATAACCTCTTACAGTTAAAAAACAAGTTTTACATAAGAGGCGTCACTGGTTTATAAATTACTATAATGTCTTGTTAAAAAAATTAAAACTCATCTCAAATTTATTCTGGTGAGGAAGACTACTCTGGGCCATATCCAGGAATATCTTACATTTTTGTAAGCAGAAATTAAAAATAGGCCTTTTTTTTAATTTCATGTTAAGTTGCGCCACAGTTTGGGATAAGGAGGAAAGGCAGCCTTAACTTGCATCCCAGAAATTAAAAAAGGTTTGAAAGAGCAATTCTGGTTACAACAGTGTGCAACTTCTGGCAGTGAAGAAAGCCAAACACTGACTACATAGGACAATCATTCTAAGGAGTTCTGGGAAGAGTAATGACTTAGCATCATGACCAGACATGGTATTCAACTAGTCTATTTTAAATCCTTAGTTTTCACTGAACTGGCAACAAACTCTATACAATTAATCACTCTCCTTATGTGTGTACTAACTTACATATAAAACTTAAGTACAATATTCACAAAGAATTTCAGCAATTTAAGGAAGTATTACACCAGCGTACTTTTAAGAATCCTATTTGACGCTATTTTGTAAACAAAAATAAAACAGCAACACTCTCAGTGGTCTAAATCACATACCATCACCCATCTCTATACTCTAGAGGTTTATAAACACTGTGGGAAGTGAGAACATTCAAGCAGCATTACAAGAGGGTTTATTACATTCATAGACCCTTTGTAAACAGTATGTTTCCCATGGAAAATCATCTATCAAAACAAAAATTAGGCACGCTACAAAAACACAACAATTATACCGCCCATTGGCTATAATGTTTACCTGCCTAGCACTGTGCTGTTCTCTGTTAGAAGCAGAGAGTGAGGAACTCAGTATGGGCTTTAAAACCACAAAACAGGAAGTGCAAAAAATAAAAATAAATGCAAAACAATGTGAGCAGCTCACTAAACCAATGAAAACCAATTATAGTAACAATAAACAAAAAAAACCCCACCCCACTCATCTTCTAAACACAAACAAATTACAGATACATTTACCCTTCCAAAGAGAGCAGCTCAAAAGCATTCAGAACCATGTGTTGACAGTGAAAATCCGTTACAATTTGCCAACAGATGATGATGAATTTGGAACCCCACAATATTATTACTTGTGGAGTAATTTAGGGGCCAATAGGGGAAAACTGTTTTTACGTTCAACTTTTCAGAAATGCTCTAAGGCAATTCTGTTGGAAGTTGATCTATGTCAAGTACAGACATTGCCAACAAGCATTTATTTCAGCTACAAGATCACTCAAAAAAAATCCGTTTTCATTAATGCAATTATTTTGACAGAAGAACACCAGATTTGAAAAAGCTGTATTTCAAACCTCTTAAAGCTGAACTGATACTTAATTTTCTCAGCCTACTTTCTGTCTTCCTTTTGCTATTCTTACGTAAGCTAGAGAAATACACGTAGGAAAAGTAAATCACCTCATACTCCACAGGCTTTAAACGACCACCCCCTCCTGCAGACCGCTCCTTTGCTCCCCACTTTCTGCCACTACTTTTAGGTATTTCATATTTGTCTTTCCTTTCAAGATACTGCTGGAAAAAGAGTATAGAATCTATTCATAACACAATGGGATTCATATCCTGATGATAATGACGTTCCCAGTGCTTATTCTCCTTATTGCTGATCTCATCAGTCTTTTCATACTCCTGCATTCAAACCCATTCCGTTGCCACTATTTTTTCTGGGTATTACATATTAGGTAATATCCTCTATATTCTGTGTGTACAGTGACACTTGGAAATTAATACTATTTCTACCTACCGTGTCATTTCGGCCAAAAAACGTATAGACTGCATACAAATAGTAATCGAAGAGCTGGGACATGAAGTGGATCACATCAAATGCAATTGGTCTCAGAATATTCATCATTTGCATGTATTTCCCTTAAAAATTAAATGCAGAACATCAGTTTCCTCAGCATAGGTATTACAAAGACAGTGCTGAGTTTGACAAACTCAAATCCAGCTTTATAAAGTTTATTATTTAGCCTTGAATATTGGTTAAGAAACACTTGGTAGCATTTTAGAGACTAGGAGGACACCACAAATGCCTCAAGACTTCTCAAATGTGGATGTTAGTCAGTATCAAAATGTCTAGAACCATTCTTGGCCTTCTGGTACCAAGTTAAAAATACACAACTTTCCAGATCCTCTATACATTCAGCTTCATTTAGCAAAAAAAAAAATCTCCTAAAGTAGTCTCTGGCAAATGATATATAGAGTCATTGAAGATTTTATGCACTGGTGTATGTTTATATATGCATATATAGACATTTTTCAAGCAATAGAAAACCACAGTATAAAAACAATATGCCTAAGACTGAATTTTACTCAAAAAACTCTAGGAATAACGTGTTTCACATCAGCAACATAGCATTTTCAGCTCCCCTTCCTAACAATATAAAAAATCCCAAACCAACCAAGAAAAAAAAAACTCAAGACCTTCATCTACATGTTAGCAGAGTCAAACCAAATACCTAGAATGGCCGAACATTTGCCTGTTTGAGTTTTGTTTTTTTTTTGAAGTATTATTTCCAGCAGTTATTTTGTCTTGAAATAGAGTAACTAGCAAGTATTGCCTATTGGACTAATCTATATGAAACTGATGACTAAAACCAAAAAGCTAAATAAATACGTAATGTCCTGAATGACATAGATATGAGTTTTTAGTCTATCTGTGGTCATTAGTAAAATAATTTCTCAGGGACTGTCACAATTGCGGACATGCAGCTCCCTATGACATACATTAGGAGCTAAAATGCCACTTTGAAAGAAAATGTGAAAAGCCCACTGCAATTATATAATTTTGAAAGACTTACAGTTTTTAAAGTCCTGTGAGTCTCTATGCTATGTGGCCAATCACTTCCTTCAGCTAAAAGATTTCTGCTGTGAGATTTATCACCATTATTATTATTTTCTTAAATTTAATGGGTTGTAAAGCAAGGAAAATCTAAGAATTTCTTCTCCAGAGAACATTCACAACAAAAGAAAAATTGGAGGGCATTAAAAAACTTTCAAGTTAAGAAACAGTCACCCAGTCAGTGTATAAAATGACATTATCATGAATTATTCTTGTGGATGCATAGAATGTAGATCAAATTATTCAATACAAATTTAACATAGGTTCATTCTTCCTTAAAATTTTAAGTCAACACACCATAGCTTCATAGGAAAAAAATCAGCATTATAAATTAATCTAATGGTTACTTTATGCTGGAAACAGAGAAATAATTATCTCATTTATTAACTTGAGGGGAAAACAGGTAAATTAATACTGCTCATTTCAAATTCAGATTAAGCAAAGTTTTAGCATTTCTCACTTCAGTTATACAGAGCAACTCAGTTATGTAGTTTATAAATATTAAGCTACACTCTTATTCATCTAGCCTCCATAGAAAGCACAGAATAAACAGAAACAGTCCAAATGGGTTATGAGCACTGTTATACTCACTCAGCGAGAACCACATTGAGAAAACATCCCTTCCTAAAACGTTAGCCAACCATTTCTGTTACTTGATCAGGTAATTTAAATAAAAGCTGCATCTTCATTTCACTCCAACTTCCCTTTTTAAACTTAGTTTCCTTTATGATTTGCTTTTAACTAGGATCAGGGAGCTGATCTAGCTTTACCAGAAGTCAAGTTGATAGTAGTATCTTATTTGTTTCTTTTTCGATGCAGGCATTAACCATTAGTTAGCCTTGGGGATGCTACCTGGAAGAAGTGGATGAAGTATTTGCATGCTAAGGCCAAAAGTCATAACAAAAGATGACTGCATTTTCAACTTCTGTGCTAGAGGTTTAATATGCAGCTTTATGTCTAACAGAAATATGGTGCAAATGTTCCATTTCCGATATCAAATGGGAGGTACTCCTCAAAAAAGATACAAATTAAGGTAAAAGTGAGGTAGGGTCACTGCATATTAAAAATACAAGAAATTGCAAAGAAACTAGAAGCAAAGGATGACAAGGACAAGGGCAAGGACAAAGGGGAAAAACAGACCTATTCACTCAGGAAGTTACATTAAGTGCTAGAAGTACCAAACTTTTTGCTATAATAAATTTTCCAAAGATGGTAAAAATCAGGTAATGACAAGACAAAAACTGTAGACAATCAAGACAGCTGAAAAGCAAGAATTAATAGTTTGCCTTGGTCTTCACCGCAGACAATGAAATTGACAGTGAGAAAAGTGAGGAGAAAGTGAACAGGGTGACTAAATTGGCTATTTTCAGCCACGCTAAGAATGACATGGAAAAGACCTTAAAGCAGTCAAGCTACAGGTGTAAAGGAATCAGAATATAATAAAAAATGCCCATGAAATCATCAGTCTGGTAATCGGCATAATTATCTGTATGTGCAAAAAGTAGTCACAACACAGGTTGTACCACTATGATTGAAGAACAGCAAATAAAAACATATTCAAGAACAGGGAAAACAGTCATCCAAGCAACTATTGAACACCTGCTTTAATTTCTAGGATGAAGGACTGCTCAAGAGCAGGTCTAAGGAGATCACATTGCTCAGCAGCTGGTCTTGTCTTGACCACCTCACGGCAGAGATAACCTAAACTCCCCAAGGATTACTAGGATGCATTCCAATTACTGCAGTTATCAGTATGGAAGTGCACTTTCCTTTGCAGTAAAAATAGTTGTTCTGGGTGTAAGAATTTCAGTAATGAAAGGGCAACGCACACCCCCAATCTTTAAGTTCTTTCATAACTTTTCACAACGTAGAAAGGAAATGTTTCATGTCCACTGTTTTTACCCATTCAATATTTCAGACAAATAATCCACCATTATTGGCTGAAAACAATAAACGCATGCAGATTGATTTTCAAAGCAGAAATAACTCACAAGATATAACCAAATTTGTGTATTTAATAAAAAACATTTTGGTTTAGTGCTTCATTCCTGTTTAACATTTTCAAAGAGCGGAAATAGAGTCCAATTAGTTATATTTTCAAAAGCTTTAAAATTCATGTAACAGATTTGCTATAATCCATAGGTTTGCTTTAAAATAAAACTATATAAAAAAACTACAGTTGTTCTACATACCAACAAGCCTTATTACATTCAGTGTAGTGTTTGTTAGGATAGGTGCATTCACTTTATTAAGGTTATAATCTGATCTCTTTCTGCTCCTCAGAGTTTCTCGAGAAATGCTTTAAAGAAAACAGAAAACAAAACGCACCAAATGTGACTGATTATTAAATTCAAGGACATACAAATACAATAAATAGAAAAGAAATTTTTCTTTCACATGACAATATGTCTCCCAGTGCAGTAATTTATTTTTGCAGAAGCATAACTTGGGTTAGGATTCTAACATTTAAAGAGAGAAATCTGGTCTAAATTACATAAAATTGTGCTAGACAAAGGAGTTTGTGTTGTAATCTAAGGCTTGAGTTCTGCAGGCCTCCATCTGGCCTCAGCAATCATTTTAATCACTCTGACTCAAATTTGTAGTTTATGAACTAAAGAAAATGAAAATGTAAGCAACAACAAAACAGGGGAGACTAGTAAGCTACAGCTGAAAATTACTATCCGGAAATACAAACAATTTTGAGCCAGATGAAACTAGAAAGACATTACATTTTTCAAAAGCTGTCATCTTGCAAGAAGCTGGACTCGATGACTCCTACAGATCCCTTTCAATTCGCAACAGTCTATGATTCTTTGAGAGAAACCATCTGCCAGCGGCCCCACCTCAAAATGGCATTCTTCTAAAACATTCAGAATGATTCAATTTCACAGCACAAAGCTATGGGCAGTGACTGTGGCTTGTTCCAGTTACGTCATTTTTATCATTATCTCCATAACCTCTTTGAAATGAGGTAAGTTTACATGACATATCTTATGAAATGAAGCTAACAACATTTTATCCCAAAGAGTTATTTCATTAAAAAAAAAAAAAATTCCTCTGCTTTGAACCAAGTGATGGCTTTCTCGTTCTCCTGCATTCCTCTACATACAAATAATGTTAGACTGCTTCACAAAATCTGAATGATCATCTAAGCAGTACAGTGCCCTAGACAGAAATTTGTATTTCAGATTCATTCAAAGGCTACAGTTGGCTTTTTTTGCATGCAAATATAAGTATAAAATATCTCTATATATACTTATAAAAATGTAATATGTATACTCATGTATACCTACGTGTGTATACATATTCTTAAAGAAAAAGTAAATTTAAAATTCCAAATTACTGTCTTCAAGCTATACAAGAATTCAATTTTTTCTTTTTTAATCTATAAAAAAGTTTACTGCTTCAAGTTATTTGCCTATTAACTACTTTGGAGACAACAGAAATTATACGTATGCACAACAACAGCTGTAGAAGAACCTTTAGAACCTTTATTTAATATCTAAAATCTTGCTAATCATTTTTCCACTACCTGCTTCACAGAGCCTTTATCCTCCTTCAAAATCTTGCCTTCCAAAGTTTCTTCCTGCAATAACGATGGGTAGTTGCACATTCCTCCCCCTCC
Source organism: Phaenicophaeus curvirostris (assembly GCF_032191515.1). NCBI lineage: Eukaryota > Metazoa > Chordata > Aves > Cuculiformes > Cuculidae > Phaenicophaeus > Phaenicophaeus curvirostris. Next base: position 25,543,832 of record NC_091397.1, on the reverse strand, counting down.
CAGAGTTCTAAGGGCTGAGACTTTCTAACTGCACAGGTAGCATGATCACTTGATTATTATTTCACTGCTACAGATTATAGATTAAACAGAAAATAAATTAATGAAACTACTAACATGAAAAGCATGCAAATGAAATCAAGGACTCACACAGTACACTCACCTTTTCACAGGGGCATCTCCTGTCTGTTCATCCACATAATCTCTTTTCAACTCTTCAGGAACATCACTGTCACTATCATACTCTTGATATGCACTTTTTTCTTGTTCATCCGATTCATACTATTAAAAAAAAACAAAAAAAAAAGAAAAGAAAAAATAATATATTGACTGTCATTAGTTTCCTTATAATAGTGTCACTAATTTAATGTATCACTTTGGTCACTTCTTGGCCTTCTTGATCAGGATACAAATTACTTTGATGGCTGAAAGGCTGCTGACAGTGTTCATTAAAAATGCAGCAGGCAAATAATTCAAAGCCATTTGTAAGCATATTTCAAAACAAACTTCTATTTTCAGATGTTGATTAAGAATAAATATTTGCATCATCCTATTTCTCCTAGCTACTGATCATTTTTTTCGGTTTCTCGTTGCTGCATCAAGCACCTACATATCTCAGCTTTTATTTGCTAAGAAATAAAGCCTTGTAATAAAGCTTCAAAATGTATCCACATGGTGGCAATAAGTTGGCACCACGCAATCCTTAATTATTAATGCAAGAAGGACTAAACCATTGATTCACAAAAATACTTACATTGTACACATTTATTTAAAAAGAAACATCACCAAAAAAACAACCTGCAGTTGTTTATAAGCTTGATTTTAGTATACTTCAAAAAAACATTTCTAATAGAGTGTCTTTCTACCACTTAACCTGCTATAGACCAGGGTGATTTTGACTAATCTCTGCTCCTCAGAGTTTCTCGAGAAATGCTTTAAAGAAAACAGAAAACAAAATACACCAAATGTGATTATTAAATTGGCGTTAAATCCAGCTGGAGGACAGTTACAAGTGGGGCTCCCCAGGGCTCAGTGCTGGGTTCAGCCCTGTTCAATGTCTTAATCAATGACCTGGATGAAGGCATTGAGTGCACCCTTAGCAAGTTTGCGGACGATACTAAGGTGAGTGGAAGTGTGGATCTGATGGAGGGTAAGGAGGCTCTGCAAAGGGATCTGAACAGGCTGGACCACAAGAAGGATGTTGAGGCTCTGGAGCGAGTCCAGAGAAGAACAACAAAGCTGGTGAGGGGGCTGGAGAACAGGCCTTATGAGGAACAGCTGAGAGAGCTGGGGTTGTTTAGCCTGGAGAAGAGGAGGCTGAGGGGAGACCTCATTGCTCTCTACAACTACCTAAAAGGGGGTTGTGGAGAGGAGGGAGCTGGCCTCGTCTCCCAAGTGACAGGGGACAGGAAAAGAGGGAATGGCCTCAAGCTCCGCCAGGGGAGATTTAGGCTGGACATTAGGAAAAAAAATTCTTCACAGAAAGGGTCATTGGGCACTGGAACAGGCTACCCAGGGAGGTGGTTGAGTCACCTTCCCTGGAGGTGTTTAAGGCACGGGTGGACGAGGTGCTGAGGGGCATGGTTGAGTGATTGATAGGAATGGTTGGACTCGATGATCCGGTGAGTCTTTTCCAATCCGGTGATTCTATGATTCTACAACTAAGCACAAGCATGCCAAGAAAACCATAAGCAGCAAATGCTACTACAAAAATATAAGTATTTCTCATGGCTTCTATTACCATGTAATTTTTTTCTCACTAATTTTTCTGCATACTTTTCTATCTATATTAACAGCAAGAAGAGTAACTTTGTATATATCTGTACTTTCTACACATGGAAACTTTGCACTGTACATAGAACAAACAAAAACCACTGAGCAAGCAAGGAACACAATTCTGCAACCCAAACTCATAGAAGAAAACAAGAACCAGTCATGCACTGCAATTCCTGGCCCCAGCCCCAAGCTATGGAGGCTTTCAAAGCCCAGCTCTACGAAAGCAGTATATTACAAAAGTGAGAAGTCCACAGCACAAATTCAAAGCAAAACCAGCTCAGTTTGAAAAAAGAACTTAGTATGAGAAATAGACTAAGAAGAAACGTTTTTATCATTAGTATTCACAGGCAAAATTTCTGCCTCATGAAGATTTCAGACAAAGGAAAGCTATAATGAAAGCAGCTCAGTTTATTTAAAAAATGAGCAGAGTTCAGACTTGATTAAGGACAAAAAGACTCATAGTTTAACTAACTTGGCTGGAACACGAGCATGGAGAACTGCCACCACTTATTATGCATTAACACATAATAAACGACGTGCCGATGGAACAAAAATCTAGTGACAATAAAACCATAAATTGACTACAATTCATATTAATATATGAATCTGACAGCTGACATATCAACTGTCTTAACGACATGGATTAAAAGAATTATAAGTAATTTTCTTTTTACATGGAAAAATACTCTATTAAGTCCCCTGAATCTAATGCTATTAATGAGCTACAGAAGTTATGTAATGGGATAAAAATATCTGCATTTAAAAATAAACAGTAAGTAACTCACAACTATTAAATAGTGACCTTAACCTGAAGAGTCTTCATAAATCCATTTTGAATGGGCACAGCCTGCAGTAAAATTTTTAAGTGCTAGAAGGAATTCAGGTATTTTGTAGCAATAAATCAGTTCACAAGTGTTTAGGCAACAGCCCAAACAAACCCACAGTACAGTGGTAAGATTCATCAAAGCTGCAGTGTGTTACAAAACTGTAAGTTAACTATATCACAACAACAAAATTTTAGGGAGCTACAGAAAAGGGATATATAGCACCTCACTGAAGCTCAAGGTACAGAGCTGAGGTGACTGGACCCAGAGGCCCATTTTCAGCCATCCAGAAGTGCAAAAACTAAACAGTTAGAAAGACTATAAAATATTCAAAAGAAATCTTGACAGTTCTTGCCTACAGATCATTTGACAAGTAAATGAATCACTTCTACGTTTGTCAAAATATTTGGAAACATATCTGCATTCTCTGGAAACAAAGTTTTGTGTCCTCCATCTAAAATATTTTCCAGTGCTAAAATGTGCCTTCACCTTAACAGGTCAGTCAAGAAACCGAAATGTAAAACCTTTGTAGAAATTTTAGTCCACGTTATCTAAGCAAGTTCTTTCTGCTTCTATGTGAAGGATAACCAAATAGGCGTAACATTTTTTTTAAAAAAAAGAAGAGTTATTTCTATGTGTCAGCACTGTGGAACAGCCAGCAACTGAGAGAGGAGATGAAAAATGTGAAAAAGGAACATAGGATGGTCACCTGGAAAATATACTCAGTAAGGTCACATGAAACTAGATTCTAAAGGCATCCAGGTTAGATATTCTGTACAACTACTGACAAGTTAATTAGCCCATTCTGTGCTTCAATTGTCTGTGTAAATGCGTGTAATACTTCCCTGGCTCACAAAGATTTATGAAAGGATTTTATCTTTCCAGTGACTGAGTTAGCAGCCAGATACAGTGACGAAAACCAAGTAAGTGGCTTCTTAGCATCGTTGAACACCTTCATCTGCACCGTCAGTATGATTCCTCAGATTGACTTAACATCTTTTGATATTAAACACAATTAATTACCATTCTCCAATGCATTATACTCAAATTATCATATGGAATAAACTCATTAATACGCAGCATTGCTAGAAATACGTCAAACAAAAGAAATATTCATGACAACTGATTCCCACAAGGAAGCAAGAAAAATCAAAAGCATCATTCTCCATAATCAATTTTAAATTACATTAAGCAATCTGAAACTTAAGTTTACTTAGGAAAAAAAAAGGTTAGTACTTCACTGTTCCTAAGTTCTTTCCAAATATCACTACCTTTAAGGTTAATAAAACCTATTTTACAATAGGAGTGACTAAGTCTAATCCACATTTCACATGAAAAAATGTGTAATAAATCATATCATTAGTATTTAATTCTTTTCCACACAGAACATTCTGTCCATCTGTTGTAAAAGGAAAGCGAAAATTCATTATAACTCTTCAGCAGGCACAAAATCAGATTTTATCAATTTAAATATTAAAGTTTCACTAATAAAGAACACTAAATGGGTACACAGCTTTGGAAAAGTGGACAATGCAGTCAGCGTTGCAAGTCCTTGACAACATGCAAGACTACCAAACAGGACACTGTCCAAAATTAAAGACAGAGAAACCACAATATTGACTTTGCTATATATGTAACAGGTCAGCTTGCTGGTAATTCATGGGAACTCGACTCCCTCTAGTCTATTTCACCAAACCCACAGCCTGCCACTGCTGAACCGCAAGGGCAGCCGCTTTCAGTCCCACCAGAGAACATATATGGCATCCTGACTGTGATTTACAAGAACCTCATCTCCGCCATAGTGCCTGTCGCTATAGCAGCACCTACACGCAAAGCATGAGGTGATCCTGTACTAACACACTAATGCTTACTGTCTTAAGTAGCTTCAGGTCTGGTGGGGATCGGGCCTCACACACCTTTAAAAAATGGACAGCAGTGAACAAACAGTATAAGAATAGCAACCTTTACAAACAGAAATATTTTCCAGTGGCTAGAGACAAATGCAGAATAAAAAAGACACTTTTATCCAGGACGATTAGACGGTAAAATTCGTATTACCCCAAAATACAAAAGGTTAACTTAATTTTCTAGTCCTTTTTCTTCAGAAAAGTCTTTTAGAAAGCAAAACTATTTACAAACATACACAGAAGTCTGAAATTAACTCCTCAGCAGAGGGAGCTTTCATTCTGAAAGCCTCAAAAGTATCATCATTAATCCTTATTCCACTAAGCATCGTTTTGGCATATATCTACCAAATACTGTACTACCATATATACTACCCATATTCCCCAAAAGCTTTGTTTCACAATGTGTTTCAACATACTGTTATAGAATTCTGTAGTTCTCAGTGTGCCCTGCAGTGCATTCTTTGCTTAACACACTCATTCAGAGTCTACATACAAGTGTAACAGTGATGACCATGCAACTCTTCCCAGTTTACCAATATGAAAAGACAGGATATATGTTCTGCTGTATTACTTGACAGGAAAAGAACCACCACCAGGAAAGGGGCTCTCCAGCAGCGTCCTTTAAGCACAATACAACAATATTTAATGCCAATCAATTGTATTTTCTCTTCAAATGACACAATAGTAAAGAGACTACAGCATTGTTCAGTGAAGAATAGGCACTGCAGCATCACATTCAGGTGTGTGAGATACAGATCAACCTACTTTGCAACTGAAGTTCCACAGCGAAAACAAGAAAGCTGAAAACCAAAAAGCCATTATTGTGAGATGCTGGATTAACTGACCTTAAACAAAAAAGTAAACCAAACCTTATCACAAAAGAAAAGTCCAAGTAAACATTATTCATTAAAGCAATAAAATAAAGCCAAAGCTTAAACAAAAATATGTTACCAGCTAATATCATTTAAGAGAACGGTATCACATTTAAAGTAAAATATGTGATCATTGCTAGATTTTGACACAATTCTGTGAAAAAATACACAAAATTATATCATTCAGTTTCATAGTAGGTCCCACTGTAAAGCAAGCATCCTGAGCATATAAATTGCAAATAAAAGCTGCCTGACAAACATCAGATAATTCATGGCAAATCACGCAAGTGTAAACAAATACAGCAGAAAGAGCAACCCTCATTCTTTCCCAAGAAGTGAAAAAACAGCCCTAAAATGAACAAAATATCTCCACAAAGAATAACTTAAATACTTGGAAAAATACTAATTTAGGTGGAACATATCTTGCTTGCCTTGAGAAGCACTGGACTTCAGTGGAAAAAAATATTGATTCACTGCAAAAACTGAACTTCAAACAGGCTGTCTGGCTTCCTGGCACTGTTAAAAGCAAAGCAACCTGTCTAATTAAAGGAGTAAAGCGGCTTGCAGTTTTACACAGTACTGCAGTTAACTGATCCCTGTACTAAGACATGTTATCATCATTGATACACAAAACAGATCTCCATTAAACCAGAGGTAGGTTTTCAGTTCTTTTTTTTTATTATTTTCCCCCCAAAACACTCCATACCCCATTGGAAGCTAACACATCTTCTGTCTCATCATCTTTGCTGTCAGCCTGAATTTCAAAAGGGTTTCCTCCATTAGAATACTGCTCAAATAATGTTGCTGTTGTTGAAATTGCTGAAGCAGGCTGCTTACTAGGTGACACAGATGGGGAACGTGACTGCTCCATGAACTTAAATTCCTATTAATAGAAACAAAGTATAATTTTAATCATCAACACAACAGTTTCAGTATTATTATGACTTCAGTTCCATGAAAACAGAGCATAACAACAAACTTGTGGACCATTAACCAAATATGAAAACTTCAGACAAAGGCTTGCTGCTTATTTAAACACACTTTTCATGCTGGCTCAAGTTAACCTTGAAATTGGCAACCTTATTCTGTTCCATCTTTCTAATTTTACCATGTTTTGGATATGACATACAACACATCTGCATTCTGGAAGTATTTGCAGTCTCAAATTAACTGAAAACCAAACAAGTTTTTTATTTCACAGAAATTAGGAGACAAAACAAAACCTGCTTACAACTCTAGCAACTTCTTTAAATCTGTTTGAAACAGGAACGCTGCTGTTTTAAAAGCATTTGAATCTTTAGTTCACATTACCTGAAAGTGAAATTTAGGGGGTTTTAGCAGCCATTAAAAACATTTGCACAGTAGTTTATGGATCATACTACTTCTCAGAACACCTGGATGCTCAGCTATTAAAATATTACTACATTTGTATGTGTTATTCATAGAACGTACATGAAGCTGCAGAATGCTAAAGCTTGATTTAACAGGACAAAGTTCCCAAGTCTCATTCTCCAAAAACATTCTTAATTCTTCAAGACGGGTTCTGAAATACAACAAATGAATATCTTTAATCGGTAAGGAGAGTAAATCGGGAAGTAGACAATTATTTAACCTATGCAGTGAAAAACACCGTAAAAAACTGTACAAAAATTCGCACTTGAGAACAGATATTTAACTCATTCTTTCAACTGACAGATCACCTAAAAGCTGTGGCTACAAACATAGCATATGTTTTATGACTCCTCTGGAGAAATTTTCAAAGAATGTCAACCTCCAAAATTTGTAAACAATTTTTTTTTCCCCAAAACCATTAGAAAGTCTAGCAGAATATATATGATTGTGCAGTAATACTGGAACTTTTTTCCTCTATGAAAACTGTAGAAAGCAATAAAATGCATACAAACACTCTAACAGCAGTACAACAGCTTCTGTGAGCCCATATAAGATAGATGCTTCTTTCAAAGACATTGAAGACAATAGGTAGAAAAGAGAAATGGAAAGAATTAGTGTTCTACAGACATCTCAACTTTTCAAAGAAAAAAGTTAAATGACTATTAATCTCCAAATATATATTTTCCTCATAGCTTAACTTTAACTTTTCTGCATTGGTGCCAAGGTATTAGGGAAAATTAATCAAGCCATTACATCTATGCATTGTTGCTGTTCTGGTTTTAATAATTAGAAAAGCCTCCTTTCAGCCACAAGCAGAAATCCCCTTAATAAAGAAAATCTTCTTGCCGTGTAAGCAGGAACTCAGATAGGAAAAGAAAACAATAAGTGTTTATTGAGGTCACACTGCTGTATATTTTCTACTTAGTATATGGTATGTTGTTTTGCTTAACAATTAGCAGTTGGTAAATTATGCACCGGGTTTCTAATTAAGCAGTAAAATATTCTAGAAATACCATTATTTCAATAACAAACTATAATCACCACTACAATTAAAATTTTCTTGCTTCAAGGACATGAGCAATGTGCTAAATTTTGACTACAGCTTGCTGTATCAATTTAAATGCAAACAGATTTCAAGTGCTATCTTTAAGGCACTGAGTACTCGCTGCTTGCTGAGCTTCTTGCAGTAAAGCTGGTAGCAACATCAGAAATACTATGAAAATCAGCATTACAGATTACAGTTATTTGAGAGGAAGACTAAGGAGAAAGTTCATAGAAAAGTAAACATTTAAAAGCCACACAGTACCAGCTTTTGTATCATTTCAAAGTTGAAATCAAGGCACTGACAAAGTACTTAAACAAATGTTCTTCATTTTCATCAGCATACAAATCTGGAAAGCGGCATGCATGGAAGGTCTGATGCATTTGTCCTCTGAAGAGCTCAAGTGATCAGATACACCTTTTTACAAAACTATCACAACAAAAAGTATATTGCAACCCAAAAATCATCTTAATAATGTTGTCTGCCAAAAGTCCTTTCTAATTTTTAAAAAAAATCAACATTTACCCAAAAAAGCCTTCATGTATGCTCCAGTGCTGCATTGTTCTCCCATGTTTTTTGAATGACATGGGCAATTCCTTTGATGATTTCTCTATGTTTACAGTTTTCTAATGCAACAAACTCTGCCCAGGAGGCCATATATGTCAAATTACACAATCAAAGAATTGACTACCCACAGACTCTCAGCATTTCAGGTCTATGTGGCCTTTATGTACTAAGGAATACCTAAAAGCACTAGCTTTATTTTTTTTTCCTCTCCAAGTAATACACAAGGGGAGTGAAAGCCACATTAGCTTAATGTGCAAAGGAGAGGGCTTAAAGCTTTAATATAAGCCAACTTGATGGATAAAGCTGGGAGGGAAGGTTTTTTTAATTTTTCCTTGTGAGGATGAAAACATCAGCCAATTAGTCTTAACAATACACACACACACACCAGGAAACATTTAAAAAGCATTACAAGGTTCACATAATTTGGGGCATATCAGTAAGTACTTCCTTTTATTTTCACAAGAATTTCAAGAAATTTTTCAGAAAATTATTATTTCTACACATATTCCATCAGTGTTCCTTAACCTTTATTTTACTAACGACAATGCTGAAAATCTGCCTCTGAGTCTCTAAACCGTTAAATAGGTCCTTGAAGGATAAGCAAAACCATAATCGTCAAAACTATATTTAACTAACCAACTAAGGCATTATGTGGTAAGTCAAGGTAGTAAAAGATGGTCAAGCAGACAAAATCAGATCTTCTGAACCTAGAGCTGCAAGCTTAGTTTCCACATCATTTCATGACATTCAATTTGAGGGTTGGGAATCCTTTCAACAAATATAGATGGTATGGCATCTTAAGCACCTCATGTCCTGACAAGACCTATCATGCATCTGATTAAGGCTCAAGCTTTTCAGACCCCTAGAGGTTCATCAAATGTCCAGGAAGGATTTCAAGCAGTAAGTCTCAGACCAAATGGGTCTGGTTGTTTTAGTTGTATGACAGCTCCCATACTACAAAAGACAACAAACCAAGAATGGGAAAGTAAGTTTCTCAGAGCAAGTAATGCTGTATTTCTTTCTGTATCTTCCTAGTTATTTACACCCAGAAAGAAGATAAATGCTAGGTAACTAGAATGAAAGAGCTGTCAATCATCCAAATCAAAACAATTGGGAAAATCAAGGCAATTAAAACAAAAAGATAGACAAGTCCTGAAGCGGTCATAGCCACATATCCTATCTGAGGTCAGAGACTGCCTGCACATGACAGCACATGAGACTGGCCTCAGATACGACAGTACAGTTGACTGAAACAGATCTCGTCAAGGAAAATCTATTGAAAATATGACTCAGAAAGATGGACTCCATTCTAAACATCTCATTTGATAAAAAACAAAATTGCACATTGAAAAAGACATTTCATAGCCACACACGATCAGTGGCACAGAAAAAGAAGTAACCATTTTGCTTCCTCAGGATCCAAGGAAACAGCTTAAGAGACAGCCTGAAAAACTACTTAAACTCTGAATAAGAAGCTTTTCTTCTTTATCTGGCTTGCCTGCTACAGAATTAGGGTTTCCCACAACTATAATGGAATCAAAGGCTTCCCCATCCTTTCCCCTTCCCCAGGATTCAGAGTCCAATCCTCATTCTGAAACATATCCCATTGTCAACCTCAATGCAGGAACATTATACAGTGAAATTCCTCTGGAAAGCATTTAAAATTAAAAGCAACAAAAATAAATGCCACTAGATTCATCCACTGCACATACGGTCATCTCACCTGTGGTATGTTTTGAAATAGTTAACACTTTGTTTTCTTATAGATTCTTGCAAAACTTCAGACTTGCTGCCACAAAATTCTTCTCCAACTTGCATCAACCTGTAGCAATAAAACACAGTATAAAAATATTTATTAGCTGAATTATAAGCCTTGGTGATTACCATTGAGCATACATGTATCCCTGAAGAAGCAATGCACCTTTCCACAAAAGTGCAAGTCTCATTTTCCTCCAAACCCTAACATAATGTCCCAAACACAGAGACAAAAAGCATAAGCAAAATAAATGTCTTTTTGAGATCTCATTAATAGGTACATATTAGCAGTACCTTTTATTGCTCTTGACTGAGAGTCCCTGTAAAAGCTTTTAGAAACATCAAACTTTTAAGAGTTCAGATGTGTACATCTAACAAGTGGACAATACTGAGATATCATATTTCAGTACTACTTGAGCAACAAAGCAGTTGATGCTACCTTTCCCAAATGCCAAGAAAGAGAGATTGGCACTCATAGAGAGCACTTCTTTATGTGAGAGTTTTTCAAACAACCAGTAGATAGGAACAAAGTTGGCATCAGAATATAAATATCAGCCTTAATTAACTGTGCTGTCTTATCAGAGCTCAGGTTTGTGCATGTGTATTAAGTATCAGCATACCTGCTGATAACATCAAGTACAAATATGAAGTCATCATATTTGAAGCTCGAAAGGTCAGTTCCCAGAAGATATGTTTTCACTTTCAGTTGAACATCCTATAAAACACAAACAAGTTTTTATATACTTAATACACTAAAGACAAAATTAAGTGAAGGATCAGATGGCTGGTTTGTTAGCACTTTTTGGCTTGTTTGCACTTCTAGCTTCTTTTTGAGATTTACGAGTTTTTCTGCAACATGAATGATTCCTCATCGACAATCTAAAATACTACTGTAAGCGGTTTCTTTAACACTCTATATAATACTAGGTCAATCCTAGATGCTTTATTGTTACTGCAAACTCAGAGCTTTGGATTACAATTCAGCCATGTAAAAGGTTTATGACTTTTCATCATGCATTTGAGGTCTCATTGCACATCAAACTGATCCAGCAGTCAGATTAGGAATATTCTGAAACCAGGCAGGTTCACAAGACTTCAGGTTCTCCACAGGTACAGTTACACCAGAAACATATAACAGCATTAGAAGAAAATTGATTGTGGGGCAGCACACAGGTTGGGAAAAGTGGAATGAAAGTCATGGTACTATGCACCTTGGTATTTTGACTAAGTTTGTAAGCATAGCAACCAAGCAGTAACTGAATTGTAGAAGTTACATTTCCGTTGTTTTGACATATTTGGCTCAAACCAAATCTCTCCAAGGATTTTGTTTTTTAAGATTAGTATAAATACAGCTGTAATTAATATGGGGAGGGGGAGATAAATATTTAGGGAAAAAAAAATCAAAAAACATACCTGCCATATTCGTGAAAGCCCATGTTCCAATTTCTTTTTTACATAACTGCGGTCAAAACTGTTCTCTTCAGTTCCAATCACATTGCTACCATCTGAAACTGAAGATCAAAGGTATTGTAGATATTTCCAAAAGCCTCAAAATGTATCCTAGTTTTCTACTCATAATGTATCCTAGTTTTCTAATGTATCCTCAAAATGTATCCTAGTTTTCTACTCATAATGGCTGCAGCCATTATCATATTACTCATAATGCAACCTCCAGAAGAGCTCCATAGCTCTAGACTTTTGAAACTAACTAAATAAAGCACATATTATATGCTAACATAGATCAGGTGAGCTTCTGATTGCCTTTATGTAAGCAAGACATCCCATTCAATAAAAATCAAAAAGAGATGAGAATAACAGAAATTGATATTTCAAATGCAAAAGGTAAAGCTGAATGCTGGAGTGAGCACTACTTATCATTTACAACAAGATTCTCTAAGATATTCTACACCTTAGACAATAATCATGAACTTCAAAATTTCAGAAGCAAGATTTTTAACTCTCTTACCCAGCAAATTCTTTTCGCAACTCTGAAAAAAAAAATACTGAAACTGTTTCCATGATCTATGCAAGCAATATAGCATTATTTCTTTTTTTCTTCTCTCATATGAAACTATGACATGATTTCATGGATAAACAATCATATAATCAGATGTCTTTCATTCTTCCAAATAATTTTATTTAATTCTAAAACCTTCATTCCCACAGCACTGGATCACTTTCCAAAAAAAGCACTGTAAAGCATGGTAAACTTCTCCTGTGTGTGGTCCTCTCTCTTCCCATGGAGAAAATATATTTTATTTCCATTAAAAAAAAAAAAAGCGAGAAGCATATTTCATTCGTTTGTCAGCATACAGTTGTGGTTACGCCCACAGTCTGTGATGGCACAGTGTAATGCAGTTCACTTCCCAGCCTATGACTGACCACAGGAAAGCTTTGTCTTAGGCAGACTATACATACAAACCTTCCTAGTGTAAGAAAACTCTGTTGTTCTTAACAAGTAGAAAAACAATGCATGTTCTTTAAAGCTCAAATGATTTAGTGAGTTGACATGAAAGACAAAAATTCATGCGAAATATTACATGAATCATATGGGCTATTACGAAGCACACAGCCCTCCTTCTGCTCTATCATTCAAGAGGCTGCAAAAAGAGAACTATAATTGCCTGTAGTACCCCAGCATCGCCATGCAGCTCAGACCTATCTTCCCATCTTTTCTGCAACCTCCAGCTAGTTTTCTGTACTTGAGGCCATTCACTCCCTTCTTCCTGGCCCAGCTAGTCTCATCCGTCTGTCTCCGCACACAGGCTCCCAACTCAGAGCCATTCTTTCCCTGATGCCAGCACTTCCTCTCAAAAAACTCTACCCAGCCCCAAGGTATCATTTTGCACATGTCAGTCTCATCCCTGCTGCCTAGGCTTCAAAAGAACAAACAGTAAAAAGCCCAGATCCTACAGGAACCCAGAGAGGGAAAGCCAGTCTCTAGCTATAATTTGAGTCTACCTGGAGAGCAACAGGACGTGGCCAAGAGATTAGGGCATGTCTAAAATGCTTGACTTAGACTACATTCTTGAAAGATGGACTCTTTTTTAAGCTTTGGACTTCATGACGAGCTTGATACATCACAGCTATAAGGCAAACAGGAAGGTGAAGTAAAGAGTAGAATGTTTAACAGCTCCTCAAGAACTGGCATTAGTGCCTTGGCCAGCCCTAACTTACAGAATACGTTACTGAGGAGGAGGAGAAGGTGGAACTTATTTCGAGGTTCAGCAAGGAATTCAGAAGCCATCCAAGGCCATGGAACTGCCTCAATGGGATTACAGGCAGCTTCCACCCAGAGAGACAGGACTAAGGCTGTGAAGCACATTCAGCTGTTAAATCCTGTGAAGCTGCCAGACGGCTCAGGTGCAGCTCCAGCAACTTTTCATTCATGAGCTGATCCCATCAATGCAGCGACAGGATTCTACGTGGTCATTCAAAACTAGCAAGGACAAAAATGCCACCTGCATACTGATTCCTTGTCATAATAGCGTTCCTTAGATAGTAATGTGCTACCGGGACCACACTGAGAGATAATCCTGACTGACCTTTGCAGTTCTTCACTACTAGGCTTCGTAGTTTTGTACAGAAAGCCTCCCAGCTTAGTTTCACTTTCCTCAGAGTAAGTAGCAATTTTTCATGTCTAATTTTGCTGTCTACTGAAGAAGAGTTCAGGACCATAAAAACCAGAAATCTGTCCTCCATTTGCCAGTGCAAAGAAATTTTTTGTCAATAACAAAAGTGCTCTTTTCCTGTTAAGCCTTGCCCTGAGTTCAGACCATGTAGTCTAGATGAATAATGTGTAAATATCATGAGCACCTTACTAATAAGCGCAGTACAGAATGGGAGACTAGATACAAGACTTGAATAAACCTTTTCAGATGTGTGGAGAATAGACTTCCACAGCACTGTCTGGACTACTGCATGTTTATGACAAGGAAGAGAAGAATCATCCACTGAACAAGAATGGTTATGACTGGTATCAGATACTGACAATTCAATTAAACTAAAATACAAAGAGGCACAGAAGATTCGGACCATGTTCTGACCATGCTTTCTTCATATCTCCCAGTGCTCACTGTCAACTGAGCAAAGTTTCCTTTTGTAACAAAAGGAAATCCTTATCACTAATCCTAAATAGCACGTACCAGTGCCTCATACTCCCAATCCTAAACCAGATTCTCTGTGAGTAGAAAGAGCATTATATATATCTTCCTTTTCCCCATCAACAACAACCTGTTTTCTGCTTTGAACTTTTTCAAAGTATGTTTCTCAGAACAAGAACTTCTTGCATTTCCCATGTAAATAAAATATATTGCAAATATATATATTACAAGTTTTCTATTACATGAATGGTTATAACAGGAAAAACAAAAATATGAAACCTTCAACACCTGTAGCTCCACTGAAATTAAGTAAATGTGGTGAGTATGGTTACTGAGAAGGATCCCAGTCTTGCTTCATTTCTTTCAAGTGCAGGTATTAGATGTGGCTAGACATGATATTAAATTCTGATCTTTATCAAACACTGAGGGAGCTTCATCTGCAAGCTAGGGATTGTGACAGTGAACATATGAACACTACCATGAAGAATCTTCAAGTCAGTTAAGTTAAAATTAGGCCAGACCTCAATACAGAGCCAGTACAACACTATATGCAGCCATAATATAAAAGCTGTGATACTTTCAATTGAATAACTCCTCCTCACAATTAAAGCCACAATACAATACATTATCACATTTGGGCTTACATGAGGGATAGATATTAATTTTTTCTAAGGCCGCAAAGCTGTGTTCAGCTCTTTCCTGTTTAGTCATTGAGACTGCTTCTGAGGGTTGACTTTATCTTAATTACTCAAAATGAGAAGCTAAAAAGCTGCTTGACATGAAAACAAGACTCAAACATAATTCCATACTATATCTACTGTGGCAGGGCACTCAATTATTTTCTTATGAAAGAAAAATCATAAAACAAATATTAGCCACTGTAAAAGTAAATTATAATTTAGTAATTGCACCTAAATATGCTCCTCTTCTCCTGAAAGCAATTATTCTGACAAATGCATTTTCAAAAGTGATTCATCATGGAAGATTAAACAAAATACAAATAGAAAGAATAATCCAACTAGAGAAACAATAAGCAGATTTATCTTCTCTCTGACTACATGAGTAAACATAACCTGCTATCTTAGTCACAGCGTGATCATTAGAAGTTTCTGCAACCTCTTATCTTCTATACTTCAGCAGAATGAAGCCAAGCTTGAACAAGCCAGTATCTCTGACCTACTCTCAACATGAAGACCACAGTCCTTGTCCTCACAAACTGCCATTTATGAAGGAATGGTTGGATGGAGTCAAACAAGCTTCTATTGTTGTAGGACAGGACGTGCTGGAACTTGTCAGTCAGAGACCCTGGGAGGAGTGAGATAAGGCTTTTGTTTAGAAAGGAATAGAGACTACTGGCTCCGTGCAGATGAGCACGGGTGTCTGTGGTTGCAAAACAGTGGCCTTGATGAGAGGAGCTGCTGCTGTTGCTGAAAGAAGGTAGATGTTTAAAAAAGGCTCATTTGTATTAACCAATCCGTAATTGCCTAGTGTAGTGTAAAAACCAATCAGTATGAAACACGCATTGTATAACCACTATAAATATGTGCTTTAAACGCAATAAATCAGACGCTTTTGCTTGTATCAAGCTATGTCCCGTCTCTTAATCGCGGCAAATTGGTGACCCCGACATGATACGGATGAGATTACCAAAGGGTCGGAGAACCACCTGGCTGAGTGGCATGCTACGAGTCCCACGGAATATTGAATAAATTGCTGAAACGAAGCAGGAACCGACCGGTCAAAAATCCCTCTGGAGCATAGAGGTGAGCTGTGGGAAACTATAAGATGGGGAATCAGGTGTGTTCCCCTGAAAGAGACGTATACGAACTTATGAAAGCCCTTCTTCAAAAGCATGGGAAAAATATTTCTGGGCATGATCGTAAAGTAATACTTAAACGGGTACAGGGGAAAATACCCACTGTAACTGCATCCACTATCTTTACGCGGAAATTCTGGGATGATGTGGGGGTGAAACTGTAGGATGCTATGATAGAGAAAAAAAAAAGAGCGAAAAAGCTGGGGGCTCCCTGGCAGAAAGTTTTTGAAGCGTTAAAGGCACATGTCGGCTCAAAAAAGCAGAGCGATAATTTCGAGCCGAGTGCAGGATTGTCAACAACTGTACTAACCCCTCACCTCCCTAAACTGGCTGCGCTTGTCTCTGCACACCCCGATGCGGGGGCTGACGATCCCTTTGATCCAGGACCAGTGGATCCTGAAAAGGAACCAAACCTCTACCCCCCCAATCCACATGATGTGTGGATTAACATAAGGCGCCAAGCCTTAAAAGAAGAGGAATTAGAAATTGCAAAAACCATAGTGGCCCCTGTTATCTATCAAGGTCGGGTGGCTCAGTGGGAGGCTCTTTCTTTCCCAGTTGTTAAGGAATTGCGCCGTACGGTAACCGAACATGGACTTTCTTCTCCGTATTTTGCGAGTTTATTATCTTTTGGTTTTGATACCTATGTCATGACTCCACATGATTTAAAATCTCTGGCACAATTGTTACTGATGCCTACACAATATTCTTTATGGGAAGCTCACTGGAGGAGGGGACTACAGGCACTTCTTTTGACTTATGAGGGTCACAGTAATGCTGATATAGCCGCGCTAACCATAGAACATCTCACAGGCACAGGCCAACATATTAACCCCGTGGATCAGGTTCGAATCCCACGTGAGGCCCTTGAGGTGACCCGTGAAGAGGCTAAAAAAGCTTTTTTGAAAGTCCCTGATTTTCAAAAACCACAAAAAGCATTTATTACTATTACCCAGGAACCCCGAGAGCCTTATATGCAATTTATAGACAGATTAAAACAGGCTTTGGAACGACAAGTAGATAACGTACAGGCCCGGGAAATTTTATTGTTGAAATTAGCCATTGAAAATGCTAATGCGGATTGTAAGAAACTGTTAAAATCTCTCCCGAACCCGAATCCTACATTAATTGAAATGGTAGAGGCTTGTAATAGAATTGGCACTATAGATCATAAATTTGAAACTATGGCCGCGGCTTTCGCAGGCATGCGTGCCCCGATGAATCAAACAGGACTGGGGAATTGTTATGGTTGTGGTAAACCTGGTCATTTGAAAAGAAATTGTCTAAGTACTAACGCTGGAACTCGATTCCAAACACCTGGAATTTGTCCCAAATGTCGGAGAGGGCGTCATTACGCTAATCAATGTCGCTCCAAGTATGATTTTCAGGGACAACCGATACAGGGAAACCAACCACGGAGCGCGGGGCAGCGACGCGTGCGGACACAAATACCGCGGCCAACTTTTCGAAACCTTCGGAGGGAAACAGCACCACCTCAAGTCTTCACCCAGCAACAGCAGGTAGTGCCGGATTGGACCTGGCAACCTCACACACAGTAACATTATTAGATTCCTCGGTTCACTTATTATCGACAAATGTTTCGGGACCTTTACCCCCCAGGACACAGGCGCTATTGCTAGGAAGGTCATCTACTACCTTGTCGGGACTTTTTGTATTGCCGGGGGTCATTGACTCTGACAGCGTTAATGAAATTAAAATCATGGCATGGACCCCACTTCCTTCCTGTACGGTACCGAAAGGTAGCTGTATAGCGCAATTGGTGTTGATTCCCATGGGAACAGATCCCCCTGACTCTTGCCAACCCTATCAAAGGAAGGGAGGGTTTGGGTCTACAGGAGACCCACAAATTTTGTGGGTGCAGTCTATCTCTCAAAAACGACCCCTATGTCAATGTACCCTCATTCATAGGAAACAATAAATAGTGCTCAGTGGGATTATTGACACGGGAGCTGATGCTACTGTAATATCACAGGTCAAACGGCCACCACAATGGCCTTTAGCCAATGTTTCCCAAACATTAGCTGGAATCGGTGGGACTGGTAGCAGTCACCAGAGTCTAGAACTAATCCAAATTCAAGGTCCAGAGGGACACATAGCCTCCATTAAGACTTTTGTATTGCCCGTTCCCATGATTTTGTGGGGGCGTGATGTGTTGTCCCAGTGGGTAATGTCTATTCGAACCCATTTTTAGATGGGGCAATTGAAGTGTGCGACACCCTGAAAATAACTTGGAGAACTGATACCCCTATTTGGGTTGATCAATGGCCCCTTCCACTGGAAAAGCTTCGCGCCCTTCAAGAATTAGTTGCTGAACAATTGCTGAAAGGACATATTGTGCCTTCTACTAGTCCTTGGAATTCACCTATTTTTAAATCAAAAAACAGTCTGGCAAATGGCGCTTGCTCCATGATCTTAGAAAAATTAATGATGCTATGGAAGACATGGGGGCCCTACAACCTGGCCTTCCGTCCCCTACTATGATACCTCGAGATTGGCATTTGACTGTTATCGATCTCAAAGATTGTTTTTTCAACATCCCCCTCCATTCAAATGATGCTCGTAAATTCGCTTTTTCCGTTCCTAGCGTTAACATGCAAGCTCCGTTGCAAAGATATCGATGGGTTGTGCTACCACAAGGTATGAAAAATAGTCCTACAATCTGTCAGTGGTATGTGGCTAAAGTGCTTAGCCCTGTCAGGGCTGCTGTGCCCAGTGTTTTACTATATCATTATATGGATGATATTCTAGTGGCTGCACAACGCCACGAAGTCATGGAGGAAGCCGTAGCCCTTGTCATGACCGCCATCGATTCGGCAGGCCTTTGTATTGCACCGGAAAAAATTCACAAAACACCACCATGGAAATATTTGGGCTGGCGTATAAGGGCTCAATCTGTAATTCCGCAACCTTTACAGATACGAACAAATGTAAAAAATCTACATGATGTACAGAAACTATTAGGCACAATCAATTGGGTCCGGCCACAGTTGGGAATTTCTAACACGGACTTAGGCCCCTTGTTCAAACTTCTCAAGGGATATACTGACTTGTGTTCCCACCGCAGTCTTGGCCCTGAGGCCATTAACTCCTTACAAAAGGTTGCTATGGCAATCAGCTTTAAACAAGCACATCGGTAGGCTCCCGAATTACCTTTTTACCTGATCATTTTAAATCCCACTCGACAGCCTCATGCCCTGATATTTCAACGGGATTTCGAAAAATCAGACCCACTGTTAATTATTGAATGGATTTTTTTGCCGAATCAATCGTCAAAAACTATTTTGACTCAGAATGAAATGTTTGCCTGTTTGATAATTAAGGCCAGGCAACGTTTGCTAGCATTATCAGGAGTAGATTTTACTTGTATTTGCTTACCTGTAACAAATATGTATTTACAGTGGCTCTATCAACAATCAGATGCCTTTGTTATGGCACTAGCTGACTATGCAGGTCAACTTACATCCCATCCACCTTCACATAAGTTACTTAATGCAGATTTTCGTTTAATGCCTAAGCCGAAAAGGAGTGATCAGCCATTACAGGCCCTTACCGTATTTACAGATGGGTCTGGAAAAACGCATAAGTCAGTTATTTTATGGTGGGATGACCAACATGAACGATGGAACTCAGACACAGACACCGTTCTTGGATCCCCCCAAATAGTGGAACTGACTGCAGTAGTTCGAGTTTTCCGGAAGTGGATCACACCACTTAATCTTGTTACTGATTCTGCTTATGTTGCCGGGATTGTAGAGAGAGTCGAAGCATCTTTATTGCGTGACCTCTCACATCCTAACTTATTTGCCTTGTTACAGGAGCTTATTTTTCTTTTGGACTCTCACTCTCACCCCTATTTTGTTATGCATGATAGGTCACACACTTCTCTACCTGGCTTTATTGCAGAAGGGAATTGACGGGCCGATTTATTGATATTACCAGTACAGGTATTGCCCGATCGCATAGCACAGGCTAGACTTAGCCATTCCTTTTTTCACCAGAATGCTGGAGGTCTCAAACGACAGTTTGGCCTCACCTCTCAGCAAGCATCTAATATCGTTGCTGTATGCCCTGACTGCCAAAGACATTCTTTTCCGTCGATAGCAGGAGGAGTTAATCCCAGAGGACTACAAAGTTTACAGCTATGGCAAATGGATGTAACTCACTTTCCGGAATTTAGCAAACTGCAATATATTCACCCTTCTATAGACACCTTTTCCGGCGCCTTATTTGTTTCTTGTCACACAGGAGAAAAAGCATGTGACGTCCGTAAACATTTGATGCGTGCCTTTGCCACTTTGGGTATACCCTCTCAAATAAAAACGGAAAATGGACTTACTGCACTGTTAATTGCATCATCACCTGTTACAAAGATTGCTTGTTTTACCAGAATTGACTGATGCCAACTTTATGAGAGCGATGCAAGTAATAGTTTGGATGCCTATGCCTTCTGACTTTATATCAAAGGGCACTAGAATCACTCATCTGATTTGTTTTTCAGCAATTGTACCCCATGAAGAGACAGAGGCTGTGGTTCAACTGACCAGTCCGTGATTCTATCAATGCAGAAACTACAAAAGTCTACCATAAGTGAAATATTTGTTAGACAATCGATATAAGCCTTACTAGATAATGCATGTACATATCTTAAGTGTTGTATGTTCCCAGTACCGTATGTAGTTTAAATATCCGTAACATGGAAAAATTGTGGATCCAATAGTGATAACCAACATTGTATGAATGTATTCGGCTAGCTGAGAAATGAGTGGTTGTATGTGTGTGTGTGTTTGAAGCGCTTCAAACGTTTGTAAGACTTACAAATCGGTTTTGATTAATCTTAGAAATACATCTCTGGGACCTTTCAATCTCAAATGTCCACTAAGACGGCAAACAGGTAAATTTACCTGGGGATCTTTGGAATGAAAGGCTTCAGAAGGAAAAGTTTTAAAATACCTAGCAAAACATGCAGCTGTATGTGTGTGAGTGCCCCCCCCCCTTCTCCTTCCTTTCTAAGTTTTTTCTTTTCTCTCAGCCTTGAAGAAGTCCAAAGGAGTTAACGGTGTTATCTCTCTAGGAAAATGTTGTGAGAACACTCTGCATTCCAATGTTACTCGTCAGCAATTGCTGGGTCATAGTGCAGACAACCTTTAGGGATAATTGAGGCAATGATAGAGGAAAATTCAAAAGCTTCATTACGAATTATTGAGTGGATATTTTACCACACTAACCCCAAAAACCATACTCACTAAATTTGAAATGATTACAATGATAATCACCAAGGGAAGAAAAAGAAGTGTTCAGTTATTAGGCCAAGGCTCGACAATCATTTATATCCCAATGACAAAAGAATGTGCTAAGTGGTGCATGGTAAATATTTTGAATTTATAAGTAGATCTAATAGATTATCCAGAAAGTATTGATATCCATTTACCAAGTCATGTCATTATTGAACGTACCCATCAAGTAATAAAAACATTGTTAGCAAAACAGAAAAAGGGGGGAATCAGGAGAGACACCAAGGAGCAATGGAGCAATATGTAATGAATTTTTTGCGATTAGCAGGAGATAATCAAATTGTGCCGAAGTTGAAGCATGTACAAACCATGTCATCAAAATTAGAGCAAATATAAGACAATGTGAAAGTGCTATTGAAAA
The DNA here is from genome assembly GCF_032191515.1 of Phaenicophaeus curvirostris. Taxonomy (NCBI): domain Eukaryota; kingdom Metazoa; phylum Chordata; class Aves; order Cuculiformes; family Cuculidae; genus Phaenicophaeus; species Phaenicophaeus curvirostris. Next base: position 25,522,108 of record NC_091397.1, on the reverse strand, counting down.
ACAGTTATTATGGGCAATGGACAGGTCTGTAAAAGCTACTAACATGGAGACGAGGTTAGGCTTGTGTTTTAACAGATACAGGACCACTTTGGGCACCTGCGAGGTGGATCAAGCCCGCATTGCTGCGTGACAAGTGTTGAGCCCCAGCCACGAAAGCAGTCAACAAGAATGAGGAGGACATTAACATTACGGATGCTCTTAATCTTATGGGTGGTAGTTAAAGGATGTCCCTGGGTGATCGATTCTAGAAAGAATGGGTGGATAAGATTCTTGTTGTGCAACAGGAAGGGGGAGATGTAGGACAGAACGTGCTGGAACTTGTCAGTCAGAGACCCTGGGAGGAGTGAGATAAGGCTTTTGTTTAGAAAGGAATAGAGACTACTGGCTCCATGCAGATGAGCACGGGTGTCTGTGGTTGCAAAACAGTGGCCTTGATGAGAGGAGCTGCTGCTGTTGCTGAAAGAAGGTAGATGTTTAAAAAAGGCTCATTTGTATTAACCAATCCGTAATTGCCTAGTGTAGTGTAAAAACCAATCAGTATGAAACACGCATTGTATAACCACTATAAATATGTGCTTTAAACGCAATAAATCAGACGCTTTTGCTTGTATCAAGCTATGTCCCATCTCTTAATCGCGGCATATTGTTTACTAATAATCCATGCAATTTTATCCCTTGCAATCTCACAGTGCTCCTTGTTATGGCCAGTCATACTAAGAAAGGGGTCTTGTTTCCAATCTTTTAATGAACTGCATTGCAGCTAATTTCACACATGCAAACATATGAATTTAGGACAACTTCCTTGAAAATCAAGGAATAGATTAGACTAAGGTCCACAAGCATTTTGAAAATTACCTTTGAAGAATTTGGAATAAATACATAAATATTGTAATTTCACATAAAAATAAGAATCAGAAGCATCCAGGAGATATTATTCTAGATTCCTGCTTTTTAAATACAGATTTTTTCAGGTTTCTCGGTATTTCTCCAAAATTTGTAAAGGCAGCCTTCAGCCATAGCAAAAGGGTTTTGTTTAATCCTCACTAGGCAGAGAGAAAAAAAAAAGAAATCAATCAAATCACTGTCCTCTAACTTCATTATCTGAACATCAAGCAGGTATTCCACAGAATTTATGCAGTATTATAAATGGAATGTTTTGAAAACAATATGGTTGCAATTAAATCTTACACCACTGTCTTCTTGTTTTTCATTGTATCTATTACAGCTACAACAGTTATTACCAACTTTCACCACTAGGTGAAATCAGCAGTTTAAATGCTATTCTTGTCATTTTGCTGCTCAGTTCCAGTTCTTCTGTTAAATTAGCGCCTCAGGAATACATGTAAATTACATCACTGTCACAGTAGATTTTATGGCCTGTGGAAATCCAGCTGAACCAGACAGGACCTTACACAAACCGATAAGACTTGAAGTTTACTTTGCTTTGAGCCGGAAAGACAAAACAACCCACACAAGTCACCTTAAAACTTATTTCTTCTTTGATTCTATGATACAAACACAAACAATGTTTTGGCCTTGACCAACAGTGCAATGCAAGATTTCTCAGTAAGCAGCTTATTTTCAGCCATGAAAACCCGTATCACAGTAATTTGCTGTTTATTAAACAAACAAATTAACAGAGTAAATAGCAGTCCATTTAATGTGATACAGAATTCATTTCATGCTCTGCAGCTGATACTTTTAGGTCACTGACTTTTCAGTATGATTAAACAAGTCCTGCATATGAGCACTTAATTCTACCTTTCCCTCAGTGCGCAAGAGCAATTGGTTAAGTGTTATTAATGATGATTCATAGAATTATCAATGCCATATATTTCACTATGATTTACTGCTACTTTGTTATAACACTTCAGCGAACCAAATCTCATTAGTATTTCCTATTTCATGAAAGCTACTAAAATATGCCTCATGCTTTAAAAATATTTAGGATTCCATTAATATCTAGTGATAATTATCTGTTTCCGTTTAGGTTATTTCAAGTAAGGTTTTTTTTAATTGATCTTAAAAAAAGTGATCTTCAAAGACCGCTCTGCACTATAACTGACAGAACAACTGCCTCGAGGTCTCACTCCTATAAACATTACAAACAAAAAAAATGCTGTTGTGAAAGTTATTTTCTATTCCATTTTGCTCTTCAGTCTCAAACTAAACCAATTTTCAGAACACAAATAAGCAGAATATTTAACAATACAATGCAGACACACACCTTTCCTCAGAAATGCAGAAGGGTCACAAGTTATGCAAAACATTTTAACATCTGTAACAGGCATTAACAATCACAAATGTGTGATGCATGTTCTAGATGAGTGCAACCTCCTTTCCATAATCCACGCAGGACTTTTCCTCTCTTACAGGGACTTTACTCTTTGGTTCTAGCACTCATCACAGCTAACGAATCAATAAACACAGAATGAGACTTCCATCTACAGGTTTAATAATTACTACAGCATGAGCAATGGCTTTTACAAATAACAGACATTTGGTAGATATTTATAGTCCCTCTGAAATTAAATTATGCTTGTGAAATTCCCTTTCATGTACTTTATCATTGCTGAGGTATTTGAAAAAATGATTCTGTAGCTCAAATTTATTCTAGCTGTACAGTACAACCAAGCCACAATGTCTCCAGAAAATTAAAAATTGAGTGACAGGAGATTTACAGGATTAGTAGCAAATGTACCAAAACACTCTGGCACACATTTAAAAAGCAATGCATTTAAAATTACTCATGTGACTGAATATACCATTTTATTAGCCTTAATGGTTCCTTTAAAAGGTTTTGCAGTGCAAACGGTTTTCTCTCATCAGGATATCCCAGGTAATCACACCAAGGGGAACTATTTAAAATTACATCTAGAGCTCAGCAATTTCCATGCAATAATCTCTTTCAGATACTTACTCTACTTCACACATACAAAGACTATAACAAAATGAAAACAAGAAAAGGAAATGTAACTAACCGAAATTATTTTAAATTCAAAGGTTAATAAAACATTGGGAATGGGTAATCTTTCTTCACATGGTGCATCTCAAAATTAAATATTTCAACTCTGAATTTTAATTCTTATACACTTAAAACCTGCATCTGAAATAACAGTTTCAGTAATTCTACGTGTTTTTTTTTTTAAGATTCTACACCATACAGGAAGGACACTCCAAAAAAATATTTTCATTAATTTTTCAACTTTAAAGTAGGAAGACAATGTTAATTAGCATAAATTTCATTCTTTTGAAGACTTTAAATCCATAATAAATCTGACTTCTGAAAGAAATGTTCAATTTCAAATAAACTGTAGGAAGGAAAGTGTTCCAAGATCTATTCTTTACTTCCATTTCCAACTTTTTACCCTTTCTTCTTAATATAAAGGATACAAAGATTACGCAAAACATTCAGGAAACGGGATTTCCTTAAAATCATGACAGATTTACAACAGATTCATTCCCTATTGTTTTGGTCACCTTTCCTGATACACAATCCAGTACCTTGATCTGCTAAGCTTAATATGCAGTGGAAATTTCAACATTGATCAAGTACCTGAAATTTCACCCTGGTCCTATAATTAAAGAGAAAAATCCTCAGATTTGGTAGTCATCTACCATAGCTGACTTCCAGCTCAACAATAAGCACTACTTAAAATAAAACTGCTTATATCTGTAACAATGGCACATACACACTGAAGATTCCTGAAATCCAGTGAGTATTTAAGTCCTTACTGCACATCATAAGCAATAATACTGAAGGGATCGAGTCAAGACCACAAAGATCCTGACACACAAATTACCAACCTGAGCACAAGAAAAGTTATTTCCAAATATCAGAACTTTGATTTCCACAACAGTTTCCTACCTGAGGACACAGCTGCTGCCTCATCTTGGTCATGATTTTCATGCCACTGCATCGTTCGGTAGTAACTGAGCATGACTTCCCAGAGGGCTTTGCAGAGATCAGCAAGGCATGGAATGTAGCTGTCTGATGTAATATGCTACAGAAAAATAAAATAATAGTGTGAAATGTAACAATTGTACTCATTTTCCTCAAAGGCAAAACAAACCACACAAAACTCTCCATATTCATACAGCTGAGGTCTTTGACATGTAGCAGTTTCCTTTTCAAACATATTTTCAGAGCTGATGAATGCCTGGTTTAAGCCAACTAATCAAACAGTGTCTAAAAGTGCAAACTTTATTTGTTAGCACCTTTTTTTTTTTCCAATTGGTCATTATATTATGATATATATACCTCTTATATTTATGGAACAGCAAGGTAGATAGAGCTAAGGGTCAACACATCTCACTATAAAAGAGGGATGGAGCTTCCCCTGTGACACGCAAAGACTGCACCCATTCAATGACAGAGATACTCATACTTCAGTACTGCACAGAGGTCATCCTGGTTGTCTCCCTGCTGGACTGAATGTTGTATAAAGAAGTAGTTTACCAACAAACAAACAAAGAGCATAGATATCAGCCATCCCACCTCCTTAGTCCACTCCAGTCCAAAGAGCAAATAATGACTTAAGATATTCATTAGGTGAAGAGTATCGATTTGATCAAAGAGACAGATTTGCAGCAGAGATATCCAAGAGGAGACTGTCAGGTAAACAGATGAATTTGAGAAGGGGACTTGTTAAATAAAGACGACTGTTGCTTATCTCAGTGGCAATGGCAAGTCACTTTCATCTTCATTTGCTGAAGAAGCTCAGCCCCACAGCTTATAGAGAAGAGCAAAGTCCAGCTAGGCAAACGCAATTTCAGTTATACTATTATTTAAAGATTCTCAGAGAAGCCTGGAAATTAGCACTTCAAACTAACACTAACACAGAGAATAGTTCATAGTTTCCCACTGGAAAGCAGACACATAGTAAGGCACTGGAAGTAGACACATATTAAGGCTCATATTTTAGTCTTAAATAATTTATTCCCTGACAACTGAATGAAGAGATTAAAATCTGTTGGCATTTTTTCTCTGAGAAGTTAGAAATGGAATTGCTATGATAATCCAGTCTGATTTCACAAATGCACTGCAGTAGGTTAACACCAACACTGAACAACATGCTTTGTACCAGAGACCAAAATTTCCCACCTGCAGCCTAAATATCTAATAGTTACCAAGACAGTAGAGAAATATCAAAAAAAAAAAAATCAGTACATTTCAAGGAAATTCCTGCACTATCTGTAGTACATTAAAGTCCCAAAGTTTTAGTACCTTCCTTTGTACAAAATGCCAGATTCCCACTATTGCAAGGTCACATAGCTAAAGAAACATCTCATGAGAGTTTTGCAAAAGGAAAACCAAATAGAAACAATAAGGTAATAACTTTTTAACCATGTAGTTAAACCCACTTTCTTTCTGTGCATTACAAAATTTGGTATTTCCAGTGATCTGAAAAGATCCTTCTCCACTGTAAAGGGTAAGGAACAACTTGAGCACTTAAACTGTATTTCAGAAGATATCAGCAGGAGCTCAGTAATATTGCTTGCAAGTGTAGATAAAAGGACTTAGTATTCTAAATATTAGCAAAGAATGAGAAATAAACTAAAGGGCATACAAAAGGATAAACCAAAAAGTCCTCAGAAAAGTGCATCAGAAACTAAGAAATGAAAACAAAACTAACCCTTGAAGACTTAAAGCAGAAATACAAAAGGGCTGCAGTGCAGAGAACAGAGATCAGGGCTTGCTGGCTTTCTTCAACTTTCTTTCATCTCAGTGGAGTGCTAATACCACCTATCTGAACATTACTCATTCTGTTCATTTGCCCCACAGCCTAGAATCTTTCCCTAGGCCACACCATCCTCAGAAAAAGATAAAAACATCCTCCATTAAGAAGAAGAGGAGGGTGATTGTTGTAGGGGACTCCCTCCTAAAAGGAACGGAGGGACCCATTTGCAGACCGGACCCGCTCCACAGAGAGGTCTGCTGCTTACCAGGGGCATCAGTGAAGGAGGTAGCTAGAAAACTTCCTTCCCTGGTCCACGAGACAGACTACTATCCTCTGATAGTAGTCCAAACTGGTAATGATGATCTAGTAAACAGAAAGACCAAAACCATCAAGAATGGCTTCAGGGCGATTGGGAAAATGATGGAGGGCTCTGGGGCACAAATAGTATTCTGCTCCATCCCAAGACTAAATAGAGAGGAGCTGGAAGTCAGGAAGAAGAATTCGATTAATGCCTGGCTCTGAGCCTGGTGTGAGGAGAGGGGCTTTGGCTTCTTTGATCATGCGGTGGCTCACGCACCCCCAGGCTTTCTTGCTAAGGATGGGACACGTGGGTCTCCTAGGGGGACTAAAGCTCTTGCTAAAAACCTAGCTAAGCTCATAAATCAAGCTTTAAACTAGATGTGAAGGGGGAGGGGGGTGAGCCCAGGCTAGACAGGAACGAGCCTGGACGTGGGGCAATGCTGATTCGGAGAGGGTGTGCTGGTGAGGCCCACCAGTACATCACCACACAGAAAGTGGGGGAGAACCCACCTCGGGGTGCTAAGGGAGATACAGGCACTCTGGAGCTAGATACTCCAGTTACCAGGCAACTGGGAATGAACTCTGCTCCCTCTAAGAGGGCTGAAGGTTCGGCAGCTCAGCTGAAGTGCATTTACACCAATGCACGCAGCATGGGGAATAAGAAGGAAGAGCTGGAAGCTGTCGTAAGGCAAGGAGCCTATGATGTTGTTGCCATCACGGAAACGTGGTGGGATGGCTCATACAACTGGAGTACAGCTATGGTGGGGTACAAGCTCTTCAGGTGGGATAGGAAGGGTAGGAGAGGAGGCAGGGTAGCCCTCTTTGTAAGGGAGGACTTGGACACCATTGAGATGGATTGTGGCAATGAGGAGATTGAGTGCCTGTGGGTTAAAATCAGAGGAGCCCACCAGAAGGTAGATTTTGTGATGGGAGTCTGTTACAGACCACCCAGCCAAGGAGAAACAGCTGATGAGCTCTTCTATAAATAGCTGGGGTTAATCTCTAGATCAATGCCTCTTGTTCTTGTGGGAGACTTCAATCTTCCTGATATCTGCTGGAAGTACAATAGAGCAGAAAGGAAGCAGTCTGGGAGGTTCCTGGAGTGCATGGAAGACAATGTCCTTGCACAGCTGGTGAATGAACCAACAAGGGAGGGTGCCCTCCTGGACCTGCTGTTTGTGAACAGAGAAGGCCTTGTGGGGGATGTGGCAGTATGTGGACGCCTAGGACAAAGCGATCATGAGATGATAGGGTTTTCTGTTCTAGGTGAAGTGAAGAGGGTGGTTAGTAGGACAGTAGCATTAAATTTCCAGAGGGCAGACTTTGAACTCTTCAGAAGGCTGGTTGGCAAAGTCCCATGGGAGACAGTACTTAAGGGCAAGGGAGCCCATGAGGGCTGGGAGCTCTTCAAAAAGGAAATCCTAACAGCTCAGGAGAAAACCATCCCAATGTTCCTGAAAAAGAGCCGGCAGGGGAGAAAAACGGCTTGGTTGAACAGAGAGATCTTCAGTGATATCAAGAAGAAGAGAAACGTTTATGGGCTCTGGAAGAGGGGACAGGCCTCTTGGGTGGACTACAGGAGCGAAGTGAGATTGTGTAGAGAAAAAATCAGAAGGGCTAAGGCTCAACTAGAAATCAGATTGGCCAAGTCTGTGAAAGATAACAAAAAATCCTTCTATAAATATATAAATAATAAAAGGAGGACTAGGGAGACCATACAGTCCCTATTGGACACAGAAGGAACAACAGTGACAGGGGATGAGGAAAAGGCTGAGGTACTTAATGCCTTCTTTGCCTCAGTCTCTAATTGTAAAGAAAGTCGTTCTGCCTGTGTAGAAACCCAGGAGCTAGAGGAGCAAAATGAGGCTCCCATGATCCAAGAGGAGGTGGTCAGAGCCTTGCTAGCCCGACTAGACACCCACCAGTCTATGGGGCCAGATGGGATTCATCCAAGGGTATTGAAGGAGCTGGCGGATGTGCTGGCCAAACCCCTTTCCATCATCTTCCAACAGTCCTGGAAGACTGGGGAAGTTCCACTGGACTGGAGGCTGGCTGATGTTGTGCCCATCCACAAGAAGGGTCGCAGGGAGGATCCAGGAAACTACAGGCCTGTCAGTCTGACCTCAGTGCCAGGGAAAGTCATGGAACAGGTGATCTTGAGTGCTATCATGAAGCATATGAAAGAGAACCGGCTGATCAGGCCCAGTCAACATGGGTTCACAAAAGGCAGGTCTTGCCAAACTAACCTGATCGCCTTCTATGACAAAGTGACTCGGCTGCTGGATGAGGGAAAGGCGGTGGATGTGGTCTTCCTGGACTTCAGGAAACCCTTTGACACAGTTTCTCACAGCATTCTGCTTGAGAAACTGTCAGCCTCTGGCCTGGACAGGTGCACACTCTCCTGGGTGGAAAACTGGTTGGATGGCCGGGCCCAGAGAGTGATGGTAAATGGTGTGAAATCCAGCTGGAGGCCAGTGACAAGTGGGGTTCCCCAGGGCTCAGTGCTGGGTCCAGCCCTGTTCAATGTCTTTATCAATGACCTGGATGAAGGCATTGTGTGCACCCTTAGCAAGTTTGCGGACGACACTAAGCTGGGTGGAAGTGTTGATCTGCTGGAGGGTAGGGAGGCTCTGCAAAGGGATCTGAACAGGCTGGACTGCTGGGCAGAGCCCAATGGCATGAGGTTTAACAAGGCCAAATGCACTTGGGTCCTGCACTTGGGGCATAACAACCCTATGCAGTGCTACAGACTAGAAGTCTGTCTAGAAAGCTGCCTGGAGGAGAGGGACCTGGGGGTGTTGGTTGACAGCTGACAGAACATGAGCCAGCAGTGTGCCCAGGTGGCCAAGTAGGCCAATGGCATCTTGGCTTGTATCAGAAACGGTGTGACCAGCAGGTCCAGGGAGGTTATTCTCCCTCTGTACTCGGCACTGGTGAGACCGCTCCTCGAATCCTGTGTTCAGTTCTGGGCCCCTCACCACAAGAAGGATGTTGAGGCTCTAGAGCAAGTCCAGAGAAGAGCAACAAAGCTGGTGAGGGGGCTGGAGAACAAGTCTTACGAGGAGCTGCTGAGAGAGCTGGGGTTGTTTAGCCTGGAGAAGAGGAGGCTGAGGGGAGACCTCATTGCTCTCTATAACTACCTGAAAGGAGGTTGTAGAGAGGAGGGTGATGGCCTCTTCTCCCAAGTGACAGGGGACAGGACAAGAGGGAATGGCCTCAAGCTGCGCCAGGGGAGATTTAGGCTGGACATTAGGAAAAAATTCTTCACAGAAAGGGTCATTGGGCAGTGGAACAGGCTGCCCAGGGAGGTGGCTGATTCACCTTCCCTGGAGGTGTTTAAGGCGCGGGTGGACGAGGTGCTAAGGGTCATGGTTTAGTGTTTGGTAGGAATGGTTGGACTCGATGACCCGGTGGATCTCTTCCAACCTGGTTATTCTATGATTCTATGATTCTATACTTATGTTAATTACTCCTGATGAATTAGTTTATCACAATCCACATTCACTCATGTGAAGGTTCTTAGACTGTAAGTCAGAGGGGCACCTCTTTGAAGTGAAATGGTTTTCAATACAGATGTATTGTTTACTAGTTGAATCTATGTGTTCCCTGGAGTTTGGAAAAGAAGCAGAAAATGGATCAGAATATGAACCTTAATCTCCCTGTGACCATACTCTGATTTAATAAATTGCAACTGATGGAGTGGATCCTTGAGTTGATGAACTATGATGAAGTCTTAACCTGTGACTGAAACAAGGGTGCTAAAGAACATTCAAGGTAGAAATATAATTTCAAATTTTAAATCAACACTAGAAGCACCCAAAATCTCTCACCCACTCCCTCCCCTTCATTGAAGTTTAAGAAAATTTCTCAAGGGGTAACAGTAAAATCACAAGTGAAAGAATTAGATAGTGAACTTAAAATACTACTCAGAATACAGTAATTTATACTAACACTTTAAGAAATGAAACAAAATACACACATGCAAGAAACTGCATCTAAAATCCATACTAGAGGAAAATACATGACTACATCCAGTCTGTGATCATCAGGCTTTTGCATATCAACATTACAGCTGTCTTTTTTCTTACACAAGAAGTGCTATCAACCTGATCCAAAGTTCGGATTAATGGGAAGACTCCAATTAAGTGGGTACCTTTACAACAATCCTTACTGAAATGCAGAGTTACAGAAACTGTGACTACTGCCTAAAAAATAATGCAAGGAATAAAGGTCACTGGAATAAAGTTCAAGGACAATAGTGAATGCAGTAACTAGCATATTATACTGAAGTTTTGAGTTACTGGTCTCCTGTTAGCATCCTACGATTTACTTCTTTACATTCATTTGGTGTTAGTGTACACACCACCTAAAGTGGTAAGATTCAGTGCAATCAAAATCCACATTATGTTGTGAATAACCGATCTCTCAGTCTGAGTTGTACTAAGAAACCACAGCAGCTCCGATGTTATTTTAATAACCAAATCCCTACTAACATCAGGTAGACTTACAACAGGGGAAATAGGCAATAATTACATACTGTACAGAGGTCTTTGTACTGTAACTTCTGAAACTTGGTGTCTGTGTTTCCTGCACACAGCTCCACATATCCAAGGACTACTTGAAACACGGTATTGTGAATGGCTTGAGTGAAGTGCATATGTAACTGGTCCATTGCTGTCTGAAAGAAAAGGAATAATATAAAATAAAATAGTAAAAATAAATTTTGCATGCCATCATTTTTTAATGTAAATCTTCAATACTGAACATAGGATATTGTAAGCATGGCCCCCAAAACTTTGTCTCAAAAGTATCTAACATAGGACTTTGCAATATTACAATATGGCAACGTAAAAGATTCCAGGTGTTACCAGTAAAACCCACTTCCCCAGCCATCTTCTTTCTGTTACTCACCAGTTCTTTTTACATTAGCACTACTAAATATTAATTTTATGCATATAAAATATATTTAATTATAGAATTTACTCATTCATTCATTTACCCTCCCAATCATTGATGAATGTGTCAAAAAAATGAGTTGAGAACAGTGCTGGTTTTCTGACTGGAAGCATTTCCAATTAACATAAAAAGGTTTGCTTTGCAATTACTAAAACTAAAACCAAAACTACAAAGTCTTCAATCCATCCACCTGCCAAACTGAGTTCTTCCTTGAAGAATATGAAGTAGGATTGCGTGTTACAGAAAGGCATGCACATCATACCTATAAATTCCTTATGAAAACCCTCTTTGCAATTAAAAAACAGGACATTTGTATAACAAAACTTACTTCTTTCAGAAAAACAAATATCAGTACATGTACTACAAGCAAACAACTATATAAGTTTTAGCTTAATCATGCCTAAGTTTCAGGTCTGACTGTTTCCAAGTTATTTAACCCTTGTTAATAAATCATGCATAACATTAGTCTATTTTGGAAACTGAATTTTCTCACTGTTTCAAGATACGCTAATAATTCATATATATCGTATACAAAAATTGATAAAAAATATTTTAGATGCCAGAATTGAGTTATGAGATCATGCAAATTTGAGAACGTTTGTCTGCTACTTGCTATTTGGCATTCTTAACTACCCCCATAAAAAACAAGCAAGTAATTCTATTTCAATTCTATTGCAAATAACCAATCTTCTGCAGCTATTCCTAACTTGAATTAGTCAAATAAAACAAAATGACAAATGAAAACATGAAAAGTACTGAAAACACTGAAGGTTCCTGTCATTTTGTTTAATAAGAAAGGGTCAAAATGAGAGATATTTCAGTAATGATGGCAACTAAATTATTCTCAGGACAAGTTCAAAACACATACTTTAATAGTAATGAAAGAATGTCAAAAGCAAGTCGCTCTGTCATGAGAACAGAGCAGGCAAAACCATGCAGTAACAAATAACACTTTTCTTTTGTTCAGAAAATTCATTCCTCTCCAACAAGAAAAAGTCTGCCTTTCCCAACATATCATCCACTAGACTTTGAAGCAGTGAATGCATTACTACTACTCCTATTGCGTAAAGACAGACAGTGCATGCAGTGCACTAACAAAGGAAACATCTACTTAATTTCTCTCCTGGTTCTAAGTTGCAGTCTTTAGGCACTCCCAATAGTCCTGCACATCATCAAAGTATGGCAAAAGAAATCCATTTCTATCCTACTGCAGAGCTACACTATCATCACCGCCAAGCCACTGAAAAAGAACCCAACCATGCTAGAAAAACTCTAATTAGAAAGAAACAAAAAAACGCCCAAAATTTAAAAACAAACCGAAAAAAGGCATTTTCATTTCAGACACACTTCTGAATACTGGAAAAAAAACATTAAAAAAAGAAAACAAGCATAATAAAGAATTAATGGGGTTCTTGTCCTTTCATCAGGGTACAGGCAGTTTGACGTGACCTTTAACAAATAAAGCCTTCTGAAGCTATCTCTTCTCTAAGCAAAACATCATTGCTATACTGGCATCACCATGTTTAGCCTCACTATGTTACAAATGCTGATCACTAACGAAGGCCAGGACCTTCTCATCTCCTTACCCTCCTTGCCTTCCATGGGATCTCGGTGCGACATGCCACACTTCGTATCTGTTTCAGAAGGAAACGGGTTCACTGCCTTTCTAAAGAAACCATTCTAAGCCTCAGGGCAGTGCACTAACAGAGGAGAACGATATCCTATCTGAGAATTTACACGTATGTCTGTTCACAGAAAAAAAGGCTCTAGGCACACAGAGACATAACTTTCAGCACACATCCACAGTATAGGTTTGACACGCCCTGTGTCATGTTTTGTTGCCAAAAAAAAATACCTCCTCACATCTTCATTTCTGTCACATTCAAGTACAATACAAAATAAGAATGCACACATACAAGGTACAGGTTGTGCACAACTCAGTCACATGGACCTAGTTATAAAAAATACTTCTCAAAAGCCCAAATACAATGAATAACACAAGTAGCATTATAAATTGAGCTGAAATATGGAACCGTTAGGGTTATATCCTGTCCAAAAGGCTACGTTACAGTAATACACAGTTTAACTTTACCAATTACTGTTAAATTATCTGAGCATTATGAACCTTTGTATACTCATCAAGATTCATCAGCATTAGGAAATTAAATTTCTAACACAGTATTTAAAACTTCACGCTGTTACACTGCTTTTCTTTGTAACTTACTCAGAAGATGAATACTAACCTGCGTTTTTCCAAGCAGCCTGTAAGCCTGCTGAACCTTTGTATAATGACTAATATCAAAGTTCTTGCATATTTTGGAGAGTGCTACGTCCAATTGTTCCTATATAAATGAAGGAAAAAATGTTAAATACTTAAGATAAACAGGCCAAATAATACTTTATTTAAAGAACAGCAAGTGAGGAAAAGATGTTTATTTAAACAATCTAATAATTATTCTTATACAATAGGCAGGACTGTACGTTATTGAACTATTCTGAGGTGTTCAAATGCTACTTCTTGCAACCTGCAGCACTTCAGTCTGAAATTTCTGTCAGCCAAACAGTTCCACTGTTTTCAAGAACAAGCACTCTAAAAAGTACATTAAATACTGAAGTGAAATTCAAATTGGTGTTTACTTTGAGAAGGTCTAGCACCACAAATATTGGAGAGCTAGGATTTCTAACTTGATCTACTCCTACTCCCAAGAAAAACTCAGATCTGGGTGAAAAAAATGAAAAACCACCTTAGTTGTTTCAGCTCAAGCAATTCAATCACAGACTTATTAACCCTTTGACTGCCATCTAATAAATGGAATTAACACTGTCCACTTAAAAGCTCATTGTGAAAAAAGTATTTTATGGAGTACTCTACCACTGCAATGATCAGTACTTTAGGAGAAGAAAAAGTGCAAGCGTGTGTGCACAGACACACACGCGCAATTACTACATCTGCCATCAGAGCTGTGTCTGAGCATACTGCACAACAGTGCAGTAAATGAAGTTCATCTATTATGTACGCAGAATAAAAAAAAAACCAACTTAAATACAATCATATACTTAATGACTAACTAAAAGCTTCCAAGTGCAGCTTAATAACAATATCCCTACTCGGACGCTGTAATATATTCAGAGATACACAGCCTAACATAAGTTATTTTCAATCAACAATGCAAGAAAAGAGAACAGGAATCAACAACATATGATAACACACATGGCTAGCAGATATCTTCTCTCCTTGCAAGTCACTAAAGCTATGTCAATTCTTATTATTAAGGATGTTGCAATGTAGTTTTGCTCTTGCAAAGAGAAACCACAGGAGATGGTTGTTTGGTCCCCATGTACTTTTACTTATTCTGCTGGGAAAAAAAATCATTGATCACTTTATTAGCCACAAAATACTTTTGGATTTTAATCCTAGAGACTGGGAGAAGAGGGCAGAGTTGCTGTTGGGTCTGAGGTTGTATGTTTTATTTTGTTGGATTTTTTTTTTCGTTTTAAGTAGATCAATATTCTCTTTAAGCTCAAAAAAGCAAAAGTTGAATACAAATACTGCACTTTGTCCTAAGCAAAATAGTAAAAGGCCAAGTAACCTAAAGATTTCAAACTCCTCTAAAGGTTACTCAGCAACTGGTATTTCAGCCACACAGATTTTTAAAAAATGGTTTTCCTTCTCCTATTTCATGTAGGACAGTGGTACAGAGAGACAAGGATTATCACACTGCCCATGAAGAGAGCTCTTAAACACAGAACACATTAATCTACATTAATCTTCTCAGCTGCATTTTTCAATGGTTCCTTCCACTATTGCCACCTTGCCTTTCATTTGTAACATAGTATAAAAGTAAGATCAACGTTAAAAATTAGATTGCAAGAAGAAAGAAGAAAAAAAAAAAGGACATTAGCAGAGGCACTTAGCTATTCAGAAGACTCATTATTAAAATATTAGCTACCAGAATATGATTCTGTATTACCTAGAGCACATATTTCACAGGAACATTCTATGAAACTCAGGATGACTTACATGCTTGCATCTGTATTAGACATAATTCCAGGAGAAAATAAAATACTTTCATAGGAAGGAAATAAGATATTTCATTAAATTCACAAATAATAAATAAAAACCTCGACTATGAATATTTGGCTACCTGTGAATTGCTATCAACAACCAACATGGTACATGTGTCCTTTTAAGCAACTTCAGTGTTTGCTGACAAGGAATAAGAGGTATGTAAATGAAAGCAATAGGAATGAAAGCTGAGTGATCTTAAAAAAAAAATGAGTTTAATGACTGGTCTATGTGAGAATGAGAAAAAAACAGCCATCTCATTAGCTCTTTTGAACCAGCCATGCTCTGAGTATATATCAGTGAAAGTGTAAAAGAATAAAAAAAAGACTTTGCAAGAAAGTGAAAGTACAAAGGCATAACTGAAGGAAATTTAAGTTCTAATTGTACAGGGAATTAAATATCAAGGTACTAATACATGCACCAATCTGACTTTCTAAAGAGCACATGACCAGAGGCTTACAGTGCTGCTAGGATAGCTAATGCAATTTCCTGCTATGTATTACAAATACATCTATAGGCATTACGTGTACTACATATACATATTCATATCTATATTAGTAGACTTACAAAAGCTTGCCAAGTTCCAGCTCAAAATTACCAAGTAATGCAGTTAAAAGAATTCCTATTGTTAGTGAACTTTTTGCTACCATTTTCCAGCAAGACTCTTGCCCTTTTATATTAACTTCCTTTTGCAATACCACTTATCAACTTAAATTAATCTTCCATCTTATACACTTCTTTCCCATTTCTTCAAGTCTTATTCCCTATGGCTTAGCACTGGCACTATCTGGCAGTTTCCATAGTGCTGACCTCTAAAATTGCCAGTGAAACTGTCATCTCTCATGTAGCTTATAGAAACCCATTTGCATGCTGCTAATTTACTTTTCACAACTATTTAGAAGTAGTCTATAAAGAATTCAATGGAGTTCACGGACTGAAAACCAACGTGCATCCTGACTACACAGGGAGCATACTATTACTCACTCAAAGTAGGCACAATTAGTGACCTGGGCTCATAAGTTTGATAACATATTGTACAGCATTTAAGTTGACCTCAACACAGAAGGCTCCATGACTATAGTATTCTAAAGTTGGTATTTGAAAGAAATGTGCACATTCTATAACTCTACTAACTTACACTAAACATCAATATATTAATTCTTACCTCTATTTGTTCCAAGGTGTCTTGCAGTTTTGAATTCAACTCACTATTAATGAAAGAAAAAAAAATATTTAAAAATCAAACTACTGACCATGGTAACTTTTCACATCAAGTTTCTCATTTCCAAAAAACCTATTCTATAGAATCATAGAATGGTTTGGGTTGGAAGGGACCTTAAAGATCATCTAGATCCAACCCACCTGCTGTGGGCAGGGACACCTTCCACTAGGTCAAGTTGCTCAAAGCCTCATCCAACCTGGACAACCTGTTCCTGTGCCTCATCACCCTCACAGCAATAATATAATAATATAATAATATAATATCCTAATATCTCATCTAAACCTCTACTCTTTCAGCTTAAAATCATTATCCCCTGTCCTATCCCTGCACACCCTGATTAAGAGCCCCTTCCCATCTTCCATGTAGGCCCCCTTTAAGTACTGGAAGGCTGCTACAAGGTCTCCCTGAAGCCTTCTCTTCTATAGGCTAAACAAGCCCAACTCTCTCAGCCTGTCCTAGTATGGAAAGTTCTCCACCCCTCTGATCATCTGCATGGCCTCCTCTGGACTCAGTCTAACAGATTTATGCCCTTCCTGTGCTGAGGACTTCAGCACCAACACAGCACTCCAGGTGAGGTCTCAGGAGAGCAGAGTAGAGAGGAAATAACACCTCCCTCCACCTGCTGGCCATGCTTCATTTGATGCAGCCCAGGATGCAGTTGGCTTTCTGGGCTACAAGCGCATGTTGCCAGCTCAATGTTGAGCTTCTCCTCCACAAGCACCTCAGAGTCCTCTTCAGGGCTGCTCTCAATCCATTCTCCACCCAGCCTGTATTTGTGCTTCGGATTTGCCTACTAACAAGCCACAATGCAGTAATTTTATAATAAATCATAAACCTTACTGTGTCACACTAGCATTGCACACTACTGTCACTACTGAAAGGCAATTGTTGCAGGCAGTTGCAGTATTCCTAACACCTGAAATTAAATTATTTGTTGCAGCAGCACATTATCCAATGTTTACACTGCAACAGTGTTAAGGTGGCCCAGACAAGACCCCACCTTTCTAGGATTTAGCCAAGCATTCAAAGACATTCCCATCTCCAAAGAAATATGTGCTCTAAATGTTTTGATGTGGTGCTCTGATCTACAGCAGAACATAACCAGAAAGGTTAGGGCTATCAGTGCCTTTACAAACTATGGTGTAGTAACTTTCACTTGTTGCTCAGGAGCCCCTTACAGACACATTATAGGAAAAAAGGAATTAAGTTTACACAAGTCTCAGAAAATATTTTTAGAGACCATCATTTTGCTTCTCTGAGCTATTTTTGGTATAGGTAAATAAATAAAAATAGCTACCGTAAGAGAAACTATTTGGGACAAAGAAAGGCACAATTGCTCCTTCCCAATAATCAGCTTTAAAAATTTCAGAACACCAGTCAGAAGAATAAGATGCAAAATATGACTGCTATGTTTTTGTTTGGAAGGGACAAAGCAACCAAAAAATAGACAAGATAGTCTTTCTCTTCAAGCGGGAATGTATAGCGTTTGTGGGATAATCACCATATCTGATTTTAGACAGCTTACTTCTGCACTCTGAATCCTCTCCTAAGGGTCCTATATTAACTATCAAAAGACAGATTCCAGCTTCCCTACCTGGTTCTCTCCACTTAAATAAGACACCCACGACCCCTGTTTATTCATACAATCATAGAATAATAGAATAACCAGGTTGGAAGAGACCCACCGGGTCATCGAGTCCAACCATTCCTACCAAACACTAAACCATGACCCTCAGCACCTCGTCCACCCGTGCCTTAAACACCTCCAGGGAAGGTGAATCAACCACCTCCCTGGGCAGCCTGTTCCAGTGCCCAATGACCCTTTCTGTGAAAAATATTTTCCTAATGTCCAGCCTAAATCTCCCCTGGCGGAGCTTGAGGCCATTTCCTCTTGTCCTGTCCCCTGTCACTTGGGAGAAGAGGCCATCACCCTCCTCTCTACAACCTCCTTTCAGGTAGTTATAGAGAGCAATGAGGTCTCCCCTCAGCCTCCTCTTCTCCAGGCTAAACAACCCCAGCACTCTCAGCCGTTCCTCGTAAGACCTGTTCTCCAGCCCCCTCACCAGCTTTGCTGCTCTTCTCTGGACTCGCTCCAGAGTCTCAACATCCTTCTTGTGGTGAGGGGCCCAGAACTGAACACAGGATTCGAGGAGCGGTCTCACCAGTGCCGAGTACAGAGGGAGAATAACCTCCCTGGACCTGCTGGTCACACCGTTTCTGATACAAGCCAAGATGCCATTGGCCGCCTTGGCCACCTGGGCACACTGCTGGCTCATGTTCAGTCGGCTGTCAACCAACACCCCCAGGTCCCTCTCCTCCAGGCAGCTTTCTAGACAGACTTCTCCTAGTCTGTAGCACTGCATAGGGTTGTTGTGCCCCAAGTGCAGGATTCAGTTGTGTTAGATAACCTGGATAAAATACCCTCCAAAGATAGGTCTAAATAGAAAAAAAATTAAAAATTTTATCAGAAATAACTAGCATTAAACACTAAATCACGTAGCCATTATTTCTTTGTTGTTTCTCTACATGTGACAAGCCTGCAAAGAGAAAAGCCTCCACAACAATTTCATGTTACTACATCTCCTGCTGGAGTTTACGAGCATCTCCTGTCACTCAGCTCTTTTATCTATCAAGAAGACATTAGAACAAAAATAAGAACCTTGCTCTGCACAGTATCACTCCTCCTTTCCATCTTTAGAACTAGACACAGCATAGACCATCGCCTCCTGTGTATATACAAGTTCACATACTGAAATTAACCAGTTGAAATTATAGAAGCTGCTGACATTAGCAGAAAACGATGCAATGCACAGGTAGTCTCTGCACAGACAGAACAAATTAAGCAACTGTACTGCTTAAATACTATGAATATTTACAAAGGCCCTAAAGGTAGCAGGTACCATATAAATACAAGTCTATGATTCCTTTCAAATAAATGTCAGGAACATGCTGTGCTGCTAATCTAGCATGTCTTTATATTTCAAATTAAAGTAAATAAACACATTGATTTTTCACCTCAGCCAGACAACTTACGTGCTCATACACACAAAGAACTTGCCCAACTACTGCAATCCACACTGAAAGACTTCCCAGGCTCCAAAAAGCATTTCTTGATTATTGCAGGTGATCACATTTGACTGATTTCATTTGTATCTACCACAAAACTTCATGAAAACTAGTTCCTGTATTCCACTATTCTTAATGCCAGGCAAGCCTCAGCTTGCAATTACCTGCTGACACAAGAGCCTTGGGCAGGTCAGAGACCTGAGCCCTTATGTCACAATTCCCAGTAAATGTCCCAAGACAGGAGCCATACCAGAACAGTATATACTTCTTTCCTTTTGGGAGAGGAGGATGGGGCAGAACTCAAAAAAAAAAAAAAACCATCTTTTTCCACATGAAACACAACCAATGTAAAACTGCCATGTGTTTCTTACCCATTCAACTCCTGTAACAGTGCTGTCTTCCCACTAAACCAAGGGTTCAAGCACCAGTTTTAAATACAAACATTCATAGTTTGTTTATTCAACCAAGCCATGATATATGAAGGTGTTTGCAAGAATACAGCCTACATTTACGCTGACTACTTTATGAAAAGATGTAAGATCATTAAATTTCATAAGAAAAGTAACTTTGATGAAGTATTGAAATGAAAATGTGGAAATGCAGTGTCCAGCTAAGTCTGTACGCATTTTCTAAGCCAGAATTACAAAGGCAGTGCTTGGACATAACGGCTGCATGATTATTATGAAAACCCATTTACCATAACTGAGAATTTAATTCAAGGCATTCATTTCATTCATTAAAAAAATCTATTAGGAGTCTTTTTTTTTTTTGCATCCCAGCCCATACAAATCTAAATTGTCACATTTTTAGAAGGCAAATTACTGCAATAAAACAGAAGCAACATTTTGACCCAAATATAACAGACAGAATCATCCTATTATATAACAGTACATTTTCCTTCAGAGTTTTCAAGGGAGCCTACTCACATCAGAAATGATTGAGAAGCAGAATGCAGAAGATTTTTACTTATATTTTTAAACAAAAACTAATCGCATAATGCAAGCATTCCCTAGAAAGAAGACAAGAGAAAAGAAAAAGAATAGACATTCAGCTGATTATTTGAAAGGCGGATGAACAGCCACTCCCAAAACCAAGGAAGTCTTAGGAGGGAAGCTAAAGTGCTTACCTCTTCAGATTATGTATACATCAAAATAGAAAAATTATAAGCTTCATAGAAAGGTTTAAATACCCTGCTGTTTAAGAACTACACCCACTTCCTATCACCAGCAAACAAGAAAAATGTGAAGAATGATTGTACAGAGGAAGGTACCGATTCTTGTCACGTGGACAGAAGACAACAGGATACTGTGAAAATGTCATGGTAAAGTACAGAGGTGTAGCTTCACATAGGCACATTATAAATACTAGCATATGTCTGTTTTCTTGACTAGCTGTCCTTTTCTGCAGTTCTAAACAGAAATGCAAAAACATCCATTTGGTCATTTATTCCAGACCCCTGCTAGTGGAATGTTATTCCGTTTATTACATATTCCCATAGACTTCTGAAAGTAAAACAGTGCACAGACGCCAAAATGCATGTACTGGGGCTGAGATTTAGAGCTAAAACATCCTTCTGCTCTCACTACACTAACTTAAATAAGCTCAAAAAAAAGTCTCAGAATAAAGAAGGAGTGGTGCTGTTTTCTGTTATCACCCTTTCTTTCAAGAAACTGTCTTCTTGGATACAAGGATATCTTTTTAAGGGCAACAACAAAGTAAATCCTTACAGCTATTTGTCAGTTATCTCGTCAGTATGCTATCAGATTTAAGATAGTATGACCTTTGCAGTTAAATATTTCAAATGGCAAAAACATGAACTGTTAGTTTAAGTTCCAAATTTTGCTATACTGGATGTATTGTAGTGGAGACAAACTTTGAAGCTGCAATACAAGCTTGAATTGATTCAACATTAAACAGAAACTTTTATATCATTTACACAAAACAGAATTTAAGTCAAAGAAATTGTGTAATTAAACATCTCAAAAGAGCAAGGTTTTCCAGAGCAGCACTGTAAGTTTCTAAGAAGTTGACTTGTATTTTCAAGCTGTATAAATGTTGCTAATTTCTCCAAAAGAAAAAAATGCAGTGGATATGCAAAATCATTTAAATTAATGTTTGGAGACACAGAGCATCTGAAAGAGCAGTAAATACTAGGGAGAGTTTACAGAACAGTATAGACAAGACAGGTATGGAAGACTGCAAGATCTATCTTACAGAGCAAGAGCCAAGCAGAGCAAAAGATATTCAGGAGTCATGCTGCTTCTCAACAACTGAAGGGAAATCATGGTCATTTTTCTTCACTCAGATAAATAAAGAATATTTTTCATTTGCTACTATATAAGGGAGGGATTCCAAATTTTAATATATGTTGGCTGTACAGTCATTTTATAGCTACACACAAGTTACATGGAATAAAAAGAAAGCAAAAAGCAGCTTTGAAATCTGACTTCAGAACAGAGAAGGGCTTATTTCCAGATACAATTTCTACACTTTTTTGGTGCATCTTCAGATTCTGAAACAACTATACTTCAAAAGCAGAATCGAAATTGAAAACCAGGATTATGGGTAATTGCTCTGAAGTTGCAACAAAGCACACATTTAGAGGACAGAGGGAAGTAAAGCATTTGTTTTCATACGTTTTGGTCCTTCTGTGTTAGTCAGTGTTCTGACAGGAGATCAAGTAATGCCTGAATTTTACCCACAAATTTACAATTCTAATTAAAAATAACACAAAACGCAAATCTAATGATCTTCTTGGTGGATGAAACGTCAAAATTCACTCTTTATTTACTCTTTATTTTTTACTCTTTATTGTTATATCCGTTATGACTTTCAATTTAATGCTTACACATTATTTTTTTTATCTTTCTAAAAAGCAGTGGAAATGTCAACTTTCGCTAAGCCAGGAACTGCAGATATTTGGATTAGTTCTGGTTCTGAAGGCAACTTCTCCAAGACAGCATGAAGCAGCTCTGCACTTGCTAATTTTATTGCCAAGAATCAGAGTAAAGTTATCCTCCACAAGCCATGAAGCTGTATGTAAATTAATTCTAGAATATAAATTTGCTTATTAAAAAAGTAGCTCAGGTGTCTCTAGGCTGCAGGTTACAGCACATTTATAATTCAGTTTTAGTTTAAACTTTTCCTGCCAACATACTACAACAATTACAAAACAAACACAGATTATATAGTGTAATGATTCAGAAGAGTGGTTAATAGTGGTACAGTGAAGGGGGAAACTACTGAGGATGCTTATGCTTCTTTTATAAATGCATCAATTTTACTTTTCTAAGCAGAAAATTAAATTTCAATTCAAAGCTGCTTTAGAGAGCGACACTTAATGATCACTGTTTTATATTACTCACAAATAAAATCACACAGAAGCTGAAATCTGCCCAAAGTCACCTTACCTTATACAATTGTAGTGTTTGAAAGTGCTGGCAGCTTTCTGGCATTCTAAGCACAGCTGAATAGCTCCTGGATAGTCCTCTTCCTTAGGATAAAATACAATGGAAAGCTAATTTGGCTTTTGAAGCAAACACTGTAACACATATTACTGCTTGCATGCTTACGTATAAAATATCAAAACTAAAATATTTTCCCTTTTACCTCTATACAATAAAGTTAAAGGAAATGAGTGAAGTTCTACTGCAGAACTTAATGTGCAAGCAGTTTAGAATTACAGACATGTTACCAAATGTGAAAACATTTTGCATAACCTTATGCAAAAGAATTACTGTTTAGTTTACTTCCCCATTCCTACAAAATGTATCAGAAAGCTTTTATTACAAAACTACTAACATTTTCCCAGCTAACTTTCAAATCTTTGTTAATACCATACCATCTCTTAATGAGCAAGGAAAGAATTTACTTCAGACACTGGCAGGCTGCTGCCATAGTTTACAAAACCCAAAAAGAGACAAGGGAGACACTCCTGCACTATGCCCAAATAAACACTATTTTGTTTGACACATTCTATGGCTTATTAGAAAGTAATTTAAAGACAACTGGCTCATAAAAGCCTCCAGGAAAAAACAACATGCTTTAGGAAAAAAAAATATGGAGACATTGTCCTAATTTATAAGGAGAATATCAAATAGGTACACAGATCAATCAGGAAGTGCAAGAAGACACCACAACAAAAACAGAGGCAAAACATACATATTAAAAAAAACCCAAAACAAAACAGGATCTTGCTAACAGAACATAGACAGGACCTTGGAGTTTGTATTCTATTAGATACAAGGCCAGAAAGGCTCTTGGAGGAAGGAAAACCCTTTTTAATAGTTAAGAGCTTCCCTCTTTTATCCTAATTACATCCGTTATATTACATGCTTCTGAAAGCTCAAAGTCATTGATTGAAGAGTAAAAATGCAAGGGCAATTTATATTCATCTTTTAGCATAAAGGAGTTTTTGAAATGAAATTGGTTTTAACCGCAGCATTCTAATGCAGATCAAGCTTAGCTAAAACCACAGAACCCCCCACTCACATTATCCATTAGATCAAAACAGAATAGTACAGTGGTCTAAAATGATTGCTGTATTTACAGCTCTTTGCATTCTTCTCCATCCCAGTACTTGCTCCATTAAGTCTAACAAAGCTCAAAGCAGAAAACCTGTTTGGATAACATATATTACTACTATATTCCATGTGCACCTCACCCCTGTAAGGTACTATAGCTTCATGTCTGGTCGTTCTTCAATTGGGAACCCTATCTAAATGTTCTTCTGTGAATGCCTACTAATAATGCTCATGCATATTCTAAGCTTTCAAGTTCTTCATGCAGTAAAGGAAAAAGATTAACCAACATCTGGAACATCTGATTGGGGGCAGACATTAAGCACAGCTCTAAAACTGCACTCAGCCAGAAAGGGCAGTCCCAGCCCTCAATGTTTAAAAATCACTGGCAGATTATGATAACCAGACATTAGGGTCGGTGTGTGCATGCAACACCCACACCTCTGTCTCAGGATAAGTAGACAGTGAAGAGCTGATTTCCTTTGAAAAAAAATAAAGGATAGAAATGAAAAGCTAATTATTGCTTAGGGCTTAATGAGCGGAAGGTA
Source organism: Phaenicophaeus curvirostris (assembly GCF_032191515.1). Lineage (NCBI taxonomy): Eukaryota > Metazoa > Chordata > Aves > Cuculiformes > Cuculidae > Phaenicophaeus > Phaenicophaeus curvirostris. Next base: position 25,497,749 of record NC_091397.1, on the reverse strand, counting down.
ATCTAAATTAACAATAATAACCCTGTAAATTAATACCTTCTTGCTTGATAAAGAAGAGCAAAGTACACTGACACAAAGTGTATTACCCAAGAGTTAAACTCAAAGAATCTTAAGAGCTACAATTATTAAGACTCAATTTCCAAATTTAGTAACTAGGGGTTATCATAATGACATTCCATGCACTATTACCTATAAATATCCAGCAAACTAGCAAGTTAAAATTGCTACACTACATGATTAAAATATAGTTGTCAATAAAATCCTGAAACTGTCTTTCATACAATTTAATCACCTTAAGATAAGATGTTGGTTTTGCTCTGTGCAGTATCTACTGAATTTTTAGGCAGTACATACACTGTATCAGTAGAATTTTCAGTGTCATGGTCTGCATGGTACAATGTTTTCTATAACTGACATAATGAATAAGGAGAGAACTTACTATACTTACAAATAAAATACTAAGTAGGGAGCCCATACATAAATTTGAGCAGCGATATACCAGTGGAATTACTTTATCAAGACACAGCATATCAACAATCAGCTAAAGCTCACCTTCTTTTTTCTTCCAAATACCAAGCTAAGGCCAGGAAAGAAGCATAAATTAAAGGTAGGGAGGGGAGTGAAGACTCTATAGCACTCTTAATGAACGAAGTCAAGCCTCAGTGCTCAGATCTAAATGCAGGACTGAGTCTTTGACAGAAAATACTCAACTCACCCCACCCTGACACAGAGGCCATCTAATTTGATACGAAGTATTTCTCACAAGGTTTAAAAAAAGAATAACAATATAATTTCACCACATGCACACACTCACACCCTGTTTGCAAAGCGAATGAAAGAAGGGACAAAATTAAGGTGACTGACAAAAGTAGACTTAGAATAGCTTCAAACTATAATAGTCTGGCATGGGCATACCTCCAACATCTCACTCAAACGCACATCAGTTCTTTGCTGAAAATAAAAAAAAAAAAGATTACTACACAGAAATTAAGAACAACATTTTGCAATTGAACAAAAACAACTGTACCTACCAGTGTTTTTATTGTTCTCAGAGACTTTAGCAATCCAATAAGCAACTGTCGTTTCCTTTGATTTGCAAGAAGCCCCAAACTAGTTTGTGTGAAGCCCTCCTTTGCTATATTCAAGTGTCTGCATAAGTTAAAAATAAACACAATCTTCAGCAATACGTAAAATAAAACTTCTTTCTAATAAATTCTAACATATCCATCAAATTACATGCTAGAAAATAAGACTCTCAGCATTGTTAAGGAAACCCAGAAACTAAGATGATACCAACAGGCTACTAAGAAGCTCATGTTTTCCCTTCTGCAGAACTTGTCCCTGGATCAACCATATTTCTCAACAGGTTACTGTTTTAAAGAGAACTCCCAGCTGAAAAAGTGAGAGCTGCAAGAGAGAAAGCAGCTGCTATTTGTTTCAGCATCTTTAACTAACATTGCTAATTCCATTTAGCACATAAACAGGAAATAACATTGGCAAGCAAACTTCCTGGATTTAGATTTCTTCTTAAACAGGTTTTCCCCCTTTTGATCTCTTCCATTATTTATGCAAGGTACCTTCTTCCGTTTGTGCAAATAACAGCTGCTAACTGAAGGCCAGCCTGCAATGAGGTAATACGCTCAAGTTCCTACAGAGAGACAACAGGTCAAATAAACACACAAGTTAAAGTCATGCTACATATCCAAGAAGACTAGTGATTAATAGGTTTCTCTTGAGATGCTATAATGACTTTGTTGGGTTACCTTATATGCTATTTGTTTCATCACTTTTTATATAGGCTAGGTACTGGAATGTAACCTGAATATAAACTTACATTCTAAAGTACAATTCTCTTTTGAAGAAAGATACTTGAAATCCTTTTTCATTACAGTGGAACCATCTATATTTATGTGCTGTACACAAGAATTCCTTAGCCAAAAACATTCTTTAGCCAAAGATTCTCTATACTAAGAGTGCACCACAATAAGATGATTAAAGCTTTAGGGACGGAAGCACGGGGTTTAATTAGCATTAATACATCAGAAAGCAGCAAAAAAAAAAAAAAAAGTTCTGTTTCACACAGCATTTTCTTGTTTAGAAGCATTTGATGTCACTCCATAATAAACATTAATTGCATCCTGTTGAATTTCAGCTAAATACTCTTGAACACAGGTGACTTGAATTTAGCTTGATTCTGACTTTGTGAAGTGCTTGGCATAATCTCAGCTCCTTTAAAAACATACATTAACTGTATGATTCTAAAGATATGACAAATAAAAACAAATTTAAAGTTTAGTTCAATTCAAGATCACTTCCTGGTCAGTCTCCAAAGTTACAAGTAATTCTCACAAACCACAGAGCTGACCCAGTCCCTCCTTTATGTTAGTAATGTCACTTTGCGAAAAATGACAGCTGAGTTGCTGATATGCATAACATCTTAAGAAACCAAATTCAACGATTATTTCCTGAGCACCTGCTTCTCACTGAAGCCAAACCTTGCAAATGTCAGAGCTATTCAAAAGCCCATTGTTGCCTTTTTCATGAGGAAATGCATACAATAAGGAGAAACTCCATTCCAGTCTTGCCTCTTGCAAAGCTTCTGTAAGATCTCTGCTTTGAGCATGACTGAACGGGGAGGCTCAGGGAAAGAGTGTAACCTAATGGTCCCCAGAGAGGGAGTCTTCAATCCAGCATTTAGGGCTGAATACATTTTTGCTGTTCTCAAAGTCAATCTTCCACTCATTAGCTGTTCCTAAAGCACGACTTTCCTTCTAGGGAGAATGGGAAATTATAATCTCTCGCCTTCCACCTGTGCCATGCCCTTTAAACCCATAATAGTGCCTCTTAGGCCAGTAATTCATACTAGGAACTGGGTGCAAAACATGACCCTCACACTTCTCTTTGCACTGTGGAAACGTGTCCAGGAGACAGCCAACAGCATTTTTTCTTCTTCTAATAACCTGTTATTGTAATGGGACACTGAGCTGGAGCTGCCATTATGAAGTACCACAGCACATCAGGAAGTTTATTTCATGAGTCAGTGGGAAAGTGAGTCCCAAGATGCCCACCACAAATCTCTGATAAGTCTACTGACAAGAATAACTCCATGAAAGCCAGTGCCCAGAAGTAACACTGAAGACTTACTGACTTAACCAGGCAAATCTGCATTTGAGAAACATTTTTCAAAGATTCTTATTGGCATGATGGATTTTTAACTGTCTCTTGGGAACATCTGAGAGAACTTGGTATAAAACACATACACCTCACTAAAATGTTTCTGGGGTGAGAATATTATCATTACACAGAAAAATGTAAGAGGCACATTCTCCACAGGACTGTTATGCATTGAGGGAGTGGGAGTTTAAGTGAAGCTGCGGGATTCAGAAAAAGCAGCACTCGCTCAGCATCATCAATCCTGCACAACAGCAAAATTATACCAGGATTTGATACCACTTAATTACATTTTCTATTCCCCCTCTATGTGATCTTATGGAGACTCGACCACTGTAGCACCGACCCAGCCTCCTTCTGCAATAGCCCCCCACCTGATTCCTTTAAATAAAACTGAAATAATATTTCCCTTACAGTTGTTTTCTTTTTTCCACCAGCTACTGTAGGAGATGACGCCCACAATGCTCACCCCCCTCATTTTCTTTCAGACAGGAGCACTCCTTCTACCCAGTAAAATGCAGAACACAGATGGAACACTCACAAGGTCACAAAAGCTAGATGTGTGGGCCTTGAGTGCAACAGAGCACAAGAGGAAGTTGTGCCCTCTGGATGAAAAAGTAATTCCAGCTCAATGACATCTAATTTTCCTTAACACCCAGAGGGTACAAGCCCTAGTCTGCAGCAACTGTGTTTTCAGCTGAGAAGCAGGATGCAAAGAAGAGAGGGATTGAACAGGGAGAGGCAGAGGGACTGGAGAGGCAGAGGAACTGGAGATTCTTGACCAAAATGAGAATTGCCATAATAACTGGTATGACAATGCTTAGACAAGGCACTGTACACACAAAGAATTATCCAACACTACCACTGGATATTTCTCAGAATATTTTGAACAGCAATCCCAATTTTTCACTTTTCAGAATTCTCACTGTTGCTTCCTGGGGTGATCAGACAAAATCGGGTAAAGCTGGGCAAATATATAGGGGCATTAGTGCTACAGACTAGGAGAAGTCTGTCTAGAAAGCTGCCTGGAGGAGAGGGACCTGGGGGTGTTGGTTGACAGCCGACTGAACATGAGCCAGCAGTGTGCCCAGGTGGCCAAGAAGGCCAATGGCATCTTGGCTTGTATCAGAAACGGTGTGACCAGCAGGTCCAGGGAGGTTATTCTCCCTCTGTACTCGGCACTGGTGAGACCGCTCCTCGAATCCTGTGTTCAGTTCTGAGCCCCTCATCACAAGAAGGATGTTGAGGCTCTGGAGCGAGTCCAGAGAAGAACAACAAAGCTGGTGAGGGGGCTGGAGAACAGAACAGGCCTTATGAGGAGCGGCTGAGAGAGCTGGGATTGTTTAGCCTGGAGAAGAGGAGGCTGAGGGGAGACCTTATTGCTTTCTACAACTACCTGAAAGGAGATTGTAGAGAGGAGGGTGATGGCTTCTTCTCCCAAGTGACGGGGGACAGGACGAGAGGGAATGGCCTCAAGCTCCGCCAGGGGAGGTTTAGGCTTGACATCAGGAAAAATTTTTTCACAGAAAGGGTCACTGGGCACTAGAACAGGCTGCCCAGGAAGGTGTCACCTTCCCTGGAGGTGTTTAAGGCACAGGTGGATGAGCTGCTGAGGGTCATGGTTTAGTGTTTGATAGGAACGGTTGGACTCGATGATCCGGTGGGTCTCTTCCAACCTGGTTATTCCACGATTCTGTGATTCTGTTCTCCAGGCCTTTCACCAGCTTTGTCGCTCTTCTCTGGACTCTCTCCAGAGCCTCAACATCCTTCTTGTGGTGAGGGGTCCAGAACTGAACACAGGATTCGAGGAGCGGTCTCACCAGTGCCGAGTACAGAGGGAGAATAACCTCCCTGGACCTGCTGGTCACACCGTTTCTGATACAAGCCAAAATGCCACTGGCCTTCTTGGCCACCTGGGCACACTGCTGGCTCATCTTCAGTCGGCTGTCAACCAACATCCCCAGGTCTTTCTCCTCCAGGCAGCTTTCTAGACAGATTTCTCCTAGCCTGTAGCACTGCAGGCACCAGAGAAGCTTCTTTTCAAATCCATTATAATCCCGTGAATTCATATTTCCAGAAATGCTTCTTAAAATGGTCATGTGCCAAAGCCTTATCATTTCAAGGACCTCCAGCTCAATACACCCTTGATTCTTTTCACTCTTTAGATACAGGTTTAGCATACATAGACAGCTAGTTCCAAGGAGGCAGGGCATCTCTGCTAACAAATTATTATATCAGATTTAATCACAAATGAAAGAAAAGCATCATTATAACAGCACCAAATGGAGTGGTTTACTCTCTAAAAGTGACTGTTAGTTGCCTTACCTGAACATATGCAGGCTGTTTTTCTAGAATCAAGTCCGCAACTTTCTTCGATACCTTAAGGAGAAGAATATTACATGTGACACATAGCAATCTCAATTAAGTAGGCAATTCCTCCACTAAAGTTCTATAACAAGTGTGTGCTTGTGTATCATTTGGTTCTGTAGTTTTCAAGTTTATTAATAAATAAGCCATAACAAAGTAAAAAAACCCAAAAAATATACTATCAGCTTTCCTTAGGAGCATGATACGAAACATGTTTATAGTTCCATCTAGGAATTAGTGGTCATTTTTAAATTAATCCCTTTCCTCTCTGCTTGTTAGAGAACATGCTAGAATAGAAAACAGAAATATGGGACACTATAGATGTTCACATTCTGCTTGTGCTACTGCTAGAGTACAAGCTTAAGTTAAACATCTTCCATGAAGAACCAGACACACATTTCTTGTTAAAAGTTTTGGCTTTGACAGTTTTTGTTCAGGTTGTGGGGGCTCTTGTTTGGTTTTTGTTTTGTTTTTTTCTAAAAGAAAGACAAATCTAGGTCATATTTCCTGGAAACCCACATTCGTTCACACTCCTATTACTCATTAGCCATATGCACTTTCCAGTTCACATGTTTCAGGAGCAGCCATGCACCGAAACTACTCCCCTAGCCGCAGCCAGTTCCCATCAGGCAGGTAGAATGGCCAAGGCATTGATAACACACTTTAGGATTATCTAGCATATGTCAATGAAGCTGTCTCAGCCTTGAGTGTATTTCCTTGCAAAACTAGGTCACCAACACATACCTCCTTAAACCTGAAACCAACCAACCAAAACACCAATACAAAACTGAAAACCAACACCCGTTTTGAGCTTCTTCCCTTCTACCTCTTGGTGAGAAACGTGGAATATTCATTTGCTCAGCTTCTCACTAATACTTTACAAAATTTCATACACCGATTCTGGGAAAAGCAATCTTAGAAGGAACTTATTCTCTATGTATTGTTAATGATCAAATACTATACTTCTGTACAATTTATTCATTTATAGACATGAACTAGGATTATTACTGTTATTTTACTTGCAGGTACTCCCCAGATGCCACAGTTAATACATTCAGTTCCCATACCATATTATTCATCTTTAAAAGAGGAATGAATCAAGAGTCAACGTATGAATAGAAAATAAAAAGCCTGAAATGTAAAAAGTACCTTTCAGAAGCTGCAAATCTGATTTCCCTCCGTAAAATAGGGATATTACTCATAGTTACATCTCACTTATTTTGTTACATAATAATTGTGTACCAGTATTCACTAGAAACGCTTGCTGATGATTAACAAATTGGCAATCGTGGGTGAAAAAAACAAAAATAGTCATCCTATAGAAAGAGTTTTAAAAGCAAGTTATGTTTTATGTTGCCAGAAATCCCTCAAAAAAAGTTATTCTATCACAGTATTCAACACTGTTGAACAGTCTGGCAACACATAGGAAAAGCTGAAGATTCAGAAAGTTGAGTTTCTAAAGAAAGAGTTAGGACATTTGCTCCTTGTTACAATATTTAGCATCAAGATTTATTTACATAATTTTATATAAGTATATGATTTACTGACATGATTTTCCACTATAAAAGCACAAAACAATATTAAAGGAAAAAAATGTTAATTTTCTGAAGTGCTTAAGAAACCAAAACTTCTTCAGTTACATCTCTGACTAGTCTTCTAGATAATGCAACAAATTGCTTGACGGTACAGAGGAAACAGCTTTACTTACAGCAGCTTGCTGTTGTTTTAATTTGTCTCTGTACTCTTCCAGTTCTTGAAGATTAAGTACTGGAGGAAGCCTCTGTGTGTAAACAACAAATTAAATTCAGTCAGAAATTAAAGGACATTACAGAATCACAGAATCACAGAATCACAGAACAACCAGGTTGGAAGAGACCCACCGGATCACCGAGTCCAACCGTTCCTACCAAACACTAAACCATATCCCTCAGCACCTCGTCCACCCGTGCCTTAAACACCTCCAGGGAAGGTGACTCAACCACCTCCCTGGGCAGCCTGTTCCAGTGCCCAATGACCCTTTCTGTAAAGAATTTTTTCCTAACGTCTAGCCTAAACCTCCCCTGTCGGAGCTTGAGGCCATTCGCTCTTGTCCTGTCCCCTGTCACTTGGGAGAAGAAGCCAGCACCCTCCTCTCTACAACGTCCTTTCAGGTAGTTGTAGAGAGCAATGAGGTCACCCCTCAGCCTCCTCTTCTCCAGGCTAAACAACCCCAGCTCTCTCAGCCGCTCCTCATAAGGCCTGTTCTCCAGCCCTTTCACCAGCTTTGTCGCTCTTCTCTGGACTCTCTCCAGAGCCTCAACATCCTTCTTGTGGTGAGGGGCCCAGAACTGAACACAGTATTCGAGGAGCGGTCTCACCAGTGCCGAGTACAGAGGGAGGATAACCTCCCTGGACCTGCTGGTCACGCCGTTTCTGATACAAGCCAAGATGCCATTGGCCTTCTTGGCCACCTGGGCACACTGCTGGCTCATATTCAGTCGGCTGTCAACCAACACCCCCAGGTCCCTCTCCTCCAGGCAGCTTTCTAGACAGACTTCTCTCAGTCTGTAGCACTGCATAGGGTTGTTGTGCCCCAAGTGAAGGACCCGGCATTTGGCCTTGTTAAACCTCATGCCATTGGACTCTGCCCAGCGGTCCAGCCTGTTCAGATCCCTTTGCAGAGCCTCCCGACCCTCCAGCAGATCGACACTTCCACCCAGCTTAGTGTCGTCCGCAAACTTGCTAAGGGTGCATTCGATGCCTTCATCCAGGTCATTGATGAAGACATTGAACAGGGCTGGACCCAGCACCGAGCCCTGGGGAACCCCACTTGTCACTGGCCTCCAGCTGGATTTCACACCATTTACCACCACTCTCTGGGCCCGGCCATCCAACCAGTTTTCCACCCACGAGAGTGTGCGCCTGTCCAGCCCAGAGGCTGACAGTTTCTCAAGCAGAACGCTGTGAGAAACTGTGTCAAAGGCTTTGCTGAAGTCCAGGAAGACCACATCCACCGCCTTTCCCTCATCCAGTAGCCGGGTCACTTTGTCATAGAAGGCGATCAGGTTAGTCTGGCAAGACCTGCCTTTTGTGAACCCATGTTGACTGGGCCTGATCACCCGGTTCTCTTGCATGTGCTTCATGATAGCACTCAAGATCACCTGTTCCATGACTTTCCCTGGCACTGAGGTCAGACTGACAGGCCTGTAGTTTCCTGGGTCCTCCCTGCGGCCCTTTTTGTAGATGGGCACAACATCAGCCAGCCTCCAGTCCAGTGGGACTTCCCCAGTCTTCCAGGACTGTTGGAAGATGATGGAAAGGGGTTTGGCCAGCACATCCGCCAGCTCCTTCAGTACCCTAGGGTGAATCCCGTCCGGCCCCATAGACTTGTGACTGTCCAGTCGGGCTAGCAAGGCTCTGACCACCTCCTCTTGGATCATGGGAGCCTCATTATGCTCCTCTAGCTCCTGGGTTTGTACACAGGCGGAACGACCCTCCTTACGACTAAAGACTGAGGCAAAGAAGGCATTAAGTACCTCAGCCTTTTCCTCATCCATTTCCTCAGCCATTTTCCTCATCCATTACACTCACATGCAGAATCAACCAACCAATCAATTCTAGTAAAGAAACATTCATATTGCATCTGCAATCTAATTTGCAGAATTAATCCATTATTTCAAATTAAAGATACTGAAACAAATCAGTGCTAAGACAATGTATTATCATAATTACATCATAGAATATGATAATTATCTCAAAATCACTGTATTTTAAGCCATATATGTAACACAACCCACCTAATCATTGAAATTATGTCTCAGTCAGTTTGCTAAAAATACATCTAAGATATAAAACTTCCCCCCCTTCCCCCCCAGATATTTTGGCTTTTTCATGGTAGTTTAAGTTATGAAATGCCTGTTAGCACAACTGGTATTAATTCTACCACATTAAAAAAAAGAGACTCGATACAAATACTGAGCTAGAAGCTCCACACAGCTGCAAGATGAGGAGAGATTGTACAGTTTTGCATTAATGAAGATATAAGAAACAAAATAAAAAATAGCTCTTTGAAACAAGCATATACTTTTGACCCTCGTTTTTCATATTATATTGTCTTTTTTTTTTTAAGAAGACTGCTTACCTCTAATTCATACTTCACAATATCAAAGGAATCATTGGAAAAATAAACTTCTTCAATGCTGTTAATTACTTCCTGCTGAGCTTGAGGATCAGTTGGTTCTTCACACAGTTCTCTGAGATCCTCCTTCACAAAACAAAAAAGGATTTCCATAATGTACTATCACGTCATAACAAGAAAAAAATCTTTTATCAAAACAAGTATTTTTCAAAAGCCATTTACAACATTATACATGAAGCAATGGCCAGGAATAGAAAGATAAGTACACGGAGGCTTGTTCTTCCCACTGCAAACAGCAAGATATTTAAAAGTTTAAAAAGAATACTGTGGAAACTTCAGTGTTGCAGGTCACTTGATCACTTCTTCATCAATACACTTATAGCAAAAACGCATGTTGAGTCTAGAGGTTCTTCCTCCTGAAGTTCACAAAATCTCATAATAGCCTAAAAGTAAAGTGGCATGCTGTTTATCCAGAAGCAAAAAAAAAAAAACGCACCAAAAGGTAACAAGCAAATCCATAATTTTTTAAACCAGAAGAACGATCTTTGTAAATATAAGGCAGACAGCATCACTACAAATGCATAACTTCTCCCCGAGTCCTCAGAATTCACTTTAATAAAAGTCCTGTCATTAAACACCTGAATTTTTTACAGGCAAAACTAGAACAGATCAGCCTTCTTTGCACAAAATTAGTGCAAGATTAGTAGGGTAGTTTAAGCAGAGATGCACTCTCAGCTTCCTGAAAGCTAATATTAAAGAGGTGAAGATCTCCTTATTTGGTGTTACCATCTCCTCTAGAAGATCTTCTCAACAACGCTTACACTGGTTGCAACAAAGTGAGAGCTGAGCCTATGCTTCCTCTTCTCCTCGTATACTGGACATTTCAAGTAGTATTAGTTGTCTCCTGAAGGCTCATTCATCAAAGGAATTAAAAGCCTTTATCAAAGACTCAAAAGGCAAGACATGCAAGGATATTCTTTCAACAAAAATCAAGATTAAAAGGTTCAAACTGCTTGATTATGGAATTTAACCCCCGTGAAGTGATCCAAAGGACTGAAGTGTCCCACAAAGATCCCAACCCTCCCAACAATGCCAAGTTGTTACAGTGGGACGAAGTGCCAGTACTTTCATAACCAAGAGCTCAAGGGCTTATTTCACCAGCTAGAGGCATCAGATTTGAGATTAATCAACTAAACAACTACTAACTTGCTTATTTCATACATCAACTGAAATAAGGTCAATGCATACACGTTATGCCCCATCCCTGAAGGCGGTTCAAGGCAAGGTTGGAGGAGGCTTTGAGCAACCTGATTCAGCAGAAGGCTGCCCCTCCGATGGCAGGGGAGGTGTAACTGGGTAATCTTTAAGTTCTCTTCCAACCCAAACCACTCTATGACTGGTTATGAGGCAAAGCAACATTTTAAATACAAAGCAGGGTGCTGTATCTCTACGTGAGCAGTTTGGGGGACCAAAAAAAAAAAAAAAAAACAAACAACAAACGGAGTGGGCGGATGGAGAAGCCAAAACAGCAGCTCTGATACAGATAAACCCGGATTTCCAGTACACGGAGTCCCCGGGCGGAGCTCGGGCGCCACCCGCCGGAGTGCGGGCAGAGCTGCAGCAGCTTCGAGCGCGACGGGGCAGGGGCCGAACCGGGGACAAGCCAGCGAGGAGCCAGCCCCCTGCCCTCCGCTCCCGTAAAGCCTCCGATCTGAGAGCGCCTGACGGAGAAAGCCGCCCGCAGCGCTGGCACCTCGCTCCCAGCCCCGGGCACCCAGCAGGAGGCCGGGCGAGGGAAAGCGTGGACGCACACAGGAGTGAGAGAAACGAGGAAATAATAGGCATAAATGTGAGAATTAATTGACAAGTTTTGCTGCAGCTGGTTTGTATGTTTAATTATCTTGTAAAGTATATCTGTCTTGTACCAAGAGATAATATTCAGGTTATCTCCAGACATGGATGAATAACCTGAAAGAATAAATGCTTTCTTGGAGTTGGAAGAATTCATTGATATGCTTAATTGTCTTGTGAGATGTAGCTGTCTCGGGTCAGGAGATAACCTGAAGGAAGCCTCCAGACATGGTTGGATAACCCCAAAAAATAAACATTGTTTAAGGACTTAGCAGTTCTTTGTCTAAAACTAGTATATATACCTACTGCTTCTGTAAAATGGGATGCCTTTTTTAGAAGGGCATCCAATTCAGCACTGAATTGTAAAATAAAAATATTATTGACTTTGCTGCAAAGACTCTGTCCTTTATCTTACCAGTGAATAAGTTTTTCTCACATAAATAATAATGGAACAACAATAAACAATAACTGCAAGGAAGAATTATGCTATTCCTTAGACAAGCACTTTAAAAGGGGTTTTAAGCACAGTTCTGCTCTCAGCAAGCCCATCTGCACCACCAGAGGCCACAGCAGCACCTTGCTGTAAGGCAAAGGCTGGGTTACCGATGTGGCACTGCCAGCAGACAGATGGTACCCACAGAACAAGACTGCAGGAAGCTAGCAGGGAAGAGCCTGCGACATCGAAGAGACAAGCAGGACTATATGCAGGCAAACCCATCCCTTAGCTCCAGCCACACAGTTCAACCAGCGGTGACACCTTTCCACCACATATTTCAGCTTCATTAAGAGCATGAGGCAAAAAGGAAAGGAGGGTAGGTTATGAGGGATGAGAACAGAAAGATTCCTGAAAAATAGCCCCTTTAGAGTCTTTTCCAACTTTTTAATCTACGGGTTTGAAATTTTCATCACATGAGGGTGCAGGGATAGGCAGAGGACACACATACTCAGATTTAATGGCACACTACTCTTGCAATAATTTAATTTATAAAACAATCAATCAATTATCTAACCATATGTATTCCTGTCAAATAAATATTCCTGTCAAATAATATTCCGGTCCACACAAAAATTTATTTCACTCTGGACTCCGTAACAAAGTGCAGCTCTATGCTGTATATCTATAAATTAGCTTAACTTCTTACAATACATTGAGTTTTAGCTGTATGAAATAAAAATTAAAAGTTATCCAACACAGACTACAGGGTCAGCTTAATTTGTCGACCACTGCAAATAGAATCATCTAATTTATCATCTGATGTGTGGCTACAAGTTTCTGCATGGTTGTTTGCTAAAAGAAATAAAGAAGATAAACTAAACCCAAGAGAACATCTTTAGGATTATTTGAGTTCTTAGTCTATTGGTATCTTGTCATATTGGAGAAATGAAATTATGTCAGTGCCACAGGTCAATGGTGACTGACATCCCCTGAAGATGTATTAAGAAAGCCATCATGGATATTCTGGATTTAGAGCCAAGTGGTAACAAATAGGGAGGGTTGTTTTTAATATCAGCACTTCAGTGAAACCTAATCAACTTTTTTTTTTTCTTTGAAGACAATCACATTTTTCAGCACAAAAATAAAGCTGATGTGGCTAGGAAAATCACTAGAAAACCATTTTATCCTGTGTCAGAAAGATTGCTCATCTCAGTTTTTCTTGCCAAAAACTACCTAAGAAAATATTCATTAAATAGACAAGGTTTTTCTTCATCTTGCCCATTCCTTCTAGCAAAGCAGCCTAGGGAGAACAACCCTCTAAGATAAACCTAATCTCCTATATGAATTACACTGTCTGCCACCAGCCTTTATGCCACGATGAACTGCAGCTTCCAGTCCATCATGCTCCACTAGTATCAAATACCTAACACACTCAAATCCAATCTATTCACTTGCCACTGAGGGAAGCAAAAATCCTTGGCTAAAGTTTATTCGCTGATATTAGATTTTTGTCATCCCTTCAATCAGAGATACAAAAACATTTCATTACATATATATGAAGCCCATAGCTTCAGGGGCCTCAAGGGAGGACAGATTTAATACTGCAGAGCTTGTACTCATGCATTTTGTAGAGGGAGAGAGAGAACATATATTAAAGCCCTAAAGGCCCTTTTCCACCTAAAACTTTTCAAACTATTTCCACTACAGTATATGTCTTTAAAAGAAAAAAAAAAAAAATTCAACATTAAAATCATTAAAATAGAATTTTATGTAAATTCAGCAATTCCAAGTGCTGTTTTGAATAGAAAAAAAACTATTAAAAATCAGAACAGAGGGAATTACGATGATAACTACATAGAGAACTTCACCACTGCTAAACTGAATCAATTAGATACACAGGATATCAGAAAGAGCAGCACACTGGCAAGGTGAACCCCACAGCATACACTTCAATCCACCTGCCCAGGTTAACACACATGTCCAGCAGTATAAAGTCTCCTGGCAATAATGGGCCAACAGTCTTCTAAGATGCTGTTTCTCGGGCTATAGTTTTGTTTAGCAAGAGACTTCACCTCCTATATAAAAACTGCAGCATTTGTGATGCTAAATGTGTGATAATTTTTTTGCCAGTACTTTGGATCATACTTTCATGGGAAGACAAATTATTCCGTGAGATAATACTTCCTTTCAGGTTACGGTTAGTGCAACCCTAAGCAGCAGGTCTCTCTTTCATAATGCCACCTAAACAGATCACTGAAAGGGAAAGATTAAAAAAAACAAAAAACCCTACGCTGTTTGCATCCACACACTTCTCACATGATTCTGCCTTCCTGCTCTCTGCAAATACAAGTTTACAGGTCTAGGAGCCTGTGGCAATTCCTTGAAATATATTTCAGAAGAGTCATTTAATTGCAAACTCATCTGAAATGCAGTTCAGCAAGTTTTAGATGACTTACCCAGCTATTTCCCGGTACGTCACACTCCCACTCTCCCTGTTTTCTACACTCTCTGTAATTCCAAAACCAATATTGCTCTGTTAAATGAAGCATTACTGTGAGAGAGTCGAAGTAAACACCTTCTGCATTCCAGTCACAATCAACTGAAAACTTGGGAAGCAAAGAAATTTTAAAAAGCTAACTGATACCAGTCAGAAAAATAAAAACCCATCTAAAAAGTTTCCAATCTAATTAGAAGCTGAAGGTCAGCAATAAACCATGCGCATCTACACAGGAAGTGCCAGGGGCCAAGTCTCTACTGTATTCATTTGGACATAGCACCACCACCCCCACCTTTGTCATGAGCCAAAACCACACTGTCAATTTATACCCCTCCATCGTGAACTTTGGTAACACCTATGTTAAAAGCTAATCCTAAATACCAGGATGAAGGCCCTGCTCAACAGATGCAATTAACGGGTACACTGCAATGTCCTACCACCATGAAATAATGTATAAAATATTTTTTTATATATATATACACACACACACACAACATCTTTTCCATTTATCTATATAAAAAGATAAATTCATGTATGATCTATGTCTTATAATGTATGTATAACTATATCTATAAATTCACCTCTAAAATTTTTTCTTCCTCCTCCCTCTACCCCCAGCTAATCCACAGTGAGGGAAGGCAATTCCACAGGGAAGTTTGTGTTATTCCCTTATCTTTCAAACGAAATGCCCAGAAACCTCTTTTGATCTTTCCTTCATCAGCATGTATACAGAGTACTTATTAAAAAGCCCTCATTCTACCAAAAGAAACATTACACTGTGAAAACAATTCTCCTGACAGAGAGAACAACAAATCCTAATCCACAGAACAGATATTCATGACAGTGCTGCTTAATGCACTCCTGAAATATGCTCAGCCACTGTTGGAGAAATAGAATCCCACACAGACTAAGAAAGTCACCCTTCTGTATCTATAGGAAAAAATAAACTTTCAGTGTTGTTTACCACCATAAGCAACAAAGTCAACTAACATTTGTATATAATGTTCAAGCTGCTTATCATCAAGATAAATGTAATCTAATTCAAAGTCAACTCATTAACTCGACACTTGAAATCAAGTGAACAAATTACCTATCTCATACTTTTGTAACAGAATGTACTACACAAAACTTTTATCAGCTTGGGAAACAAGAAAGCTGACAGTAACAGAATGCTTAAAAAATAATTACAGTTGATCAGGGCACACAGAGGAAATAAGGTATCTCAATCAAAAAAGATATGAAATCCCACTGCAATCAACCTTTTATTCTAGAAATCCAGCCCTGCAGTTCAGATTTGCCTTATTTACAGACCACATCACATACTTGAACACTTGCACACTCAATTCTTTATGTAACTGAGTTGGTGGTTTTGCAGGAAGCAAAGTAAAATTTGCCTTCATATGATGGAAGAAAATGGAATTTTTTCAAATAATTTCATTGCTTATAAATTAAAAAACTTGTAGCACATTCACCACTAACATGCTTGCCAGTAAGCCTCCAGTCAGCAAACCAGCAACTTCCAGGTATCAAGTCTCAAATGAATTTTGCTGCTTTTCCTCTCGGGGGATGCAACATCAACATATTCTTCTTCCTATGCTCCGCATTTGCCATTTGACTGCCGAACAACTGTGACAACCCCCATTTTAAAAACACGCTTTTGTCCCTAGAGTTAGCATTATCTGTCAACAGCTCATGCTTTTTCCAGTAATTTAGTCTTTCATTCTGCATGCCACTCTATAGCTTTAACTCAGCTTTTAAAACTTCCAGTAGCACTTGACAATCAATTTGGCAATACCACTTTTAACATGGAAGTGTGATGATGAAAGTGCAGCGTCACAACCCTTCTAAAATCAAAACAGTATTTGGCTAGCGAGCTTCAGAGTTTTGTTATTCAAGATACAAGCAAAACCAGTTATTAAAATGTGGCAGCAGAGCCTAACACACAGGCTTTCCAACAGCAGTATGCAACAGTTTGAAGATATGCTTTTACTCATTCCCTTTAAAAATCTGCACTTTTTCTTCAGTCTTTGCTTTTGCATTCAAAAGTGAATATCCTTTACCAAAGTTGTCCATTATTACAAAAAAATTATCGAAGGGCATTAGCTTATATCCAGCAAAGGTGCTTGATCCTATAACAAGTCTGATTTTTGACATCAGTATGTTGCCAAGCCATTGAACAGAGCTTCAGTTCAAAACAAATACCAATATCCAAAAGCTCAACAAGTTTCAACTTTTGTGCAGTACTAAAACCCAGTCTCCTTGATGGTTACTCATAACCACAAACAAAGGCAATATCTCCTTCTCTCCACCCCAAAAAAGTCTTGTTTTCAGGAAAGTATACCTGAATCTATGCTTACAGTGACAGGAGAAATATTACAGTGACTCATCCAATGTCTCATCATCTGAAAAGTAACATCCTACAATAAAGGTTTTAGCAAAGTTAACGAGGTATGATGATATAAACCGTTCCTTCAAAACAAAAGGGCTGGAAGAAAGGTTACTGTGACAAATGGCTTGGGATCACAGCCAGGAGACAAAGTGATCAAAACACAATAATTTTCCTCAAGATTCTTGTGAGCTAATGTTTTCATTTAATCAGATAGTCATGCAGCTTTATAAGAGTTTCACTCAATACAGCCTGTTGAACAGGAAAAAATCAATGTAAGCAACTCGGAACTCTGAGAATTACTCACCTAAAACATTTTGGAAGGGAAAAAGAGGTATTAGAAGACTGAAAAATATATAAGTCTTATTCTGTGGCACAGAAGTGATTAATACCCAAATTTCATCAGCTTTAAAAAAAGTAATCGTGTGCAAAGTTCTAATGTTGATGCAGTCTTGTCTTTTCAGGCAGAGGATTCATAATTACAATGAGATGCTTGCTGCAGAACAGCTGCAGATGTTTTCGCATTACAAATGTTTGACATAAATATATGAAAAAATTGCAACTTATTGACAGGTATTTGTTTTCCCATTGTTACTGACAAAAGGTGTATGCTTATTAGACACAAAACATCTAACCATTAAAGAATGGGTCATTGAGCACTTTAATGGGCTACCCAGGGAGGCGGTTGAGTCACCTTCCCTGGAGGTGTTTAAGGCACAGGTGGATGAGGTGCTGAGGGGCATGGTTTAGTGTTTGACAGGAATGGTTGGACTCGATGATCCGGTGGGTCTCTTCCAACCTGGTGATTCTATGATTCTATGATTCTAATGGAAACCCAACCAAGATACCCTACATCTACTTTTACCAGTGTAGTCAACTTGGCAAAAGACAGTTTGAAAGTGGATATCAGTAGGTGGCAGGAATCTGCAGTTTTGAAATCCAAGCTGCGGAGATGAGATAGTTCTGAAAACGTAGCTGCAACTGAATACTTTTGCTCTTTGAAATCAATATATTTGCTACTGTTTAACAGAGCATTATATGCCAATTCAGAGATTGTTACTTGATTTTTTTAAATACATAGCAATGCTGATTTTCAAGTCTGTCGCAGCACAAGCAACATATTACACAGTAACTTATATAGAGACAAAGATACACAGGAGGTCTTTTGTTTTGTTTTGTTTTTTAAACTATTGTAAAAAAGGCATCAAACTTCAAGTCAGTAACTTAAATACCTCATTGGTTAAAGGCAAAGACCAAGCTAGGAGAAAATAATAAACAACATCTACATTAAGTCTTGTGAATCATCCACTCATATCAACAGGGTACAATGAGCAGTCAAGCATGATGACAATTGTTCCCCCACACACAAATTACTCAGTGCGATTTGTGAAACAAGAGTGAGCTGGCATCATTTAAGTACCAAGACCCCAAAAAAGCCAAAAAAAAAGTTATTATTATAAAACCATAACATTTAAAGTAGAACATGAACTTAATATATGTGCTGAAGATTAAACCCGTGAAACTACAAAATATACTTATTTCACCAAAACCATGAAGAGAGTAAACACCAAGATTAGAACTATACAAGCTACCCATACAGCATCTAGATTCCAAAGTGAAAAAATAACACTTTTCTTTTTAATTCTTTTTTTTTTCTTCATTCCAGCAGGAAATCTAGATAATATTAAGATCAGCATTCAGTGACAAACTCAAACATCCCCAGAAAATTATAATGCAAATTCATTCTGAGTTAGTGAACTGCTTTGCTTCACAGTTCTTAATTCTTCCATAAAAATAGTTTAAAAGATTTTCAGCAAGAAGTAAAACTGTTGAAAAGAACAACAGCAAACTCCATGTTAAAAAAAAAAAAACCAAACCACTAAGTGTCATCTAGCTGTAAAATGAAAAACTAAAAATGCATGAGGTAGTAGTGGAAGAACTGTGTACCATACCTTACAAGGGATCCGAAAGCTTTCGATAGGACTGAGGTCATGAACACTCTCCTGAGGACTTCTTAGACCCTTTAAAAGAATTTCAATAATCAGTGAAGAGCAATTACTTTACATACCTTGCAATCCAACTGCAAGAGTCTTACCCAGTGTTGAAGTCTTTTAATAGATTACACTGATATGAGACTGGAAGCCTAAGACCTTATTCTATAAACACTCAAACAAGACCATTGATGTATAAATTATGTTCCTCAAACATCTACACATTTCCAACCTTATGCTGCAATATGTACCTTTTCAGAACAGTTCACTAATACTCCCACCATAAAGCTCACTTACATCCTCCTCTCCTCTTCCAGATGTTATTTTTAAAATTAAAAATGCACATTTCCAAAAAACATAATAAACTATATTTCACAAACTTACTGGTTTAATGGGATCAAATAATCTAATTCAGGTTAAGCTCTATCTACTCTGCACAAAAATTATACTATTTTTGCTTGATGGGATATTTGTCTATTTACCATATGGTACTATTAGGACTGGTTTTCCTTACACATAACTACACTGAAAAAGATAGATAATCCACATTAGTTGCTTTTTCTATTAGTAACTCTTTGAAACACATATAGCCACATAAATAGCATATACTTTAGTGGGCTGAAGCATTATACAGGAAGCATCAATTAACCAGTTGGGTATGTGTTCGCTGAATGTCCAGCGCATTCACAATTTTATGAAGCAATACCACAGAACATGCCACTTAGCACATCTTCTACCAGATCCCTAGGCAAAGGTGAATCTAAACATTAATGTTTCAGACACGGTTCTGACTCCAGCTTCCCTTGAGACTGCAAGGCATCTACATGAGACACGAGTTTCAGGCAGACTTCCCTCCTACTCCTGTGGTTGTTGAGCTAACAGTAGTGTTTCCAAGACCCTTTCAGGCCCTGGGTACCTACAGTTCCTTTGAAACAAAAGGACCTATTAAATTACTACATGAGTTTATGATGAGAAAAGTTCATATTTATCTTTTGAAACTGAAAAAGTGGTTTACAAGTTCAGCACTTTTGTGTTAACTACTACATTTTACAATTGTTTCATCTTCCTAGGATGCAGAACCTCTTCATTTTGGTTTTCATTCTCAGATGTCCCTGCACATCATTTCAAAACATCCTCCCCTTCAGTTACCACCACCCTTTGGTGACTCACCTCTATGCATCAGAAATTCAAAGTAACAACAACGAAAGTAACTGCTGCAACTTCTCATACTTTACATAAAACCTTCCACACATTCTCTCAGAAATCTGCAGTATTAGCAGCTTAACTTCAGAAGTAGTAAAAAGTTTCACTTATCAAATGCTAAATGGTATTTAGTCCTTCCCAAAGGCTGAAAATTGCATAAGTTTCATCATTTTCAGACCACAACACTTCCTCACTAGACAGGCTTCCCACAACCCCTCTTAGTCCAGCTGAAAACTGAGAGTTTCCCCAACACAGAAGTGGAGCAGAACATTTTTTTGGAAATCCAGATTGCATGCCGGTGTTCATTTTAAGCCGTGAGGAGACTTCGAATAGTCTCCCCACGGAAGTGGTAGATTCCTCTACACTGGACACTTTTAAGGCTCAGCTCAAGAGTCTTCTGGGCCGTCTCATTTAAACTGTTTATCACCAAAAAAGTTGGACCAGATGATCCCTGAGGTCACTCTCAACCTAGCATTCTATGATTCTATGACTATTGGATTTTTAAGCCCTGCCTCTCACATAAGTTTATGAAAAAAAAACAAACCAAAAAAAACCAACAAAGCTCAGATTCTCACTTATCCATGATTTTCTATTACCATCTAGAATATCTGATGTGGTAGGTGACTTGAGTGATTTTTTAACTTCTCAGGTTTAGGCACTTACACAAACAGACTTCATTTTAGAGGTATTTCATATATATAACTGACTCAGATCTTTTTCTAATGCGCCCCTTTAAAAAAGCTCATAACCTTAGAAATACTGGACCAAATGTGGACTAGATCTGCGTAATCCCAGAGACAAACACTACAGAGAAGCAGGCTGACCGGAATTCATTAAGTACTCTAGCACATATTCAATATTTGCCCTCCCAAGTACTTCCCAAACACCTTTAAAAGCTTGCTTTCCTTCTGACCCAAAACCTTTGCTGTCAGACAAAGCCATGTCACGGTGCCACAGCCCTGCATGTAATAAAATTATACAATATAATAAAATTGTATGTGTAATATACAGGTAAATAATACGTATAAATAATGTACAGATAACGGGAGACCTCATTGCTGTCTGCCTCTGAGGGGAGACCTTATTGCTCTCTACAGCTACCTGAAAGGAGGTTGTAGAGAGGAGAGAGCTGGCCTCTTCTCCCAAGTGACAGGGGACAGGAGAAGGGGGAGTGGCCTCGAGCTCCACCAGAGGAGGTTCAGACTGGATATCAGGAAAAAAATTTTCACAGAAAGAGTCATTGGGCACTGGAACAGGCTGCCCAGGGAGGTGGTTGAGTCCCCATCCCTGGAGGTGTTTAAGGGATGGATAGACGAGGTGCTCAGGGACATGGTTTAGTGGCAGATAGGAATGGTTGGACTCGATGATCCAAGAGGTCTTTTCCAGCAAGTGATTCTATGATTCTATAAATAATATGGATAAATTATAAACGGATAAATAATACGTATTAAACGTATAATAAAATCATACGTGAAACAAGGAAACTGACACAGAGCACTCGTGTCATCTTTAAGGCCACTGCGCTTGTGACCGTGCTGGCACCTGTCGACGCCTCCATGTCTTGGTTTAAAGAGGAAAATAAGCTAACGTGCACCGCGACCCGACGCGACACGGGCGAGTGCGACACCCGCGCCCCTCGCCCCGGCCCCGGGGCCCGCAGGGAGGGCCCGTCCCCCCGCGGCGGGGCCTCACCGCCTTGCCGGGCCGAGCCGCTTACCTGGCGGGTCATCAGCGACTTGATCTTCTGCATGACGGTGCCGGTCCTGCCGTTGCCGCCGCCGCCGCCCCGCAAGCGCTCAGCAGGCGCTCTGAAGCCCCGCCGCCCATGGGGCAGCCATGTTCGACGCCACGTGACCTCGACCGCCCGACGGGAACGGTAGTTCCTGGCGCCAGACTACAAACCCCGGCAGCGGGGCCGGAGGGGCGGGGCGAGGGGAGGGAAAAAGGAAAGGAAGGGAAGTGAACAGGGAAGTGAACAGGGAAGGGAGAAGGGAAGGGAGAAGGGAAGGGAAGGGAAGGGAAGGGAAGGGAAGGGAAGGGAAGGGAAGGGAAGGGAAGGGAAGGGAAGGGAAGGGAAGGGAAGGGAAGGGAAGGGAAGGGAAGGGAAGGGAAGGGGGAAGGGAAGGGGGAAGGGAAGGGGGAAGGGAAGGGGGAAGGGAAGGGGGAAGGGAAGGGGGAAGGGAAGGGGGAAGGGAAGGGGGAAGGGAAGGGGGAAGGGAAGGGGGAAGGGAAAGGAGAAGGGAAGGGAGAAGGGAAGGGAGAAGGGAAGGGAGGGGAGGCTAGGGGAGAAGGGAAGGAGGAAGAGAAGGGAGAAGGGAAGGGAGAAGGGAAGGGAAAGGAGAAGGGAAGGAGGAAGAGAAGGGAAGGGAGAAGAGAGGGGAGGGGAGGGGAGAAGGGAAGGAGGAAGAGAAGGGAAGGGAAGGAGGAAGAGAAAGGAGAAGGGAAAGGAGAAGGGAAGGAGGAAGAGAAGGGAAGGGAAGGAGGAAGAGAAGGGAAAGGGGAGGGGAAAGGGGAAGGAGAAGGGAAAGGGGAAGGAGAAGGGAAAGGGGAAGGGAAAGGGGAAGGGGAAGGGGAGGGGAGGGAAGGGAAGGGGAAGGGAAGAGGAGGGGAGGGGAAGAGAGGGAGGGAAGGGAAGGGAGGAGGAGGGGAGGGGAAGGGGGAAGGGGAAGGGAAGGTCCTGCAGGGCGCAGGGTGGTGGCTGTGAGGCTCTGTGGTTTCCCCGGGGAGGCTGAAGCGCTGCTGAGCACTAGTGGCCCGGCAGCTTCTCTGGCCTTGGTGGATGAGTTGAGGTTTGCCTGTTTAGGCTCTGAAAACAGTTGTCTGAGGGGACAAAGCGAGTTAGACATCAGAATAGTCATCCCAGGGAAGTGGTAGATTCCTCTACACTGGACGCTTATAAGGCTCAGCTCGACAAGGGTTCTGGGCCATCTCATTTAAACTGTTTACCACCCAAAAAAGGTTGGATGAGGTGATTCCTGAGGTCCCTTCCAACTTGGCATTCTATGATTCTATGACTTTGATTTTTAAGCCCTCCCTCTCATGTAAGCGCCACTAGTCTGAGGACATAGTTTAGAAAACAAACATATGAAGCAAACAAAACCCATTAAACTGAGTTTCTCACTTTACCATGATTTTCTATAACTATCTAGATTATCTGATGTGGTGGGTGACTTGAATGATTTTTTAACTTCTCAAATTTAGACACGTGGGCAAACAGGCTTCATTTTACCAGTATTGCATATATATAACTGACTCAGATGCTGTTCTAAATAAGCAGACTAGCCAGAAAATACAGTTGGACAATGACAACTTTCTGTTTGCCACAGGTTATTTTGGGCATTGTAAGTAAGTATGTCTGGCCTGTTCATGGGCAGTGCCCTGCAACAGGCTTGTGTGTTTCTTACCAGTCGAGGGAGGTCATTCTGCACCTCTGCTCTGCTCTTGTGAGACCCCCACCTGGAGTGCTGCATTCAGTTCTGGAGTCCTCAGCATACAAAGGATGTGGATCTGTTGGAGCGAGTCCAGAGAAGGGCCATGGAGATGATCAGAGAGCTCGAGCACCTTCCATATGAGGACAGGCTGAGAGAGTTGGGCTTGTTTAGCCTGGAGAAGGCTCCAAGGAGACATTATAGCACCCTTCCAGTACTTAGAGGAGGCCTGCAGGAAAGCTGGGAGGGGCTCTTTATCAGGGGGTGCAGAGATACGGCAAGGGGTAGTGGTTTTAAGCTGAAAGAGGGGAGATTTGGATGAGATATTAGGAAGACATTTTTTGCTGTGAGGGTGGGGAGGCACTGGAACAGATTGACCAGAGAAGTTGTGGATGCCTCCTCCCTGGAGGAGTTCAAGGCCAGGTTGGATGATGCTTTAAGCAACTGGATCTGGTTGAAGGTGTCCCTGTCCATGGCAGGGGTGCTTGGAACTGAATGATCTTTACAGTCCCTTCCAACTCAAACCATTTTATAATTCTATGATTTGGTTGTATACCAAAAAAAATAAGCTGACAACTAAAAAAAAGGGAAGAATTTATCTTATAGTCTTTGCTTAATTTTAGATTATATTCAATAATAACACTACCAGCATATCCACTGCAGAGAAGCTTTTCTTTCCTTTTGGAGTAATTTGAGTCTGCACATAGGTCAGCACAACACACATTTCCCAATCCTGTTATTATTTCTGGGCGATAACTTGTTGCAGGATATGACAGGTAAAAGCAAGCATGCTGCTCTACATTCGAAGCAGCACAGTGTCAAAGGGAAGTCAGGACCAGTGGTCCCCTCCCTGGATTCATTAACAGGAATTCATTACCTCTGGCCACTATTAGGAATATAACCCAAAGTTATCTCTGTGGAAATATTCTAACAAATTTAGCATTACATGTTAGTAATAAAATAACTAAAGTTTGCAGATACTGAAAGAATTCAGAATGTTACTACTGCAAATAAAGTTGCTTTAATGTGGTTGCTTTTACTAAAAATAAGTTAGTGAGCTGTGATTAAGTCTAAAAGCCATTTAACAACAAGCAGAAGCTAGAATTCTATAGGAAAAATAACGTACCATTTTAGCATCTACTTTATTTTTCTAAGTTATTCAGAGTAAAAAAAATTCACTGTGTTAATGACATTAAGCCTATCCAAATACTGGCTATATGGGGACACCCTTGCAAAATATGATTTTTCAAATCTGTTCTGTTTAATTTTTCTTTGCCTTAATAGGGCATTTAAAACACCAACACAGACTTCATTTGAATTTGAAAACTCCCATTTATTTGAGTTAGAAATTAATTGGAAACTCTGACCAATATTTTGTTACATGTTGAAAACAAGTAGGTAATAACTAATAACTTTTAACTCATGTTTTACAAAAGGTTGCAGTTTGATATATCCAGTCTTCAGTTAAGTGGATCAAGCAGATTATAAACAACAGCACCCAGGAGAGGCATGACAGTGAACCTGGGAAGCCTTTGGGAATATGCAAAATACCCCCTTCATCTAATGGCTCATGTCAGGTGGTGACATTATTTTTGGTGGGACCGCTTACATTTCTGTTAACCTGAAATAATCCCCATATATTTGATTGTACTGAGCTACTAAGAATTCTGGAAGGCTCTGGGTATTTTTATGTCTCAAGTAAAAATTTCACTGTCCTGCGCTTCTGGTGGGGGCTTAGCCCCTTGCAGGACCCTTGCAGTGAGCAGGAGACAATTCGTTGCTTCCAGTTCTTCCTGCATAAGGCAGAAGACAGTCTAGCCTAATATTTGTTAATCCATAATAGCCTGTGTAAGTGCTGTATAGTAAAAACCTAGTGGGTTTTTTTATGGATAAACCATACCTGTTGATGCAAATATTTGCTGTTGCAGACTGTTATTGCACTGTGGGAGGTTGCCTGGTTTTCTGTTGATTAGATTTGTACAGTGAGTGACAGTCTTGGACAAAATCCAAGTCATACATTAATACTAGTATTACTTAAACTGATGTAAGTTAGTGCAGAATAAACAGTAATCGGCAGCTAACTCGACAACTGTAGTAAGCTGTCCACTCTAGTCACAGGTTTCTTTGTTAGGTGCCCAATAGACACTTCCCATTATATGTTGTTTAGAGAAAGGTAACGAAATCATTGCCAGGTTATGCTTATGTCAAGGAAAGAAATACAGAAAAATTACAGACTCAAAAGTGCTAGAAAAAAATTGAGGTGAGGCTCTTGCTCTTAATATTTTTTGTAACAGAGGAGGAGGGTCTGTCACTGGAAAAGATCTGAAAAAAAATCTTTGGAGTACTATGAAATAAGCAGGACCATCTAGCAACACAGTATTTTTGCTAACTAACTGACTAAAGGATGTTAATACCTATGTAACCTGTACACTAGGTGCATTCATTTATTTTTATTAATTGAACATACTTTGTATTCTGTGCCTCATTTATTACATTCAGTGTTATATTTGCTGTAACTGCTGTGGAAGGGTTACAATAAAGTCAGAGGCAATGAAGATGGGTGCTCATCTAACAGGTGCTCCCCTCCCTTTGTTCTTTGTATACACATATTCAAATCACATAAGGCAAGGGACAGGATAGGGCCTCTTAACTCATTGCTTATTTCCCTAGCAAATAAACCAGCAGCTGCAGGTCCAAGCCCCAGCTTAGCACTGAGAAAAAGGTGGGATTTGTGTTGGACAGGATGCTTTCATGGAGCCCTTTAGCCAACTTCTTTTGGGACTTACAATGCAAAATATATTTTCTGCTTGTAGGTAAGAAACTATGAATTATATTTGATTGTCATTGTGGAAATGTGGATTGGTGTTATACTTCTAAATTTAAAGATGTTTCTGTTGTATTGTCATATGTTTTATTTTAAGAAGGTAATCTAAAAGCTTTTAATCAGATAGCATTACCCTGTTTTATGAGTGGAGCTAGAAACTTTTATCAGCTGACAAAAAATAAGTGCTATATATAATCTCTAAATAAAACATGTGCATTGTTTAGAGATATTGTCACATTTTATTAAGTGATATATACATTGTGCAGTCTTTTTATTTATAAGAAGTTAGGCTGGACAGATTCTGAACCGAAGTTTATAGAGAAACTGTTACACTTCTCTTTAAAAATGCATTATGTTGGGACAGTGCAGATACATTATTTTGTAGTTCATTATGATGCCTTACAGTAACTAGAGAAAATTTATAACTAACATTTAAATGTACTTGGTATTAACACTAAATTAAGCTTTCAATCAACTGAAGAATGTCTTCCAGTTAATAGTATACATGTTTGATATCTGGGTGCAGTTTTCATAAGTATACATTTGTTATCCATGCAGTTGATAAAAATAGATGTTCTACGTACTTTGACTGGAATATCCTGTGACTGAATATTAGACAAACTTGTGTTCCTACACACTCTTACAGTTCACTTTTTCTATATTTAATTGCTTTTGTAGCTTATCAATAGAGGGAATACATACTATTACAGTTGTTGTGCATCCTCTATTCATGTGTAAGGACAATTTTTACCTTCTTTGTGAGCTTCACCTGCTTTCACCTAGATTCCTTGATTTTAAGATAAATACTTTGCCAGAAGTTTTGAGTTCTTAACAACTGTAGTTTCATACGTACTTTATCAAATTTCTTCTTTAAAAATAAAAACATTGTTTGACAAAAAATACAATGAATATTCACTTTATCTACATTACCACTTTGACAGTGTTTATTAAAGTCCTACAAGAGATAACTGATAGATGAGCAGGGTGCTTCGTTGTACAAACTTGTTCACTAGGAAGTCATTTGCTCAGAGACACGTTTCCTAGTACAGGAAAAGCTTGTGCTCTGTGTCGTGGCAAGAACTGGGTGCACTGAGGGCATGACACAAAGCCCATTGAAGAAATTGACCTCTGAGGCAAGAAATATATCAAAGACAAGGCTCAGCAGAAGTTGTTCTTGGGCAAAAATCCCAAAATGGAGAAGAGTGTGCCTGAGTCCCTGCTGCTATAACTGCAGGACATGGGAGTTGCAGATTCCTAGTCTGTTATATCTCTTTTTTTCATAAATGAATATATTTGCAAACAGTGTAAAAAAACTTGCCACTGATTTAATGCCATCTTACCCCAAGTTCAGGGGTTTTGGGAAGCAGAAGAGCCAAATGAAAACTGGTGAAAAGTAGTTGAGAACCCAAACTCTGCAAAGGAGATTTGCATGTTCAGTTCAGAGAATGATAAGACCTCGCTAAGCAGGTTTCAGTTTATGCCATAAACTCAAGAGTTATGTCATAGTTTTTCATTTAAACTAAATCTGTAGCCTATGTTTTATGTCAACAATGATTCTGTTGTGCTTGCTAATACTGGCAATAGCTAAGTGAGATGGAGGTAAAGCACAGATCACTGAGCCCCAAATGGAGGTCATTTTGGTACAGCGCACTTGCCTTACAGTGACTATACAAAAACTAGTTTTCAGAGTTCCATCATTTTGGAAAAATCTATATGATGCTTGGAAAGCTGTAGAGATGGACTTAAATTATATGGAATTTGTGCCTGATAAGAATGAAGTAAGAGTCTGGCACACTGGGTTGACTTTACAGTAATTCAGGGATTAGTCATAACAGGCTTCAGTTTTAACTAAAAATCAAAACTTATGAAATTAGTCTAATATTCCGGGCTGCAAAAGATTTGATCTCTGTTAAAGCCAGAAGTCTTCCAGCATAGCCTAGCTTTCAACAGAGCACCATTGTCTAAGAATAGCTAGAATAGCTTCTCTGAGCCTCAGCTTGCCTTTACCCTAACCCTGCCAACTGCTGAGGAGCTCCTGCATGCTGATGGCGCTCCATGAAATCACCCCAGCAGAGCAGGAAAGCCACTCCTGAACAGACTCCGAGGGCAAACAGAGTTTCTTCCCTGACCACTTCTGGTCTTTACTGAAAGAATTTGCTTAACTGCAGATCAAAATGTCTTTCCAGCCAGTTACATGGATCCACTTTTCCTCATGAATCAAGGGGAATGAAGTTAATTTACAGCTTCTATTCCCACATTTTTTTTAACAAAGAAGAAATTAAGTTTTCCAGCCACATTTCTCTTTATCTTACTCTATTATGGTGGTGCCTTCTGTACCAGTTATCCCAGTTGCTTTGTGCTCACTACCCCTGCTTGAGTTTTGCCGATTTTCTACACAAACAGATCTGTGAGAAATATTATTTGTTATACATATTTTATGATTACACTGCAGCTGTTACTGGTTTCTTGTCCTACCGCACAATCGCTTATTGACAGCTAGATAAACCTCAAAATCAAGCAATGTCATGTGTAAAGAATGAGGAAGGATATGGGCAGATCTTTTAATTGATCATTTACAGATCTCTCAGTGTTTGGCAGATGTTTTTGACTTCATTCAAGGAGATTTAAAAGTTGAAATGTATTCAAAGGGCTATATGATACATATTTCTATTTGCAGAAGATGGCGTTCAGTAGGAGGAAAGGAATAGATGGTGGATGTTGCCCTGGGCAGTGCATTTTCTCTCCCTCAGTTTCCAGTGCACTCCTATGCAGTAGCAGATGGATTACATAAATCATTGGTTTTACGTATTCTTAGTAATAAGAGGTTGCTTTTTTCCTAGGGTTTTGGCTTAGCTCTTGCATTGCATATTCAGCAATACCGAGCACTCAAAGCTGAGCGCTCAAACCTGCAACTGAAGTCAATAGGAGTTGCATCTTGAACATATTAAAATCTGTTTATATGTATTTTGAAAAATCCAGTCCCTAATACTTCAAATTGATCACCCAAAATGAGCAGCTATTTTTTACTGTTAATTTTCTCGGGGATTAAATTTATCATTTCTAAAGTTGTAGTCGTATCAATTATAATGATGTTGTGAAATCAATTCATTACTGTTGATGCTTCACACCATTGCTGTACTTGTGGGTGCTGTGAAAAAGTTTGTGTGGAAATCAAGCACTCAGTCCTAATAGTGAAGTTTCAGTAATGTTCTATAAATCTGTCTAAGTGCAACACAATGGAAAATTATTCAAAAATAATATATGAGAAAGCTGACTGAGGAGTGGACTTTTTGCACTCTAATGGAGGCAGGTTTCTTAGAGAACAGGATTAATCATGTGGCTGAAAAATTTTGCTTCGTGTATATCGACAGCAAACCTTAATTCAGCTTTTTCCTAAAGTTAGAATACTTGACTTTTGCAAGTGTAGTAATGCTTTTTGAATTTAGTCTTACGTAAACAGTACAGACAGCAATAATAACTACATATCATTTTAATTAGACAAATTCTTGGAAGGGCTGCTTGTTAGATTTTTCAGTCAGTTTTCCAGTGTAACTGGCAAAATAACAGGAAGAAATTTCTCTCTAGTGAAATCCAGAAAAAATCCTAAATATTGAGTTTGCAATTCAAGACTTTTAGACCATATAAGCTCTAAAAATTGGAAATATTTTAAAGGTAAAACATTTTAAACACTCAGGTAAATGCATGTTTTCTCAGTTTTGTCAATAAAAGTTGCTTTGCCCAGAGATGACAGATACCCTTCCTTTGGCTTTTCGTACATTTTAAAGTTAAAGCTCTGTAGGTAGATCCAGTTCCACCAAGGTCAATGAGACTTTTCTGCTTTCTTACTTGAAATCTGAGTCATAACTATACAAAAAAGTATAAGCTTTAACTCTGAGAATTATTTTTCTCTGTCAGAATTTTTCATTTGAGTTTTCCAGTGTTTACATTTGTGTTTGGGGTTTTCTTTTTTTGTTTGTTCTTTCATTTTTATGCAGGTATTTGTTCTGCCTTAAAGCTGACAGTACCATCTCATACCATCCATGGTATTGAGGGGCAACGACTGCGTCTTTCTGTTGACTACAATTTCAACACCACAGCTTCTGAAATCCAAATTATTTGGCTTTTTGAGAGGCCTCAAAGTAATCCAAAATACTTGCTTGGCTCTGTAAATCAAACAGTTGTTCCAGACTTGGAATATCAGCACAAATTTACCCTCATACCGCCAAATGCATCTTTGATTATCAATCCGTTGCATATCAGTGATGAAGGCAATTATATTGTAAAAGTAAATATCCGTCGAAATGGGACAATAGCTGCCAGTCAAAAGATTCAAGTGGCTGTCGATGGTAAGTTAGCAAAATATAGCATCTTCATTTTGAAAAAAAAAATCCAGTAGTTTTGAAGCACTGATTCTTAGTATCCAGTTAAAATGATTTATAATTTAATCCATTCTCACATGAATGAATACTAGGAAGTAAGTCATGGTATTTTCTACTGCTGTTGAAGGGGATGCTACATAATGTCATCTTTAAACAAAATAAATATTTTTACTAATATTTCAGGATCATAAGTAATAATCTGAAGGAGTATAGAAACCAATAATATTAAATTAGAAAAACTTCTAAGAAATAATGTTTCATAAGGCTCTGTTGTGCTACTGGTCATGGGGATGCATTACCTTTCAAACAATCTTTGCCCCTGAACGACACTTCACCAAGGAAATACGCAACCATTTGCCAACTCAGGATTTTATTCTACCTGCAAGCTAGAGGTGTGTGGCAAGGTCACCCTAAAAAAAAAGGAAAGACCACAATGGGATTTGAGGAGGCAAAATTCAACCCCACCTGTAGAAACTTATTCCAGTGTCTGATTCCTCTGTCACTACCAAAGAGAAGTCATTATCTTCTGCTGGTGACCTTGTGTATACAATAGAAGCCTGGATCTGAGTTCCTAAAATAGTGGAGTTCCCTCTTTGTACTGTGCTTTTTATTATGAGAATAGGGAAAAAAAAGATACAGAAAAGAACTATCTAAAAGAATGACAAGAGACTACTCTAAGGTATGGATTTTATGTAGATCCCTTTAACTCTTGGCCTTGAAATAATGAAATGAAGGACACATTGGCTTGGCCAAGTTGTAGCTGTCATTTAACTCCCACACTCGTCCCAGTTTGTAGCCATCCTCACAAACGGATCAACAGTGCATTTTGGCATTGCCCAGTGTCAGCAGAGCTGCAGGCAGACATACTGAGGAAGACACGCGCTGTGGGCGATGTCATGCTTTGCACTCTTTTCATTTCTGTGGCCACAGCAATATGCTTATGACACAGGAGATGGAGGCTACACTATACCTAACTGCAGCCTTTGTCCTATTACTGGTAATATGCAGTCTAGATTTATTTAAGCACTTAGCACAATTCTTACAGTCACTAGCTAAGAATATGTCCTTTTTTCAACCTTTAACCCCATTTAATAAGTAAACATTGGAATCCGAGTACTTTCCAGAGAGTATCATGACTGCTTATTTGTATCATCTTGACAATGGAAACTGTAATATACTGTCTTGTCACTTTTATACTCCTTTTATCTCTTTATTTTGCAGTTCCTGTCGCAAAGCCAATTGTACGTACTGAACCATCTTCAGGGGTAGTGGAGTATGTAGGGAATATTACATTAAAATGTACTGTGGGTAAAGGCACAAGGGTAGTTTACCAGTGGATGAAAAATGGTAAGCCTCTCCATGCCAGCCCTAATTACACCTTTTCATCAAACAATGCAACACTGCTGATTGTTCCTGCTGTAAAAGAAGACACGGGGAATTACAGCTGTCTGGTATCTAACCCTGTCAGTGCAATGGAAAGTGAAATAATTGCACCAATCATATATTGTGAGTATATGAAATATTCATGATTGTCTTTGTATAAATGATCTGGTCGGAAAGAGTACCTCTAACTATGGGAACAGTCAGAAAACAGTTGTGTCAACATTATATGTGAGATTACATTCAAAATGAGTTTACCACCCTAACACTGAACAGTATACTAAAAAGTTACTTGGTGTCATTTAGTGGTGAAGATGAGTCTGATCTGCAGAATTCAAACATGAACTTCAAGAATTCCACAGTACAGACATCTTCAGATCCGGATGAGATTTAACTCAAAGGAAAAAAAATAATCAAATGGGTATACATGAAAATATTGTTAGAAATGGAGACAGCAAACTAACGAAAAGCTAAGTACAGGAAGTACCAGGCAGAAGCAAGGACTGGTATTAGAAGGTTTTCCTTAAGATCATTTTGAATCCAGTCCTGTTTAATGTTTTCATTAATGACATCAGCAGAAAGATTGGGGATATGTCAATGAAGTTCACCTGTGACATTAAACAGGGAGGACTGAATGACTTTGACAGAGTAGTAGAACTGGTATGAAATTTGCTAGTGAAAAACAGACAGACATGCACTTTTAGAGAATAAAAACAGGAACTTCTGCTGATGAGGTGGAAATTGGTTGGGAAATAACTGAGGCAGTGAGCCTGGGTGATTGAGCTGTCACAAGATGTCTGTGAACTGGCAGTGTGATTCAGGCATGAGAAAGATGCATGTAATTCTAGGGTGTGTTGGCAAAGTAGTTGCAACAAGGCAATAAGATAAATACTCATGGCACACAGAAGATGAGACCACACATAGAATACTGTGTACAATTCCCAGAGCACTAATCTCAAACTCAGTCAAAACAGAATAGAAAGGAATGGACATGAGACCGGAGAACTCAGTCTGGCTTAGCAAAACCAGAGCTGAAAGGACTGTTCACTTTCCATATCAAGTGGGAAACATGGGGGAGCAAGAAGAGTTGCATTAACAAAAAGTTGCTGGCAGAAGAATAAACCATAAGCTAGCCATATATTTTGACTGGAAATGGAAGCATCTCAGAAACTATGAACATAGATTGTGTTCATGAATGAAATGAGTTGGAGGAAACAAAAGATTGGTTTAGTCAGCATTGAACGATTACATTTTAAATATTCGAAAGGGCACTCTAATTTTGTCCCTTATCTCTCCTGCAACGTCAACTCCCAGTTGACCTTGCCAGGCTCAAATCCTCACGTTCTCAGTGGCCAAACTGTCCTTCTTAAAGGAGAGCTGAGATCAGACGTGCCAGGACCTACATTGCCACCAGCCCTATTCAGACAGAACCAGTTTACCTCATGGTACAATGTGGATGGCACAATGCAAGGACTGGAACTGGATTCCTGTCCAGCCAAGGTGCTCACTCTTGCTTTTGCTGGGCTCTGTAATCTGGCAGCTGGTAGACAGCATATGCCCTAGGCTTACTATGATTGCACTACCAGCATACTCAAAACCTACGTCTCTTACTATGTCATATTTTCCTCCTTCTCCCTTCTTCTCTGATTATCCATTCTGCTACTTATTTATTCTTAATTATAACTTAGAAGAACAAGATGAGGGGAGGTGTTGCATCTTAAGTGTGTGTGTAGGTCTTTACACCGCACTGGGAAAAGAGAAAGAGTCTGCCTAAATTAGTGAAAATTAACAAAGGCTTTGTTAGATAAGAGCTGATCCCTCAGGTGCAGTTTATGTAATTGTCAGTAATGCAGACATGAAGATGAAGGAACTGCAACAAAGAGTCCTAAACAGAGCAGATGTGAATTGAACTTCTGTTCACATTAGACAGAGGAATGATGATAAAGTGCTCCACAAGGAAATAACCAGCACTGATGTATTTTTAAGTTATCATTATCATAATTTAAAAAAAATCTTGTTCTTTCCACAACATTGCACATTTTTAAATGCCTGCTTTCATACAGTCACAGTCTCAGCTTTCTTACATACCTAAAGAGCTAAGAATGAAAGCTGCATCTGTATGAATGTGCTGCATCTGTATGAATGTGCTGCCTCTGCTGTTTTTCTCACTTTAATGAGCTATGAATGGGCCTTATACACTTCTCTCTTCAAAGAATACCTGCACAAAACTGGAGGATGCTCTATCCAGCGCTACCTGACAGTCTTCTTCCAGATAAAATCAGATCAGGCTAGAAAACTATCTGACACTGTTGGTACCTTTGAAGGACTGCTCTCGTCATTTCTGGCACAGCCCCTTCAGCATTCACATTTCTGACCTGTTTCATACAAGATTGGCTCCAGAGGGTTCACTTTGTTTGTAATTTAATATCAAAAAAAAAAAAAAAGAGAAAACAATGCAATGCCAAAAGACTGCAATACTTTCATTACTATCCATAACTAAATTAGTGATGAGAATTAGGGTCTTACTTCTGAGCTCTCCGAAGCCACATAGTTCAGTTTGGCCTCTGCCTGCAGAGAAGGTTTTGTCCCAGCTGCCACTTGTCAATAACAATCTGGAACAGGCCCTGGGATCTCTATGTGCCATATGTCATTGCTCTGAGGGAGTTACAGGGGTGATAAAAAAAAGGGTCACTCACAGTAAATACCAGCCATATGCTTGGAAACTGTAACAGTCATGATCATAAGAGCAATTGGAAATATTCCCACAGAGCAGTAAATTGTTACTCAGAACAGGTGATTTATTATTTTACAAGTCATTTAGTTAACTGGCTTTACAGAGACAAGAGGCCAATTTCTGTTGGGAATGATGCTGGAAAGGAGAAGTAGGGCTGAGGGTTCCATGAAGGCTGACATTGTGGGTTTTTACTGAGAATCAGATGTGTTGTGTTTTATTCTTCATTTCTCATTAATATAATTCCATATCTCCATTAGCTATGATGATAATGCACTCCAGAATACAGCTATTGCAGTAGCATGACCCAGAAATAAATTATTTCAAGGCTGGAAGTAGCTGCTGTAATGGAGGCTACAGTAGAAACTGCAGTACTGTGGAGACAGAATCTAGCAGATGAAGTGGGATTTCTTCCTAATAACTTCCCAAAGCTAGAATATATTTAATCCTAAAGAGGAAATGTTTAATTACCTGCTTTTCAGAGTCATCCCTGAAGCTGTATATCCCTCAGCTACCAAGTGTTTAGGGGTTGTGATGATGTATGCGGTCCTTGGGAGAGGCAAAAGACTGGTTAAAAAAAAAGCAGAAGGTTTATCCAAGGCTTGTGTTGACTTCATCAAGGAATGGCACTTTCCAGGCCTTGCCAAGATTTGACTATTTTTAAGAAAACCTTTCTTGTTTTTTCAAGCATACTTCCCCAACCAGTGTACGTCAGTGTTTTTATAATGGTTTCATTTGATTTGAGGCTTTTGTACGAAAGTGTATCTGTATTTTTGGCGTTCTCCATTTATGTTTCAGTGTTATCATACTGATAAAAAAAACAAGTTTAATTTTGATTCTTTTGCAGACTGTGTCAAATCTCCCACTATAGTGAGTGGGCACAGAGACCAGTTAGCAATTCTTACCATTAATCTCTGTTTATGTCACAATAAAAGCTAATTCTTCTATGAAGGAAGAGTTGGATAGGGAAAAAACACTGGTTTGCTTTGTAAAGTAAATAAAGTTGGGGTTCCCCAGGGCTCAGTACTGGGTCCAGCCCTGGTCAATGTCGTTATCAATGAGCTGGATGAAGGCATTGAGTGCACCCTTAGCAAGTTTGCGGATGACACTAAGCTGAGTGGAAGTGTCGATCTGCTGGAGGGTAGGGAGGCTCTGCAAAGGGATCTGAACAGGCTGGACTGCTGGGCAGAGCCCAATGGCATGAGGTTTAACAAGGCCAAATGCACTTGGGTCCTGCACTTGGGGCACAACAACCCTATGCAGTGCTACAGACTAGGAGAAGTCTGTCTAGAAAGCTGCCTGGAGGAGAGGGACCTGGGGGTGTTGGTTGACAGCTGACAGAACATGAGCCAGCAGTGTGCCCAGGTGGCCAAGTAGGCCAATGGCATCTTGTCTTGTATCAGAAACGGTGTGACCAGCAGGTCCAGGGAGGTTATTCTCCCTCTGTACTCGGCACTGGTGAGACCGTTCCTTGAATCCTGTATTCAGTTCTGGGCCCCTCACCACAAGAAGGATGTTGAGGCTCTGGAGCGAGTCCAGAGAAGAGCAACAAAGCTGGTGAGGGGCCTGGAGAACAAGTCTTACGAGGAGCGGCTGAGAGAGCTGGGGTTGTTTAGCCTGGAGAAGAGGAGGCTGAGGGGAGACCTAATTGCTCTCTATAACTACCTGAAAGGAGGTTGTGGAGAGGAGGGTGCTGGCCTCTTCTCCCAAGTGACAGGGGACAGGACAAGAGGGAATGGCCTCAGGCTCCGCCAGGGGAGATTTAGGCTGGACATTAGGAAAAAATTTTTCACAGAAAGGGTCATTGGGCACTGGAACAGGCTGCCCAGGGAGGTGGTTGATTCACCTTCCCTGGAGGTGTTTAAGGCACGGGTGGATGAGGTGCTAAGGGGCATGGTTTAGTGTTTGATAGGAATGGTTGGACTCGATGATCTGGTGGGTCTCTTCCAACCTGGTTATTCTATGATTCTATGATTCTATGAAAGTGTGTTCCTGCCTATAAATAGTGCACAAGGGGATTTACTTTCATTTATTAAAAAGTCAAAGTTTGGTACATCACTTTCCCATATGAAAAAAAGGGAAGTAAATACCAATAACGGGTGAGTCCCTGTGAGAGGCTAATATTCTGGGAGGGCTTCCCATTCTCAGAAATGTGCAGTCTGAGAGAGGTCAGCCAAGCCAAAGTAACAGTGATAGGTCTGCAGTTCCCAGAAATGCTCATTACAGGGTCAGCTGGCTCTTGAATACAGTAAAACAAGTGACTTGGGAATTGCGGAGCCTGTGAAGAAGTAGCCCAGCATCTAGAGTTTAAAAAATCCCTTGATTCTTCAGAGTGGCCCCTGCCATGTAGGTGGGAGCCACGCTAACCCATGCTGAAGTGAATCAATATTGCACTTCCTGAGTAAATATTACACAAGATATTGGATATTCCCTAAAATGAGACGGCAAAAAGCTTACAGCTAAGAAATAAGTAGAGAAATGAAAAAGTTTGACAAGTTTGCATTGTGAAATATGGACATTTAGTTAAGAGTGGACTAAAGTCAGGTCATGATGTGATAATCTATATTCTCTTGTCTGAGCCTTCACAAATAGAGAAAAAAACAGAGGCAAAATAATCTTTTCATGTGCTGTGTGCATTTTGCCCATGTGTTCTTGAAGAATAATACAGTGTCATTAAAAAGACAGACAATAAATAGAAGTGTGCATGTTAGAGGAAGTTCTAATCTCAGCCTGAATTTCCTGATGAGAAATAGATTCTGAAATATGCCAGTGTGCCACTTCATGTAGCACAGAATTTCACATCCAGACCCAGCTACATTATCTTAATACTTCTGGACAATGATAGGAAGGTGGAAATACTACTTGATTGCACAGTTTACAATGGACATAATATGGATTTAACTCTCTTTTCTCTATGCCATTCTGGGTGAGCAGGAGCTCACTTGTCAGCAGCTTTATAGATCCTCAGGGGTCCGGTCTCCTGCTCATTCTACATATTTTTTTCTTTTGACTTCTGTCAGTATTAGATCTCTGAATTTTTTATTATGCATGTAAGCCCTGAGGGAGTTAGCATCACTAAAATGATTAGTTCTTTGGACTGGAAAAAGCAATTCAATGATATTCTCTACACGTATTTCTGTACTTAAATCCCTGTAAAAATCAATGTTAAATATAAAGATCTAAACACACCATGATCTGAAATGATCTGTTAAAATAGCATGGGAAATAGTCTTATATTTAAAGATATTGTTTTCCTTCCCATTTTCTCATGAAGATTAACCTCAAAAAATACTTTGCTGCTCAATTTTCTGAATAATGAACACATGACTGTTAAACAATATATGCCTCTTCTAATTATATTCAGAAACACAGCTTGCTTTCAGCACAAGGGCTTACTCTTGAAAGAAACATAAATGCTGAAATATTAGAAGCTTACTAAAGTGAGAGGAAGGCTGAAGTTTATTTTAGCAGTCATTTAAGGAAAACTTTTTCTGAAGTTATTTGAGGCACGCCCCATCCTATATTATACCTTCCCCAAATAATTATTATACTGCAAAGTATTACAGTGAAGGTTGATACAATTCGAGGGCAATTTGTTCACTTTTGAATGTGCAGAGAGATTACTTATGCCAATAAGTTTGGTATTTAAGTAGGAAGGGTCAGATATACTCCTGAAGAAGAAAGAACTGCTCCTTTACTTCACAGCTTTTCCAACTTTTTTCAGTTTCCATTCTTTTATCATACTGAGCCGTGCAGACCTGTGCTTTTTCATTAAACAGCAATTAGATCAGTATTAAGTGGGTGTAGTCTGAGATCAACCTAGTACAGATCAAGTTATTGAACTGAAAGCTTTTTAACTGTAACTGTTTAATCCAATACCAGCCATTCTAAAGGCTAGTCTTACTTAAAAATTCTGAGCTTAGAGGTATGCTTCTATTTGAAGTTTAATTATATACTTTGATTTTATTTTTTTCCACTGTGATTTTTTTTTCAATGCAGATGGACCTTATGGACTTAGAGTTAAATCAGATAAAGGTGTGAATATTGGGACAGTGTTTACAGTTGACATGGGAGAAGTTATATTGTTCGACTGCTCGGCAGATTCAAATCCACCTAATACTTATTTGTGGATCCAAAGGGGTGACAATACCACTCATGTAATTAAATATGGACCCCATCTGGAAGTTGTATCTGATAAAGTGACCCAGAAGACAATGGATTACATGTGTTGTGCTTTCAACAATGTGACTGGAAAACAAGATGAAACTCACTTCACAGTCATCGTTACTTCTGTAGG
Source organism: Phaenicophaeus curvirostris (assembly GCF_032191515.1). Classification (NCBI taxonomy): domain Eukaryota; kingdom Metazoa; phylum Chordata; class Aves; order Cuculiformes; family Cuculidae; genus Phaenicophaeus; species Phaenicophaeus curvirostris. Next base: position 25,458,691 of record NC_091397.1, on the reverse strand, counting down.
TAAGAACATTAATTCATTGCTGTAACTGTGACATCTAAACAGAGTGTTAGCCTCAGAAAAAGTTTTTAGTCACAGTGTGACACAGCTTGGGACAAGGCCCACTAAGTTGCTGAGGTTTTGTGAGATTTTAACACTAAAATATATTTGGCCAATTGGAACTGTATCACTGGAGTAGAAATGCTTCCTTGGTAGGCAAACCTCATCATGACCAAGTAACATGACCAAATTACATGTCTCTACTCTGTTTCTTACTTCTTGCCTTTAAAAATACTAAAGATGAATAGAACAATGTGGGCCATTGTTCCTAAGAACAGATTTCTTCCAAGGCTTGCTATCCTACAGCCTTCAGGAGCTGTGAGCCCCGAGGCCACCGTGCAACCAGTTCATGGGAGAGTTTCAAGCATACAATATTGACCAAAATCACCAGGCATAGGCTCACAACAATGAAGGTTTTTATTAGTTTTCCATTGTGGTTAGGTTTTATACGAACCTTTAGATCAGTGTATTATAATAATGCAAGATATGATGATGAGTGGTTTTATTATAATCTGTTCATAAAAAATATTTCACTGTCATATTTATGAGTCCCTGCGTTGACTACTAGGTACTGCTGAACACCTTTATTTCTCATACATTATAACCTCAGTTCCTCTATCAGATTGCATTAAACAGCAACAAAGCAGGGGTTTTTTTCAGAAAATTTCCAGAAGCATACAGTGAAGAACAAGATACTGAGGAAGTCTAATGTCTCTTATTAATACATATAGATAAACATACTTTCAGATCAGGAACTTATAATGTTAATGCTCAACAAGATAGAATAGATTGCCTTCTAGAATATTTAAGAAAGCAATTTTGCTTGTGTAGAACAGAGAGCTTGGCCATTTGTTAGTCAGGTAAACAAGAAGAGCAGGTGTCTATCATTCATGCTGACTCATGGATTTATCACAAATTATTTCAATAGACTGGAAGGAAGAATGGTTGCAATTTTACAATTAGAATACTGCACTTTAGAACTAATCATTGTGTTTACTGGTGAAATAAAATGCAACCAGAGCGAGGTATCAGTAAAATAAACATGATATTTCGCCAGGAAGTTTATGTAAGCTATGATATGTATATGAAATTCATCAATAAGTGTTAAGAAATTCAGCTGAGATTTCCTTTCAAAGGGCAAAAAGAAGGCAAAGCTCCACAGCTTCATGTTTAGTTGCACTTAAAAGCATACATTTCCTAATTACAAATATTTTGCCTAAATAAAGCTTTTTAAAACATTTTATCCTCTGTATGTAGAATTAAAAGGTATCCATTTCCACCTCTATAGCCATTTTTCTTCCTGATGAGTATTTATTCAGATAGTACTACATCCAGATGCCAAGCCTACACTTTGCAATGCAGTCACCTCTTAAGAGGTATAAATTTACACATGAGTCTAAACCTCAGAGACCCTGCTATATCAGGCTAAATTGTGGTTGAGATGATTGAACGTACTAAGAAAAGTCTATGAATGTTATTCCATATCCCTTCTTCCTGTCCCCATAATCCTAGACACGGAGCCTGGACTGTGCTTCTCAAAATACTGGAATCCCATTTTCAGCAACAACAGGAACTTTAATGTCTCAGAAGACCTTACATGACTTCCTCAACTAAGGGACTTAACCTCACCTGTATGGCACTATAAACAACTGCCTAATTAATGCTAAAGATCATGAAGAAAACAATTATATCAATAATTTACAATTCTGTCAATCACTGTACTAAGCTGTTACCCAGTTTTAGCTAACTAGTTAGGTCTTAAAATAAGAGGATGTATCTCATTATGCACACAAGTCTTTGCTCAGCTCTAAAGCCGAATCAACTTGAGTGTGTTAAGTGCACATGAGGAGCACATCTTTGTTTTCTGCACTAGTATGCCTGTGGAGGTAAAATTTATTGAGTCTAAAATTGAAATTATTCATTTTGAAGAACATTTTTAAGGACTCTGATGATTCTCCAGTGTCTGGGGTTTTTTTCCTGAGGAAAGCAGTACATTCAAGGTGATTTATTTTCCCCATGTCTTTGGAATTCATCTTTTTTGAAATCCACATATTTAATCTTTGTGATAACTGCCAAACAGCCAGCACAAGACAAGTGAATTACATGGAGATGTATGTAGATATAAGTAACACTGACTGCACAGGAGTTCGTAAGTGTACTAGAAACATGTCCAGCTAAATAATGCACATTTGTATTTTAATTTTAAAGCTGTCACTGACAAATATGCAGCATTAATCAGTATGGATTGTGACATGTCCTTGAATTACAAGAATTCTGTACAAATCAGAGCAAAAGGAGGAAATTAAGAGTGCACCAGCAACTCTCTGGCATTTCCTAACTTTCACATTCATGTCTTATAAATTCTACGCAAATGTTTTCAACATGGTTTTGTGTATGTAATTATATACATATTGCATTTGTGTTTTATCAGTAAATCCTGCTGGAAAAATGCATATCTCGACAAAAGATCCAAGAAAAGGAAAGAAATACTTTGGATGTATTTATAAGTGAATATGAAGAAACATCAGTTATTGGCTTCTGATGGGGTTTAATAAACAACCAGGTTGTCAGTGATCTGAAAATCTTTATAAAAAATACGGTAGTGTAGTTATCCCCTCCTACTCGCAGCTCCTACAGGTAGGAGGATTTCCCTCCCATCCAGCACAAACTGCTCACCTAGTTGTCACCTAAATTCTTGGTAGCTCACTGTCTCTATGTCTAAAATCAGAATATTCATCTACTTTTTGTGCTGCTGTAATTTGTAGATTATGTTTATTGACCTTAGGCTCTAGGTACCAATATGTTCTGGACTAATTTCTGATATTCATATAACTGCTTTTCCACTTAGGGAGCTCTGTAGGGGAAAAAAAGTATTACAAATTTATAAGAACCCAAATTTTGTATCCATTTTTTATTTCTGTGCTGCTTTCCTAGCTTCAGGTGAATTTCAAAAGATGCATTTTTTCAGTCTTGTTGTAGCACCTTACATAGAACAAGAAACTAAATACGGTACTCATCTTTTTTGTCACAGGATTGGAAAAGCTGGCCCAGAAAGGAAAATCTTTGTCTTCTCTTGCAGTAATAACTGGAATTTCATTATTTTTGATCCTAGCTATGGCCTTTTTTTTCATATGGAAAAGATATCAGCCATACAAGGGTACGTAAAAGCTAAGCACACCCCAGCTCTTCCTTTGGACTATCAGAGCAAAACGAATTAATTTTCTTTTTTTCTTCTTTTCAGTGATACAACAGAAGCTGCAAAGCAGGTACAAAAATAAATCATTCTTGGGTCTTGAAATCCTTTCCATCAAGAGAGTTGTATTTTATCATATTATTTTTCTTTTCATGGCTTATAGCAACAAACTGAAAAACATGTTTATGTTTTCTAGGCCAGAGGCTGACTACAGGAAGGCACAGACATTTTCAGGTAATGCTAATGAACAAAATGTGAACATAAAGTTGAGTCTATTCCTGAAAAATTCACCATATCCATATACCAAAAAAAAAAAGCAGGAAAGGAAGGGAAGTGTGTTTTTCACTTGAATTGCACACCTACCTCTGTATTTGCTTACTTAAGAAGAAAAACAAAATGACAAGAGGTCCTTGTGGGCTCAGGTCATGGCTGGAGATCACAGCAGTATGTAACTATTGGCTTCAGTTCTAGCTGTTAATGCCAGTTAGTCACCTGTATTCTGCTGTTCTCTCCAATATGAAATAACTTAGTGTTATTATGGCACAGCAGTGAGAGGCAATGTGCCTGAGAGCATCATGCTTCTAAATGTTCACGGCAGCAATCAGTGCCAAAATTGTAAGATCTTAGTATGACATTACAGTACCTATATTTTAGCCTCTACCACATTCTATACTACTTTCTCTGTGTCATTAGGACCCAGTGTGTTTTTGTAACTGCCTTTTTTCCCTCCGCTATCCTTTCTACACCATCTTGGACAGAAGAGGCTGGAGACCAGCCATCCTTTGGAGGGGTAGTACTTTTGTTCCCATCTCTTTCTAACAAAGCATTAAAGCAGGCTATAAGTTGCTACTTGTGAGGCAATAGAGAAGCATATGAAGCTTAGGAAGGTAAGAAATTCACTTGAACACAGAGGGTCTTTCATCCCAGCAAGAGGTATCAGAGGAGAGAATCTCAGCACTGTCTTTAGTGCTGCAGCCTTTGCTATGGAGTGATGCCCAATAGACATCTAAGAGACTCAGATCTCCTGGGCAGTGGGAAGGTAGAGAAAAAGAGTCCCACTCTAACTGCAAGTTGTATCTGAAGTCCCAGATGGCATCCATTTTTTGTTCTCAGCATTATGAAACGTTCAGGTGGTACTACCTCACTACAGCTTAGACTGCTGAGATTATGAAGTGGGCCTCTCTTCTATGAGAAATGAAAGTAAATCACTCTAGCCTTCCAGCAAAAAGTGTCCCAATGGCTCTAACAAAACTATTACTGAGGTTAGCAAGCGGCTCCTCACTTGATCTAAGGTGTTGGAAATAGCCAAGCACTGTGCATGCCAGTTTTGCAGCTGCCCTGCATCACTCCACACCAGCTTAGGAGCTTGGCAGGGAAGTGGTTTAGAGCAGATGAAAAAGCCGATATTCAGATGTTTTAAAAATTAGTCCATATTACATTGCCAGTAATAATTTTCCAGGTTTGCATGAAATCTCAATGACCTTTATTTGATTTTTTATTTTTTTTGTTCTAACTATAGGGCATGAAAGTGCTTTGGATGATTTTGGGATATATGAATTTGTTGCTATTCCTGATCCCGCCAGTAGTTCTAGGGTATGTGATTTTATATCATAAACTGGTAGTTTCTTTTCTAGTTCTTAATGTGTACCAAATATCTGTTCTAGAATACGTCAGCTTGCTTCTGTTCCTTTTTACAGATGTCTATATGACACCATAGTCATGGCAATTGTTTACCCAGCAAACTTACTCTTTCTTTACTCTGTTGCTAGTTCAGTACTTGTATCAACACGGTGCAGTAAGAAACTAACCATGCTCTACAGAGAATCTCAGTTCAGCTACCCTATATTAAAATAGTATTATTAGTTTAGGGTGGATGGGATAGAACTGAACCACTTGTGTCACTTAAACAAATCAACTATTGTGATGCTGTTTTCTCCCTTGGACCTAAAATTGCTACTCATGCAACATAGAGCTTTGGCAGTGTAGAAAAGCCTCTAGGGAGTTGTCATTGTAAAAATATACAAGCTAAATCTCAGCTATATTTCACTATCTCAGCTATATTTTGTTAGCTTCATGCATTGCGGGGGAGGAGTCAGGCGCAGGAATTTTTCTACCAGATAAAGATCTACTATATATGCTACTTCTCTGCATTGTGGCTATGCTGTATAAAAGGACAAGTGAAAAGTCAGAAACCAGGTCACAAAATTAAGGCACAACAGACTGAAACTGCGAGGAAATAGAAGAAGGACTTTCCCTTTGCTATGGAAAATTTCTGGCAATACAATCTTAAACCTTTGGAGAGCATCAATACGGTCAGGTAAAACAGGGCTCTTACAACATGATCACACAGGGTCACATCAAGTCACACCTACTTAGGTATTATGATTAGTTCACATAATAAGTAACATATTTGCAAAAAACAGTCATCGATTAATAAACCCTTTGCTAGGGTTAGACGATTGAAATAGACATTTCTAAGGCTCCAGTGCTGTTGTAAATGCTAATGGAGAGAACTGAATTTTACAGATGAAAAGCTTTTAGAAAACAGCAGAGCTGAACTGTATCTGTGGAGGTTTGTGACCACAGGAAGCTTATTAAGTTTGGAGATCAGGTCCTAAATCATCACAGCCTTAAGCACACTGTGGTATCCCTTAGGCTGATCATATCACAGTCACAAAATAGGGGCTTCAGGAGGCCAGAAGGGATAGAGAGGTGACAAGGACAATGGAGTGGATGTACAAGCAATAAAATCTGTTAGAATTGCCCATAAAATATCAAGAAACAGGAAAAACTCCTCTGGTTTGTATTCAATTACTCAGATTTATGGCATTGCAGATAAACTCAGCATTTGATCCATTTTGGTTAGCAGAAAAAGGGAAAAATAAGAAAGTGGAGATATTGAAATAGTAAAGGTTAGATGTAGGCAGAAAAACTGAGAATTCCTTACAGATGAGGTGTTGTGTTGATGTAAGAGCAGATCTGTGTGCATATACATGTTGAACGATTTCATTATTACTTCATTTATGGAAATTCCATGCAGTTACCTCTCTTTGACATGCTGGTGGGAGTTTTATGCTCAATTCTTTCCCTGAATATTTTCTCTTTTACTATCTATTCTTCCGCTTCTCCCTTTATTAAATGTTTTGACTTGTGGTACACCAATATAAAATAATTGCTATATTAAATGTGAGAGCTGCATCCTAAATGGTCTAAGATCCTTACTGAATTTAAACTATTGCTTGCCTTACTACAAGTGTGATGAAAACTGGCTGAAAATGAAATCTAAACTAATAGAGACAAACTGTTAAATCCACATGCAAACCATTAATAAGGCAAAAAAATGAGAAGTTACATTATCAGTTTAATTTCTGTTGAATTTTTTGCCATTTGTACTCACAGTAGGAATACTCTTTACTATTTTTAGGTTTCAAGTCACTCTGTTCCTGGCTCTGACTTTGTCCCAGGCCAGGATATGCTTAGTACAATTTATGAAGTTATTGAGCATGTTCCTGAGCAGCCCCAACAAGATCATCAACAGTAAGTTAAAGCCTGTGTGCAGTCATGCACACTCATGCACACTCATGCAGCTCAAAGACAAATAATTTTGCATCCAGAACAGTAGCTGGTGTTTGATTCCAGCTAGAGGGATAAGCAAGGCAAACAAGTATAAGCTACATCAGTTCCTCACTGTTTCCTATCCCATCCCTTTTTCTCAAGACTCAAGTCTGTTGTTTCATCATGCCAGTTTTGTCTATGTGTGGAAAAACAAAAACTAAGGTCTTCAAACACTATTTCAAATGAGAATTCCCAAATGTTTTCAGAGGGTGGCTATAGTTTCAATGCACTGAGACATCAGCACTTCCTATTGAGCAAGTTAAATCTGAAGATCAAAGCGGTTTAATTGTCAGCATAGCTTCAACCTGCCAGCCCTGTGCCAAGAAGAGTTAGGGCAGTGGTGGGGGTGGTGCAGTGTTGAAACTGGTCAGCTGGTCAATAACCAGTGAGTGTTAAAACAGTCACCGAAAGGTTAACAGACAATGCTTAGTTACCTGAGTAAGCAATGACTTAATCTGTATGTTGACTAATGTTTTAGAGCAAAAGTATTCTTGTTCTGCAATGCCCTGGCTAGGAACTCCACAGAAACACTTTTGCTGAGTTAAATACTGGAAATACCCCAGCACGTTGTGCTTATGCAGTTAGTGTCTGGTAGTCCTGGTTTTGTTCAGATCACCTACTTCATAGCACTTCTTGGCATAATAAGAATGAATACACTGTAAAGTTTCTGAAATTGAGGTATAACTCCCATAAGTCTGTTGTGAATATCTACAGTCTTTCTTAACAATTAAAAACAGCACACAGGATTTTACTTGGTAACAATCCTATTATATCACATTTTCCGTGTTTTTATGGTGTGTTCTGTTTCTTTTATGGTTGAAATGGAAAATACACACTCTTACCAATATACTAATAAGTTGGCTGAGTAATTGCAATGTTTATATGATTGTGTTAGCATTCATTACTTACACTATTAAAAATGTTGTGCTGGTTACATCTTTAACTCTGTGTCCAAATTATGTATGCAAACACACAGCCTTGCTTGTAAAACCAAGCTGATGAGTGAGAAAGCAATAACAAATTACTAAGGACATTTTTGTTCTGCTTGGAGTCACTCACTTGGAACCTCAAGATGATTTTTTAAAGCAGATGTAAAAAGCAGCATTCATGAAGTACATCTTATTCTTCCTCCTACATGTCTTCCTTCTCAAATGTCTCATTGATACATCACCCCTCTAAAAACCAAATAAATTTTAAGTAAAGGTAACTTTGTGACAGTACAGATTTCAAATCAAACTTCGCAAATAATATTTTGTTATTGTAAAGGACTTACTTGCATAAACCCATTTTGCTGTTCTTCTCGAATATCAAAATCTTTAAAAAGAAATGTAGGAACACGGTTTTTGCTAATGAAACAACATCTGCTAATCATGATAATAAGTAGAGTACTAAGATCAATTTTAATGAATTTTACGATTCCTGATCTGCCATGAGCACTCTGAGTGGTAAATAAATAAGGACAATGAAGTCCATACTGATGCTTGCAGCAGAATGCTTCAGCATTCAGTATAACAAAGAAGAAAACCACCACAGAACAGGGAACAGAGCTGGGAAAGTAATTCCAGAATCCTGTAGTGCAGCAAATGATTGCTTATAGATGGATCCCAAGGACCTGACATGCAGCCATCTGTACAGTAATCAGCAATGTTCATGGGAAAAGTGATGCAGAATTTCCCTGCCCTCTGCTTATGGCAGGAATTTCTCTTCATGCAAAAGAAAAGAACAGATGTTGAGGGAGCCATACGGGTTTGTTGTTAAAGTGATCATTTTACTCTTATTCCCAGTGGTTCTCACTGGAAATGTTGCTATTTCATAAATTCCTTAGAAATAATTGTGCAAAGAAAAATCAGTCAAAACCACTGTTTCATTCTCAGATTTACAGTCTGAGACTCTTTCAAATCCTCTCTTTGAATCTAACTTCTACAGTGTTAGCTGATGCTCTCTCACTTGCTGTTAGAAATCCCAGTGACAGTACAAGCAAATTTGTGGACTAGCTGATGTCTAGCACCCTGAGAGTAGCTTCTTTTCCTTATGTTTTTATCAATCAACTTTTTATCCATTTACCCACACATGCACATATGCCTCAGGAACTCTAAATAATTGCAGAATTTTAGCTGTGCCCCATGTCTTAAAAAGTAAGAATACTGTGGGAAACTAATTAAACTCTTAAACTCTTTTGGATTTGAACTGACAAACTCGTTAACCTAATGAGTCAAAAAATGAGCTGAGATGTTAGCTGGCTTTTACATTTGCATGGTCACTCTTCAGACCGGCCTTTTGCAGATTTGCTCCTGCTCCTCTGAAGAATCAAAGGGAAAACATGAAATCAGTTTACAGTTTTTGAGGAAACTGTTCTGTTCTGTCTCTTGGCTCCACAGTCGCAGAGTTTTACAGGACTGTCACATACTCGACTGTTTAATTAAGAACACTGTTTTATGCCATTTAGCATTGTTTTTTTAGGGACCCTTGCATATTTTTTAGATTAAATATAAATCCTGTGACAAACTGGAAAACAGGCTCTTCCACATGTGAGAGAAATCCCAAGACGGCTGCTAAAGCTAATGCTGAAGAAGCTTAGCCAGCTTTTGTACATAGACAGCTCACTACTCTTCCACAAGCAGAAAATGTTTGTGACTTACGTTTCATTTTCACTTGAAATGAAGATAAAATTGCACCATCCCCCTCTCCTCTCACATGCACTGTTTCTCTCAGTTCAAGCTTTAACCATTTCACAAACTTCTGCATTGCCATCTGCTGAAGAGCAACAAGGATACAAACCCTTGCCAGGCATTTCAGCACAGGGTTCGTACTGTGGACTACATGGATTCAGCCCCTGTAGCAGGTGTTCAGGAAATTATTGTTGATACCATATGAGCAACTTGAAATACCTATACTGAAAAAGCAGCAATGTGGGGTGCTATGTTAGCCATTATGTTATTTGTGGCTTAGACCTGTCTTATCTTTTCAAAACTAGAGATCACATGCATACTAAAAATACAATCAAATATCAGTGTGCTATGACCCTGATGCTTGTATTCAGGCTGAAGAATTATCTTACTTTAGCGTTTAAAGAAACTGCTGGTTTCTTTATATATTTGCAATAGTGTTTTTTAAGGGAAAGAAAGGAAGCACTGTGGATGTTTTTTTTAATATACGTATATGTATATGTTCTTTCCTAGATGTATATGAAGACACAGGGAAGAGGAAATCAAAGCATCTGAAAATACAGAAGTGACTTATTTTTCTTTATTATATATTGAAAGGAAATGACAACAACTCCAAGAATGGCAAAGGCTTATGCCAGCTTTTCTTGAAATAGCAATTTCTTTTCAGACTGACAATTTCTTTCCTCTGGGTGCTCCAAACTGCCAATTTTTAAAATTCTTTTTTGCTTATTTCTAATTCAGTGGGGGGGAGGGGGAGGTGTTTGTTCCTTACTTTTTTTTTTTTCTTATTTGTGAATCCAAAAGACAAAGAGACAGCTTAAAAACTGCACATTAAAACCTATGTATTTTATTACAATAATGGGTGGGAGGCATAGGAAGGAGTTGGGCCCAAGATGCCTCCCATGGCTGTTTTATTTTTAAAAAGGAAAAAAAAATGTGTATGGGGGTTTTTCACTGGCGTTGACTTTTACAAGAGAAAGTCTCCATATTGGTATGAAAAGTAATATATACTGTATGTCAGATTGAAAATGACATTTGGAGTTTAAAATAAAGTCTTTCTTCTAACTCTTTTAATGTAACACTATCATTTAATTTGCAAACATAGAAACTGATCTGTCAGGCAGTTAGAGTTTTAAAATGTACATATGTATATTATTCAAAATAATATGTTCTGATTAAATTCTGTTTGCTTTGCATTTGAACTGGTTTTCTATTTGCCGCCGAGAAGCCTGTTTCTCATTGATTAGAAGAGTAAGTAATATTTGAGTAATTTCTGCAAGCTCCAGAATGTTCAGGCTATGTAATACATGAAAATTATAATTTTCCAGTGCAAGTAAAACCACCATTGAGAGTAATGCTCAGGTGATCTCAAAGATAAAGTAGTCACCGAATTTGTTCCCTAAGTTATAACCCTCTGACAAGAAGGAAGAAACATTTGGGCAAAACTCTGAAGTACTGAAGCTGTCCTGAAGGTTTGAGAAGCTGAGAGGTCATCCCCACGAATTTCTCCATCATTCATTCGAAGCTGACTTCATTTGTATGTTTCAAACTGGGACAGCCCTTTGGCATATGCAAAGTCTGATACTCAACCTCTTTTCTCCTCCTCTTCTTGTTGGAATGGATATTTTAATTACTCTGAAATGAACATCCAGATTTTGGAAGTGCTCAGCATTGTTCCATCTTAACACATCTGATGTCACTGCAGAGCCACATCAGAGAATTTTAATACCTAAAAAAGAAAAATTTTTCATATTGGATTCTTGGCCTTTTTTCACTGGTACTATGAGATTCAAAAGCTTTTATCTCTTGATTTGAAATCTGTTCCAAATCTTACCAAAACCATTGGAGAGTTCATCCATTAAACTAGACGATGTATACATCAGGCTGTTGAAATGTGAGATGGGGATAATGAGAATGCAACATCTCTTCAAAATTTGAAACATTAGGTGGAAAAAATATTAAAAATCCTGTCATGTTTTCTTCTCATTCCCTTTGGTGGAGATTTTTGCATTTCATTTGCTCACCAATGAAAGTGAAGAACGGCTTTCTTTGATGAAGTGATGCTGTGGACTTGAGATCAAAGGTATAGAAGACAATCCATAACTGGAAGCAGAGTGTAGGCACAGCAAAAGCAGTCAGAGCAACTCCAGACATTTGCACTGAATAACAAGATGGTGCGCAGTACTCAAACTTTTCTCACTGCATGGCTAAAAGGCAATTCATAAGAATAATGAAGAACATTGGGCTTTCACCACTGTTTATAAAAGAATGCTCCATCTTACACTTTGTTATGGCTTTGAAAGATTAAACCCCTACAGAACAGTAAGCTAATTCTCCACAATGCTATTAAGTCTATAACAAGATCAAGAAGGCCAGTGGTACCCTGGGTGGCATTAGGAGAACCTTTGCCAGCAAGTTGAGGGAGATGACCCTTCCTCTCTACTCAGCACTGGCGAGACACATGTGGAATGCAGGACTAGAGCTGGGCTCCCAGTGCAAGCCAGGGACACACTGGAGTGAATCCAGCAAAGGCCCACAATAGTGATGAATGATCATTTGACCTACACTGGCGAGATGAGAGAGCTGGGACTGTTCAGCCTGAAGAAGAGAAAACTCAGGGGGATTTTACGATGTTTATAAATTTCTGAAAGGAATGCAAAGGCTTTTTTTTCGGTGGTGTCCAGGGACAGGACAAGAGTCAATGAGCACAAACTGAAACACAATAAATTCTGTATGAATTTAAGAACTATCTTTTTTACTGTCAAGGTGGTCACACACTTAAACTGGCTTCCCAGAAAGGCTGTGAAGTCTCCATCCTTGGAGATAATTGTAAACCCAACTGAACACAGTCCTGGGCAATCTGCTGTAGCTGACCCCAGTTATGAAAATTCACAACTGGCCCATGCCAACTAAGATAAGACATTAGCATGCAAAGCAGATTAAAAGAGTAATTGTTTTATTTATGCATATGAGGTGTTCCATTCAAATTGGGGCACCTTGTGTAGTTAAACATTCAGGTGCAATACAATTTGAATAATTGCTGCTTAGCAAATACATGCTTCTGTTTACTAAATAGTAAAACTTTGCAAAGCAACTATATTTCCATGGTGTCGTCATCCATCTGCCTCTCAACTGATCTGATGATTCTAGAGTCAGTCTTGCTGTAAGTACTTATCTATGATGACAGACAGTGGGGGGGGGGGGGAGTTTCAAAGACGTGTTAGAAAGGTTAGGATGCTGGCATTATCTTGGTTGTTCAGGGCTATCTTTTATCCTTCAGGGACAGCTTCTAAGATTCCAGGAAGCAAAGTCCTTATCTCAGGGGCTAGGGTGTCCTTCTCCTCTTTATGATGAGCTAAGGTCCCTTAGTTTGTTTGCTTGAGTGTGGCTACTCAATATACAATATAAACTATATTTTTAAAAGAAAGTTAATGCAACTTTATACTATAAAGATGAATTTGTATAATAGTTAGCGAATAAGATATTCCTAACACTCTGCTTTGAGCAGGAGTTGGGCTAGACGATCTCCAGAGGTGCCTTCCAGCCATGTTGTGATTCTGTGAGCACAGGGAGGAAGACAATTAGTAGGTAGTTCTCAGCAAAAATGGCATTGGCAGTTATAAAAAAAAAGAGTTCATATGGCCTTTAGCTGTAGAAAGCTGGGCCTTGAAAAAGTAAGAGCTCATTGTTTTATAGTCTTAGGTTAAAAAACTTTTTTTGTTTTAAGTAGCTTAATTCTTTTATTTCATTTTACCTTTCTTAGATAAAATACAATCAAATATTTTCTATGGATTTTCTTCTAGTGTCAGCATATTTCCTTTGAAAAGTCGTAACCATACTTCTATCAATGCATCTATATTGTACATCTTTTGGGGAGCTAGAGGGCAATGATGATGGCAGGAGGTTCTGGGGAACTGTGTTTGGGACAGAGGGAAGGAGAAATGGAAAGTATCTAATGACAGCAAAGAGGAACTTTTTCTGACAGACATGTGAATCGAGTGTGTCCCAGATGACTTGTACAAAGGGGGACTAATCCCTTAATCCTGCCTCCTGTAAGTGGCTTCCTGATTTATAACAGCTACTACTTTCTAGTTAGCTAAATGTCTGTGTTGAGAATATGTTTGCAGACAATAAAAGATCTTTTATTAATGTAATTGCATTAGAATACCCTTGAACAGTATGTTGTGCTATATTTTTGAGCATTTTTGATGAATGCAGAATGCTGTTCATAAACATCCCTTAAAAACATCAAAGTGCAGGATACAATCTTTATCACTGGCTGACAATTTAACAGTCCATGTCAGCCTATACAGAAAAGTTTGCTCAACAAGTAGTTCTTCATAAAGACTCCTGCATGCATGCATGTACTTCCTGCAGAATAGAAGACCTGCTCCCTCACTGCCTTTCCGTGGAGGCGGTAAGGCTTTTCTAGAGAGCAATAGGACTGCACCAGGTTTCCAAACACTCCACAGACAGATGTAAAGGGATTGCATTATAAGCAACAAAACTGATGCAGCCTTGGGATGGAAAGTGACAGTTGTGGTGTTCTGTTAAAAAAAGCAAAGGATCATTTCTTGATTAGAATCTGTGGTAAATAACAACAGACAAGGAATGGAGAGGACAAATAAAAGATCAGACATCTAAAGAGCCCATTCAAGTATAAATTTGCATCACAGTTCAGTTAAACATGCAATGCAAATACCAGCACATTTGAAATCCTGCTCCACCTAAAAAGATAATATGTATGTATCTCTTGAGGCTCTGTGCTGCATTCCAGGCCAAAGTACAACACTGTCCATCACGGTGGATCTCATAACTCAGATACGATTTATTGTGGAAATAAGAGGGCAGAATTTCTCAACTAGAGCAACTCCATACAACAGTATACTCTGACCAAAAAAGAACACGTTTTCTTGTTCAGAAAAGTACCGTCTAATGTCAACACTGAGATTTTCGTCAAGGTGCATCTTTTATATTCCCTGTAGTTCTAAAAAGTAGCTTCTGTAACTTTTATACCTTAATAATAAATGATGAAGGTTGTTCTGCTAAATTAAAACAAAAGTTTACCTGGTAGAGAACCAAAATACTGTTGGACCTTATTCTTGTGTTTTTCTCAAAGCTATGCTTTCCTCTCTAAATTCACCTTTTTGTTCTTTTTATATTAATCATATCATATTCAATTCAAAACCTGGCTTTCAAGCACTTTTCATGTCCTTTAAGCTTGTCATGCCTAGTCACACAGACAAGTTGTATGTAGAAGTGCAGAACATTCCAATTATGTTCAAATATTCCAGAGCACTATTCTAAACCACAGGCTAGGACAGTTAGAAAACTGGATTCCGTCTGAAATTCCTTTCAAGTGTTTCTGAAAGATACAGTCAAATGCAGAAAGCCTTTGTGAAGCAACATAAATGAGAACAAAAAGTTTAGAAAAGTCCTAAAAAATCTATTTTGTCAGAAAATATACCAAGAAACCAAGTTCTCCAGTATGTAGAAAAAATTCTTTTCAAAAAAGGGGCTATTAGAATTCTTTGTCCATCTGTAAGAAGACAAAGAAAAGGAAAGACCTGCTTATTTATAGGAAAGAAACAATGCTGGTGAAAGAGCTGGAAAGAATGTCCTGTGAGCAGTAGCTAAGGACTTGGGTGTTGTGAAGCTTGGAGAAAAGGAGGCTGAGGGGCAACCTCATTGCTCTCTGAGCTTCCTGTGGAGGGGAAGTGGAGTGACATGCTGATCTCCACTCCCTGGTATATAGTGATAGAACATGTGGGAATGATTCAATGCTGTACCAGGGGAGGTTTAGACTGGGCATTAGGAAGCATTTCTCTACTGAGGGGGTGGTCAAACTCTGGAACAGGCTTCCTAGAGAGGTGGCTGATGCCCCAAGCCTGTCAATGTTTAAGAGACATTCGGACAATGCCCTTAAAAACAGTCTTTTATTGGTCATGATCTGGCCTGTAAGCAACCTCAGCTTAAGGTCAAGCAACCTCACAGAAAGCTGACCTGATCTAATGTGTCCACACACTAAGCTGACATATGAGAGTATTTCTGTTCTTTGGACCAGCTCACAACACAATCGTAACAGTGCAAGGGGAGAGGCCAGAACTAGGGGAATATCAGATAACAATTTAAAAGCCACTGAGCTCACAAACTGCTGGAGAATGTCAGGTTAAGAGCCAGCTGTTAAATGCTGGTGCAAGGAAGGAATAGTTGTCACATCAGCCCATAGCACACAGCTCAGGGCAACACAGCACCACGCCATATAACCAGGAAACAGCCAGCAGTTTAAGGAAATGAAACTCTCACCCACAGAGTGGTTTAACAGATAACTGGCTTGCAATAACAGAAGGAGTACAGCTACACTGCACTGAGATTATGTAGATACAGGCTTATGCCTGTGGGGATTCCCTTAGGCTGTGAGCTCATCAGAGTGTACAACTGAGAACAGGTGGTATGAGGCAGTTCACTCAGCTTTCCCGGTTCAGCAAATGAGGATTTAAGTAAAGGCTAGGGAACGTATCTTCCTGTGGGCTAGTGGTAGAAGGGAGAAAAACAATGCAATGATCACTGTATATGTATTTGTCAATGTTCCTGACTGACATTTTTCATTTTATTTCCATTTCTTTTCTTTAAAGAGAAGGCTCAGGAAGCACAGCCCTAGCATGAAGGAGAACAATATGCTCGTTCCAGGAATGTTCTGCTGATTTAAGACCATATATCTAATAAATTGCACTTTATTAGCTAAATCCTGCTCAGATGGTATTTCCTAATTTCTCAAGCTTGTGGATAGCAGCTCAAACAATGCTGCATAAGTGATAGGCATCCTAGAACAGAATTCTTGCATTAATTTCCTAAGACAACAACGATTTCCCAAACAGGAATTTAGAAAGAATCATAGAATCACAGAATCATTTCATAGACTCATAGAATCACCAGGTTGGAAAAGACCCACCGGATCATTGAGTCCAACCATTCCTATCAAACACTAAACCATGCCCCTCTGCACCTTGTCCACCCATCCCTTAAACACCTCCAGGGAAGGTGAATCAACCACCTCCCTGGGCAGCTTGTTCCAGGGCCAAATGACCCTTTCCGTGAATTTTTTTTCCTAATGTTCAGCCTAAACCTCCCCTGGCAGAGCTTGAGGCCATTCCCTCTTGTCCTGTCCCCTGTCACTTGGGAGAAGAGGCCAGCACCCTCCTCCCCACAACTTCCTTTCAGGTAGTTGTAGAGAGCAATGAGGTCTCCCCTCAGCCTCCTCTTCTCCAGGCTAAACAACCCCAGCTCCCTCAGCCGTTCCTCATAAGGCCTATTTGGTTGGAAAAGACCTTTGAGTTCCTCAAGTCCAGCTGTACCTGTCCACTACTAAATCATATCCCTGAGCAACTCTTCTACTCATCTTCTAAATACATCCAGTGATGGTGACACAATGACCTCCCTGGGCAGCCTCTGCCAGTCCTTGATAACACTTTTGGTGAAGAAAAGCCGGTAACGTTGCATGGGGTTATTGTGCCCAGGTGCAGGACCTGGTACTTGGCCTTATTGAACCTCATATCACTGGTCGCAGCCCATGAATTCAGCCTGTCCAGATCCCTCTATAGCGCCTCCTTACCCTTAAGCAGATCAACACTTCCACCCAGCTTAGTGTCATCTGCAAACTTATTGAAAGTAGACTCAATCCCTTCATCCAGATCTTTGATAAAGATATTGAACAGAACTGGACCCAACATTGAGCCTTAGGGAACACCACTTGTCACCAGACACAAACTGGATTTAACTCCATTTACCACAACTGTTTGGGCCCAGCCCTCCAGACAGTTTTTAACCCAGCAGAGGGTACATCTGTCCAGGCCCATGGCAGACAGTTTCTTAAGCAGAATACTGTGAGATACTGTATCAAAGGCTTTAGTAAAGTCTATTTATGCTGTATCCACAGCCTTTCCCTCATCCAATAAGTGAGTAGTCTTGTTATAGAAGGAGATTGGTTTGGCAGGATCTGCTGATCATAAACCCCTGTCGACTGTGCCCAATCACCTAGTTGTCCTGTGCGTGCTGTGTTATAGTGCTCAAGTTGTCCTGCTCCATGACCTTCCCTGGCACTGAGGTCAGACTGTCAGGTCTGTAGTTCCCCAGATCCTCCCTCTGGCCCTTCTTGTAAATGGGCGTTAACATTTGCCAATCTCCAGTCAAATAGAACTTCCCCAGCCAGCCAGGACTGCTGGTAGATGATGGAAAGGGATTTGGTGAGCACCTGTGCCAGCTCCCTCAACCTCCTTGTGTGGATCCTATCCGGCCCCATAGACTTGTGACTATCTAATTGGTCGAGCAGGTCTTTAACCATGTCTTCTTGGATCATGGGAACTTTGTTTTGCCCTCCTCTAAGTCTCTGGCTCAGGTGGCTGGGTACGGAGAACGGTCAAAAAAGCTTGAAGACACTAATTGTGTCTTCATCTCACATTCCTAATCAATCACCTGTAAAACTTATCAACTTTTAACCCCACCCAGGGTGCAGTGGGACTACATTAGCTATGCTAATGGAATCTTCGGAAGCGATTCTGTTGTGCTATTCTGAAAAAAAATGTGACCAATTTTGGAATACAGGTGACAGCTTTACTTGATTGTGAAGCAGAAATCAGAACAGCCTATTTACCAGTGTTACTTCTTGTGGATGATTTTAAGGAACAAGAAAATGTTTATTCTCTGCAGAAGGAAATTCAAGCGGCTATAACAGAAAAATGCATTCAGTCTGTTATTCCTCTAGTAATCATTCTAAATTGTATGTGATCTCATAATCCTGATGAAAGTTCAACAATCAATTTCTTGAACAGTATTTCTTTAAAATAGATGCTTTCTGAAAAAAGACCGAGGGCCTTTGATCAGAAACAAATATGTTGCAAATGTGCATCAAAATCCTGAAAAGTTCTATTAATTTATGATTATGAAGGAAAACTTTGATCCACAGTGTATAGAAAAAAGTGGTAAAAAAATACCTTGCATAACTTGAATACTGACTCTAAACCAGCACCACTTGTTTGCTATCTAACACTGTTAAATTCATATGTAAGAACATCTACAGCTTTATTATCACTATGTGAAGAATTTTTAGGATTTAATTCTTCAGAGATTGGCTGCAAAAAAGATGAATTGATAGAAAAGGTGGGATTTTTTTCCAATATTCTGATATATCATCTGGTATTTGAATGCACAAGATACAAGGATCTTCTATCATTAATCCATTGATCACTGCTGAGCAGAATCAAAACTGACCTATGACTTACCTAAAAGTAAAATTAAATTGCAGTAATTGAAAGAAGATTTATTTTATAAGACTTTGTTAAAGCAAGACAAACTTATTCATAATTTATAAATCCTGCTGAATACCAGATAGTGCAAAGAATATGGTGACAAATCAGGTTCATGGTTTTCCCCTTTACTGAAGCCATTCACAGAGAAGTGTGATAATGTGGAATATGTGTCAAAACAAGCATCCACTAGACTTGAGCAAAACAATCTCCAATACCTTTGCCAAACCTTAGCAAGATACTTATGCATTAAAGACAATAAATTTGACTCTACATTATATTGGGACAAAGAAGCCAAACAAAAAGCACAACACAATTCATACATACCAGATACTCTAGGTCAAGTCTTTAAAAATAAGCTAAGATACCATGTGGACTGCAAAGCAAAGAGTGCAGTTCTGACAGCTGGGAACTGGATTGCTTGCTGGAGCTTGCTGAGAATGCTTCAAAGGCTTTTAAAGAATCTCAGCAGCAAGCTGAAAATGCAGACAATGAACAATATTTGCAGCATAAAAAGATTAAAAGAAAGTTTCCAACTCACAATACAGCTGGTTATCAAAGAGAGATAGAAACTGGTCCTTATGTTGTTGATGTCTTTGTCATGTTCCTTTTTCAGCAAAAAGTCTTAAAATACAGAAAAATTATGACCAAGTATCTATCAGAAAATAGCAATTTGATTCTAGATAACTCTAACACAGAGAATGAAATGTTCAAGGTTCTCAAATGCTATTCCAGCTTTTTATATAATTTGCAATCACAGTTGAAAAGGGCATTTGACTTTTTTTAAAGACTACTTTGTGTTTTTCAAAACACAAACCAATGTAAAAGAAATTGTAGAAGCAAAATTGTATGAGCAGGTTTAAGAACAGTTTACCAAATACACAGAAATATTTTGCAATTTCAGTTTTGAGCAACGGAAAAGTAAACAGGTCTCAAAGTGGCCCATGTCTTGGTATACAGAAGCATGCAGGAAAGTTTTGCAGGCTTCCAAAGCAGGCTCGTTTTCTAGTATTTTGGAATACCTCCACAGAAATGCTGACAGAGGAAATAGAAGGCAAGGTATAAGCATATGCATTTTTGTGTAAGAATGCACAAGCAACTCTGAAAGACAAACAGAATTTTATTTTGGCAAATGTGGTTCTCAATTGTATTAAAATTATATCAACTAAATTACATCCTGCTGAAGTGCTGAGAAGTCTGCTTCTAAGCATTCTACAAGAAATGGAATCAACTTCATAGTGTATAGAGCCTTTCTTGTTAGCCACCTTGTTGTTCTGGCTCCAAAATAGTAAACAACAAAATGAAGACTTTGTTATTCGCTTAAGTGAGTCTTTCAAAGAGCTCTATGGAACCCTGCATAGTTCCAGGCAGTTTTTGGCTCTTTTCTATCTGGCAAAAGGCAGTGGCTGGAACAGATTTGTTCACAAAAGAAAAATGGATCAGCTTTTCAGTTCACTTTCGGAACAGGAACTGAATTCCCTCTGGCAGAATGGAAACGTCTGGAAGAATCAGGTTGTTCAAGATCTTTTGCCTCCTTTGGATGGAAGAGCTGAGGGTAAGGTTATCTACCTTGATTATGGCAGCAATGAAATCTTTAGGATACCAGTGCAGCCTGTTCCCTCGTCCCAACTGAAATATTCAGTTGCAAAGCTTTTTTTTTTCTCTGTTATTATTGTACATGCTTGAGTAACGTAATGCATTTGTATATGGGCCTGTATTAACAGCCAAGCTCTATATAGTGTGGGAGGGCAGAAGCATTTTGGGTTTTTTACTTTCTCAGGGCATTTTTAAATATGTGTTTATTAAAATACTGCTACTTTCTGATGTACTGTAAAAACACACACCAGTTGGCATCTGATGTCCATATTAAATATATTTTATCCTTTTGTGGTAGGTCTGCTTATGCTTTATATAAAATAAATCCGGTTTTGTCTTTCCTTTCCTTATAACTTCCTTTAGTTCCTTCCAGTGATAGATTTCTAATAAACATTGATCCTCACAAAAACAGGCAATTTAAATGCTTGAAGTGTCATTGATTTCAGTGCCTTCCTCATACATATAAAATTACCAGCTATGTTCTGAAAAAGGAAAATACATTGGTGTGAAGCACTAGAAACAAGAATTTACTACATCTTGTTACCACTTCTTGTTCTCTTCTTGAGGGGTGCAAAGGCTTGCACTTTGCTCTATATACATATGATTCATGAAAACCCTGTGGAGTTCAATGCAATTAGCTGCCTGAAAGAAGTATGCAGGATAGCTCTTTCATTATCCCACAAGTCTGCTTTGCTCTTTGTGTCACGCAAGGAGGCAGGCAAAATGAGTGACATCTCAACAGATTAGTAAAAACAAATTTACAAATAGAAAAAGCGTAAAATAGCCAACCATTCAGTTCTAGTACAGCTTTTCTTTTAGTTGTAAATACAGATAAATAGTTTTATTATACAGAATCATAGAGCGGGTTGGGTTGGAAGGGACCTTAAAGATCATCCAGTTCCAACCCTCTTGCAATGGACAGGGACATGTCCCACCAGACCAAGCTGCTCAAGGCACCATCCAACCTGATGCTGAGCACTTCCAGACTTTTTTTAACTCTAGCCAAAATACATGTCTCTCTTGGCAAGAACACACACTTGATTTTAACCTGTATCCTCTTTGTTTCTAACAATATACTTTTATTACAGATAGCATGGTGTAGGGTCAACCTTCATGATAATTCATTATTTATTCTAGTTAGTCTTCAGGATATCACTGTAAATTTATCATTGACTAAAGTAATTACCCTTCCAAATACAGATTTACAGCAAACAATTTGCCTTGCCTTTATGACAACTGAAGACTTCAGTCTTCATCTCAGTCAGTCACACCTTCTAAGAACTGCAAGTATTTTTATGTGCTCATACTCAGCTAAGCTGTACAGGCTGGCACACTGGGCACACCCGGGTGCAGTGGCGGGGTGCTGTGGGGCGCCTTGTGGTGCGAAGCCATGAACTGCCCTTGGACAGTCATGGCCAGTTCCAGCTGGGTCCAGCACTGGTGTAAGCGCCACATCACCTGCCATCCTCTGCCTTTCAGGCCAGCCCATGTCAACCAGACAAGCTTAAGAGAGAGTGGCCACTGTGAGGGGCAGGAGAAATGGTGGAGGATTTGCTGGTGAAATGACATGGAAGGGGACATTTTTAGGACATGGCTGGAGCCACGCTTCTGGAAAAAGGCGAACCCATACCAGGGCAAGGACAACTCTGAGGGCCTGCAGTCCATGAGCAACCCACACCAAGGCAGAGGAAACAAGAAGGAATAAGCAGGAGAAGCAAAAGAAAAATCAGAAATAAGACATGGCAAAACCACATCACTGCACACTGAAACTGACCTCCTCTGCTGCAGGTGTGGTGCCTTGGCAGAGGGATTGGGAAGGACTAAGCATAGGTGAAAAAGAGGGGAGCTGCAGCGAGGAAGACTGATGGAGAGGTGTTGGACTGAAGCGGAGCCAGGGGAAACAGGAAGAAAGACATTTCTTTAAGCATTTGCTTAGTTGTCTTTCTTCTTTGTTTCTCAATACCCTAATCAGTAATTAGAAGTTTATGTTAATTGGCAATAAATGAAGTAGAAATCCCCAAGTTGAGACTGTTTTGTCTGCAACGTGTGTACATTTACTAATATCCCTTGGGATATGGCACCGTGCATTACTTGTTAGACACTACATAACTTGTCTCTGTGAGCTTACAGAAATAAAGGTTTTGTTATTTGTAATTATCAGGCTGTTTGTTATAAAATTCTATTTTTATCAGCAGTAGCTCATTAATAAATACAGATATTTGATAACATACACAGTGCAGAACTATATTCGATGTTACATATTGCACACAAAGGCTGTCTGAATTGCAGGTATTTCCTATTTTCTCTTACTTTGGAAGATCTTTTTTTTTCATGGCTCATAACTTAGTTAATCTTTGTATTTTGTAAACTAAGCTCTCCCATGCCAAATATCTGCCTCAGACTTATTTTGTGTTAATTAAAGCCAAAGGGCTCAGTAGCTTCCAAGTGTGAGATCAAGAAAAAAAAAAAGTGTTATATTGCCCATGTTAAACAACTCTACCAGCTTTTTCCAGCAGACTCAAGAATGCTTTAAAGTGAAGTTTTAAAAAGAGTTTACTCTGGTAGGAGAAAAAACAGATGTGAAGGGGCACTTATCTGCAGAAGCCTAATTTTAATCAAGTTGCAAAGCCTGAAAAGACTGCCATTTATACATGAGCATACTCAGGTTTTAACAGCGGAGTCTATACACAGATGACAGCCCCAGAAGCTGCAGGTCTGGTCAGTGATGGGCGAAGTCAAAACTAAGAGCTCAGCCTTTCACTGTCGGGGCTGAGTCTAGAAACCTGGAGGAGACAACCTGATACAACTTGGTTGTACAGGAGCCAAAGTCAGGTATAATTTCTTTCTGGAAATCAAGCCATGTTCTCCCTCCTTCCTTTTCTCACTATACTTTTTTAATTATTATTTTTATCTCAACTCTTCTCTTCTACTTATCTCCAAAAAGAAGTTAAGGGTCAGGCAGCAAAGGTAGCAAAGAGCTTTACATTGCTCAAATAACTGTTCACATCCATATCATACAGCCAAGTGGAAAGAGTAAGTCCATTTCTAACATAGTTTGAGCTATCCTTTCTCTGTATTGCAAACATTAGAAGAATGTAGCCTTTCCTTTGAAACAAATGTAAGACTGCTCAAACAAATCAATTGGGTATAAAGTGCACAGTTTTCCTGAAATATTTGCACTGGAATTCTTTTGCAGGATATCCAATATAATCTGCAGTGTGCATATTTGTGCATGCATATATATCATATACAGTATACATACTGTGGTACGCATACCACAGCTGTTCTTCCTATTTTGAATTTAAATGGAGTTCTAGGTTATCTTTGTAAATTTTCTCACCGTCATGGCAGCTCTGAATTAACTTTTCTCTTGTTTAATCCAGAATGGCTAGTGTTGAGGAACATGGTGAAAAGATACTGACCCACAGAGAGCAGTTTATTATGTAATGTGGCATCCAAACATTTTCCAAAGGATTTTACCAACCTGGGACCAGCCCCACTTGAATACATCCATGACTAATGATGCAGCAAAATAGAGTGATCATGCCCACATAAGTGTACATGAGATGTGACGTTGCTCCTGAACTACTGGAAAGGTGAAGAGGAATTATGGTCATTTGAGGGATTGTGCCCTTGAGGATGTAGCTTAGCCTGGGAACCACACAAACTGGAGCAAAGCTGCTCAGCAAAGACTACCTCCACTTCCTTTCCCTCTTTTTCTTCTTCTTGGCCTTTCTTCTGCAGCATCTCTGACTGTGAAATGACCAGATGCTTCCTTTTCACTAGTTCATCCAAAATCTTGTACCTGCACAAACCTCCTGCCTGAATGTTACTCACAGCTGGTCCAGTATGGAATAGAATGGGGGCTGGAAAACCAAGTGTGTCATCACTTGTTGCAGCCATGAAGTTTTCCTAACAGCAGCACACATGCTCAGCTGGTCACAGAGCTTCCTATGTCCTTGTATCCTGGACCCAGGGTGAAGCCAATTTTAGCATCATGCAATCCTACAAGTATTCCTGGGGAAAGCATCCACAGAGGACATCTCCTCAATGCTCAACATCAAAGGAGATTCCAGCCACCTCTTAGAGGCAGAGATAAAAATTATTTTGGTGATTCTGCCTTCTCTGCAGTGCTGCCAACTCCTGCTGATATCCTGGTCCCATCCCTAGTTGTTCAAAAACAAAGATTAGGGGCTTTATTGCCATGCTCCCCTCCTTTGCTTGTGCAAAGAATGCATGTATCAAAATTACAGGGTTTTCCTCCTCTCACCATGCAGAATGTATAAGTAATTCAGTGTCAAAGTATATGAGAAGAGCACGTCTTTCCTCTTTAGAGGCCATTGTGATTGCAGACTGTGACAGTCTTGTCGACAGCACCTCTTTAACTTCAGCCATCCACTCTGAGACATGAGCGTATCTTTTTACAAGGATATGGTACAAGTAAAAACTATGATGCAGGACTCTTTTTATTTATATATCTTTATAATGAATATCTAAGAAAAAACAAAATTTTTCCATAAATTTGAAGTGGCCAGCCACATGCATCGTACATTATCTGGTAAGGCTTGAACTGAAATCTCAGCTCTATCATTTATTCACCATGTGACATAAGGTAAGCAGTTTTATGACACTATTTCAATCTATAAAATAGAATATATTCATATGTACTTATAGTAAGGGTGTAAGAATGACTTAATATTAGTATGTTAAAACTGAACACACTCCTGCTGCCTAGTCCTCCTCCTGCCTCTGTATGGCGGAGAAGCAGTATCTCTCATACTCACACTTCACACTTTTATTTCAAACCAAAACTGTGTGTTTCAAGGTTTTCCACTGAACAATTATGCTTTTGTGTATTTCCAGGTTGTCAGGGAATTCTCTCAAACAAATGCATACAAGACTTAAATAACTCAGGGCTCCAATAAACTCAAATGTCCATGGATTGGGAAAAGAAGGCAGGAGGAATTTTATCACAAATGCGAGCTGGGCTTATCTCCAGGGCTGATGAGGCAGGCAACGATGCCATCTTGCATGGCAGCAGCAACCAAGCTATAATTCACTAAAGATGCAGCAATAGTGAAACCCTAGGGAAAGCCCAAACCCGGGCAGGCCAGAAGCAGCCCCTGGCCCAGGGAAGGACGTGGGAGGAAGGCTCTGAGGAAGGGGCTGTTCCCCACCAGCGGCCACCACACAGCTCACTCATAGGGGTGCTGTTTGACAGATGAATCTGGGAGGTTTTGGTACGTGCAATGACTGGTGTTTTCAACTGATACAAGAAGTAGTTACTATTACAAAAAGTGGAATGTTTTGATTTAAGCTAAAGTAATTAAGTTTCATCTGAGCAATTGTATTTTTTGAAAATTAGATAGAATGTCCCTTTGATAGCATGCTTTCTTTCAAACAGTGTTTTCTCAGACATTGTTCATTCTTTGAAGATACTAACGTCTTGCGTGAAGAATGATCTGTGCTCAATAGATGTGTCTTCTTCTGTAATCATCTGTTTGGAGCCTCATTCTATCTCAAATACAGGGTCAAGCAAGCTGGAGCCAGCTCCAAATTAGCAAGAGTTTTGACTGCTGTGACATTCATAATAACATTGAAATTATGACTTGGAGAGTTAAAGCACATGCATAAGATTTCTGGGGAAATTTATATACATGCATGTAAGTGAGAAATGCATTCCATCAGCTTTTTTCTCACTACGTGACTGATGGAGATCACTCCCTCGTGTTGCCCAGCCCTGATAAAGGGTGCTTGCTTTCTAAAACTCCAAAACAAGTCTTAGAGAGTTCACTTGCAGGCAACCATCCAGTACCTGAAAGGGGCCTACAAGAAAGTTGCGGGGGGGGCTGTTCATGAAGGCTTGTGGTGACAGGACAAGGGGCAATGGGTGTAAACTGGAGAGGGGCAGATTTGGGCTAGAGATAAGGAAGAACTTCACCATGAGAGTGGTGAGGCCCTGGCACAGGTTGCCCAGGGAAGCTGTGGCTGCCCCATCCCTGGGGGTGTTCAAGGCCAGGTTGGATGGAACCTTGGGCAGCCTGGGCTGGTGGGATGTTCCTGCCCACGGCAGGGGGGTTGGAACTAGGTGATCTTTAAGGTCCCTTCCAACCCAAACTATTCTATGATTCTATGATTTTCGGTATCACAACAAGAACCACAAAAACACACAAACAAACAAAACTAAAACAAAAACCAAACCAACACAAGGCAGGGATATTTAATTCTTGGTCACAGAGGAGTGAAAGGGCGGGTGCGGGCTCTGGCCGGCGGGGGGCGCTGTTGCCCGAGCGCGGGGCCGGCGGCGCTGAGGGCGGGGCGCCCTTTGGCGTAAGGGCAGCGCTGTCCCCGCGTGGCCGCGGTGCCTCAGGGGCGGTGGCTCAGCCGCGGGGAAGCGGCTCCAGAACCCACTCAGAGCGGGAAGGGGCTTTTCCCAACCGTGTTGCTCCCGCATCCCGAACCCGCCAGCGGGGGTGCGAGGGGACCGGCGGTGGACCTGTCCCTCTCCGCTGCCACGGCTTTGGCAGCCGCCGAGCAGAAAGACCGGGGAGCGATGGGGCTGCAGTGAGCGAGCCCGGGTTTGTCTAAGAGCAGGACACCGAACCTGGGGTCGGGGCCCCATCCTGGCAGAGGAGTGGCAAGAGTTTATGCAGCCTGAGTGAAAAAGGTTGGAGGAGAGTGGCTGGGCTCGGCTGGAGGGATTTACCCTTGTCCAAGGGGACCGAGGAGAGTCAGCACCACAAGGAGTTTCTTACTTTGGGTTGCTCCCGGTTAGAAGCGCAACCCACCCTCCCTTGTGGGGAGTGTTGGGTACCACAAATCCATTTTGCTTTAGTCTGAGTACTCTTTGCTGCAGAATCATTGAATCACTAGGTTGGAAAAGACCCACTGGATCATCGAGTCCAACCATTCCTATCAATCACTAAACCATGCCCCTCAGCACCTCCTCCACCCCCACCCGTCTTTTAAACACCTCCAGGGAAGGTGACTCGACCACGTCCCTGGGCAGCCTGTTCCAGTGCCCAGTGACCATTTCCATGAAGAATTTTTTTCCTGATATCAAGCCTGAGCCTTTTCCTGGTTTCCCTTTGCTTATTGGAGCCACAAATGTTCAGTTAATATAGCCTGTCACAAGGCAACTTTTGGCTTCCTCTTTGTAGTCACTTTCTTGTTACCGACTGTTGCTTAAAGGCTCAGAATGAAAAACATACTCTTTCCTACTCAGCAGCTGTGTTCCCTGATGGGAGCTTACAGATCCCCCACTTCTTGCTGAGCCTGTGCTTTGATGCCGTATCTCAATAGAAACTGAGCCAAACTGTAGCATCCGCTTCAGTGCAGCTATGGCTGGGTCAGGAGAGGTTTGGTCTCCAGTAGATGGGACAGTGAAGGAGAAAAATGTGATAGCAAGGAATACAGTAACAGTTATGAATTAATAATGATAATAATGAGAAGGAGTGAGAAAGACAGGAAGAAAGAAGACCTGTCCTTGTGCTAGCTTCCAACCTTCTTCAACAATAATTCCTGTATCTAAGTCCTAACTCAGGGAAATGAGAAATGAGCACAAACCAACCCTTTTAGTTCAAACATTCAAATGTATCCAGTTTGTGCATGTGAGGGGATGTGTGTGATCCAATGAAACACAGCATAAGAAGAGTAACAAAAAAATACCTCAGACATGCTCAGTACTATGAATGCAATGTTCAATGAATTACCACCTTATGATAGACTGACCTGTGGACTGCGCAGCAGAGGAACATAAGAAACAACAGCTGAGATCCTTGGTAAAACTCCCACTGGCATCAGCACATAGGGGGTTTCAAGATAATGATGATCAGCGTGGCCAAATGGATCACTTGGGAGTTACATGTTGGTATATGAATGCCCTCTTCCAAAAATCCAAGTTGAAGGCAAAGACAGAGCAGGAATGAGAGTCTTGTCTAGTTAAGCTGCTTGTAACAAGCCTTCCAAGTAGGGTTTCTACAGAAGAACAAGAAAATAAACCTAATCATTATAGTTAAAATTCTTCAGCCTGCAGTTGTCGTGAAAAGACAAGTATTGAAAAAAAAAATTAGCATAGTAGCAAAGAGAAATCATCCTTCTTGAGAATGAGCTAAAATGTCAAGGACTTTGGGTCTACAGTGTGCTGTAGACATATCAATGTGTGAACTTTCCCTCCCAGAGCCATCCATCTCTATTATCACTGCCTGGAGATGGTCCTGTGTCAACTTTGCATCTGCATCAGTAACTCATTCTGTTCAGCCATCTGTTCCACAGACATCAAACTGTTAAGAAGCCCCAGTACAGCACAATCTAGTCCAGTAACATAGAAACAGAAAAGAAAAGAAAAGATCTCATTACCATTTGAATTCACGGGCTCTCCTGTGATACACATACAATATTTTTTTTTATATTGGCGTGAACATGGTAATTTGGTGAGTAAATTCTTGGTTATAACAAAGGGATTAAAATCAAACACTTGATATGCAATAGCTATGTTCAGAGGCAAAATAATTATTGAGTTAAACTAGGATTTAAGGTAGTTGTTTCTCACTTTTCAGTCTCTGAGTTAAGAAAACTTTCCTATCAACTAGAATGACTACTACATCTTGCCATTTTAACTGCTGAAGAGTTCACCACTAATTTCTAGTCTAAATGAGACAGGCATTTAACAGCCAAGCTTACAGAGGAAAATTATGAGAGTAGATTGTTGACAGGTTTCTGGTGCAATTTGAGGTTTCGTTATTTGTTTTTATTTATTCAAGTCCATATATGATAGAAACCTAGGATTTTTTATTTCAATTGGCCATGTTGTCTTTCTCAATTAATATGTCCCAAGAGCTTGTAATATTATATCTGCCTAATTCAGTGGCTTTTGATGGGGTTTTTTTTCTAGGTTTTTTAGCACTATAGAGCTAGGATAATTAAGGGGCAGAGAGCTGGATTCCATTCTGGCCTGTAAATCTTCAACAGAACTGGTGCTGAAGTTTCAATAACAAAATCATTATTGTGAATGATTACTGAGCCAGAGAAAACCATTGATTGACATTCAGATTCTTAACTGAATTTGCAGATGCTGCGAAGTGAGAAGATTTGGTGGGAGGTCTGTGAGAGGCATTGAGACGGGATCTTACCCACATATTTTTAGAGAGCTCTCCTTCAGAGAAGCACTGCACTCGGCACTGCTTTTGGGCTTGAAGAGACAGGGACTGCAGAATCATGCAGGAGCAATATGCTCAAGCCTCATTCAAAGGGAAATGAATGCTGTGGTTAAAACAATAACCTCTTTTGCTAATTAACATGGGATCTGATTGGTAGATTACCCCGTATGAAGTTTTTGCTAGCACAGCTCAAGCATTTGCAGCAGCTAAGGGCTTTTATTTTTTAAAGGTAACTGTCCCAGGAGGGAGGTGAAGATTCTGTTTACACATTGACCCCA
Organism: Phaenicophaeus curvirostris; assembly: GCF_032191515.1. NCBI lineage: Eukaryota > Metazoa > Chordata > Aves > Cuculiformes > Cuculidae > Phaenicophaeus > Phaenicophaeus curvirostris. The sequence continues at coordinate 25,428,847 of NC_091397.1, read as the reverse complement.
CATACTCTTAACAGAGTGTTAAATGTAATCAACTATTGTGACATAATCTCCCGGGAAAATAGGTGGAGATACAGCCTGATACACTTTGCAACTGTGTAGCATGCACCCAGTTAGATATACTATACTCTAAGCCATGTGTTCAATACTATCGTGTTTTAAGGGTTTAATTCAACCTATCTGGTTTTACATGGCGCTTTGACCTGCTTACACATTAATAGTGCACAAAGCATGTCTTTGGAGCTGTAACTTGCTCAGCCTTGTTGCATATCGTTCATTTTACCTCTATCTTTGTTTTATATAACTCTACCCGCACTGTCTTTTGCAAAGCAATATACCAGCCTTGTGTCCCCCAACAAAGCTGTGGTCTCTAAGGAAACTCATGCATTAATTAAGGAATGGTATAATGGGTATAGTTTTGTTTTGTTAACCAATGCCCCAAGGAGCATTGTTTCATTTATTTAAGTATTTTACCCCTCCCTCCATTAGCAAATATCACTGTTCTGTTAACAGTCATGTGGATATGTTCAAAAAATACTTGTGAGATAAAATTTTGTCTTTTGAAATAGCAAGCAAATTGGCACATGAATTTAATTTCTGTAGTAACTTGGCACTGTCTCCTCTGGTTACTGGTTGGCCTCCTCCTCAAAATGTTCTAGTATTGAAGCCAACACCCATGGCCACACACTGGGTGTGCTTGGCAGCTGCAGGACCCAGATGCCAACCACTGGAATGCATTTTGTGTACCAGTGTCTCTGGCTGTGGCTTGGCTTCCTGGCCAGCCTTTAGCAATAGCTCTTCTCCGGACTCATCTGGCTCCAGCGCTTGCTGCTCTAGCAGCTGTGGAACTGAAGCAAAAGTAATTCACAGATGTGTTGTCTTACCATTCCAGGAACTGGTTGTCTGTACCAGATCTTAGCAAGATATGTACACCGAGTCTTTTTAGCATGTGAAAAAAAGACATCCCAATTGCCTGTATTCATTGTGGAGGACCGAGTGCATGGATTTACAGGAGTCTGAAATGGCAAACCACCCTGGTAAACCTAACAGACGCCACTGAAAGGTGCTTCTTGATGTCAGACATGGAAACCACTGTCCACTGAAATCCTGAGAGAGGCAAACCTGCAAGACACTCTAGTTTCTTTATCAAGTGTCTATTTCAAGTTCATTTTAGCTAAGCCCCTGTAAAGTACAATATTGGCTCAGCACCAGATATTCTGCTTATATGGACTTGCATCTTTCTCTTCAGCAATTAGTATGGTGGTCTAGGCATGGATTTATCTCTACTATTCCACAAGATCGAAAAAGCAAGCATGTTGTCTCGTTGTCTGGATATATTTAACAAGTATGATTCTAAAAGTATGTTTCCACAGAAGATCAGTTAGTGTAGCATGCAAAAATACAGCTTATTGCCATATGTCCTTTAGTGAGTAGCTTTTTGTAGTATAATTATTGTTTTATATTGTGCAGGGCTTGTCATCTTAACTCTTTCATTGCAGCATTCCACTGTGGTTTCTCTGCTACAGTACTTTTGCATTTGTCTAGAAAGTTGGCAGCTCACTAAAGGCATACCAAGCGGAACACTAGAGGTGTGTTTTGCTACACCCCCACGATACAGTAATTGACACAGCTGCAGTTACATGCTTCTAACTTCCCTAGAGAAACATACCTAGCTTCTGTTAAGAAGCTACAGTAAGAAAATATTGATGTCTCAGATACTGAAAACACTCACCCAGCAAAGACTGAATGGCAGTCGTTGACTGAAATACTTTTAAATGTCTATCACACTACAGGGATTTGTTTTGCACCCCTTACTTGTATCTGCTTTGATAAATTCATTGAAGGGTAATCTCTCAACTTCCCATGTAGTATTTAAGAATGGCTATAACCTGAGAAAATGCAGAGTTAGTTAACTACATCATCTTCTGGGCTGTATTTAAGAAAATTATGTTGACAGTAGAAGACAACACATCCAGTGCATACACTTCTGGACAACGTATATACACACAAGAATGAAAAAGTGTACAAGATACTTCTACATGGTTGTCTGGAAGATGTCTTTTAGGGAGAGAAAAGTATGTTATATTCTTTAAATAATATTCTGCTACTGCATAACCAAAAGTTATGGAACTGATTCTTTTCTGCCTTAGCACTGATATGACTATGTCTTATAACAATATTTACTTCAGCACTGTCATTCCTGATGGAAATGATGCCAAGGGAAGCACCATTATCAACTGGTGTAAGTAATCGATGTGCAGATTTCTCAGTGCACTTTTGTTCAATGAGGAATTTTTTTAAAAATAACATTAAAATATAAAACTCCACAGTATGGTAATATTTGGTTAGGACTCTCTGAGATCTTATTCTAAGTGAGAGTTCCTCTCCTTATGTTTAAACTGGAGAAAAAGAAACAGAAAGTCTTATGCGCCAGTACAAGTGTTGGTAGAAGTGGGGAAAGGTGTAGTAAAATGGCAATAGCCTAGTGAGAAGCTTCAAGAGAAGATAACAAAATGTAGAAAAATGATGGCATATAGAATTCAGTGTAGGTAAACCAGGGGAGTGAAACTACTAGTGTGGGTTTAAATGCTATAAATCAGCTGGGAAGACCTATGCACTATTATAAACTAAAAAAACCCACAACATTTTTAACCCTCCCTGAAAAGCAAGCAATAAATTAAGTTACTTTAAGAAAAACATTGAGAATAATACTGCAAACGTTTTAATGCCACATAGAAACAGTTCTGCCTCTCTAACCTGACTGTTAAGATCACAGAAGCTCAAAAGCAATATGACAAATATAACTTTATTTTTACTTTCTCATTAATTCTTACTAGGGCAGAGAAAGATTCCAACACAAAGACAGACTAAAAATTTTGAGGCAATTTAGGGGAAAGGGATATTAGAAGAGAAGGAGAATGTAGAAAATGATGGTGTTGAGAAAGCCATTTAGGTATCTGCAGTTTGCTTCTTATATCCCAAATAGTGTATCTTGTGAAATTAGTAGTAAAAAATGAGTATCTGTGAGTGATGTTCTCTAAATTATGAATGTCTGAACTGTGCTATCAGAACACCCACTGGGACAGAAAGCTTTGCAGTAATTTTTACAAAACTGTTCAAACATTTGTTTTCATCCAATAGATGTTTTCTATGGGATTAAGCAAGACAAAATGTGTCAGACATATCCACCTGAAGAACCACTTCAGCTAGCTATAGAATACATTCATCTGAAGTCTATATCAACATAAGCTTCTTTTAACCAAGTGAAAGTGAACCCAATATAAAGGTACTCCTGGGGCCATTGAGTCTGCTTTTAGCCTGTGCCAACTGATTACCCAATCCTTCCCTTTGACATGAAGGAAAAAATAAACAAAAAACCCAGCAAAACACTGAATCAATCTGAGGGAGCTTTGTTGAATTAACCTTCAGTGACGGAAGAGCCAGAATTTTCATTACATAAGCTTGTTGTATTTCAACAAACTACAGTTTCCTTCTCATTTTTGATACTTCAGCTATTCTTTAAGCCTAGTTGCATCTTGACTTGCATAAAGGCAATTGGCATGTGGGTCCAGTATTTTAAGCAGCAGGTGGGAAATGAAGTGGAGAAGTTATAGAGATGTCACAGAGAAAGTGTAGGATTGAAAAACAGGCATATTCTCCTGGCTTCTGGTATTAGGAGAGCTTATCTCATAAGCAGGCCTACTTAATGCTTTAAACATAAACCTCTGAGCAACTGATATTCATGTGCCAGTGAGTGGTATCCTCACATCATGCCATGAGTGAGTTGTGAAACAGTTTCTTTGCTGCTGAGAGCCACTGCAGTGTTCACTATGACATTTTCTGACTAGCGTATAAAGTAGAGATCTAGACTTCTATAGCAATTTTAACAATACTGTAGTTCAACCAGTTTAAAAGGGCTTCTCTCCAATTCCAGTAACATCTTAACACTTCCTTACTTGCAGTCATGTTTCATTTCGATAATATGAAGTGGTCCTTCCATTCACACATTTGAAAGAATAAAACAAAATCTCACCAGTGTGGTATGGTAGAATGGAGACTCCAGAGACTTCTTGCATTAGTTTTCATCTCTGTGTAGTTGCATTACTACAATGGGAGTAATCCTTGATTTGTGGTAGTTATCCTAATTTGAACTAGTAGGATTAGGAAAAAGAGGCAGCACACTTCAAATATATGCAGATCTCTTCAAGTGTGAAGAGAGTCCTCTTTACATGCCCATATACAGCAAAAATCAAAGTAAAGCATATCTCTTGTTCATATTTATTTTTTCATACAGATTATAAGGCATACACTACGGGTCAAATTTGAAAGTGAAATGTTCATTCCTGTTTATTCTGAATGCATATGAAAGATCCCAGCTCACCTTCTATTTAAGTAAAATTTGCTCGCAATCCCTGGCCAAATTCTCCTTTCCCAGTAAACATAGAATCATATCATAGAATCATAGAATAACCAGGTTGGAAGAGACTCACCGGACCATCGACTCGAACCATTCCAATCAAACACTAAACCATGCCCCTTAGCACCTTGTCCAACCGTGCCTTAAACACCTCCAGGGAAGGTGAATCAACCACCTCCCTGGGCAGCCTGTTCCAGTGCCCAGTGACCCTTTCTGTGAAGAATTTCTTCCTAATGTCCAGCCTAAATCTCCCCTGGCGGAGCTTGAGGCCATTCCCTCTTGTCCTGTCCCCTGTCACTTGGGAGAAGAGGCCATCACCCTCCTCTCTACAACCTCCTTTCAGGTAGTTATAGAGAGCAATGAGGTCTCCCCTCAGCCTCCTCTTCTCAGGCTAAACAACCCCAGCTCTCTCAGCCGCTCCTCGTAAGACTTGTTCTCCAGCCCCCTCACCAGCTTTGTTGCTCTTCTCTGGATTCTCTCCAGAGCCTCAATATCCTTCTTGTGGTGAGGGGCCCAGAACTGAACACAATATTCGAGGAGCGGTCTCACCAGTGCCGAGTACAGAGGGAGAATAACCTCCCTGGACCTGCTGGTCACGCCGTTTCTGATACAAGCCAAGATGCCATTGGCCTTCTTGGCCACCTGGGCACACTGCTAGCTCATGTTCAGTCGGCTTTCAACCAACACCCCCAGGTCCCTCTCCTCCAGGCAGCTTTCTAGACAGACTTCTCCTAGTCTGTAGCACTGCATAGGGTTGTTGTGCCCCAAGTGCAGGACCCGGCATTTGGCCTTGTTAAACCTCATCCCATTGGACTCTGCCCAGCGGTCCAGCTTGTTCAGATCCCTTTGCAGAGCCTCCCTACCCTCCAGCAGATCCACACTTCCACCCAGCTTAGAGTCATCCACAAACTTGCTAAGGGTGCAAACAGTCCAGCTATCCATTAGCAGTTGTATACACATGCAGTATAGATGTATATGTGCATAGGCATTTTGTATGTGATATACCTACATCTACAGTTGTACACTATGTAGACAGATACTGTGTATACATACAGTATTATCTTCACAGATGTGTGTACAATACCTTGTTACTATTAGTGAGTAAGGACAAAACATAGTCTGTATATTGTGCAACGGAGGGATGGTATTACATGGTGAATATGAAATCTTTTGGACTTCCAGCAAAGTCAGTATCAGCAGGACAGCTTTCATCCATCTCCTTTTTGTGAGAGGCAGTAACAACAGTGGAAGTAAATACTCTAATAATTCAATAGACAAAGATTTTGTTCACATCCCCACTCATTTTTCTCCACACTTCTTAGACAAACTATTACTTTTCCCTTCACTTTGTCACTTCATCCAGTCCAGTCCTGAGCCTTTACTGGTTTTGCATCTTTAACATTCTCACCCTGGAACTCCCTGCTGAGTGTGCATGTGTATGCATGTGTCTGCATGTGTTCTACTGTCAGAAATATTCCATTGTTTTATTAAGTTATTGAACCTTTGAGATAACATAAATGTTAAGAAGAAGAAGCTTTACCTAACTACAGTCTTTTAGAGCCAACATAGGTTTTAAAGCTTACAGAAACATGGAGTCTGCCCATATTTTCCTTCTTTCATGAAAGAACATTGCATAGCAATTGGTATTAGCGTTTACTAGAGCTTACATCTCAGGAAACAGTTCAAAACAGAATGCAAAGGCAACTAATGTGTTACCAGAAAGAAGAATATGGAGAAGTTAAATAGTTAAGTTTTAGTAGGCACGAAACACATTTCCATCAAGTGCAAGCAGTCAGCTGTTATTGTAGGTCACTAAGATACAATGAATTATTTTCTGCAGTTCGTGGAAAACATTAAACAGCTGTAATAAAGTCAGTGGTATTTCCTTCCTCAATGAAACATTACTTCAGCAAAAGACAAAAAACCTGTTCTGTTAAAACACCATTTCATGCTTGATAAAATATCACAGATTTCTTCTTTTTATGTTTTTTTTTAAAATCCTTTTATTGAGATACACAGATAGAGAAAAGACTGAGGGGGAAAATATCAGAAGTGGCTTTTCATGTTCAGATGCATGACAATTGATGTAAACTGAAAAAGCTGTAACAGAAGGGGGAAGGGAGCACTTCAGTGGCCTTTAAATTATATATTCAGTCCAGGAAACATACCACAATATAAATATCTTCTGAAGACATTACAACTCGGCTTAAACAAAAGCTAGAGAACTTCATACCATAGTTCATCACATTTATTTTTCATTTTGTAGTTATCCATAGTTATTTGTAGTAACACACAAAGTTACGGCTTTCAAAGCTTATCTTGCTTTATAGATATCTATTTAAATCATGCATAAGGTATGTTTAATAAATATCTTTAGGCCAGATAGCAATACATCTTTTACCCTTATCTTAAAATCTGATAAGCATGAAGAATTCAAGTGTTCCTGGGAATTCTGATTGAATCAATTAAGAGACAGTATGTTTTCTTTTGGGACGCTAATCAGTGGTGAATCTCTCAGAACACTGCATAATGAATAACAATAGACCTTGACTGTACATATGCAAAAACTTGTCAGCCAGCTGGTTGTGCATTATCAGGGAAGCAGTTTTTACTTTGTACAGGGAAACGGCAGCTTAAGTGTCTCAAAAATATGCACAGTCCTGTGTCTTGGCTCACAAACAATAGCAGCTGGACCTCAAGTTAGGTACCCACACTTCAATAAGCTAACTAACATTACAGCAGAGGAATGAGAAAAATGTAGGCATTAGTAAGGGTTAGAGGGGAATGTTTGGATGGGAGTTTACAGCATTTTCACTAGCTGGACAGGGAGAGAGCTTGGATAAAATATGCAAAGACTTCTGTAACTGTTGCATTAACAATTGGCATGCTCACTTTTTTTAAACATTGTTTGCACTGTACTGATAAGATAGTGTTTCTTTGCCCTCTCCCCTTTAAAACTACTTCAGATACTTCAGATATGTGTCCAACTGAATATAGAATTGGAAATGCCAGATCACACAGCATTCTCTCCTGAAAATTTGGTAACAGTATCCTTGATCCTGGAGAACTAGTGGTGGTTTGTAAAGGGTTTTAAAACTAACATAGCTGGAGTTAATAGACACTACCTCCATGGTAAGAGAGGGCATTAATATCTCTTTCTAGAGAAACGGGTTGCGTTTATGCCTAGGAAACAAGCTAGCTAGCCTAGAACTTGGGTCTTTCCCACCTATTTGCATCATCACACTATGGTGGCTTTCAGGAAAAGGTTTCCCCTACTGAAGGGATCTCATGTTTTAAGGAGTTAATTCACTTGGCATTGCACTTATCTCCAGTTTATAATATGTGGCTGTTAATGCTCTGTCATCCCCAAGGGCTAGTGGGACAAGACAACTGGTGAAAACTGTAGAAACTGTGAGGAATTCACCAACTCATTCTGCTGCCTCAGAGACTTCCCGGGTTGCTGCTAACCTGGAGCTATGGATTTTCAATTGGCAGATAAGGAACCCAGATTCTAGTCTAGACAATGAGATTTAAGTTCCTAGTCAGCCGCAGCACTTTTGAAATTCTTACTACAAATCTGCTGGCATCCTTAAGTACTTTTTAATATCAATCCTCAGATTTTTACCTCACCCTAGTTAAGCAAGACCTTCTATCTCAGCTGTATTGTCTTTCCTCAGCTCTTCAAATAAGAGCTCCCCTCTCTTAGCGTGTCTACACAGTGTACAACTGTGCTAGTGTGTACTGGCTAGTGAGCTTTATCTCATCCATGATCAGGTCTCCATTTGGCAACCTCTTTAACATCGGAAATGCTGCGTAGAGCCGTGGTCATTCACATGCAAGAAAAACTCTACAGGGCATAGCTGCAGAGAAGGACTAGCATGGCCTCAAGGGGAACAGAATGAAGCGAAGAGGCTGACTTACTCAAACTAACAAAACAATGACTGATACTTATTCCTTATAAGAAAATCAAGAGTATAAGACTGAGGGCTGGGGAAAAATCATAGCAGCTGGAGGACAATGCAATTTGCCTTTGAAGACTTATTCTCAGACTAGCTCTTTCATTAACATTCAACTGTATATTTTAGAGTGGGATTGGTTAATATAGAAGAAGTAAAAAAAAAATTCTAAATTGTGATGTGAATCCTAGACTAAACATACATTAGGAGCAGCAGTGCTTAAGGGTAAATCAGTGTATACATCGCGTTCACATATGTTTTCTTCTGGTATTTGTACTTACTCCTGAAATGTTCATTCCCAGTCTTGTTCATGTTTCTAGGAAGCAATAGAGTGGCTTGCTCTATGTTGGTGCTGTTTTCTGTGTGCAGTTCCTAATCTGTTGCATATTTTACAGAGCCCTGCATGTGATGAAGCTGACAAAGCCAAACATACTTCCGCAGATCTTTTCTGCTCTTTTTCTACCCATGTATTTTTTTTCTACTTTATAGAGCATTGCGTATATCAATACAGCTTGCTGCAGTTTCTTATAAAAAACTGATCCTTAGGATGTTCATCTACCAGTAAAGCAACAAACTCAATTGAACTATCCCATTTTAAGGTTGGAGAAGTAACAGGAGCAGACTTCAGTCCAGTATAGAGGTCTATATGGACATACACATACTGTCCTGCTCCATAAGGCAAACGTGAAGAAGTAGAGCTGCAGCTGTAGCTCTGTAGGTGCACTCAACAAATTGTGCCTTGGTAATACATTATTTGAATAATTAACAACAGAAAAATACTGCTTATCTATAACAAAACATTTCCTGAATATTGGTAAGGGGTTACTAGTCATAACTATTTAGTTAAGCCAGGCTAACACAGGAGTTATCTGCCTTTTATTATTAGTTGTCTTCCACCTGTACTCTAAAAAAATCATTTTTTCTCCTTCTATATGGTCTCTGCCCCATAATAAAATCCTGCTTCTGCCATAGGTTTAGCACCAGGCAGACTCACAAAAAGCTGTAAAATTTAACTCTATGGAAAAAGCCAAATGTAGCTTCTCTTAACTAACATGCTTTATTTGCCAATAAGCGTGCCTCCATTCTTATACTGAGAACATTTCTACATCAGAGCCTTATCTTTCCTGCAGTTAAACTGAGCAGTTCATTGTCCCATCACGGTTAAGATCACAAGAGATTGTTAGATCATGCAGTCTAATGAGTACATCACAGGCCATGGCTTTTCACTCACTGCTGTACTCTATCTTTTCTTCAGCTAAAGCACATATTCTAAGAAGATATTTGTTTGTTCTTCAGAGAGATGATTTCTCCTTTGCCTCTTTGTAATCTGCTCCCTGTTCAGCTACTACCAGTTTGTACTTTTGTTATTCTATTTCTTCTTCATTCTAAGAAGTTATTTTTCAGTTTTCTGATAATGTGAACTATTGTGTATTCTCCTTGTACATGATTCTCAGATAGCTTGGAATAACTTTACATGCTCTTCAATTTCTCACTATTTTTGTAAAATATCTGACCCCACAGATGGGATCCATTTAACCTAAGAAGAAGCACCTATGGTGTGTCACAGACAGCCATCTTCAAGCTATTTTAGGATGCCTTGTATAATGAAAAGATCATCACCTTAAATGACTTACTTTCCTTTAACTCTGAAAACCATCTGGAGATTAACAAATGCAGAAGTCTGTGTTATGAGTGTGTGTGACTGAGACAAATTCCATCACTGGACCGCATGAAATATGTTGGTCACACTAGCAAAACTCACAGAGATGCCATCATTTCTCTTATCTTGCTCCACATTCCAAATAAATGTATTCAAGGATGTTTATATCACACTAGGCATTCATGTGAAACTTGATCTCCAGCATGACCTGTAAATTCTGAGTGTTTCTGCTTGATCAGACATTATGGCTTTGTAGCCATGATTTAGTTAAGGATAGGAGCAAGATAAGATACAGGGAGAAGTATTGTCTTTAAATAGGACAGATAAACTAACCTTTTCTGTATAAAATTTTCTTTGCCCTTCCCCAGTTAGAAGGTCTTGTCATACTGCCTTCTTCTTCCATTAAGTCCTGTATTTAGCTGTATTAAAATGTGTCTTGCTGGAGTGCAATTAGCTTATTATTTGATCTGATTCCTCTGCATTAGTCCAGCAATCATCTCTTTAAGGGACTTTTGGATGCTAGTTATCTAGCTTACTGATGTAAACATTTTTATTTCTAGTAGATGTTGCTTAACATCCTGCATAGTTACTAATGGGCTGCATACTGCTCCATCATCAGTGCATGAGAAACGTGTAACCTTGCTTCTTTCCAGATATGGGGCAGAAACCTTTGTTGCATATTTCTGCATTTTGCACAATGCATGTCAATAATTTTACTTGTCTTTTAGAACCGAATCATAGGATTAAACTGCTCAAAGGGTTCTGGTTTTTCAATAACTCCTTATTGCTACCTTTTATTTAATGCAGCATTTCTTTACGTGTATAGATACATGTACGTAGGTGGTGTAACTGTGCTCTCTAAACAAGAACTGTCAAGGCATTGTTTTCATAGCTGTCTATAGTGGTTTTCACATCAAATATCATTAGAAGCTATCCTTATGATTGATCTTGCCTTTAGGTGTAAGCAAATGGTGAGAATTAGTATACACCATATTTAAAAATAGCTTGTAGCAAATACTGTGTTTAGAGTCATGACTATGAAACAAGCCTGTACACATATATCTTTGATACCTGATTTTATGGGGAAAAAATATAAAAAAACCACACATACAAACATACACACTGCATTGTGCTCCCACACAATATACTCCATCACTGCTTATTCATATCAGTCAGCTTGAAATGGTTTCTTCTTTGGTCACTGTGCCTACAAGGAGGCCTACATTGCTATAGTTTGTTTTAGTAACAGGTAGGCAGTGGTAGCTCTAACTGCATGGAACACCTTGAAAAAGGTTTTTATATAGAAGTTAATCACACAAGATCACCGTACACAGTAATGAATAATAGTATTTTTTCAGTTCACCCACAAAGATCATCCATCAGGATGAAGGCCCCAGAACCTCACCTCACTCATCATGGGGAGAGTGGATTTTAAATTCTTCAATTTCAATTGCTTAGGTACATGTCTGGTCTCCCAGGGCTTCCTAGTGATTAGTGGAGTGACATTGGCTTCCTCAGAGGAGAAATCATAGCATATATTTCAGTTAGAGTCCTGCTGTGATTAGCTTCTAGATCCTCTCCGCTCATCTGCTTCTTGCTTATGACAGGGAAAACACAGATCTATGGAGAACAGAAGTCTGACCACTGTGTTTGACAAGGTCATCTTTGGCCTGTAGGTGAGTCAGTCACAGCTCCAGTCAGTCACATCACTGTAAATCTGATACTTGTATAGCTGGAAATGAAGTGTTGTCTGGAAAGCTCCTCGCAGAGAGAGCGACAAATAACAGAGCTGGTATTTGTGGTCAATACTCCTTCAGCCGATTTGCTATCAGTGGTGTAAGATTGTTTAGTCTAACGAGTCATTGTGCTGATTACTTAAACATGAGACAGAAAATAGAACGTCCCTGGTTAGGGACAGACCATGTAAACAAGATGTTTTGCTAGAATCCATGCAGTCTTCTGCACACACATACAAGCATGCAGTCAGCTCTGCAGGTATCAGGCCTATCAGCCAGGATAAATGCGTTCAGCAAATCTAAACAGAAGGTGAGCATCATCCAAAAGCAATAAGGACCCAAGAACCTCTGAAGAACCAGAAAGCTTTTATTCCTTCAGAATTATTTGTTCCAAAAGCAGGGTGTTGATTCTTCAACAAAAGGGCAAGATATCTTTTAGTTTTTCCCAGCCAAACAAGGTTAAAAATAGGCCTGGTTAAGAAGTAGATTATTTTTAATATTCCTAAAACTGAAAAGTTTACAATGGCAATCTTTGAGAGGTATGTCATGGCCTGGCTGTGTGTCAGTTATGCTTCATTAGAAGGACCTGTTTACACCTGCAAAGAAGCTAATTCAGATTTGCATATTCTTTGACAGCTACACCTTCTGTCGAACATTTTTTTCCCACCATTTTCCTATTTTTTTCTTTCTGGACATGCAACATAGAGAGAGAATAGTCTCAGATAACTGTAGGTAGAACAAATACTTTAGTATAACAAACTATGCTGATCTCATTAGTCCTATGAGGGCTCAGGTTAAAAAGGGAAATGTTTACAAAGAGAATAAGAAAAAATATAGATTTAATTAACATTTTTGTGTTCTAAAACTAAGAATCAGTCATGCCTCTTGGCTGATAAGCTGAGTTCTTAATCTTGAATATAGGCCCCAGCAGATGGTTTGACTTTTGGATACTCTCCATTTGAGAGAAAGGCAGATTTGGACTGTTGCTGCATGAGATTCTTCGCAAACACAGGGAGTTGTTTTCTTTTCAGCATTTGGACTGGAATCTCACAGGCTTACTGACAAAGCTTGCACACAGTGTCCAGTAATTTATAGCTGCAGGAAATATTGGCTCATTTGATACAATTGTCCAACTGATGTTTGTAGAAAGCAAGGCCATTCTTTTCAGATGAAAACAAATTTAAATTAGTTTAATTTTAAGGTGGTCCTGTAACTAATTTCTAATTGATCATCACATTCTTCATCATGTTTCACCAGTTAATATGCAAAGTGGAGATTTGTGCCCTTTGTACCACCAAAGGTGTGTTTGTCAAGGGGTGTTCATCAAAAGGTATTCTACATGTAAAATGCTCATCAAGTCATGTTAACAAGATTTCTATATTTCAGTTTGTTTCTATGTGAAGAATAACAAATCCAGGACAGTGCCGATTAGCTCAATGTCAAAACCACATTTTGAGTGGTTTCTTTCTGTGTCAGTGTGACTGTCCTGAAAATAGCGTGCGTTAAAAGAACGCATGCTTCTGGATGACACGAAGCATACATACAACCAGTGTTGGGATAAAATGTGCTGTAGCATAGTGTTAAAAGAAAGGGATTTCCAAGGAACTGGTGAAAAATCACTTTAGGAAGCTAGGTTCATACAATCAGACTGGCTTTTTCCAGGTATCATTCTAGTGGCATTGAAGACCTCACCATTGATGGTGCAAGGCACAGGATCAAGCTACTGCCTAGCAGACTTACTATACAGAAATTGCTGTATAATGCATTAAGTCATTTACAATTGTACATAGTAAGTGATCGGTGTCAACAGTGCACCGTGAACTTTACACTCATTTTAAAATAGATAGTTAGTGGGTGCTGGACAACATGAAATAAATCTCAAGGTTATGTTTTCTTTCCTTGTTTTTCACTTTGACTTAATAAATTTTTATTCAACTTGAAATAACTTACAATTTTATCATGCTTAGCAAGGTTCCCACCCACCCAGTATTTTTCCAAGTTCTGGGGATTTTTAGGTCATCCTAACCTGCTCCCCAAAGAAAATGTAAAGAAACATTTGAAACTTGAAACAAACATCTGCAGAACATACCTACATAGAGAAATACAGACAACTGCATGGCCACTTTTGCTGTGCTCCAAACTGCCTGAGGAAAGCCAGCTCTGATCCAGAAGACCTTTAACCACATTTCTCTAGCTTTGAATCAGACTTCATTGAACAGCATCTCAGGAGCACAGTAATTGTTCCAGGATCAGAGCTGCTTCATGTCTGGTTGACCTAGAGCAACTGCCCAGTTATCTGCTACTACCTGAATACCTAATGAAGTCAGTGAGCCATGCAACTAGTAGATAAAAAAAAGTTTACACATAACTCACAGAAACACCATCCTCAGATCTCAAGCTTCCTCAGCCAGAGTCCAACATTTTGGTTTGTGTCTGTATAACAACATATGGGGTTCCTGCCCACCCTCAGGATTTCAGGTGTTGCCTTGATATATGGAAACAAATCCATGAAATTTATAATCTAAATGTAAAATTACCATCATTATCCACTTTGCTAAGTGTGTAGCAGATATGGCCTCACGCTCTGCCAGGGGAGGTTCAGGCTCGACATAAGGAAAAAATTCTTCACTGAAAGGGTCATTAGGCAATGGAATGGTCTGCCCAGGGAGGTGGTTGACTCGCCTTCCCTGGAGGTGTTTAAGGTGCGGATGGATGAGGTACTGAGGAGCATGGTTTAGAGATTGGTGGGAATGATTGGACTCAATGATCCGGAGGGTCTCTTCCAACCTGGTGATTCTATGATTCTGTGATATTTCCAGTGATATTTGCTCATGTAGCCTTTATGATATTTTAAGATCTAACTTTCTGAGATGTGCATCCACACTAGTGCTGACTCTAAGAAAAGCTGATCTGATCTGATCTGATCTTGCACAGGGATTTGTGTTTAGGGGAATCACCTGTTTTAATAAAATGGTACTTTAAACTGTCTTAATAGTTGATAGTGTCTCATGGGATAATTCAGAGTAGGCCACTTAGGAGTTGATCTTCTGATCAGCCATAAAAAGGCCCATATGTTTTTAACTCTCACTTGAAGGATATGTTTGTCATAACCAAAGAAGAAGTTGACCCTAAACAGAATTCTACTTTATTCTGGTTCTTAATTTCCCATCACAGTTATATTTCTAGACATCTTTCAGAAGTACAAGAAGTACTTCATCTGTTTTTTGTCACATGTGAGCAAGTGAAGGTCCAAACCAGAAGACGCTTACTTGAGATGATAACACTAAGACAAAATATTGATATTCAAAATATTTGAAACTCTCTAGTCATAATAGAACTTTGATTTTAGTTTAATTCAATTTTTCCTTTTCCCAGTACTGGTAACTTATAGACTGTTTCCATCAAACATCTTTATTTTCCAATTACAGATTTAAAATATTGCAGTATAAGAACGCAAAGAGAAAAGATCTTCTCTTATAAAGTCTTCTGTACTGTTTTTTGTCTACAAATTCTGCTTCCGATTGTTCAGAATTTTTTTCAGATTTCAGATTATTTTCATAGAGATGCACTGCTCTCCATTAGGTTTCTAGATGTGGCAATAATTTAATCAATATGGGGTTTTTAAGTTTTTTGCATAGATGTTAATTTCTACAAGATTTTAGTTGCCTTAGGGACATACAATGATAGAATGGATTTACACTCAGAGAAGGATGATAAGCAGCTGTGAGGGCTATGAGGCACTGGAGCAGGATGCCTAAAGAGTCTGTAAAATCTTCATCTTTGGAGATAAACAATTTATCTTAAAAAGCCCTGATCAAACCTGATCAAACTTTGGTATTTGCCCTTCTCAGCCAGAGGCTACTTAGGAAAACAAAGTGTTCTGTTTGCATAGGTCCTTTACTGCTAGAAATTCACCAGTCAGTAAACTCAGGAGGGGAGACAGAGAAGCAAATACACTGTGACTGATGGATATCTTGGCTATTGGCAGCATGTTACTGAAAGAACAGCTATTTTGTGGCTTGCCATTATTAAAGCCTGCTATTTATTGTTATCAAAGCCTGTCAGGCATTGGTATGCTGCAGATCTAAATCTGCACTTCACTGTAAACATTCTAATTACTACTTCCAACATTTGGCTTTCATTAAAGACAGAAAAGTCTTTTTTAATTCTTTTACAGGACAAATATTGGTAACCTGGCTCTCCCAATAGACTTTTTTTCAGGTCTGTTTACATTTTGGATAAAGTTTTTTCTGGGAGTTTGTTTGTTTGTTTTTAAATCCTCGGGAGCGTTCTTTTTTTCCCTGTCCATTTCTAAAGCTCTAAACCAGAGCCAGTATTTGGGAGGACTGGATCACAGACCACAGAAGAATTTAGGTTGGAGGGTGCACCTGACTCTTACCTTGTAAATTTAGATGCCCTCCAGCCCTCAAGCACTTAGATCAGGTTGCTTAGACTTGTCCAGCTGAATTTTTAATAACTTGAAGAATGGAGATTCCATAGCCTCTCTGGGAAACTCCTGCATTTGGCCACTTTTTTCCCCCTTCTAGATGATCAGAATTTCCATGTTCCAACTTGCTTCTGTTGCCTCCTAGTCCTGTCTCTAGACCTTCTTTTTCTCTAAACCATCCATTAAACAGGAGAACACGATAATAAAATCACCCTTAGACTTCCATTCTTAATGTGAAACTTAAACAGTTCTGCCTTTCCTTGAAATCATGTGTTTCATCCTCCACCAATCTTCTTGGCTCACTGCCAGATTCATAGTAGTAGATCAATGACTTTCTTGTGCTAGGGAGCCCTTACAGTGAACACAGGACTAATAATCTGGTCTCACACATGCTGAACAGAAGAGAATGACTTCCCTCAGCCTGCCAGCTACACTTTTGCCCAGCCCAGTATGCAGCTGGCTTTCCTTACCAGAAGAGCAAACCAAGTATTCATGCTCAGCTTGTCCACTTGGATTCCCAGGGCACCAATATTTTCTGCAGGGCTACTTTCCAGCCAGATGTCACTCAGCCTGTACTGCTACATGGATGACTCGATTGAAGGTGCAGCACTCTGTTCGTAGGTGTGAGATTCCTGACAGTCCATTTCTCCAGACACTCAAAATAGCAGACCTGCCTTTCATTGTATCTCACCTCACCACACTCTCCTCCAGATTATCTGTCAAGTTTGTACAAGTGCATTGCATCCCAACATGTAGGTCTTTATTAGACATTAAATAATACTGGCCTCAGTATCAGATTAATCCCTGCAGAATATCACTAGTAAGCATCTGCTGGTTGAACTTTGATCACAATGCTTTGAGGCCAGCAATCTAACCATTTTTCCAAATATATTTTGTCTACCTAACCAAACAATATCTCACTGATTTTACTGGGGGAAACCATGCCAAAAACTGTGCTGAAGTCAAAGTAAACATCATCCAGTACAATGCCTCTGTCCATAAAGCCAGTCATCTCATCATAAAAAGCAATCAGATTATTCAGACTTATTTTGCCCTTGGTACATTTACATTGGCTATTTTCAGTCACCTTTAGCCTTTCATGTGCCCAGAAACTGCATCCAGGAGAATTTATTTCATAGTCTTTCTGGGATCAGAGGTGAACCTGACTGGCCAATAAACCAGTCCTCTTTCCCTTCTTGAAAATCAATGTGTTATTTGCCTTTTTTCTGTCACTAGAAAAACCTGTGATAGCTTGGTATTGTTAACATTTGAAACCTAGCAGTAAACCCACATACTATGCTGCATTCTGGTGACATAATTCGCTTTTCATGTTGAAATGGTAATCAAGATTCTCAGGAGAAAAAATGTAAAAGTGTAAAATACGATGCCAGGTAGTGAGCTCAATTATTTTTGATTCCTCTTGCATAAAGTATGGTTAATGCTTCAGACACGTCTTACCCATTACCTGTCATTCTCTGCATGGGCACCAGCAACAACAGAATTAAATCTTTGGGAGCTGTTGTAGCATGATCAGTACTCAACCGTACTCATGTATTTACAGTTTCTAAGACTGGACACTTCAGAACATGTTGAGAAGGGTTAGGGCTTACAAGAAACTGAGGGCTAGAAGGAGCAGTGGTAAACCGGGAAGCTTGCTGAGAACAAAGTTAACCAAAATTGATACTATTTTAGAGACACATGGCTTAAAAAAACATGCTCCTTCTTGCTTGAACAGTCTCACTGTTTTGGTCCACTGATATAAGTAGGTCACGCATTCATTTCTGAAGTACATTTCACAGGGGTAAAATTAAGCTAACAAATTTGACTGGAGGAAAATCTGTATCCTCATTACTCGTCTGAGTCAGGCCAAATACATGTCTTTAACTGTTCTTTTCACTTCTGATATTAGTTCTGATTTTGAATACAATGCGTTTGATAGTTGAGGGAAGTCTAACAAGCTGAAGACAAGTTTAAATGTACCACAAAAGAGCCAACCAGAGCTGAAACAATTTTATACCAAATAGTTGGGAATAAGGCAAGCATAACAAACGGCCAGCTGTATGTTACATTCTGTATAGTGGTCTCTGTCTCATTCTGTGAATCAAAGGAGCTGAAGCTTGCTTTATAGTGCTGTGGGTCAGAAGAAAGTCCATTAAAGTCAATAAAATGACAAATGCAAAACCTATACGTGTTAAACCAGAATCAGACCTGAGAGTTGAGCACTTAAGCTCAAAGAACTTGAGTTAGATTTATATAGATGATCATTAGTAAAAAGAATTGGTGTTTATAAACAGATTATGGAATGGTATAAGAAGCTAGTATTCTTGGAATTCAGTGATGTACAGAAAACCCATAGCTGGGGTCAGATTCAGCACAGGCAGGGGATTATGCAAACTCCAAATCCAGTCACATACAATAGGAAACATCATGTCACATCAGAGCAAATAAGGAGAATTGTTGGGGAACTTTTAAATCATTAGAGAATTTTGGAAGAATAGATACTGAGAATTACTTCCCTAGTTGCAGAAAAATAGCTAAGGAAAAAAGCAAAGAAGTTGGGGGAAAAAAAAAAAGAACTCTAAAGAGATGATAACAGAAGACAAATCACCAGATTAGAAGAGAAATTGGGAGATCAGAAAAACACATATAAATCTATATAAAGTTGGTAAACAGAAAATGAAAACCACTTTTCTGTGGGAATGATTTATGATATATATATTCAATGGCCCAACTCAATATTTATACGAAGGACATCAATATCTGTTGAAAAGAGACAGTTAGGGGTGGGGGTGGGGGCAAAGGAGGAGGAATGTGCAAACCAGAAGATTATAGGCACTGAAGGTAGAAAAAACATTCAGGACAAATAATGTATATCTAAATATTGTAAATTATCAAGGAAGACTAGAAATTTTGACTATGGCAGAAAAATGACTGAAAGGGAACTGGCATAGAAATAGGTGAAATCTGCAATGAAAAATATGAAAATTTACTGAAATTAGGACAAGTTCCTGGAAACTACAGCATTTTTATCAATGCAAACTTCCAAATCTTGAAAAATAAACCAGAAAGCTGTAGATCAATGGACTTAACAACAAGCATGTGAGAAAATCATGGAAACAGTCTTAAGAGATATGGTGTGACAGCAGATGGGAAGTACATTTTATTGTCTCAGGCAGATGCTTAACAACCTCACAGAACTCTGGTGGCACTGCTTCTTGCAGAGTGAGTGCATTGAACGCAGGTGTGCAAAAAAGCATTTGACAGAGCCCAAACAAGTAAGAATACTGAATGAAAAAGGCATGACCTGCAATAAGAAACTATGTGCTTAAACAAGAACCAATCTGGAAGAAGAGCAGGAAGAAGCAGGCTTGAAGAAACTGTACCAAGAGCAGTTAGAAGTAGGACTGATGTCTTATACAGTGGGCAGAGCACTGCTCTATAGTCCTGGCATAAACGGGTTACTGTGGAAAATCAGACCACAGTCCACTCCAAGTCTTTAAGTGGCATTAAAGAAATTATGAAGGAGGAGAAATAGTTATTTAAAATACCTATGGGTAAGATTAATTTAGATTATTTCACAAGCACAAGTTGGGCTTTAAAGCATCAGATGAAGTTTCAGGAGAATCAGGTAACTCACATTGATGTCAGATCAAAAGATCAGTTTGGCTGTGTTCCCTGGAAAATAAAAGAACTAAACAAATGCATATCCATGTGCTCATAGCAATGACTGAAGTTCTGTAATCCAGGTGGTAAAACAAAACATATCCTCAATCTGATAGGCCTTGAATAACTTACACACAGTGAAAGAATACCAAAAATTTCTCTGCTGCTGAGGAGGAAAACTTGTTTTCTTGTCATCCCTGGGTTTGAGAATTGGACATCTTCCTATCCATATTTGTCGTCTGTATTCTGAATGAATAAGAGGGCAAGATAACACGCACCACATTCAGACATCACCTTTGCCTTGATAAAAGAAGCTTGCAGTCTAATGGCCACTGAAGAATCTTTTTCCTTACTATCTTTTTGTATTTTTTGTGTTTTTCTGCTAGTCATCCCTGTATCAGTACAGGGAGCTTCCACAGAGGTATGATGTATAGTGAAACCTGTTCTCCAAGTTGGGAAGCTAGCTGTATTTTTAGACTTTTGATAACCATTCTGCCTACAGCCTGCTGCTGTAGAAAGATCTGGGGTCCAAAGCGTAGCTGCTGTTTCCCCTTTACCACAGAACTACCTCAATATGTGCCAGTATGTGGGGAGCCAAGAAGCAAGTCTGACATTTAAAGAGTAAGGATCCCACAAATGCAGCATTGACGTGCTGCAAGGAGGTGGACTATTCAGAGCTAGAGATGTGCTCTGAAAAATGCTTATCTCAGCTGCAGCCTGGCACTAAGATTCTTGAACAAACTATGCAAACTACCTCCCTTCTGTTCTGTACTAAGGCATGCTGCATGGATTCTCACAATTTTTCATCTTACTTCTACCTGTAAAGAGAAACTGATATCCAAGTTGTTCTTGTGCAGCTTGGATAACTTCAGCCATTGTCGCAGATGGGGTGTTTAGAAATCACCCAAAGCCAGGGAATTTGCCAAAACCTGTGCTTGCATTCCTTATAATCAGTGGGAAACAACAAAAGACTCCACCCAACTAACGTGTAGATTACTCCTACAGAAAGCAGTTAAGCATTCAGATCCTCACACTAGATGTTCCTGGATCAGTAAACATAAAACACAACAGCTTAAACTGAAGTTCTGCAGAGGTGGGTTATTACAGCTCATGCCTCCTGTGGACTGGGTCAAAAGAATTTCATTTTGTCATTTCAGAAGCATTTAAGCAACAAGAAATAAAGGGCTTTTGCACACACTTTTGGACAATTGTGTACACTGCTGACACCTTAGTTATGTGTGGGAAGTACCAGATTCCCAGAAGATGCAATGAAAAACGGAGAACTTGTACTGGTACAGATATCACAGTTCCCTTACTCAATGAGAGAACAGTTTATACCATCTGGTATAATATATACACTAATCAGGATATCTTATGTTCAATGCTAACATGAGTGATTCCTTTAACTGGCCATGTTCTTTTACCATGGCAAATTAAAAGCTTCTTCATAAATATTTATGATCCTTCCAGTTGGAATCTTTGAAGTAACTGCAGCAAACAAGCTTGTTGGCCATGCCTACCAAGTCCACAGCACTGGGACTATTTGGCCTCTTTTTATGTCACCCTGTCACTCCATATGGTGCATCAAAGATGCCAGCCTTTGTTTTCCATTTATCTGCTTCTCTCAAATCTGTTTTCCATGCTTTCCTCCCTGGTGTTTTTTATGTGTAGATTTCACGAGCTTTGCTCCTCAGCTGGGTCACAGGACTTTTATTTTCTGCATTGTTAACTCTGCAAGACCTGCTTCCAGAACAATTTCTGTATCTTCAATAAACTAAATGACTGACTAAACTACTAAACAGCAAACCTGAGAGACCGTTTAGAAGTCTTTTTGATTTTAGTTTTACAAAAACATTCTCAAAATCAATGTTGTCAAGATGTGTTTGATTATTGCATGGCAAATTTACCTGTATGTTTTTCCTCCTTCAATCCACCCAAAGAGTCTTTACAGTAGGGCTCTTTCACTGGCTTTCATACAGTATCCCTGAAAACAAATGATGATTCTCTATGATAAATAGAGAAAAACACCCGCTGTACTGACCCTAGAAAAATGCAAGCTCAGTCATTTATATGGTATAGAAAGAATAGTAATTCAAAGCCTTCAGTTACAAATAGAGTTTTATAGACTTCCTGCACTACAATTTGTTCTGGAAAAAACTGAGCACCACACAGGATCCAAACTTTACTTGAAATCAATGTGACAAATTCATCTTTGGCTAAATTTTTTGAGTGGAGTTAGGCCAAATACAGAGTTGGCTCTGTGTCTGTAGTCCTAGCCTGCCTGGAACAGAAGTTAGACACCATAACAATTTCTGTTAAAGGTTTTGGATTTGTCTTAGACATGTTCTAAAGCAGAAAGAGGCAGCTATTTCTCTGAAATAATAAATAGCTGAAGTCACTATTAACATTTCTTCCTTCCAAATATAGGCACAGTGTAAGGATTTTGTGGATTTTATGCTAATTAATTCTGTTAACTTCTCTAAATGACACAACTTTAAAAATCATTACACTAACCATCACAGTAAAGTTATACTAAACACTCGATTGTATTAAAATTCCTTTAAGACACATATACTTCTAGCTTAGTCCCTATGTCATTTGTTGACAATTGTTGATATTTATAGCAGCAAACTTGATTATTTTGTATATGATCGTATTTGAAAATGTGCACATATCCACTCTTTGTCCATATAGAGTTTTAATTTGCTGTTATAGAATCAATATTTTGTCCATGAGATGTAATGCTGATTTTTACTATTTGATTTTTTTAACATACAAGTTAGTAACACTTAAAAAAGAAAATCTTCATCTCGCATTGCACTTTAGGAAAAAAGCTAAGAACTATGGCTGTAGCCAGCTCTTTCCAACAGTGTTCTATGTTGCTTGATTTGACAATGCAATAGGAAATTGAGAAAACTGTTTCTAAAAGTCCCATGCCATAACAGTTAGGAGTTGAATTTAAGGAATCGTCCTTTAACTGATTATAGTGAAACCCTTTTCCCTAAAGTTTTGTGGACATCATTCTCCTGCTCATTACCAATTAAATGAAAATTCCCAATTTTATTCTCATGTGAATATTGGTCTGAAGGTGAATATGTGCCTTTTGTGGTTGCTGTGAAGTAATGTACAATAGAATTTTGTTTGGATTATTTCTTACTTATTTGCATTCATTTGCAAGAACTTCGTTTTCCAATATGCAGTCAGAAGCAGATTTTTTTGATAAAAACACCAAGAGTTGCAGTTGACTTTTCCAGCTACGGTTACATGATTTTGGATACAGAGTGAGCTACATTAGTTACTTAAAAATCTAGTTGTTTAATTTGATTTTGAACAAGCATTCAGCCAACATGTCTTTTAATATAGGAATATCCTAGAACAGGATTTAGCAGTGGATACTCAGTACATATACAGAATCATGTTTAGAGACCATTCAGTTTAGCAGCACTTTGAGCTTAGTACTCTGATACCTTTCCCAAGCCATTTTTAAACAGCATTGTTCTATATTATGGTAAACTGAACCTGAAGTACACTGTCAAACAGCAAGCTGAACAACAGAAGCTGTAATATTATCTGTTGTCACATTTTTGGCTTCAAATGTCAGCACTGTTATAGAGGATGAAGTGTATGTTCAAAAAATGATCACACGGAGCAGTATTTTCAACAATCATTCACAGGTCAGCCACTGAAACTTTAAGCATGTCCTTCCTACTTCTGTAGACAATCTTCAGGGCCATTTGTATTCACAGCCACCCCTGACAATAGCCACTACCTTATGCTCTTACACAAGTATTATGTGCTTTTTGATGCGCAATTCGATGTAAACCCTAATTATTTAAAAGCAAATATCACTTAGCTCTGCATAACCTTGTGCCCCTTCTCTCATACTTCCAGTAACTAGCTTGTCTCGCCTCTCTGTTTCTTCTTCCATCTTCTCTCTTCATCATTCATGATGTGAATTCCAGCTGTCAGCCCCATTCTTGCTCAGCTGATCTCAGCTTTTTGTTATGCTTCTGACACTCCTGATTCCCAGTCTCAGTCTTGTCATTTCCTTCATAAGCTATTAACATAACCCAGGTGCCACATATCTCCTCCATGGTCACTTCATCCAGAATGTTCCCTGAACTTTAAGGGCAAAACATTAGGAGGCTGCTCACCTTCATACCTAGCTACAAGAGTGAATGCTTGTCTTTGGATAATGTCTTCAGCCAAGGTCTAATTAGCATCCAGGCTGAAGATTCTGATTGTCATTATCATAGGCATGATCACAAGCATGATCAGGTGAGACAAATTATTTCAAGACTTAAACAAGCAAAGCCCAGATTGTACAAATTTCTTGCAGACTGGCTTAATTTGATAATTTTTTTCTGGACTCTAAAAAGTGATATTTTTTACATATCCCTGGTGCAAATTATGGCACTTAGACCTGTTCACAAAAGCACTTTTAAGAATTTATAAAGAAAGATAACACACTACTGGTGATCTATTTCTTAACAATATCTGAAATGTTTCTGCTGCAACATAGACAACAGACTGAAGCAGGGGATATGGAAAATTTAATTCCAGAAGTCATATTTTAATAAAATTACAGACTACTAGTGGTGGTCTTATAAAGTGTCAGAATACTTCAGTTGTAGGTGAAGTTATAGGTCTTACGTACAGTGCTGAGAAATCTTGCTGTAGTTCTATTCCCATTAAATACCAGCTAGATCACATTCCTGATGCAGTGGAAGTAAAAATTAAAATACTGCCTCCAAAATATGACTGCAGTAAGTTGGTTATAGAGCTGATGAGACTTTTCATCTTTGACAATTTTTAACCCATCCTTATTACATTAAATCTGAATTGCAAAACCAAATAAGCGCCTAATAAAGGATTTGAGGTTTGTAGTAGGGCATCCAACTGTATAAAACACTTGTATTGCCGTACCTAGAGCCAAGTGTAGCACATACCATTCAGGTCTGTAGCATATATAGGTTAGTCACTAAGCATTTGTTAGTCTTTATGATCCCTTTATGAATGTTCCCTTTTATGCAATATGTGAACAAAATGAAGACTGGATCATAAGAAAGTGATATTACTGCTCTGTCATGGGTTATGTTTGAAGAACCACATGTGGCATGCAATTTTTGAGGCCTTTTTTGCAGAATTTTACTGTTGTTTTCCTCACCTCTTTCTGCTGCTCTCTACTTTTATATTCTCCTTTCTCTGTCCAGTTCATTTCCCTTCCTTTTCATTCCTGTCTCCATATCCCCTTCCTACTCAATTCAAAATATTCTAGGCAGAGGAGCAGTGAAGGAATCTGGAAAGATTTTATGTCAATAGACAACTGAGGTTTTGGTTAGATTTGTAATTCTTGGGCCATTCTCTACAAGTTGATCTTGCAGAACTTTAGACATTCTCTCACAGACAGGAGTTGTTATTCAGTTGGTTTTCAATATAAACTAAAGGACAATTTCTTATTTTCCTTACATTTAAAAAAAAATTGGATGTGTTCCCTGATAATGACAGTCACCCAGCAGACAGGTGGAATTGGATGGGCGCTATCCTTGTCCTCTTTGCATTTGCTTCATCCTCTGTGTTCCCTTCATAGACCTGTGTCCCTCTGTATCACTTTCTCTAATCTGTCTTAAATCACATCAGGTAAAGGATAATAAGCCAGAAATGGGAGGCAGACTGCCACCTGCTAGTTTCTTAGCAGAAAGCTCTCACATGATGAAAAGCACTAGGGCATTCACAGAACTAGTTCCTGTTTTCCTGTAGAAGAAAAAAGTCAAGTTCTTTCTTCCACTTCTACATTCAGAATAACTCCAGGGGATCATGTTCAGAATTTGCATCAGGATGGTCAAGGTCAGAATCAGGATTCTGCTGCTATCTTTGTAGTAATTATTGTCTTAGAATTGCAGACAATTTCTGGTGGGAAGATCCCTTCCCTTCCAAAAATAGTTCCTTTCACAATAACCCTCTCAGCTGTGGAGGGAGGTCTGCCAGTGGAAGTGCACAGATTTTATTAATATGTATACACAGAGGAATTCTGAGCTCAGTTGTGTGATTGGGCCTGTGGTATAAATTAGTGATAAGTGATTAGTAGGACACAAGTCAGTTACCACTGCGATAGGGACCAGAGAGAAAAAAAGCAATGAGTGATAACATTTAAATATAACTTCAAACCACAAAACGGAGAGATTACACTTTTCTCCTCTCCTACGGAAGCTAAAACTTCTGGGTCTGATTTTTTACATTTTGAATAGCAGGAAAAGAGAAAGAATAAACGTTCATAGATACAATTTAATTTATACTCAAATGTATGTTTATTATACATGCACAGATTTTGAACCAAAAAACCCCAAATGAACATATATTGCCTCTATGTGCATTCCTGGTCACTGGATCCTTCTAACATCATGGAAAGGAAAATTAAACAGTTGTTGTTGGATTCTCTACAGTACAACGTATCCAAAACTACACTAAGATGATGTCAGAAAATGCTACATTTTTTCCCAGTTATGAAATGAATTATGGGGAGCTAGCTCACCACATCCAGGATTCTGAAAACAGCTATTTTGGCTGATACGCTCTTGTCCAGCCAGAAAACACAGGTGCTTTGGGTTTAAGTATTTTTCTTCAAATGTAGTGTTTCAAGGTTACATTGACCATTTCTCTCTCACTCTCTTATAAATGTAAGCAGTAAAACTCCCACATGTTGAGAAATATCTGAAGAATTCAAACTTCTGCTATTTTTTCTTTTAAAAACAGATCAAAGGAAAGCTACAATGGTCAAACAACTATAATGATGAGGGTAAATTTCCATATGTTTAGAACAGAGTAGAGTGTTATTTAATAGTTTTTAACTATTCAGGTCATTTTTGTGGGAGAAGTGAGGTGTACTCCCTCCAGTTTGACTTATAAGCTCCTTGAATGGGTGACATTAGTTTGTCTAAGCACCTTCACCTGTTTTCAGGCCACATCAGGGGTTATCTGTACAAGCAGATGACGACTGCTGAGGATGTAGACTACAGTCTGAGATGTCATTCTCGTGCCTCACAGGGAATGAGAGACTCTGATGTCTACAGATACAATAAAGGAAAGCAAAAACTTCCAGTTTCAGCACTCTTTTACTCTTTCTTTATTCTCTATTTACAACATGTGAAGATCTCAGAAAAAGTTCTATGTTGTATAAGTGCTCCTCCAAAGAAAATCCTGTTGTTCTTGCTAAGTAATGCATAGGATTAAATTACACTGCACCTAGCGGGGAGACAGCGTCCTGGTCACTTAAGAGATACTGGGCTGTGGTGAGGCTATATTTT
Source organism: Phaenicophaeus curvirostris (assembly GCF_032191515.1). NCBI lineage: Eukaryota > Metazoa > Chordata > Aves > Cuculiformes > Cuculidae > Phaenicophaeus > Phaenicophaeus curvirostris. Next base: position 25,401,667 of record NC_091397.1, on the reverse strand, counting down.
GGTTGTTGTCTTCTGCAGCCCTGCTTTAAAACAATAGTGAATTGTCTGGTTAGTTTTTACAGTTGTTTAATTTCACTTTTCATCTTCCAATGTCTCCAAATGGGCTGAATATTTTCCTAAAATAGTACCATTAATAGCAATAACATGTAAAACTTCTGGTCATCCCCTCTCCATCTGCCCAAACGTTCCTGCTTCCCATTTTACTCTGAGTAAGTGGCAACTCCCATCGTGTTTGCTTCAATTCTTCCATTCCATTGCAGTGAGAAGACCGTGCTAAGTCCAGCACCAGCCATGTAGCCAACCAAAAATATGTGTCGAGAGGAGGGAGCATCTTATTTAAATTGCATAGTAAAACTGAAATCTTCAACTTAATAACATCTGTAGAGGTGGGAGCCTGAAGTCTAGGGTGTTTTTACACAAGAAACGAACACATTTTATCTGAGTTTCTAGATGCATACAAGAGATTTTTTCTTGCTTTCACCAAACAGAAAAACAACATGGTCTTCTTTTAAAATAGGGATCTCTGTTTCCAAATCTTACCTACTTGTATTTTCCAGCAGGAAAAGCAGCCTGTATATTGTTCTAGCTGAAAAATACTGCAGTCAGTTGTGCAATGAGCTAGAATTGGAGACTTTTCAGATCCCTCCCTGATAAGATGATGGCTGAACTATTCATTGGCAATGTTCCTCAAGGGGGCATTCTAGTACATTATTTATACTGTTCACGTGGGATAAGAGAGAACCATCAGGGCATTGGTTCAAATACTTAAAACTACGGTTTAAATTCAGAGTAATTAATTTTTCTATTATCCATGTAAACTAGTAGAAAAAAAAGAATAAACTGAAAGAAATAAAACTTCTAAGAAAATATAGCTAAGTATGTACAAACAGTACAATCAAAGCCCAAACACTAAAGTTGTGTCAGCAGAATTGGACCCTCCAGATTTTGTCAAAAAAAAAAAAGCTGTGTGAGTTACTGGATTATAGATGCACCCCTGACAAGACTGAGTTGATCTCAGATAAGTTAACAAATGAATATTATGACACTATCTGTGGATTATACAGAAGAAAATTGCTAAAGTGCAGAAGATTACAGTTTACTTATTTATTTTAGTAAAATGTCCATGTCTTAAAGGATAAAACAATACATTTTGAATGAGAACATAGCAGAAAAAATAAAGAATGAAATTAATGCAAGAAAATCAGGAACATTTCAGATTATATGAGATTCTAGAAAAAAAAATTGTTAGGTTTACAAACTGTTGATAATGGCTGTTCTTAGACAAACAGGGAAATCAGCATTTGATGATGCATCTTTACAAGCTAAAATAAGAAAAATCTTAAAATAATACTAAATGCTGTAGATACACAAGCGGTATTTGCTTACTCAAATATCCAGTGGCAGATAATCTCACAGTTTTGAAATTGTCCCCTGGAACTTTATTAATCTCAATGAAGCAGAATTAATTGATAGTAGATTGTTCTGCAATACTGTGAAACAGATGTAAAAAAAAAAAAAGGCATAACTCATAGCAGTTCTGTCTTGATCCTGAAGAGGCATTTGAATGAGTCAGCTTAAAATTTGTCTTCTATATTTTGCAGTGGACACAGCATCCAATGATGCCTATTTTCTCACAAGAGCTTCTTTCATAGTATTGGACTTCTAGATAACAAACATATTCATACGTATCTGCAAAGGGAATAACACTGAACCCTTGAGCCCCTATAGAGGAACATGCCAAAACAAAATCACTTCCTCATTATTTCATGTTATATAGCCGTCTTTTATATACAAATGAAATTATTGATTCAGGAAATTAGCAATACACTTACAGCTGTTATATATATCAAAAAAAGAATGTTCATTTAAAGAGTGAATGAAGGCTAACAACACTTAAGAAAGTAGAACAAATGTTTCCCACAGCACTAGCTGGTTACAAATTAATTTGGCTATATCAGACATTTTAGAAGTCTCCAGTAGTTAAAGGTATAGATTTCAGCTCAGCTTGAAGCTGTTTAAGGTATCTAGTTTCTTAAAAATTATAAATATTTGCTAAACTAAGTTGGGTTTAAGTGATGGCAATAAACGTGACAGGATCTGTTAAGGCAAAAGGTATTGTGAGGTGAATATTTCTTAAAGGGGTGAACTTCCTCTTTTCATTTTATGGGACTGATTCTGTTTTGCACTAGATCCACACCTGGCTAATTTATATTACCCTGAGTAAGCTGAAATCAAATCTCCTTTCGTAACTCTTTGCAAGTTCTGTATCAGTACATGGGGAAGATTACACTAGAGCAAAATTGATCAGAAGCATTGGATGTGACAGGTCCACGGTATGGAAGGTGATTATAGAATGTTCCCATGATAATTCTACAGTAGTTTTGTGTTTGCAAATGGTTAGGAAATGGAAGTGGACAATCAGTGCCTTTCATATGTGCTCCTTTACACTTACTTGAAGGATTCCTAGGAAATAACTTCATAGAAGCTAGCAATACCTTCAAAAAGTCTTCTGGCAACTCAGGAGGAGTCCCAAAATTATCCTTGGATAAACAGATATTTTCTTTCTACTAAACTTCCTAATGATTTGGAAATATTGAACTGGATGTCAGTTGGATATCCTGCACTACAAATTCCCAGTCATTCTTGAACTGACAATCAGGCTTAGGGAGGACTCCGATGCGAGGAACACCAGCACCAAAGCAGAATCTGCAGCTGCAAATGGACATAGCACTTGTACTTGCAGCTTTGGTGTAACACACCAGAAAAGGAACCCGAAAGTGCCATTGGATAGAGAAAAACAAAATCCAACTTGTCCTTCCAAAACCAGTTTACCCTTTGGAGAGGTTTATGAACTAGGTGCAGTTATTTTCTGATAGCCTTTTTGGGGGATTTCAGAAGAAATATCTATTAAATAACTGACAAAAGTATACTTTTTTTCTTTCCAGCAAACTCTATCAGTATAACAGAGGTCTAAGATCATTACATTCCTCTGAGAAAGCAGCACTCCTGAAATCTAGAACTACACTGCATCAATTTACCAGCCAGGCCCAGTCATAATTTCCTTTGCTAGAATGCCACAATGAGTGCTGTTAAACAGAATCAACAAAACAAGTTCCATATAAAGATAGGAATTGCACACAAATAGTCTTCTATTTCCAACTGGCCCTCTCACATCAGCTCTTACCAACTTATTTTAATCACAGTCTTTGCTAATTTAAATATTAATGTTCTTTTGCACAATGCTTTAGCTTCAGCCCTGCGAAAGGCACCTAGTATGGCAGGATGATAGCCATTTTTGATTAATGTATGGATGAGGAACTCTGTCTCCTCCAAGGCCTTTTAGATACACTTGGAAAATTGCATATCTGTACTACACAGTGTAATGATACCCAAGAATAAGGAATAAAAAGATCACATGATTGGGAGCCATATAAAACAACATCAGAGACCACAGATACCTCACCCCTGCTTTAATCCAAGAGACACACGTTTACCTAGCTGGTGAGTAAAGATTTCCATGAACTGCATTTGGCACCTGCTTCATGGCAGGTAACATATGGAACAATTTCAGAGGGTCATCATCAATAAACCCTAAATGGAGAAAGAAGTGTACAACAGTCAAAGGGTCTTTTTTGGATGTTTTCAGGAGACAGTGTAAATTTTAACTATAGATTCTTGCAAGAGAGAACTTCACTGTTTGTTACTTCTGCTAGCATAACAATTTTCCTGTTCTAAAATGTGTGACTCTGTCTAAAAATGTGTATCAATGTGTGACTTTGTCTCTCAGGAGGAAGGATTGCTGAGTTGCTCAGAAAAATTGAAGTAATGCCAGTGCTTTTGGTTTTTTACATGGGTTTTGCTCTAGACCTGAGTGCTAGAACTCAAAAAAGATTGCATATTAGCAATTAGGAAGATTGAAGTCATATTGCTTTTTCTGGGCCTTTATATATGTTATGTTTAGTCTAATGTTAGATCCTCAAAACCAGTGGCAAGAAAGATAGCTTGTCATAATCAAAAGAGAGGAAATAGTACCAGCCATGTCTGGCTAGTCTCCTCTTCATTTCAAAAGTAAGACCACGTTCAATTTGCAGAGATACAATGGTGTAAGATATCCTTGGCTTTGTTCTGTGTGGAAAATGTATCTTGTCCTAAAAACATAACAATGGGATTCAGCTGAGCATGAAAGACAAGTGCTGAAGGAAATCTAGCAATTAACAAGTGCAGAGAAGAGAGAGAGGCATTTTTATTGAAGGTATGCGAATATTTATTGGCTGCGTGTGGTTTTAACAGCTCTGCAAAAGTGGCTACCACTTCAAAATTCACACTGGTAAATTTGCTGTTGAGCTCCACATAAAAACCACAGCATGATGTAACATTGCATGAGTTGACTGGGAGCTGAACACAATGGACTAATTGCTAAATGCATGTGAGAAGAGGTCCAAAACTAGGAGACCAGCTACAAACATGTGACTTGAAATGGTTTATGTTTTTATTTCTTTAACAAATATGAAGTTACCTTAAGATAAAACATTTTCAGGAAGAATAACCTAGAATTGGTAATACAGAAGGGAAATCTAGAGCTAAAGTTTTTTTAAGCTGAAGCATCAGATGACTGATGTAGCAATACGACCCAAAGAGCTCACAGCCACATCTACAGACTCATTTACAGCTGTCAAGGCACATAGACTACTGAGATGAAAAAAGGGACAGTGTTTGCTTGACTTGCAAAAAGCTGAAATAATTATGAGAAGTCTCTATTTGGTATACATCTATCTAAGGTACCTCAGCTTTTGTAGTTCTAATAGAATGAATCAAAGAGGTCTATCTCCCTGCCTGTGCTGAGGAAATTATTATGAAGACTGTAAGAATGTAAAGAGACATTAGAAGAGATAAAATGTGAGGGAAAGGAAGAAGCTGACTTCAATCTCATGGGATTTTTTTAGCTCGCCTCTGAATCTGTCACCACAGATTATGTGGTTTAGGAACCTGACTAGAGCAAACTGTCACTTCCCTCTTATCCACATGTTTGTGTGCTTTGCCTAGAAAGGAAAGGCTGGTGGCTGTCTACACCTCATCCTAATATGGATTGTGTGTACGATTACATCATGCACCCAAACTAAAGAACATGGAAATGCTCTAAGACCCTCTGCTAGATGTGGCCATTGTACTATTTTTACTTTGGAGAAGATCATTGGAAACAAAACATGGGTTTTTTTGTTTGGTTCAGTTTGGTTTTTTAAACGTTCAGAGCATGCAATTTAGGCAAATGTTCATTTTATTTAATATTAATCAAGCTAAAACTTCATCTAAACTAGTTATCAGGCATGATTGTTCCCACATTCTTGAGATATCCTACTGATGTAATTTCCTTCTGAATATTGTCAGTCTTCTCCAGGGAGTGAAAGGGTGCTTTGAAGGCTCTCTTATAAAAGACGACTCACTTCAGATAGCCCAAATCAGGTTAAATGAAACCTACTCATGACAGTTGAGACACAGACTAGTAAATCCAATAGAAAGATTCATGAAAACTAATAAAGTGAGCAGGACTACTTAAATTTAACCATCTGGCATAAGTTTTCATGGTTAATTTTAAAGGCAAAGCTCTTCAGCACTTTGCAGAATCATCACTTGTTTTACACCTAAATTATACATAAAAATGTAGGTACATGAATATTTATGTGCTGAAGAAAGATCAGGTCGTAAAGACTTACAGGAAGAGGTGCTGGAGCCCAGCTGTCAGAAACTCCTGCCGAGCTAACCATCTGTCTATAATCACACATCTATCAGTTTTCTATCTGTAGTTACACATCTGTCAATGGCCCCTCATCCCAAATGCAGCCTTCAAAGAATTCAGGTTTTCTCCTGAAAAATCTGATCTTTCCTCTGCTTCCTCCTTCTTTCCTTTTCCCCTCCCTGTGTAACTCTATGTACCTTAATTATTTCTGCCTTTTTTCGTATCTGGGATAACTATACTGACCTCACATAAAAGGAGAATTTTATTTATTCTGAGGAAGGGAGACTCTTTTGAAGATGACAAGATAGCATTTATTGGCAAGGTGACATCTTTGTGAACCAAACTGGCCTTGCCTTCTGCTTACAAATGAACTGTTATGAAAGCAATTATCAGTATACTGCTTGTCAGATTTTAAGCAGTTTTCTACGTTTCTGTTACATTTTACTATTTCTTGATGGGCTTTCAGATTCACTTAGACAGAAATGTGAAGGTACTAGATTAGTGCAACATAAAGGTGATCTCAGATGTGTACAGTTGTTAGTAATTTGCGTAATATATACCATCCCAATGCTGACAGGGGGTTGTGCCTCACATGATTAGTATTAACAGAAAGCATGGAAAGTAATCAAATAAAATCCAACATATGCTGATTTACTGTTACTTAAAATATACACTGTTTGGAGACAGGACCTTCATAAACTTTTTCTATTCCACATGGTAATCTCCATGTTGCTCAGTCAAAGTAGGATGCATGTCTCTTCTATGCATCATTAATACAGCTGCCAGGGCCACGCTCAAGAGCTGAGCTTGCAGCATGTACCACATTTTTCTTATTCTTTTTCCTAGTAGTAAGGAAGTGAGCTCAGGACTTGGTGTTAGGTCTCCTGTAAGACTCTTGCTAACTTGTCCAACATCTCCTGGGTCTTTAAAAGAAACGTAAATAAACTCTGTTTCCTAACAATTTTAATTGGATTCATGCTGAGAAATCCCAGTTCCATGTCAGTCATTTGAATTGATTGCACCTTCCAAGAAACACGAAAAAACCTTCTTTCCTCTGACCTACCCTTCATTAGCTTCATCCCTCTTTTTCTAGTAACTTCCATTAGCCCATGCACAAAATGACTAAAAATATTATTGTCGTCAAGGAAGATGTTCAGCTTGGATTACTCCTTCTCACTTGGGCCACCTAACACTTCCAAGAGACACCTCAACACTTCTAACAGATGTGCAGAAACTACAAGAACTGGGAAATAAAGGAAAAAAGTTGAAGGAAATCTCAAAATGTTAAATAACATCTTGTTCATGGTAGAGGAGCATCTAGCAGTGAAGCTTAGGAAGCCAAATGAAAACTGGAATTGTAGAATATTTTGTTTAGAATAAAAAGCTGTAGGAAGTACAGATCAGAGCTTTAAAGCATGGTGCTGTGCTGAAAAAGAGTTCTGATGAAGGTTATATAAGATTGGTTCACTCTTGGTACACTACAACTCTACAGTCCTCCTTAGGAGATACAGGATACAAGTTTACAATGTGTACAGTTGAAAAGATTCCTAACCTTCCAATCATTAATTCTAGGTAGAGAAGTAGGAGAAAAGAAATTATTCCATTCTTTACTTGGAGCTCCTCTTTGGCAATTTGAACAGAGAGGTGCACATGTTTGCTCCAAGTAACTTGTACACTTACCCCACTGACATGTTAAAAAGGAGCTTTTTAGAGCTAGACACTGAAAAATCAGTCTGTGGAATGAAAATCTTTTAGCTTCATGTGGCAGGGACACTGTATCCTCCACAGCTGAATAACAATTTCACTGTTTCATGATGAAACTACAAAATCTGTCTCTGATATTGGTGTAAAAAGAATGAAAGATTGGGAAGAACACTTTGAGCGTCAGCCCAGCTGCAGTAGTAGCTCCTCCTCTTATAGGATCTATAATGAGGATTACAAAGTAATGTTACAGAAAATGATAAAGGTAAGAAAAATCTCAGCTCTAAAAAGAATATTTTTTGAAGAAGACAATGAACATATCCTGATGATCCTATGTATTCAAACTCACACAGAGTGAATATGTCTGGTGTAATTTGATTTAGATAAAGAAGACATCATTTTGTGTGTGCTTGTGGTCATGCATTACCAAATAATACACAGGCTGTCACTCCCTGCAGAGCAGAGGATATTAATAACCCTATTTACTAATTGTGCTTATTGACTGTCTAACACTTCATCTGTTTGTCAAACTACCAAACCGATCACCTGGACCGCAGATTACTGGTTTAGGTTTGAGTTGCCACAAACCTAATGCAGGAATGCATTTCTTCTGAAATAATCCCCCTAAGACAGTTGCCTAAGGTAAGTTGGATGAACCACCTTGTGGAGTTACCTATGTTTTTGTCTTCGGTGTAGGAGAACTCTAGATGCCTGGTTACAGCAAGGCACAGCACTCAAGTGGCTGAAGTTAGACATGATAAATTTAACAATCTCTGCATGAGATTTCAGATTCCCTACTGCTGCTCAGTGAGAGGAGGCTCACCTCATGTTTTACAATTTTATCCTATGGCAATTAGCCATTTTGACCCACTCCTCCTACCCAGAAGAGAAACAAATAGACAAAACCCTCAAAAGAGCCCGCATAGCAGTATGAATAAAGAGGTATTCAGAATGTAAAAGGCTGTGCTCCAATACCCCCTGCAGTATTCACTCAGCTCTGCTGATGTCTATGTGTACAGAAACTGACTGCATGAGTCAGTAAACCTTTCTGTATTATGCTGTTAACATCCCTCAAGTCTGAAAGATTGGGCTATCTCTGAGGAGTAAAACCAGCTACATTTCCATGCCTGTTCTTTGGGTTTTGAGACAGAGAGTATTGCCAGGAAATGTGTGGTAGTTGAGAGTTTTTTAATGTGGACACTTGGAATGACATACTTATTTCATTTTGCCTCGATGTGCTCACTAGACAGCAATAAGTTTCTGTCAGTGTTGTACTGTTCCGCACACAGATCTGTGATCTAGACCAGGAAGTCTTCACAGTCCTTCACTGACCCTTAGAACAATGCAGTTTTCAGTCTATGGTCACTCATCACAGAAAAAAGTTGACCTGGGCACAGAATGGATCTTAAGAAAAAGCAACTGAAAAATTATATGTGCTTATTTTCAAAAGGGCATGTATTAATTTAATTGCATAACTATTGCTTTGGCATTAAATTAAATTGCTAATCTTTGACTAGCCAGCCATATGTATTTTTGTCACAAATGGATGGAAAATGCAATCCCCATAAAAATGAGATACTGGCAACCTTAATCTACATTTTCAGATTCTTTGTCACTTACAAAATACACTGTAGTTCAATTTCATAGAATCATAGAATAACCAGGTTGGAAGAGACCCACCGGATCATCGAGTCCAACCATTCCTATCAAACACTAAACCATGCCCCTTAGCACCTCGTCCACCCATGCTTCAAACACCTCCAGGGAAGGTGTATCAACCACCTCCCTGGGCAGCCTGTTCCAGGGCCAAATGACCCTTTCTGTGAAGAATTTTTTCCTAATGTCCAGCCCAAATCTCCCCTGGCGGAGCTTATCCCTCTTGTCCTGTCCCCTGTCACTTGGGAGAAGAGGCCAGCACCCTCCTCTCTACAATCTCCTTTCAGGTAGTTATAGAGAGCAATGAGATCTCCCCTCAGCCTCCTCTTCTCCAGGCTAAACAACCCCAGCTCTCTCAGCCGCTTCTCATAAGACTTGTTCTCCAGCCCCCTCACCAGCTTTGTTGCTCTTCTCTGGACTCTCTCCAGAGCCTCAACATCCTTCTTGTGGTGAGGGGCCCAGAACTGAACACAATATTCGAGGAGCGGTCTCAACAGTGCCGAGTACAGAGGGAGAATAACCTCCCTGGACCTGCTGGTCACGCCGTTTCTGATACAAGCCAAGATGCCATTGGCCTTCTTGGCCACCTGGGCACACTGCTGGCTCATATTCAGTCGGCTGTCAACCAACACCCCCAGGTCCCTCTCCTCCAGGCAGCTTTCTAGACAGACTTCTCCTAGTCTGTCGCACTGCATAGGGTTGTTGTGCCCCAAGTGCAGGACCCGGCATTTGGCCTTGTTAAACTTCATCCCATTGGACTCTGCCCAGCGGTCCAGCCTGTTCAGATCCCTTTGCAGAGACTCCTGACCCTCCAGCAGATCAACACTTCCACCCAGCTTAGTGTCCTCCGCAAACTTGCTAAGGGTGCACTCAATGCCTTCATCCAGGTCATTGATAAAGACATTGAACAGGGCTGGACCCAGCACGGAGCCCTGGGGAACCCCACTTGTCACTGGCCTCCAGCTGGATTTCACACCATTTACCACCACTCTCTGGGCCCGGCCATCCAACCAGTTTTCCACCCAGGAGAGTGTGCACCTCTCCAGGCCAGAGGCTGACAGTTTCCTAAGCAGAATGCTGTGAGAAACTGTGTCAAAGGCTTTACTGAAGTCCAGGAAGACCACATCCACAGCCTTTCCCTCATCCAGCAGCCGAGTCACTTTGTCATAGAAGGCGATCAGGTTAGTTTGGCAAGACCTGCCTTTTGTGAATCCATGTTGACTGGGCCTGATCACCCGGTTCTCTTGCATGTGCTTCATGATAGCACTCAAGATCACCTGCTCCATGACTCATTTAAGATGGTGGAGACACTACTGTTCTCCAAGAAGAGTAAAGGAAGATGACCAAGGCTCAAAAAGCATGCCATTTTTATTACTTGGACATTTTCTTAAAACTGATTTTCTGAACCTTGACGGTTCCAGATCTAGGTTGCAATTTACCTCATTCCTTGGCCTCTCTATCCATGGAAAAACCTCAAAGGTTTTAAACTGTTGGTTCAAATATTCTGTATTCGAACAGCTGAGTGGAGAAAACCGAGCCATTCTGAAGTGGTCTGTAAGCTATGCTCTTCTTGGAGCAGCTGAATTAATACCTGCAGCTGCTGCTAGCAAACAGACTAGCTCTCTCAGCTGCTCCTCGTAAGACTTGCTCTCCAGCCCCTTCATCAGCTTCGTTGCTCTTCTCTGGACACGCTCCAGAGCCTCAACATCCTTCTTATGGTGAGGGGCCCAGAACTGAACACAATATTCGAGGTGCTGTCTCACCAGTGTAACGTTCCCCACCACCTCAAGGAAGGGAGAAGGAGCTCATCACGATATAAATGAAATATGTATTTTTCATTACTCCTGTCACTTGAAAGTGCCAACAATAAAGGAGGGATTTACAGAGAAGAAAATCAGGTCATTGTCCCGAGCAGCAGCAGTCTGTATAAGCTGTTTGTAAATGCTACAGATTACAGGAAAGCAAGGTAAGCAAATGTTAGATCACCAAAAGAGAGAGAATTAAATAGTATAGGTCATTAATTCTGCAGTCTTTTCCTTTACTTTGTTGCACTTAGTTTTTTCTCATTGGTTGTTAACAAGCCTGTTTTGAGGACATGAAGGCTGGCATGGGGAAGTCCTCTGCTAGGGCTACATTTTGAGGAAGGTTTCAACTGTGGAGGCTTACTGGTACCTCATGGCTTTATAGAAGGAGGTATAAAGACAGAAATGAAAAAGAGGGATTAAAGAATAGTTTGTAGACAGAGGTCTGGAAAAAGATCTGACCTGAGGGAAGTCAAAATAAATCTAACTTAAGGGAAGCTAAAAAATTCTGAACTTGTGGAAGCATTAGCGTGGATTGTCCTGGGAAATGTGGAAACCCTGTGGTTGAAGGAAATAACAGGTTAGACAACATCTAGTGTTGTTGAGACAAGTCTTTCTGATGCTGCTTTGAGGAATGATTCTTTTTATGATTTTTAGTAAACACCTTCACAATGATGAAGGGGCCTGGATGTAGGATTGTATATAGTCTGGATCCATTTCAGTCCTGTATTTGTAAGGGAAGAAGTCAGTGAAAGATTTTGTTGCATTTAATGTAAAAATATTTCTTACTCTACAGCTGTCAAGGTTTGATTTTAAGAGTTCATAAATAAATAAATAAGATCATATTGAAGATTCACAACGGTGCACAATCCAGAAGGCTAACCACTCTTAAGAAAAATTTGTACTGTGTCCAAACATTTGCTCAAGTCCATTTTTGAATTTTCTATGACATACCTTCACATTACTTCAGAAGAGACATGACTTAGAAAGTAGGCAGAATATTTTTATGTGTTCTTTCTGGTATTGCTTTGGTTTCCCCCTACCTAGAGAGTGGCATTCACATCATGAGCATCTGGAACTCTGTTCATTGTTGAGAAAATGGGGAGAATTGGTTCAGTGTTCAGGTTCATTTTGAAAGTTCATTCTATATGTTCAATAGCGCACATTCAAGACTGTCCAGAATCTGCATGTGATTTCAACTCACTGCTTCTGAGTGGTGCTCATTGCTGAATTTTGAAGCCTGTACAAAGACAACAAAGTAGGCTGTCAATTGTTATTATGATTCATGTCATTCCCACTGATTAATTCAGTGAAACATGGCATAATCACACTGAGCTAGACAAATGTTAGCAAAAAAGTTTGTGAAAAACAGGACAGCCCCAACTTCACTCTGTTTTGGGGAGTTTATTTAAGAAGGGGGCTGAGGAAGCCTTCCTGTTTTCATTAATTTTCTGGTCCTCTTCCCCCTAAATAAGAAGAAAATTAAATTAATCACTCTCTCCGGAGTAATGAGTTTAATGAATAATAACAGTTTCTTGCCTATAGCAAATTTGCTTTTAGCTGTCTTTACCTTTTTCTTCAGGCAGTACAGCGCACTCCTTTTCTTAAAGCTACCTTGAATAATGATAAAATTGAAGAGGCCTCAGCAGCCTGCTAGACTCTTTTTCCACATTCATCTTTCCTTACTGTTCGCAGCTCACACAGGGAAGATGTCAAAGGTGACAGCTATCGGAATTTTGCAGTTCATAGTAACATGGGGCCTTCTCTTTCATTCACAAGGTATAAAATGATCATTTTGTTCTGAATTTCAGGATTCAAAAAGTGATGATGTGGGAGAAGAATATTGCTGCCTAATTTTTTTCTTTAATTAGCACTTACTGTTGAAAGTATCCATTGGCTATAAAACTAGAATAAGAATTTAGAGTACGAATTCCCTTCAGAATCTTAGCTAAGCTTCTTGTCATGATATTTTGAAAGGCATGAAACTCAGAGCTGGAAAGTCATTACATTTCTGTTCTGCTTAAAGACTAAAGTACGTATTTAGTATTGTGGCAACAAAAGTCTTTCAGTACTTGTTATGATGATCATCTCACATGGCCTAGGCTGAAACAGATATATGTGTTATATCTTGCTGTTGTCTCTTTATAAAAAGTGCACAATAATGTAAGCGGGGGAACAAAGGAAAGGGAATAAAAATGGAAAAGGGAAATACTGTCATAAAGGACCCAAGAAAAATACTAGTTGACCTCAGACTAGGCTATCAAACAAATCTTTTAATGTTAAAGAATCCCATGGTCTAACGATGTAGGACATGCAGACGGCACAGGATGATTGAACAATTGTGAAACAAAAGTTCTCTGACTTCTAGAGGCAGCAAGAACTTCAGCAGCTTCCAGTTATGAGATGGATAGAAAATGCTTTGGTCCAGGCCCTTCATTTCCTACACAAGAAATGAACGGCCCTTGCTATATCACTTCCAAAGGGCATTCAGCTGATAGGGGAAGGTATGTGCATAATGAGGGACAAGGGTGCTGATAAAGAGCCAGGTAGATGGGTATTTATGTAAGATATTTGGCCCATATTCAAACTATCCAACTTTTGACACATAACTGAAACAACTGAACTGCAAATTTAATTACTCTTGTCTTCTAACTTCCATTTATATACGGCTTAAATTGCCCTCTAGAGACTTCTAGGTCTTTCTGGGACAGCGAGTTTGACCTGATCACTTAGCTTAAGTCTATAGTTAGGTCTGAAAAGTCCAGTCCAGAACCCACAGACATTCACTTACTGCCCATGTGAAATGATCAAATTGCAGGTCTTTTGCTATTTTACTCCTCATTATGAACTACAGAAACAGTGTTTGTTCTCCTTTTTCACTCCACTTGTTTCTCTGCTTTTAAAAATAGTTTCAAAATGTGACCTTTTTTGCTGAAAAAGAAAGGACTCTTATTCATAGTATTTGCTTTGATAAGTAACAACTTTAAAACATTTGACAGTCATTTGTCCTGCGTATACCACAAACAGCAGATGAACTGTGCTGTGCAGCAGTTAACATATTCAGGGCACTCAAAATATGAAATACTGCAATGAATCCTGAACAATTCCTGCTTATCTTCCTGGTATGTAAACTAAAGCCATGCTTTATCTCTTTTGGAGTTTTATTTTAGCAGGTGTGTGTTCCTTATTTGAGCAAAGAACATTTTTCAAATAATTTTTATGATTGCTTCTTTGAAGGTAACTTCCTGCAGATAGCTCCAATTCCAAAGAACAATTCTCAGAGATTTTGTCAATCACTAAAAATTTAAGTTACTGATAAAAAACTGATGTGATCAGAAGATGAAAGAGGTATTTCTTCATTTTCCTTGATCTCCAGGTCCTTTGCTTTTCCTGAGCCTCTGGATCCTTGTATTCCTGCTTACTTCTCAGGATTATAAATCTGCGATCGTATTGTTACTTTTTCAAAGTGCACCTTAATTAAGGAAAAAAATAACCTCTGGGTAACATTTTCAAAAGCACATTGGTCATTTTGGAGATTGGAAGGAAGGATGCCAAATGCTCAAGAGACATATGGAATAAAGTTCCCATTAAGAGTCAGTGGTCAAAAGGTACCTAGTTAAGACTAGTGCCTTCAAAAATATTTCATTAGTCCCATTTTAGCAGTGCAAGGGGCAAAGACAAAAGTCTACTGGGATATTATATCTGCATAATCACCTACACAGCATTTCATGTTCATGGACACAAGTGTTTTCAGTTTAAACTTCCTAAAGGACTCTGAGTGAACTTGCAGTTTAGCTACTCGGAACCTAGAACTTTCGCACTAAGCCTTTTGGAGATTTCTGCTTTCAAAATTTTAATCTCTGATTTAGGAAACTACATAGACTAAATTCAGTATTGGAGTTTAATGAATTTTAAAAGCTGCAAAAATAAATCCTTGTTCCACGCATCCACCAGTCTTACAAAACATTTCTATTTTAACATTTAATTTCAAGGAGAGCTTACAGGTTCCAAGTTTGGTCAAGTTTTAGCACATGCTAAGAATGTAAAACCTAGCTTTGTGAAAGCAATACTTACAGAGCTTAAACTCTGCTAGATTTTAGTGTAAAACCTAGAACCTGAATATCATTTTATAAATGAAAAGAAATCCAAAGACTTCAAATACAGTTCTTACCTAACTACAAACCTTACAATATCTGAAAAGCAAATCTTGTGCTTTGCACTGAGGTGTTTGGCATTGTGGCAGTAGATCTCTCACCATAAATGCAACTAGGAAAAACAGAAAACTAAATTTCAGTGCATGGCCATGAATGTAATAAAGGAAAGAAGGGATTGATTTAAAAGAGAAATATTTGGAATAAATAGAGCGAGAAGGATGAACTTTGTGTAAACCAAAGTGGAATCAGTCTGCAAACACTAAAAATAGGAAAGGTCAAATAGAACTTTTAAGTTTGAAGGAAAGCTGGCATTTGAGGAAGGTTTTGGGATGCTGATCCTCTAGATATGAAGCTAAAAATCCCTGTGTCCTTGAATAAAAGATAGAACAGATGTTGATACAACTGAAGAAGAAAACAATGAAGAATTGGTTAAAGTCTTGTTTAAGCAGAGGATATAAAAACACACAGCAGGCTGACAAGAAACTTATATGGATTTCAATATACATACTACAAGCCTGAAAATAGCTGGATGAACTGGAATGCTAGATGATAAATGAAGATATTACAGTAACGGGAGATTTAATTTTAATGTAGACTGAGTAAATACCTTGAAAGGTTGCAGTGCAGAGACTGTTTGGGGCTTTTTCATTGTTGCCCTTCTGGACCTACTAGTTAGCAATTCATAAGAGAAAAGGCAACTCTTGAGGTAGTCCTATGTGGTGCAAGGGGGACCAATGAACAACCCACAGGGCAGGAAGCGTAACAGCATTTTTTATTTCAAGATCCTCATTACAGTAAGAGTCATTGTCTGCTACCCTGTCGATATCATTTCATGTCATTAAATTGAAAGCACTTTTTAAAATAAAATTAAAACTGTAATCTAAAAGAGTAAAATGTTTGCATGTGGTATCTAGATTGCTTACTGTCACCACGTTATAATCTCAAAGCAAATGAATAATGTCAATACAAGGAGACTTTTAAACAGTCACTCAAAAAAGCCTCATCAACCCTCTCTTAAAAATTCAACATATTTAAACAACAGAGGGGAATATTAGGAATAGAAAGAGAGTAATTGGTCCTTCAAAAAGTGAAAGTTGTGTTCAGGTAACAAAAATCTTGGAGTACATAAGATTCAGCAAGTTAACTGTAAAGCCATAGTAAAGCAGGACAGATAATATTCTGAGGAATAACTAACTGAGCAGATAATAACTACCAACAAAAACATTTTCAAACATATCAGGAGCAGAAAGCCTGTCAGACTCCGCCAAATCCGTGGTCACAATTTAAAATTTAAGAAGTGCTTGAGAAAGACATAGCCATGGCAAAGTTGCTAAATGAGTTATTGTATTGATATTCATGACAAAGAGCCTTAGCGAGAATCCACATAGCCTTTCTTCAGAAGTGAAGACTTTGAGGCACTGTATCAAATTGACGTGTCAGCAGAAGAGGTTTCAAACAAATCTATCCAAGAAACAGGATCAAATCACCAGAACCACATGTTCTAAAGGAACTCAGATTTGAAGCTGCCGAACTATGACATGTGCTATTTAGTTATGTCATCACTTAAGAACAACCACTACCCAACTAAATTAAAGGAGTTAGATCTGGCCAATATGCTTCGATTTTTAAAGGGATTTTAGTAAAGATTTGAACAATTGTTTCATCTGTACCAGAAAAATTGTATGAAAATATAAAAATATTGTAATTAAAAAAAATTAGAAGCGATTAAAAGAGGCTTTAACACGCCTTTTGCAGAAAAATCACACTCCCCAGACCATATAAGACTTTTGCAGGACTCCATTTTACAAAAGCCCTGATACAGCTTCAACGGATTTTAAAAAAAGTCTTTGACAATTCTCCTTAGCATAAGTAATTACAAATGCAATTGGAAGAAGGTCATTCCACAAATAAAAAAGCAGTTAGCAACCAGGGGACTAAGGTATGAGTAAAGGAGTTGATCTTCACTACCTGCAGAGTCTCTAGGGGATTGTACCACAATGAGGAGAAATGAAGGCTCTCGTGATACCACTCAATAAAGTAACTGTGCACTAAAAATGGCATTGAAAAGAAAAATCTTGAGCCCATTTTGATTAGTTCCCTGAAAACAATTCCACACCTAAACCTGTCCAAAAAAAGAAAATACATATTGGGAAAGAAAGCAAGAATAACATGTGAAAACAACATTATGCTACTATATTAACATTTCATGCCAAAAAAAAATTGAGTGTTGTTTACCATTCTGGGAAGCCTTTTCTAAAAACTTATGAAATAACTAGAAGAGGAAGAGGGATACGATGTTGATAATCAGAGGTAGACAAAGGCTCCTATTCATAGAGATATTGCATAGGTTAGGACTTTTAGACTTAGAAAAGAACAATTCATGGTGGACAGAGTGATTCAGAGGGTGGTGAAGTGAGTGGGTAACTAGAAACAGTAACTCGTCATTTGCACCTATCTCAAGAAAAAGGAATTGCTAGATAAAATTCTCATACATCAGACTTAAAGAAAAACAGGAAGAGTATAAAGCATGCAATTTCGTCACACAATTCGTTGTCCAAGGACACTTTATGCACCAAAAGTCTAAATGCATTGAAAAAGCATTTACAGAAAGTCTATGATGACAAGACATCACATGGCTCAGGATTTCCCCAAAGCACAGACTTCCAAAAGCAATACTGCCATGAAGAGTATCTTCCCATATTCACCTTTTGTTCTATTATTTTAAATAGTATTCTACCTCTATCTGTGGGTTTAGTGAGACCATTGGTTAACACAATGTCCTTATGATTTTTCTGAGGGATTTCCCCCTACCAGAGTGGAGGTGTATATAGTCTTCATTTTGTTATGTCTTTTATTTGATGCTTTCTTACCAGTGACATTCTATGCAGCCTACAAATCCACAATTGGGCCTCTGGATTATCGTAGTAGAAGACAAAAAAAAGTCTCCAAAATTACTGGCTGCTGCGTTTTCAAAAAGTAAATTGATACTTCCATTATAAATTTGTCATATAAATCCTTTGGAGCAATGTTTCCTATTGCTTATTTCTGCTTTTTTTCATGTAGGGAGCCTAGGCCTGAGAAACATGAAGGCACCAATATAATTCCTCAAGGTTCAGAAGAGAGACGTCTCTGCTCCTCCTGCTTTTAAATAGCTGTGTGAACAGAGATCTTCAGGCGTTAGATCAGAACTATCTGTCTTCCTGTGCTGGAGTCTTACTGGCCGGTGACTCCAGGTGATGCTGCAGATGCAGAAGTGTGTAGAAACAAATCTAAAATCAGATACAGTTGAGCATTAGGTTTTGTAAATCTAACTCGAGCTTTTCTTCTTCTAACCAATCTAATCTGCCTCCAAGGGTGTATATAATTCTGTTTCACTTTTGGCCTTCTTTCACTGGCTGACCTCCCTCTAATTAAGCCAACCCATTGGAGGGGCAGCATCTTACAGCTTCTAAGACATGCACGGCCAGAAAGTCATGTGTCTTTTCTGCTTTATCTGACTTTGAAATGAGAAGAAAAGGATTACAAGCAAATTACTCTCCTCAGAGAGAAGGGAGAAAATCCAGCCGCTGGCAGACACACAGCAGCAGTAGAGCGGGAGTGCACTCCCCCTTGCCTTCATCCTGGGCCCCCAAGTGAACATTCAGGGTGGTCACCGGGGAGCTCTCATGGACACCACAGTCCACCCAGAAGGTGCTTGCTGTCACTCCCACAGGACTGACTGCAGATGCACAGCAACAGTGTTGGGATGTTACATGAATAACTGTTACGTTACTTGATGGTGATTTTTATGACTGTGTCAAGAAATACTGGAGAGAAACAGTTCAAATAATTTAACCAAGCCATCCAGCACTGAGAATGTCTGAAATTACAGGACAGCAGATTTCATATTGGCACTTCAGCCAACATGTTTTTGAGAGTCAGTATTTCTAGCTGCCTCCATACAAAGAAAAGTCCAAACATAAATGTAATAATTTTGCTTTAATGTGTCATCCTTGATTGACTTGTTTAAGTTGAGGAAGTGATATGAAACCTGCAAGTACCATTTTTACTGGAAGATTTTCCTGTACCACAGCCCAAGTATATCTATATTTGAGCGTGGATCCAGCCTGAATTTTTCTGCCAAATAGGCCTTTATACAGTACTTTCAATTAATTCTTCTAGAAAAGACAGACACAGAAAAAGCCCCGCATTTCATGTAGATGCACCTGCTTCAATGAATGATGACTTTGTTCCATTATTTTATCTCTACACTTATCTTTATTGCAACAATGAAATAATTCTTGCCGAACAAAGTAAATTCATGAATTGACCATGTATTTCCAGTACATAAAACCACTGAGAAATTTACCTACTGATTATCCCAAACACATACTTCAATACTTTTCTAAACACAACAGGCAAAGACAGAATATAGCTTTTACTTAAAATAAGACATCCAAAGTTTCAGACTGTTTCAAAACTATATTTCTTTTCCAGCAACAACGTGCATTTGTGCCAACTCTTAAATAACCATAAATTCTTTTTTATAAACCTTAATGAATACTTGGCCAAGATGCTGTAACTATTGGCTTCTACCTTTGAACAGAAATGGAAAAAAAGTGTACACTGAGTAAAACGGAAAAGAGATCACAGCAAGCCCAATGTTGCATTTTGCATGTAATGTGAAGGAAGGCTTGTTTTCATGGTGTTGCAGTTTTCAGTGTTTTTAATCTTAAAGTGGTTGATCAATTTAAGGTAAGTGGCAGGCATTTGGCCTAGTTCCCAGTCTCTGCTTTCCTCAGAGAAAAGAAAGGATTCAGTCAGACACACAGACAAGGGGCATCATCGGTGGCTCTCACATTCCAAGCATTTTAGCACAGATTAAGTTGGAATGGTTTTACTGTTTACTGAAATCTCCTAGGTGTTGCATTTTATCCCCCTCTGGCTGTGGTTATCCAGGTTGAGATTCTCGGGTCAGGACTCCCATGAGAAAAATGGTTTGTAGAGCCTTGAAGGGAAAATCACAGCACAGGTCGAGACTCCTTATTAAAATGTAATTTCAGCAGCTTATTGCAAAATATAAGTCCCCAAGCAACAGGTAATTTAGCAGTGAACCTTTTTCCTAAAGCTTACAACAAGGCAAGAGCTGTTTTACATGCATTCCAGAGAAAAAAAGCGAAGATAATCTTCTTAACAAGAACAAAACCTCAGCACTTTTTGTGTCTGGAAATAACCAGAAGACAATTAAGTGTTATTTTTAGCCTTTTTTTTAACTTTTAAGTGAAATAAAGTATAGATTTTAGTGTCTAATAATATATTCAAATTTGTCTTTATTATGCAATTGTGAAAATCTAATAGATCATTTTAACACCTTGTGTCTTCAGACAATAGCTTCCTATAAATATAGGTTATACATTTGTTTTAATATAGTCACCCCTTTTGCAGACAGTCAGGGCCAGGTTTTTGGAGATATTAGGGTGACAAATTAGCTCAGGCTTCCTGGAACTGCACATGCACAAAGGGCACTGTGGGAGACTTTGCACTATTCATGTTCACAGGAGTCATCAGATGTGCGACTGTTTGCAGTATTGAGACCAGAGGTACGAGTGTGAGGATGCGACAGTTGGCTGTTTTCTTACTGATAGGTTAATAATTAAAAAAAAAAATCCTTGTGTACTCCTCTTTTTATCACTTAGCTATGCCTTTAAAAACAAATTCAAATGCCCAGTATGTTCTGTCCAAAAGAGAACTGGTGGGCTTAGAAATTTAGACAGAATCAAAGCATGAAAAAATAGGGGGCACACTTTTTCTTTACAAGTTAAGGCACTTCTCAGACATGTATTTTAGCCATTTTATAAACAGTTTGCCCTGAAATGTCAGCCTTTCCACAGCTTGGGTTTTAATGACCCTTAATAACACATTTAAAGATATTCTGTTCCTTGAATGATATATTGAAGAATAATGTTCCAGATGTATATGTGAGTGTGCATATGCATGTCAGTGATCTGACTGAACTGACCTGACCCTGCTGGGTGCCTCTGGAGTCCCAGCCTCACAGAAGCATTCTGGGAGGTATCAACACATTGCAGCCAGGTGCCATCACCTTTCTGGAAAGCATCACTACATAGCCAAAGCCTCCATCATTACTGCCTTTTCCCCCCAGTTCATTCTTTAAAAGCAAGGAGTAAATTCAACGGGAAAAGCTGCTTCTTTAATCAAGTATGCTAAATTACAGGGGGACATGCTTGTAGTCTTTAGCTTTGAGATAACGAAGTGGTTCTGCAGTAAGAGTTTGTGAAGGCTCAGATAGATGTCAAGAGCAGGGCAGTGCTAAGGAGAATGAGGAGCTGTGTAGATCCACAAACACCAGGAGGACAAGAAGGAGTTAACCGCAGCCCCTAGGAGGGGCAGGAAGCCAACCAGCTGTATGCAATTGCAGCTGCTGCTATAAAAAGGCTTTGCCTTAGAGGATAGGGAGTCATATTGGAAGGGAAGGAAATTCTCCTTGTGAACTTAGTTCAGTTTTGAAGGGAGGGAAGTGGGTTGCTCTGAGTTGGGTTGGGGGTCTCTAGTCTCTGAAATTCAGAAGATCTTGCAAGAATCTAGCAGGTAGAGGGAATTTGTTTGGTCAATGTGCCTTGCTTGCTGCTGGGATTGTCTAGCCAATGTGTCTTATTCTTTGTTGTGTGATCCTGTTCAGCAGAAAATTTTTTAATATTATTAAAAATAACACTGCAGCTCATACTGATTTTTCTGTCTGCTGCAGTGCAGAGGCCTGGCACTGACCCTTCTGCGAGGGGAGATTACTTTCTTATGGGACTGTTCTCACAAGGTCCATGAAAGAAAACTTGGTCTAGGTAAGTCAGGAAGGGGTGTAAGATGCTGAGTAGGTAAACTTGTAGCAACATTTTCCTAGAACAAGACTACCAGTGATATGATGGAGAGTTCATTTGGAAAGGGAAGGAAGCATCTTCCTGACAGTCCTTAAGGAAATAACTTAATCCTTAAAGGGAAGAGAGCAGAGGAAAAAGGCTGCCTTATATAACCAAATAAGTACTCTCATGCACACAAAGATGTTTTAAAAAAAAAAATAAACATGTTTTACCTGACTTTGCTTTATTCCACATGTTGCTGTCTTCTTCCTTTTCCCTGCAGTTGTAGAAATTCTTCCCCGAGGATTAACTTCAGCTTTATGTCTCCTAGGAGTACAAATAGATCCTTTTTTTTTTTTTCAACCCCAATAAAATATAGTGCTGTGTTTATCAGAAACCGTATGTGAGATTCTTCCATCTCCACTTTTAATGTGAAGACAAGCATGCAGATCAAGCCAAAAGAACAGCCACAGGTAAATAAAAATTGTTTCTAACCATGAGGCCACGGTTCAGTTGCTGGAAGACTGCAGGTAAAGCACATGGCACACAAATCCCTTAGCCATTCTTGGAAACCAAGCTTTCCTCTTCTGGCTCTACATGCTGGCTGGCCTGCTCTTATTTTCTTTTGGCTAGTCTGTACAAAACAGAGAGGGTTTTATTAACCGAGATTGCACTGCTCGGGAATGGTTTGTTTCTTGCCAAACTAATCACAGCAAAGTGTCGCAAGATTAGATTTGTCCTGGCTGACTAATTCAGGCTCCTGTGAGACAGAAGGAAAAAAAGTAGCAGAGAAGGAGTAGGATATAGAAGATCTAAATAGGAAATAGGGCCAGTTATGCTATAGGGTGCTAAAAAATTTAGCACGTGATTCCAATTTGTATTTGAGATCCTTTGATAGCAGTATAGAGTATAATGGAGCTCAGATCAAATGAGATGCTGATGTTTGTCTCTCAAATTGCTTGGGTTGGAAGTAGTTGTCAGACATAGCTTCCCCAGAGAAAGAGTCTGAGCCCCTCTCTCTTCTGCCAAATATCAGCAGGTAGTTGTACCTCTAGTGTCGCATGGCTGAACCTTCTTATACTAAGGCATAGTATGACAGTAAAATCAACTCTGATCTTATGTGTAGAGGAAGTCTGAATTTTACAGGCACCATGAACTGCACGTGGCACGGGGGGGCATTATTTAAGGAGTTGGGAGCCTGACTGGCAGTTTTGGTTCCTTACTCATTCTAGCCTAGGTCTTCAGATATGGTCCATTCAAAACAGGTTTTTGAAGAAGGCTTCTGTTTGTTTGTCAGGGTTTGTCTACACAGAGCTCTGTTATACCTAAATGACTATGTGATGACCCTTGTGTAGTACAAGCACATAATGAAAATGTAGCGGACAGAAAAATGTTGCTGATCAGTGAAAGTGCTATACATCCCACACGAATACTCTTTATCTACCTTGTGTATAAAGTAAAACATGACTTAATGTATTTTCTTGACTTTATTGTGTTCAATCGTAAGTTGAATTCTGGGCATAAAAAGAGTTATTCTAGTTAAACTTCCTCCTGTTCAAACGGCAAGATTTTGAGGAAAATAATTATGCCCATAATGCACATCCTACTTTCATCCAAATTAACTTTCAGCTGTGGATACCCTTGAGAATCTCTGCCTAATACTCCTATATTATGGAATAGTTGCACTTAATGAATGAGATGGAGAGGCGGTGTAAACTCTCTTAAAATTGTTTATATCCTTGGGGGCTTTTTTTTTATTTACACAAGCAGGCTATGTTGAGGCATCAGGCTGTCTCTTATGGACTGCATCTGAGTTTATAGGCTTGGTGAGTGATATCAACAAAACAAGCATTAGGTCAGACTGCTGCTTTAATGGTTTGGTTGACAGAATAACAACAGAGTAGCAGCCAAAAGACCTTAATTTAATCCCCAGTTAGGTCATTTATTATTATTTATTTCTTATAAGAACACATGATTATAAAGGAGACTCCTTGGATTATACAGTTCAGTCACTCATTTGAAGGAAGCCAAAAAAGGGATCGTCTGTAGCTAATAACTGAGCTAATCTCCCAAGATGTTGGCATGACAGGCAGTAAGTTTTCAACTTCAACCAAAATTTTCAACAGAGAAATCATATGAAAATTCTCTTTTTTCTAAGATCTTTATAGGAGCAATGCACTATGGACATCTGGATTGCAATTATTAAATCAGGAGATCACTTAAATCTTTACTTAGTTCCTGTATTATTTCAGATTAGTGTGTGCATCCCCCTCAAATGAAAACTGGAATATAATATACTGTGTTTGAAATGTATACCCATGCACTCGTTTAATAACATAAAATAACATTTAACAATTGCATTTACTCTCACAAATTCTCTGTGGTTGGTCACAAATAATTGTATCCATATTTAGAGCTGCATTTGGGAACATAGGTGCCTCTTACAGACAGTTTTCCATTAAGTTTGTTTTAAGGCTATAAAGCCTGACATTTCTCACGCTCCAGGTCACAATGCACACTTTCACAAAAATCTATAAAATGTATGAATAAGATTGCTTTTAGAAGTGTATGTTGATTTTTCTGAATATATAATGATTAATATTTTCTATTTAAAAAAAGCTGTCTTATTAGAAGGAGCTTTGTGTGAAGGAAGTGCTTCAAATGCTCAAAAGTAAATCTAATAGGCCAGGATATTTGTTAACTTCCCCACCAAAAAGCTGGGAGAATAACTGTGGAATTCAGATGTTAGATCTGCTTTACTGCAACTTTAAGAAAGATAGCATCAACTTTTCCAGACAAAATTTAGAAGTCAAATTTTAAGACTCATGCACTTAGTTAATTCATGCAATGGAGAATTTCTGAGTACAATTTTAATCTATAAAAAAAAATTACAGTTAATTTCCCTAGGGGATCCGTAAAATCCTCTGTAGAGCCCACCTCTGTTTGTAGGTCCTATATTTTTTCTTCTTTTTCTTTCTTTCTTTTCTTCAGTTAGTTTCTTACAGATGAGCATTTACAGTTTTCAGCCCTCTAGTTTAATGCAAAATCAGGGGCAGGGGAGTTGGAGGGAGAAAGATTAAAATGCAGGAGGGAAATAGAGAAAAAGAAAAAAAAATAAGAGGAAAGTACTGTGCCATGCAATTGATAAGGTATCTGATAAGATGAGCCTCACTTTTTCAACAGTTTTATTTAATAAATCAAATTAACCCTTTATCTAGGTCAATTGACATTAGCTAGGAAATTCACGAAACTTTAAGTTATTATTGAGTGATATAAAATTACTTTAAATAAATTACCGTGAAATGCTGAAGTTTTTTTCAGACCAGTTTAATAATACTTCCTTGCTGTTAATGCAGCAAACAGAATGTTATCTTTATGTTCACAGTTCTTGGAAGAAGGCAGTTAGTTGCTCATTTGTTCTTACGTTTATCTGCAATAAATTATAGATGCAACTGATGGCACCTTGGTATCTGAGTCAGAGGTAGATGCCCAGATCTAGAAACTAGATAGTTACTTCTTTCTTTTTTTTTTTTCTTTCCTTCATTTTGGCCTTCCCCTGATATTGCAAAATTCAGAAAACACTGGCAAATATTTTAAGCGCTTCATAGTTTTTCCTACCGTGACATATTGCAGATTTGTTTAGTGTACTCAGTAGCTGGCTGGTGAACAAACTAAATCATAAATCAGCATTTCAAAATTGTCATGTTCTGTTTTCCCTCTAAACGACATCTTACTGATCTTTTTGAAAATGGATTGTCTGTGCAGTGTTGGGTTTTTATGTAGCACATTGATCTTGGCCAAACAGTTTTGAAAGGAAATGGAAGGAGGAAAAAAGCCAGGAAGTGATAGGAAGCATAGATGAACAAATTTTCAATTCATAAATGCAGGTAGAAAGCTTTAGGACAGCCTGTTAGATTAAAGACTCCATGACGCTGTCCATGAGAGGATGGGTTAATCTTGTGGCAAAGAAATAATTGATTCTCCATCTCTCAATATATCTAAATAAAGAATAGAAAAGTTAGAGAAAATTACAGTATAGTCAAACATAAGGTATTACGTTCAGCACAGGCTGGGTGACATTTAATAGGCTGTGATGCAGGTAGTGAAACTAAAAAGGTATGACTTGTGTATGTCAGAAGTCAGACAAAATTCCTGTGCTCCCTTCAGTCCTTAAAATCTGTAATTAAGATGTGTTAAATCCTAGTTTTGCAGTAATGGAAACCAAGAACTTTCAGAATACGGGACAATAGTCCCAATCACAGCTTGGCTAAAACATCAGATTGTTGTAGCCCTAATTTTATAAGATGTCATAGAATAAACAGTCACGATATCCATTTACCTCTTATCTAAAAGATACAGCATGTCTCCCTTTGTATTGTCTCAGCATTAACAAAGAAAGATGAGAAATCCCCACTGAAGTATCTGTCCTTTGGCACCATAGCTTACAATTTCACATTCCTGTGTTATCCTACCTTAAATGCAGATCTCGAACATGTAAATGGGTATAAATTAACCAAATTGAGGAGTCAGGCAAAATATTTTCTATGAATATCAGAGCAGAAAAATTCAAGAAGAGTACTGTTGCAAAAGCATGTAAAGTATTAATCTGAGTACATTTAATCCTGGAAGATATTCTGGAGCAACCTAAGGAATTTAGGTGATGCTACTCCCTAGGATGGATAAGAATGTGAAATCTTGAGAAATTAAGTTGTGAAAAAGCTTAGTATAAACAATATTCTCTTCCAAGTAGAAGTCACGTCTAGAATCATGAAAGCTGCTGCATTACTCTTATGGTACTGGTATAAGTGTTAATAAATTATCTAACAAGGGATTTGAAAAAACGTGACTGCCCAGGCTCCTCACAATCCTACAGAAACTGCAAACTGCATGTAAACATAATATACACTGCCAGAATTTGGGTAGGTTATAAATCTGTAGGTAAAAAACAACCTGGGAGACGCAATTTATGCGGATTTCAAGAAGTTTTGATAAGAAATTACTAAGGAAGGCAGATTATCATGGATCATTGGGCAAACATTTTGTCTGGATTAAAAATTTGTTAACTGACAAAATCAAAGTAATAATGAACAGGTGCTCTTCAGAGTGATGAAAAATAATAGTAAGATAAGCCTGTTTCTGCTATGAGCAATGGTGTTATTTAGTCTACTTGGAACTCATGCCATAAAAGAGGAAGTAAACTTTCATTTTGAAAAGGTGTTCTATCCAAAGTTAAACACCAATTGGAGGAGTAGGAGATATAATCAGCTATTTTGAAAGCTTGCTGTTCCTATTGGCTTTCAGAAAGTGTTCAATAAGAGCTGAAAAAATGAAATAAAATAACCTTAGTTTTCCAAGCCATTTTTTTCATTAGAACAAGATAAAAGCAGAGAAGTATTATGTGTAGTGGAAACTCCAACTGCAATTTCTCATTTAATTCTTGTGCTATGGCTGAAGGTGATTGAGTACCAGAGACAAAGATTAATTTGGGATAAACATATGAGAAGTCACTCATTAAAAAAACACCTTTGGTGTTTTGATAGCATGTTATTCTTTGCAAAGGAGGACATAAATTTGCAATAAAATGTGTCTCTTTCTTATCAGTAACTAATGTGAGCAGTAGTCATTTAGGTGTATAGGGCTATTAAATGTAATACTGTCCTACCTCATTACAAGTGGTAACAGAACTTGCCAGTTGTCCAAGTGACAGAGCAAAAAAAGTCGCAAAGATATGCTCAATTCTCGTTGGTGTCCTTTGTGTATCAACTTACTTTTACAGTCCTCTAGTACAGTGAAAAGATGGATAAATATAGGGGATAAACGGTCTCAGGTACAGCAGAGCTTATCAAGATGAGTATGGTTTTAATCCTAGAGAAAGCAGAAGTCTTAGAGGCACCAGACTGAAATATTGAGAATTCTCAGGGATAGCACAGAAACTCACAGCCCATCTGCTGTCCCCAGATGAGCAACAGTAGACAAAAAAAAATAAATAAAATAAAGCAAAAGCAGTGCCTTTCTAACAAAGAAAAGGAAGTATTTCTTTCAGCAGGCTGGAGTTTCACACTGCAGGAGGTAGTTGCAAGACCTGCAGTGGGTTTTTATGCAAGGATTGTTCATTTGTTGTTTGTTCATTAACATGTGTAGCTATTCAAGCCAGCCCTGTGATAAGAGTGAACAAACTGCACTTCAGGGCATAGGAAATCAAGGCTAAACCTCCCTGTCTCATTGGGAAGATTCTTAAACTACTAAATTTAGTTGTCTCTTGCAAATCTGATGCTTTTCCCCCCTTAAACCTGCTCTTGAGGCCAGACCACCTGTGTGAATTGTTGCAGCAGCACTTATCAGGTTTCTCCAAGCTGGATTCACTATGAATCTGACCTGAGCCACAGACACAGTTAGGTTAAGGTTCAGTTCTCAGAGCAACACAAAAGAGAAGAGAATGTCTCTATGAATGAATATTATAGACTATGAAGGTGGGAGAGGAAGATCTAATAATCATCTAGTAGTGCAAGATCTGCTTAATTTTCTATCAGCTGCTCTAACATTCAAAGGCTCCTAAAATGATCATAATACATTTTTCTCCTCTTCCTCTCTTTCATTTGTCCATTCTGAGCTGTTCTTCCAGGTGCTGTTGTCCTCATCCTCATAGTAAAACACATCTCCTCTTTCCAACTTCTAAAACTTTCACCTGTGCCTGTGATGCACACATCCAGTACACTTTTTCATCAGTTATCATCTCCCCATTTCCTGTGTTTTATTTTCTGTTCACATCCTCTTCATCCCCAGTGCAAGATCTCTTCCTGTTTCCTCCATAGTCTTAATGTGAACATTAAAAGACTTGCCCCACTTTCTCTGTTCAGCATGCCTCATCCTTAGGCATGAAAACAGTGTATACTTGGTGTGGGAAATTACACATAGGACCTAGTTATCTAGAGCACTTCTTACACTCCACCATCTCGTAATGACTCAGAAGAAGATATACCACTTGGTTTCTTCCCTGGATGTGAAGATATCCAGGGATCCCTATGAAAATGATGGCAGAAGGAAAAGGATCTGTTTAGCACATCCTGCCTTGAGTATTTGTTTCAGGTACTGACAACAAGGCTAAGAGGTTGGCCAAGTGCGTACTGAGCATTAGCAGATCTCAGGGAACTCTGGTACAGAGCCAAAGCCAAGCTGTGACATCTGAAAGACGGGAAAGGTCAGGATTTTAACATCTTATAATTTGGCTAGTTTTGAACAGATCTACGTAGTTCCCACAAAACAAAACAAAAAAAAAGGCATTTTCTTGATTCCAAGACTATACCACTGCCAATTTTCAAAGTCTGTTTGAAAACCATGGAGATATGGAAACTTTTCAAACAAAATTATTAATATTTTAAGGTGGTTGAAAGCATTAGGCATCCTAGAGATGATAGGAACTCATATTGCTCCTTTGTTGTAGTTCAACTGTTTACAAAACAACATAGCAGAGATCCTTAGAAAGTAAAGTTAAAATTCCTCTTCAGAGGCATCGTATATTTTTTCTTCAGGGCTTCTGCAATCCATACAGATACAATATATTATTATAGCCCTGTTACATATTATAACAGAGTTATTGATGTGTGGCCACACTCAGCAGTGGAAAATACAGGTTGAAGAGGCAGGTAAAACAATAGAGACTCATGCTGTTTAAAGCTCAGACATGGAGAAACTCATTGAAGTTAAAACATTTTGCTCTCAGATAGTTAATAGCAAGCAAATCAGGCAATGCAGAAGGAATTTGCAGTGAAAAGAATCCCTTTCAGTCTATATTTCATGGTTCCCTTTAAGGAGGGATCCCTTCTTTTCTTTTATTTTTAAATCAATGTCTTTTATAGCAGTCATTGTGCTCCCTGTTCCCCCCCACTGCAATGACAGGATGGGTTTCAGTTTATCCCAGTGGGAGCCCAGCAGCCTGGAAGCCAAGTGGTGGGATATCTTTGTAACTGCTTGGCAATTCCAACCAGGACAAAAGTTCTCCAGCAGGTAAGAAAGATGGATTGAATGAATCTAATGCCTGATGTCTGGCAGTTCTCTCTCGAAAGATGTCTGACCTGATTTCAGAGATACCCACAGCTCCTGCCAAGTTATGTAGGAGAGGTAATCACCCTGCACTCCCAAAAAGCAGGCCAGTGGTTAACTGTAAATTTTCCCAAAGTATAAGATACCTTTTAAAATGCTTTGTAAGGCACTTTTTTGAATGCTTCAAGATTTATCAAATCTGGAAAGAACTTTTTGGGAGAAAAAAAACCCTGCAAGCTTGTTCATTTAGCTGCTGTGCTAAGTAGAAAAAGTGAACAGAAAAACAAAATGGTATATTATTACTGAAGTCTCTAGACCTCTTTCTGTAAACATATTACGTATTTTTATAGCAGAGAAAAAGGTGCCACACCCAAAAGTTTTCTATTTTTTCTCAAGCAACTGCCTGTTTTCTGGCTTTTATGGCCAGAGAAAAACATGTATTGCGATGCCCTGAGCCAAATACACACCTGTGCTCTGCTGCAGCTCAGTGCCATTCCTTTGTTGACATTACTAGGTCTTTAGTTGTGAATATGTTTATCAATGAAAATAATTTTACTTCTGAATTCAAAGACCAGGTTTACATCTTCTAGGCTTCAAGATAGTTTGTTATGGTCTACTGAAGACACCATGGGAAAGCCATATTTAAGCTACAGGAATATTTCAGTCCCAGCACAACTTTTATTAACAAATGAGTCACAGAAGCTGTAGAAGGATATTGGTTTATTAATTTACTGGCTCTAATGCATTACAGTTAAAATATTCATCGTATCTAATATACAGAATATTGTACATACTAATAACTACCAGAATACTTTTGTCCCTTTTAAATTGCTTTTGCCACTAAATCTTTAAAATGCTAAGCTTTTGGGGGATATTCAGTTCTTCCCTTCGACAAGAATCAAGTTTCTCCTATTTCGCCAAAATTTCCTTCTTACTTCTTTCTGCACTGAAGTCATCATTCAGTTAACATAAATTAATATGATCCCAGGAACTCTGCTCATTAGAAAGCTACTAGTCCAGAGCCAGAAGAGGGAGCCTGGAGAGCAAAAAACTGTTATTATTTGTTTGCCACCAACTTCAAGGCTGGATTGTTGTTTGTTGTTGGATTGGTTTGGGTTTTTAAGAATTGTTCCACAATAAACCTGCATAAGGGCACTGAAATAGGGATAATAAGAATTGTCCTTCTCAAGTTTCACCATTATGCAAAATACCATCAAAGAGTAGAATGCATTGACCTTTGATCATCAGATTTGGAGAAGACACCCATGCCATAGTGCAAAGTTCAGCCTTTTATTGTGGATTTTCACCATTCCACTCATCATACTCTTACCTTCTTTTGTAGACATTGGCAGGGAATAAAAAGCATTTTTACTCTTAAACTTTGTTTTCCCCAATCTCATCTCAAAACCCTTATTAGGAGGGGTGAGGATGTTCTCTCCTTCACTGTCCTTTTCCTTATTTTGGTCACCAAAATAGGGAAGGGTCCTCCCTGGTGCCACATTTGCTCAACTGTCCCTGTCCTGTCTTACATGGGTCACAGAGGTTACTTTTGTAACAGGTACAGTTCTCCTGCTGTCCTCAACCACAGAGAGGAATTTCCTTCAGCTCCTCTGGATTCCCTTGGGTTCCACAATGGCCACATATACTGGTTCTACTTTATGTGATGGGAGCCAATGTTCCCTCTTAAGAAACAAGTATCTTTAGAACAGATAAAAAATTCACTAATTCTGTTTTCCCTGTGTCTCAGGACCATCAATCAAGTATAAAGAAGGAAGAGATGGAAAGAAGCATCTGATGAAATCCATGCTGAATCCGTGATTCACAGAAGTGAAATGTACACTTGTAAGTCCTGGCAAGAACCAAGAACAAACTTTTTCTTTACATTAATTTCTTTCCATGAACAAATGCTACAGATTTCCTGAAGAGGTTGTGGAGTTTCCATCATTGGAGATATTCAAAAGCCATCTAGGCATGGTTCTGGGCAACTAGCTGTAGGTGACCCTGCTTGAGCAGGCAGGGTAGGAACAGATGACTTCCAAAGGTACCTTCCAACCTCAATTATTCTGTGATTCATTGGATATCAGAACAACCCACTTCAGTTTGTAGACATAATTTAAATTCAATTGAAACTGAAAGGTAATTATTGTTTTTCTCAACTTATGTTGGTTTATGGTTTTTACTATCTTGAAAAATATAAAAAAGTCCTTCTCTAGCTGTTTGTGTAGTTTTAACTTGTCTGCTTCTTAGTTTCCTTAGATATCATATCTCAAAATGTCACAACAACAAATCTCTGATGGTATTCTATCCCAACTGAAAATGTAGAACATCTCTTTTTTTTCCACATTATAGGGGGATTTCTAGATCAAAGGGGTTGAGCAGGAGTCTAGCCCAACTGTATAGCAAGACTCAACCTGGAAAATACCTTCTTTCCCAAGACGATCACAAGATACGATACCAACTTCAGATGTTCAAAGAAACTGACCTTCTGGTTTAATACAATTTTTTTGTGTGTTCCCTAAGCTGTATGTTCTAAATTACTACAATACTTTGCAACATCATCAAATTTTGCAAGACTGTGTCTCATTACCAACCATTGCCCTGTTGTTTCCCTGATAAAAAAGCTTTTCATTAAAGTATAGTTTCTACACCGCTCAAAAATATCTTGAGCTGTGGGGCCATGTTGTTTAAAGGCTCTATTAGTTAAATAAAGGCTATTCCAATCAAAAATAACAAAAAAAGTAAACGGTGCTATACCTAATTTACAGAAGCCACTGTAATTCACACTTTTTATGGAAACAGGTGTGACTGAAAACAGGTTCCCTTCTCATATTAAATCGTGCCGAATTTTGAGTTGTACTCATTCCAACTCTTATTGCAGTCAGTGGATTTGCTTAAAATGTCGTCAGTACAGATTTTTGCCCACAGAGTGCTAGTATTCAGCTACTTTTTTGGCACACTTTGAGGCAAAGTATTTTTTCCTGTTTTCTAACATTAATCTCCCACCCCTGGGTAAAATGAACAAACTCAAAAAGAACAGCGAGTCCTGGCATCCATTTCAAAAGGCAGTTAGGGGAACCAGGAGCTAAAGCCTTTGATAAGAAACAAACTATGCTGATTTAAAAGAATGTTTAATATAATAGTATATTTCCTGTAATTCATAACCCCTGCTTCCTCGAGTCTAAGGTATTCCTTTACCTTTTATAATTCTTATTGTCCCTTCTGGGGTTCATGAAAGAAGATACCTTGTATCATTATTTCCCTTTAATTAAAATCAGAAAAAGCCCAGAATTGAGAGATGCCTGAAAGGGCAAGGGAACACGATCCCAAAGGCCACTCTGAATAATTTAATTTCAGGCCTTTAAAGAAATCTATTTGGTTTTCAGAATTGTGATTGTGTAACATTTTTTCAAGCTGTGCACTGAATGATTTTTAGACTTGAAGCCACTAGTAACATTTTGTTTATACTGGGACAATGGTAAGTCTCTTAAACTTTTTGATCTTTAAAAGTTTCCAATGGTCCAGTTTTCCCCTGAAGCTTGTAAGCACAGTCTTACTACTGATACCTCAAGTATTAGGAGCTTAGAGTCCAGCATCTGATTATATGGTTCCAAAACTGAACTGCCCAGGTTAGTTTTCCGGTTTACTTCCTACAGTATACTCACCACCAAAAAAAGTGATTGGTTGATTTTCACCCCTCCTGGCATGGAAGGGACAGAGCATTTGTCGTGTGTCCAGGGTTGATGCGATTCCCTTAAGGAAAGGGAACTTCACCTGTACCAAAGGCATTCAACTCACCTACATTTGGTGATCTAAAAGACAAGTGTTCCATTTAGAAGAAGATACATACTAATAGAATGAGTCATCTTGCCTTAAAATAGATGGTCAAGAGCAGTAGTACGAATAATTTTCTGGAAGAGCCTATCATCTAGTAACTATGCAGGGAAATAAACTAGCTTGTTTAGAGTAGCTGCCTAAACTTTAGACAGCTAGAATTCAGGAACATGGACCCCTCCATAGTATCTGACTATCACACAACTTTCAGAATAGCTACATAAGCAGACTACTCCTATCAGGCAATAATCTGCAACTATAGGAATAACATCTCAAAGGTGCCTCTTCCTGATGAAAATGGTCTTTGCTAGCATGGCAGGGAATGAATATGGACCTGGCACATTTGCAGAACCATGGCAAACTCCTTTGTAATTTGTGTATCCGTTGTGCTAGAATACCTCTTAGAGATCTATTCTTACTTCTTTACATATCAGAATACCTATTTATTTCACAATAATATTTATCTGTATTGCATTTTCAATGCAAGGACCTTAAAACACAAAACTGAGGTTTAGGGCATGTTCATGTTTTTCCTCCATTTCATTTATCTTTATGCCTAAAGCCCATTTAAAATTACGGCTGCCATATACTTCTGAGCCACCAAGTTAGCCTTTTACTTCAGCAGACCTCAACAGACCTGTTGACTTCATGGGAGTCTGGCTATCCAGATGTATTTTTTTCTCATTTGTTTACCCATGGATTCAGATTTGGAAGTGACAGGCTTTTAAATGCTATGACAAAGTTCTCCAGTGATATTGTTTCCAATGGAAGACAGGTAGTAATTTACTCAACTTCTGGATCCCAAATGCCTTAACTGGTGTGGAAACACTGCAGGAGTCTTTTTTAGGCTTCTTTTGCTGCCAAGTAAAATGCTGAATTCAAAATATCCTTGTTCATTAACTTTAAAATTATAATTTTACCGGTTCATTGCAATGGGTA
Source organism: Phaenicophaeus curvirostris (assembly GCF_032191515.1). Classification (NCBI taxonomy): domain Eukaryota; kingdom Metazoa; phylum Chordata; class Aves; order Cuculiformes; family Cuculidae; genus Phaenicophaeus; species Phaenicophaeus curvirostris. The sequence continues at coordinate 25,366,959 of NC_091397.1, read as the reverse complement.
AACTTAGCAGCAACTCACATAACATCATCTTTGTCAAGAACAACATATATTTTCCTTTCTGCTAAAGGATTGAGCAACTAACTAAAAATCAATTTTCAAATATCTAAAGTCCAGTGTATGGGAAGACAAAGGCATTTCACATTAGTAATTTTTGTTAATCTTGTAGTACCATGATAGGCATTCAGATTAACCACTCTGCAGTTTCATTTTAAGTTTGTACATTGGTTATTAACCTGAAGCAAAAGGTAGTTGTATACTTAATCTGATGTGTGTGGCACTGACAGCTCACTTTGCTGAGTCAAATTTCTTGTTGTGTAGCTGATAAGCAATAACTACAGCTACTGGTTTCATTCCAATGGTTTTTTTCAGTGCTGAATCATCAAGAGTTGATATAACATTACTGAACAATAAGCCTGTTGCAGGACTCTATATTTGTTCTCTTGGATGATGAACACCAAAAATTTTGTTGATTATAATAAATGAAATTAGTCCATAATCTTTACGCTCAGATCTCTCTCTTTTGGTGCATGAATAAGTCCCCAACCCATTATGGAGATATAACATGACTTTGGAAGCAGGAGCCTCAAGTTAGACACCTAAATAATAGACTTGTTTTTTTAAAATCTTTAGAGTCCTTGAAAGCCTCTGAGTTCCTAGCAGCACCCCTGGAAGCTCATGCAAGCTGCTGGATGGACTTTTGAAAACCAGGCATCCCATCTGCATGCTTTTCTCCCTCAAACTTTAAATAGTTTTTTTAGAGGAGCTGTCACATCCAATACAAAACGCTGTCGCTTTTGATGCATCCCAGTGTCTGTAGATTTCCAGCTAGCTCTGCCCTCTACCCTTGCTATGGCGGTTCCTACTTAAAAGAAAATAAACATTTTAAACATCAGAACTATAAACGCAAATTGTCCTATTTATCATTCGGTCAGTCCTAAAAGGTACAGAGTTTCTTTTGAAAGTGCGATAGCCCTGAACTTCCTTTCCCTCAAATGAATGGGAGTACAGCTTCTCCCTGCAGTCTAAAACTCCCCTGAGCACAATTCTGTGGCAGGCTGAACCCAAACTCTTCAAGAATGATTCCTTTTACTCTAGTGCATCAATGCTTGGCTGTGTATAAAGTGAAGGAGTCTTTGACTTACAGAAGTACCCTTTCTCTCCATTACTCAGAAAGCAGCTTTAGTTGTCATTATGCTGTCATTTCTGATACTTAGGGAAAATTTGCATTTGGGGGATGAGAACATGCTCCTGGAAAGCATGTATATATGCTAGAGAAATGCTAAAGCCGTAGCAAAAGATCACTAAGACAATAAGGAAGGAGGACCCGTTTATATCAAGAAATAATTTGATTCAATAAGCCTAGCATACAGCAAAATGGGGAAATGGGGACTAGGGGAAGAAGGATGCAGCAAAATGTCTGTGGCCTCACTGGCTCTTTTGCCTATGCCAGAAGTCAGGGACAATCTTTGGCAGGAAGGGGGTGAAACGGCACTGCTGGTAACAGTGATGGGCAAGCTGAGTCCCAAGCTGCATATCTTGAGTGCCTCTGTATCTCCCTCCCCTTCCCTCCCACAGTGACAGCTGGATCCAGCTCAGCTCTGCAGAGTCCTGTCCTAGCTCGTCATTTAGCCCTGCCGCTCCCTTTCCTGTGGCAGGAACAGCCTTCTCACGGATAAAGATGGCAAAACTCTGATTTTCTCCAGTGTCTCTGCCTTGCACTAGTCTTTTTATCTCCTATCTATAAACTTCATGCAGAATCTTTACTGAATGTAGCAGTTTTGCAGGGCTTCACAGTGTTTTTGAAGGCTACATTGAGGTTAGGTATGAACAACCATTGCCTGGCCCTCAAAATACGCTGCATCCCTACCTAAAACTCGAAATCTGATTGTTTTTAGCATTTTCACAGTTTTCCTGAATTCAGGGGTCTGACTCAGTTTTCTTTTATCAGCAACACTGGAGGAGAACATTGATCTTCTACTACTTTCTGAACTGAAGTATGGCCAAGAGAAGAGGTCAGGGGATACATTCTTTGGTGATGTAAAGCATGGTAAGAAAAACATATCATGTGATCTCAACCTTTTACACTGTTTTTAGAACAGCAAAGAAAAGTATTCACATTTTGCTAAGGAGACTGAAACTGACAGAATAAACCTAGAAACCTTGACAGAAGCAATATTTTCTCTGGTGCTACATTACTTTTTTTTTTTTTTCCTTTTGGGCATGGTTTCAAGAGAAAAGATGGTCCTATGCAGCGTGTTTGTACTCTAGCCACTGCATGCTCATGCAATAAAAAGAATGAATATTGCAATAATATTCTTATCTTGCAATAAATTTCATATCTTGTAATAAAATCCTTTGAATAATTATTCTCTGATAAACAGTGGTTTAAGTATGGGAAAGTACTTAACTGGACAATAAATATAAGAACACCTTTAGTGTTTAACTGCAAGATTGCGATATTTTTCTGAATGGCAGGTGTTACACCAAAGCTGATACTTGTAACCGTTAAGAGCTTTCAAGGTCTGTGGAAACAATATGTAAACATACACTTGGAAAGAAACCAGTCTAACTTCCGCTTTCACATAGACTTATGAGAAACTATTGTTCTTTGTAGATTTTTAAAATTACCATCTAAATGGCTTTTGTACTACATTACTATTGGATATTTCTGGAAACAGCTGTATTCCCCAAAGCAGAAACCTGAATTACTGAATTCAGTGTACTTCAGTTTAGGCAGCAGGAGAATGGGAGTTTGGGGGGCTATGTTTATAAATGTGGACATCCAGATTCCTTGGGAGTTACATTTGGATGTATTAGTCTCTCTTGGAATTGACACATATACAAGAATAAAGTTAAACATTCAGTCATAAAATTAGTACAGAGATGTTCACTTCTGAGCTGTGCCAAAGGATAGATCTGGTTGATGTTTTCAGTTGTGACATAAAAACTGAACAGGGAAGTTTAATCAGTGGAGCAAAGAAACTTAGGAAGATTTCAGTAAAAGCTGCTCTTACGCCAATAACCGATGAAGAAGGCTGTAAACACCTATCTGCTTTATTGGTTTCTGTTCTTGCTTCTGGTTTGTTTTTCCTAAGCACTTAGAAAATATGTGCAGAAAATTTCAACATAGCACACCTTTTAGGAAATAAAACATAATACAATAGCTATATTAGACAAGTGTTAGAAATCTCAGAAGCACGTCTAAGCCTATCTGCAATGATGAACCCCAGTAAGTCACTGGGTTCTGTCTCTCCATCCTGGCAAGAAGGTGCTGCAGGTTCTGTCCAGCCCAGAAATCTGGCTTTATTTTCTGTGGAAAGCAAAGCATAAAGAAGAGGAAAAGAAGGAGTAAGAGAGAGTTATACACACCCTGGTCTTGCCCTGACATGGAGTACTGCAGCACTCCCAGATCTCTCAGCTTAGAAGAAGCACAAGGATTCAATACGATTTTGTTTATAACTTCATCATTTTTTCAAGCTTGTTTTGATATATTTACTTTATCACAAAACATGCAAGTGTGTAGCTTAACTCTCTGGTAATTATTTTACATTTCGTGTCATCTCTTTTTAATAGCTGGAGAGGTTTTGTCAGCAATGTTAGATCTTGTTCAGGGCCATAGTATTTGAATTGTGTATGTATACTCATGTCTGCCTGTATACACCCACGCTTGAAAGGTGATGCAATTTCCCATTAATTTCTGAGATATTCTTACCTAGAAAAAGATAAATAATTGGTTTACTTTACTGTCATAAATCATGACAGTGCCCTTGTATAGGACCCTTCACAGTCTTCACCCTGCAAAACAGGGATAAGGGAATCACATTAGCAATGGCTGGGCTGGTGCACACACTGTTTCTTATTTGCTTAGCTTCTTGTACTAACAGCAGAGACAAGTCTAGGGACTTGAACTCTGGGATTTTAATCCCTAGTTCTAGGCATCAGAGAATTTCATTTATCTTGAAAAAGTAATAGTAGAGCAGGGACCTGACAGTACTAGACTTAAACTCTTCTCTTAGGCATACGTTTTTAACCTCTGTTAGCAGCTGCACTACAGAGATCTTTGTTCTGATCCAGTGTAGTTGTTTGTATTTTTTTTTTTTAATTGGCTGTTGCCATTATCTGGTACCTGCAATCCCATGTTTATCTCTTCTGCTTGGTATAGAAATTAGAAATGTGACATCCTGACATCAATGTTGGCTTTCAATAGCTACTGCACTTTGCTTGCACCAGGCATGAAAACAAAATTTAATTTTCTAATGCAGCTTAAAAAGAGGATCTCTTGATGAAGACCAGACCGCATACTCAGAACTGACCATCCTGAGATAGTGGTTGTACAAGTAGGGAATACTGGCAGGCATCCATTGTACATAATCTACTGCATAATTATGTTTGATAGACGCTTTCTGGTATGTGTGGATAATAAACAGCTCATATATTTATGAATTTGGAATGTTCCTAAAATGAGTTAGTGCATGTTTAACATTAGTTTCCTGAGTCTTTGTCATTCTGTAGTATTACATTACATTTAGTAAACTGATTAAACTGTACTGCAGCCTTACAGGATACATTATTCCCATGGAGAAGCAAGGGCATTTATGCAAGTAACATTCTTTTTAATAGAAGTTACGTATGTAAATCCATGTGCAGTAAGATCACATTATACTCCACAGAATACTGGCAGAAGTGCTTTTATTCTAGTAACACACTGCTCACAATTTACAAAATCTTAACTTTAAAGCTGTGGTCAGCGACAGGAGAGTTCTGTGCTGGACCTTGTTCTCTCCAACAAGGAGGGGCTGGTGGGGAACACGAAACTCAAGTGCAGCCTTGGCTGCAGGAGGGCACACAGCAAGCTTATTACCCTGGACTTCAGGAGAGTAGAGTTTAGCTTCTTCAGGGATCAGCTGGGTAGATTACCACGGGATAAAAACCTGGAGGGGAGAGGAGCCTGAGAAAGCTAGTTAATACTCAAGGATCACCTCCTCCAGGCTCAGGAGCGATGCATCTCAACAAAGGCAAAACCACCGGGATGTCCACATGGAATTCCTGGACAAAAAGGAAGCCTACAGAAGGTGGAAGCAAGGATAGGTAGCCTGGGAGGAAAACATAGAAATTGTCCAAGCAGCCAGGGATCAGGTTGGGAAAATTAAAGCCCTGATAGAATTAAATCTGGCCAAGGATGTCAAGAACAACAGGGAAAGCTTCTATAGGTGTATCAATGATAAAGGGAAGAGTAGGGAGAATGTGGGCCCTCTCTAGAAGGAAATGGGAGACATGGTTACCCAGGATATGGGAAAGGCTGAGATGCTAAAGACTTTTTTGCTTCAGTCTTCACTGGCCAAGGGCTCAAGCCACACTGCCAAAGTCACAGAAGGCAAAGGCAAGGCCTGGGAGAGTGAAGAACTGCCCACCATCAGGATCAGGCTCAAGACCATCTAAGGAACCTGAAGTTTCACAGGTCCATGGGACCTGATCAGATGTATCTGTGGGTCCTGGGGGAACTGGTGGATGAAGTTGTGAAGCCACTATCCATCATATTTGAAAAGTTGTGGTAGTCTGGTGAAGTTGCCACTGAATGGAAAAGGGGAAATATTACTCCCATTTTTAGAAAGGGAAAAAAGAAGATCCATGGAACTGCAGACCAGTCAAGTGTCACCTCTGTGCCCAGCAAGGTTGTGCAGCAGATCCTCCTGGAAATTACAGAATCATAGAATAACCAGGTTGGAAAAGACCCACCGGATCATCGAGTCCAGCCATTCCCATCAATCACTAAAGGATGTCCCTCAGCGCCTCATCCACCCGTCCCTTAAACACCCCCAGGGAAGGTGAATCAACCACCTCCCTGGGCAGCCTCTTCCAGGGCCAAAAGACCCTTTCTGTGAAATTTTTTTTCCTAATGTTCAGCCTAAACCTCACCTGGCGGATCTTGAGGCCATTCCCTCTTGTCCTGTCACCTGGGAGAAGAGCCCAGCTCCCTCCACAACCTCCTTTCAGGTAGTTGTAGAGAGCAATGAGGTCTCCCCTCAGCCTCCTCATCTCCAGGCCAAACAACCCCAGCTCTTTCAGCCGCTCCTCTTGTTCTCCAGCCCCGTCAACAGCTTTGTTGCTCTTCTCTGGACTCGCTCCAGAGCCTCAACATCCTTCTTGTGGTGAGGGGCCCAGAACTGAACACAGTATTCCAGGAACTGTCTCACCAGTGCCGAGTAGAGAGGGAGAATAACCTCCTGGACCTTCTGGTCATGCCATTTCTGATACAGGACAAGATGCTCAGGCTTGTGGAAAATAAGGAGGTGCTTGGTGACAGCCGACGTGGCCTCACTAAGGGTAAACTGTGCCTGAGAAATCTGGTGGTGTTACAACAGGATTACAGCATTGGTGGTTGAAGGAAGAGGAACTGATATCATCTACCTGGACATATGCTAAGGATTTGACACTGTCCCACATGACATTCTTGGCTCTGAGTTGGAAAGACATGGATTTGATGGATGGACCAGGAATAAGGAATTGGCTGGAGGGTCACACTCAAAGAGCTGCAGTCAACAGCTCAATGTGCAAGTGGAGACCAGTGATGACTGGTGCTCCTCAGGGGTCTTTATTGGAACTGGTGCTGTTTAACATCTTTGTCAGAGACATGGACAGTGGGACTCAGGGCACCCTCAGCATGTTTGCCAACAACAGGCTATGTGGCACAGCCAACACACTGGACAGAAGGGATGCCATCCAGAGGGACCTAGAGAAGCTTGAGAGGTGGGCCTGCACAAACCTCAGGAAATTCAACAAGGCCAAGTGCAATGTCTTGCACCTGGGTCGGGGCAATGCCAAGTGCAAATACAGGCTGGGCGGAAAATGGATGGAGAGCAGCCCTGAATAGAAGGACTTGGAAGTGCTGGTGGATGAGAATCTCAACACAACCCAGCAGTGTAAACTTGCCACCCAGAAAGCCAAGCATTTCCTGGGCTGCAACAAAAGAAGCATGGCCAGCAGGTTGAGGGAGGTGATACCCCCCCCTATTCTTCTCTTATGAGACCCCATTTGGAGTACTGGGGCTCTGGGACCACCACTACAAGAAGGACTTGGACCTGTTAGAGTGAGTCCAGAGGAAGGCCACGAAGATGATCAGAAGGATGAAACACCTCTCCTATGAAGGAAAGCCAAGAGAGTTGGGATTGTTCAGCCTGGAGAACAGAAGACTGTGCGGAGACCTTACAGCAGCCTTCCAGTACCTAAAGGGTGCCTACAAGAAAACTAGAGAGGGACTTTTTAGAAGGGCATGTAGTGATACGAGAACAGGTTTTAAACTGAAAGAGGGGAGATTTAGATTAGATATAAGGAAGAAATTCTTCATCATGAGGGCGGTGAGGCACTGGAATAAGTTGCCCAGAGAAGTTGTAGATGCCCCATCCCTGGACACATTCAAGGCCAGTCTGGATGGAACTTCGAGTGACCTTACCTAGTGGAACTTGTCCCTTCCCATGGCAGAGGGGTCAGAACTGGATGATCTTTAAGGTCTCTTCCAACCCAAACCATTCAATGGTTCTGTGATTTTGTAGCCACTGTTATCTACATGACTTCAGCATACATTGCTCATTTGTGCCTGCTATAGACATACTGAGTTCTACACAAGTGTGCAGTATAATAAAATCAGTAACAGTAACAATCTGGATTCGATAGCACTTTACTTCTAAGCCTATGTCATGAGCAATATTGAAGAATCGTTTACCAGAAGACATCAGTCCCTACCCTATGGCACTAGGGTGAGATGGATAATCCACAACAGCCTCAAAGACAACTATTCCTTCAACATTACACAGGTATAACTTCATAGAGATAAGAAAAATATAGGCAATTTTGTAGCCAGAATAATATAAATAATGTATAAATATATATATTTATCTAATAGAGTTCTTAATTTAAATTGTTACTTATTTCAGGTGATGTGATAAGCAATTATATTGATATCTCTTATCACCATTTGCAGAATTGTGCTTGTCATTTGTGACAGTTTACACACAACTGGCATCACTGGATGCCAAATACAGGTAAATTATATTGATTGGTATCATTGTGGTCATTAGTAGTAATTTCAGTTGCTCTTAAAGTTTTTCCTTCCTTCTTATCCCAGCTTTCTAATCCATGGAATTGTGTAAGGCAGACCAAGTCTTCCCCTTTCCAAATAATTGGTAAGTATTTATTACCTAACCAGGAAGATACAGAGGTGGGTCCACTGATGTGACACTGTAGACAGTCATCAGTATTAAATACTTGCTATTAAATGTTAGAGAACAGTTAGCTACGGGTTTTCCACCTTCCCAGTGCTTTTCCATAATATATCAAATGACTTACTTGTTCAATTTTAGGCATTTTGTGGCAGCTGCTGTTAGTGTTTATATACTATTACTGTCTTTGTACTTAGGAACTGTACATAATCAGAAAAGCATACAGCTAGACAGGGGGTGATCTCAGGATCACCTAGTCCATCCAGGTCCTCTGGAGCAGAATCAGATCATTCCCAAAAGATGTTCGCCTCTTTTGGTTGCCTGATGCTGTGCTAGAAGACTTGTACTTAACCGTATGCTTGTCTTTAGAAGTGTTTTTTGATGCCTGATGTAGGTCTGTGCTGTAAATTAGGCCAACTGCTTCTTGATATAGATCAATAAACAGCACAGATCTGACAGATCCATACAAACCAATAGATGATACAACATAACTCAGTTATTTCTACATACTAAAATACAGGTTTCTGTTGCAGCTGCTGAACGGCAGCCATCCCTCCGTCAGATGACTGATAGGACACTGTACTTCTTTGGAACTTTAGGGCAGCAGCTTCTTACCACCTCCCAGCAGTTTTACACTATTCATTTTTTCTGCAGTCAAACACTACATAATTTCAACTTAATTTTCATTACATTTATTTTTGCTGACTGACACCAGTGATTGTATGTGGTCCTATTTCTACTTAATTTATTGGCTAAATGTTCATTAACTTACAGTGATACCATACTCTGGGCATGTTCCTATCTCATCCACCAGTTTTTCTAGCACACTATCACAAATGTTACTGCATTTTTCACCAAGCAGGAACAAATATGCAGTCTCTCTCCAAGATGTGATTATACAGATGGCATGCTGGGGTTCTGGGTGAACTGGTAATTTCCAGATCAAATTTATTTAATTCCCAAGTGCAGCATAAAAAAAAAAAAAGGCTTACTGGCCACCCACTGGATAAATGCCATGTGGGCTCTGGGATAAGGCGTAGGTTCTTTCTGCATGACAGAACAAAACCTGCAACTGGAACACGTTTAAGAACTTGCTCCATGCATTATCTACATCCAAAGTCTGCTCCCTTTCTGTGAAACACTAACAGAAGAAAAATTTGTAAAATCTTGTATTAGTCACTGTTACCAAAAGATAAGACTATGTTTACGTGGGGCCAGATCAGCTGAGTAAAGTCCTGCTTTCTGTGGCCAACTTTCCTGATCACAGCTACACTCATAAAACAAGTCATATCATGAGTCATTTTCTAAGACCTGAATGACAAAAAAAGTTTAGGGCTGGGGTGTACAAATCAAACAGGGGTTTCTTTGAAAGCTTACATGGACAATATCAGCTTTCACAGCTAACGATCTGCCTCTGCTTCTCTCCTACACTGAATAGAAAACAGAGGTTAAGAATAAGCATTCTGCAAAAGGCATGAAGAAAAAAGCATGCCACCATGCACTGAATATAGATGCACATATGTAAATACACTTATCTGAAGCAGATGTAAAAGTCACTAAAACAAATAAAGAGAGCAGAATAGAAGAGGGAAGAATCTTACCCACGCCAAATGTTGATATACAGAAGTGTAGAATACAATGACAATGAACAATGACTGAAAATTAGGGAAAACACTTAGATGAAAATGTAATGCAGGTCCCTTCTGTACCATGTCCCTCAATTGCTGACTATTGCCAGCTTCAGGGTGGCCAATATTTCTGCTCCTATGAGCCCCATTCCAAAAAAGCCTTAATCCTGAAGCCAAGACAGATATCATTTGGCTCAGCACTCTGAGCTGAAAGGAAGAGTGCCAGCTAAAGACCACAGATGGGAGATGGCACCAGCTCCTCAAGAGTCCCACCTCATGCTGCACGCCGCAGGGTCCTGGGATGAGCTTTGCAGCGCTTGTCTCAGCAGACCCCACTGGCTTGCTTCTCCACTTTCACTCCTGTTAGGAGTTTGGATTACCTAGCAGCGGCACAATCCAGCTCCCAGTCCTGTGGTGTAAAATGTGCCACTGGGACCCCACTGCCTTGGACACAGTCTGCAGCAAGCATGTCACAGTTTATTTACCTTCCTGCTAAATCACTGGATCGGGGGTCCAGAAATCTCCGTCTTTGTGCTCTATTTTTTCCCTACTGATCTGTAGCGCAATTTTCAACAAATCTTTCCCCTTCGCTGTCCTTCCGTTTCCCTGACCCTGCCTGCAAACAATTTGGTGCAAAATTGCTTTCAGTGTGATGCTGCATAGCATGGAGTGCAAGAGGTGACTTAGTTCCTAGTTGAAAACTTTGAGGTAATGATGCAAATACAACTACCAAGCTGTTTTCTTGACAATAGGGATATATTTTGCCCTTGATCTTCAATCGTGTAATAACCCCCAAGTCAGCTTTCTGAAGAAAGCCAATTAAGTTTGCTGGCTCTTGCCTTAAGAGCTGGATAAGAAAATCCAGCTAGTGGATTCGCTCAGGTGCCTTCTTTGGAGTATCCAGAGACTATCACAGCAAACAGGCATGTGTTAGTTGTAGGCGTGCTTTTCACGTTACATGTTTCTTGGCCTCTCCTGTTACTGGTAATTACTAAACAATACACAAACAAGTATGGGGAAACATGTATATGCGTAAATGCCTAACCTTAAGTTATGGTTCTTTGTACTAAGAAGCCATAGCCACAGTATAGTTTATTACTGTAATAACAGAAAGATACAATTTGTGAAACATAAAATTATCTGCTTTAAACAAAGGTTCTGATTGGAAGTAAAATAAACTAAACAATCATACTGTAACTGGCTTAGATACCTTAACCACTGCCAATTATGCAGTGGCTACATGCATTTCACATGGATTAGACTGTACTTTCTCTCACTTGAATTAGTTAAAACATCATGTGACTGTTAATGAATTATCTTTCTGTAAATACAATTTAGATTTTTTTGATGTTCAACTATCTAAGAAGGTACATCTGGAAAATATTTTAATGTATCACATTGGAATTCTTAGTGTTCATTTATGCTGCGTTTCTCCTTATACCCATTCTTCATTAAAAGGAGCTTTAAATTATTTAGCATATATTTATAGTCCATTTTCACACACATATAACTCAGCTCAAGATAGGTACAAATAATTATTTCCCAAGTTTGGTATGAGATGTGGTATCTGAATTTTACAGCAATAATTTTCTAGGTAATATAAATACTAATTGGTTCATTTATGAAACCTCTTCCAGCTTGCTAAAGGGAATTTCCAAAAAAACATAATTTGTGCTACCACTTTAAAACAAATTCTGGCTATTACACATTCTAAACATTCACATTCACAATAGTTGACTGATGTCTTTCCACTACAACAGTAGTTGGTCTATCATCAGTTTAGGTGGTTCCTTGAGGATAACTGCCCAGAAAAATTGGTTAAAAATCATATTAACTGAGACTGAAGATCCAAGTTAACAAACAAAACCTGGCAATGATGCCATAATCAAAGTGTACTGTTTTCCAAAAGCTTTATGAAAATCTGTACTTTTAAAAGGAAGCTTTATGCTCTTTTGTAGAACATTTCTTGGGAGATTAAACTGAATCCCCAGTAGAACCTCATCTGTTGCCGAAACACAGATAAAATACACAAAGCAAAACAACATATTGTCTCTCATCCTTTCTGAAACTCTTAGTCTATTCATCACACTTCTTGGTATTGCCCACCACTACCAGCTTATTTTAATCAACTGCTTTATACTCATTCTGGTAATTGCTTTTTATCCATTTTTACACCACTGGCTTATTCATTTTTTCCAGCAAAACATTACAGGCCTCGTTTTATGGAAATGATTTCTGTACAGCATGTAACATAATTTCTTTTTGGTTTTAATGGACTTTGATTGCAATTTAATTCAAATAATACAGTAGGATTTTCCTTTCTAAATGCATATCAATATAAGTTGTTTTTCTTCTTTAATGTGATTTTAAAAAGTATGGAAACCTAGAATTAAAAATACTGTAATTAAAAAATACTCAAAAACATATTTTCACAATGAAAAAATTGATGGAAAGTCAGCAAAATATGATGTAGAAAGAATTTTCTTTCCTTCCTCTTTTGATATGGATTCCCAAATTTTTGGGTTTGGAGAACAAAAAATACTTTGCAGTTAAGTTAAGTTTAGAATTAGGAACAAATGGCATTTGGAATTAATTTCATAACGATATTTATTAAGCTTCTAAAAACATTAGTTTTTCAAAATAGCTATAAATTTATAAAAATTAAAATGTTTTCAGTTACACAAGAAATAAGAGGTACATCGATTTCTCTGTGTGAAAACTTCCATGCTGGTAAGAAATAAATGTATACTTACCTTTTCTAAATCAGAAATATTATGAGTAGAATGTTGCTTTCATGGAAACAAAAGATTAAATATTTTAAGAGGTTGCCATGAAAACAAGAGGAAAAACATTATTTAAAGTGCATTTTTTCTGATTCGTCACTATTCTAAAATGTACATTATTTGAAACATCTTTTTAACTTTGAACTTTAAAACAAATGTAGTAGATTTGATATTTGAAAAAAATTCCAAAAATTCATTTCATTAATTTCAGCCTCTACAACAAATTTTTTGTAATATCATCCATTCTGACTCACATGTATATTTAAACATGTTTGGAAATTTATTCCTGAAATCACTTCACTTTTATATAAATAAAATGGGGAAAATTGGCCTAAGTCAATCTAGAGGTTTATGAAGTTTTTTGAACTCTGTTTTTTGGGAGATGAAGTGGTTTGATTACCTGATCCTCAGGTGAAGAGAAAGAAAAAAAAAATACTCGTACACCATTTTTAAAAAAAATTCCCTGAAAAAAAATATCTGAGGATCTTATAAAGCCTCATCAATTATGTGGCAGTTTTAAATTCATTCAGTATGACAGCACGAGCATTATAAACTCCCATGGCAATCTCTACTGACACCATCATGCAGAGAGGCTGATAAAACACTTCCTTAGGACAGAATCGTTACATATACTCCCCTCAAAATATTGGGACAACATGGGATGAAAGGGTGAGTTTCTATTGAACACTATTTATTAGGAGAAAGATACATCAGCACATTTCAGGACAGAGGTAAATGTCAGGGGACTGCAGGAATTTCCCTTCAACTTCCATCCTGAATGTTAAGCTGCAATTTATCTGACCAAAGGACCTGGTGTCCCTCAGTCCCTCCTTGGAAACAGCACAGATAAAGAGTCCTACTGGAGTTTAAATATCCAGAGATCTTCAGGGGGAGACAACCACCGAGATTTAACTTCTCCTTCCCCAAATGTGAAGTCTTTTGCATGTAAAGTGAGACAGACAACATCCCTGGAACCCGAGAAGGGGTTTCTGTACCAAGCTTGTCATGACGGCCTAATTATTAGGTTAAAAAAAAAAGAAAGGAAAGAAAGGAAAATAAAGGAAAGAAATAAAAATAAAAGAAAGGATAAATGGAAGAGAAGGGGAAGAAGGTGAAGGAAGGAAGGATAAAAGGAAGGAAGGAATTTAAGAAAAACATAAATGTTACAAAACAGAGCAGAGCACTGAAGAGACGCAGTGGATGTACATGTGAACCTTGCAATGTGATTTTTCACATCTGCTAAAGAAAGGATTTGATCTGTGTACTTTAATTTTTGACACTTGCACATCTAAAGATTATGGGGTTTGCTGTTGACTTCACCATCTTTTTCTTATAAATCCTGTACTTCAGAAGCTGTTGAGGTATTTCTGTGATTTCAAATAAAATATATTATGAGCATAAATTAATTTTTGCAAAGCATGCATGGTCTCCTGCAAACACAATGCCACTGGCCTTTCCCTTGAAGGCATGAGCGGTACCAGCCCCCTTTCTCCAGGGGAAATAGAGGTCTCCTACCTACTCTCTCCTACCTGCCCCTAGCTGCTGCTTCCGAACTTCTCAGAAGTAGGAAGGGCTCACGGAACTCCTGGGGTCAGTTTTGAAGCCAGGAGAACAACATTTCTGAAGCTATAGGATTTTACATATACTTGGTGGCGCTGTGAGTCCAGACAGAGGAATTATATGCCTCCGATACGATTTTTTGTTGTTTGTACAGCATTATATCTATTTTCTCAGTTGTTCTAAATCAGTATATGATGCCGAGTCCCTGACATACCCTTTTTTACTTATAAATCACACTTTGTTAAATTACACTTACCATTCTGAGAGGGGATCTGGGTTTGCCCTCTCCATTAAACCACCGTGACAGCTGGTTCTGGGGCTGGACCGTAACCATCCTCGAGGTCCAGAAAAGCACGTGGTGGAGGGTACCAGGGGAATTAGGTACTTCAGATGTGCGTTTTCCCCCACGGCGACGGAGCAAATTGGCATCCGCTTTGTGATTTATTTACTTTTCGATATTTTTAAGAACCGTCTCCCTCACAAACCCTTCTCCGTGGCCAGAGGACGGGCTCCTCCGCGCGCCCGGCCCTCCTCGCCCCGCGCCTCCCCGGCTCCCAGCCCGTCGGGGAAAAGGCTCTGCCGGAGGGGCAGCTCCTCGGGGAAGAAGCTTCTTGATTCTTCCCGAAGGCGCTGACGGGCGCTCACTTCCTGCGGGAGCTCCGCGCTCTCCGGGAGAGCCCAGCGGCGCAGAACGATCCGCGGGTTTTTTTCAGAAGGAAAAAAAAACGCATGTGTATCTCTACGCGGTTATTTCCCGGGATGGTTTAAAATGAAACCCCACGAGGGTTATTTGGCGGCTGGAGCGAGGGGAGCCCCGCTGGGACCCCCCGGGGCGCCTCGCCCCGCGCTGGCGGCGACCCCGGCGGTTTGCGGCCGCTTTCGGCAGGGGCACATGAAGGATTTCATTGAGTGCGAAGACAGAGAGCAGAGACAGAAAGCAGAAGGAGGCGGCTGCAGCCTTTGTAGTCGGGGAGGAATGCGGAAATGTTGAAGCACTATGTCAAACTTTTTTGAAACGGGGTCAAGTCACATTCAGCCAGCGTGGGAAAGCAGGAAAAAAAAAAAAGTTGAGGAGAGGGAAGAAAAAAAAAAAAAAAAGGCATGAGGCCGGTGCCGCTCCCAGGCTGAGCGGAGGCCGGGGAGCGGCGGGGCCGGCGCCGAGCCCCGCACCGGGCGGCTGCGGTCGCGGCGCTGCGGCTCCCGGGGTTGATTTCGCGTTGTTTTTTTTCTCCCCGGGCAGGGTGGGAGGAGAAAGGGACGAGCGCCATCAGCGCCGAGGGGCAGCCCGGCGGCGGGAGGATGCGAGCCGGGGGCGGCCGAGCGGAGCGGCGGCGGCGGCGGCAGCAGCAGCAGCGGCAGCTACCTGTGTGGCCCGGGCGGCCGCTGCCGGGACCTGCCGGAGAAATCGCGGCGTGAAGGGGCAGCCCCCGGCTCTCCACCCCGCCTCGCTCAATGGGAGGTTTGTTTTAGGGAGGACTCACCCCCTCCCTCCCCGGCTCCCCCCGCCTCCTCTCCCGGGGGCCGAGGATTATTTGGGGATCTGGTGGCGGCGGAGGCGGCCGCGGCGCGCACCAGGTAACGCGGCGCTCCATGTGCTCCCGGCCCTCCCCGCGGGGCCGGGGCCGCCTGGGGGCGGTGTGGGCCCCCACCCCGTGCCGGCGGCCGCGGGGAAAGGGCCGGGGGCGGGGGGGGGAGGGAGGTCGTGTCACCTTCTTCGCGCCCCCCGTGCCGCACACGCGCTGCCCGCGGAGCGCGGCTCGGAGCCAGCAGCGCCCCCGGGGCCGGCCCCGGCCGCGCGCGGGCAGGGCGAGCGGGCTCCTCGTGTCCCCCCCGCACCCCCCTCCCCCGGCCGCGCCGAGCCCGGCCCGGCGGCCACGCACGCGCGCCACGCGGCTGCCCGCCGCTGGGGGGCGCCCTGGGCAGCGGCGCGGGGCGGGATGCGGGGCGGGATGCGGGGCGGGATGCGGGGCGGGATGCGGGGCGGGATGCGGGGCGGGGCGGGATGCGCGGCGCCGGTCGGCGGCGGCGGGGCAGGTGTTCCTCGGAGGCGGCGGGGCCAGGCGCGGCGATCCGCTCTCCGCGCTGTCCGGTGATGCTGCGGGCGGGGAGGTGCGGGGGGCGCGGGGCGGTGCCTCCGGCCGCGGCCGGGGGGAGGCGATGGGCAGCGGGCAGCGGTCTCTCTCGGAGCGCTCTTCTTTTCGTTTGCGGCTCAGGTGTAAGGTCAGCATAAACGTGAAAAATACTTCTGGTTTTATGAGGGCGTTCGAGTTAGGTTCTCCCTGGCCGAGCCACCTGGGACTGTTTAACCCTACACGGTAACGATCCGGCGTAGGAGAGGGTTGCGGCCCCAGGGGTCACGGTGTCGCATTAAAAAGGAGGATCTATGTGCAGTTTTGTGAGGGCGGGGGATTTGTGTACAGTCCTGCAGAAAGTATGGATGGAGCTTCCCGCGGTGCGAGCAGAGCGTGCTGGTCCTTCAGACCATCTTCCATCGCGCTGCTCTGCGAGGAGCTGCCCGGAGAACGTTCAGCGGTAGCTGGATCTGCGGCCAAACCCCCTGCATGTTCCTGGGTTTGCTGAAGTGTAACATTTCTGAATCTACCTTTGGCACGCAATGCTCTGTAACGTGTTATTATCATAATTTAAATATGTGCATATTTCTCCTCCCCACAGGCGCTTTGAGGCAGGAACTTGTCTCTCGCAATGTGTTCGTACGGGGCTGAGCACAGGAGAGAGCATATAAAGGCTGACTCCTCCAAGTGCTACCATTTACAAATAAGTAGCAATAATATAGCATGGGATATATTTTCCAAGACTCCACCATGTGCACTGAAGAAACTTTTGAGTCCTGCAATCCTGACATACGTTCCTGGAAATAAGTTCCTCTCACACGTGCATAGTCTGCCTGTCCCCATATTCCGTGTCTCAAAGGGTCCCCACCTTCAGCCCATTATGCAGTAAAATCCCTGGCTGCTTTTTAGCTGCGTGTTGTGGCCTCCTGTACAGACCTTGATATCTATGTAGTGTTGGCCGTGCCAGGACTTTTATATGTGTGTCAACCTGGTGGTTCTCTTTGCACTGCGTTTTTGGATGTAGCTACCTACCACATCAGTTTAATTTCCTCTGGTTTTAAGTAATGCAAAGTAATGAATTAAACTAAACTCACTTCTCTTGCTTGGTTTGTCCTCCAGATCTAGTTGACTTCAGACAAACAATGCTCCCAAAGACTGTATGATAATTCCTGGTGGCGGAAATAGAAGGTGCCTTGGGGCCTATACAGCAGAGGAAGAGGAGGCCAAGAGCTCCCCACTGCCCTGCTGGCAGAGGTACCGAGTGCGCGGCACATCTGCAACGTGAGCAGAGTGCTGCTTTTCAGAAGGTGAGCTGCCTTGAGGCACTCAGAGCACAGAAGGAAGAGGAGCAGCACCAGCATGGATAAGGACAGCACAAACGTGCCTGACCAACAGTATGAGTGTGTGGCTGAGATTGGGGAAGGAGCCTACGGGAAGGTGTTCAAAGCCCGAGACTTGAAGAACGGAGGTCGTTTTGTTGCACTGAAGCGGGTACGGGTGCAGACCAGCGAGGAGGGGATGCCACTGTCCACCATCCGAGAGGTGGCAGTTTTGAGGCACCTGGAGACGTTTGAGCACCCCAACGTGGTCAGGTGAGGAAGGACCAGTAGGGTCCTGGGTTTTGTACATTGGGCACGCAGGGGTCTGAGTACATAAATGGACTGGACACTACTCTGGGTTTGTGGATGAAGTGAGCACTAAACTGGGTACACGAAGTGTGGTTTGAGGTTTCAGCAGGCCATAGTTCTGCCTGCCAGACCTCACTCATCCCTGTGCTTTGCATCCCACGCACAAACACCCATCTCCAGAGGCATAGGTGTGTGACTTAAGTGTTTGAGTGAATGGGCAAGTAGCCATATATACAGTATTACCTTAGGCATAAGAGAATGAAAAACCCCAACATTTCTCTGGTTTTGTCTCAGGTATTAGTTCTGTTGGCTGCAGCTGATTTTTAGCTGCTCTATTCATTATCAAAATTGCAAAGATTATGAAGGCAGTAGTGGAATGTGCATTCCACCTTTTTAGATGTTTTTATAAAGGGTTGTTGATTATTGTGTTAGAAGTAACAGATTAAGACTTTGAGCTTTGCAGGCGGCCTTCCAATTGAATATTGTTTGACTGGTACGAATTTTACCATGTGCTGATAATTGTGCTACCAAGAGTGCAAATGTGCAGATGTCAGGCCTTGCTTGCGAAATGGTGGCAGTGATGTCAGGATGTCCCTTCTGTCATGTTGGTTGCATAAACCCCAGATAAACAACCTGTGTTCTTGAACAGATTGTCTCAATGGTAAGGCTGGCCCTACCGTACCCGTTACATTTTTCTATAACTGGACACCTCCATCAGCCTGTGAGCATCTTTTGTTAATGTTACAAACTTTAAGAAGTAAGCTTCACTTTGCATATACCCTGATACACAAGACCGTTTCAGTCCTGGAGAAACAGACAATCTGAAGGTAGAGGTGACCTTCAAAATGGCTTGTAGCTTTGATCCTCCTGATTTAGAGTCTGAGATGAGGGGGTTGAGATTAAGCTTGAGGAGTAAAGGTGAGACAGGGAATAATATTTAAAATACAAAAGTGAGTAGCTAGAGATAAATTCTTTTTTGTTCATCTGTTAATAACCATTATTTTTGACTGGCATCTAGTAATGCCAGAGGTTTAGACCATAACATTTAAAAAGTGGGGGCATCTTAGTTTGGGCAACATGTTGTATTTGATCTCTGAATCAAGTGCCTTGGTTTATAAAGGAGCACACACAAGATTCTTCTTTGGCAGTAGAGATAACTGAGAGTTTCTAAAATCTTTGAAAACCAGTCCAGTAATTTATGAGAGTGAATTGGTATTTAGGTGTACAGGTTCAGGCATTTAAGTATCTGAAAACTGTAAGCCTTGTTTGGTAATAATTCAACATAACAATAGTTATTAATTTTTCTGCTATTGAGATCTTTCCAGAAAAAGATTCTTTGAATAACTTTCTAATTCTGAATTCATCAAAATCATGAAAAATTAAATTCTTGTTTTCCAAAGAGCTGTTTGATGAACTGACTATGCAGCTGCAGGCTTGTTTTGCTTGGTTTTAAGTGCAGTGCAATCTTGACACAGCTGTGTATAAATATATTGAAACTTAAAATATTAAAATATTTTTACAAGTTTGAATGAAAATTGATTGTCTGCAAGCATTAAGTATGTCAACCAGCAACATGAGAATGTAGCGTCTATATAAAAATCTCTGAAAGTGTGTTCCAGGTCCTCATAGTGGTGATGGCCTATGCCTTTTCTATAAGCAGCATTTCAGATGCAAGGGGTTGGGCTGTGATCTGTCAGGTTGCTTGGGACGTCGGCTGCTCTTTTTCCACAAACAGGCAGGGAATATAAGAAGTATTTTCAAACATTACCTCTTCTAAAATGTGAGAAATGTTATTTAAGAACTATCTCTCTTGTGCATGTTTTTAATCTGTAGAGCAGTTGAAGCTATAGGTACTGCTTTGGAGTGGCTGAACTCATGTCTTTATAATGAAAGAGTATTTTAAACTATTTAAATGCTCCAGTTCTGTTGCAAAATATGGTAGAATAGTTTGTAATTTATTGGAATTAAATGTCTATTTTTGTATTATGTAAATATATCCAGGAAAGGAAATACTGTAAGAGAAGATCTTCAATTTTAAGCAGCTGATTTAGCTGTATTTAGTTATTGAGCGCATTATGTTCACAAAAATATTCATTGTTTGAGCATACGTTCTGGAAACTGGTGTCATGACCAGCCTAGTAAATAAAAATAATGACGAATTATCTATGTACTGGATTAAAATTTACCTAATTTTCAGAGCACTGGGATGACTACAAAAATATTTGAACATTATAGACCACTGGCCTGAGAGAAGTAGGTAGAAATTGCAAATACAATATTGAATCTGTTACCTCTGTGTAATGGCATATGTGATCCATGAATTGTTCAATGAAAACTGACAGTCATTCTCTGAGTCAAAGTTTAGACAGGCTTCAAACAGATGAACTGCATATACCCTGTGTTCATCTGTGGTACTGTGGCATCAGCTGGTAGCAATGACAGAAATCACAGGCCGCATCTTATCATGCTGAACTTAAATGGTAGGTCTGGGACTCTCCAGAGAGTGCAGTAAGGAGCTCAGCTGTCCAGGGATTCTCTGTCTCCATGAAGTGGTGCTGAACAGTTTGGTAAGGAGAAGGCTTTGTACTTGCTATGCAGAGGTAGAGCTCAATGGCTTTGTTGGTCACACAGCCATGATGCAGGACCAGTATTACTGCTGCAGCCCAAGATTGTCATAGTGGTCGTAGATTCCCTTCCTCTAAAATCCTGAGAAATGCTTAGAGCCAAAACTGTTCTCCAGTGTTTGGCATTTGGGATGGAAAAGAATTTTCTCCATAAAGCAGAACTGCCTAAATAGCACAAAATAACTTTAAACAAAATATTTACCGTATTTTTCCATGCTACTTCTCACTTCTTATGAAAGCTTTGTTTTCCAGTCTATCATTTCCATATTTATACAATGAAAAGATGTGTTTGTTGCAGCTCAGTTTCTTTTCCAATGATAGATAATGAAGCTAGGTAGGATTTCACTGCGCAACAAAGCAAAAAGAGCTGCAAGATAAGGAGTGAAAGGAAGTCTAATCTTCATTGGAAGTCTCTGGACTATTGACTATTTATTGACTTACAGGAGTAAGGCCTGGTGGACTAATCTACAGTTTTGTAAGACTATCAGAAATAGTATATGGAAAGGCATGGGAAAAATACAGCTAAAAGTGATCAAAATCCTCTTCTGTTCACATTTGCCATGGGACTCTGAAAAGGTGCAATACAAGATAGAATACTGTAATACTTGAGTGCTTGTTTTCTGAAATTTATATATTTAACAGTTTTAATATTGTTAAACCTTAAGCAAGTAAAGCTAACCTGCCGAGTTGTATGTTTTCACTTTCTGGCTTATATTCTTTTTGCTTATTATAACTTTTTTAGTATCTTCACGGGTTAGTAAGTTTTTAAATAACCAGAAATATCTTGAAGATAATCTGTTAGAATATAATCTAATCTGAGTCATTATTTCAAAGATAAGTATCAGAAATCTTGCCATTCAAGGTCATCATTATATAATAAGGAATTAAAAATCTTAATTCTTTTCTTGCTATTCACTTGCAGAATAGGTGCCCCAGCTAATTGACTAGGGTTCAGCAGTATGATCCACCTAGCTGGAAGTGTAACTATTCTGTAGGCTTCCTCAGTGTGAGTGAAACCCAGTAACTATGGGTATTTGTACAATTATGCCATGTCAAGGGTTTATGTTATTTTGTGTTGAAATATAAATAACGCTGTAAACTGCCCTCTGAAAGCAATACTGTTGTGTTTCTTTTTCCCTGCTTTTGCCATCCAGTGGCCCATGCTCTTAGCTCTTGGTTTGCACTTGAGTACTTTTGGAGCCCATCAAGTGATCCCCTTGGCAAGGCAACCTGAGTGTGGGGAAGAGGCTGGGGCACACGTGACTCCCCTGTCCCCATGTGACATGAAGATCAGCACTTGACTCTGCTCAGAGGTCTCAGAAGTCTAGAATATCTTAGTGCTTAGAACTGCATTATGCTAAGAAAGAAGATGCCTTTTTATGTGTCTGAAATTCTCTGTCTGAGCTGATAGAGAGAGCATTCAGAACATATTGTAACATCACATCAATACCTAGTTAACCTTCTGCAAGGCAATTTGAATTTGTAGTTGTTTTGATTTGTTCTGTTCATGACACTGAAATTACAGGGGAACATGCAGAAGGAAAGTAATTTGAAAATTCAGTCGCTACTTTTGGTTTTTGTTCTACTTTGTGGTGACGCTAATACTGGCTGCTGACTTTATTACTGTTAAAAGACTGATCTTCTCAAAAGCATTGAGATGTTTCATCCTGTCAAGTGAAACGTTTCTATTTTAGGGGGTGTTTGTCTCCAATGAATTCTGCTTCCTTCCTTACTTCCTTTTTCTGCCAAGCTAATGTTAAACATTTAGCATGTGACATCATTCTTGCAGATCAGCAGCGTGCTGTATTGTGCGATATAATTTATTTTTGTGTAGCACCACTCATATGGCATCTGGCAGGCCCCTGGAGAGAAAGAAATGGTTGCTCATTGGTGAGTACAGGGATTGTCTTGCACACAAAAAGAAAATAAGATGCAGAGATAGAACAAAGCAGAAGAAACTGAACTTGAAACTTAAAGTTGCCCAGATTAAGGCAATTAGTGCGGCAGATGAATTTCAGCTGAGGTAGAAGAGGTGGATGAGTAATGGGAAGGAAAAATTGAAGGAGCTTCAGAGCCAGTTTTAGTCTAACACAAACAGGATGGTCTTCAAGGCAGATGTGATGACAGGAAATGCCTTGGCAGGAGAGGTATTTCCAAGCTGTCGAGCAGTGGTGGTCAGAGTGGAAGGGAGATGGTCCCTGCACTGACCTGCCACTGCAAGGAGGGACACTGCAAAGGTCTTGGAGAGGGGGTGCTGCCTTTGTGGAAATGTGGCTTCTCTGGTGGCAAGAGGGCAAGGAGGAGTGTGGTAGCTGACACTGAACAGGGTTTGGCAGTAGGCTTTGGAGAAGTTTGTTAAATTGGCAGAGGACATTGTGAAATGACTGCACATGAGCGCTGGCCTGCCATCATCTGCTTGTGACCCTACAGTTACACAAAATAAGCACATACAGGGAAAGTAAGTGATACTCTTCCTGTCTGTATGAATTGTTTATTAGTGATGGATGTGATGATTTAGTTTGAACACGTGGCCTGCGAGAAACAGGACAAGATAAGAGCATGTCAGGAAGGAAAGGTTGAATGTGGAATAGCCTTCTGACACTTAGGAAATCCAGTTTCTGGAGTGAATACAAGCTGTCTTCAAAAAGTATTTTATCTTACTCTGAATCTAAGCCTTTTCAAAAAGAAAACATGTTTCCAGTCTTTGTGTGAGTAAATGTTAGATGTTTTAGGTGATGTCCAGTACTCCCTTCCTTCTTTAAATCTGTGGATGGTTGTGTATATGCTGTTTTTGGAGCCATTTAGTCTTGCTGGATCCTGCCCAGAATGGAAAACCAGCTCATTTTGCTACAACCATTGTTGACAGCCTGTGACTGCCAGGCAAAGTGTAGGCATCTCTGGATTAATGGAGTGGGGTCCAGGATTCAAAACTGAGCCTTGAAAAGGACAGGAGAATGGATGCTTTACCCCAGCAAAGAAGGACCAGAGTAGATAAATTAGGACATTCCTATTTGCTTCATGGTACCTCAGTGCTGACTACGGTGCGGAATAGAGCGTGGAGAAGGAAAGTGCTCTTTTTCAGGTGATTGAGAGAAAGTAGGCTGGAAGCTGTGATTTAGCCAAGCACTGAGGCATTCAAGTACACTCGGTAGGATTTAAGTCGTTTGAAGTTTAGCACAAATGTAAGTGCATTATCAAATAGAAATAGCTATGGTTAATCATGCACTGAATTTGATAATGCTTTTCTGAAGAGAGTTCAGGGATAATATACATAATAGGAATCACAGAAATTTATTCTTATTCATATATTACATTAACTGAAACCCTATTTCTAGTATTTTTTTCTATTAAAAGTTAAAATAAATAATGCTGAATAAATAACATAACTACCCTGATACAGCAGTAATTTGAATTTGATATTAAGAGTGGTTATTTGTCTTTGTAGTAATTCTTAGTTGACCTAATCAGTTCTGAAGTTTTAAGATTATTTTATAAAGTTATATAACCCCAAATAAACTAGAAGTTGCTGTTGACTCCAAATCTTTTGCAGCTGTATATGGAGCATTCGATTTTTACTCTTTGTACAAAATCTAGCTGATTTCCAGTTTTCCTGAACAATTTGATTCTTAATGATCTAACAGATTATCAAAACATAACTGTGCCCATGTACACATACAACTAAGCAGTGTTTTTTCATTCAAAAGAGAGGAAAATTCTCCTATATCAGTTCTTCATATATTTTTCTTAAATTCTGAAAAATACTTTCAGTTACGCATCCATGATTATTTAACAGCTATACTTTTAAACTATAAAGTGTTTGTTCTTAATAAACAAACAAACCACTTTAGAATTTTCCAGGGAGCATTTTTTTTCCATTGTGTACTTTGACATTTTCCGTTTGGGTGACTGCCACTTGGGAAGCTTTTGATGAGATGATCATCAAAGTGTGGAAATGGGACTGTCAATTTCCAAACTGTTTCAAAATACCTCATTGCATCCAAGTTATTGTATTGATTTATTGTATTGTATTTATTTACTGTTAGCCTTTGAAAATTTGTCCCATCCTTAGAAATATACACAAGGAAATATTCTGCTAAGTAATTCTTTTAAAATCAGGACTTAAAATTCTAACACAGTTAGAGCACATTCTTTA
Organism: Phaenicophaeus curvirostris; assembly: GCF_032191515.1. NCBI lineage: Eukaryota > Metazoa > Chordata > Aves > Cuculiformes > Cuculidae > Phaenicophaeus > Phaenicophaeus curvirostris. The sequence continues at coordinate 25,342,295 of NC_091397.1, read as the reverse complement.
GGTGGAACAAAGGAGGTTTTATATGAGCAATAAGAAACTTCCAGATGATGCTTTAGATGTATTTTCAGGGTTTTAGAAGGTGGGTCTCTAGCCTAAGAAACATCCTACATAATTCTAGGAGCAGGTGATGATTTCAGATACCTGAATACAGGGTATATTGGAATGTGCTGGTTTGCTTGTATTGGTGTAGTCATCCTGGGGTAGATTTCCCATGACATACCTAGCAAGCCATACCAACTTAGCAAAAAGTTCCATGGTGTTTTAAAAGCATTCACTGACTGCTTACCACTCTAGATTTTTTTTAACAGGTGACTGATATTTTCTTAGTAAAAGAAAAGTAAAAAAATAGCTGGCATATATATTCATCTTTGCAGGAATTTCCCATATTTAATGACTGAAAACTCAATTCTAGTGCTGATGAATCATATTGAGTTTAAATGAAACCTCTCTAGTTTGGACTTTTGCAACATTAGTCAGTGTTACATGTCAGAATGTTACATGTTTTGATAGAAACAGAGAAAGTAAGCGAGAAATAGAATGGAAAAGTGTATGTGATTTTTTCCTACCTTTTGTGTGAAGCTTTGGCTAGTCTTTTAATATCTATTTGAAATGTGGTCACTGTGATAAATAACTGAAAGTATTGGTTGCTGTTTAACAATGTCAGGGAATTCCCTTCTTCCTGAAATCAATTAATTATAAACTGGAAATTTCAGTACTTTGTTTACTTTTTCTTAAGTTAGTATATTTCTAGGCACTTTCTGTGAATGCAGTTCCTAGCTGCATTGGTGCTTTTGTTTTTCCTCATCTGTGGAGCCAGGGCTCTACTGTAAGGATAGAATTCTAACACTATTTTTTTTTCCCACATTTGATGTGGTATTTTGCATACAGCTGCAGAGTAGACAGTTACCTTTGAAAAGAACATTTGGCTGGTTTAATTTGATTAGAGCAAACCACCTCAATCATTTCTGAACTAAGACCGTTTTCATTTTAACTTGGCAGTAGGAGTTGGGAATGTACTGACTGTGCTTAGATGTTTGGGGGAGGACTCGTTTGGATACACAGCTACGGTTGAAGCGAAACAACTTCAGAGGACTTTGCCCAGTCTGCTCCTTCTCCGTAAAAAGAGAGGACCATGGAGCCGTTGAGTGTCACATTTAACTTTCACTCATTATGAGAAGGAATTGGACTCCTTGTGAGTGTTTTTACAAAAAATTGGAAACCCATAATGCACAGAAATATATAATCATACATTTTTTAAAAACCTCGTAATTTTAAAAACAGAGGGTATGGAAGTCTATTATTTGCAACAAAGTTAAACATCCCTAGAAACAGCATTTTGAATAAAGTTCTAATAAAATCCAACATAGAAATAGAAATACTGTGGGTTTCTCATGTATTGTATCAATGTTAAAATTGTATACCTTTTAGTGTTAATAAGATTCCCACATTCTGTCATTCTCCTAGCTTTGACTTTCTGCCCCTTTCCTCATTATATAGATATATTGTGATGTATTGTGATGCATATTAAAGATGAAATCAGATTCTTCAGATTTACAGTATTATGTATTTCATATGATTATTGCCTTTCACTTGTCCTCACTCTTCAAATAATTTTCCTAGAAGAACTCTTATGGCTGTCCAGAACATCAACGTGTCTCGTAATAAATGACAGTCCTTCAATAAATTAAAGTCAGATTCTGTTCTCCAGCAAAGGTGTTTCTGATCCTTAAGTGTTCTGACTTTGCAGTAGTGGATCATTATACATCCAGTATTTTAACCAGAAGATTGCAGTTGAAGGAAAATCTTCTGGTTATTCTTGTATTATGTTCTAAAAACTGGTATGCATAGTTAACTGCTCTTCTATGTGAGCAGCCTAACACTCACTGCTAACAGGGGAATTGCATCCACATCTTCCAGCTAATGAACTGGAAGAATGCAGTTCTAAGTTTAAGGCTTGAATTTCCGTTGGCGAAGTTAAAGTCCATAGAGCTACACTGATGCAAACTGCTCTGGTTGTTCAAATCATAAATTCCCAATGTTAATGTGAACAAGAATGCATTTGAGCAGGCAGAGTGGGCAGAGGTGTCCCATCAAGCATGCACGTTTGAGACTTTACCATTCAGATTTTAGACATTGCAACTATTGAGTTCACCGTACTGGGGTATAAAGATAATTCTTTCATTATGAGGTGTTTCACTGATAGGGACTCAGAGTTTCTGTTGACCTGTTTCACTCCTAATTACATTCCCTTTCAGCACCACAAGCTATTCCTCTTTGTCTTAGTATGTACTCTCTGAAATATTTGAGGTGTTGTCACCTAAGCAATATGTGTTCAGTTCTGGACCTCTCACCACAAGAAGGATGTTGAGACTCTGGAGCGAGTCCAGAGAAGAGCAACAAAGCTGTTGACGGGGCTGGAGAACAGGCCTTATGGGGAACGGCTGAGAGAGCTGGGGTTGTTTAGCCTGGAGAAGAGGAGGCTGAGGGGAGACCTCATTGCTCTCTAGAACTACCTGAAAGGAGGTTGTGGAGAGGAGGGTGCTGGCCTCTTCTCCCAAGTGACAGGGGACAGGACAAGGGGGAATGGCCTCAGGCTCCGCTAGGGGAGGTTCAGGCTGAACATTAGGAAAAAATTTTTCACAGAAGGGGTCATTGGGCACTGGAAGAGGCTGTCCAGGGAGGTGGTTGAGTCACCTTCCCTGGAGGTGTTTAAGGCACGGGTGGATGAGGTGCTGAGGGGCATGGTTTAGTGTTTGATAAGAATGGTTGGACTCGATGATCCGGTGGGTCTTTTCCAACCTGGTGATTCTCTGATTCTATGTAAAAAGCTGTGCTTACCCGTGAACTTCAGGTTGCATCACAGGCATAGTCATTCCAGTGCTACATACATCTTCCTTTCTCAAGAGAAAATACTTCTATAGCTACAATTAGATAGTTTCTGATTGTTATACTGCACTGAAAGTTTGTTTAACTTGTTATTCATTAGCACAGCACTAGAACCTTTATTATTGATTTCCAGGTTCCTTTGGCATGGTCAGAGTTAATGACCTGTATTATTTTTCTCTACTAGGAAGTAGGTTGTAAGGTGAATCTCATTTTGCTAATTTTATCTAACAGCATATTTTGTTTGTATTTGAGGTCTTTACGATGTAGAGATTGAGCAGCATCTGCACTTTTAATTAGTGTGTTTTTTATCCTTAGATAACCTTCTAGATTGTTAATGGAGATAGGCCTACACACTGATCTTTGTGGTTTCCTTGCAGACATCTCTAATCAATTTGTTGCCTTAATGTTCATCTCTGCTTTTTATAAAATGCTTAGCAACAAGTTTTGATTTAAGAACTAATACCCATATCTAGATAGGTTTGAATCCATGACTGTGGTCTAAAAATTAGCATTAAATGTCTCATTAAACTTAAAAGATTTTGCATTCTTGGAAGGGCTAAGACAAGTTAGTACTTCTGCAGAACTGAGCACCTGTATATCTTCATTGCAGAGAATCCCATTCATTACATGCATTTGCATTTGTTACATCATTTAAAAAAAAAGTTACCTGATATTACTTAATTCTATGCTGCTTATTATTCACATTGTCTGTCTTCTTAAGAAGTCAAGAAGGTTTTATTACTTTTTAATTTTATTTGGCCAGATTAAAACATCTTTTAGACATGTCATTTGTTTTGAAAACAAACCTTTTGCAGTAGTGAAAAAAATATAAACAGAAATTAGGCTGAAACAGAAGACTATGGCAGTATAACAGCAAAAATGGTTAGGAGTTGCACAGAAGAGTCCGGTAACCCCTTTGACTAAAAATGGAAGGTATTTTTGGCTACAGATAAAACCCAAATAGGTGAATAACACTGAGAAGGGGAGTCTTTTTTCGAGGATATTTTAAATATATTGGAATGTCCCAAATCGGTAGGAAATTGTAATGCCTGTAAGAAAATGCATTTTGAAGATTGCTTGGTTTCCACTAACCCAAAGTTGAGAGTGGACAAGACCATTCTGCAGAAACAAAGCCTAAGTTATAAAAAGTAAATTTATATCTTCCACTGTTCCCTAGATCAGTGAAAGGATATTGAGCCCATAATTCTGGAAGAAGCTGGAAAGCCAATTAAGTTTACTAAAACACTAATAAAGGACAATTTCATCCACTGTTCATAATAAAGTGGACAAATCGGACAAGGTTTAAAGACAAAACTTATGGAAACTGTCAGTGAAGAAGCTGTTCCTGGACTATAAGGAAAAGAGATCATTCTCTGCATAGCCTGAGGTAACTTGCAATAGCTGGTTAAAGAAATTCTTATATTGAAGGCCCACAATTATAGTGGCCACTATAAATCTGCTATTTTTGAGAAAGGGATTCCCAAACTTGGTGTAGTAACAGTAGGCTTTAGAAAAGAGAGATTAAGAAACACAAGGTAATAAAAAAGTCATCAGTCAAGAGGAAGGATGTGAAAATGCTCAGATTTAACATGGTAGGTACTTAAATAGAGATTTGTAGCAGCACATTTTGCCACTTGGGACATACACCTTTTCCTGGTGTGGTATTCTGCCTAGTCACTGGAAATCCTGACTGCTGCTTTGAATCTATAGCCTCTTACTGGGTTCTGTAGCAGGACAATTTAAATGCATTGGTTCCTCAGACTCTTCATGAGGGGTGGGGGATATCAAAGGGAGACTCCAATCTTTCTCTACCCCGTTTATGGCTCTGCTCCTGTATATCATGATAGATGCACAGTAGGTAGATATAGCCATGCAGAAAAAAATAAAACAGCAATGTAAGATAATTGTGAGGAGACCTCTAATCTTAAGCAAGTATATATTAAAAGCATACTCCATCCTAGTCATTTAGTCTCCCCATAGTGGAGAGAGAGAACACACTTTCTGAGAGTAATTCATCCCACAAACCCTCCATGCCCACGCTGGAAGAGAGTGAATTACCCTCTGGGAATGCCTGTCTCTCTCTTGTTGAGAGCAGAGAGCGCCCAGGTGGCTAATGCAGAGTGGGTGCCCAACTGTAGCCTGCTCCAGTTGTATGAGATTAATGCCAATCAGTACAGTTCAAGTTCAAAGGTGGAAGGTAGAAACAGTAATAAGGAGTTTGTACAGCAAATAAGAGAAGTTACAAAAGCAAACAGGGAATTATTTAGGGGGTGAGGGAACAAAAACCTGAAATCAGAGGGCATTTGAACTTTGAGAAATTAGAGGAGGCAATCAATTAAGAAATCAGAGTTATAGGGGAACTTGTTTCTTTTACCGAAGTCTATAGTGTGTGGATTGTTGGTAGGCTTTGTACATGACACTTTTTGTATCAGTTGGCAAAAGTTATGTGCTTTTCCTGATAGCAGAGGGTGGGTTTCTGTGAAATATACTGACTTCAGACAATCTACTTCTACTTTGCACTTGGCATTAAAGTGCTAAGGGGAACAAGATGTAGCTGGAATGGGTGGGCATTGCCTGATCACCTGGTACCCAATTCTAAGCTCCAGCAGAAGCCATTTTGGTCAAAACATGTTAATTTTTTCCAAGAGGAAGAGGAGCTGAAGATGTGTGTTGGAGAGGGATGGTCATGTAACCTATAGTGGCTTAAGGCATCTTCCAAAGCTTTCTGAGATGTAGTTTTTCTTGCATATTTTTCTCATTTCTCTTCACTCTGCCATACCGATCTCATAGAGGATTTGCTGCTAAGTGGGCTGATTATCTCATTATTGATAAAATACTGATGCTACTGATGCATTGCCTCAGATTCCTTTCAAGCAAACTACATGATTGTACAATCACAGGTAGTAGGAAAATTCTGGCATCTAACTTATATCCTACTATGAATTATCCAAACCTGAGTGCTTGGAAAGCAGTGGCACTATACTTTTATGTCTTGGAATAATTTTTTTGGAATTTAAAGTTTAATTTTTCCATAATCTCAAAATGTATCAGCCCACGTTGCTTAGTAATAGCCTGCAAAAATAAAATCAATCAATAATGCTAACAGATTTTGCTCCATCATTTTTTATGTTGAGCGTCTATTGGAACTAGTTGTTTTATAGATTGATTTACAGAGCTTGAAAACTGCTTTTTTATTATGGAACTGCTAAGACAATATAATTGTAGTGAAGCAAATAAGCTGCTCAGTTAAGCTCTTTGGATATGCATATTACTTGTGTGTGTTTACGTGGAAAAGAAAAACTGTAAAAATTTCAAAATTTGAATTTGAAGAGGTTCAGAATTATTATTTTGTAACATAGATTAGGATTGTTAGACACGTAGAACTGCAATTAGTTTAAAGCCCATGTCTTAAAAATGTCAGAACAGTTTTCTTTTTTAAAGTTCAAAGAAAAAAATTGAAAGGGAATCAGGGCAAGCCAGGAAAAAAAAATATCCCAAAAGCTAATTGTTTTTAAAAAGTTACATGACATTGGGAATTGGAACTGAAATGTCATCTCACTCTTAAATATAATAAAATAGTAAATTTTATTGAATGTATTCTGTAGAGACTAAATGAAAATTAAAAAGCCTGATGTGAGCGGCAAAGAGCCCAAGCAATATCCAAAAGTGTAAACATCTAATGGCTTAACCTAACTGAGGCACAGTCTGCTGCAGCAGCAACTGAACAGGGGATGTCAGTTCTTGGAAGTACCAGAACTAATTTTTGAAACAGGTGTCTTTTTTCCTCCTGTATGCAGTACAAATATATTTTTTAAGGCTTTAGGAAATGTTTAGGTGATGGGATCATGCATTTCCTTTTAATATTGTTCCTTTTTAAAATTTTTCAAATCTTGTAAATTTAAGGTCACTTGGATCTCTTCTTCTTTCAAGCATGAAATTAATACCTTTAAGCTGCATTATCCACTCGGTTCCAGAACTCATTCATCCCAGAGTACATCCTTTATACAAAAATATTGCAATATCATCTTTTCAGGTTTTAAATAGCGGGTCTTCTTAAAAAGACTGTTGAGTCTTGAAATAATTCAACTAAAATTTTCGGAATGGACATGATTCTCATGGCTTTTCTTATATATTGGTCACTGTAATTTTTACAAGTCTGAAAAAAGTGTTCTTGTGCTTTGGAAATTCTAACTCCATGACGTTTCTCTGCCTCCTGGAGTGAAAGCACACAAGCAGTACTGCGCTTAGATCAATGACCATATACCGTAGGGGCTCACATACAGAGGCATTTGTGGAAATGAAGACTACTGCGTCCTCCTGGATTTATTAAAAAAAAAAAAAGAATCTACTCTGTATATTTCTTCCAAATTGCCTTGTAACAGTTCTCAGTCAAATACTTTCATGGTCCAGGCAGAAATTCTTATTTCAGAACATATAGATGCCGGTTGTGATGTTCGAAAACCAAGAAAGAAATGCCTGCATGGAAAGTGGAGAAGGAAAATAACCAGGAAGTTTGACTTTTCCTTCACAGAAATTCTGTGATAACTCAGGAAGCGGCTGAATGGACCTTTATAAAACATATGAACTAAGTCACTTCTAAGTGGAGACAGCTGGGGTCTATTTAATATCCTGTGTAAAATGGTAGAGGTCAGCTTCCTGGAATAACTTTGGAGTTTTATTTCACAAATACCCTACTGCTGCAGGGACCTGGGGTGACGGTGAAGCTCTTGAACTAAAATGCACCATAAGGAAAAGCTCCAGAGCCATAGCTCTCTCTCTAGCTCTGCATATGGTACAGGATGGCAGGAAGCATCTGGTGGCCTGTGGTATCTCTGTATCCTTATAAATCTCTGTCATGTGAGTGCTTATTAATGCAGGCTACTAATGTCAGATTATTCTTCCAGTCATATATTCTCATGATTTAAACTTTGGAATACTAATTGAAAATTGTCAAGAAGTAGAACATTGGACGACAAGTCCCATCATTCTCAAATGTACTGACAACCCAAAATACCTGGATTAGTTTGTAGTTTGGGACTTTGGATCTTAAGTCACTCAACTTATCTTGACAGCTTTATGATTTTTTCTTGCTCTTACAATTAAAGCAGCCATATCTTTACTGTCTAAGACCACACATTTCCCTAATGTACATTTCCCTGTTTCTGTTAAGTTTTATCTTTCTTGAATCCTTGAGTTTGGAATCTTGTTTTATTTTCCATCTCCTGCTATTCCAGTGTATATTGGCCATGTGGGTGAAAAACATGTATTTATTTTTGCAGGCCAGTGCACAGATAAGTGTTCATGCACACACACACAGAGAATTACATGATATAGCAATTGATAAAATTCGTAGTTCAGTGGCAGCTTGATTAAAAGCCTGTGGCACGCAGTACGTATGAAAATTCATATAAAAATTGAGGGTAAATGATGACATCCAGTACAATTAACTACATTTCACGGTGTGAAAATTTGGCTTTTTCTTGACTACATAGTTAAATAGAAGATAAACGGAACCTTTAAAGAAGAGCTAAGAGGGGTAATTGTTTCTATTAGATTGAAAAGAGACGGAAATTAGAAAAAAAATAGTAGCGTGTCAGTGGAATAGGCATGATTACCATAACCAGAGAAGGCTTTTGTAGACTGTTTTGATACCTGCATAGCAGGTAGTGTTGCCTGTTCAGTCAACTGTACAAAGGCTCAAGACCATCAGCTGTGGTGTAAATTCCATTGCTGTTTCTCTGAACAAAGATAAACAGGATGATTGAAGTGTTGGGGATGGAGTAGTGAAAATAACAAGAGCCAACTCCTTTAACCCTTGATGTTTCTTGACTTATTGAAATAAAAATAATTATATGAATAAAACAATTCATATACAACTTCGAAGAGGTGAGAACAATTTCCACCAAGCCCACTGGTTTTTTTGACCTGAGAAAGGGCACCTTAAGGAATGGTGTAAGAGCAGGACAGACCTGGAGTGATAATTTCTAGCAAATTAAGGCTCAACAACTTGTTCTATTATTTTAAATAATCTATGTCCACTGCTTTGTATGTCCTGCAGCATTTGCATGCAGATGCGAGCCAGCCCTGCCTCATTCCCAAGCAGATGCCTACTGGCTCTGCCGGTGCTTTGAGCCAGCTGGAAGCCGTGTAGCCATGTTAGCACTGTGGAGCCCCAGCCATTAGTCTCTGCTGTCCACAAATCTTCCTCAGCTCGGCCTGAGCTGACACTGGCTGCGTGGAAGTCACAAAGCACTCTTTCCTTTGCTTGCAGAGCTTGTTTGCATTTGCCTAAATGTAAAAAGGTATAGCACTCCAGGATCCAGACCTTGTTTTGCAAGATTTGTTATAGTTTGCTTATTTCTCACAGAAATGTGAAAGACGACAGTACAAAACAAGCAAAAACTAGTTTTGTCATGTATTTACATCTGACATACACTGTCATTTACAAAACAGTGAATTTATTTCAAAACTATGCATTATTAAACTGTAAAACCTCATCTCATGCTGCTAAAAGACACCCCGAAAGAAATCATTGCCTTGGCCCTGAAGTAGTAAAACAGTCAAATAAAATTTATTGCCAGCTCAAAATGCTACTAACACCTCATTTTCATTGCCAAACTCTGCAAATAATCTTTAATTTCTTTTCTTTTACATATGTGTGCAAGAGCTTAAAGGAAATAGTTAAAGAGCTGTACAGCCTGTAGAATACTTCACTCCATGTGCATTAATCTTTAAAGACGGGCTCACAGTGCTGTGTAAACTGCCTGGAAAAGGAGGAAATATATTAGACATCTACCTGGAGAAAGAGAGGATGAAAGCACCTGAGAATCTTACAGAAATAGATATTTTTAGTTTCTGTTGCGTGTGCAATGAACTAATTTTAAATTTAAAAAAAACCCAAACTCAGCTTGGCAGAAGAAATTATGTGACAACCAAGGAGCTTGTATGGCCACGTGCAAATGACTGTAAGGGGAAAAAAGAAAACAATGATGAAGTCCACATTTTTAAAAACTTGTAAGAGGTAATGTCTTTAATTCTGATGAAAAGTGTAAGGAATTTGCATGCTAATGGAAACGAGGATCCCTTTTTACGTATTGAGTGTTTAAAAGCAATTGCCCTCTGGCTAAATTTATTAAGCCAGAAAAATCTTGTAAGTTTCTATTGAAGATTTATTAGTCCCATTTGTTTCTGTTCTACACAACAAGAATATTAAACTCAATACTGCAATTTTGTCACAGGTGAAACTCCCTTTCAAATTAAAGGAAATTCTGGACCTAAGCCAAGTCCAGTTAAATACATGTACTGACGTCATGAGCCTTATGTGAGTCCTGTGTGCAGAGCTTTTTTAGGACTGATCCTGGTCTGTGGGGGTTGAGTAAATAGGGAAGAAGTGTTTTAAGTGTCTATTTTGTTTTTTTTTTTTTGGTGACTGTCTCATTCTGGTTTAAGTTCTTCGTGAGAAGAAATATTTTAAAATATCTTCAAAAATCAATAGAACATAATCTGGAATCCTACCAAGTAAAATCTGAATTACAGTCTTCCCCAGAAAGACTCATCTCTCCTAAATTCAGTTAAATTCAATGTCTGGTGTAAAGTAGTCATCTAGGCATCTTCCACAGCAAGCAGAGAGAGCCAGTAATCCTGCCCCAGAGCGATTCAATCAACCTACTTTCCCTTGAATACGTGGAGAACTGTGTGAACCACCGAAGCCATTACATGAGTTGTATGTCTTCCACAGTAGCTGAGAGGAGAACTCAGCGCTCCACGAGCTCTGCTAGGCTGTTGTATAGATGGATGGCCTTTAAACTGTCTGATGAGGTGTAGCCAAAGGCAGCTACATTCAGTGGAGTTGTGGTTTTCTTGCAAGGCTTCGATCTGCCCATTGTGTATGATGAATTTAAGTGTTATCTTAACTTTGTATTCCCTTAGTTTTGATGATTTGGTTTAAGAATAGTATCCTCTCACTATTTTCTTTCTCTTTTATATTACTCTCTGCTGCTCATTTCTTCTTTTAGAATGCAGTTTATAATGAGGACTGCAATATTTAGGTGCATGAATCTGGCAGCCTCCCAAAACCTAGCCAAATCCTGTTTGTTTTTCTTATCCATGTGAGCAATTGCCTTTGTCTTTGGAGTTTTGGAAATCACCTGCATGCTACTTACTTTTGAGAAAATGAGATGTGATTTGTAGCATGGCAAGTGGTGGTGACAGAACACGGTACAGTGCTGCTGGGAGGTCAGTTGAGTTCGCTCTTCTGCTTTCCAGGATTTGCTGAAGTGAATGGAGAAATTCCCTTTGTCTATAGTTAATGGTGCCCCTGCCATCACGGCATACGGGCTTCTTGGGAATACATTTGGCATCAAAGCCTGATCAAGGTAATTCCCCATATCAAGTGTAGCCAAAAAGCACTATGAACTGCATCTCTATTTTTATGGCTTTTAACGCCATACAGGACAAGCGTGTGTGGAATTCAACACACAAAATGTAAGACACTTCTGGGATTTTCTCGTAGTGTGTTGCTGAATGTGGCAACTGCATTCACTGCCTAACCACTCTGCTTGTGTTGGAGGTGGGTGGATATGTCTGGTCCATTTTCAGGAAATTTTGAGCAGTTCTAGTGAATCTATAAACAGATTCTTTCAACAGATTAAGACATTTTTTAAAACTTGTTTTCATGCGGTTTAAATATCTGGTGTTAAAATGCTGTTTCCATTTGTTAGATAACAAGAACTGTTCATATTTCTAGTCCCCCAGCTGAAGACTTCGAGAGAAACAGTTCATGGTTTTGTTCATTTTGGAATTTAAGGAAAAACAAATATTGTGATGAACTCTCTGAAATAAATCATTAACGTCATTTTCAGAGATGTATGGCCACATTCAGGAGCATGCATGGACAATGAATTCTCTTTTTTTTCCCTCTCTGCTTTCATTTCTCAAAAATACTAGCCGTATAATGGAGATGGAGATTTATATGATATACACTCCTTAGAAGTCACTTAGGTTATTTGCATGCTGGAAGTTAAGCACAGTGTAAATTCTTTGGTAGTTCAGGGTTAGTGGATAGTGCAAGGTCAATATTTATGACAGGTACTCTTCCTTTTCTCTGCACAGTCCGTAATCACATTTTTGTACTGACAAACCAAAACTTATTTCAGAAAATACTGCTCAAAACTTGTGTTAGTCAACTGACTGCACTGTCATAGCAATAAACAAACAGACTCTCTAGGAAGTTTGCACCTGATTTCCCAGAGTGGTGTTTTGTTTCATTCTCTTACCAAGGATTTTCTTTGCTATAATGTCATCTAGGGAGCCATGATCATAAAAAATGATACGTCATCATAAACCCAAATATAAACAAATGGGCATGACAGTGAACCACACAACATTTTACCGTGCTTTACTTCTGTGTATAATAATTGCTTTCTGTTTAATACATGGATATACAGCATGTTGCATTAAAAAGCATTCAGATTTCCTTAATAATTCCTTGAATACGTTAGAACAAAACAATTCAAAGCACTAAAAAGAATTAATTTGGTTTTCAAATTATCAGCTGTCTTTACTAACATGTATGCTGTTTATTTACTTTGTGTACATCAGTATCATCAACTCCAGCCAATTTAGCCTTTTATTTTAATTTAGGATTTTTCCCATCTACTTTCCTGCTCCTTTGCTTTTGCAGTGGAGTTCAGAGTACTGTTGAATCATGGAAGTTTTCCCTTTCTAAAAGTAAGCTCTTGTTTCTTCTTTGAAAAACACAGACCATTTGGTCCCATCTCTACTAGTGAAGCATTGCAGAAGTGTATTTTCTTACAAGGCTATAATTTGTCAGTATCTCACTAATCACTAGAACAAGATTTTTCTGAGGATCTTAGGAAGAACTACTGTTAATGCCAGTAAAAGTACCACAGCAAGACTTTGTGCCCCTAATGCGCTCTCTCTCCCCCTTAATCACCGTCACCATACCAGCTTTGGGCTTCTTTCAGCTGCTGCATGTACTGTCCCTTCTTCCTAGGAAGTAGCAGCAACATCATCAGGCGTATTTGCACCATTTAGCAAGGCCCCTACCTTGCTTGAGCAATGGCTCTGATGATTATATGTGACCTTCAGAAGTACTATCAGTCACGCTGTGGTTACTTGTATTGCTGAGGGCTTAGCATATGCTGAAAGGTTAATTCAGATTCAAGCAGAACACAAGTTTTGTGTGCAGCTGCCATTGCCTGGTAAAATTGTGTCTGTAGAATAAGCAGGAGGTCATTCAGGAACAGCAGACCTTAAATGCATCAAAACATTAGACATCTTCTGTTGTCTTCTACAGTACCTGCTTTTTTTCCTTAGGTTTCCCCTTGCATCTCTAAAAAGCAAGAACTTGGAGTCAAAATTGCATTAGAATTACTTACCACATAAAAAAATGTGGAATTAAACACCTCAGAAATTGTTGTGATATTAAGAATTTAAAGAACTGTTTGAGATGGTTCAGAATATCAGGCACTACATTTGATTTTTTGCTGTGAATACTTTTTATAGGGAGAGGAGAGGCTTTATTTCCTTACTATTTTTTATATGTTGGCATCACCATTAAGCCCCAAATGTAGAGAGATTAGATTATTAAGCTACTAAAGAATAAATGCTAATTTATAGTGTTGCAAAATCTTCTGAAGATCCATTGTTGATTTTATTTAAATCTAGGAAAGGGGTGATCAACTTAGATTTAGATCTGGTAGGTTTGGCAGAAGCGTGAATTCAAAATGTAAATTGAAATGTGGAATCTGTAACAATCAGTTTGACTGTGAGCTCCGTATGAATAAATGCTGAATTTTGTTGTATACCATCTTGAACCAAGTACAGCTGGGAGTTCAGAATAACTTCTGTACTCCTCTCATTTGAATTAAACAAAAACAATGTTCAGACATAAGTTTTATTTGCATGTTGAGCAATACTGGGAATTTAAAAAGGAATGCAGCTTGCTCTGAGGAAGGTATTCTACAGAAAATCTGAAACACTTAATAAAAGATGCACACACACTGCTAATGAATCAGAGCATCTTTAATTTGTACTCTGAACTGGAAGGTTGTGGCAGCTCACTGGAGGCTGTATTATGGCAGTATACGTGACTGTCAAAGGCAGTGTACATTTGCGTACTGGAGAATCACATGAGAGCACTATGAATAGGTCAGACAGCTATTGCTGATCCTAAACAATCTGTCAACGACTGTCTTCGTAACAGGTCATGTTATTTTTCTGATTTGGGGTTGACTTGGCCTGTCCCTCGCAGAAAGAATCTGCCATTCTGTTTGGTACAGCAGCACACAGGAGTTGAGTGTTAGAACCAGCAGGCTAGCGTTTTTTCCTTGGTAGCAGCAATTGCTCAATGTGTGTTCAGTTTGAATTTAAAATCAATTGCAGTGAGATGAAGCTGTTAATGGACTGATGAGGAGTTAAATATTTCAAAAACTGGTGAAACTGTAGGATGAGTCCTGAAAGTGACATTCTGCAAGGCAGGATATTGCTTAAATTATTGAGCCTTACCAGGTCCATTTCTGGTCCTTGCCTTTTGAAAATTCATTTTGCCTTTCGTTTTGCAAAGAAGGTGTACAAGAACTAGCAGTGTGAGGGCTTAAAAATAAGACAGTATGTTGCTATGAACAGAGAGAGGTGCAGAGAATGTCTTGTCAAGCATATATTTCCTTGAAGTAAAACTCTTTAACTACATCTTTTAGTGACTTGGGTGGCACAGTGTGTAAATGTACTTGGCCTCCTCATCTTTCGGGCACAAATCTTGGCTTCTGTTGAAAATGAAAATTAGTTTTGGTGGTTTCATCTGAGCAGACATCAGGCTCGTCATTGCTTGAGAGGGGCCCAGTGCAGGAAAGCAAGGGTGTTGCAGGTCAGGGCTGCAGTCGGTACTGAGCGTTGAAAGCTTGCCCAGTCAGCCCACACTATCGGACTTTAGCCAGTGCTATTTACTTCTCTTTCAAGAGCATCTATTTCTCTCTGTCGCTTTGTCTGTCTCTCTTCCTCAGACACACTTAAAGAACAAAAACATCTTTTATACAGCTAAGGATTTTAAATAATTTTTCCACATCACAAAGTGAGAGAAACTGGAAAAAATTACAGCACAAAGCTCCGCTTGCAGATGAACGAATGTCTTGTCGTCCTAATATCCCCCTTCCTTCTTTTAAATCTCATTTGAGAGTGGGCTGTGAGTAAGAATATTGACTGGGCTCTGCTGGAATAGGTCTCCAGCACAGATCTTTCTGCTGCCTTGCTTCCATCATGCAATTGCTTCTTTGCAGTTGCTTTTTCTGCTCTATGTGCAGCAGATGATGAATGAGTGACTGCAGAGTTGAATACATCTATCTGCATAACATCTGCCTGTCCTAGATAAATTTATTTATTTTATCTGATGTTATGTTCTGCCCTTTTCTGCTGTCTTGCTGAAAGAGGTTTCTTCTGAAGGCAAGGAGAGATCCTGCTACTCTTTCCTGGGAGGGTCTCGGAGCAAAGATGATGTTCACAGACTCCCAAGAACACAGCAGAAATGTAGAGAATAAGGATTTGAGTTGTAAAGTTGCCATCAGCAATGTAGAGATATCCAAGCTTATTTCTGTTAGTCGAGTTTGACTCTCATCATCTGAATGCTCCTGGATGAAGCTCACAATAGGGTAGGATGCTGTGCTGCGTGCAGTGCTGTGCTGTCCCACTGTACTCTTCTGGTACTAAGATGGATCACCTGAGGAGGTCTAAGTGTTTTTGAATTACATTGCAGTCTGCTGTGGATGCATAGCCTAAGTATGGATGCTCATCAGTGCAGCTTCAGCTGGCATGACAAGCCCATTGGGAAGCTCCTGAAGAATCATGCTTTTGCAAGTGAAACTTAAGTCATGCAATACTGCATGCTTTTAGAAATATTATCCTAGAAAAAATGCACTTAAAATATGAGATGCTTTGAATTTACAGAAATTAGAGATGATTTGTAAAATTTTAAATTTGTATAATTAGTACTTCACTAAAGCTTGTTCGAGCAGGAAAAAATCTATGTCTGTAATACCGACTTTCAGAGACATGGAGGAGTAGGTGATTGCTGATTAAGATGAAACAAAGCAGCGTGTCCTGAACAAAGGCAAGAGTTTTTGTCATACGTTTTAGAGTGTGAAGATCTATTTCCTGTTTTGCTACATGGGACATTGTTCTTGTAATGCACATGTTCCACTCTACTTGCCCAGCTATTGTCTTCTTCATTTGAAATATGACCCCTTTTTTACAATATATTGGGTGCATGTGATTCCAAGTAGAAACTGATTTCTGTTAGCAGCACCTTTTTCTTTTTCGAAAGCAAGAAAGGAGAAGGTAGCTAATATTAAAAGTATGAGGAAAACTGGTTTCTTTCCAGTGAGTGTGTAGTTTAAAAAGTTGCGGTTAACAAAGGACTTGCTGCTGAGTGGCTTCCAAAGAACAGGAGAGTCTAAGGCGGCTGCTGAAATTCGGACTCAAGGATGCCCGACTGTCATTCTTCAATGCTTTTAGGTATGAGAGACTGAAATTTCTGTGCCATTCCTTGCAAATTATGGACTCGTGGAATTAACCTGAGCCAAAGGCAGTGAAAGCAGAACCTATTCAGGTTCCTCCCTACATATTTGTCAATAAACCTCAATCCTGACCTGTAGAGTCTTGGTATCTCAAACTTCTGGTGTTAGCATAAGTACTGTCAATCATATGTAAATTCTATGCTGTTTTTCTGTCATGTGGTTAAATACCTTTTGCAGTTACATTGAGACCACCAGACACTTTCTATCTGAGTCTTTGTCCAGATTTCTAAGCCTTAAAGCTGTAGAATCTTACTGTGCCACTATTTACCACACCACAGTCTTCTTAAATATTTCTGCTACTCATAAATCAATGGCACCAGTTCTCTCTCTCTGTCGTGCATAAGCTGGGAAATAACTCTTCCTAGGAAGAGACTCTTCATAAATTAAAGTAAGTCCGTGTTATCAAAAAACTTGTGAGGGCAGAGAATTTCTTTTTATTCAGTGCTGTGGCTGAGCAGCAAAGTAAATGGATCTGTGTTGACGTTTGATTAGTCCTACTGCAATAAAAATAACAGTGAGTCTTTAGATGCTTTGGCACCAACTGTCTAATTTCTTTGGTCTTCCCTTTGACTATGCTCTGGCTAATTCTCCAGTTGCACTTAGTCATCTGTTTTACGGTAGCCAAGAGAAATAATGTTCTACAATTTTCCAGGTCTTACAGTCAGATCTAGGTTGTTTTTTTTTATTTCTTGCAGGTGACTTGGCATGATTGGTTTAATGTCCATCACTGTTGTCTGTTTGCTTAGGGAAAAAAGTTTATTCCACTTGAAAATGTGTTACTTCATAGCAGTTCTCAAAGTATCTCAAAAGCAAGTCCAATAACGTTAAAGGACTTTGTAGAAGCTGTTACAAAATTAGTACCAGTCAGTAGATGCAATAGTTTTCAAAGGAATTGGCATAATTGTGTCTTTTCTTATAAAAGCATTAAGTATTCAGACTGTGTATTGTAAAATGAAGATGAAATGAGGTTGCATTTGTCAGATTACATGTTGTGAGTCACTCTGGAGACTTCAAGATACATCATCTAATTTCTGAATCCAAAAACATGAAGTATTTTTTTAAGAAGGCAGGTATTCTGCTAGGTTATAGTAAGATCCACTAAGCACTAGACACACAAAATAAAACAGAGAAAGAATTATAACTGACAAGCTTTTTGTACTTTAGTACAATTAACTTGAAAAAATGTCTGCATTATAACACAGATGCTCCGTATGTGTCTATTCAACAGTGTTCCAGTTCAGATTGACACATTAGGCGATGTAGGACTCCGAGCCAAACATCTTGTTAAATACTTGCAGGATTTCCCATAGCGGATCTTACTTTAATAAAATAATTCAAACGTTGATTTTGGAAGTACAATAGAAGGGCAGGGCTTGTGTTTACAAAGTATTCAGTATGGAAATCCTGTATTAATTGAGGTACATTTACTTCACTTGGGATGGTGTCCACATAGCAACTCTTTAAATAAAAGACTTTTTGCTGTTGCTTGTTTGAGAGAAGCAATCGCATGCAAAAATACCCCATCATGTACAGAAAATCCAAGAGGTGCACAGTGTAGACAGTAAAGATATTCCTAGCTAAAGAGGACAATTCTTTGGATTATTTTCTCACAGTTGTTGTAAAATAATATAACTCATAAAAAGTAGTTTTATTCCTGTAGGAACTATCAAGTAAAAAAAAGTTGTGTCTTTCTTGTGTTTCAAGAATGATTAGCACATGCAAAGCCAGATGTTTTCTTGTAATATCAAAAATTCATATAGCTGTGTTTTAAATTATTGTCTTTCTGAGGCAGCAGCTGTATTTTCTGTGAGTAAATAATGTACTTCCACTTAACCTGGTCCAGGATCTGGAGTTTTATTATTAACAGTAAAGCATTTACGGTTTTACATAAAGGGTGTATAAAAGGGAAAGATAATATTACTACTCAGTGATAATATATTACTCGGTAATAGATGACTAGAATTGCTCTCCTCTGAGTTCTCTATTTTGCTGTGCCAGAAAACGCCAGAATCAAAATAAGCCACATACAGATGAATTAAACAGAGAATCAGCATTACTCTCTACAGTGAGTTGTAAATTATATGTTGCTTTTATTTTCTATACAGTGAAATAATTTTCCTTTTTTATCTTGAATTATAATTCTGCTATAGTTGAAAAGATAATTTTGCCAGTGAGTTAAATATCTGGCAAGAAAGGTGTTTTAGAACATTTTTTAGTTCAATGTAGGTCAACACAAAGGAATCATACAGTGGAAATATTTTCCAGTGTTTATGTTCAGATGTTCAGACCTGTCTGGCTCCTCTCTATTTGCATGTGTTCGGGTTATATGCAGTCCGGCTACATTCCACATTGATTTATATAAATATATTGCAGATTATTAACCTCCAGCCAAATACCAGCAAATTTCACTTTTCAGGAAAGTTTGTGACTTTTCACAAAAACTGGTTATCTGTGTACAGGGCACCTATCTTCTATATACACCACAGTACAGGAATCATAAAGAGAACAGTATTTGTCTTTATGAGAAATGTGCCAAGACATTTGCTGCTACAGTCAATACATTTCCATAATAATTTAATTAATATTTTTTCACATGGTAATTACAGGTTAAATATAGATTGAATTCTTTAAAAATAATTTTTTTCACCCTTTTAGATAGGGTGACAGTTTCTCCGTAATCTGTAACTCTGGTTCTTGAATTATTGCTCACTGAAACACTACTTTTATTTGAAAAGAAATATGCATGCAGCCATTTTGAAAACATGGTGGCTAATAAACAATTTCTAGGTGTCTGACCAATTATTTAGGATATGCGATTAACACGTTTAATCTATATCCTCTCAATTGAAGCATAATACACTCTTAAATCTTGATTACAGTCTTCACAGATAGTTGTGCCAATTCTTATCTTCCCTTCTCTTGTGAAGTATTCTGAGATTTAAGGTCAGAAGTAACAACGCAAAGTGTTTCCGTACTCTGTTTGTCAGATGAGCTCTTTGAAAGGCAGTGACCCCCAAGGCTTTGTGCATGATCTGTTGTCTACAGATCTTGCGTATAAAGCCTTCAGTTCTAGGACAAAGACTAAAAATATTACTTGATAATGTTATCAGAAATCCTGCACTTTACACAATGTAAGGAGGCAGGTATTCCAAGAGGATGAAAGATACATGTAATAAAACCATGTAACTGCTATGATGTTGACCCAAATAAGCAGTAGTATCAACACTACTTTTGGTTTGTTAGCAATGATACATTCTTCAGTTTAAAGAATTTTTCTCAATAACGATATTCATACATTTCTTAAATCTGCTATTAACTAATAAAAGTAGTGATTGATTTTCCGCCTCACTTCAGAGAAAAAGGCAATCTGATGTGTACGATTCAAAACTAAATGAATAAACACATTAGTAAAGTATGTGAGCAGGGAACAAAAGCAAAACCTTCCCTGTAAGATGGTTTCCTATTGTGATTTTATAAAAGTGAGACTTGAGGAAGGATAGTGAAAGTCACTGGTGTGAGTGTAGATGTGAAGCACAGAAATGGGAAGACATTTCTGAAAAAGATAAAAAGGTGAAGATGAGGAAAAATCCAATTAGAAAAAATAGAAAGTGGTAATCAGGTAGGAATGTGACATTATGAAGAGCTTTGCAAATAAGTTTGAATTTGATGTTGTGCAACAAGGTGAAATGATAAATTCTAGTAAAAGAATGACAGAAAGTGAGGAGAGAAGCAGACAAAAAGCTTTTTTCCAGACTTTACCCTGAATCTGAAGGTGTTCCTTGTGTCCAAGAGCTTGCAAGAGTAATTAGCACAAAAATTCTGTTTCTACCAAGAGAGATTTAATTCTAAAGCCCCATAAAGGTGGACACAGGAGTTGTGTAGGTAAACACTGAAGTTGCATGCAAACACCTGGTATTTGTCTTTTCTCAAAAATGTTACTCTTTTTTTAAAACTAGTATAAGTGATGCAGCGTAGAATATGGATAAATATAATTTTCTGTATTAACTCCAGTTGGTCTGTCCAAAAAATGTTTTCTTTTCATGTAATTCTTTTACTTTGAACAGCTGATGAATTCTCAATGCTTAATCCTACTTCAGAATCCATATGTGAAAGAGAAATGTGTTAATAATGATGTATCAGTCATTACCTGATGAATCAAGAACTGAAAGATTGTTTTACCTTTGGAAAGCTCTTTTTTCCATTCTGTATACTGTAAGAAATTTTAAAAGACATGTATTTGCTGCAAGGTGTTTATCTCCGTACTAGTTCCTGTATACTTACCGCCTCCTTTCTTTTCCTCCTGTCAGACTGTTTGATGTGTGCACCGTGTCACGAACAGACAGAGAGACCAAGTTAACGTTAGTATTTGAACATGTGGATCAAGACTTGACTACTTACTTGGAAAAAGTTCCAGAGCCTGGAGTGCCTACTGAAACTATAAAGGTATTTAAGATTTGGGATATTATTTCAGAAAATAGTAGATAGGAAGGGCAAAAAGATTAATCATGAAGAAAAACTGCCTTTTGATTCCATGGGATTTTGTCATATAAAAATTGAGTGATTCCCATTTTGAGATATGAATTGCAGCAGAAAGATCTATGTTCAAAACCAGATATATTCTCTTTGTAGAAATGCTGGATTTGTTTTTTTTCTCTCTTAGATTTATAAATCCTCTGAGTCTTGACTGGTTTACTACATGTAGTGTTCCAAATCATTAATAAAGACCTTCTCTTGCATCTGTAGGCAGATCATTCCATTATTGTTTAATCCAAGACTGCTTGAACCTCCCCTAGAAGGCATGTGGCAGAGTGATTGATATTGTTAGAATGGATAACATAAACCCTGTGCTCCTGTCCCCTTCCCTTTTTCTTTGTTTCCTCAGGAGAATCCTTTCATTTCATGTCCCTCTTGCCAAAAAGATTTCTATATGTCCCAAGAGCTGTAAGGGTTCATCATGGACCTGTGGTGAGCTCTACAGTGGATGGGCTCAGGGAAGAGGTGTTGTAGAAGCTGGAAGGGCTCTCCTCTCAGTAACTGAAGGCCGATCATGAAGTTTTCCCATTGTGGTAGCTCATGTTCTGCATCCATAAGGGAGGATATCTTCTCAGAGTAGGGCATTATTGGTACTATAATATATGTACCAACTCCTCTTCTCTCTGGGGAATTTCACAGCAAAGTTCTACATTGAGGATCATAGCTTGGAATGTTTAACAACAAACAGTGTTTAAGCCTGGAATTGACATTCCTACATTTTGACTATGTCTGTTTAGTATTTCTTTTTCATTTTATTTCTATTTTTCATAAGGAGAAATAATTTATGCTTTCAGAGATGGATTATCCTGTATTTGTATAAGTACTTTCTAGAATTATGTTGTGCCATCTTAGTCTGGCAAACATCCTGAGGGAGGAAAAGAAAACGTGAAACCTATCTGAAATGTGGTTGTTTTAATATTTTTTTGTTAATGGCTTCAAACTCAAGAGCTGTTTGATCTTTCAGTATAAAATTAGACATAAAACTGATAAAGATCTTTTCACTTGTGCCAAAGTCACAAATATATAACATCAGTCAGTTCCAGCAATTATGTTTTTTAAGCAATCTTAGTGGATAAATTATATTTTTTTTAAAAAAAGATACAACTTTGATTCAGTCCCAGCAGAAGACTGGAATGTACTTCTTGCGTTTGAAGGGCATTTATGATAATGCTGCTAGGGTTCTGCTTCCTTCTAGGGCTTTGAAGCTACCTCAGGGAACTGTATTTCAATGTAACTAACATTGTGAAAGTAACATACAAGGGGATTGACATATTATCTAACTGAAAGCATTGGAATGGAAGGGAAGTGAGTGACCCAACCTCTGAAATCTCAGTTTGAAATATCTTTTGAGCTATGTTTCATTTCAATCAAATAGAAGAGGTGAGCATTGGACTAAAAAAAAAATCGGGATTTTCTAAACCCTGCTCTGAATTTGCACTAGTAGATTGTAATATGTATGTGTAAGCATATATTTCATGGACCTTATATATTAGCGAAGGAAATCATTGGGTTTGCTTTGGAAAAGCATGGTTCTGCATACATGGTTTACTAGTTCAAACCAGTTGACTTATCTGATAATTTGGTGCGTATTGTACCAAAAAGAGAAAAATCTAGCTACACAGAAACAAAGAGGAGCAATTCTGTGCAAGTTCCCCTGCAGGCAGTGGAATTACTGAATCAAAAATTTAGTTTGTGGTATGTGCAGCTCTTTTTAAATGAGTGAGGAAAAATGTAAAATTGCTGTTTACTTGGTCTTCTCTGTTGATATCAACATTTGCACAGTAGCTGATGTGTTATTTCTTGAATTCTGTTTGGCAAGGGGAAAAAAGAGAGATTCAGTTAACTTAAGTTACATCTTATTGCTTCACAATTCATATGAAAACACCCAGTTTATGGACATAGTCTTGCTGATAGTCAAGGCTAATCACACAAGAAAGAGTCTCAAGGCTTATTCCTAATGCGTTTCAATACCTTTCTGATGAGACAGTCTTTAGGGATATTCCTGGTAGAAATTGAAGCAAAGCATAGTTCTCCTGGCTGCAAGGAAATATTGCCATTTTGCAGCAGCTGCGCGTTTAACCCAGAGCACATACATAGTTAAATGACTAATCTGACTTTTTATAGTTTGGCTTTTGAGATTAATATGGATTTGTACTTCATTTATTTTCCAAAATCAGGGACAATTTGTGTAGAGTGTTGCCCCTCTCTGCTAGCATAGTACAAAACAACTGCTGGTATTGTAAGACCATCTGTTAAAGTTCTGCATGTGTCAGCAACACAGAGGTGCCAAATGATCCAAGTAAGCTCTGGATAGCTTGAAGTTGAAGAATCTAATATACCTCTTTGGCCCTATGGTGTAAACTCAGCAGTTGTTAGTGGAACTTGAATGGCATAAAATTACTATGAGAGAAGTGTCAGCCCCAAAAGTTCTTTTCTGTGTGGATTAATTACAATCATTACATGCAATATGGGGGAGGGAAACTAATTTTTGCTGGCTTGGGGCATGCTGGTTTTTTTAGTTCTCACATGTCAAGGAATATAAGTGACGCTGGTACCATTTTAAGAATTTCTTTTATGTTTTGCAGATAGCAGTCAGACTGTAGCAGTTCAGAGAAACTAATGCTACCAATCACTTAAACACAGCTAATACTTTTGTCTTGATGCTGCTCAGCAGTGTCTTTCTAAGGTCTGATGCCCTGCAGGAGGAGGCATCCTAGAAGGCATTCTAGGAACATATCCACAGGTGCCCATAAAATTATAGAAGAGAGGCAGTTTCCCTTTGAGACATTGCCTGGTGGTGGGGATACTTACAGAGGATGTAGGGCACACTTGGTCACTTCCCTCCCTGTTGCCAGGAGCGTGAGTGCTGTAGCCCATTTCTGTGGCTATCACTCTGGCTACTGAGTTCTAGGTTATTCTAGGTGGAGTTCATATATTTTAAATCTTTTCTGCTGAAGCACTTCCATTTTCTAATGGGTTATACTTGAGGCTAGAAGGGTAGAGAACATGATTGCAAATGCTCATGAACATGGCATTTACCTTTGAAAGAGAACTATGCTCAAGCCCTTAATCTAATTAATATATCTTTGTAACTGCTGCATTACAGTAGTACTCACCCTTGTTGGCTTACATTCCGTCAGACCTGATTAATATTTGTTACATACGGAATGAATCAGAATCAGCAATGACAATATCTTCCTTCTTTCCTCTCAACCCATCGTCTCCTCCTTTCTTTTTTTCCTGGGATACTCTTTAACTTTTGGGCAGTTTATTTGGATATGGAAGGTATGAGTTCAGTTTCCTTAGGACACAGCTGTTAGTCATACAAAGATCTTTGGTAGTGTTAATGGCGTTAGCAGTTGAGCCTCCAAGATCCTTGGCTCATTAAGAACTTTTGTTAGTTGCCGTAAGGGTAGCGGAAATGGGAATGACACGTCCCTACCACAGAAAGATTTTTTTGAAAACAAAAACTTTAACAAGCCACAAAAGCATTTTGGTGGTTAGTCTTTAAGGTTGAGAGCACAAATCTTATGAGGAGCAGCTGAGGGAACAGGGTCGTTTAGTCTGGAGAAAAGGAGGTTAAAGGTAGACCTTATCATTCTCCCAACTACCCGAAAGGAGGTTGTAGTGAGGTGGGTGTTGGTCTCTTCTCCTTGGTAACAAGCAATAGTACAAACGGAAATGGCCTCAAATTGTGCCAGGGGAGGTTTAGACTGCACATTAGGAAATATTACTTGACCGAAAGGGTTGTCAAGCATTGGAACAGGCTGCCCAGGGAAATGGTTGAGTCATCATCCCTGGAGGTATTTAAAAGATGTGTAGATGCGATGCTAAGGGACGTGGTTTAGTGGTGGACTTGGCAGTGTTCGATTAAGGGTTGGACCTGATGATCTTGAAGGTCTTTTCCATCCTAAATGATCCAGTGATTCTATGATTCTATGTTTAAGCTGAGTAGTCACATTTTTATACGGTTGTGAGACTGGCATGCTGTTTGATCCTAAAGGATCTGGATGTGGATATGGTTGTTATGAAATTAATTACATTTCTAATGTGGAAATCATCAGCATCCAGAAAGTTGATGTTCATCAATTTAAACTTGGTATGCCTAAGCTACTGCAATGTATATAACAATATTTATCTTTAAATGAATATATGCATGTGATGGCTTGGTATATAGAGCTGTAAATTATGTCTTTTAGGAATGGCCCTTTGAAGTGCCTTTCGGTCATCTTGTTCTTCTAGGCCAAGGAATCTTTCAGAATGAGCAGGAATAGTAAACTGTTCCTGAGGTTCTGACATTTTAGGAATGAACAAAGTTAATTTTGTAAGGTAATGTCAGTGTAAGTCACTTTGTGGCTTATTGCAATAGTTTTCTTACAACTGATAAGAACTTCGCGTACAGAAGCTACACATGCTAACTGGGCTGTTCCTGTCTCAAAGTGGCAGTCAATAGAGGAGGGAACAGAACAGAAGTCTCTGGTATAGCATGTGCATACGTTATCTATCATGGGATATTAGAAGAGTCAGGAATGACCATCTACCCAGGTCTATGATCTGTGAATCTTCATAGCATTCCCCACAGCCTGGAACAGGGCAGCCAAAATAACAGAGAGCAGTGTTTGAGGTTTATCTTTTTCTTTGGTGTTTCCTGCTTCCTCTCGCAAATAAATGGCTTTTGTGGGTATTATTCTCCTTTGCGTTGGAAGCCTAGAGCTCTCTCTGATTCAGGGATCCTAATTTTGTTGTTTAGATGGCTAAAACTTTGGCCAGTACAGCAGAGAACCTAATTTCTTTTTGTTGATTTATCTGATAGTAGCCCATAAATTGAATTTTGAAATAATACCCCCAGTGCTAGAATAAACGTAGCTGTTGCATCTGTGTGCATTTCCTGTAACTTACGTTACCTACTAAAAAACCACGCAGACCAGTCACATCTTTGCAAGACTCTTACAAAATTAATATGAAGATATTGCTCCTCAGAAAGCAAACCAATGTTCAGTGTTGTGAGGTGAGTCATCAAACATCTGCCACAGTTGCACCTACTCGGTTTATCACATATGAGTGGTGGAGCAGATGTCACACAATCATGCAGTTCTGAAAACAACACAAGATATTCCAGGAAAACAGATTAACCAGCACTAAGAGTCTTCAGAGTGTGCCCATTTTTAACAACATCAAAGCTAAAAGTCTCTAAAAACAAAGAGCCTACTCAAATTAGTAAGAAAGATATTAAGAGAAGAGCTGTTACTTACAATTTCCTTCCAGTACATTTGTGGTAAACAAAGAAACAAAACTTAATGAGGAATTTAGAGTCCAGACATAATGGATCAGATCCTTAACTGATAGTAAGAGGTGTAAATCCGTTAGCTTCAGTAAAATGATGCTTACCTTATTCTTTCTGGACTGCTTTGCAATAATTTCTGTTCTGAATCCATACTATGAATTAAAGGGTTACCACAATAAATAAATAAAAAACAAAAGGACTGAACTGATATATCATTGTGGAATAAATACTTTACTTTTTTCCCTGAGATCCTGCTACCAGGGGTTGGACTGCTGCATGGAGGGCTTGCAGGAGAGAGAGAGCAGATGCCCTGCACAAGTGGCAGATCTGAAAGAACTAAACCTTAAAAAGAGGATATTCTCCAGATGGAGGTGGTTCTCTCTGCTGCAGGTGTTGTCATTTCTTCCCCATACTGTGCTGCATGTGGAGACGCTGCCAGTTTTCCTTTGGAGCAGTGGTACACATAGTAATGCACGGCTTGAACCAGGATGTAGCAGAAGTCAGGATTCGAATGAAGACACTGCTGAACACAGGGTGATACAAAATACAAAATTGCATCCACACAGTTACTTCTTTAGCATGGATCTTTTTATCGTCAGTGTACAGCCACTGATTTTAGTTATTGTGGCATTAAATATCTCCAAATCCCTACCATTTCCAAATTGAAATGCAAATATTTTCAAACTGATTACTATGTACAGTGTTTTTTCTGCAGTGCCACAGCCCAGGACTGCCAGGACCTTCATCGCTCGCAAACAGAGAGCTCATAAAAATGTAAGGCACTCCAATAATTTTAAATCATTCTGTCCTGATGAGGGTGATTTAAAATCATTGTAGCGCTTCACATTTTTTCAGTTGTTCCAGTTTGGAAAGCAGTTAAGCAACATTGTAGCATAATGCATGAAAGCAACCTGCCTGAAATAATGATTTTAGTCTTCCAAAATAATAACAGTGAATTGGAAATGTCACTGTGAAAAGATGTCCATCAAGGACTCTAAATAGACATTTCAACCTACTTTTCTTTTATGACCAAAACTCTCAAGGCAGCAATGTAGCCCAGTAGGGCCCCAAGGGACACATCATTTTGAAATCCAAAGGAAGCTATTGTTTTCAATAGATGGAAGGACAGAAATCATCTTTATTCAGAAAGTCAAAGGGAATGAAGAAACTGAAGAGATTCTGAATTGTGGGCAGGGGTGGAGATTGAGCCTTTGGTGGAATAGTATTTGTGATCAAGTCATTGCAAAATTGCAATATTAACAAACACTGAGCATGAAGTGTTGCTATCAGCTCATTAATTCTGCAGAGTTGGATGTTGATGTGATGCAAAAGTAAGCTTATGGATCCTTCTGCTCTGGGTTTCCTTGAGATGCTCTTGGATTATTAGCAACACTGGATTTTTACTGGATATTGGAATATCACTGTGGTAGCTATTTCTGTGTGAAATGCTTTGATGACACTGAGAAAGAAAGGGAGCACATGGTAGGAATAATGCTCAAACAGATGTAAAAGTGGGACTAGACTGCCACGCACCATGTATGGTTCTGTTCTGTAGCAGTCAGTGGCAGTTCTTGGAGAGGGGAGTGTTTTCAAGATCATTTCCTTTGTCTCCTAGTGGTGTTGTGTAGGCGCAACTTGCTCTGCAAGTAAATCCTGCTTTGGTGATCAGCAGAAGTATAACTCGTGTTTTCAGAGTCTCTCCATCAAAGATGAGATGCCACAGTTAAAGCAATTAAGAGAAAGCTGTTGTAGCTCATGGTGAACATAAAGCAGTGGCAGAACAATAGACTCAAATATCTGGATTCTGAATTTTGCTTAGAAGCCATATGTTACTTTTGACAAGTAATTTGAAGGTTGAACTGCAGCAGATGTGAGATAAAGAGGAGACAATCAAAGAGCCTTTCTTGATTTTTATGGGGGCTGATAGGAATCAGTTTCTTAGTAGTAGCTTCTGCACTGGAGAAAAAGCAGGTGTCTATGCCTCTGTATACCCACAAAGCTATACTTCACCCCAAAGCAAGCACACAACTTTGGGGAAGAGGAGGTAACAGAAAGACACAAATCATTGCAAGGTAGGTATTTGGGAAACCTGGCCAGTTTTTTCTTGTTGAACTCAAGGTTCTAAGGGTTTAGCTCAGCTGATCTGGAACAAGAACCATTGTGGCAGGATACCTTTCCCATCTCACCCAACCTAAGTTAGGACAGCTCAAATTCTCTAAACCAGGGTTTTCTAGAAGTGTCCATATTTATTCTCAGTAAATGTACAACTGTAGTGTAGAATAATTCAAAAGTTGGCCACAGACAACTCATAGCTAATAGAGGGTAAAATACCAATCAAACAAGATATTTTTTTATAAAACTATTTTCTCTGTTCCACTCCAAGAGAATTTTAATAGTTTTGCTCTAGCTGTATTCAGTACTTTTATGCCAGTGAATAGGCAGGTTATCATATCCTACAGTAAAAATTAATTTGAATCATGTTACTTCAGTGATTTAATCAAGATACGTTGGGTTGGTTGCTTTTCCTTTGCGGAGTAAAGTCCCATACAAATGGATAAGAATGGATTCTTTTTAACTCCGTGTCTTCATATGTAAAACATAGAATTAGCTTTAAGAATTTAGAGATTATTTGTATATAGGCACACAAGCAGACATGCATATAGATATATAATTATTGTGAAAGTCCTCTAACATATTTGCAGAAAAAAATGTTGCTGTTTGAGCAAATGAGAGAGAGGGAGGGAAATGAAACTTGATGATCAACACTCTACTATCTATGAAGTTCATGATCTCAAAATAGCTGTGGGCCAAAAGAGGCTAGAACTGGCACTTCAGGTGCTTAGAGAAGACTCAAAAGTATAAGAAGGGGTAGCACCATTTCTCCCCTTGTGCATAGGGAGTGGTTTGATGTATATTGCCTTTATATGCGTTCATGTGAAGGCACACTATGCATACACATACACACACAGACACACAGAGATAGGTAGGTAGGTAGATAAGACAGACAGACACATATATCTGCTGATTCCTGGAGTCCATCCCATAGACTTATGTTTCAGCTCATGATAAGATGCAGCTGAGCTGGAATGAATGCTGTTACAGTCATAGGGAAAGAATAAAATGGGACCCGGCCGAGTCTGTGCCTCTCCCTCCTACTCAGTGTGTTGGATCAGAGACACATGGAGAGCCCCTGTCCCCCCTGCCCCTGCAGATACCAGAACAGACGTGGTTCCTCCCTGCTTCGTATTCTGTGGCAACTGGGACAATAGTGCAGATAAGCACCAGCCAGTGGCATCAGCAGCTACACTCAGCTGCTGAAGCAACCGAAGTCAAAACTACTGATGCTCAAGAGAGTTTCCAGTGATTTCAACTTAATGTTCTCTGCCTCTGCTAATCTCATTGTTTCCAGCCCTTCCTTCCTTCCTTTCTTCCTTCCTTCCTTCCACTTACATTTTTTCACCTTTCACTCTGTATTTACACAGTATAGCACTTTTCTGCTCTGTTCTTTCCCTCCCTCCAGAATTTTTTTGTCACTTGTGTTTGCATTTTGCTTATCCCCTTAACTGACTCTACTCCCATAAAAACCTAATATCATGTAACTGTCACACTGTTTCTCCACCTGGGGTCTGTCTTGTCCATTTTATTGCTGAGATTTTAATGCAAAAGACTATGTGAAAACCCTTGACTGCATAGTGCCCACCATAATAGGTCCTTTTTGGCTGGCCTTTACGCAGTACCTTGTTAAACATGAGTCATGATAATCAGATCCTACAACAGCATTATTTGTCTAAAATAGTGCTTCTCCTCTGTTCTGCTGTTTCCCTACCACAGGCACTTCACACATTTACACAACTGCTTCCTTTATATATCAATGCCATGTAATCAGTGTATGGTTCATTTTACAGGTTTCTCAGCTTTCAAAGTGAAATAAAATGATCTTTCTTCTATTTTGAGAATATCGTTCTTTTTAAGAAGTCTAAGCAAAGACACACGTTACTAGTAAGTTCGCAAGCAACTGCAAGAACAGAGAAAATTTAGAAGGAAACATGAGTTAAATAAGAGAAATACCGTTTGTTGTTCGCTCTTGGTTTGACAGTAAGGGAAAATATGTAGAAATTAAAATGATTAATTTATTTGTAGTTTTAATAAAGCAGATGTGGTTTTGTAATATTTGCTAGTGTTGGAACTCCAGAGCACAGCTATGGGTCAAATCCTTCTGTGGTGTAACTGTTGAATTCTTAGGGTTCTTTGGGAGGGCAAGTGTGGTGCAATGCTATTAGCATCCATTAGCAAGCAGCCTTTCATTTATTTTCATGCAAAGCCTGAACAGTTTGCAATTAAGAAAGAGCAAATTACAAAGGCTCAAGCTCCTAGATAAAATACGTCCTTGGGTTTGGGGTTAGAAGCCTTATCCAAAGACACGTAAACATCTGTATTTTAGATTCTTCTTATTTCTCTGTTACAGTTACAGCTATACAGTACAAACACTTTTGTCAGTATATGTAAAGTATTTAAACCCATTCTGGAATATATACCTGAACCTTCTTGTTCAACTTCAGACCTTAAGGGAGAAACCTTAAAGGGAGCAGAGGCTCTGCTCCAGAAAAACACTTAAGTTTCTGCTATATTTTATGTAAACAGAATGCTCCAGCTTTAGAATTAAGATTTAAAGACAGTGAATTAGAGAACGTAACAGAGAATCAGTTGTTATCCTGTACTATGGATCTGATGAATTCCAAGGTTAGAGCAAGGAAGAATTGAAACTATTGTTTCCATAGTCTCAAATTAGTCATAAACAAGCATTTTACTTGTGTTTAAATGCTTTGTCAGAGTGAGGAAATAGTCTTTCCTTAAAACTTACGTGGAAGCAATGTCCATGCCTTTGGAACCTGACTCCTGACTATTCACAAGTTTGTCATAGTTGGTCATCATAGTAAACTGACTCAGTAATGTAAGAGAGCTCCAGAGGATTACAGATTTGTTGGACTGGCTTGTTTCTTTCTTTTGTCATTAATATCATAAATGTTCTGGCCACACAATTTATCCCATTTCCCTTTGAAATTCATGACCCTTGAGAATATCTGTTTGAAAGAAGAAGCCGTTTTTACCTTTGTGACCAACTCATTAGAAGCTAGTTCATTACATCTATTTCTGCTGAGCAGTGTTTTATGCCATAAAGGGCCCAATGCAATTTTACTTAATTACAAAGAAAGTTAATTCTCAACAGTTTTCACTGTTGCTAAATATGTTACTCTATGAACAGAGCCATAAAAATTCAAAGTATTTCTAAAATGTCCCATTTCTTTGGTCTATGCAATAGGAAGCATTGCTGTGTAACTTTAAAATGCCAAAAATAATCAAGAAGACACGTTAGCCATCTCTTCAAAACATTTTGTTTCCAAGCCAGCAAATTCAGCTGCTGAATTTTTGTCCTTTGTTTTAGGATGTGAAAGTTCTGTTGCATAACTACAATTAAGGAGTCTCAGAAGGCTCTGAAATGTTACAGTATTCTGTGGATGCAAAAGCAGAGTCATTTTTCGTTTAGTTTTACAGCAGGGAAGGGGCACTGGCATGGCAGCATGTTGCCTTTTTTTAACATCTAGTTTACGATTCATTCTAAAATATTCTTTCATTTGGAATTAACTTCAGATATTCCTGTTCTGACAAGCAGAGTAAATATTTTAGCAAGGACTTTTAGAGAGAAATTTTGACAGTAACATACTCCTCCCTTAGTGTTACAAAGGAAATACTGGCTATCCAGACCAGAGTCAGCATTTTAATGGAAATGGTTCCAAAAGAATACGTAGGATGTTACAAATGTAAAATGCATTTAGTGAAAGAGTATACAGATGTCTTTCATGTATTTTAAATAGAAATGTCTAATTTGAGACTTGAGAAACTCAACAGCGATCTCTGCTTGTTATTACAATAGTATGTTGCGTGTAACTGTCACTCAGTGAGAAACAACACAAATCAAAAAGCAAAAGACGTATAAAAACAAGAAGTTAAAGGGGGAGACACCATCTTACAAAGCATTTTTGTTATGTTTTTGCCTTGATTAGAATCTATCCTTGCTTTTTATTTGCTCACATAATTCCTGCTGATGTCTATAGGGCTTACTGAAGACACAGGAAAAGAGAATAGAGGCCAGGCTGCGTGGGCTATAGTGAACCAAAACTGCAGAGATGCATACTTAACAGAGAGTTTAAAATAAAAATAAACCACAGCTTCTTTGCTTGGTTTCTGGAGCAGAAAGTCGCAAAACAAGCAGAAAACTTTTGGTTCTTGATGAAATGTTTAGTTTAGCTTCCTTACTTCAGCTGATTTGAGTGTTGCAGACTTTAACCTTTGTTTCAGTGAAAAGAATTTAGACCTAATTCGACTTAGGTTTACGTATGTGAAACCAAAGAACATATTTCAGAAGTAGCTTTAGCCTTATGTTTGCATTTTGTTCTTTTGCAAATGTGATGGAGGTAACCTTGATTTGCTAGTTAGTGGAATCACGCTTTATTGTGACAGAAAACTAAGAACAGTCCTTCAGTGAAAATAACAAAGACCTACCCCATGGTGATTGATGAGAACGTTGTACAAGTGAAATGGGCTGGAAAGTCATCATCTTGTCTTTTCTTTTGCCACAGGAAAGGCATAACAGGGAGATTTCTTTTCTTCTGGTCCTGATAAGGAATCTAACGAAGCATAAGGAGAGGTTACACAGCGTGGAAATGTGTTACACCCAGCTGCTCACTAGCTTGCAAAGCTGCAGTAAATAATACAGTTGCTATTTAATAAACAAAAGAAAACAGAAGTCCTTTGATAGTGATCCCTAGCCTCTCTCATTTGCCCTTCTTGAAGATACAGTTTGTTTCTACTTACTTGACTGTCATTTTGGGATAACTTAGAATTTTATATTGTATTGTATGATGTGCGAGGTTTTTTTTCTTGATAGGGAAAACAAAAGACTTCTCTTTCTTGGGCCTAGTTCAGCAAAGCAGAGATATATGTGCTACTCACAGGTTTTCTGTAAGTAGTTACAGTGCAGATGCACAAAAGGACATGTAGTTTTCTTTTCCAAATTGACTTACGTAGTCAATAGCAGACTTTTCTGCTTGTCATGAGTTAACCTTTTGAAAAGCAATACTGTATGTGTCACAAGCTACATTTGTCACATGCATTGTTTGTGACACTTTCAGAAGATACTGCTTCATGGAAGCAGTTTGTTCCATTGATTGGCTCTCTATAAGTTAACTTCTGACATATCTTCGGCTTTTTATTAGAAATGTTTGTTTAAGTTAACATTTGAGGAGAGGATATCGTGCCGGTGGAACATTGGAGGCAATCTTCACCCCTCCCAAAAAGACTATTGACTCTCATGTTGCAGCTTTCTCCCCATCCCAGACCTTCAGCCTCACTCGCAAAGCAAAGCTGATTCTTGTCTATTGTGCCAACATTAAGAAATAAGTAGGCTCATCACTTAATGTATCACTACAAGTTGAAGGTGCCTCCTTCTTCAAGAACCATAATTTACGCAAATGTAAATCAGTGTAATTTTGCTCAGAACTGGAGGGACTATGTCTCATGGCATTTCAGAGAGACTTGAGCGGGTGTGTGGGGCCATATCACACCACTGCAGC
Organism: Phaenicophaeus curvirostris; assembly: GCF_032191515.1. Classification (NCBI taxonomy): domain Eukaryota; kingdom Metazoa; phylum Chordata; class Aves; order Cuculiformes; family Cuculidae; genus Phaenicophaeus; species Phaenicophaeus curvirostris. The sequence continues at coordinate 25,308,372 of NC_091397.1, read as the reverse complement.
CACAGCAAACATGTCAGGCACATTTATTTATTTATTTACACCTGTTAACGTTTTGTTATGACTCAAATCTGGAGATGAGCTGCTGAGGCATGCTAATGGCTGGCATCTTCTGCTGATCTACCTTGCTTGGTAATCACCTGACCTATGGGATGCAGCACCCCAGAGAGATGGAGTAGGACCACATGGATTCAGAGCGAGTGTGATGGAAGAGGAAATGGCTGAGTGGGATGGGGTCTAGTGCAGGCATGAAGAGAAGTGTCAGAACTGGGGAGAGGGCAGGAACGGGCAACAGGCCACATGAAGGGAGGAAAGAAAGAAATAAAGGAAAAAGTAGGAAATCAGAAAAGAAAGGACAAAGTAATAAACCATGTAAATGGAAGGGAATGGGCAGCCATTCCTCTAGTCTGGTACTATTGGCAAACTTCTGGTGCTTTTGGTGAAAACAAAAGACTTTATGCAGTAGCTTGACTCGGTTCAAAATCTCTTCTCTATGCCTGTGTATAGGGTAAAGTTCCCCTTTCGTAAAGCTGTTGGTTCGGGAGACGTTGATTTTTTAACTCAATGTAACAGAATTGTGAATAAATTGCTACTGTAAATATGGAGAACAACTTAATCTGCTGAGACCTTCCAAGAAACAATTATCTTTTTCTTTACTTTTGATGCAGGTATACTAAGCATCAGTAAAATTCTCGTCCTGAAGGCTATTTTGGCAGTTCATACAATGCAATAACAATATTGAAAAGCTATTTATACAATTCTTGGACTGGGGCTTCCAGCCAAACTTGTTCCAGTAGCCACTGTCCATTCTCAGCTCTTCCTTGAAGCGCATTTATACCCATAACTTACATCCAAGAAATCTTTCTTCCTGTGTATATCCTTGGCTTTCTTGAAGGTTCTTATGCCTTTATAACTGAAAGCAAATCCTAGATCTTTGGAGTACTTAGGAAACATTAACCAGTTAATCTTTGCAACAGTTATGAAGTAGTTAACCATTATCTGTGAATTTATTATATGGAGCAAGAGAGGCAGCAAAGTTAAATTAACTCCTATGACTAGAGCTCAGGTAGTAATTGACCCAGTGTTGAGCCATTGCACAGCACTGATGAGCATCACAGTACGTACTTCTTCCATGCAAATACACTACAAGCCAAAAGAAAATTGTTGAAAAGTAGCTTTTAAAAAGTACACAACTGAGCTTTAGTTATGCTATGTTCCCTGGAGAGGTTAGGAAGGTATTGTCTCCTTACTTTGCTCTATGTTGACATCTTTAATAAAATCGGTTAACTATTTGTTAGCAGAGTGTCTAACACTACAGATAGTAGCTGTATTTCATTGTCTGGTGTCATGTTGACACTTAGTCTCAGAGAGAAGGTTGGCTACATCTCTGTAAAAGTCCTGCTGGTTCTGATGAGTGTGAGAGGAGGTTGGGAATATTGAAAAGAAGTGAGATGAGCTCAGGTCTTTGAAAACTGATGGACAGAGTCCCAGTGACTTCACTGGGCTTTGGTTGTGCTTAATACAAGGCTACCTTCTTCGGCATGCAAGTGCCATTCATGACCTTGCTGAATTCCTAGACATTTCTATGACAGAAGCAATGAAAATTAATTAGACCCATAGTTTAAACTCTACAGTAATCCCAATTTGTAATTCACAAAAGTGACTGCTATCCTGCCACCCTCTTTAACAGTACCTTGAGCTCTTATCTATCTGTATGTGTCACAAAATATATTTTATATGTCTGGGAATGGAGCAGGTCTGTGTTATAAGTTTAAACAAGTTTTCTATTAAACAAAAATTGCTGGACTAAATTTGAAGGGCCATACGACTTACATGCCCAAGTTCTACTAATTTTAAATTACGGTTTTGTTTCGAATCTGTAGGATCCTATTCACTGCTTTTTTTCTCGGTAGTTTTAAAAATGTCTAACTTATTGTTGCCATGCAGGTGTTTCATAAAGTATCCATGCATTTTTAGTGGATACCATTTAAAAAATCAACTGAGAGAAAATAAAGGAACAATCTTCTTGAGCCTTTTATGTCTAGCAGTTTGGCAGTTTTCAAAAAAGTCTTGGCTGAAGTGCTCAAAGCTGCTTTGGGCATAGGCGATCTGGACATCTATACCCCTGGGATACCTCTGAAGTCTCATCCTTTGTTGTTATATATCAACATTTAAACAAATCTCGGCCTTCTTGATGGCACACTGCAGACAAATCCAATGAGAATTTCTGCAGAAATATCAGTAACGTTGCCAAGGTGTTGATAGACCATTAAGAAGTGTAGTGTGTTATAAATTCGTATGTATTTACATAATTTGAATGCTCCTCTGGACCAGAATCTTTGTGGTCTAAGCTGCCTGCACACGATTTTGAGCATGTTAAGTTGTTAGTCTTTGTTCTGAGGTTAGGCCTTCTTGTGCTCAGGTGACGGTGGAGAGCTGTCATCTTCCAGGGCCTTCCACATAATCTCTAATGTTAGCTTAAGCCAGTAGCCCCCAGAAGATAAATTTACAGATCTACTTTCCTAAGAGACTTTACCTTCTAAGTCCGAAGCTGTTTGTAAAGCATTTTTCTTGATGTATGTGCACAGCATTGTTTCAGCTTTCTAATCACTGACCAGCTGGCTTGTTAGTGAATAGAGCTGTGGGCCCCTTGCCACATTTCATGTGAGGTCTTGGCTGGGTGGCCAAGCAGGCAGCCTGCAGCCAGTGTCAAAGCAATTCAAGAGGTATTGGCACAGCAGTGTCCCCATTAATTTCTGCTTGTCACATGCTGTCATGCAAGTTACACCAGAGAGGAAATGACCGTTAAAAAAAAAAAGTATGCTTGTGGCACTTTGTCCCCTCCAGACGTTACCCCTGAGGTTGAACAAGTGGATACAATTAGCTGCTATCCACAGACAGCTGCAGGGAAGGAGAAGGCGAGATCTGGGCCTCACAGCAACGTGTCTTGCTCTTTGCAAGGAGTGTCAGCTGTCAACATATGCCATATTCTTAACCCTTCATGGAGTTTGACTAAGAAGAACCATTATGACCAACGTTGTCATGAAGGTGCTGGTAAATAGCAGAAGTGCTGATTGAGCATCATTTTCCTCTAGGGAAGCAGTTTGTTGGTACCATCCCTTGTGAGAACTGGCTCATCAGTGGCTGATAATTTACTGTAGTTTGTAGATTCCAGCAGAAACTGACACAGTGAACTCCTGTCAGAAGCATACTGAAGTAGTTAACGTGAGTCACCTCCAGCTTTACAACTTTCATGGGTGGTCTTCTTTCTCCGATTACAACAGGAGACCTTCCACAAGGATTGCACTGTGACAAGTGATGATACACTTTGAACGTCCCAAAATACAGCTTGGGAATGCACAAGCAAAGGCTATGAAGAGGAAATGGCAGTGATGTCCCACAATGAGAGAAGGAAATATATATTATTAGAAGCATTGAAATCTTTTTTTAAAACTGAAAGCACTAAGCTTTGCTCAGAGGTGGTAGAGATAGGGGAGTACATGCTGTGCTCCAGAGTAGATTGACTTCATCAAGTGGAAGTCTGGGGTTTACCCTAGAAGGAAGAGACTCTCAGCATCAGTTGAAAGAAGGATGACTTGCCTTGTGGAGAAACATGACCATTAAAGAAGCTGGAATTATGTGAAAGGTGTACTCCAGAATTCAAACTGCAACTCTATCCCAACCATCCAACTTGACCTGATGTGGCACTTAGATACCAAATTTTGGCTGCTTTCAGTCCCCAGACATGTACCAGAAGAGGCTTCAGAGCCAATGCTACAAATCTGAAATGCTATTTCAAGTCATTTGTATGGTGCTTACCAATGGATGAGGCAATAAAGAGTTTGGGGGATTTCTTGATTGATTTTAACCCTTATCTCTTTTTCACATGGTATGAAGAATAAAAGAACAGAGTGCTTAACTGTCAAACCAGGATGCACTGTGAGATACTACTGTCTCAAACACAGACTGTTTTATAAAAAGTTTATAATAAAAGAAAGGAAGTTTCCCAGAAAGTATTCGGGAATGTACAGAACTGTGATTATATCATCTAGAGATACGGAAAAAAGTCCGATTTTTTTGCTTATCTAGGTTCAGATCTATAAATTCTCTTAAGGGCTGTGCCTTCTATTGTTTTTTTTTTTTTCTGCTAGGGACAAAGAGTGGAAATGTTTGAACAGTGAAAAAGATTATTAATCACAAAATAGCATTTGCCTGCTGTAAAAAATTCACAGCCAGGACAGGTCTTGGTAACAGTGCCACGTTTGTCAATTTCTGTAAAAATGTTAAAACAGAATTCCCCTCTGTTCTCATTTAATTTGCATGTATTTTCTCTTAAAAATGCAAGTTACATGGGAAATGTTATGTGTTTCATTTGCATGTCTGGTAATGCCATTTTGATAGGATTTTTTTGGTACACTGAATCACTGAGAATAAGTAAGTAGGAGAATAATTATATAGAATTTGTTTCAGTCATGCAAATTCTTCTCATAAAATATGAAATACAGCAGCTGATAAAGTAAAACTTGAAAGGTCTGTATTGCAAACTGATTTGACAGGTGTTGAGCTATAAAATAAGAAATTGATATGGAAAGACTTATAGAGAGTTCAGTGAATGTTGATCTGCATGAAATTAAATGCATCCACATGTATGAGTATACATGTGTATGTACATATATATCCCACAGATGTTAAGTACATATTTCATGTACTGAATTTGATCTTTGGTTCACAGCTGCTGAGATCAGTATGAAAATCTGGCAGTATTAAGATACCAGTAAAGCAGACTTGTACTAAGATTGAAACTTTTAAAGACCTCTAAAATAGTAATCTGAGTCTCTATTTTAAGGAGGGCAGACAGTTACTCAGAATAGTTGACTGAACACAATAAAGTGCCTATATTTGCCTTAATATAGTCTTAATAATGCTGCCTTTGCTGCTGGTGAGCACTGGTGTTTGAAGCACTACAAAATATGCTTGGTCAGAATCTCCTCTGGCAGCACAAATTCAGTGGTTCCCTTCCGTCTCAGAAGGGACGGTTGGTGAGTTTAAGCAAAGGGACTAGAACATGTTGAACCTGCTGTGGTAGCTGTGAATTTAATTCAGTCTACAAACAGAAGCGTGACAATGCAAGAAAAATTGTGCCTTGGTATATTGAAAGCTTTTATAAACATACATGAAATTCAGTCATAAACTTATGATGATGCATTAGCATTGTTAAGCTTCAAATTTTTTCAGAGTCTGCTATGACCTTCTATAATTCTGTTAAAACTTTGCATTTCTCTTGAATATTATACACAGTCATGGTACTATTGATTGAGAGTGACATATAATGTTCATGATGCATAGGCTGGTCTCTGAATAGTAGTGACATTTGCAAGTTTTACAAGATTGACTGTTAAATGATTAGTTGACTATGTATTCCACAGTAATTTATTTAGGACTTTCTCATCTTGTTTACCTTACTACTTCTAGTAGCAAACAAAACAGTCTTCAAAACAGTGTTTTAAAGATTCCAGCCTGTCAGGTACTGTATCTTCTAAACTGTTAAACAGTTCTAGCTATTAAATAACAAACCAGAACAAAACAGACAACAACCCTGCTGTATTCATTTTGTGTTTATATTTTTGCAGTGAACTAGTAAGGATAACATTGCCTTCAGTGGGATTAATCAAAACACTAAAATGCATATATACATGCATGCATATCTTTGTGAGTGTGCATGTCTTCAGGGTTCTTTATCCTAACAGTTTGATAATGCAGAATCAGTTGTCTGAGCTGTACTTTCTTTCTTATAAAAGTAATTTAAAATAGATTAGAAACTGTTTACCAGAATATATTTTTGAATATCCGTTGTCTACTCTGAGTGTGTTGAAGTATCTTTGATATGCAAATTTTGCAATTCAAAAATAATTATGCAAATATATTCCTTCATATTTAAAAATACATATGTTAATTAATTTTAAACAAATTGTTTACCTTTAGGGTAGCAGCATACAAAACACCACAATTATTAGAATAATTCCTTGCATGAGCTTGGCAGGTATTAGTTTCCTTCTGCTAATAATATGCTAAGTGAATTTACTGTATTTTTCTCTCTGCATAGCATTTTATTCTATGAACAGAAAACGAACATTTTGTCTAGTATAGCAAAGTTGATTAATATAACTAAATGAACGAGTCGTTTGGATTTGTTGTTCACTCATCGAAACAGTAAATATTTAAATTGAACATGCTGTGAAGTTCACAATCTCTTGGTACTCTCTAGTTAATCGACAGGAATATCGCAGCAGTCTTCTCTTCTGAGGGGCAACCCTTGCCCTGTGAATACTTTAATGGAGAGCAATCAGACTACTCTGAGATAAACTATTACCCAATGTAAGGAAAAATAAGAGCTTTATGTTCCAAGTGTATATTGGGTTGGATCATGGATGACTCCTGAGAGGTTATAATGTGGCCAGGTGAAGGCAAAGAGCACAGTGTCCTCCTCCGTTTCTGAATTCCCTGCAGGGAGACTGATCAGAATGGCTTTTTCCTGAGAGAAGAAGGAAAAGGGCGCAAGGGCACAAGGGCAGGATCTATCTGCCTCTTACCATGCCCCAGCACTGCACTCAGCAGCTGCATGAAGAGCTGCAGCTCCACAGGCTGTGGCAAAATGGTTCTCTGCCCTCACCATTACAGTTGTGGCATTCTAGATAGGCTGGTGTGATGGGTTCCCAGCCCAGTGAGAGGTCAGGATTCAAGAAGGAAAATCACTGCATTTAAGGAGTCACTATGTTATTACTAATGCCTTTGGGATTCGGTGTAAAAACATTAATCATGTCTTTTGCTATTCATGTATCTGTGCTGTGTAATTCCTCAGGAATGCCATTGTTTTTTTGGCATTAATTAATTTTGGCTGTTTCTTACAAAGTATAACCATAGAAGCGCTGTAATTATTCTGCTTCAAAAATAGGCCCCAGAGAATGTGAAAACTCTTTAAACTTTCATTCCAGCATGTTTAAAGAACACCCTTTAAAATGAAAGCAGTTTGATGGTTGGGGGGTTTGGCTAATTGTGTAGGATATGAAGGAAGCCTCGTCCTTCTCCTCTGCTCAGAGAAGGTCCTGCTGTTCAGTGAGAAGCAGTGAGCCTTTTTGTCAAACCAGCTTGACTGAATCATGACACATTGCTGTCTAAAACTCGACTCCTTTGTTTACACACGCGGTTGTCTCTTACGCAAACTCTCCTACAGGAAATGTTCAGGATGAGTATCCCAGCACCTGCTATCCAAAACGAGTTAGAAATAAATAACAACCCTGGGGGGAGGATGCAGGTTGTTGTGCAGGTGTGTGAGATATTTCACAGAGGAGCAGGAGAAAAGTTAGGAGATTCCAAAGGGTTGTTGGGTTTTGCCAATTGTTAGCACAGAAATAGAGCAGGAAGAGGAAAATAGGCACGAATAAAAAAACACATAAAAACTTGTGCATTAGTAGAAATGGAGGGTCTGTTGTAGTTGACAGGGATCTGTACCGTGTTATCTTTATTTGGTGATAGGACCAAGTGTATATGTGGGCTTCCACGAACTTAATTTTCTCTGGTATTAGGAACTCCTATCACCATGACTGACAGGAATGTGGTTAAAAGTTTTTTTTCTTCATGTGCTAGTCAGTGGAGGAAGAACTTGACATTCACCTAATGAGCAGCCATTCATATGTGTGTCATCTCTGAGTGCATGTGTACTCTAAACACATAGTATTCTTGGTGTTTTCCCTCAAGTTGTGTTGCACTGTGTCACTCTTTACAAAGACAAAATCTAGCTTCTATACCTTTATCACAATAATGGGCTAGCCTGGCCCAACAGCCAGTTCCCACCCAGCTGCTCGCTCACTTCCGCTACCTCAGCAGGATGGCTACAGAAAATAAAAAAAGAACAAGGAACAAGAAATCTCATGAGCTGAGATAAGACAGGGAGATTGCTTACCAATCACCATCATGGGCAAAATAGACTCACCTTGGGGAAAATTAACTTAGTTTAATGCCAGTTAAGATAAATATTTAATTACTAATTCAAGTAGTGGGAAACAAAAAGGCAGACATCAAAAGAACGCCTTCTCCTGCCTTTTTCCAGGCTTCACATCACTCCTGACTCTCCCCTATCCTGAGCAGCACAGGGGCATTAGGATGTGGGGGTTGTGGTCAGTCCATAGCAGCTCCTCTCTGGCGCTCCCTCCTCACACTTTCTGCCTGCTCCAGCACGGGTCTTCGCAACAGGATTTGTTCACTCAGGAATATCCTCCTGCTCCAATGCAGGTCCTCCATGGGCTGCAACGTGAATATCTGCTCCACTGTGGAGTGCGTCCTCCTCCATCTCTTACCTTCGTGTTCCTTGTGCTGTTTCTCACTCTTCTTGTTCCCTCCCCTTTCCCTCCGGTCTTTTCTGCCCTTTCTTAGATAGATTTTCATGGATGTGCCACCATCATTGCTGATGGGTCTAGCTGTGCCCCACGGTGGATCCATTTGAGCCGGCTGGAGCCAGCTGTATCTGGCACTGGACAGCCCCTGGTCTCGCCTTACAGAGGCCCCAGCTGCCAGCCCCTGGGCACCAACACCAAAAACAACTCTGTACTTTCTGTTTTCTTTGAGTAGCTACTTGAGTTATTTGGTCAACAGCCATGCCAACCTCTATTGGATTAGGCAGCCAGGGTACTCCAGAGGATCGGACTGGTCTTTAATGGTGAGTAAGTTACTGCAGGCAACTCTCAGATAGTTTAGCTGAAGTCAGGAGGGTGGGTAACTCTTAAAGGATTGGAGTGTTATTTTGAAAAACAATGGCCTGGAAGGGATTTATGGACAAGAAGTTGGAGGAAGGTCAAGAGGGGTCAGTGAAGCGTAGGGTCAAGAGGGGATAGGACAAGAAGGAGGCACAAGTCTGTAGGAAATCAAGGCTTTCTGCTCCTGCTGCTCCCAAGTCGGGAAATGCGAGCCGTGAAGCAGCCTTTTGGCAGAGGCAGCAACAGCAGCTGCTCAGCCTAACCCAAGCCTATCCCTATCCTCGCTGACACTGGAGGCAGAATATGAAGCATGTATTTCTGTGTATTATTGAGACTCGTGATATAATATGGTATTGCTTGAGAAGTTCAGTGTAATTTGGTCCTGACATTCAGTGCGGATATATTCACCGTGTTTGATGGAACACACAAAAGATGTGGCGTTTCCATAAAAAATTTTGCTCCTAGCTGTTTGCATTTTGAGACTTTTACAAAATTAAAGCTACATATTTGCCTCTAAGAAAGTGTTCATTGCATCCCAAAATAGCTCAGTTTTCTACTGAGTTATGGATAAATATTTTAGATTTGTGCATAGACGACCTCAAAAAAGTAGCCTGAAAAGGAAATTCGTTATAAAGCCATAATTATCTGAAAGTAATCACAGTGGAATAATGTATATATCTTCAACTCCGGCAACAATCATCATAGGTTTTGTGATGGTAGAAGCATGACAGGAATCTCTAATCTGAAACAACAGGCACTATTCTGTGTCTGTGTTTTTAAACATACAATGTCCAAAGATCATCTGATAGACGTCAGTAGACGTTTGATCATGACTCATTGGAGCTTGTTCCTGAAATCTGTTAATGCATGAATCTTCTTTTCTGTTTGGTAGAATTGATCATTTTTCAATTAATTTTTGAAATATGATTCTAACTGTAATTCCAAAGCATGGTTTATCTAGCTACCATAGAAATTTTTGCAGGGAAAATCAGACATGGAACAAACTAATTCATGAAGAGTCTCTTGCAGTTATCTCTAGATATTGGAAGCTAAGATAACATGGGGTAATCATCACTAACAAAAATGGATGCACTTCTGTCAGATGAGTGGAATTATCTTAATTTAAGTAGCTAGTGATCTGACTTGTACATGTTTGCAGACTTTATTTGTTAGCAAAAGGTTACCATCTTCTGATACGAGTGACAGTATCAAAGAAAGCGCACAGCCAAGGCTTGAGTCTGATGTTTCTTCCAAGTGGCTGGCTGTCAGCCTTTCAAATGTGAGTCCTAATGGTTTCTGACTACGCTTGTGTATAGCACAATTATAATCATTCATTATGGATTAAAAAAAATCATTTAACAGCTCTGTCTTTTATTTGCTCTGTTTTTGAAAATCTATTTGTGCAAACAAATACCAAATTCTGAGCTACACATTTTGGTATTCTGAATTTGAAGTGCATAATAATAAGCCCGTGTAATGAAATTTTGGGTTCTACTCTTTTTCTGGCTGGCTGAGAATTTAAAAAAAAACCCAGTAAGTAATGACGAATAACAAATGGTCTTTTTACATCAAAGTATCCTTCTTTACTCACACAAATCTTTTGAAATCTGTTCATACGTGTAATAGTAAGTAATAAGGGATAGCAAAAGAGTATAATCAAGAGTCCAAGATGAGTACTAGAGAATAGCATGTATGGACTAACTCTGAATTTCCAGGAAGAGGAAATCTAGCACTTTTTTCCTCCAGTTTTCCTTCTTCTTTCTAATACCATTTAAATTTACAGTAGCTTGGGACACTTTTTGGCTCCACATCTCATTTTTTGTGTGTGAAGAGAATTACAGCAAATTGTGTTAATATTTTGAGTCCTCTGGGTCAGGGAAAGCGATAACAGTTTCTATTTTCAAATATTTTCTTTTTTTACCTATGCCTGGAAGAAGACTCTGAATATAGAAACTGAAGGTATTGCTTGCAACTTGCAACAAGCAGAGCAGAATTACATTTGAGCTTGAGGAAGAAAGCTGAAATAAAACCAGCATCAGATGTAGAAAAAAATATTCTTGATATGTTTGGTAAATGCAGGAATGAATTTACATGCTTAACAATTGAGTAGGATACAGAAATGTTACCAAGAAGGGACTTGCCAGGGTCTACTAACTAATCCTTAAGTTCTTTAAATTATTTCTTACTTTATCTGATATTATGTCTATGTTAAATAAGAAAATAGGCTCAAATTCAGTGAAACCATTAAGTGCATACTTAATATAACCACATGCTTAAATGTTCCTGGCATGTTCTTTACATCTGCAAGACTGACCCACACACTTGGGACTTGATTTAAATTGTAATAGCACAGAGTGAGTAGATATGGTATTAATTCTACTGATGGCTGAAACCTGCAGAGACATAGTCCTAGCTCTTCCACATATTTCTGAACTACAAAGGGAAACTATATAAATACAAGAGGATTCAGTACACTTTGTGTATTTGTTTTAAAGGTGCAAAATTATCAGATCTCCATTTTTTCTGGGGAAGTAAAGAGAATAAAAGCCATCAGCTAACAGGGAATGGAGTTCTCTGTTTACCCTTTACCACTGTCCTTCAGAAGTGATAATAATTAAATGCTGTTACAGCATCCATAGTTCCATGGTAATATCTCCATCATCGGGGTCTTCAAATAAAAACTGATTACTTTATGAGCAGCCCACTGTCACTACTGTTTGGCAGACAGAGTTATAGGCTGTATATAGAAGTGGCCATGCTTTATCAGAGGTTAAACCAGAGCTTCCAGCCTTAACATTGATACATTTTAAAATACATTCTGTAGAGATGATCAAGAAATGTTACATTAAAATAATAATTTAGTGTTAAATTATATAGCAAGATCTATAATGAATATCTTAAAAATGCATCCAGCTAAAGCAGTATTATCAAGTTGAAAGTTTTGAGCTATTTTTAAACCTGTTTTCAGATATGATTCCATTTAACAGAGTGACTTGAATACATAACTTGAAAAATGCCCAAGTCCATAGAGAACAAAAGCAACCAAACTGAGTTTATTCTTCTTCTATTTTGTCATTCTTTATGCCTTCCAACTCTTCAATATCATTTTGCTTGTTAATAACAGGATTGGCAGACACCCTGCTGCATGGCTTGTGGGAAGGGCAGATGTCACCAGCAGACACAGAACTGGAGTTTCATGAACTGAAATCAAGTGCATACAGAAAATAAGCTTCTTATCTCTCTTATCTTACTTGTTGCAGCATCTTCTTGTAAATGCCTGGTTTGCAAATATAATTTTCAAGTTGACAGTATCCTTCTAATTTGGAATTCAGGGGATTTCTAGTATTTAGTTCTAAGTCTGTTGGTTCATTCCTTTCACTTTACTAAGATTGATGTGAAAACACGAGCACAGATGAAATAGTTTCTTCAGCTGGGGAAATGTTATGGAAGGTTGCATCACTGTAACGTAAAAGAAAACAAAATGAGAACTGTTACTTATAATTATTACATTGATTTAGTGCTAATTTTTTATTTATTGTCCTATTCAGCACATAATATACAACAGGTTTGTATTCTACATCATGTATAGAATGCAAGTAAATTTTTTTCTCTCTGTAGCCTTAATTTCTGGTGATTAAACTGTAGTTTTAAAAGCTTTTCTGATTAAAGTAAATTCTTGTCCCTGTTGAATAATAAAATTTCACCTCACTGGGGCAGGATAAAGCATAAACTTGTTAATATCAAAGTGATGTATCATTTAAAGTTAAGAGCAAATGGCTGCTATGTATTTTTCTTACTTGGACAGCGTTCTTTTGAAGTTGTCCTGGAATTTACAGACATGCTTTTGCTGTTTCTTTTAAGTATGTTGACCAGTCTTTATACTTCTGTCAATCAACCTCTAAAAATTTAACTAGAAACAATACATTAACTTAATAAGTACATCTGTTCAAGTCAGCTGGTTCTAGCAACATCCTGTCCATTTTATATTAATAGTTGTTTTTATGTCTTCTGCACATATTTAAGTCAATATTTATTGAATTAGTTTTGCACATTATGACAAGGAGTTTACTTGTTTGCCACCTTGTCTGGATAATTACATATTGATTTCTTCTTTATATTTAGGATATGATGCTTCAGCTGTTTCGGGGACTGGATTTTCTGCATTCACATCGTGTGGTGCATCGGGATCTGAAACCCCAAAACATCCTTGTAACCAGCAATGGGCAGATAAAGTTAGCTGACTTTGGCCTTGCACGAATCTACAGTTTTCAGATGGCTCTGACCTCAGTGGTGAGTTTCTGGAGGATTTTTTTTTTTTTTTTAATGCAGCAGTGTGCTTTAGTCTCTATGTTCCTGGCTATTTATCCCATATTATAATGCTGCCTCTGAAACAATCTCTGCAATTGTAAGTTACTTTTGTCTCCAAAAACAATTGCTTTCCAGCCAGGATTGATGTTATTGTGGTTGCTTTGTAAAAGCAGTAATTTATTAATTATTGGTTCTAAATTAAATCACATCTGATTCCTGAAGGATAGGTATTTGCTAGTTTTATGAAACTCCGTCAGTCTAGTTTCTGTTGTGACGCCAACTTCTCTTGCACATTAACCCTGACAGGTAAGGTGAAAGTTTCTGAAGTATATATTTTAAGATAAAACTCTGGTATCTTGCCTGAAAAAACACATAGGTAATTGTGAAAATGCCACACTGTCAGTTCTCTAATTTTCCATCTCTGTGAATACAGGTTCAATGCTTGCTCCTATATATTACTGAGTGATTCCAAATAGGGCTGTGCTGGAGGCCACTCAAGCAGATCTGGCAGCCAAAATCACAGCGATTTCCCAAGCCAGCTGTTAAAGAACGCCTTCAGTATTTCTAGGCCCCCTGTCACTGTTGCCCTTCTCCCAGGAGCAATCCTGGTTGTCCTTGGCTCAGACAGGAGCTCACTGCCAGAAGGTCTGGCCCTCTCCTGCGTTAATGTTGGTAGAGAAGCCCTGCCAGATCCTCGCTTTTTGACCCTGTTTCCTTGCTTTCTTGTCCTGCCCCACAGGATCATCTGCTGTTAGCTTGGCACAGCATCTCTGAAGTGTATTGCTGCATGCTGAGCCTGCTGCATGCATGCTGGGTGTCATTTGGTTTTGTTGCCTGCTCATGAATCTTTTTGTTTCCATTTTCTATTCTGGGTATCACAATTACCGTGGCAGTATCACTTACGCTAGAAACAGGAAAAGGAGAACTGCTGAGAAAAGAAACTGAAAGGAGCGCATCTTGCATTTTACATAATTTTATTGAATTTAGCCTGGCTCACACTGATAAAAAGCAATTCATTGTCATAATTAGTTACTGTAAGAGTCTTCCCATCATTGTGTGATGTAACTATGGCATCTTCGATTCTGGCTTCAGGTGGATGAAGGCAGGAAGCAACAGAAAATTATATCATCTTCATAAACATAGGAAGGTTTCCTCATCGCATAAAGCGTATATAAACTTTTGCTCTGGGGCTGGTTTTTATCTTGGTCTGTAGGATATAGACTAATCCGAACTCGAAAGAATCTCTCTGCTGAGGTCAGTGAGGACTCATAATGTTGTAACTCAAAACAGATCTTATAAGAAAAGGGAGAGAAACATAGGTACTGTTGCTGTATTGTTTCATTTCCCAGTAGTCAGCCAGTAACAGCTTCAACAAGTAATTCTATTGATCCATAAAATACTTTAAGCTAAAATTTCAGCATTGTAAGGCTTCCAACAAGGTGTTTTTGAAGTTCTGCATAGTATGAGGAAAAGATATCTACAGAACTGAGCAGGAGTTTGCCCATGATCGCACAGACTGTATAGAAAGGTCAAAAGACCCAGAAATAGAGTGCATCTACTGAGGCAAAAACATACCAAGAACCGATTGGAAGACAGCATTGCCAGAATTACTATGCAACAGATGTACGTATGCTCAAGCATCTCATATTTGCATGCTAGAAATCATTTTTCAAAGCCCCTCAGCTAGTACCGTTAGTGTTGCTGTGAACAAGAGTTGTTCAGATTAAGGGATTGTCCACGTGCAAGTTTGTGCTGTGTTCGCACAAGCGTTCAATTGTCATTGCAGCTGTGCTAAAAAGTATTAAAATAATTCAGCGACCAGTGACAAATAAAGTATATGAGCATAGATGTGGATGATGACTTTCACACCTAGAATTTACTGTATCATTATTTTCTTATTTAAGAACAAAAAGACATGGCTTTTTTAAGTTAAACATTTATTGGTCTAAAACCACTTACTTAGTGTTTAACACCTTCAAATCAGCTTTTGTCTGGGTATGTAGAAACCTATAGGGTAGTGTTGCTTACAATGTGATAATGTGGTATGGTTTTAAATGTCAGTCTTCTTTGCTCTTGCATAAAGTACTGGTTAGAAATTTTTACTGAATGTGTATTAGCTGACCCAGGCCACCAGTTTTCTGTTTTCCTTTTCTGAATGTAACTTATAAATTCGGCTAGCTGCTTTGTGTGTGAATTCTTTTTTTTTCTTCCATTCAAACTCAGTACAGGGAACAAAACTTTAAAAACAAAACCAACCTTCTAGTTTTTTTAAATGTACAGATATTCTTGACTTTATTCTGTTCCCAGAATAGCCTAAATTGCAGTTCTTCACCAGGCAGTGAGTAAACTTTCATTGACTTCAGGAGGACCAGCTTTGTTTTGAAGTGATTGCAGGAAAATATGTTGCATTATAAAAGACAGCATATATATACACATATATAAGTTTATGCAAGCCCTAGCTTGGAAGGATTTGCTTTGGAGTTATAATGAAAAGTGATCATGCAGACAGCCCAGCAATAAAAGGCACACTGCACGCGCTATCACTGTGATCATTGCAAGGGCTCTGCAGCATTTCCTTCAGAACACCAGCTTGCTGAAAGGTAAAACTACAAGAATCATCTTTTGAAGCATTAGATCATTCCCAAGATGGATCCTCATTCATTGTGCACAAAGAAACTCTTCAGATGGGACAAAAAGAGCTTGCCTTGAAAGTAATCCAGTAAAAACTGATCCAGCCCTAGTACTCTGGGTGCTGCAAATGGCAACTTCAAAGCAGTCTTCTCTGTGATAGCCAGTTATTTCTACAATGCTAAGGAATCCTTCTGGCAGATCAGTCATCTGGGCATATTGCTGTCATTTAAAGGAACCTCTTCATGTTTCCATCAGTGAATGAATAAACGATTCAAACTAATGTTACACAGGCTTATGGGGGGCAGGGCAGAGATCACTGCTCCCAGCTGTGGTCAGGCTGAGAACTGATACAGGTCTGAAATAACAGCACTAGAAAGAACAATGTCGGGTGGGGGTGTCTCAGATAGTGGGTAACAGGGCATACTTTTGGTTTCATACAAAGTTAGTCTCTTTTTCAGGTGTTGGTCTTGGCCCTTGGGGAAATTTTGAATAGGCTTTGTGATAACAGAGACGCTGCATAGGACAGCGGAGGAGGATTGATGTGACTGTGTAATTTTAGAGTTTGATAGCAAAACATAATGAACTGTCAGTTATTTTTCCTGGTGCAGAAAAATGGGAACTGAGTTGTAACTTTCTCTGAGTGAAGAAACAAATGGGTGTCTGGAAAATCTGAAGCTATATTATGAAAAAGAAATAAGCCATTTATCTACTTTCGTTGACTTCTAAATGACTTAAAGAAAGGCTGAATCATAGCACATGAGAATGCTAAGTGAGTTAAGTGTACATTGTTGTGATCACAGCATCTAGGTGTAGCTGAGCCTGTCCAGATTTTAAAACCTGACCTTCCTCAGGATCTGAGTGAAACTGGCAGAATTCTAGTGTTTGTAACACACTCATAATACTTTTTTTTGAAAATATGCACTTTACCTTAGATGGCAGCACTACTGATGGGGTTTTTTTCCTATGACATGCAAACAAAATTGGTTTATGTCTTCCTTTTGCAAAAAAACTGCTTGTTTTCAGATTTACTGAACATCAGAAGGGAAAACACATCTTTTCACAGATGCTTTAAGTTGTTGAATACTTGACTAAGCTGAATTGGCAATTACAAAGAGAAGACACAAAAAAAATCCTGCCATTACTGTCAATGAATAATTTTAGATTACACTAGCATTTTATTTCAGTGTTTCTTCAGGATAAAAACTTTCCATCCATTTCTGGCAGTCACTTCAGTACAAATGGTTTACATGTCACATCATGCAGGAATTTGGATTTCATTTTTTTGGTATAGTAGCAAGGGAGCATAAAATAATTCTCACTAACTGGGCTTACTTTGTAAAAATAAATATAGAAATTAGTTACAGCAACAAAAACAACAATCGAAAATAGAAAAACCCTCATCCAAAGAGGAATGAGTGCTTTCCTGTTTTCTGCCCACTATTGCATTGTAATTTTCTAATAAATGCCATCTGTTGGTAAATAATGTGAATGTAAACTCTCATCTGAGCTAATACAATAGTTGAGAGCACAGCTGAAGGATTTTCTTTTGGATTGCCTTGGTTTTGGGGGCTTTTTCTTTTCCCCCATTTTTTTATGACCACCTCTTCCTCATACTGTGCTTCCCAAAATCCACATATTTATTTGTACGTTAAAACACTCTGCAGAGTCCCTTCCTATGTTGTGTATGTTCCAGCAGACCCAGAGTCTATTGCAGTACAGTTTAACCTGTGATGCATTGGGCCTGACTGAGCAATCTATTTAAAGCTTGCAGTTAACATCAAACACAGGAGAAGACCTGTGGAAATTAATCAAGCACCTGCCTCTGGTGAATCAAAATCAAAATCTGAGCCATGTTGAAGAGTGCCCTGATGGAATCAGTACAGTGACACTAGATTTTATCTTCTTATACATAATTTGTATAAGATTGATAGGTGGAAGTGACACTGTTTTACTATGCACTGAGCCTTCACATCACCTTAGATCTGAGGCCTGATCTCCAGTTTTTTCCTAATAGCACACTTCTCCAGTCCACCCAAATGTCCCTGAAAAGGAAAATGAGTCATAGACAGACATCCAGAGGATCAAAATATGTGTTGTTGAGCTTGTCAGTGCTGCTGCTGAAAGGTTGTGGCTATTTAGGAATGCAGCATGATTAAATTGGCTGACTTATTTAAGGAAAATCTTTATTCTCTACTAACACAGAGTTAGAAAGTCCCCGTGTATGGCTTTGTGAAACAAGTGAATTTCTCTGAATTTTAACATTTGGATAGCTGAAGGAATCTTTATTGCATCCTCCAAAACACCCTATAGGAAAATTATTTCCATCTCATAAAATGAGTAATTTATCACTGGAGCCATCTTAAAACCAAAAATCATTATAAACACATTGACAGTAAAGTCTGCAGGTGACTAAAAACTCTTCAATATATATTTATATTGACTTCACTTAGATTGGACGTTCACTGAGAGGGCTCTGTTTTCTATGAAAATAACAATGAAAAAACAGATTGCTCAATGCCACAATATTATCCAAGGGCAACACAGGAGTACACATGGATGAAGATAGGAAATTAAAGTAGAATTGACTTTTATTCATCTGCATTATGATCATACAAGATCATTTTCAAAACTGATTATTAATTTTTGTTGCCCATCCTAAGAACCTTTAAAGTTTCTTGTTTGGAAGAGCAGTACTAGCTGCTCTCATAAAGAGACAGGATTTATGGCAAGGTTCTTATCTTTGGAAACACATCTAGAGCTGATGTTCTAAGGGTGCCGTTTCACAGTCAGCCTAAGTAGATGCAATGATTCCACTGCCGCTGAAAGGACAGTCCTGCCTTTGACCATACACTCTAGTCACGTCCTTTGCATTGGTATTAGCGGTCAAGCCCTTGCTGTCTGACTGAAAATGAGCCCCATAAAAAGTAGTTATTCATTTTCAGGTGGATTACCAGATGCAAATCACTGCATGGACACGTGAGTGAAAGCACACAGGAGAGGGTGAGCAGAAAGATGAGGTCATCCACTCCCTAGACACCACAGTCTTAGATTTGTTGGAGTCAGTTAGAAAACCACATCTGAAGTCTTCAGCTGAGGACTCAAATAACTAACTCAAAGGCAGAAATGTTTTTCAAAACCTCACAACTCATGCTGACTTTTGCTGTTTTGAAGATGTTCATGAACCAGTAACTGGTTCATTTAAGGCCCTTACTGTATCTGACTTTAACAAAACTTCTAAGGGTATCTGTATCATTGTTTGAATTTTTTTTACCCTCTCAGTGCCAAGGTCTGGATTCAGGGCTCTGTGCTATCGCTTCACAGCTGATGCTTCAACTCACCCTCGAGACCCGTCAGGAATGCAGAGAATGCAATCCTCTGCTCTGATTCAGGCCCAGGTTTATCATGAACCATAAAAAAAAGCCTATCTTTTAATCTTTCAAAGAAAGTAAATTACTTCACAGTAAACAAGCAAATTGGCTCCATATGAGAATATTTTCTGTGCCATAAAATTCATTTTCAGAGCTGAAAACATCAGAATATATGATTTGATGACAGAGTTTGTCTACACTGCACCAGGCATGTTTTATAGCCCTGTAGCTGCACCAGTCTAACCTTGCAGAATAAATTTACCTAGTGCAAAAGGAGGAAAAAAGGTACAACTTTGAGTACAGCTCACATCAGAATAAGGGAAGATTCTGCTGGGCTGGACCAAAGACTGATTGTGTGCACTATGAAAGGATAATGTCCAAGAGAGGATGCTTAGGAAGGAGAGTAAGACTATAGCTTCCAGCAGTCAAAATTTAACAATTTCTAGCGCTGGAGATTGTATCTGGATAGTTGTCTATAAGAATTGCTGAAGTACCCGTCCTCCATAAATTAATCTTACTTTTTGAAAAGTTTATACTTTGGGCTGCTGTTGACTTCTGCACTGCAAGGAAAAGCTCTTTATTTTGTTTTAAATCTGACACCTGATAGTTTTGCTTAGTTTCCTCTTAATTCTACTTCTGTGAAGCATTCCCTTTTCACCTCTGGGTGAAATTTGTCATTATTTTTGCAGCAGTTTAGTTCCATTGGCGGAAGAAAAATGTACTTTGTGCAAACAGGCATTCACATGTTGATATGAAAATAAAATGAAACGTTCTTTTTCTTTTCTGTTTTTATTTTTTTTCTTTCACTTAAGAAGATACAATTTTGTTCGTAGTAGTACAATACTGACTTACACTTTTTGTACCATATCTGGTGAATGGACTTTGGGATGTATGAGAACTGAATTTGTAAGGAACATGCTGTGCTTAATCTGTTAAAAAAGGGGAGGAGGTGGGTATAAACAGGGGAAAAGAAAGGCAGAAAATTAGTGCTGTGTATTTTCTCTATACTATAAAAGAGCATCCTGCTATTGTGTGACCGTACTTCTGTCTTCTGTTTTCAGATATAAAAATATGTGATGCATTTCCCCCACCCAGTGATTTACATCTTCTTTGTACTCTTTTTCTGTTGATTTAAGTGGGTCTGTTTTTACATCTACTCCCAGAGGTAATTGAGTGGGCTGGATTGTGATTACTTGACAAGGTCTCTCCCTGTGTGTTTACAAAACTGTTCCCACATAATTTCAAACCTTCCTGAAACATGAAAACAGGGCCTCAGGTTATACTCTTATCAGAGTGCACAGGGGAGGCAGGCATGGGCCTGTTCAGTACTTGAATGTGAGACAGCCAAAGGAGGAGCAAAGAAAATAGCAAACTCTCGTTGGACCTCATGCTATTCCAGAGTGAAGGCAGGCATCTGTACACTTCTGACTGAAATGCTCCTAGGGATTAATATATTAAAAAAATTAGTTGCTAACATGTTTTTGCAGTAGCAAGGAAGTATCCGTAAATTTTCTCTGCACACTGGCCAAAGTCCTGCTACAGAAGGTATTTCTAACTGAAAATTCCCTTGTACAGGTACAGCCAAGGAAATTTCTCTTAGCCTCACAGTATTTGGTGTGGAATTCTGGAGCTTGAAAGCGGAAGAGATGTGAAATCATCCTGTCCTTTTCTGAATCGAGCAGGATTGTTCTCTGTTATGTCATTTCTAATGTTTTGCTCATGTTAACTTTAAATATGCCAAGAAATAGGGATTCCATTGCTTGCCATGGCAGCCTGTTCCAAAACCTCTGTATAATCGCTCTCAGAAAGTTTCCTTTATGTCCAGCCTTTAATTTCCCATTCTTAATTTAACTCCATTATATTCTTTGTTATTATATGCTGAATAGTAGCAGATGGCCAAGGCCTTTTAGTTGGCTTCTTGCATTAGAGAAATCAGTTACATATTGCTGTGTACATTCTTCCCTGCAAAACATGAAAGATCATTCATTTGATAAGCAATGGTATTATAATAGTCCTCAATAATTCAGATTTCAGTAAATTATAGAGCACCAGTGAATTAAACTGTATGTCTCTGGACTTCCCATCTTCTAGAATTAGGTGGACAAATCCAGACAAAACCATGTTGTGTTAAAAGAATTACTGAGCTACTAGGTGAGTTCCCCAGTTTTGGAGACCCTGCAAATAGTTTGGTAAGAAGCTGCAAAAATCATAGGCAGGCTATGGGTGACTGCTTAGATGCATGAAAAAAAAAGATGGAAATATAGACTGTTACGTACCAGATATTTTATTAGAAATAAGAAAATGATGATGCCACAACCCAAGTGACAGTTCTTGATTCTTGGAGAAGTGAGGAGGGGGTCAGCAGAACTGCTGTCTTGGAATTCTGAAGGGTGAACTTTGGTCTGTTTGGGAAACTGATTGACAGAGTCCCATGAGAGGCAGCTGGTGAAGGCTTTGGAGCACAAATCTTATGAGGAGCAGCTGAGGGGACTGAGGTTGTTGAGTCTGGAGAAAAGGAGGTTAAAGGTAGACCTCATCACGCTCTACAACTACCCAAAAAAAAGCTGCCTGGAGGAGAGGGACCTGGGGGTGTTGGTTGACAGCCGACTGAATATGAGCCAGCAGTGTGCCCAGGTGGCCAAGAAGGCCAATGGCATCTTGGCTTGTATCAGAAACGGCGTGACCAGCAGGTCCAGGGAGGTTATCCTCCCTCTGTACTCGGCACTGGTGAGACCGCTCCTCGAATACTGTGTTCAGTTCTGGGCCCCTCACCACAAGAAGGATGTTGAGGCTCTGGAGAGAGTCCAGAGAAGAGCAACAAAGCTGGTGAAGGGGCTGGAGAACAGGCCTTATGAGGAGCGGCTGAGAGAGCTGGGGTTGTTTAGCCTGGAGAAGAGGAGGCTGAGGGGTGACCTCATTGCTCTCTACAACTACCTGAAAGGACGTTGTAGAGAGGAGGGTGCTGGCCTCTTCTCCCAAGTGACAGGGGACAGGACAAGAGGGAATGGCCTCAAGCTCCGCCAGGGGAGGTTTAGGCTAGACGTTAGGAAAAAATTCTTTACAGAAAGGGTCATTGGGCACTGGAACAGGCTGCCCAGGGTGGTGGTTGAGTCACCTTCCCTGGAGGTGTTTAAGGCACGGGTGGACAAGGTGCTGAGGGATATGGTTTAGTGTTTGGTAGGAACGGTTGGACTCGGTGATCCGGTGGGTCTCTTCCAACCTGGTTATTCTGTGATTCTGTGAAAAAGAGGTTGTAGCAAGGTGGGTGTTGGTCTCATCTTCCAAGTAACAAATGATAGTACAAGAGGAAATGGCCTCAAGTTGCACCAGGGGAGGTTTAGGTTGGATATTAGGAAATACTGCTTGACCGAAAGGATTGTCAAGCATTGGAACAGGCTGCCCAGGGAAGTGATTGAGTCACCATCCCTGGAGCTGTTTAAAAGATGCATAGATGTAGTGCTAAGGGACGTGGTTTAGTGGTGGACTTGTCAGTGTTAGATTAAGGGTTGGACTCAATGGTCTTAAAGGTATTTTCCAACCTAAACGATCCTGTAATTCCTTGAAATTAGTTGATCAGACCTCATCTAGAGTACTGTGAGCTGTTCAGTTTCTCTCTGCTTAAGAGATGATTTTAGACAGGAAGAGTCACAGAAAAGGACAGATTTCTGTCCAAATATCAGGGAAGAGGGGACAGTATTTTCTGTGAAGCAAGAAGAACTTGACTTAATTTAATTAAATTAATCATGAGAATAGATACACTTGGCATCTAAAAAATGGAAGAAAGAAGCTAGAGAGGGAGAATATGAATTAAAAGAGTAATGATGGCATGAGAACTAGTTAGTTTAAGCTGAGCTTAACTTTACATAAGTAGTTAGAAAACAAGTAGTGAGATTTTGAAGCAGCCTATGGTAGGACCAGTGCAGGCAAGAAGCAGAACTGATATTGAGAGACAGCTTGACAAATGTCTGTGATGCAGTTGGCAAATCTTGATGACTGAGGCGGTCCATTTCAGTTTGATGTCTCTGTATTTGCCCCTTCAAGATTTCATGTGCACAGTAGTCAACTTTATCAAAGAGGTGCACTTCACAAGTTCCACCCTGAATGGAAACGGCTGTCGGCAAGTCAGATGGATTGGCATTAATGTCAGAGCAAAATAATTTTCCAGAGAAAGAAATGGTGAGCTACTTTTCTCTTTTAAGATGAGATGAAACAAAGGAGGCTGCAGTTAAACTAAAGGCTAGCATGAAAGTGCAAATAATTAAAATCTGGTATAAAACAGGGACACTTAAATAAAGAAGTGAAAAGACAGCCTGGAAGTTTCCCAAATAGGGATGAAAGACGATCTGAAGGCAAAAATGGAATCTTTTTTGGGACAGCAAGTTGGAAAATTCCAGATGGAGTGGGAATTCTGGTTGCAACATTCTCTGTTTGGAAATGGGATGAATCTGGCAAGCCACATCAATGAACGACAACCAACCTGACTGCTGAAAACGTGATCAGAAGGCTTTCCATGAAACAGAGGATGACAGAAAAGCTTGGATAAACTTGGAACTGGCTAACAGAAAAAACCTGCAACATGAACTTGAGACGAAAAATCTGCATGTGCAAGTGAGCAGAAACATAGACTACTGTGGCAGTAAAGTGGACACCTGGATGTAAAAATGAATGTGTCAGGAGACACATTTATCTTTTTTTTTTTTACTTAGCGTGTGTGTCTTGTAGACTTACATTTTCCCAGCTCAGTTAATAGAAATGCCTATTGAAAATTCCAGGAAAGCTGACTTCAGCATTGTACCCTATATGAATGGTGAGAAAAAGGAACAGAAAGGAGCACTCCTGGTAACCATTCTAGGTAGGCCATCTCTGATAGACCTTTATAATTTGTACTCAGCCTCCACTGTTCAGTTTTGCTATAAGACCATGATGTATTTGTCAATGGCAGCCATCAATCTGTGTAGGCTTGGATAGTACTAAGAGGAAGAAGAGAGGGACACCTGAAGACACTTGCATTCTTACAACAAGCAGATACCACAGAACATGACAAGAGACATTAGCAGCAATTAGGTTTTGCAGTCAAAGTAAAGCGAAGAAGCCATAGGCACTCCTGGGGGTCTGTAAGTTTTGCCATGGAAATTGAATAGGGTCTTATTGAAATGAATAAGAAGATAATACAGCTACCACATAACCTTCTTGTCTGAAAGTCTAGGAGAACAGTTATATGTTTGAAAGGCAGCGGAAAAGGATTGGTTTATAAAACAAGAAAAAATTGTATCAGTGCCAAGATAAAGAAATAATTCAGTTAAATATAAGTGACATGAAAGGTGACTGCAGAATGCGTTTCAAAAATCCCAAACCAACCAGGATGTATTAGTATATACCAAAAACTCCTAATATCGGTCAGGAAATTCCTCCAACCTAAGTGACAAAGAGCAGGTGATAAAAAACAAAAAACCCCCCAAACCAACCAGTATTGCAAAACAAAAACAATGAATCTAGTAAGCACAGGTGCAGGAGAAACCTGATGCAAAAAAGGAGGGAAAGCAACCACCTGCAAGTTCATTCTGATTCTGTTCTGAGGTCGTGTTGTTGATTGAAAAGAGGAAAACAAGAGTAGGGAGTTTCTGCTTGGGAAGCGGGAGATATTTTATTGATTTAAGAAAGATGTAAGTTTTACTGTGTGGGCCCCGTGCAAGATTGTAGCCATGGAAATCTGCATGTAAACAGCTATTTTGTTGTTGACCAGCAGGAAAGAAGAAATAACTTTTGAAGAAATATGTAAGACAGAGCTGTATCTTCAGCTGTATCTCAGGCTTTACCCTTAGCTATGATTCAGAAGAAAATGACAGCACCATATTTTGGATTGCTATTAGCATCCAAAATTAATACGTTTAACTTAAAAGAATTATTATTACAATGAAGAAATAGTACCTTTAACACTGTACTATTCAAACTTGCATTTAGCCTTGATTGTTATCAGTAGATAATGTCAGATGGGTCCAAAGGACGGGGGAAGTACACTATCTGTCCAAAAAACTTCAGAGATAATTCCAAGCAAAAGGTGCGTGGCTGGGACAAGTAGAGTAGCCCCTGGAAAAGGCAGTCCACAGAGACCCACCAGATCATCGAGTCCAACCATTCCTATCAAACACTAAACCTATATCCTGTTCTGCAGAACAGAAGGAATAATGAGAAGTGGATGGTAAGTTGCTTCCAAAAGAGGTGTTTTACCTTGCATGCACAATCTATGAATGGGGGCGTTTCCAGTAAAGACAACAAACTTGCAGCTGTACAGAGCTGTCAACTCACAGCCACCCACCTGTATATGTTCCTACTACAGAAATTTTACTTATGCATTGACCAACAATGCAAAAGTATTTTAGGTGAAAAGCTAAACAGAAGTGAACCAATGAATAAGATTTTTTCGTTTTCAGTGTCGGAAGTGGTTCTTACAAGTTCTCCCTTCACTCATCCCTTTTCAAAAATCTTTCAAAACCTGCTTTGGCTCATACTGGGCACAAATTCTAAAGCATACAGTTCCCTGGCAACATTGATTCAGAAACACCGCAGGCTTAGATGATGATCTCAATAGTACGGAAAGAACTTAAGTCACTCAGCAAAACCCAAATATTTAGAGGTACTCAAATCTCTTCATTATCTTCACTGTCATTTGTGTAAGATGAAGTTTGAGGATACAACAAATTGAGTGCCTTGATGAAGTTCTGATTGCAAGTGCAGACCTATGTGGAACCATGAAGAATATGTTAGCAAAGAAACGTGCATCCTTGAAGACTTTTATTTTCTCCTTTCATGTAGTTTCCAGAAAGATGAATGTTTTTGGCTTATCCATTAAGACAGCTGAAATGATCCCTTCTCCAGTTAAATGCTTCCCAGATGACAGCATCGTGACATGTGAATTGAAAAGTTGTTTGGCAGGTAGAATTTATTATATTTGGATTACACAGTGATGGTAGCAGATGGTAGTAGTCTGGCCAATTAAAGATGAGATACAGAATCAACAAGGAGTGGGGAGAAACAGCAGGTGATGACTACAAGTATCAGTGGAAGAATGATTCAGTTATGCTTGTTAAACCATTGCACGTTTTTGGATTGGGAAATCGCTGCTCAGACTAACGGTAGAGTTTTACTCAGTGGAGAGCCTGGAGAAAATGGAAAACAAGTGCAGGATATGCCATGGTTGAATGGCAAAGGAGGTTCTTCCTAATATATCCAGCTGCTACGGTATGACTGAGAGTAGCACTGAAGCACATGACTACTGATGTATTTCGACCTCAGCATGGAGAAGCCCATCAGTCAGTATTAGCTGTTAGCAGGCCACTTTTTGAGATGGCTGAGGATAAACAAAGCAAGGAACCTGAAGGTTTGACAGTAGCAGATATTGTAATGAATTAATTCTTCATCAAGTGTAGGATCCCATGCAAAGTGCACACAAACATAAGGGGAAAATTCTGTCAGGAATCTGCAATTTTGAAACTTTTCAGTCAAAGCTGAAGTTTAGCTGCATACCTCTGTAGAATAGTATAAAAGGGACTGGAATCAGCATATGTTATTAATTCTTATAGTGTACAGAAGTCCTTAAAAGTATTGTGTACCTCACTATTCCTTGCGTCTAATGATCTGCTTTACATCAAGCACACTGCATGGATCTGCAAGGACCATGATTCTCCTGATAGGAATCAAACAGATTTGGACTGCTTGGTTGATGCAGAAACTGTCCTAATTTGGAATAGCTCACATCTTTCTGAGGAAAAATTAGTGATAATCTCACGTAGGTTAAAAATGCTCAATGGCTTATAACTAGTGCAAAAGCTTTTCAGGGGAGTGGGTAGGTGGGGTGATACTGTCCCAGAGGGCTAGGAGAAATTAGAAGGTAAAAATCAATACTGAAGAAATTCAAAGATTTTACTGTTCAATGCTGACCTGAATAAACAGATTGGTGAAAAGGAAGCTTACAGATAGATCCCATGGTAAATTCAGAATTCAGCATTGTTCAGCCAATCCCCAAAGAGCACCTATATCAAATATATATATATATATATGTGTGTGTTGCCAAAAGAAAGTTGAAAAAACTATAGTAGCAGTACATACCCAATCAGGATAAAACTATCCAGGTGTGTCCCTCTGTCCCAGACAACCTATCAGTGTTAAAAGTAAAATCTGTCCCTTAAGGATATCCATGATACAGTTGAAAGGAAAATGAACAAAGAAGGAAAAGCTATAAGGGAGCTTGCAACATTGTATGAATATTTCCTGACATACGAATACTGTGATTGGAATATATCTGACCAACTATAGACATCTTAACTCTAATCTAGTCCACTGAGTAAGTAGCCTAGTAGTAATCAAAGGAAATGTCCTAATCAGTAAATCAAAGAGTAAGTTACCTTAGCTTAAAGAAGACAGTAAACATAGGTCAGATGAATCAAACTCTGAACATACCTACTTTTTTCCACTAACTCTAAAGGGTGATAAATTCAGATATGAACATCTACATGGTATTCAGATCTGAAGTCAGCTGAGATTAATCCAGCCTGAGTAAATCCTGGTACTATTGTCATTTGGGCTTATTATGAGTCTTAAAGAACATCACTATCAAGGATTCCATCAATATATGTGCAGAGCTGATACAGCTTGTGGTGAAATGAAATTAATCCAAGCGTAAAAGAGGTGGTACGTCTTGAATAAATCTTTAAAAGTGATTAAGCACTTTCCTGGGATATACAGCTGAAATAAGAACCACCATCCAAAATACAGAGCATATGCAAGGTCAGTTAGGAATCTATGTGGGTGAGCAGGTTTGACTGACATCTGAATGGAAGTGCAGAAGAACTAGTGGTGTTGGAGAAGTTGTGTGAGAGTGAGAGAAGGAATGGGAAGCAGTGCACAAATACACACACAAGTCACACATAGACATCAGCAGGAACAGTGACAGCAAAATGTTGAGAAAGCTGAGAGCTTCTGCGTGGAGTATTTGGAGTAAGTCCTAGAGGAAAACTATCTTCATATTTGATTTGTTCAGTGAAACAGGATTTTCTGCACCTTTTTTATGAAGCAAAACAAAGAAATACGTGACTTAGATCATCATTTCCTGTCCTCTTGCCCCTTCTCACTTGGCATATAAAAATTAATATGAATCCTCTATTTTGTTTAAATTTTCAGGCAGAAGACATTATAATACAGACTGAGGATGTTGTGCCTTTGAAAAACATGGGATGTTTTTCTTCTGTGCATACATTGTTATATACATAGCAGAAAGATTCTGGATGTAAGAAAATGCATGGCCTAATTCTTACTACCACTGAAAGTAAGGTATGAGCTTGAAAACGAAAGCTGTCAGGAGCTACCAATGCATAGTATCTTTGGGAGTACTGTGAATTTGGTCTAGGCCAATTCTCCACAGCCAACTCTCCATGGGACAAGTCTCACCAGCCAACACTCCACTGGCAGAACTGTATGTGGAGAGCCTATAACCATAACTGTAACCCTAACCCTTCTCAAGAATAGTTATCCCCGCAGAGAGCTGACCATGGAGAGTTGTCCCACGGAGAGTTGGTTGCTGTGGAGAGTTGGCCGCCATGGAGAGTTGGCCACGAAGAGATGTCCCTTTCAACCATAAATCACTTGAGGCTTTCTAGAGTGGTGTGAACATCTCATACCGCTTATGGCAGTAGTGTTCAGAAAATAACTAAGTATTATCTTTTAATCCACTTGGAATATCAATAACATTGGCATAGAAGCAAACTAGCACCACTTCTGCCAACTGGTTCCATGGAACAGACAAACTGGCTATTTAGTTTGCTCTGGCATAAAGCCTGGCAATTCTTAGGTGATGGTGAGCAATAAGATTAGCTCTTTTACAGGATGCACCACAAAGTGTGGAAATACAAGTAGTTTTTTACAAAACATTAAAACTGTATATGGACCCCAGTCATTTCTGGGTTTTTTTTAAGTTCTCTCTGTTGAACAGTGTGACTGAGTTCTTCAAGTGCAAGAAAGGAGCATGGCATAGATTTTGAGTTAGAGAGCATAGAGTCAAGTCGAAGGTTGTGAAATTCCAGCCAAAAACACAAATAGGAGAATCTTTGAGTATTTTTTATTTGGGGAGAGAGGTAATTTTTTAGGTGTTCTGTTTGAATCAGAGTATAATCAAACATACTTTTCTTGACTATCCTATATTTTTATCCAGTTTCACTGTGAGTACTTGAGTAAATGTCTTCTAATAATCACTAAGAGGAATATATATTTCTCATATTCATTAGAGGCAGTACAATTTTGGCGTCCTTGCAAGTGTATTATTGATCGCGTCAAAGAATATGCTTCCATCACTGGTACTGTAATTTCAATGACAGTACATCTCAGAAACAGATTTAGCTGATGCTTTTTAGCTCTGCTTTATTTGAATATACATTTTTTCATGTTCTGCTTTGTAATGCATTTGCAAGGACAGAACCACTCAAGCCATTCTTAAAATGAAGATGACTGCTGGAAAATGCAAAAACCTTGGTGTACAGTTTAGTATGTCAAGTTAATCTGGATGCCATGTTACAGTCAAAAAATATATATCTCAGAGCACACTCAGTATAACATCTAAACAGAGAGGATCAGAGGTAGTTATGTATCTTCATAATGTAACGGTATGTTCCTTAATTTTGTTTTTATATTTACATTCTGTCTCCATAAAATGAAAACCAGCTTAGAAACATAGCTTAAACATTGGAAGTGCTTTACTGATTTACATTTTTTTACGGCTGTTGCAGTAGGTCGTAATAGCCACATACTTCAGCTAGTATAAATTAGCATGGCTTTATCAAACCAAGCCAATTTATAAGACGAATAAGACAAACTGTCTTTAAATCAACAATGAATATTTTGCATTTGGTTTATTTTTATTTTATATTTAAGTTTTGTGCTTAATTGTCTTTGTTTCTCTTTTGCTGTCTGATGCTGCTCAGACACTGTTGCTTTCAAATGAATGGAACTATTTAAGTTAATAAAGACACAGCTGGCACTGTGTAGATTCGGTGCTACTAAGCTATGCATAGATTTAAGTGATTTGTGACACTAAAGGCATCCTGCACCTTATTTGATTTAACCATCAGAAGAATTAAATAAGGAGGGGCCTGTGCATGGTATCAGTTCTTGTGGGAAAATATGCTTCAGTGACTTACTGGCACTGGGGTTGGAATGTGGCATTTAAAAGTACCTTTTTACAGTGGGAAAGAATTTGGTCAAGAATAAACAGTCTGACCTTGTTAAATGGACCAAAGTCTGTCTGTAACCTAGTTCCAGACAACTAGTCTGTGAAAAAAAAAAAAATCAGTTTATAAAAAATGAAGCTATATTTTCTAGAGAAATAATTATGTAGCTGGAACAGAGTGAAAATTACTGTTATTCAACTATGGACTTCCCTGTTTTGTGGGAAGTTGGCTAGGAGCTTTAAGCATGGTTTGAACTGTTACTTCAGAGTTCATTAATCCAGACAGTGCCATACACTGTAGCCAGATGAATTCAAGTCATATATAGGACAAGTGAGTAATTTTCAACAGAAATCAAAACCATTTGTATTACCATCAATATCCAAAAATGTAAAAATCATGAGTTTGTAGTAAAATTGAATTTATGGTATGAGCTAAATTTTAAACACAAAGCTTGGCATCTCCAGGCATAGTCACTTGAGTAGCAAGGATCTTTTGATGCAAAGAAGAAAACAAGTATAGCAGGAAATAACTCCATTTTGCTTTTAGCTTCAAATTTTGCTGAAGGTGAACTGGCACACTACTGTTGAATCTCTGGGGTAAGAAATCCTAGCTTCAATGTAGTCAATGGAAAACATCCCTGTAACTTTATTGTGGCTAGGATCTCACTCCAGTTTTTAATATTGTATTTGAAAAATACAGACACTTTCTCTGAACAAATATTCAAGCTGCTTTGGAGGAGTGAAGTATACATGGAACAACAATGACCTTCAGGAATGGTATTGACTTAAGTGCCTATCCAGTACTCAGGCTTTGGCCACAGAATTCCCACAGGTACTTTGTAGAATACAGCCTCTTTTTTTTTCCCCTAGTGTTAACACAACAGTGTCAAAATAACATTAAACTTCTCAAACCCTTGCAGGTGATCCATTTTTTAGTTCAAAAGTGAGTGAAAAATCTTGCAGCGGTTCAAGAATATCAAGTAACACTGAAAAGACATGTTGAATGATACTTGAAATACATATTTATAAACTACAGTAGGTAGTTGAGATCCAGTAATGCAACAGTAATTTCTGCATAAAATGAAAATAACTGCTGATAACTGCAGTTATCAGCAAAACTACTAAATAGTAACATTTCCATGTTATAAAATTAAATTTGAGGTAGGCAGTAATAGATGCAACTGTTTTAAAAGCGGCATTGGAAAACAAGTGGTCAAAGAAAAAGAAAAATATGTTTGCATCAGGTAAGTTCAGATTGAAAATTAGAAAGCATGTACATTAGTTTTTGACAAGTTTGGATGTACCAGAAAAGAAGAAAGCCTATTTCAATGTAAACACTGTTTGCAGATTTTTATAGTAAATGTAAACATCTTCTGAGCTTAAGCCTGAGTTTTCTGAATTCTGTCTTGCTCTACTTTGTGTTTACAACATCGGCTATATATTTACCCTGAAGAGATTTCTTGAGGCCCAAAAGGGGGTGGAGTTTCCACCCTGCTGTGAGGAGGCTCTGTACATATTCTGTGTAAAGTCACATTCTACGAATTGACTGCTGCACTGCGCCACTATCAAACCATCAGTATCTGAAGATGGGAATTGGATGCTGCTAACTCTGAATGTATGCACAAATTTATCCTGTTCTGTCGTTTTGGACGTTACCACTAATTCACAGAAAGCAAGGACAGAAAGTACAGCTGTTCTTAGAATTTACAAATGATGATACTTTTTTCCCCAAACTTTTATTTTTTTATTTTTTTTCACTTCACGTATACTTGGTCTCTTTTCCTTTCTGTTCTGACTGATGTTTGTCATCCTGATCTGTGTGATATCTCTAGCCCTCCCCTTTTTAAAGAAACTTTATTATCAAGAATGGATTTACCAGGAAGGGTTTAAGGAACTATTATTTACCCTTCTTTGCATCATTATTCTGCAGGATAGTGTGCGAACACCAGGTTATCCAAGAGGAGAACTATGCTTACACAGAACTTACTTTTCCTGTAGTTGATACACAGCAAATGAAATCTGACCCTCACATTGTTTTAGCAAGTAAAGTACAAAAGTCTTTCAAAAACTCTTAGATTCATACCAAAGTGAGAAAGCTATTAGACTGACTAGAAATAAAAATGTTCATGATAAGTGGGTACTAATTCTTATTTATCTTGGGTATTCAGTGTCACTGTGGGTGTTGTGTTACCGTTCCTTTTGGGTACTCCAATAGTACGATTTTTCTTATTTATTTTTCACAAAGGATAACAGAATTGTTTAGCTAGGAAAAGACCTGTTAAGATCATCAAGTCTATCTGTAAAGCTAACACTGCCAAGAAAAAAAAGATTTTTTTTAATGTGAAAACTATAAACATCTTCCCATATCATAGACATGTACAATCACAAATATGCAAAGTACCTGAAGCTTTTTAAGTCATACTAAAAATCAAAGAGATTTGTTTTTTCCTCTTTACCTTCAGTAACATCACAAGCAGTGGTAGTAGGCTACAGTACACAGATAACTAGTACGGAGGTGTTTTATACTTTATCCTGAAGAACAGCTGAAGGTGAAGGAAACCATGTATTTTTTATTTAGTATGCATTGATAAAGGCTCTCTGTTCTTTTGCTGCTTCCTATGAAATTGAAGTGAGGTAAGATTTCAATACAGTTGATACCCTAGTCTTTATTTTTCAGTGTTGCTAGTCAAATCATCATGGCAGAGAAGCTTTCATGTTGTACCTTGAGAAGATGTTCACATTGTTTACATTAGGTTAATAACATGAATAAGTCAATAGATGGTAACTGTAATTAGCCTCAAAAGTCTGAAAAGACAGCATGAGTATTGATCAGAGAATCATATCTGTTGGATCTAACATTTTGTTCTGAGGATTCCCTACATGTCCTTTAGGGTCTGAAACACATTCAGAGGTGTAACTGCAAACCTCTCAAATAATTCCTAGTGAAACACATGCTAAAATGGAAAATAGATGCCCCTTAATCTTGAATGAACACGCTCCAGAGCCTCAGCATCCTTCTTGTGGTGAGGGGCCCAGAACTGAACACAGTATTCGAGGAGCGGTCTCACCAGTGCCGAGTACAGAGGGAGAATAACCTCCCTGGACCTGCTGGTCACACTGTTTCTGATACAAGCCAGGATGCCATTGGCCTTCTTGGCCACCTGGGCACACTGCTGGCTCATGTTCCGTTGGCTGTCAACCAACACCCCCAGGTCCCTCTCCTCCAGGCATATTTCCAGCCAGACTTCTCCTAGTCTGTAGCACTGCACAGGGTTGTTGTGCCCCAAGTGCAGGACCCGGCATTTGGCCTTGTTAAACCTCATGCCATTGGACTCAGCCCAGCTGTCCAGCCTGTTCAGATCCCTTTGCAGAGCCTCCCTACCCTCCAGCAGATCGACACTTCCACCCAGCTTAGTGTCATCTGCAAACTTGCTAAGGGTGCACTCGATGCCTTCATCCAGGTCATTGATAAAGACATTGAACAGGGCTGGACCCAGCACTGAGCCCTGGGGAACACCAGTTGTAACTGGCCTCCAGCTGGATTTAACGTCAGGCTTAACATTAGGAAAAAATTTTTCACAGAAGGGGTCATTGGGCACTGGAACAAGCTGCCCAGGAAGGTGGTTGAGTCACCTTCCCTGGAGGTGTTTAAGGCACGGGTGGACGAGGCACTGAGGGGCATGGTTTAGTATTTGATAGGAATGGTTGGAGTCGATGATCCGGTGGGTCTTTTCCAACCTGGTGATTCTGTGATTGCTCAGGGTATTCTCAGGAGTTAGTATGTATATATAAGAACCTTGTCCAGGTGAGGAGTTCAGCAGAACTCCTCATGCATGCTTCCTCCACAATCTTCAGGAAATCTCTCATTGCATGACATGTATAGGTATACATATGGCATTGGGACAGTGTTTACACTGTAAAAGGATCCTGTATTTGGTCATTGGAACTGAGTATGGTTGGCTATATATTGAGGGAAGTCATAGGAATGTTCTGTCAGGCTAAGCTCATTTGGAGAAACTATGGAGTTATGTTCTGATATCAGGAAAGAACGTCTCTACAATTAAGCCTTTGCTGTCGTAATTCCCTCAGCAGAAATGATTCATTTTGAGACTCCTTCATCATGGAACAGAGCATCGTTGTGTAAGAGCTGTGGAAATTTCAATCAAGATAAATTTAAATCTTCTCTCATAGCCTTTTTTGAAGACATTATATGTTTATGGCCCAGCATTAAATGACCCCACTATGATAAATTCCTAGTTAATATGTTAATTCATCCTATTAGTCAACATAATTATTTTAATGAAGGACTTAAACAATATCTCCTGTTCCTTAGAGGAGAGAAGATTTTCTTGTGTGGGTGTATTACTCTCCTTTGATGTTTGTAAGCATCCTTGAGTAGTCATGCATATCGTTCTTCATTCTCAGGGTTCTATCCTCTCAGGAATGACATTTAAATCAACTTAAATTCAATTACTGAGTTTTTACATTAGTGTTTGAGCTTATTTAGTCAGGAAGTGAAAATGGGGATGAAGTCTGGAATTGGAGGAGCTTGACCTCTGTTGCATAGTTAAGAACTTGTCTTAAGTATACTGTTATAATTTTTAAATTTGTACTGTTCTGCCTAGAATGCAACTCATCCTACCTCATTCTTTCAATTCTTGTTAGCACAGTTCCTGACATCTTTGTTTCTCTCAGATATTGCATATTTAATGGCACATCCGTAGCATTCTGTGTAAATAGAAGGAGCTTGGAGAAAAGAGAGGAAAAAGAAAGCAAGGAGGCCTAAAAAGACCAGGACGGTCATTACATTGACAGGGAAAATGAGGCCATACCAAATACAATGAAGAAGATGTTTTTGTTTGGGTTTTTTGTTGGTTTGGTTGTTTGGTTTTTTTTTAATTTCTTGTTGCTGTAGGCCAAGTAGTGTTTGAATTCACTTTTTTTTGCAGTTGCTGCTTTGCTTTCTAGACAGAAGATGCTACTTTTTTTATAAGCAAGCAGTTTAATTTGTCACATAGCTGAAATTCTTTCCTAGTGAATATTTGAAATATTATACCCTGAATTTGCAATTAATATTACAAATGACATTGGTTCTTTTCTATTCTTTGCTAAAGGTGCTTCAGAGGCAGAATCATTCCAACTCAATTTTTGAAACTAAGTAAAAGATATTACAGAACCTTTTTAAAAGTCTTGCTCTCATATAAGACATCCTGACTTGTTACATTATCTTTATGCTCATCTGGCCACAACAGACAACCTCTTAAGCTACTTTCCTTTCCTATGATGTGTTGGTCCATGAACTAATCAAAACCACTAACAACTACGTTGATTGCTTGCAGACTTGATGTGACAGTATACCTATTTAATAAAAGAAAAATGAGTGAAGTTTAGTATGATTTCCTCAATTGTCATAGAAACCACTCCCATCTTATACAGGATACCTAACTGCTTGTGGGTCCCCATCATTTAATATGGTAAGTGGCTTTCTATGAGTCCTTAGTGTCCTCATTGCCTGTGGAAACTGCAATCAAAATCAGCCAACAAGGACTTAAATGCTGTGACTATCTTAGCTCTATCTACTTAAATTAACATGCTGCT
This sequence comes from Phaenicophaeus curvirostris, assembly GCF_032191515.1. Classification (NCBI taxonomy): domain Eukaryota; kingdom Metazoa; phylum Chordata; class Aves; order Cuculiformes; family Cuculidae; genus Phaenicophaeus; species Phaenicophaeus curvirostris. Next base: position 25,272,505 of record NC_091397.1, on the reverse strand, counting down.
ACCACTGGATTCCTTTGAATGGGCTGCAGCCATGAAGAGATAAAACTACCCACTTGGGTATCAGGGCCCCAGTTCAGTGTGCTGAAAGCAACTCATATGGTGGGACCTTAAAGGATCAGATGCTTCCCTGGCAGTGAAATACACCGTCTGAGTTGCGGAGAGCAAACTTTTGCATCATGTTAGCCAGTTCAGCACTGGTCTATTCTCAGCTTGAAAAAAAATGGCCCTGTATTCCAGAAAAGCATAACTGACAATGCGCCGCTTCTGCCCCTAAGCCTGCACAGCCAAAATCCCAGCTGACATAGTATTTTGAGTTTTATGCTGACCTTAGTATGAAAGGGAACTTCAATTAGATGTCTTTTGTGTTTCCAAATATAGAAGAATGGCTTTGTGTTTAATGGATTACCCTACTGATTAAGACAAGGAAGCAGATGCTGCAAGGGCATATAGAAGGAAATAATTTAATTTCTCCCGTTCTGTTGTAATTCGGAATCTTTTCCATGTAACAGAGCAATTAATACATAAATTGAAAGCCCATTAACCTACTAGGACCATGAGAATTTCCCAACAGACAAAGGTACTGGTACCTATGTAAAATGAAATTCCCAGCACCTTCCATGTCCCAAAAAGCAAATAGAAAGGATGAGGGAGGGAAGAGAATCATGAAGGGAAGTCTTTTTATTTTCTCCTTTTCACATGAAGGTTTATAATTAAAGGGGAAAGTAAATTAATTACATGAATATTAAAAGGTTACTCTTCTATTCTAACATTTGGTCACAAGTTGTCTAATGAAAAGGAATGCAGGCTGGAGGGCTGCCATGCCTTTGCTTCTTTCTGCAGAGGGCCACAGGCTGAAGCCATGATTGTGCGTGACAGATTCTGGGAACAATGAGCCTGCGCACAGATCATCCAGATGGAGCATGCTTTTCTAAATTACACCAACAACAGGGTGGCCCACAGGCAAACAAAATAGTTAAACAATACATAATAAAGTTTTTATTTGGTATTTCCTGTGAGTCTCTGCCAGTTGCCAGGGAGTGTACTGTATTTTTCTTTTGCTGTATTAATTGTTGACCACAACTGGCAAAGACCCAAACTAGCAGGGACAGATAAGGGGGGAAAATGGCATCTGGACACTAAAGCCTCAAGTGTACTGGGAAAAAAAGCACAAAAAATTACAGCATATATCTGGAATTTTCCAACTAACGATGTGCGGATGTGGTAGCGCTAGGGAAAAAGAGCCAAACTGAGCCTGCTTTGTTCACTAAGAGAGGCCCCCCTGTAACATTCCTTTTAGCTGTGCATATTTTGGCTTCAGTTGTGCAGTTTTAACTATATACTGTGTATGGAGCAGTTCAGTTGTTGCTGCGTGAATCTAATGATTTTGTTACAAGAAATAAAATTATCTCAATACATATGCATTTTTGTTGTTGTGAGGTGTTTAAACAGATGGGTGTTTTTTAAATCTTAAATTATAGGTGTTAAGTTTTAAGAGGAAAGAGGGAGAAAAATTCATTAAATACAACCCATCACAGCAACAGCTGCAAGGAGGAGACCCTCAGCAGCAGTGAATGCTGCCTTTTTAAACTCATCAATTAAATCAGTTATCTGGTTTAGGGAGAAGCCCACAACATAGCATTAACTCTTGGATAAAAACAGGAGGCTGAATAAACATGCTAGTTTGCCACTGTTTTTCTATTTTCTTTCTTTTTATAAACAGTTAAGATATTGGCATCTTTTTAAGGAAGTTTTATACTCCTGGTTTACTATATGCGATGTAGTAAGTGGTTTTGCTACTACTACTACACAGCAAAGAGAAGAGACAGGAACAGGTTACTATTGTTTTCTTCTACAGGTAAAAACTGTAAAACTTGCAGATAAGAGGCAAGCTCTCCAAAGAAGGTAGAAGCTGGCATGAAAACTGTCAATATATATAGAGAAGAAAACCAACTGCGCTAGGCAGTGGCAGGGTTGCAGCTATAGCAGGTCTGTAGTTCAAGCGATGAGGAAAAAAATATTGTTAATTAAATTGTCATATGTTTCTATGGCATTTTTGGATGTACTTGAACCATCTTCCAGTGACCAGAGGCCCTTTTGCCACAGGCTTGTTTTCTCTTCCAAACTTACATGTTCTTTCTGGCATTAAGTACTTTGGGTTTTTTTTGTTTGTGTTTTTGGTTTTAGGGCAGACTTTATTCATGATTGGTTTTAGCTGCAAAATATGGAAGTTGTCTGTTCCATTATTTCTTTGTACTTGTGCAGTTGTCTTCTGTAAGAAAAGAAAAATATATAATAAAAGTGGAATTTCTTCACTTGGCATTATATTCATACACACAGTGTTTATCAGCAGGGCTGAACCTATGGGTTAGTCACATAGATTTCTTGAACTTGAGCTAGTAGAATATCTGGCTGTGGTGGATGGCTGTCGTAAGTAGCTGATTAAACTAGGAAAAGACAGGATGCGTTACCAGTGGATTTCTCAGATTCCCATTCGTCTTCCGACATGTAACTATTGCTATTCCTTCCCCTCAAACCTCTATTCCTACCTCTTCTCCAGCACAGTCCCCTCTCTCTACTAAATCTAGCTCCCATCCCAAATCCTTTGTGAAGTCTGCCCTCCTGCTGGACTCTAGACATGCCCCTCACCAACTTCACAGTCCCCACTGCTTTCTGCTTCGGGCCTTCCTCAGCAGTCCCCATCTCCTTGAAAAGTTTTTGTCTGATTCCAGTCTCATGTGCCCTACTGGTCATTTTTTCCTTCTTTCCTCCAAAGCTCATAATCTTCTTTCTTAGGCAGTGTCAGCCACCCCAACCCTCTACACATGCTCCTACTCCCCATTGTTCTTCAACCCAACAAGGGGATGTCTTAATCCAGCTTTCATACTGTCTTCCACCACTGTGTCCAGGTATTTTCTTCTTTGTAGCTGAGTCTGATAGGTCCTCTTCAAACATGGGATAGACCATTTATAGTGTAACAGGCTTTCTGCACTCAGTCAAAAGCTTGAGGTGCTGTAATGTCTCACTGGGGCCCCTGGAGCTAGTCTGAAGCCTGCTTGTTGAAAACAAACCTTCCGAATGTGCCATGATTATACGCTAATATAAATCCTTACTGAGCACCTGCTTGTTTTCTGATTTATTACTTGGCCAGATTTGTAGCCAGGTTTTACAAGGACAATTATAGGCACCTACTTGACATAGAAGTCAGGTTCCACAGCCCTTGCTCCAAAGTATGAGGGCACCAGAACTTCTCAAAAAGAAGATCACCAGAATTTTAACATGGAGAAACCATGTATTTTTTCCTAACCTCACTCATGGAAACCACTGAACGACTTCAAACTAAATAATCCCTTAAAACTAAGTATATTTCAGAGAGATCCAGCATGGAAAATATTATTGTAATAAGTGAAATTTTGATTAATTTAAAAACTGCTGAAAACAGGGTGTTACACGGATAACCAGTAATAGGCCATGCTAGAAGCTTGTATGTATTATATACATGCTGCTTCTGATGCTTGTCCCCTACCAGAAGGAATCTGGAGAGTTTTGAGAGAGTTTTGAAGGACTGTCTCCATTTCTCTCAGTAAAAGCAGTTTTACTAACGTGTGTGCTGTTTCATATGCATGGATCCCTTCCTCAAACCCTTATAACCAACCATTCTGTATCCTACCAGATGTGGAAACTGATTCTTATTCCCTTTAAAGATTCTCTACACATTTCCAATCCCTAATGGCATCTATAAATGTAATTTATTCAGTTAGGGGCATCATTTGGGAACAAGCTGTCATAGTGGTATAAAAACACTAGATGAAGGAAAGGGTAAAATGAAGTCTATGGTAGAGATGAATCTGGCTAGCAACTGATCACTGACAGGTGTGAGACTCCTTAATTCCCATTGAAGTCAATGAAGGTCAAGAGCGGGTCTATGCTTACCTGCATATATGCGTATATACCAGTACATAAATGTACTGGTACCAAAATTCCTTTCCACATTACAGATTTGTCTTTTTCTCTCATGAAAATAAAAAAAAAATCATATATTTGCAACCTAATGAGCTACTGTTCAGCCCAGGGAGGTGGTTGAGTCACCTTCCCTGGAGGTGTTTAAGGGACGGGTGGACGAGGTGCTGAGGGGCATGGTTTAGTGATTGATAGGAATGGTTGGACTCAATGATCCGGTAGGTCTTTTCTGACCTGGTGATTCTATGATTCTATGATTCCATTCATCATAAAATATTTAAAACCACTGGAAGTCACATTAATTATAACAGGCTTCCTTTCCTGTAAGTACACTAGTTCCTTCTTCAGTCAAGGACAAGGCAAGTGTTCTAAACTTTGAAAAAGAAGCTGATATATAGATTTTTTTTATTATGGAAGTAGTGACTATTCTACTTAGTACTTGCCTGAGATGTAATTGCTTAAAATTATGTTTGTGCCTCGGGTGTACAACATTTTCCAGTCAGCTCATTCATCCCAGGTCCTAGAGACAGGAATGGCAGGATGGCTTAGAGAAGTGATCAGCAGTACTCTACATTATTTTTCAGCCTGAGGATTGCACCCTAGAATTGTTTTAATAAATGCTGTGAGTCTCCACATAATTGATACCCAGGCATTTTGTGAGACTAACACTTCAGTTATTCAGAAGGAGCACTAGAGGCCTCTCTTATTGTTGCTGATAACACCTTTACTGTAACTGAAATGATTTAGAATCTGTTCTGTTTTTTCATTGTGCTCTTCTGCTTTCCTTCTGCTGGATTATGCTAATGGGTTATTTTAGTCTTATTTCAAACAAGTTTCATTTTCAGATTTTCCTGCAGTAGCCCAAAACAAAACAAAGTTTATCTGGTGTTTAAAGATGCTTTGTAAATAATAAAAAAAACTTAAGGAGGGGTCAGTTAGACCCACAATTTGCAAAAGGTTCATATTACAAAAACTAACTTGGTCTAAATTCAGCCTGAGAGTATCCTTCTAAAAACAAGCATACTGTTAGCTCTTAAAAACACTTAGTTTCTGATCCCATAATCATTAATGATTTTAAACAGAAGTAACATAATCTCATTATATTAACAAAAAAGACAAACGTTCTAAACTAGATGTGTTCTTTGTTGGCTTTCATAAAAAAAATCCTTTTCCTTGCAGACTGCCACTGTCATAGAATATATTAGTAGTACTTATTGCATAGAATTGTATAGAGTCCAGAAAACAGTTATTTCTGGTTTCTTGTTTCTAAACCTAGTTTTAAAATACTAACAGTTAAAACCATGGCTAGATCTAAATATAAATGATTCCATTGTGTGAAGATGTCCCTCTAATCACCCAGAGCTTCCACTGAAATCAGTACAAATTACATACGTATTTGGAGTTAGGTTGGAGCTTTTTATGAGGTGTCCAGTTGGCTTTTTTAACACAGCCTCTTATCATTAGTCTTTTCATGCATGATGGTTTTTTGCCTCATAGAATAGATGAGGTCCTATCAGCTTGTTCTGAACCCTCTGTACCTTAGGTTCAGAGCTTTTGACCATACAGCAACTTGAGGATTGTTTATCTGTGTCAGTCCCAGAGCTGCTGGCACTTGGGCTCGGTTTCGCTGCAGAAACTGTAGCTTCTAGCACTGCTTCTCTCATCTCTCCTCCTCAGCATCCATGGAGCCACCCTTTGAAGGATTTCCTGACTGCATGAGGCTGTTATTTACAGGACTTCCTCTAAAAGTTCATGTAGGGGGATAGGATGTTGCTGTCCCTGTGTGGCTGTTAATACTGTGAAAGTTTTCTGGAGGTGGCAGACATTCTTATTCACTTGCAGGGAATATATAGGGAGATTTTTGCATGGAGTGGTTGTTTCTGAGAACAGATCTTTGTCTAATCATGGTGATGACAGGGAAGCACATGCAGACTATGAAACTGATTATTCCAAGGTCAAATACGATTGTGTTATAAGAGTTCTTGCATCCCTCTCTGAGACCATTAGAACATTTAGATCAGTTCTTGAATATTAGTTCCCATTTGCTTTATTCTCCCTATTGAAGGATGGATTACATATTGCAATAAACATTTTATAAGGACTTTTTTGTGTGTCCATTTTTACCATTTTAATAAGGACTCTTTCTGAACAGTTAAGATCCATGAGTGATTCACAGAGAAGCAAATGGGATGTGACACAGGAAACCTGAACATTTTATTTTTCATTCTCGGGCAGGAGAGAGGCAAAACCTTTTAAAGTAGTGGATCTCCATTCCACACCAGGTGCTCCGTTGTAGTGCATTTCCATTGCACCAAGAGCGGTTCAGCCTGTCTTCGATTTTAAGTATCATTCCCCTCCCAAGGAGACCCCAGGAGGAGGTGTTGTCACTACCAGCAAACAACACTGCTAGTGATCTGTCAGAGAGAACTAAAAGGTACCCCTGTAAATATGATGTTTCCTTCTCATCTGGAGCCTGAGTCACTCATGTTTCACAACGCCTGTGCCTGTAAGCTGTGAACATATACTTTGCAACATGCAGAACACAGCTAAACCCAGTTCTAGACTATTAAACATAGGTCTCAATGCCACAGCTCCAACAGCAGATGCAGAGTATACATGTTAGTTCACACTCCTTTAACCACTGCTGAAATCAGAGTCTGTCAAACAGATGCCTGGAAGTGAATTTAGACTCTCAGAGGAAGTGTTTCCTCTTTAAGGCTTCTGTGCACACAGCCTGCAAGGGGTTAACAAGGCAGCTACTTAGAAAACCGAGGCAGAAGGTCATTGGCGGCAACTGCAAAGACTCCTACAGCCTGCCATGGAGAGCCTTTCACCCGGTATTTCCCACCCAGGGAATTGTAAACATTGGCTCGCAGCCATGGAGTGCTACAGAACTTCTCTTTACTTTCAGCACATACATTTATATGTCTTAATGGAAACTGAAGCACGACAAGTTATTCCTGCATGTCCAGAAGGAGAGAGGGAGCTTCTGTTAAAGTTGTAGAGATGAGAGAAAGAGCCATTACTCCCACTGGAATTTGGAAACATAGAGATATGCTTGTTTAGTGGTACTTTACATGTAACATAGCTGCTGTTCTCAGGCAAACTTTCTCAACTCACAGGAATGTGTAGAATGCTGTCACTTAATCAGAATCCAGAGGAGCTCTTTTATCTGCCGTTTGTTCGTAACTAGCAATATTGTTCTTATCGCTTTGTCCCTTAGCCTGATGCAGTGCCCTTAGACATGAGAACTTGTAACATGCAAGCACTCATTGCCTTGAACGTTCCTGGTTGTATTGTCTAAAGCTGTTATCTCTTTAGTTTAAATAAGATGCTTTGTATCAATTTTGAGAGAGATGAGTCACCTGCAGAAGTCTTTTCTACAACATCATTTCCACAAATAGAATATCTTATATTTATATAAGTCTATAACCACACTGGAATAGTCTTCGGTGATTCAGATCTTTTTCATTCGATTAATACAATATGTAATCTGTTATTAATTCCGCTTGGAATCTGGCTTTGTGAAAATAACCTAAGTTAATCATTGCAAGCTTTAAACTTAAAAATGGAAAATAAAGCCTAGCAAGGTCTAGTATTGGACCAACTGTACCATTCTGGTTTTCTGCTAAATTTTCTGATACTTGCTATCTGTGTAGAAAAATCCTGTAGCATTTATAAGTGGAGGAAATTTTCTTTTGGGTTCTTTAAAAATCTTGGTCTTCACTTTGTGAATCCAAAGTTTTGGCTTGTAAGTAGTGTATCAAGTAGCAAGGGAGAGGATATTGCATCTTTCTCCACAGAATAAAACAGAGTGCCATCTTCTAGAGTTTTTATGAGTCCCCATCCATTGCAGTCAGAGAGATGGAATAGAATCTGACTAGATCCAAAGTAGACTCCAGCCTTGTTAATGTAATTAATGCCCGCCTTTATTTTTATTCCATGATGGTCTAATTTAAAAGGCATACACATTCCAAAGAGCAGTATCCCGAAACTCGGCTCCTCATCCCTTCCAGCTGATTGTTCTTAAGCACTCAGCTACTTTCAGACACAGTCTTGCCCCATGACTCATAAACTCCTGGCAGAAGAGTGACTTGGCTTCAGAAGGACAAGAAAAGAGCTGTCACCCAAAAAGCTCCTAGCCTAGTGGTCAAATAATTTGCTTGGATGTAGGAGGTGCCAATTATGTCCCCTTCAGGCTGAGTTTCCACTTTGATATTAACATAATAACATCTGTGCAAGATGTTAATGTGGATGTAAACACACATTGCTTCCACCACCTGTCTTAGCTACAGACTCCACCAGCAAGAACTCCATATGGACGCCTGTTGAGAACATCCAGGTATCTGTCTGCCTAAATATACATCACAAGCAGTAGAGCTTCCGCTGAATCCAGATGCTTGTTTCTCCAGCACAGGCTTTTCTAATGTATGTGACCACAGACACTTTCAGACTAAGAGGCATCTGATGAGTAAAGATGCCTACAAAGCGCATAGCCTTGAAAAGTCAGTAGATTACACCTGGCATTTTACTGGTATTAAACTCACAAAGCTATTTAAACGGAAGATTCAGACAGCCTGAGGACTCCCTTTAGTCTTTTTGTCCTTTCTATCCAGTCCTTGGTTTTGCCATAAAATTACATATATTCAGTAGGCCCTTGTCTTGCTGATATTGACTTCAAAACTCAACTGATTTCTAATGAGCTGTGGTATGTTTAAAGATGTATAAACACATACTCTTATTCATATATTGCATCGGTATATAGAAAGTTCAACTTTTCCTTTTTTTTTCTAGAAATCTGTATGTTTCCAAACCTCTTTTCTCATCTATTTTCAGAAATAAAGATCTTTCATGAGGGTTTTGTTTCCCAAATGTAATTTCAAGGGCTCCTTGAAAGGCATTTTATAGGAGTTTCATCTCTATGGCATCTTTTACATTTTAACTTACTTCAGTTTAAAGCCATACATTTATTTAAAGCCATATTAAAATCTACTGCATTCAGTTTCAAATGTAGAACAGATGTGCAGTGTTTGGAGTCGCCTAAATTCTTTATGGCGTAGGTATAGGAAGGTCCAGCATCATTTCAGCCATCGTGGTGATAATAGTATTGATGTTTGCACCTTGTCAAGTAGTGAGGACAGGTACATCCCACAAGGAGCTTCTGCTGCAAAGAAGCTTCTTTATTTGCAAGCCTGGGTTCCCTCTGGATTTTGCTGTAATATAGTAGGCTTAACTGTAAGCTATTGCTTCACGCGAGCGTCACTGACAAATTTTGCTCCACCAGTAGTTTTATTATATATACTATGCTAGGCTGTCAGTGAAATTGGTACTTTACTTCCAGGCCCCTAACAGAAACCTTGGTAGAGTCTGCATTGGTAGAGTGTGCACAAGTTTCCACTTCCAGCAGGGGCATCACAGCTCCAATCTGCTTTGGGAAAAGAAAGCTGTGTGACGGTATAACAGCATATCGGGTGCCATGAGAGCTGCCACCGTACCACGCAAGGTTAGAACTCTCAGTGCCACTGGTAGATGAATGCTTCTCCTGGGAGTTGATGGGACATAGAATTGAAGAAAGACTAAAGTTACAAATGAACTTTTAACAGCTGTAGCTAATATGTAGTAGGGATATGAAATTTCTCATATGTATCAGCTTTATAAGTTATCTGGACAAATATCCTAATTTTGCATGTGCCAGAGACTATGCTTGTCCGAATCAGCTTTTCAGCATACAAGACATTTGGAGAAATATTTTCAGATTAATTGGGAATGAGTTTATTTTACCTGCATTACACATTCTGGATAAAGACCAGGTAAGCACTTACTCAGTCTGCTCATGCACGTGTCGCCCTGCCATATTCAAACAAGTTACAGCTCTCTTACCAGCATGCCATGATTGCTGTTTATGGCCTTACTTTCCTGTTCAGCTCTGACCACTAACTCAAAGCACAGCGTTAGTTCATAAGTTTCATTCTCAAGTGAATGAAAATAGTATCTTGTGGAAGTTGTTTGTACCAAGTTTCCCATTTTAGAGTCCCATGCTGAAAAACTTCATTTTCTTCATAGTAGCCTGTAACAATTCAGGATCTTAGGGAATTCTGTGTTACAGTGACGCAGTGGTTATATTCACTTCAAAATGGTACAAGGTATTTCTTTTTGAGAATGACTGATTTGTTCAGATCGATTTTGATGTTTGTGTTTCATTAAAAACTTTTGATTCCACCTTCTTTCTTGTCTAGAAGAAGCTATAAAGTCCACAGTAAAGCTTCTCACCTAGAATGTTTTCTTTGTGCGTTGTCCTCTTTTTTTAAAGATGGTTTGAAACAGAAATAGGCCCAATTTCCATGGGAGAAAGGCCTTCAGTTACCTTCATTTCGCTTTATATAATTTTTTTCTGTTCAGAACTGAAGTCTAACACAGCATCCCTGAAAGAGGGGAGACTTTTCTATTAAGCCGACTATGGTTTTCTAGTAGCAATGGAAAGCTGGTCTTCACTATAAAGCCAAGCTGTAGGTGGTAAGGTTCAGATTCTGTAGTCTGATGAACTCAGAAAGAGACTAGGCAGTCACAAAGGCAACTTCTGGGTATCTGAGCATGGAGCCAACCATGGTTTGGTCCTTGGCGCAAGTTAGAGATATATGTTCTCCTTCTCTCAGGGACTGGGCGTAAGTGATGTGAGACACGTAGAAAAGCTGGATGCCACCCAGTGGGGGTATGTAAAGTGCTAGATGAGTTGGTTTGGTGGTTACATAAAGACGTAGGTAGAGTAAAGCAAAGCAATTGGAACAAGGCCGAAGATTTGGTACTAGACATTATGTCTGTTCCCTTAGCTCACTAATGCCAACAGGTGACTGAGCAAGTGTAAACATACCAGAGTGCTTCAGCCAGGTTCTGCACAAGAACCGCATTCTAAAGCACAGTTGCAGGGTGCCATCTTTTTAATGTTTTGTTTCTTTTAGTATTGTGGAAGGAAATTTCTTCTTTCTTGTAGCAGATGATTGACTTGATGAGCATGAGAAGCCAATGGTGTTTATTTCTTTCTGTCTTTGTGGGTTTTTTCAGCTGTGAGAGAGATGATTAGAATTAGCTTTTTCATTCTACAAATTTTTTAAGTATTCAGTCTTGAAGCATGACTGAAGAATGGCTAGTCTTTCTGAAGGCCTGTCACTCTCAGTGTTGACAGGTACCTCTGTATGTAAATACATTGCAGTTATCAGCACAAGCCTCATTGCATGCAAAGCTGACCACTTCTGTAAAGAACTGAGCTGCCCCGCATTCCACAGAAGGCTGCTCTGGCTCAGAAATTAGGGCATTGTGACTTTAGTTTTAATACACAACCAGCCTTGACAAACCTTTCTTTTAATTTCGTGGTCTCTGAAACAGGGACAGCAGTGTTGCTGATGTTATTTTTGCTTCTTTCTTTTCATACAAAGATAAAACACTTTACAAGTGAAGTTTCTCTCAGAGATGTTCTCTGTATGGTATCAGCAGAGAATTCTATGAAATATTCTGCTTAATGGAAATACATTTCCTTGTATTAGTTTTGAGGTAAGTTCTGAATTATCACTAATGGTTGAGAATATTACCTAATCTTGAGAGCCGTTTTTCCTTTCTCATAGCTGTTGCACACAGCTGCTTAGTGCACAGAGACTTTTGAGGTAAAAACCACTGAACGTAGGTAATTTTCCACTAGTGTTTATATACACATGCATGATGTGCAAACACATGCTCGTGCACACACATGCACTCCTACTGACAACGGATGTACCTAGAAATATTCTTCAGCAGCCTCATCACACTGACTCATGTGGTTCTTCCTAGAAATAAAAAAGCCAGATTCTGGTTAGGTTTTTGTGTATATACCATGAAAGGAATTAATGGCTTCTTTATTTGCAAGATACCTTACAATATATGCTAAAACTTGCTTTCTTCAAAGCACCAATGTTTAGCATCAAAGAGAGGAGATCACATTCTAATGTAACAACTTGATAGTCGGTGACGAGTGATCAGGGTTTGTGTCTTCTATAAACCAATGGGTTTTTGCCTGATGATTTAACTAATGAAACAATAGTAACAGTCCTTCCACTTTTCACAAACCAATTAGTTAAGCATATGCTTAAAATGAAATAAAATGTGAATAAAGAGATAAAATTTCTCTTACCACAGCACTTGAAGTGATGTCATTTTTATATATATTAAACCTTTTATCAAGAAATACAGTGCTTTCTAAAAGCTACCAAGAGAGTTTGGTTCACCTTTACTTTAAAAGGGAAACTATTTTAATGTTTCTATAAGCAGTCAAAATATAATCATCTCTCTAAGAAAGAAACTTTGTCTCCAGTTGTACCTAGCTGAGATGGAACTGAAAATGCTTACATAATAGTGGAAGAATCACTATTCAAAAAAATAAATTAAACAAATGTAATTATTCTGGCTGATATTATCCCTGGAAACTAAAGCACATTGTATATTGTAGTGATTTTTACCTTCTCCGTCACAATTGGTAATAGATCTTCAGAGACAGATTAAAAAGAGTTCTGCCCTTGCTTTACAAAGGCAGAATGCTCAGCAAAGGATAGCAACAGGAAAATACAGTAAGACATTAAAGGCAAGTGAAGTAAAAATAATAAGACAAGCAAAGCAGACACACTTTTCTTCCAAAGAGGGATGGAAAGTATAATAAAGTCATCGTATAAAAGCTCAAAAGCCTATGCTGCCATCACCTATCTTATTACACCTTTTGGACAGGTGGGTTTTGGAACATTTCTTTGCCTGTGCTGGAGATCTCCCCAGACTAACACTTCCCTTCTTTCTCTCTCATGCACACACGCGCACACACAAAATTGCTGGAGTGGAGCACCTAGGGATTGTTCAGTGCACACGAGGGCTGGAGGCGGATGAAGGTCTAGGGCAAGTGTCAGAGCCTGTGTTCCTGCAGAAATGCCATCACCTCGTAACTTAGTGTCACCTACCCTGTGAATCACCACTTATGCACTGCTCAATCCTGGTTGTCAGTCACTATTCCAAACTGCAAATTTTCCATTTCCAAACTATTCCAAATTCCAAATTTTTAATGTTACATTGGCTTTGTTTTAAGTAATGTTAAACTGTCTGAGCCATTTTGAAGCCTATTCATTTAGGAAATTCCATTTCTTCTTCTCAAACAGTGTGGAGATTTAGCTCAGTATTTCTACCAAGCAAGAGGGAGGTACATTAGCGAGAGAGTCAATCCACAGTGGAGATTGAAGCCAGGACTCAATGAATATGCAAGCCTAGAGTTTTAGCCATCTGTAATTGTCCTCTCCTAGTCTGTGGTGAATGTTTCACTCATAGTCATACAGTCAAGAAGAATTCTCTGCAAAGTTTGAAGAAAATTGTGCAAGTTGTTTTAGAGTCCCAGACCTCAACAAGAAGCCATGCAGGAGCAGCTGTGTAGTGAAGTTGGAAAGATTCCACTTTAAAGCCTCCTGAACAGTTTGAAGTGATATATTTTATGTGAAGTTGGGAAATCATTAAGCAACACTAGGGAACTAAATTCTACATACAGCACCATATATTCTATAGAAAAGAGTAAAAAAAGATGCCCCAAAGATAGCGTGAAAGCCTCGCTAGTGAGAACAAAAGAACTGAGTTTAAGAACCAAGTTAGGGAACTTGAAAAGTTTACAAATAATCTTTCATGGGGCTGAAATGCTTTAAGCGCTTAAAAAGGATCAGCATCAAAAAGAGTGCAGTAGAAACCACAATCACAAAGGCAAAAGATTTGGAAGATTTTTATTTGGATTCAAGGATAGCTTGTATGAATTTAAGCATCTTGCTAATGGCTTTTGTGGCATGATTTCTGTGAAAGCTAATATTTTAAAAGGTTTTATAGGCCTCTTCAAAGTCCCCTCAGAACTAGGGTAGACTTAATCTCATCCAGTTTTAGATGTCTGAAAGGAAGATGTCTACACGTGGACCAGTCAGTTAGATTCTCCTTGTAGATAGTAAGCAGTTGCAGCATGTGTTCGTCTGACCTGTACAACACACTTAGATAAAATAGGATCAGTTGCTGGATGAGATGAGGAGTGGGCCATACCTCCCCTACCCTGTCGCCCTCTTGAGCCCCCTCTGAATCAGCAGAGATGAGGGAAGCATAGCAAAACGCCTTCTCTCTGGAGTGAAAGGAAGACCCGGGGCCACAGTGTGACTCACTGGCTGGTAGATTAAAGAGTGCCAGGAAACGTTCGTGGGTACTGGAGCTCAATTGTCTATACTGTTAAATTATTAGAATGGTTCCTGGCGTGGTTTTTAGTTATGTCAGCTAGCCTTTTGCCAGACAGTTCCTAGGCACAGTTAAGTATGGACCAAAGACCATTCCCAATAAGCAGTTTGCATGCGGTCACCTTTTCTGGGAGGCTGAGAATTTAATAATATGGACATAGGCCACTCTGTGCCTGTTGGTCTCAGTGCCAAAGGAACATTTCCTGTCCCATTTAATTTCCTAGCACAGACATAGCCACTGTGTTACAGTCTGATCCCTGCTTTGTTCCTGTAGCTGTGCAACTGGGCATTGGTCTGTACTTAAAGTCTGTGGCAAACCGAAATGTAGTCTTTTGTGTCTATGTTACTCAACCCCATCCCTAAACCTCTGTCTGTCTGTCTTTTTTGAACTGTATGCCGTTCAGGCAGCAACTATATTTGGAAAGGGTTGACTGTTGTACAGATCCATTCAAATTAAGCAGCTACCAAAAAGTGAAAATCTACTCTGTAAAGTAAATGGAAATTAAATGAGACTGACAGAATGTCTGGATCTTGCGTTCACATTACTAGTGAGCAGATATTAACCACTAATTTGACTTTTCATCAGAGACAGGCACCACAAAGTGCAGGACTGAAATTTCTGAGGCTAGATGGTCCTGAACAGCAAGATCTGTCATGTATAATAAAGCAGAAAGCTTTCTTTTAAAATAAAGTTATCTTTCTTTCTCTGACTCTTAATGCAGCTCTCCCCTTGCTTCTCAGTGAGCACATTTCCTTCTACAGAGGGTCAGACACAGCCTCAGTAGACTTTTGCAGATATTATTTTCCTTTATAATGCCTCCTAGATGTACATGTCATTCATTTTCATCCTGAAGTGCTGCCTAAATCGTAGGCTGACGTACTCCTGTCAGTGTATGAACTATTCTCAATATTTTCATATTTAACTTAATCTAATGTAATACAAGTGTTGTAGGGTATCCTCAGGACTGACAGGGTGGGCTGAGAAACTAAAGGGAGAAAAAGAGCTAATCTGGCGCACGAGCATTTGGAGGCTGTTGAAAGAACAGAGAACAGGGTGTGAAATTCAGGGGAGTTTAGGGAGCAGATGGAGAACACGGAGCAGGTTGTGTCCACATGGCATATGCATGTGAGCAGCAGGGACTTAGGCTTGTTCAGTGATGTTGTCAAGGGGGCCACTGCAGTGTAGGAGAAAAGCAAAGGCAGTGGAGAGGAGCCAGGGGGTCAGGGGACAGCTGGGAGAAACCTGGGTGGTTTAAGAGAGGAGCTAAAGAGATCAGGCAGGGTAGGGAGAAGCAAGGAGGAGACAAGTTAGGAGGCAAGTTTGTTAGATAAGGGGACTAAAATGCAACATGGTCACAAAAGCCTACAACCTCCAAAGTATTTAGGAGTCTTGAGCTGAATTTAGGATCTCTGTCAGCATGCGAGCACAAACTCCTTTCCTTACAGAACAATCACTATGTGCCACGTTACATGTGGCTGATGTATACGGATGCAGGTGCTTGCTTTTTCCATCCTAAAAATGGGACGTTATCAAGCAGCTCTTTATCTAGTGCTGTATCTCTCAAGGAGAGCCTGTCTCCCTGGTGGTGTGGCTTACCTAAGCAAAGCATTTTTTCATTCTATGTCAGAACTGTGCTAAAGAGGAAGTGATGATCTAGTTGTTCTGCCTCACCATATCCTGTGTTCAGAATAATTTTCATTTCTATTTATCTGCAAATGTTAATGTCCACAAATATTTTCTTGGTTTCTATGGTAAGAGAAAGAGAGTGTGAAACTCTGTCAAAACCACTGCATCATGTGCATCATCCTGTGCTTTTCAGGAGAAGACACTGACCACTAGAGGAGTCATCTGTGGCATTACTTGTGTGTAAACTGACATTTAGTACATTTTGATCCCTTTCACATTCACATTTTGAAACACCGACTTGCGTATTACAAACCAGAAAGGTTATTTGGTCACTTTTATAATTACACAGTAATGACAGAGTATATCAAAACAGCTCCGTGTAGATTACTTCCTTTCTAAAGGCATTTGCTGGAAATCAACAATAAGACTTTGGAAGTAATTTTTTTAAATGTTTAAGTTTCCACGTTACTCATAAGTAAAATCTCCTGGTCCCCTTTGTACGCATGCATGGAGTGTAGCGGGGTGCAAATGCTTGGGGAACTGTGCCAGTAAGTGGTCACGTGGGAGAAGCAGCTAACACACTGCACACTTCCGCAGCCTTCTGAAAACAGCACTGTTCCCCCTGAGCGAGTGCCCAGGGACCTGCCACGAGCTGTGGCGCTCCTCTCAGGAAAGGAGCAGCTGTCCTGTGCCACATATCCCTGGAAAAGGGATTTCAGTTGGGGCATACGTTGTCAGAAGTATTCTTACTATCTCACAGCTATGCACTCCCCAGTCCTCTGCTTATGAAGGTGCAGAGGCTTAATGTGGCAGCACTCGTCAGGTTGGGGAAAATGAAACACCCTCCCTCTCTGTGTGAGAAAAGCTGTGTGGATCTCAAACCAGGAATTGTGAGGTTTGCTGGTATTCCCACAGATAAGAGATCACACAGCTCTTGCTCCTGACACTACACCCAGTTATTGGCAAACAATAATGGATTGAAATTGTTGTATCTAATTTCTCAAAGCAACATTTCTTCAGTAAGCTTTTCCACAAATGTTCTGAGAGAATAAAAGTGCAGATCGGTTTAAGAAGTACATCTGCATCAGGAAAATAAGCATGTTTTAGGAAGAATTCTGTCTGATTCAGATAGGGCAGCTCTAATAAAAATGCCTGATCTCCAGTTACCATTTGTCTTCTTTCCCAGGAGTGAATCTCTGAAGAAACTTTTCCTGTTTTTATAGAAAGAAGTATTTTGGAAAAGCGTGAATGGTATGGTACAAACTCAGGAACAAGATAGTGTTAAATAATGCGCAGTTTCCATACAATAATCTGTTGCTGTGGACAATTATCTGGAAGTCTGGCTTGCGAGTGCAGTACTTTGCACTGTGTTATTGAACTGTTTCAAAGACAAATTTTATGAATAGAGATCAAAGTGCTTAAGAGGACTGTTAGCAAATATGACCGCTTGTGCAAATATCCGTGAACCTCCCTTCAATAGCCATTCAGAGGTTCCAAAGGCTGTCAGGGCATGTAATAATTGTAATAAATACTGTATTTGCTTCTGTTTCAGCTGGCTTTGACCAGCAAATTCGGCTGATTACTCCCATTGTTATTTTTGCTTAGAAAACAATTGTTATCATTAAAACAAAAAAAGTCTTCTTACATATTTCTTTATAGTTGTCTTGAAATTCAAAACTTACTATCCTAGGTAACATAATTTTGAAAGTTATTTTCATTCTTATCTTCGCACTTTCTTCTTTTCAATGTTTTTGCTTTGTTTCATGCTCCTCTTGGAAGCTGCGTCTCTCACTTTTGTGTTTGCTGGAGAAACAAACCAGTAATTGTTGAGACCCTCCCTGCCCCCACTTAACAGTCAGACGTTTAAATTATAGCACACACTAAGAAAATGTCAGTATTTAGCTGGTGACCATGTGCTGTTATCACGGGATTATAACTGCATTCAGGAGCAGAATACTCTTGTGGCTCTGAGATTATATTCTAGCATCATAATAGGTCACGCAGACTCTGAAGAAGCTCCTTGCATTCTTCTGTAGATACACAGAAGATACAGTCATCTGTATATGCGTTTAGGCTACTTGTGGGAAACAAAAAGATAAATATAAACTGTCCCATCTCTGTTGTGGATCCAATGTGCTGGACTCATCAAAGTACAAGCAGTGCCAGTAAATTTCGCACTGAGTCTCTACAACATGTTGTGACATGACCACCAGGACAAGAACAGCCTAAAAGCAGATGCTTTACGTGGCATATACCCCTGGGAAGAAGCATATCATTTGGAAATAAATTGTGAGGGAAGTTAGTGCTTGTCTAACCAGCAGCATGTGGGCAAAGACAGTCGCATAACTATAAAGGTCAGAATCTGCTAAGGATCCCTGTGCTGGTTTGCTTAGTTGAAAACTGACAGTTTAAGGTACCTCAGTGTGCAATGTAACCACGGTGGGCAGCGCTGGATGCCTTTGGTAAGGGACAGCTTTGGGGAGGGTTTGACTTAATCTGTATTCAAATGATTCAAAAAAAGGAAGTTATCATTTCTTCAGTTTAACATGAAGAGAGAACTTTTGAAACAGGTCAGACATGTTAACCCAAGAGTTCCCATACACTTGAGCTAACCACACTTCTTTTACAGAGAATAATACATCAGCTATGAAGGGCTTAGGACAGACATGGACTACAGGTTCTGTTTTGTCCTACTGGTAAACTCACAGTATTCCCTAGCTTATTCATTTCCAGTTTGGTTCTGGTGACTACGTCTAAGTGGTGCACAAAGCTTGTTTAAGAAAAGCAGGTCTTGTTCAATAGATTAATGTTTGCTGCATGGAGAGTCCAGATTTCCACTGGAAAGTGTTTGGGGCCTGTAAATAGCAAAGGTTTCAAGGAGTTAATTTGGTAGTGTGCTGCTATGTTGTGATATCACACCAACACTGTACTCTGATACGGTATTTTTGTTGTACCCTAAACCACCCTGTTCTTGACAAGAAGTGGTCTCACTTCCCGATTGGTGGTCACTGCAGCTGTCCATACTGAGATTTTCCGTACAGGACCTTTACTATGCACCAGCCAAACCAGTTTGGGCAAATCTGTGCAATTTTACAATTTGGATTGAATTAAATGGGAGCTGTATAAACAACACTTAACGAGGTTGTAATTCTGTAGCTAAGTGTGCTCTCTTCTCTTCCTTTTTGTTTTACAGGTTGTTACTTTGTGGTATAGAGCTCCTGAAGTTTTGCTTCAGTCCAGCTATGCAACACCAGTTGATCTTTGGAGTGTTGGCTGCATATTTGCAGAGCTGTTCCGTCGAAAGTAAGAAATACAGTTTTAATTTCTTCATGTTTTTCATTTGAAATTTGAAAAAAAGGTACAGTAGTGTCTGGTACAATACACTGGATCATGTTTATATTGGAAAGACCTGATGGGATGTTTTAAATCATTAACACAGGTACTTAATGAATGTCACTAGATCTCGCTGAAAAAAATCTTTATCCAGAGCTGACCATATCCATATATATCCATATCCATAGCACAGTGAACAATATTTAATAATAGACAGGTACAGTTGGACTTGATGATCTCAACGGTCTTTTCCAACCAAGTGATCCTGTGATTTGCAGTGCAAAGTGTGAATACCCATTGTGACTCGATACATATTGCCATCTTGGAGTCTTTCTTTTCTGATGGGAGTCTGCCTCAGCTTTTGGTAAAGCCTGTATGAGCATTGTTGTATTCCTGTAACACCTGAATCCAAATGAAGATAGAAGTGGGCTAGAGAGGCTGTTGATCAATTTGAGTAAAGCTGGATTCTGGCATAGATTTACCCCTAGGAAGTCAGGGCATGGTGGTCAGCAGTCTTCTTGCTCTGGAGTTTGTGCATTGAAGCATCAGGTGTTTGCTTATAGTCCCCTCTTGGCATATTTGAGATGTCAGAAGTCAATGTAATGTTGATTTATAGAAGCAGGGAGCAGAGGTAGAATTTTTTTGAGAATTAATTGTTTTGCCTAAATGTATGGCAACAGAGATATTTAACTGTAGTAAAAAAAAACCAAAACCAAACAGATAAAAGATTTTTATTGTTTTACTGATTTGATTAAATTGGCTATTAGGACTGTCTTGCTATAAAATATTGTATCTGTATGCAAATGAGTTGTGAATGAAAGAAGAACACCAGTTTCTTTCTTTGGTGATCTTTCTCCATGGAAGAACACTAGTATGGAGGTTCTACCATATAGAGTATGGAGAGGAGCAAACCGCCAAAAACCTTAGCAAGGTAAATATGTCTCAATATTAGCGCAATATTAACACAATCACATGCATTTTAGTTGAGCTTACTGGAAAAAAACCGCATGTTGTCATCACCTGGGTGATCTCTGTGTAGAATCTGTAGGATTTTGTAAAACCTACTGTGAAATCGAAGAATATACATAAAGAAAGTGTGAAAGAACATGATACACTGATTGGCCTAAAAAGCAAAATCAGTGTAATTTACAAGAAGAAGCCATGCTGTAAGGACCTTGAGAAAGAGCTATTTAATTTATACAATGTGAAATTCAAAGTACTCAGTCTTGCAAAATAGCTTTGGGATTCTACTATTTATTAATGTTAGTATATGGAAAAATCATTTTTCTTGGGCTCATTGCCTGGTCAAATGTCATGGGTAGAATTATTATACTCTACCCTCTTTGTGTCTGACCCAGAAATGAGGACAGAAAATGAGAGACAAAAAGAATATGGATTTTAGGAACATCAATTAAATCTTCCACTGCAGATTTTTAAAAGTTTAGTCTTATCTCACATCCTGCCAGGTTCTCAATAGCATTAAGCCACTGATATTTTCTCTGATTTAAATAGCAGACTCAACAACTTAATTTTAGCTTTTGTGATAAGATTGGTACAGGACAAACAACTGAACACCAAACTTTATTACATGCTCAAAGGTATCATTTTTTTCTGACAACTGAGGAATGTTAGCGTATACGAGCACCACCAATTTAATTTTATTTTTCCTTTTATGATGTTTGAGCCTCACTGACTCTCCCAAATCCAGCACAGTAGACTAAATTAGTGACAGTTAAATATTCTACTTTCTTACAAATGCAAATATTAACATTAATATGACAAAATCAAAGGGGTTCTTTTATGGAAATCTGAATTAAGTGGAGTTTGATAAAACCAGGATTTCTGTTATCCTTGCCAAATGCAGGGTCAGTCTGACATTCTCAGTCCTAAATTTGGGAGACTGTCAAAAACTATAGAGGTCAGGAATCTGCCAAGTCTGTATGTATTATGTTGTTTCATTGGAAATAATGTGACTTTCACATACTTTAGTATACAAGCATGATTTTGAAGGCTAATCTAAAGTCTCTGCCCTGAAGCTGAATGGAACAGCAAGGCTTGCTGTCTCCATGGACCGTTGTATTGGGTTAGTGTTGTAATACTCTGTACAATATACGTTGCCTTTATGATTCTCCTGATGGATTGCAAAAGAAAACACGTTACTGTGACTTTGATAGCAATAAACTGCAAAATTTTGCAAACTCCATGGAATATTTCCAAAAGGTTGAATAAATGCAACAGCTAGTTCTGCTGGAAGATGGTATGGCCTTGAATAATCACTCATCTGCATTTCCATTAGTGTGGACAGGATAGGAGTACAGGAATTCAGCTAAAGCTTAGAAGTAGATGTTGGTTTGACATTAAGACAACCTCCTCTTACTGGGTACTTGTTGCCTTCTTTCCCCAATCTCTTTTGCTTTGTCTTTGGAAACATTTTAAAGCTCTGTAATTTCTTTGACTTTTTTATATTATAGAGACTTCACTGGAATGGGTTTCAAAATAAAACACTACACAGCATCACAAAACATATCAGAATCTTGTTGATGCCAAGAACATATTTGTCAGTTTGAGTTTGCTAGAATGTAGTTTTGTGGGCTGTTACAAACACTCAGGGTGCTGTAGGTTTGGACAAATGCAGGAGAGAGGTGAGCTGTGTGTGAATGGTCTGGTCCCCAAGTTTTAGAGATTGCTAGGTCTCCCAGTGGAAGGCACGTCATTTAGTTTAAATTACCCTTAATTCAGAACAGTTTAATCCAAAACAAAGTATTTGTGTAAGGAATAGATCCAAAATACAGTAAAGTGTATAAAGGAATTCATAGACACAAATAATAAATATATCTCTGTCCAGATACACCTAGAGTAAATTTGAACATTTCTCTTATATTGGCTGGTTCAGCTAAACAAGTGACACTTCTCTGCTGAGGTCTCCAGTCCTCCTGCAATTTGAGGTTTGTATAAATTCATAGGTACATTTCAAACATGCACATTTTAATTATGATGCAGATTTGTAGGCTTCTGCATATGTAAATGCACAAAGGTTGTATCCTGAAACCCATCACATGGAGTCCCAAGGATCCTACTCTATTTACAGATCAGCTATAAATTGCTCAGTAGTCAGGTGTATGTGTTATGTACATGGAAATAGTTCTGCTTTGTGCTTCTTTTTCTGTCCACGCGCACTGCTGATTGAAGAAACTCCAAATGAACCATTACTTGAAAATTCCTCTATATGATAGTTTCAGGTTTTAAATTTCTTGTCTAAGTAGGTTGCAGTGACTTCTAGACACATTTGAGTGGACTGTCTTTATCCAATGGAAGTGTAAACATATTTGTCACAGTGACGATTTTCTTTGTGATTTAAAAGCTATGGTGCATTGATGATAATAGCAAGTAAGGAAAATTGTAAAGGATGCTATGGCTTGCTACGATATCACAGAATCCTTCAGAGATACAGCTGGCAGGACTGACAGGGGCCCAATGGTATGGGGCATCCTGTGGCACAGTGAGAAGTTTAGCGATTTTTTTTAAGCTTAGGTAAAAATAAGGATTACTTATAAAAAAGGTTTCACTCAGGCTGAGCATTTTCCTGGCCAGCAGGAAAGGGCCTTGTACCTCCTGCTCAGTGAACAGCTCATTAAAGAGAAAGGCAAACATGGGAGTAGCATCCTCTTCTGCCTGGATGCATGAAACACTTCCAGCTGGCTCAAGACTGCAGGCAGCTCCAAAGCAGGAAGCCATGAGCAGTGTTTCAAGGGAGACTGTCTTTCTTCTTGCCTGAATTAGGTAATACTTAATCAAGGTGAATAAGTGTGAGAGGAGAAGTCGACTGAAATCTGAATCTGAGTTAAATGATCTATGAAATAAAGCAAGGATCAGCAGTCTTGGACTCTTTTCTGAGTAGGCAGTCTTGAGAAAAAAAAATAGGAGATGTTTCAAAGCCTGGTTCTTAGTGCATGTATTCATCCCTAGTTTCCAAACCACAGTCCTATATGATTTCAATCCTGCACAGACTAGGGTCTTAATAGGTGTGTATGTGGGACTAATGAGTCAGATATGTATATAATAATTCTGGCTAGGCAAGTTTAACTGTAACGGTGCACAAGAAGATGACTTTGTCTTCCCTAGTAGTATATACAGAACTAAAAATTATCAGAAGAGGCCATCAGTTTTTTTGTAGCCTGGGTTATATTCACGGCCTGCTCAAGCTGAAAAAGCCATACATTTGAGAGTGGCCAGTGTTGTGACTGCATGTGCAGTCTTCATAAACACTACAGGTACCCATTCAAACCCAAAACTTAAAAGACAGCCCTCTCCCAAAATCCTTCTCCACCTCTTCAAACCAAAAGTTAAACAGTAGTATCTCAGTGTCCCAAGCTTCATCCAGCAGAGAGGGAAATTAATTCCACATGCATGAAACTACTCATGCACCAGCTCTGTGGTGTATTAATCAGATTGCTGTTGGTAAGACCAACTGCGTTTCATAAGCTGCAAGACTGGCACAAATAGTATGAGGTTGTTATTTATTCATTTTTAAATATTAAGTCATGGGTTTAGTGATTGTGTCATTTTCCAGCTTACTCTGCATTACCAGCCATGCTTGAAAATTATAGCAGCAGATTAAATACTTGTGCCTCTTCTAAAATACCTATGATAGGACGAGTTTCCTGCTGGGCACAAACAACAGACATAGGGAAACAAGCTGTAGGCATGTAAGTCGTCTTTCAGTGGTGTAATTTTGTCCAGTTAGAGGAGTTACAACATTATGTGTAGAAAACCCATGAGCCCAGGGCTTTGTTGCTCTAGATAATGTATACAAATGTGATAAAATCAAAGCTTAGAGTCTCATCTGGTGATCAGGTTGTGATGTGAGCATTGGATTTGGGACCTACAGGCTGCCTTTAATCATAAAATATTCAACAGACTTAAAGAAATTAGCAATACAACCATATTCATTCTTAGACAGGGTATCTTACAGTACAGAGTTATCGTAAAGCATCTTTCATACTAAAATGTAGTAAGTTTTTATTCCAGTTTCCAAACAAGAGGATCATTAGTAGAGTTTGAAAAGCAGTCATCAGTTCCATTGCATGTACTTTTGCTTCGTCCACCTCAGAACTAGGTGGTAGGATAGGTCTGTTCAAGATGACAGGGCACCCACCTGCCCCTAGATTCCACCTCTACTTGTGAGAGAGGGAAGAGCAGTTGGCTCTGTAGGTTAAGTTTCAGTTAATACTTTATGGCATAAAAATGGTCAAGTGGTTGCAGAAGAAAATAGTCAAGTGTAACAGAAATGCCTGTATTTAAGCTGTCTCCAAAAAGTGAAGCTGGATGGGCAAGTTTGAACTTGTATCACTGAGTGAAAAGAATAGCTGGTTTTAGCTGGATCAGGTGGTAAAGTTTTGGCTTCACTGAAATCATTGTTGAAATTAACCCTGACTTCAAAGGGGATTGTAGCCTCTCTAGAAACAATTCAGCTCAACAGAGTGGGCCAGAGAGCGGCTGAGCTCATCTCTGTTAATGTGCATAATACAGCACTTAATCAGAGTGATCTCTGTTGCAGACTGGCAAGGAGGAAAGGGTATTGCATAATATCATCCCAGCTTCCATTCTTTGCACTTTTTTCAGTGATCCTATACAGCTTTCCATTGTCTTATCTGTGAAATAAACTTTGACTCCCTGGTTCTGTAAGACTTTCATTCAAAATAAGGGTTTCAATGTATGTGGGAGATACAGTGAACTGTCAGTTGAAGAGCTGAGGCTGGAATTCGCAGTGTCTCTCTTCTGGTCTTTGTGAGACTCTGTAGCACAGAAAAGAGCATGTTCAAGTTAAATTTATAAGAATTTAAGCCACCCTGTTAGTGCAGTTGTTGTTATCTGTATGCCAAAGTTTCACATGCACACACACACAAAAAAGGTAATTTCAAAGGAAATCAGGCCATGAGTATTTGGGCTGCTGTATGCTTGTCCTTATCCAGAGAAGGAAGTATATACTCCTATTGGTTACGAGTAGGCAACTAAGTGATATCTTGTAACAGAGCCTAGAAGTTCTCTGGTACTTTGTATTGGACAGGGAGCTTTTTTCTTGGGAGAGATCTGCAGTCCAGTTCATGCTTGAATTTGTTCTTCTAACTAGCATCGGTTTCATCATGTGCTCATTTGGTCTGAATTAGCTGTTCTGTAGGTGCTAATCTCTCACGGATGTAGTCTTCTAATGTTGTGCTTTTCAAAAATCAAGTATACGTCTGGAAACATATTCAACCACAGAACTACAGGTTTTCAACTGCCTAAGCTTGTTCTTCACCTGGAGAATGAAGTAGAGAGGATAGTGAGCTTTGAGGGAAGTGATTCATAGAAACTCTGCTTTTGCAGAGAATTGCTGGGAAATCTGCAGTACTGTGTCCTCTGCTCCAGACATTTCCTGGGTTAGTCACTCCTTGTGATGAGTTGCTCTGCTGTTGAATGGTCTGGAGGAACAGACAGTGGATCTGCAACTTTGCAAATGCATACCTGAGAGGAGAATTAATATGTAGGAAGTGACCCTCACTTCGAATTAATAACAGTATGTGATCACTTTAAAATGTTTTCAATTAATACTATTCAATTATTCAAAGAATCACAGAGACCAGAAACTTTTGTGTAATGCCTGTAATAAACAGTAAATTATTATATGCTGGAATACTAGCAGCAAAATACTAAGCAACTTAATATAGAGCTTGTTAAGTACAATACATATCCTTGCCATAGTCCAAGCGCATCAGTGTAGGCAAAAATGTGACTGAAGATACTTTAGTTTGGACAGGGCCGAGAGAGAGACCATATATCCAGCTACACAAGTTCTTTCACAGGAATAGGTTCCAAGTTGCCTCCTGTAGTTGGAGTAACAAGTAGGCTGAGAGCGAATTTAACATCCGACTCCAATGGCAGCATGCCTCTATGTACTGTGCTACCCAAACTCGTCAGTTAATAAAGAACATCTCCTCAAGCTCTGCCTGGGGAGGTTCAGGCTGGACATCAGAGAAGAATTTTTCACAGAAAGGGTCATTGGGCACTGGCAGAGGCTGCCCAGGGAGGGGGTTGAGTCACCTTCCCTGGAGGTGTTTAAAGGACAGGTGGACGAGGCACTGAGGGGCATGGTTTAGTATTTGATAGGAATGGTTGGACTCCATGATCCGGTGGGTCTTTTCCAACCTAGTGATTCTGTGATTATGTGGTATTCTATAACACACCATAATTTAGCATGATTTACGTAGGGTAGGAAATCATGAAAAAAGTCACCAGGATTTCTGTAGGGAAGGATTATATTCTTTGTCTTTTTAAAATTATCTTTATTAAGAGTTTTTTTGCACACTATTGTGAATTGTCACCAAACTGGATTTTTAACTTTTCACTATGTGTATGGATATTACAGATGATATCCTGGTCATGCAGAACTTAGGAAAAAGAAAGGCAAATTTGACTGATAGTATTGAAGACTTCAGTTTTGTTTTACTTTTCTGCATATACAAGAATAGTACTGTGATTAGAGTCTGAAAAGAGACTCTAAAGATGAAAAGAGACTCTAAAGATAAAAAGAGACTCTAAAATGTGAATACTGCTATGTAAGGAATTGTGAGACATATTTCTGTGACATGGCTTTGCCTCATTTCAGATACATTTTAATTCTTTAGTTATTTTCCTGTGCCTCAGCATATCTGATCACTTAGTCTTCTCTATTTTAAGAGGGTACTGTAGCTATGCAGCAGTAGGAATGTTCTGGTTTGCCTACTAGATCCTGTGTTTCTCCATACGGTAAAGTTTTTACTTTCTTTGCAGCACTTAACTTAACCCTCCCTTTTTGTTCTTTTATTTTCCAGACCTGTCTGAAATACTTTTCAGAAGTAGAGAGAGAATAGAGCTGTAGTATATTTTCAAGTCTTCTTTATGTTGGAAAGATGAGAGAAACGGAGGGAGTAGAAGAGGAATCTGTGAAAGAAAAAAAGGGATGTATAACTGGATATTGTGAGGGAAAGTATAATAAAACCAAGACAGTAGAGACATCCAGGCAAAAAGCGACTGAGTAAATAGAGTTATGAATGCTGGGTTTTCCATATAAACTGGCAAACATCTTAAATGTGGTTCAAGAGAGAACTGTTCTCTTTATCGCACAGCAAGTTCAAACACAGACTTTGCAATCATATTATCTGGTGTTTTCCAGTGAACCTTAAACCAAAATATCTAGTGGACCAAGAACTCAAAAGTGTAATCATTCACGTCTGCTTGCTCACAGTTAGATTTTGGTAGCAGGAAAAGTAAAACAACAACTTTTTTTTTTGCTTTCTCTCCTTTTCTGTTTTGTCTTTGTTTCAACAAGTAAAGGTGGATGTTGCAGCTTAGAACTGTAAAAGCTACACAGCTTGATTTGCAGCCTCTGAACAAAGGTACTGTGCAGTTCTGGCCTGAGTTTGTTTTTGCCATTTTTGGAAATAATCTTGTTTTGTTACAAGAATGATTTAAGTTGTAAGTGCCATAAAAGTTCACTATAGTCCAGACCGACTGTAGTGGGAGAGGAATCATTCCTTGGAAAGATCTTGTCAGCGTTCAAAGTCCTATGCTTTGCACTTTTTTTTCTTTATTCTTCAGCCATTCATGTGCACATGGGTGTGTGGGAGGCTGATGCTTTTTCCAAACCATACCTAATAAAATAGGACTTTTTCTTCCTCCCTAGGTAGGTGGCCAGCCTGTTGCAAAGAATTTTTTCAAGCATTTTTTAAGCTGAATGGACCCAAGCCACAATTTAGCTTAGTGATCTTCATGATCCGATGGAACAACAATGACATTTTGCTTCAAATTTAAGTAACAAAGGAAAGCAGAAGAGTGTATTTGTTCACATTATTCCAGTTTTTGGATAAGCAGGACTTTTTCCATTTAATCTGACCTCCGAGGCAGAACTCTCATTGGCTTTGGGCAGAGGACAGAAGCACATTAATGCAGAGAAGGGCAAACAGTCAGAATAATACTAGTAGTTATCAAGTACAAAATACATGCTGGTTTCCAAGACACCCCATGAAAAGTAAAATACCTTGTTGGTTTTTAGCTCACAATTTCTCCTAGGCCTTTTCTAGCTGATATCTAAGTGTCTGCAATTGGGCTGATGGATAGCCGTTAGTCAAATCCACTAACTGTATTGGTCTGTGGTTGGAGATGAGTGGTAAGTGAGTGCCAGGCCATTCATTTGTGGTTTTCCTGCTAGTTTCCAGCTGTGCCAGACTTTTAGTCAGAGAAATAGATCTGTTGGTAAGGAAACCGTTGATAAACCGTAGAAACCAAAAACTGTCACTACCCATGACAAAAAAAAAAAAAGAAGGGAACCTTGAGGCAGGGGTAAGAAGACCCAGAGAAATGGTATTAGCTGGCCAAGTTTAATTTGACTTCTAAGTTCAGGTGTGGGGTCATGTCATGCCAGGCAGTGTCCAAGGAACAGGGGCCAGGTGGCTCTGGGCTGGCAATTGGTGGCCGTACACAGCTCAAGACCAGCAGGAGTTCACAAGAGTGATCCTCTCCTGGAAATTTTCCTGTAGCTTCTTTATGTGCAGGTGGCATAGCAGCGGTCTGAAATCCCCCTGAGCATGTCATCCTTAAAAAAATATACATTCTTTAGAGGGGCGATATTCCAGTCCAGGACAATCTGAATGAGCCTGGCCAGAGGTCAGATGAAAAGACCTTGTGTCTTGGAAGAAAGACCACAACATGTCAGTCATGATGCAGATCTTTGTCCTTGGTATTAACATCATAGCATTTGTAACGGTTATAACGGTTATGAGGAAATACAGCTGGCAGCAGAGATGGCTGGGTCCCTCACGCTGAGCTGTGGCCATCCGATGTGAAGGTGCACCACCTTTGTGTCTTCTGTCTCAAGGACAGGTTCATGCCTGGGATAAGCCAGAGCAGCCTGAGGGCTGCTTTGATGGTATCTCTGTTTGCAGATGGCTTTCAGCACAGTCATTCCGCCAGCCAGAGAACAGGAGAGAAACAGAGCAATGTTACCCGTGCCTCTGCCCCTGGAAAGGGATAGCCAGCTGTACGCTGCCCAAAGACTTTCCCTTTGAAAGGGTCTCCTGGCTCTTTCCCACAGCTTCCCTCTTCAGGAACTTGGCTGGGAGAGGCTTTGCTTTTTGTCAAGAGTTTGGCCGGGGAAAGCTCTGTGTACTTTTGTTTGACTCCTAATAGAACTAAACATTGTTTTTATTTACTTTTCTCTTTCATAAGAAAATGGTTACAAAAAGTTATTTAAACTCCAAGTGGGTGTACAGGAACCTTTCCTGGACACTGGTGCACTCCAGAGGGTGGGGAGAAAGACTGGATTTCAACTGTGGCTCATGCTGCTCAGCTCCCAAGTGTAGGGGATTTTCCAAATAGTTTCCAGTCAGAAATTTTGATCTGGGCAGCTTTACTGAGTTTTCTGTACTTGATTGTCCGGAAAAGAAATCTAATAATTAGCTACTGTTGGTCAGTTGTAAAAACAGTGTGTAATATTTCAGAACTATATAGGACAAATCTACCTTGCATTTGTGTCTTCTCTTTTCAACAGCTTCGCACTAGCTTTTCTCCATATGTAGGTGCTCACCCAAGCTATTGAATGTTCTTTGCATCTAAGAAAAGTCATAAATCTTCATGAAAGAGGGGACAGTGCACCTAAAGGAATAGACAACAGCAGGAATTTAAGAACAGCTAAGGGCAACAGAGCAAAATGTAACAGCTATTTGAAATGTTGTACTAATTTGTGCTAAGTAAATAAGTGGCTGTGAGAGGAGAGCTCAAAATGTCAAAGAGAAAGCAAGAGGACATTTGATATTTAGATTTCTGGAAAACCATTTCTCCAAGGGAATTGCAGTGCCCAGAGGCAGATTCTCACTGCCATTGTGGAAAAGCTTACCTATGCCACAGGGTTCAGATCACTGCAGAGAACTTGCCAGCTGGTCTGGGAGCCTGTGCTTTTGCTGTAGTTG
Source organism: Phaenicophaeus curvirostris (assembly GCF_032191515.1). Lineage (NCBI taxonomy): Eukaryota > Metazoa > Chordata > Aves > Cuculiformes > Cuculidae > Phaenicophaeus > Phaenicophaeus curvirostris. The sequence continues at coordinate 25,242,347 of NC_091397.1, read as the reverse complement.
CAGATGTCAAAGACAGAGTCCTAATTTAGGGAGGAAAGGAGGTAGCCACAGCCTCTTCTGCATGTGCATGCTGACTGCCACAGAGCAGCACATGTGGTGCTCACACGTAGCTGGAGCTGCCTTTGCCATCAGTCCTCGGGGTCCTGCTGTTGCCTGTGTACTAAAGAATAGAGTAGGTAGGGCAGGATATGGCTCACACTGTCGCTTCTTCCTTTGAAGCCACAGTTTGTCTTGTGATATGAATACACACATTGCTGCCTTGCTTCTAATTTTTGTTTGCACATCTGTGGCACTGGCATCACAATCAGTTGCATGCTCTGCTTGACCTGCCAACAGGTTGGCCCTGTACAAGTGAGACAGAGCCACCAAGGTACGCTGACTCTGCTAGAAACACAGCCAGGATCTGACAAGTTGAAAGCTCTTGATTTCAACACGTGAGGTGCCTGGCTGCCTTGTTATGCTGGCAGCATGCTTCATTTTGCAGTCTTTGAGGAAACAGCAGTCTATGCATGGTCAAATCATATGACTTCTTCCAGAAACTCATGCATAATGTGGTTTGCTTCATTTTTATAGATGCACCGAACACTTACTATCTGGAAGCAACTGTAAGACAATCTCTGATGCTGTATTTCTTCTTTTGCTTAAATGTTATCCATATTCATAACTTCTCTCCTAATATATCTAGGTTTGTCAGTAATAAGTGCTTTATAAACATTTGTGAAAAAAGAATTTCATCCAAGGGATTGCTTTATTTCCACTCATTTAGTCTACTGAGCTGGAATAAATTGGCATGAAGACTCAATTACTATCGATTTTAACTGAGTCTGAATCAGTTACCTAAAGATAAATGACTCAATCAGTTATATCACCCAGGATTTGACCAACTATAGTGAATTATCAGATCATTTTTAATTAGATTATGTCCATAAACTAGGTTTTATTATTATGTCAGTACAGCATACACACTGTTCTATAAAATTGAATAATTTTTTGAGTGCTCTTTATATACAAATAATTGAAGCACAAGCTTTCAGCATCTAAAGAAGTATATGTAGCAAGAGTTTTTTCAGTAATGTTCCTATCTGTAGCTGTTAAATTAAGCCTGTTTGGCAGTGATGAATCACACTGTTGCAGTAAGAATACTCAGCTACAACTAGATCTCATCAGACCATTAGCAATGAAAAGAGTGTATATGCAAAGTCAGAATTTTATCCTGGCTGGGTGTCATACCCACTCAGGTACAGAAAGAGGCTTGCTTGCTTCTCTCCTGCCTTGGAAATAGTTTTTCTTTTGTGGAAAGTATTTGCAAAAGGTGTTGCTCATATCCTAAATCTTTTAAGAGTTTGATGGCAATGGTATTTTGCTGAAAAGTGAGAGCAGAGTTTAAAGAAGGCCAAGATTTTTTGGAAAAGTCCCAATTTTTGGCAAACACTCTGGCCACAACTCTATGAAAGCAAGGTATAAAATAGCTTACCATGGAAGGAAACTTTTACTTGGTTATTCATTTACTCCAGAAGAGGAATCTGTTTCTTTAAGTCAGAGAAAATCAGATTTCTTTTCAGACCTGACAGCCAATTCCATCTGGATCTTGGGGAAGTCCTTGTAGTGGGCATGAAGGTGATGAACAACCTGGTGATGTGGGGACTGAAAAGTTCAAGATGCGGGATGCCTCAAGGAGCTACAGGTGCTCAGTACTTCAGAGACTGAGGAAACATTCATTCTGTAAAGACATATTTGTTTACTGTTCCCATTAAAATAATGTCAAAAGCCACTAGAGTCATGCCACAAACAGCACAAAAGCAGGGCTATGGCTCAATAATGACAAAGCAGAGATAACAGCATAGAAGTTGTCCTAAAATTAATTTGGGAAGTTTAGAAACACACAAATCTACAACATAAAGTGTGTTAATGCTGCAGGTGTTAAGGAGGGTGGCATCTGAGCACTGTCATCACCTGGAAATTCCTTTTTGTTTTTTTCTCTTTGATAGCAGAAATTAACTTTTTCTTTTGGTCAAGATTCAAGTGGAAAAAATTATTTCATGCGAACTCACTAATAGCTGAACAGTGTAAGTAACGAGAGAGCTCTCAACAGGTGAACTCGGATTACTGTGCACCGTTGTGGGCCAGTGAATGTGAATCTTGCAGCTTCTCCAGTCTGAGTAAGAGAGTGTATTGCATGGGTCAAAGTATTCTTTAGGGCCAAGTTTTATCTAGTTTAACTGGCCTTTGGAAACCGTATCAGCTTTCCTTTCATGGTTGCTGTACATAAACATTTTACTTTAAATGCTTATCTCAAGTTTTCATACGGGTGTTTATTAATTCACTGTAAGTCAGTACAGCTGCTAAAGATTAAAGTATTTTCTTCACACCGTCCTTCTAATCCACTTTCATGTCTTTTGACACTGCTACTCAGCAGCTGGAGAAAAAGTTTGAAGTTGAAATTTCACCTCTGCTCAAATAAGTTTACTATTTAGTAATGAAATATTTTCCCTGTCTTTCTTGTCTGAAGGGCTGTAATCCTCTTTCAAAGATTTTTTTTTTCTGACCAACAGGTTTTATTACAGTCGAAGGTGATGAGATTTATTAGTTGTGTGGTGAATGGCAGCTATTCTGATGTTTCAGGTTTATCTGAAAATATTTAGAGAGGCTTAGTGCAGTTTAAAGAGGCAAAATATTTAGAGGGGCATAATAGAGGGGCAACAGAACTGGTCATAGATCAAAACAAGTACTCAGTACCACGTAGGAACAGCTCGAGTTCAGTTGGGCAGAAAACCCAAGGATTCTGTCTCTTAGCTTGTAATGTTTTTGCAGACATAAAAAAACCCCAAACAATTCCTTTTTCCTTGGATTTTATTCTGTATTGAGAATATATGTTCTAGATTGTGAAGAACATTGTGAATTCTATATTTTCCTTCAAATATGGAAATTTAGCATCTATTGGAGCTCTCTTTTCTGAAGTCTCAGAGTGTGCCACTGCTACCTCTGTCACAGTATTACTGCAGAGGGCAGAAAAGTCTGTCAGAATTTTTTTCCAATGCTTTCATAGTCGTATATTTGCTTTTCTGCTTTATCCTTACCAGCTCTAGAATTTAAAAAAAAGAAAAAAGTTAAACTAGTAATTTAGTCAAATAGATGTACCATTTTCTGTGTACTCATAATGATGGAACTAAAGCATCATTAATAACACTGCCCTTTCTCATGGTATTTAGAGTATAAGCTCTTTTATCTATAGGGTATAATTTAGTCTATGAAACTCATTGCTTAGCATTATTGAGATGAAAAAAAAAAAACAGAAAACCTTGGACCTCATACTTGGATGTTAATTTGTGAGGCATCTTTAGGCAGACTGAATGAACCAATATGGGTAGTGTATCTGTTCCTTCTGCATTAGCTGCTTCTCCTTTGATGCAGAAGAGTCAGGGGTAGGCAAGAGTTAGTTTCCTTCAAGCAATAGTTATGTGTGCATAGACTTCCAGCTGATACAAGACAACACTGCTACACATTTGGTTAAAAAGAGTTTATTCCAAGAGAAATCAACCTGATCTTTTAGTATAAAGCTTTACTGGGAAAGAAATTTGATTGAAAATATGTTCAGTTTGTGGAACATGAATTGGATTTTAACTAGAAGGCCTCAGACTTGAAAACCTATTACATATGCCCTCGATTAAAACTACTTCCAGCATTAAAAGTGCTCTCAAAGTGAAGTCCATTTTAAAAGGGTTTTTTAGGCCAATAAATATAGTGAATGTCAACTGATGAGCTTTCTCAGAGTCACATTGGCATTGCAGGAAAAGTCATGGAACTGTAAAAAATTAACTCTATATCTCTGAAAACTGTGATTTGAATTAATTTTCACAGTGAAATTTCATACAGGATACTGGAGCAGATACTTCATGGGGAAGATTGCTTTCATTTCACTTGCGTAATTGATGAAAACTAGGAACAGACTTAAATTCCTGTTACTTACCTTGAAGACGGTACCTTCGCTGTGATACAGATGTTTTGAAAACATTTCTTTAAAATACAGCGTTAAAGAGCACCTTCACACTCTTGACTAAAATGTGTCATTTTGGAGTGTTGTCAGCTAGATTTTTAAGTGAGGAGTAAATTATGAGCTAAATGAAAGCAGTGGTGAAAAATAGCTCTGGTATGCTCTGGAAGGAGAATTTAGATCTTTACAAGGGAAATATGCAGAGGAAACACTTGGAAGTGAGGATTTTCCTGAGCTCCACACGCACACAACCACTGTCTGTGCACAGCATCCTGCACACTGGTTTGCACCATCGCTTATGTGAGTGAACTGAAGGGGAATGATCCCTTTTGGTTCCTATCGATATACGTAGGACAGCCTTATCTAAGCCACAGTTAGGTTACTTCCTTCAGATCCCAAAACTGAGTTGCACAAGAAGAGCAAAGAAGTATGGCAGCTTTAGGGAGTGCAAGTTTAGAAAGGGGGTATAGAATAGATTTGTGAGAGAGAAGATGAAACAGGAAACTAAGTTAGTGATCACGAGAAGAGCATGACCATATCATACCAGTAGTTCTTTCAAGGTGCTATAAAAATGCAGAAGCCTGCAGTTTAGTTATACGATTGGACTTCAAACTGCTGACTGGCAAGACAGATGTCTTTTCATTGTGGGCAGTGATGGGGTGGGTGTTTAACACACAAATGGTTAAATCACATCGTTGGTAGAACCATCAGTGCAAACAAGAGGAATGCTTCTTTTTACGTGTTGAACAGAGACCATACGTTTTTTCTTTCCTTTACCTTTTTTCCAGGGTCAGTTGTGTATGTATTTCCAGAACTTGCTTCAAAGGTTGGGACAGTTTTCAAAATGCCACTGTTATATCATGCTCCCTGAGCTGAGGTAATGGCTCTTAAAGCCCTGGTGAAATAAACCTACAAATCTTCTGGAGAAGCAAATGTCCACAGATAAGAGAACTGTGACGTGCGTGCTGAGGGAATAAGTGAAGGACATTCAACCTACCAAGGCTCTTCCATTTCAAAGAGTAGTGTTAAATTATGAATGCTGAAGCAGTTCTACCCGGGAACAAAAGAGATCTGCCCACATTGGAGCATATTTTGGTCAAAGAAAATATCTGCACTTAACTTATTTTGGGAGTTTTATATATATATATATATATATATAAAGGTATGTTGAAATACCTTTCTTTTCTTATAAGAGGTTGTGAAATCAGATGTCACTTGGCTTGATCCTGGAGTCATTGTAGTCTGTGGTAAACCTCCCTTTTATGTCAGTGGTGAGCGACAAGCCCATCCTTCTGCTCCAAGGCCACCTGGACTTTGAAACGTGATGCTGACATGAAAGGCATCAAGCAAATGTTAACCACTCAGAAAAAGATCTTCCTTTGCTCAGCTCCTAAGGGAGCTTTGAAGATGCTTGTACTTTCATTTATACTCTTTCTCTTGATTTTTGCTGTATTTTTAATCAACATCTGAATTTACGCAGCAGGCTGGCCCTGCTTTGGTTGTAAAGCTGTATACGTTGCCTGTTTGATTTCTCTTTTACTAACTTTGGCCTTTCAGTTATGCAAAGGGAATATGCATATCTGTCTGCAAATTTCTTGTCACTGATCCACTTTGCAACTCTGGCTCTTCCCAGACTACCAACCTGCATGTTAAAAACACTCAGAAAGTCCAACATCTCCATGTAATATAATCACTTGCAGCAAAGTGGTGCAAACTTCTCATGATGAAAACCCACAGCAGGGCACATTCATCTGATGAGCTATCTTAACCCCAAAGCAGATTGCCAAAATGATGCCTAATCTTTTTTGGTATGTTCTCTCTTGCTATCAATATTCTTTTCTCTTTTTCCTTTTACCTCCTCTTACATACTAGTGGCTTGCATCTTCCAGCTGCATTTCTAGCAGCTTGGACCTGTACACGGACAATGTCCTGGAAGCTCACTGCACTGGCTGGGTCTTTTGCTTGTTGGTTTATATCTACACACAGCTTAGAAAGCACCTTGCTTTCTCAGTTCAAGTAGAAATCCTTTATGTTTCTTTGCAAACAGACTGTGTGTGCATTTGGGGGTCAGAATAGTATCTTTAGTTTTGGAATTCATTTGCTTCATTTTAAATAGCAGTGGGGCGCAAATTCAATTCAGTGCAGCACTGGAAGCTTGCCATAGTTTTTCAGAAAGTACCTGTTTTCTTTTATCTGCTTCTGCCTGCCAGGTGGCCTGAGAAACTCCAGAGACAATGATAATTATTGCAATTCCTTTGATGCATTAGATCCAATTCTAATAATAGTTTAATACTGGCATAGCCCCAATGATCTTAGAGATGTTATTCATGACTGTGGCACTATCCTACTTGAAGAAGAGAGATTTCCTGTAAAAAAAAATGGACAGATAAAGACTAAAATGAGAAACTCAAGATGGCTGATCTGTTTTCTGTCAGGCTTTATCTGAAGAGTATTTCCTCAGTTGTGATGTTTATCTATGTCATCTTTCTTCTGATATGTAGGAGAAGAGATTAGTTTCTTAAAAGTTCTTAGCAATTTGTGATCAAGTATAATAAGATCTACATGAAGTAACTTCTTCCTATGCAGTGTCTGGCACCCACCCACACAAAGATATTATTAAAGGGACGGGAAAGGGAGAAGTAAAAAAAAAAATTTTACATTTAAAATAAGAACTCTGAATTGCACAACAGCTGAGGCAAGTTACTTGTCACTGGAAGTGGGTAACTGTCCAGAGTGTGCAGTGTTGTCAGCAGTGGCCTGTTTTCAGAGTAAAGTTTTATACTGTACCATATTCAGTTTACCTATCAGAGGCCAAGGACCTTCATCTTTCAACAGTGATACATATTTTTTCCTTTTAAGTTGCCTCAGTTTCCCTTTTTGTGCCTGCAGTACAGACTTGTCCAGGGGCTCTGTCAAAAGAGAAGCAGTGATGCAAACAAAAGTGAGGAATCATCTCAGAAATAATTCCTCTGAATTAAGGTTTCCACAGGACAGTCCAGATCATGTTATTTCTAGTCATCTCACAACTCTAGTTTTAGGTCTTATTTGTTTTTAATTCTAAAACCAAAAATATTTTCTTCATAACAGTTAACTAAGAATCTGAAAAAAAATATTTGCTAGCCATATTACAAAATTGGCATTTTGTAATATGAAAAAAAAAAAAGCACACATCATTTATATACATTTGTGAGTTACAGGCTATGTAACTTGGCAGGTTTTCTATGGCGTGATGCAGGATTCCTTGGCAAATATTTCTTGGCTTAAGCTTCTTTGTATATATATTCTTCACCATCACCTTGTTGCTTTTATACACACAGACATACAAACTTCTAGACTTAACTACTACAACTTTACCGATATTTAGAATTCCTTGTATCACTTCTATGAACTGCTGCTATATTCTTTCTCTTCAGATTTTTCTCTCCACTATGTCAAATTATCATGGACTTTCAACACCTCCCCCATCTTGTCTAATGCCTTCAAGTAGCAGCTACCTGTTCTGAAATCACTGCTCTTCTTCCCAGCATTTCTCCTTGACATATCTTCAGCCAGACTGTCTAAGCCCTACTTGGCCAAAAAGCAAGGTGTACCTTTCCCACCCAGGATGCTTTTTTGATTTTAGGGAGTCTTGTATGACTTCACTGAGCACATGTGGATTACCTATATACAGACTTTTCACTGCGAATATTGTATATAGTCAAGTCGGCGATCAAGGGGTTATCCTTATTGCTTTTCTGTGATAACAATGAAGGGGATAGAATTCCCAGCTGCTGTTGTCTCCACACTGAGCAGATGGATAGCAAAAAGAATCTAGGTAGTTACTTTGGAAGTGATTTCTTACATATCTGGAAAGATACACAGCTTGTCTCATCTTGGAGGCAGTTGTATTTACAACTCTAGAATTGTCATGATAGCTCTGCAACGTGTTTTGATTAGAAAGATAATTTCTTGACCTTTTTCCCTCTCCAATGCAGTTTTTTTTTTACATGACCTTTCTTCCAGGTGTCCATTTTACCTGTAGCTTAATAATCCAGTGTCAGAAATTTCCAATCAGAATGTCACTAATAGATTCAAAACATCAGCCGCTATCAAGAAACCTGCAGATTCTTTTCCTGTGCCTCAGTGTGTATGATTTTATTAGGCTATTGTTTAACTTGTGTCTGCACTGCAATATAGACTAGAGCAGTGCTTTGATATCTTTAATTTCTATGTTAATGAAAATTCTTCTTATGAAAAGTTACAGACCCTCTTTGCTTTGTAGACAAAAGGCTGAAAGTAAAGTCTAGAAGTATTGTGGCCCTCATTTATCACTTGAGTGTCATTGCATTGTTATTGCATACAATACTTCTAGAATTGCTTTGGCATGTCTGTGGAGTTGGACCAAGGAAAATTTTTTCATGGAGACTTTCTTAGAAATGTTTATATCACCTTTTACTGAGTGGCACAGACATGAAACACAGTGTCTATAAAAGAAAATACTCGACATTTTCTACACCAATATCCAGTTCAGATAGATGATAGACTATTCAGTGAAGGTTAAACTTAGCATGAAACAACAACATGAGTTGATTGTACTCTTTTGGACAAGAAAAATGAGTCTCAAGTAGGTGAACGGTGAAATCTAATTTGTTCAGCCACATATAAGCATGAGAGCTTTTTGGCCAGAAGATTAGTGATGCGAGTCCTTCTAAGCTATAAGCAGTGGTAGTTTTTCAAGATTTGTGAGGTTTTACATTGCAACCTTATTTCACATGTATTTTTATCTCTATATTATCACAAAATCACAGAATGGTTGACATTGGAAGGGATCTTTCGAGATCATCTGGTCCAACCCCACCCTGCTCAAGCAGGGCCACCTAGAACTGGTTGACCAGATGGCAAACAGATGGCAAAGCAGATGTCTTCTGCATATCTCCAAGTTGGGAGGGTCCACAGCCTCTCTGGGCAACCTATGCTGGTGCACAGTTACTTTCACAGTAAAAAAGTATTTCCTTATGTTCGGATGGAACCTCCTGTGCTTCCATTCCTGTACATTGCCTCTGGTTCTGTCACTGGGTACCACAGAAAAGACCCTGGCTCTGTCTTCTTTGCACTCTCCCTTCAGGTATTCATATATATATATTAAGAAAATCCCCCCCGATCCTTCTCTTCTCTAGGTTAAACAGCTCTAGCTCTCTCAGCCCTTCTTCATATGGCAGATGCTCCAATCCCTTAATCATCTTCGCGGCCCTTTGCTGGTCTCTCTTCAGTACATCCTTGTCTCTCTTACACTGGGGAGCCCAGAACTGGACTCAGCACTCCAGCTGTGGCCTCACCAGTCCTGAGCAGAGGGGAAGGATCACCTGCCTGGCAACTGTTCCTCATGCATCCCAGGAGTTATATGCAACTTTGTGATGGACTGCCATATAAAAGGTAGATAGATATATCCTGTGAAATCAGTTACAGTGCAGACTCATACATAATGTCATTTAATTGTGCAACTGCACTCTTTGTACCTTGAGAACTAAGGGACAAATGTATATTAATATGGTGCTTCCAACTCATCTTTGTATCTGTAGGCTAAGGACATCCTGGTCCTGCATTAGACATGAAAGGGGTTTTACTCCATTCAGTGGACACCATGTCAGAGGCAATGGATAACTGTCTAGTTTGAAGGCCTGGAGGATGAGTGGTCAAACAAGACTGACACCTGCAGATGGCCTTGTAATGTTTCCCTCCTCCCCTCTCTCTAAAAAAAAAGCAGAGGAGCAACAATGAAAAAAATAGGAGATTGTGGGGACACAACATCTGAGTCTTCTTGAGCAAAAAGGGAAATTAAATGTCTTAGGTGCACAGTAAGTCTTTTCATCCCAGCTTCTTCCCAACTCAAATGTGAGTTTTCTGACAGCAATGGTGTTGGAGCCCTCAGAACAAAGCAAAATCAGGGAAGGTTGAGAGGATCAAGGAATCACAAAAAAGACAAGTGAATCCCTACGGATAGCCCTTTCCTCCACTGGAATCTTCGTCTTTCCCGAGATGAACACACAGAGATTTTAGGAATTCTTTAAAGTCAGAGAACAGACTCATATCTTCTGACATAGGAGACAAATCCATCTCCATGCATTTCCCAAGGAAAAAATAAGGAACTCTGCAAAATCAGACTTATAGAGTTTAACCAGTCTTACACAGATTATAATCACAGAGAGGAGAAAGTATCCTCAAGTAAGGGCTTCTGGATTCAGTTTGTATATATAAACCTCAGGGAGTGACTGGGTGAGTGAGTCAAGTGACAGATATTGAGAACAAAGGTGAAATTTTACATTTCTGTGGCTGCTGAGTATGCTCTCAGTTCAGTGGTACTGGGAGAGCTGATGTCCACCTTAAGAGTAGAATTCAAGACAATTATCAGCTTGCGGTGAAAGTCTCTATGTGTACTGGCCTTGCAGTGCTGACAAGTCATTACTAAAGAGTAACTAATGCCAAAATGTGAGCTGAGATCTTCGTACAGCTGCTGATTAAGTGGATCTACTTCCCCAGTCATCTGTCCAATATTCCAATTGAACCTCTAGCCAAAATTCATGAGGCAAATTTCATTACATTTGTAATGCCTAGCCTGGAGTTTGCATTCTGTTGTAGTCGTGATGGCGGGATGGATATGAGGCTGAAAGATGAATTAATAACACTTCATTATGATGAGATACCAAAGTATGTTGGAAGGTCACCTTGTCTTGTATAATTATATATTCAAAAGAATTTAAATTCTCACTTGAGCCCATAGTGAATCTGAGACAGCAACAGTGATGGGAAAAACCTCCCTTAAAAGTCCCAAGAATCATACTTGTTTTAGCATGACACTGCCTAAGGTGATTTGCGAACGAGACTCACTTTGCCAAGCTTTCACATTAACACAAGGTCTAGCATACATTTTAAAACATTAATTCAGCTTCCCATTTGCATGGATAGGATTATTTGATTGTGTAGATTTTACTAGTTTAAAGGGCCCCAATATGCTGGAGACAAAACTAAATGCTCAAAGTAACCGTATGTTAATAATTTTAGGCAGTCATTCCATAAAATGTCTAAGGTTGTCATATTATCAGACTTCAGCAGATATGGAGTGTGTCTGCTAAAACAAACAATACCAGGATTGTAGCTACTGAGCACTTTGAAAATCAGACTCAAAACTCACAGCAGAAGTAGATGCTGGGTTGTTGGGATTATTTTGTAGAAGCAGCACATGCCATTATTTGTTATTTGTTATTTATAATTTATTCGGAGTGAAAACAAATAAAGCTCTTTATGGACAAATAACTGGCTACCACCTTTTATCTCATCATTCAGTCAGATGTCATATGTTTTCAAATCAAACTTGATGTAATTGTTCTCTTAGGGTTTCTGCACAAAGCAGTTTGCAGTATAAGTTGACCTGAACAGCAGCAAATATGAAGGAGATAAAACACATGTTTAGTTCATCAAAAATGGTCAGCATGTCTGCTAATTATTGCTCTGCTCCTTTTCTTGGTAGCACAGATTTCTGCAGACATTATTTTGTCTACCAGATGAATGTTACAGTGCTCGAGGTCTACACACTGTATTTGGTGTGGACCCAAAAGACAGGCAGTGACATGGAGCTCTACTGTCTGTGTGAGGGTCAAGATGTAAAGCACCATTTTTCAGAATTAACTCATGGTTAGCAAAAGGAGATCAGATCTTACACCTGCTCCTGCATATGGGCAATGAGAGGGGAAGCACTATAGCTGAATATTCCTTGTTCTCCCAGTGTCAATGGGAGAGATATTCTCCGATGAAGAGCAACAGTGAAATGATGTCTTTGGCTGTCACAGCAGTTAAGGGCCTGTATCAGATAGAGGAAAGGGAGTATGCAGAAAGAGGCAGGGGAACTGATGCTTCTCCATAACCAAGAGCTGCCAGAGGCAACATGATAATCTGCATTGTTTGTCGAGTCACCAGGGCGCAGTTGAACAGTTCTGGAAACTTTTAACTGTTCATTTTGAGAGCTGTGCTCGGGAGAGAGGGGCAGCCTGGCTGTCAGTTGACCCAAGTCAGTATCTCAGTTTGCAGTGTCCCCGAATGTCATTTTTTGAGTAATCTAACATTTGTTGAACCAAAGTAGTACGCAACATCTGGGGCCTGATCTTCACAGATACCCTCATTCTTGGCTGGATCCTTAATCATCTGTCAGCAATCTGTTGGAGTGTCTCAGGAGTTAAAACATAAACTTGGGCGGTTGATCACACCTTACTGAATTCAACGCAGACATAGCAATACAGCCATACAGCAATACAAATCTGAATTCCATATTTTAATTAGGTGCTTATGCGATGTTAGTATTTTATAAAGGATAAGTGAAAGTATTTTAAATTGCACTTCCGAAAGACAAAGTGTGTACCACTCTCTGAAAGTATTTTTAGTTGCTGTTTTTTCTGAAAGCCTTTGGACATTCAGCCTATTAATTTGTTTCTTTCCTGAACATATCTTTATGCTGCAGAAGCATTCCTCTCCTTCAAGGTAAATTCTGTACCGTTTCACTCTTCATTCTTCACAGACCTTCATAAATCCATTGTTATTTATTTGACTTCTTAAAAATTAGGAGCACACTTCCAATATACAGGATACAAGAAATTTAATTTTTAATTTATGTCCATAATGGTTCATCTCGAATTTTATTATGTTTAAATTAATTGCATGATATTCACTCTGCTTTTGTCTGTCTGAACAGCTATTTAAGTGTGTTCTTTAGAGTGAAAACTGTTTTGTTAATGATATAATTCATAGGATAGTATTAGTTGAGAGAAAGTTATTTCATTTGTGTTAAAGAATGCAATTAAATTTTCAAAAGTAGCGTATTAAAAAAATGTTGCATCTGTGCCCTTTCTCATCAGTTTTAGTAGACACTTGAAAGGTACACTCAGACTGGATAAAACATGGAGGCAGAAAAAGCGAGGTCTCCAGAAAACCCCACATTTTCACCTTACGTTGGCAGCTGTCAATGACAAATGTAAATTCACATTAATTAAAGTCATATCTTAAAATATTTCTTTATTTTTTCAGACCACTCTTCCGTGGAAATTCAGATGTTGATCAGCTAGGAAAAATCTTTGAGTAAGTAATAGTTAATTGCATTATGTCAATACCTGTTTAATATTGAAATACTATGAGGTTTCATTGCCATGTTTTTATGCAGTAATTCTGTCTAGAACAAAGTATTTCTAGAACATATTTCCTACTGCTACTGTATACAACATGATATTTCCGTGTATTCCGTGTCAGAGGGGGAGGAGGAAACAACATGGAATACAGTTCTGCAGAACTAACAGCCTTCACCAGGAAGTTATGACAGACTTCTGTTTTGGGCTTTTAAAATCTCTTAAACTATTGTGCATGTAGCATTCCTGCATATTCCTAGACAGTTAGATCCAAGAGATTCTCTTAATGTAAACAAACACAAAGGTTTTATTTTTCAGCAGTTTATGTATTTCAGAAAACAACATTAGAATACTTGAAAATTGTTATTAAACTGAAATCTTTAAAATTACTGCAAACAGCTTTTTTGCAGAAAAGTTTCTGTACATAAGAAAATATTCTAGCTTTTAAAAAATACTATGTAGCTTGTTAAAATTATTAACAGTCCATATTTTGTTTGGGAAGATAACTGTGAGAACAGGAGGAGTATCAGCATTTTAACATGTGCTTTTTCAGAGATGAATTAATTGGCTTTATTTTAAAACCATTTTACAATTCCAGGAGTTTGTGGTTTTCTTCTTCAGCTATTTCAAATTTGTGGAGGAGGTGGGGTGGCTCTAAACTCTCTGAGGTAGAATAATTCTCTTCCAAAATGTTTTCTTAGTGAAAAAACATTGGAAAAAATAAGTTACTGATATTACCAATATGATAAGTAAGATTATATGACTTTTTCTTGTAAAAGCTCTTAAGAGCAAGGAATATTTCTGAATTTGTAAGAACTGTGTGACTGATATACATAGCATGTAGTTAGGAAATAAAAGACAAATAGGGCTGGTTCCTCTCCAGACAATGAATGCCCATTTGCCTCTGCACTTCTGTCTTCCCTTTCCATATGGAGGGACTGCAGGGATACAGGGATCTGGATGAAATAAGAAATAGATAGGGAGTAAGAGAGAAAAAGCTGAAACATTATTCTCTTGAAGATATTCCAAAGAGAAGGTAGTAAAAATTCTAGGGCGAAAAGCTTAAACAGAACAAGTAATGAATTTCTCTGTTTAACCTTTTCCTGTTCTGAAGTCATAACAGATCTGTTCCTAAGCATTTTCATTATTTAACATGAGGTTCCTAAATTGCAGGTCTTGATTTCACACAGTTGACTTCCCTTTCCTGCATACCATACCAGTGTATGTGACTCACTTGCGTGGTTAATTTGTCATGCGCTGAATAGCTCTTCCTGCCAGATCCAGAAAAATCAGTCCCTAAAGTTTAGTTTTTCTTCTGCCAAATCTACTCTTTTAGTCATACAATGTTCTGCTTTATTGAATAAGGACAGCTTTGATACATGCAACATATCTTATAATTGAAAGACATAGCTGTGATTTTTTTTTTAAGGATTTTGATTCATTTATGACATTTCAGGGGGAAAATCAAAGGGAACTGGACTAAAGGTTAAATACATAGCTGCTAGCAGCCGCTTCCAACAGAGCTCTTTCCATCCCTAGGGACCAAGATTACCTATAGAAAAGAATTCATCAAGAAGAGAAAATGCCTTGCTAATTTTATGAGAAATTCCTTATTACACATCGACTTAAAAAACAAAAAGTTTGGGTTTGCTTCTTTGGTGCAGTTATATTTAAACAGTTCAAAAGTTTATTTCTTGGGTTTGGGGGCAGGGGGCGGGTATGCTAAATAGTGTTTATTTTGTGTTTTCACAGCTGGAGACCCCCCTACAGTTAGGGATAGCTCTTCTTGTAGGAGGATTGTTTCTTTCTACGGTAGTGGCTCATTCTCAAGACTAATTTGATAGTTTCGGGATTTTCGTGCAGTCTGGACTGATGCACTCTTTCAGATAATGGGGCTGTGGTCTACCTTTGTTTTATGTGTGCATTCTAATTTGCATCAGGTAAAATTCCACCACTTTTGAGGGTAAATACCTCGGAAGTGTCCCAAAACAATTTCCTGCTTTTCCAGGACACCGTCAGTGTGTGGGATTCCTCATAGATTTCAGGCTAAATGCTGCAATGGTTTGAGCAGACTTGTCTCCCGTTGTCATCAATGGGAGTGGAAAGTACTCAGCACTTCTCAAGACCAGGCCTGAACCTTTGGCAGGAGGTGAAACTCATCCAAGATACTCCCAAACTTAGTCACTGAAATGGCAGTGCTTCCAGACCAGAGTGAGGGCATCTACTCAGACACTCATTGTTAAGAGTTTTGAGTACTAAGTGAGTGTGTAACTAAAAATATCTCTCTTTTCCACTCTTGGTTTTGTCCACCCTACCTGACAGGCTGCCTTCTTGTTTCTTTTTGTTAGCTTTGCCTATGCCTGTGCTTATTCTGCCCTGCTCGTGCTCTCTCGTGCGAACATTAAAAAACCTGGGACTAACAAAACACATTTGAATGGCAGGTTAAGCTTCATTGTTACTTAAAATATTTAACTACCCCATCTTCCTAGATGCTGTTTGCATTATATTTAATATGGGTCCAGGTCTTCAAACAGCTCATCACATGGCTTTAGCCACCATGGGCAAGGAAGTTGCCCCATAGCCCCACCGTAACCGTGATGATGAAAGTCGAATTTGATTTTTCATACAGATTTAACTTGTAATTTCCCAAGAGCTGTGATATCTTCTGATGCAGTGAAATTAATCTGTCCTGAGATTTTAATCGCTTTGCCCTTCTAGCCATGCTGTTGCTTTGAGGGCATATTAATTTTCAGAGGTACTTTAGGTGAGCCAAATTACAGTCTAAAATCCATTTAGGCAGCCATGGAGTAGTTCCACTAAGTTCACTGAGGCATCCCATTATTTACATGAAAGTGTTTGGCCCGAGGCCTCCCCCCAGTCTTACTGCCAACCTCAGTAAGAAGTTCAATGCTGCTCCCTAGTGGCACTGGGCTCAGTGCGGACCCAAGCCTTCACTGATGGTTTTTCATGTTCCTTCTTGTCTTACCCTCTTAGTGTTTCCATTAAAAATCTAAATTTTATAGACTATAAAAATTTTCTTCCCTGAAACCTGGCAAGTACTGGATGGTATTTTCCAGGATTTCCATCGGAAACTGGTGTTTCAACCTCATAAATATTAGCATCGGACTAAAACACGAAATGTATGAGTCATGGTCCAATGTTGGATGTTTATCTGCTATTTCACTTATTTTTGTTTTAAACCTCAATGTGACTATTTCATAAGAATAAATATCTTCCAGGAATTAAAGAATAAAGAAATAAGTTATTAAAAGAAATTAAAATACTCTGTTAAAGGTTAAAGGAAAAATAAACTACAACTGAAAGGAAAAACATAAAAACGCTCAAATCCTATGTCGCTGCTGAACTGAGACTTTAAAACCTGTATTGTGAAGCAAATAAATTTTTTAAGTTTGGGCAACAATTACTGCACATAGCTTTGAAGCATTTTGAAACATCCCTTTTATTGCCTTACCCTCATCTTGACCCACGCTCTTCTCTCAGTCCCTATTCTTGTGAATAAAGATCCTTGCATGCAATTCCCCTTTGAAACTTGCTGCTTTTAATCATCCTGGAGTGACATATGTTACACCATCCAGTCAAGAGCTGAGCAACTTCCTTCCAAAGCACTCAGCCCTTTTGCAACAAAAAGACTCAGAAAACTGAGACCTAGGCCAGAAAATCATGCTGGCCACAAAATGTTTTCTACCAAGCGCAGTGAAATCCTGCACTTATCACGCTCTATTCACAGAGATCAGTGCTCTGCTGTACAATTGATCTCATTTAAATGAAAACACTTACTTGTAAAGTAAACTGCCACTTAGTATAATCAATGTAAAGGGGAGACTGTACAAATGTTCATACCTAACATTATATTTTTCCCTGCACAGTGTAATTGGACTCCCAGAAGAAGAAGACTGGCCTAATGATGTTGCCCTTCCAAGAAATGCTTTCACTTCCAGACCCGCACAACCTGTTGAAAAATTTGTACCAGATATTGATGAATTGGGCAAAGACCTGCTTCTTGTGAGTTTCTACTTGTTGTTCTCCAAGCTGCATGACTAATAGTTCCCACTGTGCATGCAACATTCCAAGAAATATTTGTGTTTCCATTTAGTGGAGTTAGCAAAGAAAAGCTCAAAAGTAGGTAGGCAATTTCATATAAACCTGAGGGACATCAGCACAAAGACACCACCTTTGATCAAGAGGAGTCAGAACTGAGAAAAGTTAGATACCAGGAAACCATGCTGGGAAAGTACCTATTTGATCTGGCTTTAGATCTTACCCTTATCGCTGACTGCTGTTGTGCCACTGATTAAGCCATTGTTATAGTATAAGCCTGACATGAGTACAAAAACTGGTCTGCATTTTTTCATGGTATAGTGGACCCAATATAAAGCAGAAAATACTCTGTCAAGGCAGATTACATCTGCATGCCTTCTACTGAATGCTGAAATCTTGAGATTTGGAATTCACCAATTGCTGCCTCTTAAAAATGGCAGGATTAAAGAGAAGTAAACAAATTGCAGTGGTACAACTAGTAACACTGAATTAAATTAAATTATTTGCGTCATTTTTACAGATATGTTATAAATGCCAGCCCTGAAGTTCAGTCTTGAAATAAAATATAGCAAATAGCCTTGCCTCAGTTTGTCTTTTGCCCTGCTTGTTGAAATCTACCTAAATTTGTTCTCTGGAAGCCTTCAAAAGATCTTGGTTCATATGGGTAGAATGGTAGAGTGGGTTCAGTGCAACTCTTGAAAGACTTGCTGTATCCTTTCAGGAATTATTGCCAGCCAAAGTTATCTCTATAGAACAGCAAATTGTCCTCCATTGTCCTCATGACTGCAGCTCCCAGCAGCAGTAAGCTGGACTGCATCTGGACACTTGAAATGACAGGGAAGATACACATCTCTTATACTTGCAGACAGCCTGGAAATGGAAGGTAGACGTGGGACAAGAATTAGATTTTGGGAACAAGAAGGAGTGAAATATTGCAAAGAGCTCAATGAGTGTGAGGCAAGATGGGAGAAAGGAAGAAGGGAAATATCTATGTTTAGAAGGTGAGGTGGGAAAGGAAGCTGTTCTTGTTGGGCAAAAAGATGAGAACTAGGAGCCATGTATGAAAGGGAAGAGAAGGACTGGAAGTCATCGAATTAAATTTCGGAAGTTAAATTATAGAAATTCCTATACAAGAAAAAAGAGTAGGAGTAGAAAGTGGTTAGACAAGGGACTTTGGAGGTGAGACTTTTTGGGGGAAAATTAAGGGAAAGAGAAGAGCAAGGTATAAAACGCAAGTCTATGGGGGAGATTTCTGGCTGGCTGGACACAGGCTTCAGTAAGCATCTGGAAAGATGGGAAGCAAAGTACAACTAGGAAGAAGTGGAAGAAACTGAATACAAAACATGAGCATATGAAAGCTATAAAGTGAAAGAGCCAACACCTATAGAAATGCTGAGCCTAGGAGTTAAGATATACCTTATGATGCCATCCATGTTTGTATAACCTCAAAAGAACAGCACATTGAACACTGACAGGATTCAAAACTTGTTCATGAGTAGTTGCTCCCCGCAGTCTGTGAAACAGATTTTCTGTGCATATGAATTCAAGAAAACCTGAATTCTGGGATTTCCCAAACTGCGAATACCTGGATTTTCTAGCTTGTTATTTTCAACTAGCTTCGGGGGTGCTAAATTCATATACTATGACTCCACTGCTTTTTTTAATATCAATGGTCATTTTACTGTGCACCACCAACTGAAACCCTGTTGTATCTCACACTAGTCGTAACTTAAAGCTGGCATGCATTAATGTATATATGCAACGTTAGCACTATTAACTTTACATTTAAGTTAAAACCAACTTCTTTTCATACTTACAGAAATGCTTAGCGTTCAATCCAGCCAAGAGAATATCTGCCTATGTTGCCCTCTCTCACCCATATTTCCATGATCTGGAGAAATGCAAGGAGAATCTGGACTCTCACATGTCATCCAGCCAAAACTCCAGTGAGGTGAATGCATCATAGTCCTGACTGAAGATGAACCACAAATGAACAAGACATGTAGCTGACAAGGCCACTGTCCCATACAAACCACATAGATGTTGTAGTGAAGATCGTTATTTGGAGGTTTTACGCACTTATCTTTTATTTTGGGATTGTGACGAGCTTATCCAAGGAAATCAATCTAGTTTACTTTCATCAGAGCAACACAAGGGGGAGGGCTTTGACCTGCTCCCTTTGCAGCTTTATGTTTGTTTTGGCTTTGTTTTGTGTATCTACCTGGGAAGACTCCAGACGAAGAGAAGCTGCTGACAGGTTTTGCTGGCATTTTATCCTTTTAGTATTGAATGCTGCCAGTGTGAAGTAGGATGGTCGAGTCATTGCCAAAACATGATGCAATCTTTCTCTTTCTAGCTGCTGAAGCATGATTTGGTACTTTTTTTTTATTATAATTATTATCATGTGATCTCTTACAGTGGTATTTAAAGAATGGCATTGAAATAATCAGATTTCTGCAACCTGCAGTTAACTGATGCATGCATTAATACATCCATCTACTGTTGATTCATAGCATATGTGCAGGTGCTTCTCCACTTGAAAACCTGGATGGATTATTTTATAATTTCATTGCTCGATAAAAATAACAGATGATGGTGATTATAACAAATGTCGCAACTTTTAGGGTTTTTTCATACACAAACGAGTTATAATCTAGCTATGTTTGTGTGCATGTTGCAAAAAAACAAGTTTTAAAAGCCTTCTAGAGTGCTGTTCTTAAAGACTTTTTTGGTTTCCTAACAGCCAATTTGTGTTGGAGCCCATGCATATTCTAGCCCATCATCTAACCCATGATTCTCCCCTGGCAACAGCTGCAAGCACATTTTCTCATTTTGAATTTTCTGATATGCAGCTCAAAGACATGAGCAGAGCCAATGAAATCAATACAGATTTTCACCTTCAACCTGTTCTGATTATCAGCCAAAAAGGAAAATAAAAAACACATTTCCAGTTCAGAAGCAGAGAATCCTATACCTGTAATAAGCACAGACGTGTATATGTGCTGAATTGCATGCTGTGTACTGTGCTGCCTTACCTACAACACCCCCTCATGTATCACAAGTGCATGAACATTACTGTCACAAAAATCCCTCAGATGTCATTTATTCAGCAGACTTGTTCTCTATGCAGAAATGCATGAGCTTCTTTCCTAAACCACCATGTGGGTATGCTGGCACATGCTTATCCTCTAGGGTTAATGTGCCATTATTGAATGTCAAAATAACTAAGCAATTCACATGCCTTTATAGCACAGTTCTTTTAAATTTTACGTTAAATTTTTATATTTAGTATTTTTACCTTAACTAAAATATATTTTCAGTATTTTAAAAAGAAGCTTTTATTTTTTTAATACTGTACTAGGGAAAAAGAAGAAATATTTTAAATCCATAAATGCTGTTCCCTAGCATGACGTTAGTGCATTTACCTGGATATGACTTGGGGGAAAATATTGGTCCAGTGAGTTAACCTTTACCACACAACCATGAATATACACTATTGAACTACAACTGTTGGTAAGTGAGGCAGCTAGCTTTGCTTTCTTCTGGGATAATCTCTTAGACTTCTCTCATCCTCATCTCTATTTCAACTTGTCTAGCTAGTGAGCCAGCATTATATCCTCATTCATAGAATGCTTGTCAGAAGCAGGTCCTTATCAGTGAGTTAAGCAATATATTTCCAGCTGTGGCGTGGGAGCTTGTAGGCAGCTTTCTTAGTCCTGCGATAGACTGGCTGTTGTGGTGAAGTTCACTGTTAACTCTGTTTCAGTTATCTGCACTGTCTGGGACATGGTCAATTGCTAGGATAGCGAGTGGTTCTTATCTGTCTCTTTGATAAATCATTTCATTACTGTTAGACACAGAACTGTGTGGCATATGGTTAAATTAGGTCTGTTTTAAATAAGCCAGATTTTAAAAGGACCACTTGCACACATGCATGCAGTGGCCTGTGCTTTTCTTCATGCCCAGAATGATGCCTATGCAAAACCTACCAGCATGAACAGGCAAGTTGAAAATTGGCAAGAGGCATCTGCACACAGAGGTACTACAACTGCGTAACGCAAGAATTTTGGAAGCTCTACAAGCAGCAAGCTGAAGGCCAGGGAGTGGTCATGGCTGCTAACCCTCTAATCTTGGCCTTGCCTCTGTCATTGTCTCTGTTCCTGCATCCAAGGGGAACTACAAACCCACTGCACTGGTGTTGTCCTAGCCCTCATCCTCCATGGGTCAATGGACCTGGAGGGAATAGGTTTTACCATTCACAGAAAAGGATGGGCATTTTTAAACACTAATTAAAACAGTGAACAGAGCCAAAATTCAGGAGATTCTTGTGACAGTAACAAAAAGAAAAATTTTCTACACAGTTTAGCGCTTTTTAAGACATTCCACATTTTACCCAGCACCACGCTATCATACATACTTTATCAGAGCATTCAGCTGGTATGGCTTTCCAGCAGCTGTCAGAGCTCTCCAACAACTAACATAGGGTCAAAATACAGGGGAAGAAGGGATATTTCCAAATTAGGCTCAAAACTCTCAGAGAGAGATGTACATCTGTTCCACGTTAGAAGAGCTTGTTGTATTAAGCTTAGCAAAGCAAAGGCTAGAAAAGAATGTGATTGCTTATTGTAGGATAGCAAAACAAGGAGAAAGGAAGAGAACGCTTTAAGCAAAAGGTTAGTGTTGGACCAAAAACTAATGATAATATGGAAATCACAAGGAACTTAACTACTGGAGTAGTATTTCCCAATCTGTAGTATCAGAAGAAGAGCTCAAATAGCAGTAGAGAAAAGCAGAGGCTGGCTTATGGAATCGGAAGCAGAGCTTCTGCAATGCGGTTGCTGTATGTTGCCTAATATAGGATCAGGTTATAAATGGGGTTATTCAGGAGAATAGCTTGAGAAGGGCTGCATCAATGGTCACATTCTGGAACACCCTTCCAGTGGGAATGGTGGGAATAAAAAAAAGAAATCCAGGTTCTGTCTTGGCAGGGTTAGGGGAAAGATTTATCTGATGGGGTCCTTGTGGTGGCAAAGGCCTAGATTCAAAGGACTGATGGCTTCTCCAAATGGTCTTCTTTCCAAGATCTCTTTAGGAAGAAATTCCATTTGACATGCTATAGGTTTACTCTTATTTCAGTCTTCCCTGCCAAACCATGGGGTTTCACTTACACTAGTAAACTGAGAAAGCCTGTTCTCTGGCTGGGCAACGTGCTGGCACTGGCTAAAATCATGTCAGGCATCATGCTTATAATTAGACGGTACAGACAACTGTGAGACTGTGCTCGAGCCCATGCCCTTGCTCTTTTTATTTTACTGGCATAGCTCTAGTATCTGAGTACCTTTACTCGTTACCACCATATGTTTAGCATGTAGGCAAATGTGAAAAAGAAATTGCTCCTCAACGCACATGTTCCAGACTGTGATGAAAGCTCTTCATACACCCTTTAAATAAGACTTCAGAGTGGATTTTTTCTTAGCAATAATTATGCCTGGATGCATTCTACAGGAGCGGTTCAGCAGCACCAAAAAAACACTGACTAACAAAAAATATATTAAATATAAGTATAGATGTTTAGTTCCTAAAGTACCCACAACCAGGCACTGTGCTCTTCTCAGCAGAAAACAGGGTGTTCTAAGTAATGGAAGGAGCAATTTCCATCTCCCACAAATCTTACTTTTATCAGTACTACATAGTTCTGCAGGAAAAGCAGACCCAATAGCCAAGGGAAAAAAATCACCAAAGCCAGATAGTGAAGTGCTAGGTGCTGAACCATAGTGATACATCTGGAGCCCTTTTCTCTCTTCACCCTGTCTCCACGCTCACTCTGCTTCTCCAGTTCTTCTCCTTCAGTTCCCTTATGGAAAGAGGTTTCAATGATGCTCACAGGTGCTATTTCCAACAAGTTTCTTCCAAGTTTTCAATAGCTACACAGTGACAATGTCCTCTGTGTCTGCGTATTGCTTCTTTCAGTCCGGCAGCCTCTGATTAAAAAAGAATCTCTTTGTGTACCTCCTTGCTTACCCTTAGTTTTGCATACACCTGTGTTGACTTGTGTGTCAAGTAAAATTATAAAAACAGGGTTTGTGCTTATTTCTGTGTAGGCTGTGCCCACACTCCAGTTTTTTTCAGCCTGTTAGTCCACAATGGTAAGCATTAGACTACCTTTCTCTGTGGTTTCTGTCCTAAAACACACCAAAAAATGAGGATGTCTTGTTTGCAAAATATTGAAATTCGGTGCTATGTGTACAGAGCCTGTTACATGAAAGGAATCAGTAAGTTGTAGCATTTGAGCATCTTCTGCGTGGAGGATGGTATCCAGCATTGTAACCCTTGCATGGTTTTTACATTCAATGGTTGTTTTGGTGAATAAGACGAAAATACTGTGCCATGCTACCTTCCACAGGTTCACTCACTGTCTTTGAGAAGTGTGTTTTATTATATATATAATTCTCTCTTCTGTTAGATATTAGGCCAACTCTAATATGGAAAATAAAGAGAAAACATGATGTTTTAGTCTTGGAGCACTTATCTGACTCACAACTGAAAACACATCAGTTGTCCAATATGTATATGAATCATAAACCACAAAGTTTGGTTTAAAAGGCCATAGAAATTAATTATGTTCCACATATAAGAAACAGTTCAATAATGAGGAAGTTATATTCTAAGAACTCTGTTTTATAGAACCACTTTGCTAGTATTTTTTTATACAGTAGTTTCAGGAATAGATTGATTTTTATATACAATGTGAATCAGAAGATACTAGGCTATTAGAGTGCTTTTGTTGTGTTATGCGTGAAGCTTGACTTGATTACAAGCTTAGGAACATAACATATTTATTTTATTGCTACAAAACTGCTTATAAATATCAAAGTCTTTCTCGAATGTTAACAGGATTTCACACTTCTCTTAATGTGCAAGTGATTTCCTTAAAACTAGCATATTAGGAAAAACAGTTCTCCAAACTGCAGTTGTGCAGGAAAATTTAACAAATATATTTCTACTTCCACAGAGAATAATAACATGCTATATTGCGAAATCTTCAGTAACTGACTGCTTATAAGCTATCATTTTTACTTCTTTTTGATTACTAAGTATTGGAGTATACACATCACCTTCCATGAAGAAAAAATTCAGAAACAATCTGTAGAAAAGTAAATGGGATTTTATATGTTTAACCTTCCAAGTTTCATTTTCATACCCAGTTTTTTGGTGCAAATACAGTTCAGGCATGCAAACTCATGACTACAATTTTAACAGTCTAATAGGCTGTACAATTCAAATAGGAGTTTTATTTGTAAGCTATTTATTTTATTCTATCTCTTTGTTTTGCCAGTTGCTAGATAAAGGCTGTAATATAATTCTGGTTTCTGGGCCGGACTCTGTAAACTTCAAATCCCAGTAATTTATGTAAAACAGTAAGAAGTTTTCTTGTCAATTTAAACTATCTAGGCCATTAAAAGAAGAAAGATGTGGGCATATAAACTGACAAATATACTCTTGCTACATGTTATTTCTTCCCTCTAGTTTGAAGCTTAGCAAGTATTGCATACTGATATGCAGTGTATACAAAATACAAGGACCAATTAAAAAAACTTAGTAGTAGTGTGCACAGGTAATGCAAAAAATGGTTCATTAGACTCTTGCAGAAACCAGCTAAAAGTCATTCTTTTAGCTGTAATACTCAAAATTTTGAAACTAATCCAGTATTCCATTAAAAAAAAAATCCTGAGAAATTGTGTCCATGCTTTTAATTCAGACAGTGATGGACACCCAAACAGAACTGAATCAAATAGGATCTTCTCAAAATTGATTCTGCAAAGCCAGGTAGATAACATGAGTTCTTTATGTGTCCGTCTGAAGCTGAAATTAGCCAGCACCATGTTTAGATGAGCCTTCTGCTTACTGAATGGAAAAGGCCAAGGTTGCTCTGAGTAAAGTCAGTGGTAAATTTGTTTAGACCTAAAGTCCTTTGAGAGGACAATATTCAGACTTCCAGCCTCCTTTGAAAGACTGTGCAAAACAGCTAAGATAGACTAAAACTCCCTAACCACATGGCATTTTTCCTTCAGATTAAATATTTTATCTGTTTTAGAATATATTGGTGGGCTTCATCCAGTCCAGTATCAATGAGACTTTCGCATGGCTGGAGAAGAGATTCTGCTATTGATATTTTCATACTGGCTGATTGTGGTAGGGTAGATTTTTTTTTTTTTTTTTTTGCTTCCAAAGGAGCTCAGACAAAAGATATTGTCTTCTCTTTTTTAAAAAAATAAAAACTGACACTTAATAAAGGTTAAAAATGAAATTTTAAGGAACTATTGGGTAAATGCTGTTGGGATAAAGGAAAAGGAGCATATTTATAATATGACAATTGTAAATATAAACAATGTGTATTAAATATGCATTGAAATTGATACTTTTTCACTGACCTTGCAAAGCTGATAAGAGTTTTATGGAGAAATCCAAGTATGAACTTATTCTAACTACCATTTTAATGTCCATTTACACTAAAACAACCTATACTATATGACTGAAAGGAGAAGGTGAAATAGGTAATGTTCAACTTGTGGTTTATTTTGGTGATGCTACCTGGATGTACTGTAAAGCTCTCAAGCTGCTGTCCATTTATGAGCAAGCTAAATTTGCATCGACACTATTTAGCTTTCTGCACCTTAAGACCACCCACATGTCAGGAAAAACACATTTTTCTAGTGCTTACATGGCTACTTGCTCCCATTGACATGCTTATGTTAAACTCTGCCAAAGAGCACTGTCTCTGCCACTGAACGGAAAATGAATTTTCAGAGTGACAGCTTCCTTCATGCAATCACTCCTAAAGAGTTTGCAATTAAGTTTCTACAATATGCAGCCTTTTCTCTTCTTCTGTATTTCATACATATGTCATGTTATGCAAATCCTCAGCTTTTTAAAAAAAAAAAAGTTCTTGAATGTTAGGATCTATTTTGAGTAGCGAGGTGAAGGAGGAAATTTGTGAAGTGCTGCAAAGATAGGAAAAATGGGCAGAGATTAGGAGAGTTCAGGACAATTTTGGGAAGTGGATTTGAATAAGTGGAAAATTTAGATAGAAGTGTAGGGGGAAGACTTTTTTTCCACGTTTTGTTTTCTCCTGTTATTCACTTTCATAAGTATAAGATGATAAAGCAAGACCCTTGCAGAGAATTTTAGTTCCAGATACTCATTATACCAAATTAAGTCACGAGTTGCAGTGCAGTTATTCAGCATAGCAACAGCTCTATATTTTAAATCAGATTTTGCAGAAGCTAGAGGTTTTTCTGTGTAGATATGAAAAAAGGCCCTATGAGACAGCTTGAGAGCAAATTAAGCTATCTGCACAGACGCTGCCTGAGTTTAGCTGCAGGCGTGGAGAATGTACAGCTCTGATGCAGGAGAGCCACTAACAGTGTCCATTAGCGTGCGATACTGTTGTGCATTGTGAGCTGACTCCTGCCACAAACTGAAAATCTTTTGCCAATCCAAAATAGCGTGGTTGTGAGCACTTGGATTTTGATAAAATTATCCACATGCAAGTTTGACAGGATCAGTCCAAGTAGTTCACCATCTTACAGGAGCAAGTTCGAGACCCCAGCAAGCCTGTCCAACAGCCAGTGTAAGCAATACTGCAGAACCATCTGCCGTGGCAAAAAAAAAGGCTTTTAGAAGGTTGTACAGCAGGAATGGAGCTTTCTGAGCTACTGTGCCAACCTGAGAGCTACCGTTAACTATTGCTGTGCCACCTCCAAAAATACAAAATATGAGGCCTGTGTAGCATTTTGGTGTGTTTAGTCCCTTTGTGGGGGTGGCTGGGTAAATGTTGGCACAGAGCAGCTAATTTTGGTCTTTCCATTAAGTGTGAGCAACAAGGCTTGGCATAGAGACAAATTTCACAGTGAGTTCCAAGGATGGGAAACCAGTAGTTCTCTGGTATTTGTTAAATATGTATAGTGATCACTTGGCCACTCACGCTGTCCTTTCATTATCCCAGATCATCCTACTCTGACACTGTGAAAGAAGCCCTGGGGAGTCTACTCCTCAACAGTCTTTCAGTGCTCTGCTTCCTCTTACTGCAGTGACACTTTCATTACCTGTCACTTTTATCTACCCTGCTGATACCTCCAAAGCTGTAAGCTAAATTACTGCCTTGTGATTCTTGCAGCCCCTCAGTCTGCAGGCAACCCCTCAGTCTGCAGGCAGCCAGTGACTTGTACTGTAGTTTATTCTTGCTTCCCATTCTGCTACAGTAGAAGATGACAAAGTGTGTGCTACTGTTACACTCATTTATTCAAGCAAAGAGGTGAGCTGGAATATATTATATTAAACATACTGTGTTTGATCAGCCAAAACAATTTTTGATTCAGAAGATTATTTACTATGTATAGAAGATTACTGGAAAACTGTGTGTGAATTACATGTTTACAAGAGCAGCCAATCATGCTTCTGTTATACAGAAACTTTTAACGGATACAAACAGGACCAGCAATGCGAGCCTCACACTGCTTTGCCCCTCTCCCTTCCCCTTCCTCCAGATCACTGTTCCCAGGGAGAGGTTTCCTCCCAGCATGAGGCAGAGCAACTACAAAACAGTTCTTCATTACGTCAAGGTCCCCAACTCTCAAGATGACTTGGATGCCTGCAGGCAATCAAGTTCATTCCTTTGCTTTTCGCTATGACAGTTTTAAGTACAGAGCCCTGCCACAGGTAGGCACAGACAGACTTTAACCTCCAATATATTCTCCCAAGGAAAAATCCTTCCAGGATCTGGAGGGGACGGTGTGTTTATGACAGTTGACTTTTTTGCATTTTAGACAGCAGTGTTGTAAGAACTCGCATAAGAAAAAGCTT
Source organism: Phaenicophaeus curvirostris (assembly GCF_032191515.1). Lineage (NCBI taxonomy): Eukaryota > Metazoa > Chordata > Aves > Cuculiformes > Cuculidae > Phaenicophaeus > Phaenicophaeus curvirostris. The sequence goes on along the minus strand of NC_091397.1, from coordinate 25,214,288 downwards.
TCTCCCTACACAAAAAGAATGACTGTGAATTGTGGACATGCTGTGGGAAAGGACGAAGTGATTTATTCCAGGTGAATGCTGACCTATCTCAAATAATCATCCCTCATCAGTGATCAAAAACCCAAACCAAACTGGGTTCAAAGTATAGCCTGCATCTGCAGAGTGCTAGTCAAATAAGAAGTGCTTCTCAATCATTTTCTAGCAAGACCCAAAATCCATCACGATATCCTGCAGGGACTTCATCTTGGAGTCTTTTGTATCAAAGGTGGCTGTTGCCGTGGGTTGCAACTACAACAAAGCGTACATCAGAAATCAGATGCTGACAAGGAGTTTGTGGATGCAAGGCTGTACAAGGTGGCTTCTCTGAGCTCAGTGGAAATGTGCTTGTCTGAACATATTGGTTGCCATGCACATTTTGAACTGAAGTTACCTATCATAACATGAGAGAAGGCTTGCAGCGTCACAAGATGAAAGGCTGAAGGGACTATGAAGATTGATCCATCCTTTCCTTTTTTTTCCCTAGCTGTCTAGCAGCCCAGTGGTTTTCCAGCCTTCTTTTGTTTTGATTTGTTTTGTTTCATCTCTACCACCACCATCCTCCTTTCTAATGTGCATAATAAGTTTAATAGAAAAGCGTTACTGTCATTTACCAGCTTAAAATCAGAGCAGGCCAGCACTGTCTAACCATTTTATAACTGTTTGGTGGTCACTATTAAGTGAATCATTGGTCTCTGTTTAGATTCTTGCATTCTGCACTGTTAATTAACCTTGCTGTCATTCTCCACAGTGTTCAAAGTCTCTTTTCCCAGAGACTGAACCTCCCTCCTACAACCTACTTAGAGTCACAGCAATGTGGGCACAAGAAGTTTACATTATGGCAGTCTTTTTGGTAAGGAATGAGAGCTGGTTCTAATTGAAACATGGCCTGAAAGAGTCTCGAGGACTCTTAGCCAGGCACCTTTCACAGGCAAGGCAGTCACTTCTGTTAAAGTGAGAAACACATTTTTTAAATACTCAAGATAGAGAAAAATATAAAGATGTCTGCTTTTTTTTTCTGATAGAATCTTTTTTCTACACAAGGCAGTATGATTTTGGCACTGAAACCAAGCCCACAGGCACCCATTTAATTTCTTTGTAAATTCTTTTCAGGCATTCAGAATAATGTATTTATGGTCCATTTCATTCCAATTCACTTAAGTAGTCTATATCTGCCATTGAATCTGGTATGGGTTTTATTTTTAATGTAATATTTAGCTGCATCACTTTGAACAGTTTTAAAAGTATAATGTCTTTGAATGCTCTAGTTAAAGAAAATTTATACCCTTAAAATGATGCCTTAGAAGTTGAAATGTATACTTTGGAAATTATGTTTGTATTACAACTCCTGAAAGCATCACAGGTGCTTTTGTCTGTATGTCTGTCTTCTACTTTTCTGTGTAACAGTGTGTATTTATATTTCCTCACTAGCTCCATACTCTTCAGTCTGAAAGCCCAAGTATGCAAACACATGAATACCATACCTCACCTGGGCAGTCCCACAGAGCTGAGAGGAGTTACTCATGTGAATATAGGTGCTCACAGAAAGTATTTGCAGAAAAAGGCTTTCCTTTAGACATTGACTGTAGTTGTGAGGACACAGTGAAGAACAGCACTGAGACAGCAGTAAATGGGGTCAGTGTTTATTGAAGATGTGGAGACATTTACCTGCAAGTTATTTGACCTTAACCTAAATTATTGCTATTGTAATTCAGTATGTTATTTTTTATGAAAGCACACTAGTCCTGTGAAAGGGTAGTTGCCAAAAAATCTGTCAAGTCTTGCTGCTTTATTGTTTATTTGCATTTAGTATGCATTTTGATTGTTGAAGTGGAGCTAGTTTCATAGAGAGGCAAAAAGCTAGGTCAAAAAAAATATAAATAAGCTTCATACTGTATATTGAGTTTTGTAACTAGAGTAGTATGTGCGTTCAGTTATAAGGGGTTTTATGCTTTAGAGTACTTTTGTTTGTTTTAATATGTAAAGAAATAGGATTACTTTGAAATGCTATTGTAGAGATAATTTACACATAGTGGGGGAACGTTGTCTGAAAAATTAAAGATAGAAAACATTACATAGGCTGTCTTTGGCTTTATTGTGTCTGTAGGGGATCCAACAGGTATCTGTCAATTACAGATGCTTGAGCCAGCAGCCAAGCCTTTGTGACATCATGTAATTGAAGAAAGTTTTTCGCAATGATAAAGTTGCCCATCTGGGCTTTAAGTAAGGTTGTTGGCTAAATAAAAGCACAAAGGCAGCAAATTTAGGGGAGTTTTTTGTGCATGGACTATTGCATGAAATAAGATTTGGGTTTCAAAGTATTTTCTATCACTCAGCATAATTTACTCTTGTTATAACTCCGTTGACTACAGTTAAATTAAACCAAGAATTTGACCTTGTGACTTTACAGATTTCAGTCTCGAGCAGCTCAGGTCTAAATAAAGATACTTAAGCTTAGTAAATCAGCAAGAATACTATATAAATGAAAATGCATGATAAAAATCTTAACTCTAGTAACATTATTTCTCTTGAAACTTCTATTCATTACTTTTTTATACAAAAGTTCAGCAGTGCACTGAGTGGCATTGTTATATATGGAGAAAAGTGTGATGCTGGTACAGAAAAGTATCAGAAATAAGATTCATTTCTTACTGCTCCTGACACTCCATGTGTGCCTACCTTACACATTACAAATCCCACTGAAGTTGACAGAAGACATGTATAAAGTTAAGCCTGTTTGCACCTCTCAAGGGATACTGGTTTCAGAATCTGCAAGATAAGTTATGTTCTCAAAAGGCATTATTAAAGCTTATGATTTCAGATATACAGAATACTACAAACAGTGACGACAGCTTCTGAGACACATCCAGAGTAACTTTATTAACTGATGTTACATCAGACCAACATTCATTAGCAAATCAAAATCTGTCTCCGTGCCTTTATTCTCAATATGAGTTTACAAAAAAATGAAATGAAAAACATTCAGAAAGTAGAAACAGCTTCTAATGCTGTTTGCCTTACTTTTTCCCTTCCCTTCCCCTCCCTCCCTTTTTTTGTAAAAAAATATCATTGCCTCTGGAGGTGTCTAGGTTCTGATAATTCAAGGGAAACATACCAAGCAGTTTTGAATATTTTTTTCATTCACCATAGGGCATATACTCAGCCGGTGAAAGCAGCATAGTCCTGTTGACTTCTTCAGCTTATATTAGCTTGTGCCAGCCAAACAGCTGGCACATTGATTTTTAGCGTTTCAAGTCACTTTACCTACACATGCAGTAGGATTTTGTTTTGCAAGGTGGAAAGTTACCTTACGGTGCAAACTGTACTACCTAGACTACAATTGATGCCTATTCACAGGACATGATTTCACTGTATCACTTCATACTTGAAATTCATTGTGTTCTTTTAATCAGGGTACAAACATAGAAAGGTGCGTGTGTTACTGTTTCTTTTAAAGGTGCATCTTTTTTTTTTTGTTCTGTGTGCTTAGTAGTTACTACTCAGTGTTCTTTACGTTTTTTGCATTCAGCATTAAAACCACCTATGTGTGAAACACAGTATCACCTGCAGAGGTACAGAAAAATGTAAAAGTGATTTCTTGAATTGTTACTCAAACATACTGATTTGCCTTTAAGTCCTCAGTGTGACATCAAAGGGCTACAACGCGCAAACTGTACTATATGAAAGCACTGCACCAATGTGGTACATGAAATCTCGCAGCCTCTCTCCTCTCCTAGCTGCTGATTACCACAAACAAATTGGGGAAAAAAAAGTATGTTTCTGCTGTACAGAATGGCTGGCAAATTATGCAGACACTTTGACAACTCTAGAGCTCCTTTAGCAAACTTTCAAACAAAGTCCTTTGATCTAATTGCATGCCTGCTCTGTGTCCCAAATTTCATTCTGTGGGCTTTCTGCTTTAAGAACACCCTCAGCTGGGGCTACTTTACTTCAACTGCATTGATGTTTATCAGAGCATGCACCTTACCATATACCATACTCTAGCTTTTACAAGTTTGTAAAGATGGTTGACTGCAAAAATAACCAGGTGTCAATACAGTGAAATTAAATTAAGGCACACAGAAGGTTATCAATATTGTATTTTATCTGAATTACAGTCCTTTGGAACTGAACGTTTTGCTGCTGGCAGTGCAAGAAAAGCAAAGTTGTGTATTTATTGTTGGGTGCTGAGGGTTCAGTGTGAAAATCCATATAATAAAAATTTTCATGGTGTCAAGTTCTTTTTAGTTGTTCCCAAATTACTGGAAATTAAAAAGACAAAAAAAAATTAGTTTTGTATTTAAAACTGCTTTCCTGAGGCTTACTTCACCTTTCTAGCTATTTTTTTTCTTTCAGCTAAAATGTAAAATGAATACAATTGCAGTAAGTATTGTATATTAAATACAGAAAATTACCAACATTGTTTTCTATTTTTCATGTTTGCAAGAGTTTTTCTCAACACCCTGGGTATTCTAGAAAATCAACAACCAGACACAGAAATATAAGCACATGCACATGCACACCCTTTCAAGCATCTTACCATATACCTTTATATAAAACCTAACCTCATTTGTTATAAAAATCTAACCTCATTTGTCCTGATTCCTCGTTTCTGAACTACTTTATTGCTTACCTAGGATGAATTCAATGTAAAAAAATAAAACATTTCAGTGATCATTTTTTCTTTCAAAAGCATAATGTTGTTGCAATGGCTATGAACACTACATGGTTCGTGACTAGTTTGTCTTTACTGAAATCTTCTTTGGTTTTGTTTAGGTGAATTGTTCCTTAGTTCAGCTGCAATGGCTCTCAGTCATTCATGAAGTGCAGTATTTTCCCCAAATGTTACTTGATGCAACTGCTGCACTAACTTGTGGTAGTTGTGTACTCCTAAGGATTCTGCTGCTTTCATCTTCCACCTTTTAGACTTTGACCACACTTTATTCATTGACTGTTTTTTCTTGATTTGCCATAAATATGGCTGGTAACCTGTCTTGAGTATATTGAAATGCTAAAAGTGCGTGTTTTGAGTCAAACATAAAATGACACAACATCAAACTCTAAACTCAAATGCATATTTTCTGTCTTTACTCCTTACCAATCTAAAAATCCTCATCAAAAGAACTTAAATAAAGCTTCAGTTTCTTGGAAAGATCATTAAGTGCCCTTTAGAGCAGGATACAAGTGTTTTCTACTAACAAGGCCCCTAACAAGCCATCCAACATAGGAATCAAAAAACTATTAGGTTAAGTATCCAACAGATTTCAGCTTCTGGAAGAAAGCTCTAGAAAGAAATGACTGCAAAGCTTACCAGACCCTGAAGCCACAAAGGTTTTTACAACTTAAAACCCAAAACTTTGTACTGCTCCTAGAAACTATAAGGAACCATTAAAGTCCTTAACAAAACATAGTTATCTACACTGCAGATGTGATACAGCATTAATAAAATCAGCAGCTACTTTTACATTATGTGACATTCCAAAGTAGTCTTTAAGCACATTATAAGATTACAAACAGCAATCCATCCAGGGGCAGATGCAAAATGAACAGCAGTCAGGCCTGTGGGTGGACTGAACATTCAGTAACCCATATTAGCCGTCAATAATGCCTTGAGAAAAAGAGAAAAAAGCATGGAAACAGATTAAATAAGAGCTACCATACAGATCTAGATATTATCCCAAGCCTGATATCTGATAGTGCTTAGGGCAAGATATCAGAGAAGAAAATCACAGAATCACAGAATCACAGAATAACCAGGTTGGAAGAGACCCACCGGATCACCGAGTCCAACCGTTCCTACCAAACACTAAACCATATCCCTCTATGGACAATTATGGAACAAGTTCTTCATAAGGTAATTTCCTTCCTAGCATTCATCTGTGAGAAGGTGACTTACCCCTGGTATGAAGTTCACGAAAACCAATTATGGAAAAGACAATTCTATTTTTAAAAAGTCCATCAAGCAAAATACTAAGGACATTGCAGAAAAAAGCACAAATGTTACTCTTCTCCTTTTCCACATAAATGTTCTCATCCTCTTTGCCTCAAAATTATCTAATTACAGTAGATGTCACATGCTTATTAGCACCGTAGAAACAAACGTTCATTTTTAAAGATTTAAACGCGTTGTCTTTGTCTATGCCTGCCATTTACTGAGACACTGAAAGCAAGTTACAGTATCTTTATCATTCCTCGTTTTACACCCATCAGTTTGTGTTGCTTTTTTTTCCTCCCCTTCAATACACAAGGTCATCTTTCAGTCTCCTGTCACACAGAAGTCCTTTCTCTAAGTATTTTCATCCATTTTTAGGCATCTGATTTAGCTGGATGAATGGTCTGGCTGGTCTTGGAAGCCTCCTTCACAGCCAGGAAAGAAAGGCTAACGGGAGACCGATTAGACACTCCGGCGTGTCCAGCAGAGGACTCCCTCCTCCCCACTGCCAGCACAGGGAGGGAGGGACCCCTCACCCTTGGCTTCCTGCGATGGCAAGTCTGTGTATTTCCAGCTCAAAGCCACCAGAGCCCCATGGCTCAGTGACACAGCTTAGGTATTGCCTACCCTGCTACATCTGAGCCGAAGCCCACAGAGACCTGCTGTCCTATGTCCATGTCAGGGTAGGGATGGACAGACAGTCCTGCTCCCACACCTGAAGCCACCCTTGTCCCACCGAAAGGCTGCAGCAGCGCTGGGGACAGCCTACACAGCGGCAGGGCAGTGGTGTTACTCATCTAAATTTGGATTAGGCGGTGTACTCCGATATCTGAAAACGTGCTCAGGGGGAGGACGTCACCATACTTAACAAAAGGAGTATCAAAACATACTGAGTAATACTCCTACTCTTAATTTTATATATTTTAATGCAGTTTATTTCTTCTGTCTTTAACATACTTCTCCAACATCACAGGCAGTTCAGTGAGTGCTTCTGCCTGACGCATTTCCAGAATAGCCCTCCTTGGCTTAGAACATACCAACAATCTCCCAAGGAATTAGTTACCCCTTCCCTTATGCTCTACCTTGCAACTGAGCAAATTTTACTTGCAATTTTGGTGCAGCCACATTATTAGTTTTCTTCTAGTTCCTTCCAGCCTGCTCTTGGTTTTACTCAATAACTTGGTATCACAGGTTTCCCGTGGACTCATCAATATTCCCAGCTATTGCTAAAATATGATGAACTTCAGAATGCTACTTCAATGCTACTTCAATGCTACTTCAGAAACAACTCGCATGTGCTTTGTATGACTGACATTAATATTTACTCACTTTTCTTGATTTTTACAATGCTAAAAACTAACATGGAATAATTTTTAGCAGTAACATTGTAAGGAAAGGACGTTCTGAGTGAGTAGATGCTGGTGATTCACAGGCTTCTTTCCAGAGCTGGGTGAACCTAATGCAATCTAGTCAATCATAGAAGAGTTTGGGTTGAAAGGAACCTTTAAGATCATCCAGTTCCAACCTCCCTGCCATGGGACACCTTCCACTAGACCAGGCTGCCCAAGGCCCATCCAACCTGGCCCTGAACACCTCCAGGGATGGGGCAGCCACAGCTTCCCTAGGCAACCTATGCCAGTGCCTCACCACTCTCATGGTGAAGAAATTCTTCCTTATGTCTAGATTAAATCTGCCGCTCTCCAGTTTATACCATTGCCCCTAGTCCTACCACTACAAGCCTTCGTAAAAAATCCCTCCCAAGCTTTCTTGAAGGCCCCTTTCAGGTACTCAAGCATTAAAATGTTCTTCATTTTGCAGTGGAGATGAATGATGAGTGACGAATATGAACGTTTTTTTTTTCACCCCTATTTTTTTCATATACAGCCCCATTTCATCAAATTCTGTGCCAGGACAGGCTGGTACTCCATAATACTCAAGTCTGTGCATCTGCTGACGGGAAGAGGAAAGGCTGCAGTCCCAGCTGTAGCTGACTGCTACAGATCACAGAATCATAAAAGAGTTTGGGTTGGAAGGGACCTTAAAGCCCATCCAGTTCCAACACCCCTGCCATGGGTAGGGACATCCCACTCACCAGGCTGCCCAAGGCCCCATCCAACCTGGCCTTGAACACCTCCAGGGATGGGGCAGCCACAGCTTCCCTGGGCAACCTGGGCCAGGGCCTCACCACCCTCGTGGTGAAGAAATTCCTCCCTATGTCTCATCTAAATCCTCCCCTCTCCCGTTTATACCCATTGCCCCTCGCCCTATCACTACAAGCCTTTGCAAACAGTCCCTCCCCAACTTTCCTGTAGCCCCTCAGGTCGCTCTAAGGTCTCCTCGGTGACTTCTCTCCTCCAGGCTTCACCCCCAAGAGAACTAACACCACCCCCCCCCGCCTCCGCACCGCCCCCTCCGCCCAGCGCCATCTTGGCACCGCCCCCTCCGCGCGGCCGCGCCCCCCCCGTGCCGTGCCGGGGGCCGCCAGGGGGCGCCGCGCGGCTCCGCCATCGCCGCGGCTGCTCGGGGCGGCGCGGGGCGAGGCCGCGTCCCGCCGGGTCTCGGCGGCGCCATGGGGAAGCGGGACAACCGCGTGGTGAGCGGCGCGGGCGGCGCGGGGAGCCCCGGCGGGCGGGCGGGCGGCGCCTCCGGGGCGCTGGAGGGACGGGGCCGCGGCAAAGGCGGAGCGGGGCCGGGGGGGGGACCCGCCGCGGGAAGGCGCCGCTCCGCCCGCGACGAGAAGGCGTTCCCGGCGGGAGCTGCGGCGATGCTGGCGCGAGCGCTGAGGCGGCCCCCGGGCGGCGCGGGGCTCGGCCTGCGGGCGGAGGCGGGGGCACCGGCAGAGCCCGGGCGGCGCCGGCCGCACGCTCCGCCCTCCTCCTGCGTGTCCTTAAACTTTTTTTGTACCTATCAGCCGTTCCTCTGATGTCCCTGTGTCGTCTGGGCATTGTAAATTTACCATTACTGAGTTTTATGGTTAAAAACAAGGCGTATTGCCTTCATATCCCCCTCCCCCCCCCTCCTTCTTTGTGTCTTTCTGGTAAGTGCTGTGAGTTGGGATCCGTTCGGGGAGATGTCTCTGCTTCCCTTGGTGGAATGATACGTCCTAGGCATGAAGACTGGCCCTGGAACAGGCTACTCAGGGAGGTGGTTGAGTCACCGTCCCTGGAGGTGTTTAAAAGACGAGCAGATGTCGTGCTTGGCGATATGGGCTAGTGGCAGACTTAGTGCTGGATCGGTGGTTGGACTCCACGATTGTAGAATCATAGAATAGTTTGGGTTGGAAAGGAACTTAAAGATCATCTAGTTCCAACCCCCCGTCATCCCCCTAGATGAGGCCTAAAGGTCTTTTCCAACCAAAACCAGTCTGTGGTTCTATGGATGTACACGTTAACAAACAGATAGTGACGTGCCTTTGGTAGCTGCGTTGAGGGATCGAAATAATTATGTGCGCTGAGAAAGAGTTGACAGTGTTAGGCTGCAAGACCCAGCCTATGATTGAAATGTATTGCCCTCTTGTAATGTGGGGTTTTTGTGTATTTGGATGTCTGTCTAGTTATTCCTATTTTTCTTTTAATAGAACAGTTGGGATGCAACTACCAATGCCAGCAAATATTTATATTTCTGTATAAGGTATATTATGCTATGATGTTTGCTAGTACAGACAAGTTATAGGACCCTTTCTTCTCTCCTGTGATCACAGAACTTTCTGCCTGTTACGTCTTTCCCATGTCCTTTCTTAAATACGCCATCATTTCAACTATTTGGACGTGGGGATTTGTTCTTCACATCTGCAGGATTCTTGCAAGGCAGTAGTAGTTTGTACTGGTAGCCGAGAGAACCCTGGCTGACCGAAGGTACCTTATGCTTTTCATGAGCATGAAAGCTCTACAACAAATACCTTTTAATAACTACTTGAACATACTGCCAAAAGAAGAAAATGAATGTGCAGACAAGCGCTTTCTTTATTGAGGATGCATTTCTGTGCTCTCTCTGGCTGGTGACAGGCAGTTTGGCAAAGCAGTGTAAATACTTCTAAGAAATGTTTATTGGCAAAATAATTCTTTGTAAATAAACCCATTTGAAATTATAAGAACATTTCTAAGACATAAATTTCCTAATTATGGGGTATAGAGCCGTATTCAGTCATTATGTGCTTGCTGCCAGGGAGCCACCGAATGGTTGTCTGGGCTCAGTTGGGGAAGTAGAAAAACATCTTTTGTCAGTTGTAGGCTCCTCTGCAGGGAGAGAGTGTTTTGTCAGGAGGTTCATTTCAGGTCAGCTCAGGTAAGAAAGCAGCTATTTTTTATTGAAGAGCAGCAAGAGGTTTTGTGGGTTTTTTTTAAAGGAATAATAATTATGTAAGAAGCTAGAGCTTTTGGAAATAAATGCTTGAATTTATCAACCAGAAGAGTTGACTCACTTTGTTCACTGGAGTAAGCAAAGTCATGAATTACGCTTATGTTGTCTTCCATAGTGGAACTAGTACAATGAAATTACTTTTGTTTAATGAAAACACTGTTCAAATACTGCTTTCCTGCGTTGCTGAAGGATCTCCTTTTCCACTCAAAGCTGAATTCAAATGCAGAATTTTTATTCATTTGTAATACAAGAAAATGCTCAAGTTTATAAGGCAAATATAACACTTACAGATATGTAACTACTTGAGTGCATACCTGGCTACCAAGGAAGGTGCTAAGCCAAGACTAAGCTAGTTTAAATTGGCATATACCTCACTGTTTACTTTCCTGTGTGAGTTAACCTTTTTGTGTGAATTAAAGCAGCAAAACAAGGCCCCAAGAAACAGCAGTGAATGTCACCCTTAGAGTTGCAAAGTCAAGTTCAGTCAAACAATGGTCCATTTCAAAGAGTTCTTAGATTGCTTGTGTGCCCCAGCTGGTGGACTATAAGTCAAACTCACTGTGGGGCATGATTCCCTCTGTCCTGCTGCCTCCTCCCAGGCAGAGCCCAGGCTCCTTCTTCCAGTACTACATGTAGCCCTAAGAGCTGAAGGCCAGTAGCCTGCTCGCAATCCAGCCCAGAAACGCAGCATTGCTGTGGCCACTCCTTCTGCAGTGGCAGGGTGGGAGGCCAGGGTGGGAGGCAGCAGCAAGTGCTTCTGACAGCTTTCACAACAACTGGTCCCTTACTGTGCTTGGTGGTGTCTGAATGCTCACTCTATGGCCTCATGAAAAGCAGTGTTGGACACACATGTAAGAGCAACACATAGGGTTGAATCTTTATTTTGAATCTACACAATGTTGTACTCCTAAATGAAAAAAAATAGATTGGGCAACCAAAGCTAGTCATTGTTTTGGCTCTGATTTTCTCCCTTGTCTCCAAACTAGGACAGTAAGAACAGTGCATGTTCTGTTTTGGAAGAGCAAACTGTGAAGTGTTGAGTCGATGTAGTGATAAAAGCTCATGAGATAAGGGGGTATACGTACCTCCCTTTCCTGTGAGCCAATTATTATTGCCATTAGAAAAATCTGAAGGTTTGTTTGCTAGATTAGACTTTCTCTGTTAGTTGCTTAGGTGGATTATGGATTCCAAGTTTTAAAGTAATATTTTTATAACCTATTACATTTTTATAGTGAATATGAAGAGGATGCATGGCTTTGAAAGATGGAATAGCTCATAACGTAGCTTTTTTACTTTTTTTTTTCCCCTCAAAGTAACCTTAGGACTGCAGCAGAGCCGCACTGCTTGCTTGCTTTGGTGTTACAGCAAGAAACTTTTTGCAGAATTTGTTGACTCTTGTCATCAGTTTTGAGCTGAACTTTAATGGCATCAGATCTGTTGTCCCAGAGAGTAAGGGCTGAAATTTAATTCCATTTCCCATATCCCAAGGAAGAATATTTCAGCAATCATGGTACTGCACTCAGGTTGCAAAATCATTGCTCAGGGAGAGGAGTTATTCTAAGGAACGTAGTCTCTTTGTGAATAAGTTCTTTCTGACCTAGTATAACTCAAATTGAAAGCGTTTGCTGAGTCTTTCTGCCAGACCAAATCAACTTGGGTTAGTTAAATATGTTATATTTTTAGAAACAAGTTAGGATTATTTTTCAGTGAGTGAGAAGAAGTTTCTGTGAAGAACAAAAAGGATAGATTTTTGTTATCACGGTACAGCTGATGAATTTTATATTTCTTCTCGTTGTTTCATATCCAAGGCTTATATGAATCCCATAGCTATGGCCAGAGCACGAGGTCCTGCCCCAAATTCAGGACCAACAATACAAGACTACTTGAACAGGCCAAGACCAACGTGGTAAGTGCCAATCCTTGTCTGCCCTCCTAGCCTTTTGAAGAAAAGATTTGTTCCCTGGTACCTACCTCCTCCCCAGAATACCCAGTAATACATTTTGAAGCATTCTTTGTCTATGGCCAAGTTGTTCTTTTCTAAATATGTATTTAGTCTCCCTTTTTAAAAAAAAACCCTGTATTTCTTTTTGAAATGCAGATTTCTCATTTGTCATTTTATCCTAATACCTAAAGCCTGCAGATATATTTAATTTTTTTTAGAAATAATCTCTAGAAAAATATTTTGCTGACATATTCTTGGAACACAGTTTACCCTACTCAAAAAAATCATCACTTTGAGATCTTACCAACAACTTACTTGACATTCAGTCCATTTTCCCTCCTCTTGTAGGACATTAGAGAACCATTTACCTAATTTCAAAGTTAGCTTTAGATCTTTCAGAGATTTACCTACTGTACTTAAGTTATTAGGGTTAGGTTCCCATATGCATAGCAACTAAGGTGCTTTCATTCTTCTTTCTGTTGGAAGTTCAGCCAAAGCTAAGCTTCAAAAAAAAACCTACAAGAAGTCAGACACTGAAGAAGCTTTTTTTCAGTTGTGAAAATTTGTTATCTGTCTTCCTTTTTATGCAGGGAAGAAGTGAAAGAGCAACTAGAAAAGAAAAAAAAAGGATCCAGGGCTTTGGCTGAGTTTGAAGAAAAGATGAATGAGGTTGGTGATGTTATTAGTATGTTAGTACTTGATTCTTCTTACCTTATACGCTGCTTTTCCTCCCTTATCTTTACCAGCTCTGAGTACCCATGATATTTCATTTTACTGAAGTTCTTAATGAGTAAATGTTTTGTTTTATTTGTATAGGAAGCTAAGGCTACCGCTTAACCAATGAAGAGCTACTCTCAGTTCAGAGAAACAGTATAGAAAATGTTTTGAAAATAACTGCTGAATAAAACTTGAACTTTTCATAACTGTGAATATAGTTACACAAATGCATATGTTTATATTAATAAATTAAACTCATGCATTTTCCACTGTGATAAACCAAAATTCGTTGTGCTAATCTTTACTTGTTTAAGGTCATGCAATCCAAATATATTGGAAAGAGGTGTATTACTGGCAACAGATGCCTTTGGCAAGAGATGTACACCTAATATTAATATGGGAGAAAGTATACAGATAGGACTATAAAACGCTTCTTTCTGTCTCGCCCTAAGCTGATTACATTCCATGCTGATTCCCCACTATGAACGTGGCTGTTCTGATGCTTGCATCCAGTACCTGCTGGAAATCAGCATGGCATAAGAAGTTTTTACATGTAACTCCTGGTGTATATGTAGGAAGAAATTAGTATACGGTGAATTTAACTGTTCCTTCTTGGGTTCTGGTATCTTGAGATAAGCTTCAAGCAGTAGTATTAATCATCGCACGTGCGTTTCTGTTCAAGGTAGACTATGCTCCTTCTCTGGTACTGGGAGGGCATAGTACCCATAGTGGTCTTGCTACACCTTTTCGCCTAAGTCATTATATCAATACTTTGATGGTCGCAGGTTGACCTTCTGAGAGGATTGGTTGTGTGCTCTGTGAGTTCTAGGATAGTCAGGTTGGTTTAGTATTTTATCAAATTCCTTTCCTGCTTTTATCTTTACTTCACTGTAAAAGAAGAGAACAACCTTTCAGTATGGAAGAAGGATAGGAGGGAATGCAGGGAATCATGAAATGGCCATGAGTTCTTCCTAAAGCTCCTAAGAATAAATCTCTGAACAACTGAAAAGATAACAGCTCTCTGAATGCTGTCCTATCTCTCCTATTTTACTGACAGATTGTGCTTTTTTGTTTAAAGCATAACGCAAGCACAGTCTTAAGACAATTTGAAGAGAACACCTGCCTAATAAAGCACAGGGTGTTAGAAACCCCTCAGGTAGCTCTGGGTAGCTGGTGTATCAAAGTACACACCCAGCTGCAATATTGCCTAGGTGTTACCTTGGACCGTGGAAGCAGTTCACACACAGCACTGTACCCCGGCTGTCTCTCAACAGCACTGTTTGGCTAATTCACAAGGTGCTGACTTGGGCATCTGTGTATCATACCACATTGCACAGGTATAATCTTACTTGTCTGACATAGGAAGCAGGAGTAGTGCAGACTGAAGCTAGCAGCCTTTCTGTCTAATGGGGGCAAGTTGGATCTTTCAGACCTCTTGAAGGGAGGATTTTAGGTAGACCTAGAGACCTTGCGTGGGAGTGAAAAAGAAGAACAAGAGGAGAATTTTATCCATGCGGTGTGCTTGGCCTAACAAAAATAAAGAGTGTTTCTATTAGTACGTGTCTCATAATTTAATCTAATGTTGTGGGCCTTGTCAGTGTCAACAAGAGACACCCAAACATTCAGGAAGGGCCAGGAGAATTTGTATTGAAATATTGTTTCACATGATTTTAAAACTAAGGCAAAATAGCAATTTTTCAGATAGGGTACCCGGACTTTCTAAAGAGCTGTAGCAAAAACACTGTGATACAAAAGCAAAAATACCATAATTGATGACTTTCAAGATAAATGACAATCTCTTAAATCCAAATAACTTGAACATTAAGGTGTGAACTAACATAATTTTTTTAATCAATATTAATCTTCTGTAAAATCAAATGCATTATAGCTTTGATTAATATGGTATGCTGTCTATTTTCTGTGGATTTTGTGACAACTCTAATGTCAGGTAGAGGATAGGATTTCAAAAAAGGTCTCTTAAAAGCAGCTGTTGGGAAATGACACTCTCCTCACTGTTTTCATTCGGTTTTGTTTTCAGAATTGGAGGAAGGAACTAGAAAAACACAGAGAGAAGTTAATGGGTGGAAATGAGAGTTCCTCCAAAAAGAAGGAGGTAAGTTATTTTCAATTTCATACAGTCTGTTTGGAATTGGATTTATCATTGATGCTGCCAGTACAGGATGTCATAAATACATTTTAAAAGCCAGCATCAAAGTACATAAACTCAAATGCACAACAAAAGAATGTGATGCCAAAGTAACATATGTTTTATTCTATTTTTAAGAAAAAGAAAAAGGAAAAGAAGAAATCTAATAGGGTGAGCAAAATTTTCAGTTTTCTGAGGTTTTTGCTTTGGGATTGCTCGATTTAAGTTCTCTTGGAAACAAAGAGTATAGCTGCAATTTTGAATTTAGTTGTTAAACTAACTGATTTTTATTTGAGAGGGGTGGTGTACATTCTGTAGGAGGAGAATTTTACATCTGTGTGAAGGGAGGGAAAGAGCATTAAAATAGATATTATTAAACAAAAAATGTTAGAAGATACATTTTACAGTTTTATTTAAGAAACTCTATGTAAGGCCAGTTTCTTGGAATTAAAATTCTATTGATTAATACTTTCCAAATGAAGGGATTTTAAAGGGAGTGTTTGGAAGGACTTTTGACTACTTGCCAGAAAAAATGCTGCATCTCACAAGCTTCACTTTTTGTTGTGTTTGGTCAAGTTGTCTTCATCTTCCTCTTCTTCATCAAGCTCTGATTCTTCCAGCAGTTCATCTGATTCAGAAGATGAGGTAAGAACTAAATTATTAGAATCTAACTTGGTTTTGTTCATGAGGCCTATTTAACAAAGTTTTTGGTAAAATATTTTAGAATATTGTTTGAGGGCTTGGTTTGCATGATGTGATGGCACATATATTAAAGTTGTGAATTTTAGATATTTATCCATTCAAGGATTTCTTTATGAACCCTACAAATTTTGGGTGGCTGGCTTGGAAACTGGATCAATTTCTGTTTTAACATTGAATTGTGCACTCTTCCAATAAAATCCCCCATTTAACAATAAAATTGCAAACACACCATTTTTACTTTTTAGCAAAAAATCTTTGTTACAGATAATCAGCTTCTACGGCAGGCACCTAAATAATAAAGAGAATCTAGAGAACCTGGATTTTTCACCAGTTTACATTTTTCTCAATGCAGAAGTGTTATGAAGGTCCTCTGCTGAAAGAATGAATTGTAGTGTACTTTATTCCTCAAGAGAACATGATAACATGTAGGAATTTGGTGTCCTGCTCTTTACAGTTAATGTGAGTCTTTAATTCTAGTGAGACTAAAGCAGGGTTTTCTTTTTCTTTTGTTCCTACAATATTTGTGGATAGGATAAAAAGCCAGGGAAGAAGAAAAGGAAGAAGAAGTATCGCTCCTCACGGAAATCTTCAGCAGGCTCAACTTCTGAATCTGAGTCAGACAGCAAGGTAAACATGTAGTTGTGTTTCCCTTGGCAAGTTTTCTTAAGCTGTGTAATAAAGACATAAACGTTTCTGTTTTTTCTCATATCAGTTTGTTGGGGTTTGTTTGGTTTTTTTTATCTTCCATTTAAAATCATGAATTCTTAGTGTAGCTCAGCAGTGCTTGCATCTTCCCAATCCAATCAGGAATCTACCTCCACTGGTCACAATGTCTGGCAGAAATAATTTGATCATTGGAATATGAACATGACTTATTCCAGCTGTTTTTCTGAATTCAGACATATGCAGCTTCTGTGGTGTTCAAATATTTAGTTCTACTGCTACATAAACACTTAAAAAAATTAAAATATTCTGTGGAATTATTGTGACTATTCTAATTGAACACCATCTGTGAAAATACAGGATATCACTGTCCAGAATACTGCCTTTCTAAATCCGTGTGGACCGAGCAGTGTCCTGTTGGAGAACTGAGCCTTTCCCAAATGCATACTAAATTGAGGGTGTGTTTTAACTTTTCTAAAAGGAAAGCAATGTAGATGCACAGGTTACCAAATGAACAAAAAAATGGAGATCTATGAGGCCATTCATTCTCTTGCATTAGCATTTTTCTGCGTCATAGTGAATAGTAACTGTAACCCTTGCCTAAATATTAATAATACAGAGAGTTGTTAAGATTCTGTGTGTAGACTTTATCACAGGCTTTCACTGGAATATCTAGTTCAGTGTGGTATAAATTGTGGGAAATCTCTGGCGCACACCTGTGAGTTTGTTCTAGTGGGAGTTTGAGAACTTTTGCTGTGTGAAGGGATACACAGGTACCCTTACTGCTGAAATTGGAAGGCAGGAAACTCCACAGAAATACCTGCTTAACCCCTGTCTGATCAATGGAGATAGGCATGGACAGAGAATAGAAGTTCCAAATCTGTTACATGTTGGGCATATGTTAACGTGTGGTGACAGCAGTGATAGCTGGTAACCTTTCCAGAGGCTCTCTGCGTGTACCGCGAGTACTCTGTTACGTGATTCCATATAGAGCTTTTCAAACTGCTGATTCAGGAAATCAGCAGCTCCATCAGGATTATGGCTTTTTCATATTTTTCCCGTTAACTGCAAGGCCGAAGGAACAGCTTTGAAGAACATCCTTCAATAGACAGAAAAAGACAATGCGTCAAACTGCTTTTGGGATTTCTACATTCTTCCTGAAATAATTTTGTCATGTTTTTTCTTTCTATTTAGGACAGCACAAAAAAGAAAAGGTCGAAGGAAGATTATGAAAAAGAGAAGGTATTTTTACTCTTTGAAATACATCAGAACTGTGTTTTACGTACATAATGGAGCTCTCCGGAGCTCTCTGCCTCAATTTATACCTATGGAAATTCTCTGTTCAAAACTATGCAGTCAGAGGTGTTCCATGCCCCCAGTTTGAGGTAGATGTTTGGTTGGGCTCAGCTCTTGCTTTAGTAATTGTTGCTAGTGAAAACTGTTGGATTTGTTCTTGTTTCAAAGGTAAATGCAAAAAAAGTATCTAATCAGCTGCATTCTAGTATTTTGGGTTTTATCATGAGCTGTCACATTGAGCTAAAAATATGTGTGATGGTATTTCAGTGGCATGCCTGGCAATATACAGGCTTGTTGCTCTAAATTAAGGAACATCAAGCAGAGGATATATTCATCTAAATGTAGTCATAGGTACTGTACTTAAGCTGACTTGAAAATTTGCAGAAAAAAATTTATTAGCTTAAGAAAAAAATTACCTTATTCTGTCTTTTCTTTGAGCATGAAAACACTCCCTCGTTCTCATCAACTTAGCATTTTGTACATACCTCTGAGGACTTTACATTATGTTCAATGCAAATCTTGTTGACTTTAATTTTAGTTATTTCTACTCTTATATGTAAACTAATACTTTCAGCGTCCCCACCCTAGTTCTTCTCTACAGTTACCCTTCTTATCACATTGGCCTCTGCTACTCCAGTTGGCAGTATTGACTTGGACATTCAAGTTCTCCATTGCATAAGGCAAATGTGTTGATTTCTCCTGCTTCAGCTTCATGGTTTCTATTTCCCACCTACTCCTTTTAACTTTGAATAGCTTCTCTTCGAAGACCAGGTGTTTATGATAGCCCCTTATTGTAATGCTGCCTCCTACAGATATCTTCTGAAAGCAAAGGGTGTTCGGGACTTAGAGGCCTTCCCCTACCTGAATATCTCACATCTCTCAAATGGGCAACATCACGTGTACTTTTCCTAAGTACTTTTGGGAAAGGATTGATGTACCTATAACAGACTAAATCACGTAGCTGACATGTATGATCCTACCTTGTAAAAAGATGATTAGCAAGGATTTTTTTCAGTTTCTGGCCTTAGAAATTGAATGGAAGATGACAGTGGATTCAGTTTTAGGAACACTCTGGCTGGTGCAGAACAAAGGAGGTGGGGATGGAAAAGTAGCTCATCGGAGCCATCTCAGGCACCATTGAAGTTTTGAAAAGTAAAAAGAGGCTGTCATTTAATACACTGAGCTGTTGAAGTGCAGCTAGCAGGGACAGCTTGTCCTATTTGAAAACATATATAGAGGGAGGTTTTTTCCTTTTAATTTCATTAACAAAAGCAGAGTCTGAAGCTGCAGTGTTTGTATGCATATACTGAGACCTTTTCGTTTACTCAGTAGTGTTTAAAAGCGGTGAGACATTTTATTTTCAAATGCTTACTCCTTCATGTGTTGTTATTTAAAATAAGAGAGTATATTGTGGTATTATTCCTCACTTTTCAAAGGCTGCTGTATCTTAGTAACAAGAGAAAGGAATATAGAGAAAAAGATTGTTTCCACTAATAGCTTTTTAACAGTTGGTAGGGTAATTTGTTGATGATGAGTAATTAGTTTGATGTCAACAATATTTAATAATATTTCACAACCTAGCAATAATATTTCAATCTAAGTTTTAAACACAAGTTTTATAATATTTGAAAACCCTGACTTTACTCATAAATTTATTACTTTGTGTAGGAAGGCAAAAATCACCGCAGGAAAAGGAAGAAGGCTGATCGTGTTGATGGACCTTTATCATCAGAATCCGTATCAGAATCAGATCAGACAGAGGAGGTCAGCGTGAAATCTCAACTTCAGATGTTAAAGTGCTTTTAGCAGGGCCCAGAGGAGGGCCACTAAGATGATCAAAGGACTAGGAAACCTACCATGCAAAGTATGGCTGGGAGAACTGGATTTGTTCAGCCTTGAGAGGAGAAGGCTTCGGGGAGACCTTATTGTCATGTACCAGTAGATAAAGGGTTTCTTACCAACACAATGGAGATTCCCTTTTTACAAGGAGTCACGGAAGAAAACTTTTCGTCATGAGAACAGTTAAACATTGGAATAATCTCCCCAGGGAAGTGGTAGATTCCTCTACACTAGACACCATTAAGGTTCAGCTTGACAGGGTGCTAGCCATCTCATTTAAGCTATTTACCACCTAAAAGATTGGACGAGATGATACTTGAGTTCCCTTCCAACCTGGCATTCTATGGTTCTGTGATTTGCATGAGTGAATGAACAAACTGGCTTAGATTTAGTCCGCTCTGTGCAGCTGAATTTAAAGGGTGCAGCACAAAGTTCTTTGTGTTTTTCTCTTAAAAGAAAACTTCTAGTAAGAATTGTTTACCTATTACCTCCTCTGACCTACAACTAATTTTGAATTCATTTTCATGAAAATTTTCAACTTATGGATATTTTAGAGCTCAGATAAATGAGGCAAAGTGATTGGTGTGGTGCCCTTCACAAGATCTCTCTGACATTTGTGACTAGATAGGCAGATTTCAAGATGGCTAAAATTTTTATACCCCTTTCCAGTAAATTAAAAAAAGCTTGGACATAATCTTAGTATCATCCTTGTGTATATCTACTTTGGAGATTTGTATTATTGTAGGATTACAAAATTTGGGAAGGTTCCAATGTGTTGCATTTTTTCATTACAAATTTTTACCCGTTTATCATCTTAGTAATTTTTACCTTTTTATCTCTGCTGTTTCTTGTTCTGCTTTGTATTAAAAGGAAAGTGTATTCCCAAATCAGATGTTTATGGGATAGGGCATATTCTAGAATATAACACAGATAACCAGTGCTTCTTCATTCAGTGCGTTCTACCACTATTAGGCCATCTTTCACTTATATACAATAAAAGCTCAAAGTTTTATTTATAACAGCATTTCTAAAGCTGCTCTCCCATTAAATTTGACTTAATTTTTTTTAGGTGCAAGCAAAAAAGAAGAAAAACAACGAGGAGAAAGAGAAAACAGCAAGTATCCTCCTTATTTACACTGTTGATTTAGGATATAAATGCTCTCTACTTGGTTAGATTCCAGTTTCACATTTTTCAGTAATACAGATAGTTTATAGCAAAAGTCTGCTGCCACGTGAATCTAATGTAATGGTTGCTCTATTTACCTGCTGAAGTCACTTTTTCAGTTGAATTAAAGGGAAAATCTGTCACTGTAGATATTTATCGCTGCATAGATACATATGATTTCAGATTTATGTAAGTTAAACACTTATTGTAGTGTATATTTTACTTTGTATTGAGCTACTAGTACCTATATAGCATTGGGTAGGGTAGCAGTTTGTTGCATAGACATCAGTGCTGTTCCTTTGTTATTGTTGTGTATAATTCTTCCTTGGTAAGCCCTCTTTACCAGGCCATTAAAAAGGGCCTTGGGGCATAATCGCTGCAACATCTGTACCAATGCACTTCTTCCCACTAGCATTGAAAAAGCTGTCAGCAGCCTGTTACTTTTCTCAATTTCATCGAGTAGTTTCTTTTGATAAAAGTGAGAGGAAGGTTCAGCAGTGATTCATGTAGAATTCAGATTCATCTCATGTACCATAAGGCTCCTCAGTTAGGAGTGTAGTGATTCTGAGATCTGGAATACCCTCTCGAGGTGTCTGTACCTCCTCCCATCTCCCCTGTCAGCAGCAGTGTACCAAATCAGACATCTAGATTGTCTAGAGAACTTGAGGCGAAGAGAAGGCTTACATTAGTCATCAAAAATACACACATACGAGTATTAGTGATGCTTATTACGCACCTTCCATGGAACTTGCTTGGGTTTTTTTATAATCATCTAAGCTGTTTGCCATAAAATTTCCAGTGATTGATCGTGGGGCTTTTTGTAGAAGAATTGTGTTAAGTAAAATGTGTAAAGCAAAGCTTTTGTGCCAAGATACGTTTGTTTACGTAATGTCACACCTATTCAAATTCACACCTATTGCAAGAAGACAAGATTGTATCTCTCAGCTTCTGTATTACAGTGATCAGGATAATAACTTCAGGACTGAATCCAGTAGGGTTAATTGAATGTATTCACGTTTACAATTGAGGTCATAATTGTTTTATTTTAAGTGAGATGCAAATGCTGGAGAGTCTGGCCAAGTGTAGTTGAACTACTTAATTGTGCACAGTAAATATAAGCACTTATTTTAAAATATGTAAATATTCTAGTTATTTGCACATATATAAGATGTTGCTGCTTCTCAAAGCACTTCCCAATTACTTTCTTAGAAATATATAAAGCACTGAAGATTATTTAAAAAATTAGGAAGTATATTAGTGACAGTGATGACAGGTATGAAATAGCCAGGCCATCATGGATATAAATTGAAGACCACTCATAATAGTGCAATTACTTCGTAAGTATGAATTTTCTTCTTTTGATTTCCCAATTGGCTTTTACAGAAATCTCTTTCGAAATGTCTTTGTAAAGATATCCTTTCCATGCCCTCATTTTGCATTAGCAGAATTTAATATATGGCAATTTTATTGTGTTATAACTTCCATTTAATTGTATTTTTTTTAGGATAAAACAAAGAAGAGAAAGAAGCACAAGAAACATGGTAAAAAGAAGAAAAAGAAGGTTACCGGTTCAAATTCGGATTCGGAGTAATATTTAAAAAACTCAAGATTATCAACAGAAGTGCAATGACTAAAGGAAACTTAAACTGTGAAATGACAGCAAACTTTACCAAACTGCATGAATTTTCCTGTGATTTAGAAATATTCCTAATCTTTCAGTAGCCAGCCAGATGCAGCTGTGCTGGGAAAGGCCATTGTTATTGCCTGCTGCTTAATACATGGGGTACAACTTTAATAAAATTCCAGTAAGCAATTGTTAGATGTTTGAAACAATAAGAGATGGTAGTCTGGGCTGAGGTGTAAAATATTGGAAAATAAGACTTAAACTTTTAGATAGTAAAAGTAGTCTTTTAAAGCATTAGTCATAGGCTTTATTTGTAAATCAGGACAAATAAAATCCCAAGTCCGTTGGGCAGGTTAATATTATACATAAACTACTACGAGCTGGTGTCTGCTAATGGCATATGCAAAATAGGTAATTAATGATAACACTTAAAATGTTGCCTTTGTAGAAATATTTATCATTTGCCCCATTATTGTCTTCATGCTTATGAGAAAGGGAATGCTACTGTTTTGGCTAACTGAATAGGGTGCCTTTGCCTTTGATTCTTGCAGTCTCTGCTATTTTTAATCCATGCAGCATCTCCGATTCTAGGGAAGTTGGAACTATTGTCAGCAGACTTTTTCTGAATAAGCAGTTCTGGGCTTCTAAGCATGTGCTTCTGCATTAAGCAAGAGCAATGACATTTTGCAGTATAACTGACATTCAAAACCTGAAGATTTTACCTCTGCTTCTTTGAAATAGCGATAGAACTGCTAGTAAATGTGCTTATTTCATTTAATGTAATTTTGGTTTATTTGAACAGTTCTTGCAAACACTGGTAGCTTTTTTTGCATTATCTTTAGGATTGGTTTGCATGATTTGTACCATTTTAATTAATGAAATGCAGGTAATCGTTTGTTGTAACCAGTTCTATGAATTATGTTCCACATGTAGAGTTTCCTGTATGTATTGAGTTGTAGTTAAGTTCATTGCTGTGTTCAAGTGCACACTTAAAGATATTTAGCATGTAAAAAGCAGGGTTTTGATACCTTAACAGCTTCATATTGAAGCTGATTTTACTCTTAAGCAAGTTCATTGGCAGACCTGTTACGTGATGTTGTTAGATAAAAAAAAACTACTGCCAGAATCTCATTAAAGATACTGTTTAAACAGTTTGTATTTATATTTTTGTACTTGAGGGCTACAGAATGTTGACCTAGATCATAAAGCTGTTTTAGCTTCAGTTAGTTGCTCTAGAAATTGAAAAAGAGCTTTTATGAATTAAATGTGCACACAAGAAAACACAAGCAACCATTTAATTTTGATTTTACATTGAATTCTCCTATCTTCCATTGAAGTGCCCGTTCTTGGGCCTCGTGTTAGCCTTTAAAGCCTGCCTGTCCATCCCAAGTGGTCAGCTATAGATTGTACTCTTGATTCACCCCAGGTGCTAACTTAGAACTTACCTTTGTTGCATACAGGTGTTTCAGATTTTGTATTGCCATGAATTTTGAGACCTTAAAGACCGTGATTGTTAGGTTGCAAACCATCGCTAAGAACTGGGAGAAAAAGATGATTTTGTGTTGCTATTCTACAGAGAAATTGTCTTTTCAAGTTAGGTTTTTCGGAATATACAACCACAGAGTTGCAGCAATGTCCCTCTAAACCATAGTAAGAATATTTTGATCAGTATTTTATACTGTTGTGGTTGATGTGACTGAGTCTAGACACTGTAAAGACAAGATGCAGTGAACAGAAGGGGTTGTGTTTGGGGTTCATGTTTGGTTTTGGTGGGGTTGTTTTCTTTTTAATTTGTGGTGTTGCAGTTTTGGTAAAAGAACTTGTAATGAACCATAGCACAAATGCTCTGTCCAGTGTGATACCTTGACTTTTACACGACTGCCTGCAACAGAAAGAAATAAAAACATAAATGAGAGCCCCAGTCTTCCAAATATGTAGGCCAGAAGTTCATTTTAGTTGTTCAACTGTAACTCTTAGTTCTGGTTAGCTGTGCATGCTTCAGATGCTGCTGTTGTGCTTCAGAAGTGGTGTGGCCGCTCAGGGAACCTCCCCACACAACAACTCTACTTGGACAGTGAAATGTTTCTGTTCCAAATACATTAACGACTATGTTGCAACTTCTCTTCAATCCTCTTTTTTTTTTTTTTCCTGAAGGAAGAGCGACCTCTGCTTACAGCCCTTTTGCTCTCCTGATCTGGACACGTACGCTTAGTACATGAGGTGGTGATGGGAGTTTTGGGTGGCACCAGGCGACCTGCAGGCGTTTTCCAAGCAGTAGGGCCAAGTAGAAAATTAGCAATGTAGCAATATTTCAATAGGTTCGTGTCTTTTGACAGCAGGTGAACACGCAGGAGTGTGCATAGAATGGTTTGGGTTAGAAGGAACCATAAAGATCATCCGGTTCCAACCCCTTCCACTCGATCAGGCTGCTCGAAGTGTCATCCAACTTAGCCTTGAACACCTCCGGGGATGGGGCAGCCACAGCTTCCCTGGGCAGCATGTGCCAGAGCCTCACCACTCTCATGGTGAAGAAATTCTTCTTATGTCTAGCCTCAATCTTCCCCTCTCCAGTTCATACCCGTTCCCCCTCGTCCTATCACCACAAGCCGTTGTGAACAGTTCCTCCCCAGCTTTCCTGCAGCCCCTTCAGGTCCTGGAAGGTCGCTATAAGGTCTCCTCGGAGCCTTCTCTTCCCCAGGCTGAACAACCCCAACTCTCTCAGCCCGTCTATAACGTTTCATTTTTAGCTCTTCCTGCCTGAAACGGATTTTAGAGGTTTGAAGTTCAGTTGGTTTTTTTCCCCGACTGTTTTTGTCAGACGCTGCGGCCCCTCGCGGGGCTAACGGCTCCCCGGCCGGGGGCTCCGCGCTGCCCCGCCCTGCCCTTCGCGTTGCCCGGGGAGCGGCGGCGCCGCAGCCATGAGCCAGAGGCGGCTGCAGCAGCTGGCGGACGCGCTGGGCCGATCCGCCAAGCACTGTGAGCCGGGGGGCGGCGGGAGCCCGGCCCTGGGCGCCCCCCGGGGGGGAGCAGCGCGGTGGGGCCGGCGGCGGGACGGGATCTCCGGGCACCGCGGGGGCGAGGCGGGCGGGCCCTGTAGCCACCCTTGGCCTGCCCGGCTGCTTCATCGTGAATCATAGACTAGTTTGGGTTGGTAGGGACCCCAGAGGTCATGCAGTTCCACCCCCCTGCCATGGGCAGGGACACCTCCCATCAGACCAGGCTGCCCAAGGCCCCATCCAACCTGGCCTCGAACACCTCCGGGGATGGGGCAGCCACAGCTTCCCTGGGCAACCTGTGCCAGGGCCTCACCACCCTCGTGGTGAAGAAATTCCTCCTTATGTCTAGGCTAAATCTGCCCCTCTCCAGTTTATATATATTGGCCCTCACCCTATTGCTACAAATCTTCATAAACAGTCCCTCCCCAACTTTCCTGTAGCCCCTTCAGGTACTAGAAGGTCTCCTCGGAGCCTTCTCCTCTTCAGGTTGAACAACCCCAACTCTCTCAGCCTGTTCTCATAGGGAAGGTGCTCCAGCGCACTGATCATCTTTGTAGCCCTCCTCTGGACCCGTTCTAACAGCTCCATATCCTTCTTATGTGGAGGATTCCAGAAATGGACACAATACTCCAGATGAGGTCTCACAAGAAGTGAGTCTCACTGAAGTTCCAAACCATGTTCCCTTGTGTTTGGGCTGGCAGTTAACAGAAGTGAAGTGGAGTGCCTGATCAAGCTCTTTGACATGCTGGTGGCCAAGTCCAGCGGCCGCTCTACTGCAGTTGGCTTTGACCAAAACATGTTCCGAGACGCCCTGCACTGCACCTTTGGCATGACAGATGACATCCTCATGGACCGAGGTAAGGTCAGCAGGTCTGAAAGGATGGAAGATTTTAGTTTTATGCTGTTGTCCTGGTGAGATGCCATCTCATCCCTACAAGAACCGCAAAGGAAGAGTTACACTCAGGAGCCGCTAAGTAAAGGATATCTTTTTTTTTCCTTTAGACAGAAAAATTATCCCTTACTTCAGAATAGCTCAACCTCTTATGTGAGAGAGACCAGCCAGAAGCAGCTGTAGTGCTATCCTGTGACTTTCTGTTCCAGTCACTGTAGTGTCATGACAGAAGCTGGCAGCACGGTATCCCTTCTGCCTTTTCTCCGGGAGCTGCAGTCACTGCCACTGGTGGACAGATCGGTCTCAGGCTTGGGGATCCTGGAAAGGGCAGGCGACTGCTGAAGTAGAGATCCTGTGAACAGCACTGAAGAGACTAGGCAGGCAATGAAGGGAGGCAAGAGCGATGAACTGAATAACCCCTTGAAAATGTAGTGATTTCATGGATTCACAACACAAGGGCCACGTTTGAAGTTGCTGTGAGAATTGCATGAATGATCTCTGAGGTACAGGTGTCTAGAGGAGGCATGAGTCTGTTGTTCCTTTCAGTCTCAGGCTGCCAAGAGCCACCTCTTGGTTCAATTTTCTAGAGGAGAGTACTTAAATGCCATAAATTAAACCAAACCAAACTTGTTGCCTTTTTATGCCACAAGTAAGTGTGACTTGGAAAACACCATAGGGGGACACATTCTTCAAAATGCTTACATACAAGGGGGCTGGTTTCAGTTTGCAAAAGTAAACCTGTTGTTTTCCAGTTCCAGAATTCTAGGCTTTGTGCGTAGAGGTGTTCCTGTAGCCAACTTGCTAATTAGCCTTGTAAAACATGAACTATTATAATTGTTAGTTGGTGCTTTGAATTGTGTCTTGGATTTGAAGTACTGTTTTACAGGCTACATGACTAGTGAAGCTTCAAGATTGAAAGTTTCTCACTTCAGGGAAGGGAGGAAAAAAAAACAGGTTTTGGTACATACAGGAGAAGGTTATTTTTCTTTGTATTGTTTTTAGGATTACTTTTTCCAAGATTTCCTGAGACAAAACCTTGTAATTAAAATCCTCTTCTATGTGCAAATATGTACTAGTATAAGGGATATCGGTTTGTTTGGTGTACATCTCCATGAAAGCAGACTTAATGTAGTTGTTTAAGTCAGGAAAGCAACAAAGTGAAATGTCTTGCCCCAGCAGGGTCCTGGAGTAGAAGATCAATAAACTGAGGGTTGAAATCCCCATAATTGTTATAACTTAGAAAGATTAAAGAAGGGTAATTGCACCTTGACAAGAGCAGAGGAAACATCGTTAGAAAAAATATGGGTTTATATTTTCACTGAATTTAAGAAGATAGTCTTTTGTTTATGTTACCCTATTATATAAATTTAAACGTATCTAATACACTTCCCAGTGTTCTGCATTTTTGACAGAGACCACGATAACTGCATCAATGTGATGGAATGGGTGGAAGGTTTGTCAATATTTCTTCGGGGGACGCTGGAAGAAAGAATTAAATGTAAGGTTCATCTGTATGATAGTATTTAGTAGTAATCATTGAATTCATGAATATTAAATTACACATTGCTTTTGATATAATTTAGAAGTTACTCTTACAAAGTATTTGGTAATCGAAGAGTTTTTCTTCTATTTAATACAATGAAACAGTTCTGAAACAGCTTCTCTGAGAGAAGTTTTTCTATGTAAACTGCTGTTATCACAGCTGCCACCTTATTTTGTTACTGACAAAAACTAGCATTTGAACTTAGTATACAGGTCTGACAGAATATATGATTTTGTATTCACTCAGAAAAATCGAAAGAAACAGATACAGCTCAAGGGTGATTTTGGCTAAATAACACAGTGCCAAGCCAACCAAGACCTGTGCCAACATTCATTTACTGGCACAGTGGGGACACAGCAGCAGTTGCATTGGTTCTAATAGATCTTCAGCTTGGAAGCACAATGGAAAAAATTAGTCTCTTCGTAAGATGGTCATGAGTACCTCCGCAATAATGATGGAGAAAGATATGGGAGAAATATAGCAAGAACTCTACAATTTTGAGAAACAGAAAAAAAAAATGGAGGTGTGGGGAAAATTGTGTTAGAGAAAGGAGAATGACAGCATGTTGTTTCCATAGTTCCCAGATTGCAACATCAGCCCTTCCTAATTCACTATATAAATTCATCTGGAAAGTGGCCTGGGATGTCACAGCACTAGGATAGGGGCCAAGGATATAATTCAGTATGTCAGTACAACTGCCAGCAGTAAAATAGGCAGCCCCTGCTGTAAGCACTATAGCAAATACCAGTGCATAGTGATACACAGTGTTGTCTGTCGTTATGTGTACTCCAGTATGGTTTTTACTGTAGGCTTAGTCTTTGTCAGGGAAAAAAACCCTTCTTGTGTTCAAAAACTGAAGAGTTTTGTTTGTTTGTTTGTTTGAATAAGCTTTGTTAAGGATAGTAAATTTTATTGTGGTCATAGATTTCACATTCCAGGGAGGTAGAAACAATTAGAAGATTAATTAGGCAGATATTCATACATAAAATACTCCATTACAGAGATTTCCTCTTTGCATTATGGAATTCTTCAGTTCTCTCTTCCATGATAGTACAGCTTATTTTTGTTTTTCCTGTACTTTTCTAACCTAGCTTCTGAAATAGCTAGGATGCGTTTTGTAGGTGCAAAGTCCTTTTGATATGGACAGCCAATCCCCACCCTGGGAGGTTGGGCTTGTAAACCAGAATGTAATTTATATTCTAAACTGACACTTTTAGAGAAGTTAAGATTTGCAAGTTATGATGGTTGCTGTGAAATGAAGATGATTTATTTGAGCAGAAACAGATTTTAACTATGAAGGGTAAATAGCCAACAATTGACTAGTATATGTATCAACGTGACATATTTTATATGAGTATTATATACAGTAAATGTGGCTCAATAGTTATGCTGTACAACATACAATTCACATTTTCTGTCTATAGATGACAGCTTTAATGGTGTGTGATGTAGTTTGTATGAACTTTAAATTGATTTATCTTTCAAAACAGACTGTTTTGAGGTTTACGACCTGAATCAGGATGGATACATTTCAAGAGAGGAAATGTTTCAGTTGCTGAAAAACAGCTTTCTCAAACACCCATCAGAAGAAGATCCAAATGAGGCAGCCAAAGACTTGATAGACATAGTAATGAAGCTAATGGCAAGTACTTAATCACTGTGATACTTGAGTGTCTTTCAAATATTCATTAACTGAACCTCAAAACATTCCCATGAGGTAAATAAATACTGTGACTGCTCTACGGTGGGATTCTGAGCCACAGAGTTAATGACATACTTGAGATAAACAAGACTGCCAATGAAAGCCAGAAATACAATCCAGATCTAACGAGTCCCAGTCCAGTTGTCCTCACATGAAACTGTTAGTTTAGTATGTGAATGCATTATAAACTTTATATTATAAACATTATATATGTAAAATAATATCTGTATGTGTGCATACATGCATGTTCATACCCAGTCAAAACAAAAGCCCAGTCAAAAGTGGGAAATTCAAAAGCATAATCTGCATTTATTTCAGTGTTTAGTGCCCGCAGTAGCTTTATTATTAAGTACATTTTTGTTTTATCAATTTGCCATAAAATGCCTTTATCCAATATATATATTCTATTAGTACAGTAACCTCAAGGTTATTAATGTAAAACTGGTCTTACCGTTATCAATCTAGGATATCCAAATCAACTGGGGACTGTGTTTCAAAATTTTCATCAAATCGAGACTACAACCTCCCCTCCCATGGTGGCATTCAAAAAAATCTCACTTAAACCCAGGTCTTGAATCCCAACTCCTTTTATTTAACCCTCTGTTTTCTATTTTTCAAACCCTCCTCTTTTGTACACCCTCGCATCTTGGCAGTTGATAAGTGGGCTATGCCATTCCAAGTGCAAGCAGTATCCTTTAGACATAATGAAGTCTTCATATAGATAAGAACACGTATAAAATAATCATTTACATAATCCTGTTAAATAAGAACTTCTGAGAGCTCCGATACTTGTTAGAAGGATGTCCAGACCTGAGTTGGCTTCTGGGCAGTTGTCCGAATAGGTTATTGCTGATTGCTGCCCACAGCAAATAATTAACTAACTAATTATTAGATATCCAAAAATGCACTTGTGGAGTCCATCACTCAAAGAAAAAACTACTCTTTGAGCAACTGCCAGTAGGTACAACTGCTTTGTGACTAAGCATGCCTCCAGTCCAATAACAGTGTTTTCATACTTAGTATTTATAATGAATACACTCATACACTGCTTCCCCCTGTGCTGAGGAGTATAGAATGTATAGCCTACCCAGCCACTTCCATTTGTCTCAAGCATCCAGTGGTAGGCTTTCCTGTTAGGAATCTCTCTGTCTACATGGCCCCTCACCTCTGCTTTTCTGGCTGATAGAACCTGTGCTCCCTGCACATTCAGCAGCTATGATGGTTCCATGGCTTGATCTTCAAAAATTTTGATTTGGCCCTGTGGCTTGAACACTAGTCATATCCACCCATGTATCTTTATTACAAGCCTTTATTTTAAATGGTTTGAAGAAATGCTTATGCTCACCATAGCATTTGTTGGTGTTTTAAGCTGACATGTCAGTAGAACAGGTTTTCCAATTGCAGAAATACTAGACACACAAGGATGCTTTTTCCACCCAGAGGAACATTCCTGCTACACAAAGAACAGTATGAAAGAAGTGGGTGGGCATCAGCATTGCTGTATGTGCAAAAGACAGGGCAGAATTGTGCCTGCTATAGAAACCCCTAGGGTAAAGTAGTTCCGGTCTCATTAATAGGATGCAGGTACATTCGTGGTGTAAACACATATGCAGAATACAAAATACCCCACCATAAAATACAAAATATCCTAATATTTTCTCCTGCTTTTAATTTATCTGAGTGCAACTGTCCTTAAGATTGTCCATCTAATTCTCAGCTCGGCCTCTTCCCATGTTAAAGTTTTGCCTTCTTCAGAATTCTGCTAACAAAGCCATATGAGGTAGTTGAGCTTACTTTACCTTTTATGCCTTATATAGAGGCAAATGATACAAATTGTGTCTGAGCAGAGACTGATGGCCCAAGTAAAATAATTTTTGCACACAATCAAACTAAAAATAGCATCCCTGTCAATAAAACACTTGTTAAATAAATATACAATTACTACAAGTAATCATCCTTTGCTGAAGAGTTCCCTTCCTTTTATAGGACTATGACCATGATGGCAGGCTTTCTTTTACAGACTTTGAAAAAGCAGTCAGAGTTGAAAATCTTCTCTTGGAAGCCTTTGGACCATGTTTGCCAGACATAAAGGTACATCAAGCTTGAGTTGAATAAAAAAAAAACCCAAAAACCCAAAAATGCAATACTTTCTGTACTATTGTTAAGGAGATGTAAATATCATGGTATTAACTGTCACTACATGGGGCCTGCTGAAATCAACTGATAAACACTGCAGTTATGAGATATGCATGTGCCAAGTTTGTATCTACCTTTCACAGCAATGTTGCCCTGTGCAAACACTGCTACCAGAGGGCATAAGAATACACTGTTATTTGATATTCGTCTGTCCTGGGTCATGAGTATAATGAATGATCCTCAACAGGCACCCTCTCAGACTAAGAAAATGAGACTGTTCTCTTAAATTGTTTATCTGAAAGGTTTGCAAGAATAAAACTTCTATTTTTCCTTCTTCACTGTCGCTGGCAACACTGCCATCACTTCACTTACAGTCTTTTTTGGGAAAGGCTGGTAACTTTCTGAAAAAAATTACCTTAAGAGTGTTCTTCACCTCAGTGTGGCACTGCTGTGTTTTAATTACATCTAACTGGGCTTTTTTTTTATTAGTGATCCATCTAAATCAATTCTTTTTTTTTGAAGATGGCAGTTTAGAGCATGCTCATTTCCTCAGTGTTAAGTTCAACTGCGGAGAGCATTTCTGCTCTATAATAATTTTTTTCCTAATCCAGTAATCATGATCCTATTTGAACTGTGTACCATTTTTAAATACTGAAAGTTGTGCCTTCATGGAGATGGAAAAACAAAATTCTGGAATAGATGCAGTGATTCCTAGAAGCAGAAAAGCTTTACAAGACTGCTGCAAACATAGCAAGTTTTCATTCCCCCACAATTCCTGCTAGCTCACCTACCTGGTAGGTTGGAGGATAGGAAGAGCGTGCCTTGTAGCCATGATTGCAGACTATTTTGTACCTCATCAGCTGTAAAGCAGCTGTTTCCAAAATGTCAGACTTCTGGCAGGCTGTCAAAAGACTTCAAAAAGATTGGGAAAACCCAGTTATATACTCTGGTTGTTATGCTAGTGAATAGCTTTTGACAAGCTTTCTAGCAAAATTATGCTCACCAATCAGCATAGAAAAATAACTTGCTGTCGGTGATAAAGCAGGTACACAGCTCAAGCTGATCATCATGGAAAACTCGTCTTGTTTCTAGCTTACGGTATTTGGCCCTTTGTTCTGTACCCTACCCAACTGTTGTCTTTTCACTGGGTCTCTGGTTTCATTCTTAAAAGAGAACCATTTATGCATCCCTGCAAAGTCTAAAGACGATAGATTTTGGCTGAGCTTGACATCATTCACTAGCTTTCCCAGTGGGGTTGCATTGGGGAATATTAATTGTACTCCTTGACACAAATTAAATGCTCCTTGGTTTTTAGATATATTTGTAAAAAACATAGCAAGCAATGTATAGGACAGAGTCCTATCACCGTAAGTGATGCTACAAGGAGCCTGCAAAGACGCACCACAAGCCAATTCCTTACAGGTGCTTGCACCAGCACCAGTTCTGGGACCATCAGCATGAAGTGCCTTAGCCCAGCATTCTCTTCACCCCCCGTCAGTGCCTGTTCTGCTACCTAGAAGTAGCCCCTGAGCAGTCCCACTCCAGGACTGTTACACTACTACACTGCAGATATTTCCTACCTCATCAGCAAGGGAAATGTCACTACATTAAGTCACCCCAGTCACTGCCAGTCCCTGGCATTCCTGCTTCCAGTTTAACTCATCCTGCAGCTGGGCCTTCTGTGCCAGATCATTCCTTGGTCACACGTTACCACCGAGTAGTTCAAATTTGAATTTCACCTTCAGTTAGAACTGGGATCTTGGTGATATCATTAATGCTAGGGAATTTACCTTTTCTAAGCTAAAGAGCAAGAGATATCCTAAGTATTAGGATTGTTACTGCTTACACATTTCAGTTCAGCATCTTCTCTGATTAAATTTAAATCCTTTAGTTAATTGAAAATTAACTTACATTTGTTTGCTTGTTTTTAAACAGAGCAGTATGGCATTTGAGGAGAAAACATTCCAGGAAACTCGTAAACTGTAACTCCAAGTGGAATACTGTTGTAAGAGGCTTTCTTCACCATTCTTCATAGTATAGTACAAATAGGAGCAACTTGAAATTATTACTTAGTTTCAGAATTCCTTTACTGTAAAAGCTACTGAATAAACAGAATTTACTTCTATTGCTCTACCTAAATACAGTTCTTCAATGAGTTATGAGATACATTATGGTACAAAGTACACAGGACAAGACTGCAATAATAATATATTATATTGGTTTCTTCATTCCAAGAAACAAATTGATACAATTTTTAACAGGCAATTGCTTGGAACTATAGTATAAAATAGTTTTATGTTTGACATAAAAAAAATAAGTATTTTCAACTACATCCTTTAATAAAGGACTGTTGGAAGATGCTGCCAGCAGTATCTATATTCTTCTTCTCTGCTTTACAACTGGTTTGGCTGAGCTGCTCTCTGGCTTTTCCACAGATGTTCTTGAAACAGAATCTGCTACCTAAATAGGGAAAAAAAATAATCTTAGTAACTGTAACCACTCCTTTTTTTTATGCTGGTTTTCAAGTAAGGCCATGTCTCCAACATTTGAGTATTGGGAGGGACATCATTCATTACTATAATCACACTTGTATTGAATTTTCCTGAAGAAAAGGGGAAGAAAAAGAGCACCAAAGGCAGCATTAAACACAAGAGGTGAAACTTGGAAAACAGAAGTTTTAGCAATACCATTTTTGGTTTTTAGCCACACAAACTGATTTCAGGTAAGTAACACTGAGTATCACCCTTCGCCCCACCAGAGGTGTTTTCAAAGTAAGATTTGGCAAGCTTTTTTAACTCGGGTATTTCAAGAAGGGAAGAGAAAGCAAAAAAAACATGTTAGAAGAATATTTTAGAAATTCATCAAACTGAGTGGAGATAAGGTCTTTAAGATCATTCTAGTTAGTCACAGCCAAGGGAGCTTTGTCATATCTTAATTTAAATGGCAAGGTCTATCAGGAGTGTTCAACCAGCATAGAATTTGTGGTTCTGTACATCTTTTAATGCCATAAGAAGTGCTGAGGCAAAATTAGATTGAACACCTGACTTTATTATTTGTTACTCTCTTTCAACCAGAACCCAGACACTAGTACCACACAGAGTCAGGAGGACTACCTGCAGTTACCATGCCTCCCCATATGGGAAAAAAAAAACAAACCAACCAGTGTCATTTACTAAAAATCATTTAGGGCTTTGCACTGATGTTTATACTTTCTGAAGTGTAGTGTAAGAGGTATGGAGCAGAATGGCCTGCAATATTATGCATTATGGAAGAGTTAAATAGTAAGAATGATAGCTTCAAGTGACAAATAAACTGGTAATACTGAATAGATGTTGAATTAAGTTACCTTAATCTCTGCTTTTATGGGTAATGAGCACATAATATATGATTGAAAATATCAGAACTTTCAGAACCCGTACCTCCTTCAGTTTATTTCGAATTAATGTAGCTGAAGTATTCAAGGAATCATCATCCATATCCACTTCAGGCATTTCCGGTAGCTGTGGACCAATAATAACTTCAGTATTGCCTGTACTTGGTCCAATGAGGGAAAACTTGTTACCTTCTTCTCTCTTCCTCTTACGTTCTTGCAGATGAGTTGTACGAGGCATAAACCTATCAATTCCATTATCAACTGGAACTGTTCTTTGCTGCGTTAAGGAAGCTGGTGGGGTACATCCTCCAGGCTGTACACGTAGAGGTAGGGATGTGCTTTGACCAAAGTACCCAGAAATTTCAGCACAATTGTTGTCATGCTGGGGAAACGTCCACAGGCTCTGGTTCTGATTCCCAGGTGGATATCCTGTATTTTGGGATACGCTGTAAGAACTTGTAAGGCAGGATGGATCCCAGTTACCAGTTGTACATGACACCGGAGTACTCCACAGACAGTCAGAGTTCTTTGAGATGGTCTTCTTAGACCGCTCTACTTTCTTTAACACAAAGCAATCTTTAAAACAATAAAAAGAGTAGCTTCAATATTTCATGTCATAATGAGTTCTAACACATGAGAAAAAAATATTTAATACAATTACAGAAACAATACCAGTGCTAATGTGTTCCCAGCCTCCTTTCTGCGCTTCTTTTTTTCCCCCAAAAGTTGCAACTTTCAAACAAAAGTTTTTCAGGCTAGCCCCTCAGCTGGTTTGTCAGGAATGCCTGAGTAGAAGTATTAACGCAGTTTTGAGAACACGATGCAAGCAATCATTTTTATCTCCAGTTATGGTTTCAAAGATGGGCTGTCTTGCAACATTGAAAAAAAAGTGTTTTGATGTTAAACACTATATCCTCATGCAATGAATAATGATATTGGTAACTAAGCACAAAAAAAGGAGAAGCCTGTGCTTGGCTGTTTGCTTATTTCTCAGCTTGCCCAGCCTTCAGTGATTCCTGGGAATTCTGCAGTACAGCAGCCTTTGTAAACCCAGTCCATTCTTAGCATTCCAGTACCTGACGGGGCTACAAGAAAGCTAGGAAGGAACTATTCACAAAGGCTTGTAGTGATAGGACTAGGAGCAATAGGTATAAATTGGAGAGGGGAAGATTAGGCTAGACATAAGGAGGAATTTCTTCACAACGAGGGTGGTGAGGCACTGGCACAGGTTGCCCAAGGAAGTTGTGGATACCCCACCCCTGGAGGTGTTCAAGGCCAGACTGGATGGGCCTTGGGCAGCCTGATCTAGTGGATGTGTCCCTGCCCATTAAGGTCCCTTCCAACCCAAACTATTCTATGATTCCTTCAGTGCCGATATCTGGGCTGGAGAAATTTGCTGTTGAAGTTTCTGGTATAGTCACCTTCCTTACAAGTTATCCCTTTGGGCATGACTGAGCTGGAACAAGATGAAAAAGACAATCCCAAATTTTCTGCCAGTGCTCGAAATTTCTGATAACATTTTGAAAAGAAAACAAAGAGACAAGCAAATATATCATTATTAAATCTTAAGCATTCTTTTAGTCTCAACGAAAAGCTAAGTTGCTTTGAAAAAGATACAGCCCTCTAAATACTGAAAGGTGCCTCTGTTCTGCTGCAGACATACTTAAAACACAGCATGAAAACAGTCAGATACCAAGCATTGTCTTTAATGGGCACCTTTAACCAAAACCCCACCCATCCCTGAAGTGGAAAGTTAAGATTCTATAGGAAATGTAACTACAAACCTCTTTGATTTATTGCTTTTGCTATATACTTTCTTCTATCCTGCAGCTTCTCCCTAGTTTCTTGGACTGTTTCAAATTCTGGAGCATAGCACACATGCAGCAAGCTACCAAAGAAACTTCGATCGTCCATTTTTTTCTTGGCCACCCTGAAGGGAATTAAATGGTATTGGAAAAACTGAGGATTTTACTTCAACTCTTTATTTACAATCACTTAAGATTCTAGAGAAGGTATAAAAGACTAAGACAGCAAGAGGCAGATATTGCCTTGTCCAATACCTTGCACACTGCAGTTTTTGGAATTTTATAAGATAAACTTCAGTAAATTGCTCTGCTGGGTATTCATCTAGGGCATGATACTCTTCAATGGCACCATATAATGCAAATTGTTCAACTAGCTCCTTCATAACGCCTAATGCAGGAACTCCTTGTATTAGTAAATAACGAGATTCCAAGTTGATAGTATATACCTGGAGGAGAGAGGAAAAAAAAAACAAGAGTATTAAAAGCGTTCCATTTTTGCTCTACTGCAAAAGTAACAAGTCTTCTCACTGCTCTTCCTTGAGTCCTCTCAGGATGGTGACAATCCCTTTCTATTTTGGCTCTAGACTCTTGTAGGAACAGTAAGTACACAGTTATCTGGGACCTTTTTGTCACTGAGAATGAACTGAACTCAAGCTTCCTACTTTAAGCAGGGCACAAATATAATTTCACTCCACCAGGTCAGAGGACTGCCATTCACTGAGTAAAATCTGTTAAGTCCCTGGCCAATTCCTTACAAGACTGACTAGTAACCAGTTAGTATAAGGCACTGTCAAAATAAAGAAAAGAACATTCTAAACCCTCTCTTGTTTGCAGGCAGAGAAGCCATGCAGGTAAGACACAGGGAGGGTAAAATAAAAAGAGTACCACGATTCCTTGCAGTAGGTGATGGGCATGCAAAGCTGCCTCCTTGCTACAGTCATCGAAGAGCATACATTTTTAAGACGGATACAAGATACTGAGAGAAACAAGGTCTTCCCCTAGCAGGTAAAAAATCCCAGCCAAATGACTTTTCTGCTTTGTGTATTGACTGACACATAGCACAGACTAGGGAAAAGCTCACTGCATACAACAGGAAGCTAAATGATAAGATCAAAGGAAATTCATTATTATTTTGTTAAAAACCCAAACATTTATACCACACGAGCTACACTTCTTTCTCAAAAAGACAAATAATGCAGGACAAAGAGAGAAAGACTCAGGAAACCAGCTCCCCAACCACTGTCGTGAAAGATAATCTCTGCAAATAGGCCACATAAATTGTTCTTGCAACAGCAGCTTACTCCTGCCTGCTCTTTCTCTCAACTCGGCCCTAGAAGGTGCCGTTACAGCACACTGTACGCCAAGGGCTCAAAAAAACCCCCGAATCCAGCATTTTTTCCTGCTGCAGTGGAAGCTCGTACTCTGCAAGAGGAGAGGCACACAACGCACGCTGCTCCCTTCGTGTCCCCAGGAGCTGTGGGGGACAGAAGCAGCCTTGCAGACGCGAACCCTGCTGCATCCACCCCACTGCATGCTGGACAGTATCGGCCCCACTCAGCTCCGAAGGTTTCCTTGCGCTGCCCTTAACCTTTGGGTTCACACCTCGCACACAGCTCCCCTACTTGCGCGATCCCTATTTCTAAGCGACCGGTTTTGAAAACATAACGTGGGAGCCGCCGGGCCGCGCAGACCCAACCCCAGCCCGTCCTCCTGCTGCCTGCGGCCCGCCCGAGCAGCGAGGAAGAACCGGAGAGCCCTCGGAACGGGGACAGACTCTGGCAAAAGGGGACGGGGCGGCGGCACAGCCGCAGCCTAGAGGAGGCGGGGAGCGCGGCTGGCGACTTCCCTGCCCCCGGGAAATGGCTGCCGGCGGCTCCGGCAGGGGCAGCGCCCGGCGACCCCAGCCCCACCTTCACGGCTCGGGGCCGCCGCCCCTCCCGGTACGTGGCGCGCGACTCGCAGACCGCCAGCTGCACGTGGTGCCTGCAGGCCTCGCCCAGCCCGCCACCGCTTCCGGCCGCCATCTTCCCATCGGCTCCCCAAAGCGCCCCGCGCAGGCAGCTCCCGTCGCTCGCCGAGAGACCCGGAAACGGACGGAGCTCCCCTCGCCGTGGGTGGGAAAGACCGGCAGGCAGAGCCGGAGCCCTCGATAGAGAAGCCAATCAGAGGCGGCGAATGGATGTGCGCCGCGTCCTATTGGCCGGCAGCGGCCCGCACCCCCGCCGCGGGGAGGGAGGGGGGCGGAGCGCGCGCCGGGCGCTGGGGCCGGCGGGATGTGGGGCAGCGGGCAGCCCGCCGCCGCCACCGCGGTGCTGAGCGGGACCCGCGACTGCTTCCTGCACCTGCCGCCCGCGCTGGCCGCGCGCCTCCGCCTGCGCCAGGTACCGCCGGGGCCGCGCCAAGCGCCGCGGCCCCGTCTGCGCGCCCGCGCGTGCGCGTGCGTGTGCGTGCGTGCGTGCGTGCGTCTGTGTGCCTGTCTGTGTCTTTATCTGCGTGTGTCTGCGTGTCTGTGCGTGTGTCCGTGTGTCTGTATGTGTGCCTGTCTGTGTCTGTATCTGCCTGTCTGTATCTGTGTGCACGTGTGTCTGTGTGTGTGTGTGTCTCTGGGGGGGTATCTGGGTTGGGGTGTGTGTGTCTGTCTGTGTGTGTCTCCTTCGTTCCTCCTTGGCAGTTCCCCCTTTCCCCTTAATGAAATCAGGGAATTCTCTCCCAGCACAGCCTATTGCTGCTGGCACCTGCGTCTCTGTCAGCGTTGTGTGATTTGTACCAGGCTGCACAGTAACCCAGTAACTGTGAACAAACCTTCCAGGGAGGGGACAAATCCAAGCAGACGCATAATTCTTGGAGTACCTAAATCTTGCCCTGTGTATAAAGAGGCTGCTGCCCTGCAAAGGCCCATTAAACACACAGATCAGTTGCAGGCAGCACGCCTGAGATGCTAAATACCACTTCAGACATGAAAACAAGCACTACCTGCATGTGCACTGGAGAAGTGGCCTTGTGTGAAATCTCATAAGGTTCAACAAAGCCAAGTGCAAGGCCCTGCACCTGGGTCAGGGCAATTTGCAGTTTCAGTACACGGTGGGGGATGATGTGATTGAGAGCTACCCTGTGGAGAAGGACTTGGGGTGCTGGCTGATGAGAAGCTTGACATGAGCCAGCAGTGTGCGCTCACAGCACAGAATGCCAGCCATAGCCTAGGCTGCACCAAAAGAAGAGTGGCCAGTAGGTGGAAGGAGGTGATTCTGTGCTTCGATTCCTCTCTTGTGAGACCTTATTTGGAGTATTGTGTCCAGTTCTGGAATCCTCAGCATAAGAAGGGTATTGGAGCTGTTGGGGCAGGTCCAGAGGAGGGCTGCAAAGATGATCAGAGAGCTGGAGCACCTCCTGTATGAGAAGAGGCTGAGAGAGTTGGGGCTGTTCAGCCTGGAGAAGAGAAGACTCCGAGGAGACCTTATAGCGACCTTCCAGGACCTGAAGGGGCTGCAGGAAAGCTGGGGAGGAACTGTTCACAACGGCTTGTGGTGATAGGACGAGGGGGAATGGGTATAAACTGGAGAGGGGAAGATTGAAGCTAGACATAAGGAAGAATTTCTTCACCATGAGAGTGGTGAGGCTCTGGCACAGGCTGCCCAGGGAAGCTGTGGCTGCCCCATCCTTGGAGGTGTTCAAGGCCAGGTTGGATGGGCCTTGGGCAGCCTGGTCTAGTGGAAGATGTCCCTGCCCATGGTAGGGGGGTTGGAATTAGATGATCTTTGAGGTCTCTTCCAACTCTAACCTTCCTATGATTCTATGATATTAAGATTCTTCAGTGTGGAATAGCTGGGTGATTCTGAAACAGATCGATAAAATCACTTTAGGCAGAGTGTGTGTAATTTGTGACTTAGTGTATTCCCCAGCTCATGAAAGCACTTTTGGAGTCCATGTGAACGTGACGATGCATGTGAATTTTAAACGTATGCTTGTATTTGCTCCCCATTTGGGAAACAGATATGCTTAGCCATACGTTTCTGTTAGACATTTGTTTGGTATATTATAATACAGATGAAAGGAAAAAAGACTTATCTTTCTTACTTAAAAACAGTCCATAAAAATGAAGAGCTATTTAAAAATTGAAACCAACATGCTTTTCTATGTTGAGAGTTGTGCAAGTAGGTAATGTGAAGAACACTAAGGAAGGTCTTGGTTATTAAGAAGTTGATCACTCTACCACTATTGGAAAAATACTCTGTCACCTCTACACTCTTTATTAACATGTTGTAAATGCTGAAAGCTTAGAACATGTAATTTTTAAACAACATTATTAGTTGAAATTATTAATCACAACATTATTAAAAAAGGGCATGTAAAATCTAGAAAATATTTTTTGTTGTTTTTTTCTCTCTAATAAGTACAGTTTATGTTGATGACTGGTCATCTTATCTAGCTTGTTTGATGTTATTTTATTTTGTTCCTTTGAAACTCATAGGGCCAAGCTGTGAAATTGTCCTGTGGTCACCAGTCTGTATTTTTGAGCTGGATGGAAATCAGGCATCGAGGTCATCAGGGTGAAAATATTGCAGAGATTAACGGACAGTTAGCAGAGAAACTTGGCATTACGGATGGAGAACAGGTTTGAAATGCAATCTTTGTTTCTTACTTGACTTACTACCTGTTTGTTCTTGTATGACTTATTTGAGTCATACATCTCTTTTTCTCCCCTTTCATATGTTCATGTGTTTCCTCTCTGAATATGCGTTGAAATTGGCCTCTTAGTTTTTGACACCGGGTTAAATTTCTTGTAAATGATTCTGTCATTACATGGAAGGTGGAAGAGATGCCCAAGAGACAGGCAGAGCTTCCTGACATGGGACTCTTAAAATCTCAGCATGAGAGGGGTGCTTTATATTAATAGGTAGAGATTTAATATAAAGCAGTGGGGCTGCTTCCTGTGAAACCATTCAGAAAGGAGCTGATTTTGCTTTTGTATTGGCCTTTTTTGTCATTTCTTGATCTGTTTCTCCCTTATCTAAATTTGTGCACAACTTGACAAATTTTTTAACATTCTAGAGTCCAGGATGTTTCAAAATAAAAATTACAAAATGCAAGTACACTTATGGAATCAATATGCATTAAAAATTGATTGACTGTTATCAGCTTTTCACATTCCCTTCCATTCACAGTGTGTTGAAGTCCTCAGGCATGACCAATGCAATCCATTTCCAATACGTTGAACATCCATCTTCTGTTTAGAGATTACTTAGTGTCATCAAGAAGATGGATATTCAAATTGATGAAAACATACAATGAAGGACATGTCAGTTTTCTAGTTGAATTAAAGATGGAGCTTTTCTGTGTTTGAAAATAAGAAGTTAAATATTTTGAAATTTTGTTACTTTTGCCAGGTGTTCCTTGAACCCTGTTCCCACGTTGCCTCCTGTCAGCAAGTAGAAGTGGAACCACTCTCAACAGATGACTGGGAAATTCTGGTAATAAAACCTTTTCCCCTATTCAAGTCCTTTTCTTACAGGTGACAGAGATCTTGACATAACCAGTTTTTTTGCACAGTGCCCTGTTCTTTTAGCCCCTAAGGAAATACTAAATGTGGTGGGGTTTAATTTTATATTTTGAATGATGTATTAGAAAGAGCTAAAGAGTTTTTCATCTTCAAACAAATGTTAGAAATGTATGCAGTATTTAATTTGGAACGATATCACATTTTCCTAGGAACTGCATGCTTCTTCTCTTGAAAAACATCTTCTGGACCAGATTCGAATAGTATTTCCAAAAGCCATCTTTCCTATATGGGTTGAACAGCACACTCACATTTACATCAAAATCGGTAAGCAGCAGTGAAGGCTCTTGTTTTGCCTTGAGTTTGCTGTTATGCAAGAGTGGGTGCATTCATTGACCTGCTTTGTTCATACTTAGGTACACTTGTGCCAGCAGCCCCTTATGGGAAATTAGAGCCGTGCACGGAGCTTCTGATACTTCCCAAAACACGTGAATCTGAGGAAAATATCACCAGCACACCTTTCACAGAAAGTGACATGTTGCTGAAAAGTTTTGTGAAAAATAACATGGAGCAAGAAGAAACAATAAAGGATCCATTTACCAACCAACCTTACTTAAAGCCTGGCGTCCTTGAACAGAGTAAGGCTGATGCAAACATGACTTTCAACTCAAATGTTCTCTCAAACATATGGAGTTTCATAGGGAGCATTTTCTCTCATACATCTGAGCAGAAACAAAAGACTGTGTGTGATAAAGATGAAATAAGCACCTTCAAAGACAAGCTGCTGAACTTAATTCACATGGATTCCATTTTTAGAGTATGTCAGTCGCAGCCTCCCAGCGTACAGAATGCATCCGCCACTCACGCATTTCTGAAATGCAATGCTATTCATGTTTTTCCATGGAATTTAGAATTTATTGATTTGGATCCAAATCCTGTAGTATCTTATGGGAAAATTAATCAGCTGCTTTCCCCAAGACAGCGTCATCAAGAAGCAAAGCAAAATGTGCCATTTGAAAAGCAAAAGCATTTTCCCAGTACACAAGACCAAAATCATGCTAATTCTAGTAGCAGTCAAGCATCCAGTGAGGGATCTGTTGTTCAAATCGTTTGGAATGGATTTGAAGACCTAAAGAGTGTCATAGAGTGTGGCCACAGTGGGGAAGCCCTACATGTTGGAAGAGTTTGGGTCAGTTTGAGCACACTATCTCTTGGTTTTTTTATTGGATAATATTTTCTATTGGATAATTGGAACTGGCTAATTAATGTATGGCTTTGGGATACAGACTTTGTGATAAGCTTTCAAGTAGAGTATTCTAGAATCAAAAAATATTTACTGGCTGTGCTTTGCTAAGCCACCTTGTTCTGGACTATGTTACTTTCCATCATCGTACAAGATCATACAAGATGATGGAAAGTCTAGAAAGCTGCCTGGAGGAGAGGGACCTGAGGGTGTTGGTTGACAGCTGACTGAACATGAGCCAGCAGTGTGCCCAGGTGGCCAAGAAGGCCAATGGCATCTTGGCTTGTATCAGAAACGGTGTGACCAGCAGGTCCAGGGAGGTTATTCTCCCTCTGTACTCGGCACTGGTGAGACCGCTGTGATTCTATGAAGATGTATGGTGTACTCTGGGTTTCTGCACCCTTAGCATTTTTGCTTCAAACAGGGAAGATTCTTCAGTGTTTCTGGAAGGATGCATGCTTCCTTCAAAATCTCTTGCTAGCCACTGTATTCATGATAACGTAAAAGTATCTATGTACTTAGATTCAGTAGTGCACAGTGAAATTATCAGTCAGCACTTTAAAAAGTGCTTTGGACTCTAGATGTCATCAAACTGTAATGTAATAGGATCGCTTATCCTAGTGCCTCACAACGTTTGCAAGTGCTTTTATATAGAATCATAGAATCATAGAATAACCAGGTTGGAAGAGACCCACCGGATCATCGAGTCCAACCATTCCTATCAAACACTAAACCATGCCCCTTAGCACCTCGTCTGCCCGTGCCTTAAACACCTCCAGGGAAGGTGACTCAACCATCTCCCTGGGCAGCCTGTTCCAGTTCCCAATGACCCTTTCTGTGAAGAATTTACTCTTTAAAATCTTAAACATAATATCAAACAATTAGCTTTTATATAATTTTAACTATCTTAGTTGTTATATACTCTTTTGCAAGGTCCCACTGGTTCCGGAGTGCAGTCACTGACATTTCAGCTTTTCTGATAGAAGTACAACCTACTCATGTTCTGGAAGCACGTGTGGGATCAACAAAAATAGATAAAGTGCTCTCCACTTCACTGTTTGACTATTTTTACGTAACATACATCTCACTTGAGTTTTTGTTGAGAATGGGAACAAGAGCCTTCAGTGATCTTTACTTCTCTCAAAAGATCTAGTGGTAACAATTTTCCAAATGCCAGCAACCATAAAGTCTGAACTACTTAAAAATGTTTGAGATGTGT
Organism: Phaenicophaeus curvirostris; assembly: GCF_032191515.1. Lineage (NCBI taxonomy): Eukaryota > Metazoa > Chordata > Aves > Cuculiformes > Cuculidae > Phaenicophaeus > Phaenicophaeus curvirostris. The sequence continues at coordinate 25,169,464 of NC_091397.1, read as the reverse complement.
TTAAAGTAACACAGAATATTTGAAATGTAGTTTCTTTTTTAAAAGGGTGAAATGGCTAGTACAATTTAGTACAATTATCTGTGCTGCAGGCATGCTTAGTTCTGATCCATATAATGGCCTATTTATGTTTACCTGCCCATGTAAAATTAATTTTAATCAGCAAATAGCAGTAGAGTTGTTGATTTTCTGCTATACTAAAAGCCTTCTTTCAGCATTCTAAGAATTCCTCCTAATTCTTCTTCACCCTTTTGGGTGCTTTTTAACAAGTTAGTAGGTGGTCAGCTATAGCAAGCACTTCCACAAATGGAATAAAGGACAATTAAGAGTGTGCATCAGAACACAAGATTTGCATACAACCATCCATTCTATCATTTCCTTCTCAGTTCTTTTGGAGATTAAAACTAATAGACAGATGGATGATCAAATGTAGAGATTCTGTTAGTGTTGGAAAAACTGGTAGTGTATTATATAGGCAGTAACTGTTTTACTTTCTGATGTTTCCTTTTTCTTTGCTTTTATTTTAAATATTTCAGATTCCAGATGGTCTGAGAAAAAAACTACATATCGAAATGCACTCAACAGTCCGAATTAAGTCAATTGAATCTATTCCTAAAGTTCCTGTATCTCTTAGACTGCAACCCAAACAGAATTTAGTGAGTTTATATTCTTGATCATATATTTGTTTTGTATAATTTGGAAAACTGATAATGTTGTTCTGGTCAAGGTTGGAGTTTTTCCAATGGTTGTTTTAATTTGTTGATAGTTTGGAAGTTGTCACATATGTCACATATGACATCATTCCAAAGGGATTTCTTTTTTGAGTAATTACTTGCTTTGTCTTTTTACTGTGCAAATAATTTAAGTTATCAGATGCTGTGATCCACTTGAACAAGGCTTATTTAGTAATGCTATTTTGTATTTTGATCAATGATGCTGTAAACATCAAGCCATTGAATTTTGTTTTGCACTTGGCAAGTATTTCAAATAGATTGACATGTTATCTGTAACAATTTCCTGTTTAAAGGAACTCGCAGAGGTCACAGAAAGTGGAGAAAATATAACCTCCAAATTTTAACAATTTTAACACCTAGTTTGTGGACGATATCAGAGGAATGCTGTATAGTAACTTTTAAATCAATTTTCCATTACTTTCAAATTGTGTACATTTTCAATGTCTTTCTTATTAAAAAGGATGTTAACATCATGAAGGAGAAATGTCATTGGTAGGGAAAAGATCCATTTTCTTTTTAATCAGATCTCAAACACAAAAATTGCTGTCAAAATGGCAACAATAATCAATAACAATTTTGCATCAGGCCCTCATGAGCAGTACATTTATACTGGTTCCAATCAAGCAAATTTTAAGCTTATACATTTAGTCCTATATAAACAAAAACAAAAAGAAAGAGTCATAGACTTAAAGGGGAAGCATCCATGTTAAGTCTTCTGGGAGAAAACATGCTTATCCTTTTCAAACTTTGAAATGCCCAGTGTATTTCCTAAGAATGACAATTGCAGTGAAATTATTATGATTTTTTTTTGTGTGCTGTTCAGGATTTTGCTTCATTTTAATGCTGATATTTCTTCCCCTCATGCTGAAGATTTGATTTTCTGTAGTTATATCACTGAATCTCTTTGTTTTCCTGCAAATGTGATATATCTAGTCTTCTGAATGAGCGTCTCTGACAGTAAGAACATACTTTGTACTAGTTCTCAGTCTGTCAGATGTATCTCTGGAATGACTTATTTCTTCATAAGTTACCATATGCTTGTACCTGTGTGACACTGGCCTGATTGTTTCCCACATTAGCTGCTCTTCAAAACTTAAAATACAGCACTTGCCATTATAGCAGGGCTTATGCGTGGTTTGTTCTTTATCGCCCATATTCTGTTTTGGTTTCTTGCCTTTGCAGAGGAATGGTTGAACTGCATTGTTTTGGTTTTTTTTATATTGGAGTTAAAAGAATATTGTCAGTAACTTGATAAAATCGTGCAAAGTAGTTACATGTGCTTTTATGTGTTTTAGATACAGGTTTCTTTCTAGTTCAAACCAGACAAACAGAAAGAAACATGACAGTAACTTTTTTTTTTTCTTCTGAACACTGCTTCCATTATCTGTGTTGATTCCCCCTTTTTAGACAGGAATTATGCTTCTGTGATTAGGAACTCCGCCAAAGTATACATGATATAGACCGAATTTCATTTCCTATTCCATTTATCTAGGTGATCTTGGGTTAAGTTGTTTGTTCTCTTTCTCTGCCTGTTGAATTTTGTTGTTGGTGACCTTAGTCTAGATGAGCTGAGGCTTCTTTATATAGGAGCAGGGTATACATGAGGGAGAGGGTTGTAGTGAGCACCCAAAGTGAGTCTCAGGTTGATATTGGTGTGTCTCTTCGGTGCTCTTTCAAACCCAGGAGCTGAGCTCTTGGATCAGGCGATACAGATAAGTAAAATAAGAATTAAATATTTTCCTTGCCCTCACACCATTGTTTCAAAGATGAAGTCTTTAGAGGTGGTGGAAAATTGAACTGCTGCTGCAGCAAGGGCTGAACAGATGCTTTCCTTTGAGCAGTTGACGGAAATGGTGTTCATTGGCAAAATGTTACTTTCTTTATAAAGAAAACTGGTTTGTCTTCCATCTCTCTGCTCCAATAAGGAAACAAAGGCTTCATGCATAGGAAGAAAACAGCTTATTACTAACCCCTTGTTTTATTTAATTTTCCTCTTTCTTTTTCCCTCTTCAGCATAAAGGAATATTTGAGGATAATGTTAAATCTGCTTTCAGTTCTTGGCTGCAGGATTCTGCTACTGATGATATTCCATGGATAACAACAAGCACAGACTGTATACTTCTGTCTGTAAAAGAAGGTGAGGATAATACTGTCCTGTGGTGTAGCTGCCTTAACCGCCCATTGTGGAGTTTACTTAGGCAATATGCTGTTTAATCTCTTTACACTGAAATTGTGAGCAGGAAATATGGTTCAGTAATGATGAACCCTTTTTTATTAATTCATTTTGGATTATATCATAGTAATTCAAAATACGTTAATCTGTTTTGTCCTGTGAGGGATAAAAATTGAATGTATTTTGAATTTTAATACTTGTTCCTTGGGTTTTTACAGGAATGGAGGAGTTTTTCCTTAGTGTAATGCATCCTACGCATACTGAAGAAAATAAGTCTGAGAATATTTTTATACTGAGCCCCAGTTTGCTGCAAAAGACTAATATACAAGTAAGTATCACATAGTATCAGGTATCAAGTAATTTAAATAGTTATATTTGGTTAAAAATACGTTATGTTTTATATATAATTTTTTTTGTTTCTCTTTTTAAACAAATAATGTCAGTCTGTTAATTAAACTAAATATCTGCGTTCTTTTTATGTTATTTTATAACCTCAGCACAGGTGAGATTCCAGGCATTCCATACCAGTTACAGAATTTCATAGTCTATATTAAATTTCCAGAAAAAACATCAGAGCAAAGTCAGTACTGTCCAAGTTTGAATATACTATACTTATACTTATTTGTTCTTTCCCTTACTACCTAAACCATGGTAAATTAACTTCACAGTGTATCTGGCAGGAACGGTAGCTTGTTCTGACAAAGATGAGACAAATTCCCCATTCAAACCTAACCAAGGTCATGCGGCTTTCTCATTTATATAGTTTCTGTGCTTCTGTTTCTTCGGTCTTTCCTTTCTCAGGAGAATAAATATTTCTATTTAATATTAGGGTTCCTGTTTCAAATAATAACTCTGGTTGAACCAGTGCCTGTGACTCCAGGTTTATGGTTAGAGGAGCGGGATAACATTTTTTCATTTTTTAACTGATACAGTTAATTTTTAGAGGAGAATTAGGGTGTCCTGGTTTTGATTGTTTAGAATAGAGTTGTTTTTGCAAAAATTAGAATTCCAGTTTGAAAAAGAGGTAAAACAAGAGCTTTATTTGTATTGGTAATAGAGAAGGACAAGAAGGCTTCTACAAATTGTGCTAGTGACTGGTACTAAGACAAAAGGGCAAAGTGCATTATTAACAGCAACGTCAGCATCTCCTACCAGCCTGTCCATATCTGTGAACTGCTGTGTTTGCTTGCCTAGCTTTCCATGCTAGCACCCTGGTGAACTAAAGTGAAAAATTCATGCAGGTGAAAAAAAACCAGGTGTTTTGTCAGGTTACTTTTCGCCCAGCTCAACCTCCCCATCTCATTTGCCCAGCCAGTGGCATCTTGGCTTGTATCAGAAACGGCGTGACCAGCAGGTCCAGGGAGGTTATTCTCCCTCTGTACTCGGGACTGGTGAGACTGCTCCTCAAATCCTGTGTTCAGTTCTGGGCCCCTCACCACAAGAAGGATATTGAGGCTCTGGAGTGTGTCCAGAGAAGAGCAACGAAGCTGGTGAAGTGACTGGAGAAGAGGCCTTATGAGCTGAGAGAGCTGGGGCTGTTTAGCCTGGAGAAGAGGAGGCTGAGGGGAGATCTCGTTGCTCTCTATAACTACCTGAAAGGAGGTTGTAGAGAGGAGGGTGCTGGCCTCTTCTCTCAAGTGATGGGGGACAGGACAAGAGGGAATGGCCTCAAGCTCCACCAGGGGAGATTTAGGCTGGACATTAGGAAAAAATTTTTCACAGAAAGGGTCATTGGGCACTGGAACAGGCTGCCCAGGGAGGTGGTTGATTCACCTTCCCTGGAGGTGTTTAAGGCACGGGTGGACGAGGTGGTAAGGGGCATGGTTTAGTGTTTGATAGGAATGGTTGGACTCGATGATCCAGTGGGTCTCTTCCAACCTGGTTATTCTATGATTCTATGATTTACTGTCATGCCTTATGTGCAGTCATGCCAGCACAACAGGGAGAGCACAGGAGAAGAAACAATTAGGAAAAAGAGATGAGCTGTGTTGTCTGGTATAAACAGCACTTGGCCTAATATCTAATCACAGGTTGTTATATCACTAAACGCTGGGTTTTGTTTTGAAAATAGCTGTATTGATGATGTTTTATCAATGTATCTTTCTTTCAAATGCAATAAGCTTCAGCAAAAATTACATGCAACAGTTTTTTCATGTAATTCCAAAAAGGACTAGTCATTTCTATATCTTTCTTCTGTAATTATATTTAATGTAAAATACTCTTTCCTTTTTTGCAGGTTTTCCTACATCCTCCTAGTAGAAAAGCTGATGGTGACAGCCAGCCACTTATGTGTGATATAGACAGGAACCTTCCTTACCGCAAACTAAATGATTTGGGGTAAGACATTTTCATAGCAGATAATATGGGTAAGACATTTTCATAGCAGATAATATGGGAGGGAATGGGAATTAAAAAAATAGAATGTTGGTGGAAATGCTGATTTTTTGAAAACTAAGCCAGATCTAAAAAATTCCTCTGGCTTTTGTCAGGTTCAGGCCTTGTCCTAGTATATGTAGATAGTTAATTTTCTTCTCTGAATAGTTTTACTGAAGGAAACTGAAAATTTCACCTGACTGAAAGGAGCTCTATTGCGTCAAAACTCCTGAAAGGAGCACTGTTGTGTCAAAACTCACAAAGATTTAGGGTCAGATATCTTCAAAGGAATTATTTGCTGTTTTATTTCTGAAAAGGCCAAGAAGTTTTGTGACCCAGATACTCTGTATTTTACCAGTTTGTTACATTCCTTAGTAGGCTGTTATTCAGACACTCAAACAGGTGAATATGGTTAGCTCATATTTTCTGAGACCTACTTCCTGCTAGAGTGATGTAGAATGACTAGATAGCCTTTCCATTGAGGGGGAGGGTGTCGCAGTGTCTGTCTGTGTCCACTGTATCACCACTGCAGAATAAAGATGCTGAGTCTTCATACTGAATTGTCTTTAGCCTTTTCTTGAAAAGGTGAAGAACACCACAATGTGTCAGCATTGAAACTTCACCCTACTGTAAGCTATTATCTGCTTCATGTACTGATGCCACTCTGGGCTGTTTAATGTTTATTCACTCTGCAGAGGAGTGGACAAGTTAGGAACATCTTCCTTTGAACACATAAGCCACAGTCTCCTGGGGCGTCCTTTATCTCAAAAGCTGGCTACTATTGCTGTGGGACTGCGAAGTGGAGGGGTGCTTCTCACCGGAGGCAAGGTACACCTCACTACTGTCTGCTTGCAAACCCTCACAGAATGTTTTCTGCAGTTACAAAACTGTTTCCATTACTTTTCTTCAATGCCATAAGAATTCCAAAGAACAAGCTGAAAAAAGAGCAGTTAACTGAACAGAGTTAAGTCAGTAAAACATTATATTATATATATGTATACGCATTATAAGCACACTTTATCAATTTGTATTTCATGCATATATATATATATATATATAAAATGCAAGTTTTAAAGATTGCTATAATGCAATTTCAATTTGTTCCCTTAGGGGATTAATCTGCTTAGTTTTAATAGTGTAATAAAAACTTCTTGTCTCTGAAATATTTGAATGAAAATAAGAATATAATATTTTGTCCCGTGTAATACCATGAAGTGGCAGTGGAGCTGTTACTGTTATTTTCCTCTTGGCTCTTTAATATTGCCTCCATTTATTATTATATTCCCGTGAAACTAACAGATGTCTTAACACTGAATTCAGTGGAATCAGAACACTATCTGTAGTCGATGTATCCACTCTGAATTTGTTTCACGCTAGGACTTTGGTCTCTGCCAAGTGGTGTGAAGAGAGAATGCATATATACTTCTGGTGAGAAATAAAGCCAGTGTGCATACAGCTTTCCCAGCTTGGTAACTGGTGTATCCTGGAACAGAAACTCCACAGAAACAGAAGGAAATAGTTCTGTCAATTTACATTACCTCACTTTTATTTTTGTAGGGAAGTGGAAAGTCAACATTAGCAAGGGCCATCTGCAAAGAAGCATTCGACAGAGTGGATGCTCATGTAGAAGTAATTGATTGTAAAGCTTTAAAAGGTATGATAATTTTTTTTAATCTCAAATGTTTGCTGTACGATGAAGCGCAATTATGAAGTTATATTTAGCCTGAATATTTTTTCTACTATTGCTACTGCTTTCACAAACTTGTTAGGTGCCCCACAATGAAGATCATTAACAGTCTGATGGGAATACATTTGCTGTAAGCTTATTTCACACCGTTATCAGTTTCTGTCCCACATAACACCATTCAAAGCATGCTTGCCATGCTTATTTCTAGTTGCTACAAAATAGAAAAAAGTTGCAAGTTGAACTGGGTGGGAAAAGGACAAAAAAAGGCTTTTCTTACTCTTTCATTCACAAAGCTTTCCCAAGTAGTCTTGATGTTACAGAGGCAGAGACTACTCAACCATTTTCTTACAGAGCTCTTATGTTGCATGGCTGCACTGCTTTTGCCTACATGCCTACTAAGCTCCTTCCTCAAGAGGAAAAGGGAAACACTTGGAGAGAGCTAGGTCCTTGGCTTCTTCCAGTTGCAGGACTCTTCAGTAGCTAATTTAGAGTATTGTTGATGCTGCTCTGCTTTTAACTGTCTAGAAATTAGACCTTGGGTTTCTACAGTGGTTAGTGAAAACTGATTAGTCTCATTTTAGAACAGGTGGATCCCTTTTGTACTTTTGTAATAGAATATATGGTCTCCTTTCTTTACTGACAGTTGAGTCTGGTTTAATCTTGGTACCTGCATTTATAGGAGTAAAGTTCAGTTACGCAAATCAAAACATTGTAGTATTACTTAAGCAAGATGCAGTCATTCTGATTATTTGTTTCTTAATATGTTTTGTTATTAAAATTGTGGTTTTGTTTTAGGAAAAAGATTAGTAAACATAAGGAAAAATGTGGAAGAAGCTTTTTTAGAGGCAGCATGGAGACAACCATCCATTCTTTTGATGGATGATCTCGATCACATTGTTGGAGTACCTTCTACACCAGAGCATGAAAACAGCCCTGAAGCTATTCAAAGCAATAGATTTGCCTGTGGTAATACTGTGCTACCTCTGTCTGGATAAAAGTATAATGCAGTGTAATTTCTTGCATCTGAATTGTACTGTCTTACCTGGACAATTCTGTCTATGTCACTATTGCCTCTGGATTGTTTGGTATTCCGTGGCAGGGATTCACAAATTATGGTATGTAGACAACTTGTGAATGACTAGCTGAATCAAAGTAGTCCACTTCGGAGCTGGGAGTAGTCTTTGCCAATGGTACATACACCGCCGTTGCTGATAGCAGTGCCTGTTGCCAGTACCACTGCCAGTGGTGGAGGCTTCTCAGTTCCTTTTTGTGTTGGTCATGCACTCAAATACATTGCAGTTGCTTACAAATTGCAGATGAATCTTTAACTGATTGATAAGATCAATATTATAATTGGCATACAATTACAGTGGATCGATATATATATATATAAATTTGATACTGATGTTTCAAACCAACTTCTCTTAGTTGAATACTGACTCCTTTATCATTTTACTTGGTATGCTTTCTAGAACTTCTGTTTTATTTTACAATGTAACAATCCACATATTTTAAAAATAAGATTATCAGTAATAGTTTGACACCTTGCATATGGTTCCTTTTTATTCCCTAAAATCTAGGCAGTGATAAGTTGCAAAATAATATTAAAGTATCAAGGTTAGTACTTGTTCATGTAAAAAATACCTTGCGTTTTTTAGCTTACTTTGAGGGAGTGAGCATAATTTTTTATTAAATTACTTTTGAAGTTCAATGTTATCATTGCGTCCTTTTTAAAAATGTGGACTTAAGTTACTTGCAGAATTGTTTGTGTTAATTCTTTATTTACAGATATAATACATACGACAGAGATTCAAAGTTTTAAAGATTATTCCTTGAAGATCTACCTTGCATCCATAATTTTCATGATTTTCATGTACTATTTTTTCCTACTTTGCCTGTTTTCGAGGCTTAGCATCTGTTTTTATTCTTTCTTTTTTGCTTGCATGGAGGGAATAATATTTCTAGAACAGGGATCATAGCGTGCAAAAAATCACATTTAATATCCTGTGATAGACAAGATCGATGATGCTACAAATTTAGCTTTTAAAGAGCACTTCTGATGGCATTTTAAGAATGGAACGTTCTGTCCTGGAGAAAAATAACTATACAACTTTTATTTTTAAATTAAAAAAAAAAGCCTGCAAACATGGAAATAAAGCAAATATATATAATAAGATGTTACGGATTTTGTGCCCTAATGCTGCTTTTCAGTACAGTACAAATGTCTGTTATGAAATGCAGAATCTTTTGTTATTTTGCAATTCATGGAGCAATATCTTTTGATTTTAGTTTTGAAAGACCTGATAAAAGAAGTTATTTCCATGGGGAGTTTGATTGCATTAATTGCCACAAGTCAGTCTGAACATTCCCTTTATCCTACCCTGGTTTCGGCTCAAGGAACTCACATATTTCAGTGCTTCAAATCCATCCAATCTCCAGATCAGGTAAATTCAAGTATTTATTAATTTGGTTAAAAAGTTGTTTGCCTTCCCTGCAGCCTCAAATACAATACAGGAACAACGGCAAAAATAGCAGGTTACACCCAAAGATGAGAAAAAATGTGGAAATCTTAGAAGTTAAATACTTCAGAACTTAGATCTGTCATTATCGAGAAATAAAAAAAAAAATAATCCAGTGAAAACGCCTGGTTGACCCCACTCTTCTTATCTTCTGTGGCAAGAGAAGAGTGCATTCAGAGGACATTTCATTTCAACATAAAATAAGTCAGGTTGTCTAACACAGGTGAGGTATGCAGTCTCCTTGTTACCTGTAAGGAGACTCTAGAAGATCAACTTTGAAAACACATAAGTCACTATGGTTAGAGAAACGAGATTAAACCAAAATGTGTTTTTTCACTGCTCCGAGGAATAAGTATGTTCCGAAGACATGCATTTTTCTATGTTAATTATATGCCTCTACTTTTTAATATAGTCCATTATGAAAAGTAAAAAGGAAAGAGGGGGAAAAAAAACCAGTAACTTCATTGCAGGAGAAAGAAGCACATTGTGCCTCTGCGTGCCCTAATGGCATGACATAGACATGCCACTCATTAAATAACATGGGTTGTTCCTGCCTGTTTGGCTTCTGTCACAGGCTAGGAATTAAAAGCCACTGAGGAGAGAATTCTGCATTAGATACACTGTAGCTTTCTCATGCTTCTTCAAAATCTGCCTTTATCATTTGTAATACTAATACATGAATAAGTGTCTGACATCACTGAAAAAGTCAGTATCTCAAAAGATACCAAATTATAAGATATGTTTTTATCTAATGCAATATATTTAATCTCAAATATACTCTACTCAGATCAGCCAAATGGAAGATATTCCTTTTCCCATGAAACAGAAAAAATAGCTGTAAAACAGTAGAATCTGAGGATGCAGGGTTGTTTGATTATTATGGATTTAAGATGACTGTGGCAACATAAATATTTAAAGTTGTAAAACTGGTGAATTTATTGATATTCACCTGAAGAACTGACTTTTTTTTTTTGTATTCATACCTGCTCAGATTTGGTATTTGAAAACTTGATGACATGTAAATATTTTATGATTTTTTTGTAACCTATATGTATTTACTTTTTCAGTGTCTGAAATCCATGTCAATAGCAAACTCAGTATACACTTGCTGCACAATTCTGTTTTTCAGAAGCAGAGATGTGAAATGCTGTGTTCCATAATAAAAGAAAAGCTTAATTCTGATATAAAGAAGTTCTCTGATCTCGACCTCCAATGTATTGCAAAGGAAACGGAAGGCTTTGTTGCTAGAGATCTTACTATGCTGGTTGATCGGGCTGTTCATGCCTGTGTTTCCAACAGGAAGGGTTTTCAAAGTGGCGGTATGTTGACAACAAATTCGCTTATTTCATAATCTTCTATTATCAAAAGCTTGTGGAGTAATTCAGAAATAAAAAGCCAGTTTTTCTGGTTTATACCTAAAATTTGTTTAGTTGTTACATATTGCGAGGAATCTCTCACCAGTAGGCTGTGTGGTTTTGGTTTTTTTTCAGAATTTCTTTTTTTCTTATTTTTTTAAAGCAGAATTTAATCTGTCAACTGTGGATTTTCAGAAAGCTCTAAAAGGTTTTACTCCATTAGCTCTGAGAAATGTCAACCTTCATAAACCTAAGGACATTGCCTGGGACAGGATTGGTGGCTTAAAAGATGTGAAGCAGGTACTCATGGACACCATCATGTTACCTGCAAAGGTATCCAGTTCTTTTAAATTAATTACTTGAATTTTGTACATTATATTAATAAGGGAGGAATGATTTTTAACGTGTGACATGGTATTTGACAGGAAGACAACAGGTATGATTTTAAGCTCCTTTTGTAGCTTCCCAGTCTTCAGCTACTGGAAAACTTTCTCCTTTCCCTTCCCTCTTCCAAATACAAAAGGCAATGACTTGTGCTTTTATACAGATCATGTGTTGCTCTAGAATATTGTAGTATCACTGACATCTTTGCTACATACTTTGTTGCAGGGTTTGTGATTAGGCTCTGTGAAGACAGCATTTCCAGCTGTCTTCTGCAGTGTTTTGACCAGAATTCATCTCTTAGATGAATGCCAATCCATCAATTCTCCTTTATTTTACTTTGGCCTTTCTGCCGTGCTTAAAACTTCCAGCACTGAGATGAGCCATCTATTTCAGTCTTCAGATAAATGATTGAACAGTTTTCTGTTTAATGGACAGAATTGTTTATACTTCTATAATTTAATCGTATTGGCCAGTGGTTAAATAGGAATTAAGAAGTACCAATATGGATATTATAAAGCTCTAGTGCATCACTATTTTGTCCTGTTTCTGCTTGGCAGAAAATGCCACTTGTTTCTGTTTTAAGTACCTATGAAGCCTAGGAACCTATTTCAGCCCCAAGTAAACTAACAACAGTCCAGATGAGCTCTTATGATAATAATGTGGATAAAATCAATTAGACATGTTTTGTTTAGACAAAAGTCAATGCTAGTCAGTGATGTTACAGTACACCGCAGAATAATTATATATTTTAGAATGTGTCTTGTTGAAACCCTCTTTCAGTATCCAGAATTATTTGCAAACCTGCCTATACGACAGAGATCGGGAATCTTGCTCTATGGGGCACCTGGAACAGGAAAAACACTGTTAGCAGGAGTAGTTGCTCGAGAGAGTGGAATGAATTTCATTAGTATCAAGGTAACAAGATTTTGAAGATTAATTGATTCATTTTATTAACTGAATGAAATTGCTTAATATAATACCTGTGAGTATGTGCTTGTGAGGGAAAAATACCAAAGTAAGAAGCTTCCATTTAAAACTTGGTACGTGTCTGGATATCCCACCATCTGACTTCTGGAACTTCACAGTTTTATTACTGAAATATTTTGGTATTATTCATTAGACAGAATGACAAAATTTAATTAAATGTTCTTAAGTTTCCATTTTTTTATAAAAAGATCCTGGGTTTTGGTTCCACTGGACAATGAAGTTAAGCAATGCATTTAAAACTTATTTTTAAAATGCCATGCAAGCTGTTGCCTTGTGATACTGTAACGTATGTTCTGTTGTAGTAGAAAAATGGAAATCATTATTTTAAAATAAGTTGGAATGCTTACAAGATCATATTGACTTACCTAGACCTCTCGACTCTTGTTAAAACATGCCACTCTCTTTATTATAAGAAAATTCACTCTAGTCTATGAAATCTATGCTGCTGTTGAAGTACACATTAAAACTAAGAAATATAATGTGAATGTACTTTTCTGATTTTTTCTTTTGTTTTAGGGACCAGAGCTGCTCAGCAAGTACATTGGAGCAAGTGAGCAAGCAGTTCGAGATATCTTTAACAGGTTGGCTTTGTAAAGATTTATGACATTATCAATGAATGTTTTAGGTTGAAGCTCCAAGAATTAGTTCTGTTGTTCTAGGAGAGACATGGTATCAGATCACAAAAGCATCGGAAATAATTAGTTGTGCCAAACCAGTTGTTCAGATCTTGGCAAGTTCTTCTTGGCCATCATTATTTAAGAGCTGATCTTTTTGGCTCAGATTAGGAAGGCACTTTGAAGCTGAACTCCCAGTCCTCTCCTCTTACAGTGCATTGGGTCACATCACAGAACTGTATTGGAAAGCACGTGCTGAATTCCTTTCAAGTGATACATGGGGACAGCTGAGTGTGCTCCAGTCAGTAATGAACACTCAGTACATAAGATCATGCTAGACTTGGTATTGAGATTTTGTTTTTACAAATCTGCCCTTACTGACCCTCGGTGCTCACTAATGTAAACATATCCTATGTAGCCTTTGCTTCTCATGCAGTTTGTAGTGCAGGCAGTCTTAGTGTTAGGTGTACATAAGCCAAGACCTGATCTGCCATGGTTGGATTTTAGAGCTTTCATGTACACAACTGAGTACTGCAGAAATTATAAAGTGAGTACAAAGTATGTCATAAAAATGAACAGTGATCCCATTGCAATACAATTCTTCAGAACATCTTAATTCCTACATAAAACAGGTTTTCTGTTCTCTTGTTAACAATAACTATTCTCTGAAGCAAAAAAGCAATTACCTTTGATATTCCTAAGCAGTTTTACCTGTGACCCAAACTTAAACAGAATTTAAGTGCTGCAATTTTTTTCCCTTTTAGAGCACAGGCAGCTAAGCCTTGTATTGTTTTCTTTGATGAGTTTGATTCTATTGCTCCTTGCCGAGGTCATGACAACACAGGAGTTACAGATCGAGTGGTTAATCAACTGTTGACTCAGTTAGATGGCGTGGAAGGCTTACAAGGTAATAATTCATCTGTGTGCTCCTTTTTAATGCAGAATTTTAGCAGATGTTAATGATCTCTTTCTGCACTTTCCAAAGGGGTTTACGTGCTAGCTGCTACTAGTCGCCCAGATTTGATTGATCCTGCTTTGCTAAGACCAGGTCGACTGGATAAGTGCCTGTACTGTCCACCTCCTGATCAGGTGAGGAAATGAAACATTTTACATGCAAGGCAAGTTAAAAATACCAATTAATGGGCTTTATTCTTTTCTTTACATATAGTGGCATTTCAAACCTGAAAAAAGTGGACTTAATTGCCCAGCTCCGATTATACAACAGTATAAACTGTTCCACTGATTTTATTGTCAATGTGTTCACATAGAGCTGGGGGAAGACAAGGCTGTTTACCAGTCTTCAGGATCAAATCATGTTCCTGTGGATATAGCTGTCATTTAAAAAGACAAAGAAAACCAGTCTGCAGGAAAAAAATGGATGCTGGGTAGTGTTTATTGCATTCTGTGTCTTTCTCTGAATTGAGTCCAGTGGAACTGCCATTTGCTTGAAGTGATGAACTGTAGCCATTTCCACCCCAACTCTTGAGTTATCTGAAGTTTTCTGTGCAGTTCTATTCCAAATCCAGTTGATCCCTTGTAACAAAATGTGCCAATATTTTAAAAATCAATTTATTTACAGTATGCCGTTTATGTACTATTATTAGGGTACTATTTTCTTTAAAAAAAATTGTTCCTCCCTCAGGTGGGAATTTGCTTGTGACAGGACCAAAGCATTATCTAGCAGTCAGGACAAGGAAAATAAAAGATATTTTTGTTTTCTCCCCTTTTGCAGAATTCACGGTATGAAATTTTAAGAGCTCTCAGTCATTCCCTGTCCTTGGCAAATGATGTGGACTTCCAGGATTTGGCAGCTAAAACAGAACGGTTCACAGGGGCTGACCTAAAGGCTTTATTGTATAATGCCCAATTAGAGGCAATCCATACTAATTTAGGTTCAGGTTTAACACAGGTAAATAACATTGATGTAAAGAAGTCTCTTTTTATTTTTATGTTGATGTGTTTGAAAGGGTTAATTGTATTGGAGTATTTTTTAGTGAAAATATTAATAAGATTTACTTTTCCTCTGTTTTTTTACAGAGGATTAAAATCTTAATATGTGTGCAGAAAAATGCAAGTATAATATAACAAATCAGTTTAAGTACTTCTTAAACACAGTGTTTTTCATGTTATAATAGATGTTTAATGTTAAATAGATTTATATAAGGCAAATCTGTATCATTGTTATGTAGAATGACTGACAGATCGATAGGAGTGATCACACACAGAGTTTCTTAGAAGTAGCTAGCAAATTCAGTTTTGAGGTGATACATTTTGGATGATGGAGGAAGTAGGGGATTGGTGGGTTTTATGAAGTTTTTCCAGTGGATTGAGTGTGATCTGAGGTCAGGAAAGAATTGGCAAGAGGATGGTCGTATCTGAAGTGACCTGCTCTGGCTCATCTTCCAGGCACCAGCTCTTATTTGCACTTGTAAGGTACAGGATCCCACCCTTGTTTTATAGCCCCTGTGTGAGTGACAGGTCATCTTCTCTTTTAGCCTCCGTTCAGCCACCTTTCCTCACATTTTTAAAGCCTGTCTTCTGGTTCTAATTGGAAAGGGGCAGGTGTGACTTCAACTACTCGAAGGTCAAAGGGAAGGGTTGGGCCAGGGGTGCAAAAGCAAGGAGAGTTCTTGGGTTCTTTTTTCCAAGCTAGGATGGGGCTCTGAGGATGCAGCTCTTTAGTTTTGGGTGGGATCTCCACCATGTATTCCCTAACAATCCCTTCACTTGTAGCATCAGTAAATAAGTAGTTGTAAGGATACCTGATGGTTTGTCTTAAGCAACAGTTTCCAGAGTGGTGTGCACCCACCCCAAGTGGTGCACAAGACAATCCATTGAGATGCAGGAAGAAAGTAGTGAAACTTCAATATATAAATTATATATAATTATTTAAATTATAAATAAATCAATATGTGTATATATTGGGTAAAATGTGCTTAGAATTTTTTGTAGTGATGGAGGTACAATCAAAAAGGCTTGCAGACCTTTAGGCTCTAGTCTAAAGCAACATCATTTCCACATCAACACTTAAAATGTTTTGACTGACTAAAGATGAGTGCAGCAATTAGGCACTGTAAAGGTAGACTCACCAGTCTCCTAGACCACTTTACACAGATAGTAAATTTCTGGGAGGGAATGATTGAGACAGAAAGTGATACAGTTCTACAACAGCAAATGTACATGAAGTTTTCCAACACTTGCTGTTACTGAGTGAGACAATTCGTAACAAACAAGTAAAAGCTCAAGATTATCTCCTCAGATTATTTTTCTAGCATGAAGACAAAAAGTTTGGCTTACAGGCACTGGATTTTCATAGCGAAATATTTGGAAGTGTAGTCCCAGAGAAAGACGGATTGCTAGAATCAAATGTAAATTAATACTTCACTTTGTACTGTATATGATTTTTTCTTAATGTATTTCAGATTGCAATTAGTTATGAAGTAACACTTCTAGTGTTCTGTTCTTTGTCACAGGATTTTGGTTCTCGTTCTGATAGTGACTTCAGCCTCTCTTCCATGGTTTTTCTAAACCACAGCAGTGGCTCAGATGATTCGGCAGTAGATGGAGAAGGAGGGCTAGAGCAATCTCTTATTTCTTTAGACATGTCTGACTTGCTTCCTGAAGATCCAAGGTCCAACATGTATCGTCTTTATTTTGGAAGCTCTTATGAATCAGAGCTGGGAAATGGAACTCCTTCAGAACTGGTAAATTACTTGCTTAATATTTTGAGTTTTCTAAATATTACCAGTTAAGAAGCAGAAAAACTCTGCTAGGGAAATGGTTTCGTAAATACAATTATGTCTGCTTTGTCCTTCAAACTGTATTCATCCTATAACTTGTGGTATGTGATGGGGAAGAAGATGGAAGGATATCATCTGACAAAATACAATATGCACTTCTCTGCAGCTTTGCAGGACTTTATTGTCAAAATCCAAAAATACATTTTTAATACTTTATAATGAGGCGAACTGCATTTGTTCTAGATCTTACTTTCTGGTCTTAATGGCTTGTTGCCTTCCAAAGTTTATTACTAAGACAGTTTTTGGCTTTTTGGTGTGTTTGTTTAAACAGTTTGTGGTCTTTTATACCTTACTTTTATTACTAAACAATGACTATTGAGCTTCAAGAATTAAGTCATAATCTTAAGAAACAACAAACTTTTCTCAGGTTCCATTAGAGTATGCATTAGTGTGCATCTGACCATGAGATTGTGTGAATAACAGAAGTAAACCTTAGCTTCCATCACTGCTCATAAGAAGCAGAATTCCCATTGTTGTAGTACCACATTGCACAGAAAGCAGCACATTCTTTGGCTGGCTTGCAGATAGGGATGTGCTGATTGGCTACCCAGCACCTACATAGTGATCAACTGGACAGCTTGTCTCATTTGGCTGCCAGGTAAGGCAAACATTATTTTATCAAAGGCACAGAGAATTTGGAGGTGATGAATATTTAAATTATTGGTCATTCCAAACCTAACTACATAAACTTGCCCAGACTGAAGAACCACTGATTTTCATACATAAATAAAACAATGGACTTTGTAGACCTGTATTCTTTCTGAGATAGGTCATTGCAAAATACTTAGATTTGTTCCAAGCTTGAAACACTTCATTTTCAAATTTGTACTTTGCTGCAAACACCTTGACAAATCAATCTAAATCTTTCTGTTAAAAAAGTATGTATGTGATATATTTTTAAGAGAAAGTACTCTTTTTTTTTTTTTTTTGCCAGTTGGGGCAAGGTTATGCTGAATTGTAGGCTGAATCATAATAGTGGAGTTGCTCTTTTGGATTTATAATGAGTTAATGTGTTTCTCCTCGTGGTCAATTTAGAGCTCTTTGTGTTTGTCTGGACCAAACTCCATAACTCACGATTTTACCAGCATGACTCAGAGAGAGGCAGCAGCATCACAGCCTTCAATGTTTAGAAGAACAGTTTCTCAAGATGACTCCCTGGAAAATAACCAGGAGCAGCAAATGGAGCCACTGAGGACAGAAATCAGTGCTATCAAAGCCAATTACAGAAGCAAGAATGGAGTATGGGAGATTTTTATTATTTAGTCTTAACCCTTTTCTGTTGTTTTTCTACATTTCTCAGTATTTCAATTAGTAATTTTTGCAATAATAAAAATATAAAGTAACAAAAATAGCAAAGATAAATTATACCTATTTTAAGGAAAATAAGCTGAATGTTAATGTTTGTATAACTAAACAGTTATTTCTTTGTTATTAATATTGGAGGGGGAAAAGTTGTGACTGTATAATGCACTGAGGAGGTTCCAGAGTCACTGATATTCATGGCACTATGTTTCAGTGGTAATTTTATGTTGTCTGTTCATGGGTCTCTTTTCAAGGAGGACAGCACCCTTAATCAGTCAGTGTTTGCCAAGAACACTTTAATTATTACCCAGTCCCATCTGATGACTGCACTTGAGGGTATGAGACCATCCCTTAGCCAAGATGACTGGAAGAATTTTACTGAACTGTAAGTATTAATTTTTTTAGTAATTGTGAATTCCGTGGAATTCACTTTTCTCATGCCTTACTCATCAGAAACACTATAGTTATTTCATATGAGGAGTGGCAGCAGAGTCGAATAGCTTCTTGCAACAATCTTTTTCAGAAATATTACATTACATACTGGGAAAGGGAAAGTATTTCACCAGTGAATTATCTTTTATTGTTTTTATTAATGTAGGACCTAGAAATTCTAATCACAGAGTAGAAAACCCTTGTATTGTGTTAAGACCTATACCAGTATAACAAGGCACCAATTTGCTAAGACTTTGAGGTAGGTCTTTCCTGTTCCCACTGAGTAGTAGCCCCTCGTGTTTTCAAAATGCTGGGCTTTGACTCCCCGTAGTGGTCTTTGTAGCTACCATCTTTTGGAAAAGGCAATAATCTGCAGAACTATAAACATATTGAAAAGGAGGAATGTATCACCTTAGACTTGGAAATGAGTGGAGTGAAAAAGCTGGAAACAGGCATCGGGGTGTTCTGTGATCTCATCTGACATAAAGACTCTTAAGGAGTTGTCTTTCTCAGCTGATACATAGATAAGCAGATCTTACAGCAGAAAGTGACAAGGACAGGACAGGAAAGGAGGAAAAGGAGAGGTGCTTTCCAGGAGTCTATACCACACTGTCCATTTCTGTTCTTTGTCCCCCCTTCACACACCCCCAAATAATTCTGAAAAAGCGGGGTGGGGAAGCTGGGCAGGGAGCTCTGACTTAAGTTTGTGGATGAAATCTCCTCAAGTCCCCAGGTCTGAGGAGACATGCGGTCTTCCATAAAAACATACTTAGATTCTGTGTTGCATTAATGTGTATCTGAAGAGGCATATACAAACAAAGACATTTCATAAGCATTTGCTAATATTTGTTTCCGATTGCAGGTACGATAACTTTCAGAACCCCAAGAAGAGGAAAGGACAAGTTGGCTCAACGTTTAGACCAGGACAAAAAATAACTCTAGCTTAGTAACTTGTATTTCCTCGTAATTGCTACATTGTAACTGGAAATTACATATGTGATTAAATCAGATTATTTATATTCATACAGATTTATTAATGCAGCAGTTGGAGATAAGTTTCTTTAAAACTTACATGCTGTAAAATTATGTCACATTTTATTTTGAAGAAAAATTGTTTTCCTCCAGATTGATATTAAATTTTGAGAGAACATTGGTTACATTCTGTCCAGTTGTTTATCACATAAGGTTTTTAATTTTTCTTTTTATCAATATGATTGCCAAAACCTAACAATGATACAAAGGCGAAGAGAAGTGTGGTACTTCATATGTTCATCGGTAGGCAACTGTCTAATGCATCCAAAACTACTATAACAGAAAAAAAAATAATTGTGTCTTGTTTTCTGTCTTTATTATTCAGGCGAATATCAAGTTGCATTTCACAACTGTATCTTCTTAACCCCAACTTTTCTTCTTGGAGATCTCTAATGTTAGAAAGTTTTTAATGTTACATACTAAAATTATTCACTACTACTGTCTTACCTGAAGGCTGTTACAGAGTTGCCTTCCTCAGCTGATACATACAGAAGCAAGTCTTAACAGAAGGGGGGAAAAGGAAGGAGAAGGAGAGAAAGAGAAGTAGAGATGTTTCCCATGAGTCTATACGACCCTTTCACAACATTTGTCAATGCTGGGGAGATTTGACTGGTTTTTCAATAATCTACTGTTCACCTTCCTGAGCTAATTAGAGAACACTGATTTTTTTTTTTTTTTTGGTGGTCTTTCACAGCCATTGTGTACTTTTTCACATCTGTGTTGCTTTGGGACATGGGGCATTATTACCCTTCCTGTGATCAGATAGTACATCCAGGCTTCTTCTGATCACTTTGTTCAGGTACATTAGTAGCAGCAGCCTTCCTCGAGCCGCTTCTATATGTTTGATTATGTGGTCCTACTACATGTTCCAATTGGTTATTTCATTCATTGAAATGTCTCATGCTATGTAAATAATTAGAAGACCACATCATGTGACTGTATGATTTTATTGTTCACTGCCATCTAGGTGTAGTTCCTATTCCCTGTGCCAGCAAATAACCCAAAGAGTGTATGATTTGTGTGTTCATTCTTGCAGCCTGGTACAGGTGAAGCCTGCTTATGCTACAAGCCTTGATAAGATATAAGTCTTAGCTCATAGCAGTTAGTACCCCCAATTTTCTTATTTATGCTGAGCTATTGCTTTTACTCATGCTTCAGTAGGTTTTGAAACTGAAAATCCTTTTCGCTTTACTGCAAAGATACTACAGGCAGCCAAATGATTGATGTTGTGTTGAGCATTTTGTCCGCTGTTTCTACTCCATCAAATCAAGAACTAAGTAAACTCTCTGTGAACCAGCAACCTGAAATTGGACAAATTCTATGCCTCCCTACTAGCTGATCTGCAATTCCTACCTCTAAGTGATACTGATGTCAGTCTTTCTGAGTATATATTATGGACTGTAAAGAAGGCTAATAACCTAGGGTAGCTTTTCCCTTTCACTCCTGTTGTCACCAACATTGTCAGCTGTTGCATACCTTTTCTCAGTTGCCAACCAGTCTGTAGTTGAAGGGCTTCTGAAGAAGTGAGTGTTAAAAATAGATGTAAATACTCACCTAGTTTCTAACATGCAAAGATTGTTTCACTTTGCTAATAGGAACTCCATTTCCTCTCCTACCCCATAATTCTTCTTAAAAAATGCTTAGGAAGCTGTTACTCTAAAAGTTTGAAGTTACCTTCTCACTGCCTTTGAAAGCTGTACCTGTTGTGAAGCAATCCACTGTGCTAGTTTGAGCCTGTTGATGAGTAGAAAAAGTTTCTGGGAAAAGGATTAATCAGTGCAGAAACTCAACTGAAAGGCTCAGATGTTGAGGGAATTGCTAACTGCTAATAATCAAAATCTGCCAGACTTGCAATGTAAATTCCTCCAGCCATAAAGCAAATCTTTTAAAATATAATTTAAAAACAAAAGCATTGTATTAATTTAATTTTTTCTCAGGATGTTTTACTCAAATGAGCTGATGTGTGTGTTTGAGAGTGTGTGTGTGTGTGTACACATATATAAAAAAATATGACACAGTATATATTTGGCGGTTTTAATATTATTAATCTAATGTATCATTTTACTTGTTGCCTAATTTATTTCCCAACAGAAAATTGTGAAATATATGCATGCTGTATTATTGCATGAGGTTCTGATTGTTAATTATTTAATACCTCCTAAGCTCACGTAACAGCCTGGGAGTGAAGCCGACTTCCTAGGGAATTAAGATAATCATAAAATTGTGAGCAATGCAGCAACTTGGGAGAGACCAGAACAACAACAGAATTTCTTGCATGAATTAGGCAGCATTCACCTTATGGAATGAAGCTGGGAGGCTGGACTACAATCTGTCAGTGTTAATTGACAGGTAGGAATTCACTTCACTGTCATAGGTGTTGGGAATAACCTGTTTACTGCTGCTCTGGGGGATCCTCAGCCACAGGTCCTAAGGTGGTTTGGAAGATGTCTTTCAAAGCAGCACTCTTTCCAAACATTTCATTATAGCGGTTTGCAGAGTCTCCGTTGCCTTTAATGTGCCCTTTCTTAAAAGTTGGCCATCTGTTGGCATGATCTTGGTGTCACCTGTAAGTCCGGGGTATGTGAAATGTTTTACATTGGGAGCATAAGGGACATGGCAACTTGTTCCTGATGATAATGTGTTTGACCTCAATGCAAGCTGTTGTAACACAAAAAAGTTTAGCATTTATTAACACACAGTTTTGCTGCCGGAACAAATTCTGAGACATTAGTTCTTTAATATGATTTACATTTTTAGCAAGTCCTGTACCAGATTATTTCTTTTTTTTTCATTAGCATATGCACAACAGGATTGGAATGCTACAAACCTTGTTTTAAAGCACAATTGTTAGTTTTCCCATTTCTAAAATAGCCCAAAGGGTAACAATTTGTCATAGGTACACTGAAGAAAAAAATCTACTAACTAAAGTTTAGTCTGCTGTTCCAATTATGCAGTAGAGAGATCTATGATAAAATATTTTCAGATGCTCAGAAGATGGTCAGTAAAGAAATACTAAATAATTTTACTGGTATTCAGTTCACAAGTGTAAGTCAGACGTGGAAATGAAGTGTGAAAAATTCTTCCTCCGTCTCCTCTTGCAGCTGGAGGAGCTTTTGTAGGACTCGTAAGTACGCAGCCTTCCTGTAATGTCACACAGCAGCAACGTCCTTGCAGCTGCTGTTAGATAAGCAGGGTACCTGTTGTATCAGCAGTGCTGTCCCACACTAGTCTCCAAAAAACTTTACTAGCTTGAATTGTTTGAAATTATTTAGTGAAGAATGATAATCTCAAGGAAAAGATAAGTTTGGGATGCCTAGGGGCAAAAAGACAACCACTTCTTTCTTCACTGTTCACACAAAGTGGCTCCTAACAGCCTGCAGTAAGGGCTATTACTCAACTTAGGGAAGGCTGTAACAGCAGGTGTGGAAACCCGGTGGATGCTGATACCAGATTTTGGTACAGCAAAAATTATTAAGGTCATAGAGATGTTGGGTGATTTCCCTGACTTCCAGAGATCAACAGCTTCGTAGATTAAAAAGCAAAAGATATTTGAGACCACCTACAAAATCCTGTCAATGCTATATTATATAAATCCACCATAAGCACTGCTATGATTAAGGTCATCCTTATGGTTTTGTGTCATTTTTCTAGCAGGAAGATACTCCATTGCTTGAGATTCAATGCTAATCTCAATTTCCCTAATTATTGCCAAGTTTCAGGAAACAGCAATTAAATTATTCCTTGATAAATCATATTACTTTAATGCAATGCCTGTGTCTTGCTAAAGCACTATTTAAATAATTGTATATAGATATATGTGTAACTCGATCTAGATAGATAGACAGATGTATAACTAGAACGTCATGACCTTGTTTAGATACTAAAAAGCTACAATAGTTTTTTGTGCATAACAGTTTCAGTGTTTGCCAAGAGTTAACTCGCAGCCCATTTTCTAAAGCCTAGTTTTCCAGGAATTTAAAATTTGCCATTATTATTTTTTAAAGGCCCCAAATCCCCTTAATTCAAAAGCAGAGTTAAAAAACATGGATATAGAAAGAAACGCTTGCAGTCAGTGTATTGAAACTTGCTTTTTCTGTGGATTCAGGGGAGAGAATAACCCCCCCTCTCCCAGGAGCGGATCCCATCACCCTTTCCAACCCAGCGCTGTGGATCCCGCTAACCGAGTCCCAGCCTGGCGGGTCTAAAGCAGGAATCTCGTGCTTGGAGTGGGTGATGAGGAATTTGTTTCTCACTGCAGGAGTGGCCACGCACCCCCAGAGCCCCGCGGGTTGGAGATCCCTCCCCAAGCTCTCTAACAGCTGCTGCCTCTTGCAGGGCATCCTGAACCTGGGCACGAGCGAGAACAAGCTGTGCTTTGACTCAACAGAGGAGAGAGCAAGTGCTGCTGTCCTCTCGCTAATTGGGATTTGATCACTAGTTTGGCTTGGACTGATTTTAGTGTGCGGCTACCAGTTCAGCACAGGGAAAGGGATGTGTTGGGAGGACACGCACAGTGCTAGCAGCTTTCCCAAGGAAGCACACTCTCTGTGTTTGTATCTGCTGCTCCAGTTGCATACACAGAAGTAATTTGCTCAGTAGTATTTATACTGAAATATTTACACTTTAGTTGAAAACCAGAACAATTTTGATTTTGCTTTAATTTAATCAACATTTGATTGAGCACATACTCCAAACAGAACTGATCCAGGGGTTTGCTTTGGAATGCTGGCCTTCAGGAAGAAGTGGGTTTTCGAAGGGGGAGGTAAAGGCCTGCTAAGAAGCTGACTTGGCTGATGGCAAAGCTAGGACTTTGCCTGGAAGTGGTCCATGTATGAAATGCAGACTTTGAGCAAAATTAAGGCTACAACCTAAATGTTAGGCTGCTGGGCACTGCAGTAAGAGCTCCTCTTTGAAACGGAACTATGAGAAAATGTCATATTCTCTAAAGGAGGTGTTTCCCCTCCAAGCTGTTAATTCTAGCTCCTATGCTGGAAAGCGTGGTGTTCTGGCTTATCTTTTAACAAAACAAAGACCTAGTTGCCAGGCTGGCTTCTGCTGTTTGCCAGTTGCTTCTTTCTTCTCCTTCCCACTGCCGTGGGGTAATTGATCTGCACTAGTGTCACTACCTTTGCAGTGCTTGTGACAAGGCGTCAGGCATAAACAACACACAGAGCAGTTAGCTGATGAGCTGGCAGGGCTGGCAGCTGCAGAGGATTGTTTTTCTTAGAATTAAATCACTATTGATGCCGCAATGAATACAGGACTGAGCCAGGGTGGGTCCTGCTTTGAGCGCAAAAAAGCCACTGCTGGTAATACAGCTAGTTTTCTTCTGTGAGAGACAGGACTGCCGCCGCTTTTCTTCTGTTGATTGAGAAGCTAATCGAAGCTGATGTGAATTAAAAGCTGATATTATAAATATTGCAGGAATTGTTAGAGCTTTGATGTATCTCAGAAGTGGTTGCTGCATAGACTCTTGGGTACAGCAGGGATGCTCTTCCTGAATGTGTTTTTCAGGACTTTTTTTTAATATATGACAGAATAATAAATAATTCTTCCATTATTTTCTTTCTTTGTTTTGGTCATGTTTTAATGCTGTTTTCTAATAATTTAAAACTAAAAAAGATAAGTGCAAACTATAAACATAATAATCATCAATTTTTATATTCTCCATTTCCTTAAAGTTATTGAATAATGTTTTTTTTTAAAAAAATAAAGTTTTACTCTGCTATAGCAGAGTTCCCAAGAATGCAGTGCTCTACAGTCTCTCCTTCATGTCACTAGTTGACAAGACCTGACATGAATTATTTGGAGCCTAATCTTTTCCAGGATTCTGATACACAAGGCACTAGAAGGTAAGAAGCTTATTTTCCCATTTATCACATTGGTTGTTGTCAGTGCTTGTCATGGTTTCCGCGAAGCTAGGTGTGGTTTCATTGTTCTGGTAAGCCCCAAGTACGGGTGTGTTACTGTCAAAAGCTGGCAGGCTTTTGAGTGGCTGTTCAATAATTTCTTTTCTGGATTTTTGTTCTGGTTTTCTCCTCACCCTCAATGTGCCACAACAACCTGGAATGGCAAAGGGTCAAAGATTCAGGGGCTTGTTTGCAACAAAAACCAAGTATTGATGTGGTGAATCATAATGATGTGGTGAATTGCTGCTGGAATGATTTGTTCTAGTCTTGGTGAGGGATAAACTGAAACTCTGGGGCCTGTGAAATATAGAGATGAACTATTGACTCCTCTGGGGCCTGTGAAATATAGAGATGAACTATTGACTCCTTGAAGGTCAGTAGGAACACCACCATCACTTGGCCTGAAAGCCTGTTGTCTAAAGAATTGTCTTTGACTCCGGTGTCACCGTTTCTAGTAGCCAAATTCTTGTCCTTTCTCCAAAACCAGATCCCACTTGTGCTCAAAGATACTTTATTTTCTCGTTTTTCTCGTGTACAGCAATGATAGTTGAGTCACAGTCACTGTTATTCAAAGTAACAGATGTCTTCTCTGTGCTTCTGTCTCACAAAACATAGCACACTGGTATTTAAGGAAATTATATTATTTAATCAAAATCTTCAAGGATTTCATAACAGAACAAATAATGCATTTGTTCTGGTTTTGTTAAGCTTCCTTCTTCTGTGTCTATTTTGCGAGGTTTTTTTTTCCCTGAGAAATATGCGATTGACTTTAATTCTGTGTTTTAGCTTCAGAGTAGAAATTGCCAAATTTCTAACAGGCTATGTCAGAGCTACAAAAGCGCTGAATCCTGAACATGTAAGGAAAGCACTTTATCTATGCATTTTACTTATCTTAAACTGATCATCTTAAACTGATCAAGATGAATAACTCTGAACACGAATTTCAGAGAGGTATGACAGAAGGGATATATGCAAGATTTTCAGAAGTCTTAGTAGTGTTAATTTTCCATTTGAAAAAGTGGTCAAGGTGTAACACTCAAGGACTAATGCTATAGAAGTAGTAGTGTGGCTTTTTCACTCTTTTTTTTTATTTTAAGCTAGTGTTGATATTTATGAACTGAAGAATTTAAGGAAGTGCTGATATTTCTGTTAAATGAAAGGTATTTCCTAAATGAAAGGTTGTCCTACTTCTTTCAGATAACTGTTATGAATAGCTGTTGTGCTATTTTTGCTACTCTGTTGACTGTATTATGTGACCCTGGTGGTAAGTAAAAACTCAATTATTTTGCTTAAAAGCATTTGTTTGCAGTGAGTATAATTGTATTGTGTCTTCTGACACCCTGCTGTTACTCTTACCTGCCTGAATGAAGCAAGGCATCGTGTTTCTTTGTCACTGACAGACTGTTTTCAAAATAATGCCACTGTTTCTACAACAGTGGAAACTTTTTGTGATATTAGCAGGCCCACTTGCTTGCCATAATGCGATCTGTAGTTTTTTAAGAGCATGATAGGAAGAGGAGAAGAATGTAGAGAATCCAGTGTATTTTGAAAAGTTATGAGAAAAAGAGGTGGGAACCGTGGCAGAAGCAGGAGGAAGTAGGTACGTGGGGAAGGAGGTATACTGGGTTAAAATGTGGGACCCAATGAAAATTTGGGTAACTGGGTATGGAAAACATGTAGAAGAATTTGGGACGGGGAATGGAGCTGAAGCATGAGAGAGATTCCTGGTCAAACAAAGGTGGTAGTGAGGAGGAAGCAGAGGTGGGAATGCAAAGCAGAAGGATGGAGCACCAGGAAACAGTCTGCTCACAGCAGAGGTGACAGCAGGAAGAAAAACAGAGCTCACCAAAGGAAAATAGTTTCCTCTCTGGTTTGGAATTAGGAAAGCGGCGTAGGCATGCAATACAGCAGAGAACAACGAACTCCATGAAGACCTGCCAGGGAGGGAAGGTGAGCAGGATCACTTTGGTAGCCCCAATGCAGCAGGCTGTGTTACCTCCATAAGACCTTGTTACTGGCTCCAGAAGGGAGGTGGAGTAATACAGAATAACGTGGTGCGATTACTTCAGCCTATTGGTGGCAAAATACTTGTTTTCAGTGCTGGTCGAGGCCCCTGTGAAGCTGGGTGTGGTTTCATTCCTCCAGTAAGCCCCAAGGATTGGTGGGTTACTGATTCCAGCATGCCTGCAGGATTTGGGGTTCCTGTGCAGGAGTTTCTTTTCTGGATTTTTGTTCTGTTTTGCCTCCCCACCCTCAATGTGCCACAGAGACCCAGAATGACGAAGGGCAAAAATCCAGCGGCTTGTCGGCAAACCAGACACCATGTCTTGATGCAGTGAATCACTCCAGGAATGATTTGTTCTAGTCTTGGTGAGGGATAAACTGAAACTCTGGGTGCTGCAAAGAGGGTTTTTTTAGCTGTAAAGCATAATGTTTACTGAAGGCTGCTTGTTTCCACATCTATTTTAATATGTTCCGATTTCATTGTACTCGCACAGCTTTAACAGGAACTCTTCTGCTTAAACGCTGACAGGCTCCCCCCTTGGTTAGCATAGGAAGCCCATTCCATCTCCTCTGAAACCCTGTCATGCAGGGCTTTTGCAGTGTCTCCAGGAGAAAACCAGCCTGGGACTACTTCACAACAAAAAAGTGAGGAGGGAACCAGGTTCCACAGTGTCACAGACTCGCTGGCTTCATGGTTGGCAACCACGAAGTAGTAGTCCAGGCCTGCAGCAATTCCTGATGAAAAATTTGATAGCAAAACATTAGGAAAATATTGAGAGCAAGATCTGTATTTGTCATTATTATTTAAATAAATACATAAATAAATAGAACAAGTAGTTGATCAGTTCCATTCCCTTTCACTGAAAATATATATGGCTCTCAAATGTGCTATTGCAAATGCTAAGGAAGGATATTGAGAAAGAATTCAGGTTGGTTGGTATATGCTAAATTTTCAGTTTTGTTTAAATATTGGTTTAGGCCACAGTGAAGGTTTTGAGATTAAATTAGATATCACATTCTTAGATTGTCAGTTTAGTCCATCAGAGTATAACGAAATAATTGCTCATGAAAAATGTTAATTTCATTTTTTGATTTTAAGATGGATATCTGATTCCAGCTCCATACTGTGGTGGTATAAATCAGAAAACACAGCTCTGTAGTGTAATACAGTCTGTTCATGTGCTCTTGTTCAGTGAGGTAAAGCTTTAGCTATTCACATACGTCAAGAGACTTTTCAAGGGAATGGTCTAAAAAGCCTGAAAATGCAAACCGAATCCAAGTGAAGAGACAGGACCAGTCTAGCACTTTTAGAGACAGCCTGTCTTTTTCTCAGATTGCAGCATGACAGGAGGCTGCTGTCATCAGATATAGGTTCACGTTCTGTGCAGACACTGACATGCTGAATTATAATTTGTCGGCTTAAAGTCTGTCACTCCTACTATGAGTAAATTTGTTTTGCAATTTTTTTCCCCCTTAAGTACTGAAAGATGTATCTACCACATAAGATGTGTAACATTGGTTTGCCCTTTGAAAGCTCAGTAATCTGTGAGGCACGTCAAAGGGGGGGTAGCATCTTTTATAAAACCAAATCATGCAGTGAGAAGGAAAAAAAAGTGATCTTTCAAGTACACAAGGTCTTCTGTAAGTCTTCGGCAGTGTAGTCTTTGTTAAGGACAATGTTTAAAAATAAAATAATTGAGTTTATATAGAAAAGACTCATCTTAGTTTCAGATTCTTTTATTTTCTAAAAGCCAGTAGCAGTTGTACCAGTGAGAGTATTTATCTCACTTAGAGAGTATTTGTTAACTGCCTTCTTTCTTTTTATTTGAATTTTTAATGTTTTTGTATTCTTGTTGATTATTATTTTTCTGTAAGTGACTGACAAACAAAGTCACCCTTTCCAGTTAATAGTTGAAAAATTAGAAAATGCATTACAGAGAGCTAAAAAGCAGGTATCAATAACATTGATTTCCGATGTTCATGTTTTCCTATCTATTTTGTAACCAGCACATGTTCTTGGCATTGAAGCATTTGTAAAATTTCATCTGTGCAGATTTTTCAGCCTTGTGACTGAGGCGGGTCCAACTCTAGCAACAGGAGTTGAATTGATTTTATAATCTGGGCACTGTAACAAAATGCAGAGAACTGCCCTGACTCCATTTTATGAAGAACAAATCTTAAATTGTGTTTCAACACCAAGTTTCTTCCTCTGTAGATTTTGATGGAATCTGAAGTGTTGCAAACAAGCTATTGTTCTGACCCTCTGAATAGAATAGAATACTGTTATGACCCACTCAATTAAAGAAACATGTCTAATGTGATTTTGAAAAGGGTTCTTCTGAGTTCCAGCTAACAAGGAATTGCTAGCAAACAAAAAATGACAAATGTAATTTTTCCAGAGTTTAGCAAATTTCATTAGTTCAAAATACTTAGTATGTTCAGTGATTATATTCTGATCAGGCTTGCGTAAGTGGGGATATTGTTGCTTGTCACATACAATTTATTTTTCACATTCCTCTCTGCCTTGGAGACTGCTTTTCTTCCCTGTGGAAATGTTTGGGTTTGTGAGTGTCCACCAAATAATGCTTACCAGTATTTCAGGTTAATCCACTCACTTAATGGAAAATTGTAAATGAACTTTAACTTAACTGTTTGTTCTCATCCTTGAAAAGATCCAACAGAGGAAGCACAGGCTGATCTTTAAAATATTTTACCAAAGATGTGGTGGGAATGGCAGTGATATTTAAAAACATTAAGTGAGATAGACTTCTTTTGTTATCCTCCAGGATAGAAAAGAAGGTTTGACAGTTAAAGAAGCACATAGCTACAAGGACGGTCACTTACAGAGGTCGGCTGTAAGTAAGGTCCTGTAGAAAAGATGGGTATTTTGGATACATGCAAATGTGTGCATACATTTTTTTTATAGATATGTTGAGACTGTCCTAGTTAGCTAATTGCTTGATCAGCATGGTGTCTATGTTTAGACACCATCTGTATGTCTGTGTCCTGTGTCTGTGCCTTTGCCAGCCCATGTGAGCTCGAGCATTCAGACACTTCTCACTTGATCCTAGCAGAGGGAGGCAGCATCCCTGCTGTGTTACCGTGGCTGTCAGCAGGTGAAGTGGCTGGACAAGATGCTGGATCACAGATCAGATTAACGCTTTAGAGCTCTGCATGTGTTTGTCATCCTTCTAGCGCTGAAACTGTTTTCATGAATAATACTATAAACATCTGCCTTGGTTACATGCAATATTATAAATTGCTGGAGGTGCTAGACTAGCACAGCAACTGAGAAACTGCCATCCCACAGCAGCTGTTCTTGCAAACAATAATGCCTCATGCAGCATCGTCTGTTTAATACATGTCAGATGTCAAATACACTAAATATACTATTGTGCAAGGATTACTTGTGAAACAGCTGTTTGTGCTTAGCATTTGCATCTTACCTTACTTTCAGGTAATTTCTTCTTGTAGCTGGGATCAAAGGCAGTACACTGAAAGTTCATTTCTTGTGAAGTTCTTGCTCACAGTACCCATTAACATTCAAACAAATTCCATATGTAGGGAAAGCAAATATCAGGGCTTCGTCATCATTGAACTTGATTTTCTGGACTTCCTTGGGAGTTGGTCTTTGCAAATAAAGTCCTTTGGAGGAAGCTTGTGTGAAGTGAGAAGTTGCTTTTCTAAAAGGTGAAAATGCAGAAACAAAAATACTAATCTGCTTTCAAGTTTATCCCAGAAATGAAATAATAAAGCTACTCCTCGTGCTGATATGTTCAAAGTTCCTGCTGTAGTCATTGCACCATTTCATTGTGTACAATATATTTGCTGCGTGTTGCTTATGTTACCGTGCATTAAGATTTTTTTAGCAAATAGAAGATTTTCTGAAAAATGCCTATAGAGTTAAAAAGACTGGTTATGTTTGTACTTGTAATCTGATGTTTGATCATGTAGGACTCTTCTTATTACACAGTAGGATATTTACAATCTCTTAGGACAGTGGAAAAAAAAAATTATCTTCTGTGGAGAAAATTTCCATAGCAGAAATCCTACATTATTGATAAATATAATTAAAAACTAATTATTTGCCCAAGACCTCTGCACATCTCACAGACCACCAGGTAATTCAGTTTTAAGTCTTCTGCAGATTCTATTGCTTGTTTAAATAAAAAAGCACCATTGAAAAATTAATTACTTGGCAGGATCCCTCTTCTGCTCACCTTTCCCCTTTTTATTCACAGTAACTTTGCTAAGTTCTGACAAAGTATTTTGGAAGTATGCCTGTAAAACCCATATTAACCCCTACAACACCATAATCTTGCCTATTGATATCAATGGTGGTTTCAAATGACTCCTAAACTGATTTTCATTCACTAATAAAGTATTTAGTATGTTTTTTGGGGGTGTTTTTGGATAAATTATGAAACAAGTTTGGTAGCTGAAACCTTAGTCTGTATACTAATTATAGTATGTAATTAAATAATTTCCAAACATTGCTTTTCACCTAAGGGTTCACATAATTCCTTGCTGAATCCTTGCCAGTCATTGGTGTAATGTTGTTGGTGTCTCCAACCATCAATTTTTCTTTTTTTCAGGGAATCTGAGTCAGAGCATTAATTCTGATCAACCCCCACAATCCATTAGGGGACATTTACCTAGCACAGTTAATGAAATAATGTCCAGAGTTTGCGCACAGGTTTGAGCCTTAGTGCTGTTTGTTTGGTGTTTAATTTTCTGTTAATGCAATATAGCAGTGGTGAAAAATCACCTTTGGTGATCACATGTCCTTTGCTTGTACATGTTTGGAAGAGGTGGTGGACAGGATCCTGATCATATTTACTGTGTAACTATCTTGGCCTTCTCACAAACACTGGAAAAAATTGCTTAACCTGATATCCAACAATGTCTTTCTGAATGAAATATATTTAGGATTTTTTTTTATTTTATGTGTTATTTAAATATGTAAAGGCTTTTATTTACTTAACAATCTTTCTTTATGCTCTGATGCATGGCTTGGAAAAATAGCAACAGGTGATTACCAGTATTTAGCAGTGGTAGTAAACATGGCCAGCACTGCCATTTGAAACATTATCAAAATAAGAAAGTCGTAACATTTGATATTGAGGGGAAAATAATTGCATTGGCAAGGAGTAATCAAGGAGTCTGAAGTTTTGTAGCATCTTTTCATAGAATCTTTTCATAGAATCATAGAATGGTTGGGTTGGAAGGAACCTTTAAAGGTCATTTAGTCCTACGCCCCTGCAGTGAGCAGGGACATCTTCAGCTTGATTGGGTTGCTCAGAGCCCTGTCCAACCTGACCTTGAATGTTTCCAGATATGGGGCATCCACCACCTCTTGGGGCAACACATGCCAGTGTTTCACCTCCTTCAGCATAAAATATGTCTTCCTTATATCTAGTCTAAATCTACCCCCTTTTAGTTTAAAATCATTACCTCTTGTCCTGTTGTAACAGGCCCTGCTAAAAAGTTTGTCCCCACCATTCTTATAGGCCTCCTTTAAGTACTAAAAGGCTGTAAGGAGGTGTCCTTAGAGCTTTCTCTTCTCCATCCCAACTCTCTCAGCCTGTCTTCACAGGAGAGGTGTTCCATCTTTCTGACCATTTTTGTGGCCCTCCTCTGGACTCACTCCAACAGATGCGTCTTCCCTGTGCTTGCCCTGTTTAGCTTGAGAGGTGCAAGCAATTCACTTTCCACCAAAGGAAGATACTTCTGAAATGTTTCATCCTCATTTTCCTTCTTTGATCCTTCCTCAGCTCAATGATTGTGTTCTAAGTTCTAACAGTCTCCTGAATCCCTTGAGTACTGATGGAGAAAAAGCACTTCCTTTTGAAAAGCATCTATTTTTTTAAAAAACGATGTATTCCTTTATTCGGCTGGTGAGCTTCTGCCAAAGATTGACTGCAAAATCACATACACGGTTTGAATGTTACCAGTATTTAGTGTATGGCAACATTAAATAGAGTAAGTTGATATTAATTGTTCATTAATTACCAAAGACTGCTGCTGGTTTATTAAAATTTGAAATGGAATAACTCAACATTCCTGCATTTTTTGCATGATTTTCTTTTGATACAAAAAGCAATGGAGGTTGGTAGAATTCAATGTGCTGCGTCCAGTTACTAAGTTTTCAGAACGGCAAATGTATCTCTTCTCAGCATGCCCCGTGGATTTCAGGATGCAACCAACATAAGCTGGTACTAAAATAATCATAGAATCATAGAATAACCAGGTTGGAAGAGACCCACCGGATCATTGAGTCCAACCATTCCTATCAACACTAAACCATTCCCCTTAGCACCTCATCCACCTGTGCCTTAAACACCTCCAGGGAAGGTGAATCAACCACCTCCCTGGGCAGCCCAATGACCCATTTTGTGAAAAACTTCTTCCTAATATCCAGCCTGAACCTCCCCTGGCGGAGCTTGAGGCCATTTCCTCTTGTCCTGTCCCCTGCCACTTGGGAGAAGAGGCCAGCACCCTCCTCTCTACAACGTCCTTTCAGGTAGTTGTAGAGAGCAATGAGGTCTCCCCTCAGCCTCCTCTTCTCCAGGCTAAACAACCCCAGCTCTCTCAGCCATTCCTCATAAGGCCTGTTCTCCAGCCCCCTCACCAGCTTTGTTGCTCTTCTCTGGACTCACTCCAGAGCCTCAACATCCTTCTTGTGGTGAGGGGCCCAGAACTGAACACAGGATTCAAGGAGCGGTCTCACCAGTGCCGAGTACAGAGGGAGAAAAACCTCCCTGGACCTGCTGGTCACACCCGGTTCTGATACAAGCCAAGATGCCATTGGCCTTCTTGGCCACCTGGGCACACTGCTGGCTCATGTTCAGTCGGCTGTCAACCAACACCCCCAGGTCCCTCTCCTCCAGGCAGCTTTCTAGACAGACTTCTCCTAGTCTGTAGCACTGCACAGGGTTGTTGTGCCCCAAGTGTAGGACCCGGCACTTGGTCTTGTTAAGCCTCATCCCATTGGACTCAGCCCAGCGGTCCAGCCTGTTCAGATCCCTTTGCAGAGCCTCCCTACCTTCCAGCAGATCCACACTTCCACCCAGCTTAGTGTCATCTGCAAACTCGCTAAGGGAGCACTCAATGCCTTCATCCAGGTCATTGATAAAGACATTGAACAGGGCTGGACCCAGCACTCAGCCCTGGGGAACCCCACTTGTCACTGGCCTCCAGCTGGATTTCACACCATTTCCCACCACTCTCTGGGCCCTGCCGTCCAACCAGTTTTCCACCCAGGAGAGTGTGCGCCTGTCCAGGCCAGAGGCTGACAGTTTCTCAAGCAGAATGCTGTCAGAAACTGTGTCAAAGGGTTTCCTGAAGTCCAGGAAGACCACATCCACAGCCTTTCCCTTGTCCAGTAGCCGAGTCACTTTGTCATAGAAGGCGATCAGATTAGTTTGGCAAGACCTGCCTTTTGTGAACCCCTGTTGACTGGGCCTGATCACCCAGTTCTCTTGCATGTGCTTCATGATAGCACTCAAGATCACCTGTTCCATGACTTTCCCTGGCACTGAGGTCAGACTGACAGGCCTGTAGTTTCCTGGGTCCTCCCTGCGACCCTTCTTGTAGAGGGGCACAACATCAGCCAGCCTCCAGTCCAGTGGGACTTCCCCAGTCCTCCAGGACTGTTGGAAGATGATGGAAAGGGGTTTGGCCAGCACATCAATACCTTCAATACCCTTGGATGAATCCCATCCGGCCCCATAGACTTGTGGGTGTCTAGTTGGGCAAGCAAGTCTCTGACCACCTCCTATTGGATCATGGGACTTGAAAGCCTGCAGAGGAAGCATGTAGCAGTGTATGGTCCTGTCATTAGCCTACAGTACTTGTTTCTATTTATAGCCCTATATGAACACATTAAGTTTCGATGTACCATTTCCATTTACCTCACTAAGCAATTAAGCCATAGTCAGGTGCTGCAAACTCTGCAGGTACAGTTGCTTTTGATTTTGCTTTGGCCAACAATAAATGCAGCATCTACTCCCATTTCCTCTGCAGTTTGTGATCTGCTTCTCATGGAGAAGAAAAGGGGACAATTTCTTTTTTTTTATGTTCCTTAGCCGTGGGCTATTACTAAACAGTTTAGAAACAAAGATCTAAGGAAGCAGGAAGAGTGAATCAGAAGTTCCTAGACTCATGAAAACTATTGATCCCCTGTCACGAAAGGCTTGCTTTCTCACACGACCTACAACCATCCCAATCTTGGTTGCATGCAAAAGATGAACATGGGTAAGTTTTTCAATAACCTTTTCTGCCTGATATTTGCTTATAACCTTTTATAACTATTCCATAGTGTATTCCTGTAATTTGGGAAATAGATTACTCATGAGAAATGCACACTGATTAACAGGGCAGGGTATCATTGCTTTAATTCTTACTGAAATCTAGGCTTGGGAGACAAGAGCTTCCCAAATTATGATTAAATATTTAAGATACATTGCCACAAGCAGCATTAAAGTGTGATTTTTATCCAAACGTGATCTAATCAGAAAAAAAGTGATTGTTCACTGTATAGGATACTACATGCATTCAAAAGGCTTATTGGAGCTTGACCTTCTGAAGATAAAAATAAACATTCTTACTGATATCCCCTAGAGAACACTCCATTATGTTATGTGTTTTGAACTTGGATCAGTTAACAGAGACAGTTTACAGTGAGGCACATTACACTGACAAAGTTGGAGGTGATGATCTTCAGGAAAGAAATGGATACTAGAGCCATGAATAGATTGTGTAGGAGGGCAGCAGTGACTTCTGAAAATAGCTTTGACCCTAAAGAAAACCTGAACTGCTTCCTGAGAAAAGAAGAACACTCCTTCTGTGTTCTCCCTAAATGAAAGCGTTCAGAAGATTTTGAAGGAGCCCAAATTGCCACATGTAAGCAAACGGGTGCCTGAGTTTACTGTTCTGAGTCAGCCAGAGGGGCAGCGTTTGGCACAGTATAATCTACATGTTTTCAGATAAAAACAACCTTTCTATCCACAGCTGGATTCCAACTATACTTCTGTTTCATTAAACAGACATTGAAGTACTTCAGCATTTCATTGAGATGTGTGACCCAACTGCTGATGTTGTCCATGAAGAAGTTGTTAGTGTCACTGAAGAAACTGAAGTTATCAAAAAGAAGTTACCAGAGAAAACTAACCTCTCTGAAGCTGTAAGCCAACTGCAAGAACAGAGTCAGTCAGCAAGCAGATATTTCCCAAGAGCCAGCATTAGACTGCCAACTAGAAAGGCTGAACTAAGAAATTAATGTAGTCTTCCTGAGGCAAGCTTGTGAGGGTAAGAGAGAGAGAATTGCCAAATACAAAATTCTGTTTTTAATGATTACAAGATTCTGCAATGGGGAGCATACCAAAATAACTATTAACAACTATCAGCTATTGTGTAAGTGTATCTGCTTGGGTAATCACCATCATGTTTTATAATTTTGGACAGATGTACTCTGTTAGCTAAGAGAAACCCTAGTTCTGTCTGTGTAGTAATAGATAAAAACTATGATTTGTCTGATCATTCTAACTCAATAACTGTAAAGAACAGTTGACACTACAGTACTACATCTATTAATATTTTTGTTCTCAGTTCTATAAGGCTATGTTAATCATAATATACGCTGTATCAGTAATCACAATAAATGTGATCTTTGCTTCTTGAATAATACTCATTGTAAAGTTGAAGACTTCATTACCTGAAGTTGAAGGCTGCACTATCACAGTCATAGAATGGTTTGGATTGGATGGGGCCATGAAGGTCATCTAGTCCAACCCCCCTGCAGTGACATCTTCAACTAGATCAGGTTGTTCAGAGCCCCAACGAACCTGACCTTGAATGTTTCCAGGGATGGGGCATCCACCATGTCTCTGGGCAACCTGTTTCACCCTCAGTGAAAAAAATTTCTTCCTAAGATCTAGTCTAAACATCTCCCCTTTTAGTTTAAAACCATTACACCTTGTCCTATTGCTACAGTTCCTGCTAAAAAGTTGTTCCCCATCTTTTTTATAAGCCCCCTTTAAATGCTAAATGGCTGCAATAAGGTCTCCTTGGAGTCGTCTCTTTTCCAAGCTGAACAACTTCAACTCTCTTAGCCTCTCTTCATAGGGTAGGTGGTACAAGCCTTTGATCATTTTAGTGGCCTTCCTCTAGACCATCTCCTAATAGGTCCATGTCTTTCCTGTGCTGAGGGCTCCAGAGCGGGATGCAATATCTCAAGCATGGTCTCACTAGAGCAGAGCAGAGGGGCAGAATCACCTCCCTCGACCTGCTGGCAATGCTTCTTTTGATGCAGCTCAGGATACAGTTGACATTCTGGGCTGCAAGTGCACACTGCCGGCTCATGTCCAGCATGTCATTCACCAACACCCCCAAGCCCTTCTCCACGGGGCTGCTCTCAATCTCTTCATCCCCCAGCCTGTATCAATACTGAGGGCTGTCCCGACCCAGGTGCAGGACCTTGCACTTTGCATTGTTGAACTTCATGAGGTTTTCACAAGCTCACTTCTTCTGCATGTCCAGCTGCCTCTGGATGGGACCGCACCACTCAGCTTGGTGTCATCCACAAATTTTCTGACAGTGCACTCAATCCCATCGTCTACATCATAGACGAAGATACTAAACAACACTGGTCCTAATTAGATCAAATTAGATCATACCTTTCTTAACTTTAGTGGTGTTGGTGACTCAAATGCAGTGGGAGCTGACATTTTTAGTCAAGTCTGGCTTTCATGTAAATTTAAGGCCACTTACAGCTCTTATCCTTTACAGGCAGCAGGAACCACTAACCCTGGGGAATTCAGACCACACAAGCACATCTAATAGCGTTTGGAGCTGACTGACTTGTAAAACTTCAGTCTGGAAAATACTGGTATTTTAGTATGTGGCGTTTTTCCCATTCTACTATTTAAATATTTTCATTTGTATCCGAGATTGTCAATATATAAAAATAGTCTTTATTGCCCTTAGCAAATTTTTTTTTATCTGAATTGCTTGAGGATATTTTTCTTACCATTGTTCATTTCAACAATTGAAAAAAAAAAATTAAAATCAATTTCAAATTGACAAGGGACAACAGGCACAAACTGGAGCACAGGACATTCCACCTGAACGTCAGGAAAAACTTTACTGTGAGGGTGACAGAGCACTGGAACAGGCTGCCCAGGGAGGTTCTGGAGTCTCCTTCTCTTCAGACATTTGAAACCCGCCTGGATGTGCTCCAGTGCAACCTGCTCCAGGTGAACCTGCTTTAGCAGAGGGGTTGGACCAGATGATCTCCAGAAGCCCCTTCCAACCCTGACCATTTTGTAATTAACAGATCCAGCTAACACACGCACACATGCATAAATAGTAACTCAATATGAAACTCAAATCATAGGTTAGAAAGTAAGAACACTAAAGGCAACTTGTAGAAGTCAATTATTTGCTTACCAGAGTTGAAGATGACATGAAATGTGGTTTTGTCCCAAAACGAGCAATAATGTCTGAAGAACAAAGCACAGAAATGACGCATCAAATGGAAAGAAAACTTCCACTTTGAAGATCTTGTATAACTTAAAATAAATAAATACCATAATCCATGAAGTAAAATGAACATTTTATGTGGGTTTTTTTTAACTTCTTGTATGGGGTTCACAGACCTGAGAATACACTCAAAATAACTTGTCCAAAGTATTCCTTTGAAAAACTATAAATTATTGGTAACAGTTTCTTTAATGGAGATTGCAGGAGTAGGTCCCACGTGAGTCCATATATAGCCCTTCTCTGGTCTTGTAGGAACAGTAGGGAAGGGAGATG
Source organism: Phaenicophaeus curvirostris (assembly GCF_032191515.1). Taxonomy (NCBI): domain Eukaryota; kingdom Metazoa; phylum Chordata; class Aves; order Cuculiformes; family Cuculidae; genus Phaenicophaeus; species Phaenicophaeus curvirostris. The sequence goes on along the minus strand of NC_091397.1, from coordinate 25,130,348 downwards.
ATCGAGATTTGAAATATTCCGAAGGTGCATGACAAACAAATTCTAAATATTCCATTTTCCTTGGGAGATCTTCTTCTGGTCCTAGGAAAAAAAGAAATACTGTTCAGAGACAAAATTCAAAGGTGTAAAATTAGAGTATGTAGGACTTAAAAATACGTGACAACACCTAACACCCCTCACAGAATGTGACTTTTCAGTCAATAACTTTCCTGGCTAAGTAGCCTCAAACATCAGGCAAGAAACTGCCACCTTTATTTTTGCTGGGCTGATCTTTTTTTTCTTTCCTTCCATTTGCAGCATTCAGTTAATTCAGTGAAGCACTTCAGTTAATATTTTTTAAATAGATACTATCTGTGGCCTGCCTGTCAAAAGGACTTTTCTGAATCATTAATAATTCTATAATTAGTAGCAAAACACTCTCTACTGCAGGGCTTGTGTGTCAGGTATTTTAAGTTCCCAAGATGATGATCAACTAATTCAGGTTACTTAAAAAGAAACAGATTGGACTGGTGTATCAGGTTTATACTGTAATAACTTTGATTCTGTCTATGGAGTAGAAAGTTGATTCTTAAAGTTGCAATACTCTGATTATGTCCATCAGCAAAAATACTCAAATAATTACACTCACTGCAGCAGTGCTAATCATATTATATTGATAAGATAAATATAAAAAGTTATTCAAGTAAATGAGATGCTTACAGGATCTAAAATGTGGAAGTCGCACAAATGATCTTGACAAGTTAAAAAGTTCATATAAAATATACAACTCTGCATTAGTCTAGGCACATTTAAATAGTTGTATAAAACAAAGATTACCAGATTACCTATGATATAGGATGCTGCGTCAAAACAGTCTTTGGGGCTGGCTTGCGTAGGAATGAGCCAGGTTAGCGCAGCACTCTTTTCACAGTATTGGTCCTGAATAAACCCACGGATCTGAGCATAGTATGTTTTTCCATCCTGCTCGTCAACCACTGAAACAACATCTCCAATTTGATAGTATACACCCTAGAAGACATACAAACGATAATTAAATCAAAAAATCTGATTTTAGAAGCTTCACTCTGTGATTCTGGTTCATATCTTAAGTATCAGTACCTTAAATTATCTCAAATTAGCCCAACCTTGAAACAGAGCCTCAATTTAGCCACATGCAAAAGAATGGTGGCGTATGACAAGAGTGCTGTGTCACCTAAGCAGTCATCAGCACTGCTTGTGCACAGTCACCTCATACTGAGGAGCCTGAACTCAGTCCCAGAATTGCTTTTGCGACTAGACAGGCAATTCCACATGGTCTCTGTCTGCCAAATGTTTCAAAAGCAACCCAGTTTCATCAGTCTTCAAGACACAGCTTCTCAACAACACAGCAAGTACAAACCAATGATCGCCTTCTCAACAATACAATAAGTATCAAAACAGAAACATTTTGCATGAAAAGATTAGGTTAAATAAAACTGTTGACACAATTCATAGTAATTTTTTGATAAAAACAAGCAAAAAAAAAACTACAAGAAAAGACATCAATTCTTTTCTGAGCTAGTCAACAGCAATCAGATTCATCTGGGATGCTAAACATGAAGCATCAGGTCTCTGGGGAGTATACAGAAACTCAGTCTACTATTTCTCTAGCTGCACATTCTCCCACTGGCTGTCTGACCTCTTCTTTGGAGGAAAAGACATTTCAAATTGTTTGTACTATGGGAAAACAAAAGCATTTTTCAGAAGTTCAAAACCCTAACACCATGGCATGCTGGTAAAAATGCTCTCAAGTACAAATGAGAGAAGTCTAGCTTCTACTTTCATTGCAACAGTCAACAGACCCCGTTCCCAGGGTGTTCGAGGCTGCTTGCACCCAGCTCTGAAACAGGGGCCAGTGTGGGTGTCAGGGCAGCACGCTTCATCCCTTCTACAAGCCATATCCTCTGCACCTAAGGTAGGAGAGCATCACACAAATTTATATAATCAGCTATAGTCACTTTTGCTTGACCTCTACACAGTGAAAGTTAAAGATTTAAAAACCTTGATTGAAATAATTACTAAGGAAGCCAGATGCATCTCTCTCTTGGAAATAAAAACCAGAACTATGACAACTAGATAAACTTCTGCAGTATGCTAACTTGCAAGACTTAATGGCAGTAACATAAGGCAGAGCAAAATCCTACACAAGTGCTAGGCAATGAAGAACATTTTCTGTGACCACAGTCCCCTTGCTTTCACTATCTGCAGTACTTTCTGAAACTGGAAATAGAAACAGCAAGATTGTTTTTGTAAACAAGTATGAAAAAGCCATACCTTATAAAAGATTGATTCTGCTGTAATTATAGTGGATACAGACTCAGGAGCCTTGATGGGCTAAAGGAAGCACACAGAAATGGAAAATCAAAAGCATTAAAACTAATCAACCATATAATGTAATTCCAGGTTGGTTTTCGGTTTTTTGTTTGGTTTTTTTTTTAATACAACAAACCGAGGTAGATTAGATATTAGGAAGTAATTTCTTACTGTGAGTGTGGTGAGGCACTGGAACAGGTTGGCCAGAGAAGCTGTGGATGCCCCATCCCTGGAGGTGTTCAAGGTCAGGTTGGATGGGGCATTGAGCAACCTGATCAAGTGAAAAGTGTCTCTGCCCATGGCAGGGGAGTTGGAACTCGATGACCTTTTTAAGGTGCCTTCTAACCTAAACCATTCCACAATTCTATGACTATCTTCTTTGAAAATTAGTAAACACATAATGGAGTCCAAACATTTCAAACATTTGTACTTTAAAACTGAAAACAATAAAGTTAACATTTTCATTCTCAGGAATTTCAGTGGGGAAGCACTATATTCACGCGACTGGTTTCTGTTTACACCGAACTCCTTCCCTCAGGAAAGGTGCCTGGATGCTGTGCAGAAGCAGGCAGCTGTACCCATGCACCAAGAAACAGTCTCACCCTGGCTCTGGCAGCGACTGCAGCCACTTCCCACCTGGTTTCTGGACTGATTTTGCATCAGGAGCTGCAAATCCTGGAGCTGCAGTGCCCATCAGCAGCATAGTGGGAGCCATTCCTCCTGATCCAGGACACCCACCCACCATCCCCCAACGGCCACCAACACTGCACACATCCGCCTTACGTTTTTCAACTTAAAGATGTGCCTCCTGCCCTTGCCCTTCGTGGAAACTTTCTTCTCTGCCGCGGGCGCTGACTTGTACTTGGTGTTCCTCAGCCGTGCTGACCGCCGATGGATCTCCTGCTTGCTCTATGGGGGGGGAATCATAGAACGGTTTGGGTTAGAAGCAACCTTGAAAGATCACATAGATCCAGCCCTGTCATGGGCAGGGACGTCCCACCAGACCAGGCTGCCCAAGGCCCATCCAACCCAGCCTTGAACACCTCCACAGATGGGGCAGCCACAGCTTCCCTGGGCAACCTGTGCCAGGGCCTCACCACCCTCATGGTGAAGAAATCCCTCCTTATGTCTAGTCTGAATCTGCTCCTCTCCAGTTTATACCTATTGCCCCTAGTCCTATCACTACAAGCCTTTGTAAACAGTCCCTCCCCAGCTTTCCTGTAGCCCCTTCAGATACTGGAAGCTTGCTATATGGTCTCCTTGGAGCCTTCTCTTCTCCAGGCTGAACAAGCCCAACTCTCTCAAGCCTGTCCTCCTATGGGAGGTGCTCCAGCCCTCGGATCATCTTTGTATCCTCCTCTGGACCTGTTCCAACAGCTTCATATCCTTCTTATGTTGAGGATCCCAGAACTGAACCCAATACTCCAGGTGAGGGCTCACAAGAGAGTAACAGTGGGGCAGAATCACTTCCCTCGCCCTGCTGGCCGCACTTCTTTTGATGCAGCTCAGGACTGTGAGCACACATTGCCAGCTCTCGTCGAGCTTCTCATCGAGCTTCTCATCGAGCAGCATCCCCAAGCCCTTCTCTGCGGGGCAGCTCTCAATCACATCATCCCCCAGCCTGTACTGGAAACGGGGATCGCCCCGATCCAGGTGCAAGACCTTGCACTTGGCCTTGCTGAATCTCATGAGGTTCGCACAGACCCACTTCCCCATCCTGTCCGGGTCTCTCTGAATGACATCCCGTCCGTCTGGCGGGACGGCCGGACAATGACCCGTCAGGCCCTCCCTCACCTGCTTCCCGCCCCCGCCTCCGCCGCCGCCGCCGCTGCCGCCGTTGCTGCTGTGCTGGGCGGCGGCCGAGGTGGTGGCGAAGGCGGGAGGCGCGGGCGGCGCGGAGCGGGCCGTGCAGTTGTTGCACAGGATCTCGCCCTGCCCGCCCTTCTTCCACATGGAGGAGGAGGTGCTGCGGCACACGCTGCACGTGGGCTTCAGCCCCAGCGGCATCTTGCGGGAGGCGGTGGGGCCCGCGGCCCCAGGCAGCGACGACTCCGACCCCGGCCCCGGGCCCTGCTGCCCCGCCGGAAGTCGCCGCGGCGGCTCCCGGCAGCGCCCCCTGCTGGCTCCGCCCCTGCCGGCACCGCCCCTGCCGGGGGCACCGCCCCCCAGCCCAGGCTGCCCGAGGCCCATCCAGCCTGGCCTTGAACACCTCGGGCGTGTTCTTCCTTATTTCTAGCCTCAATCTGCCCCTCTCCAGTTTATACCCGTTCCCCCTCGTCCTATCACTACAAGCCGTTGTGAACAGCCCCTCTCCAGCTTTCCTGCAGCCCCTTCAGGTACTGGAAGGTCGCTATAAGGTCTCCCCAGAGCTTTCTTTTCTCCAGGCTGAACAACCCCAGCTATGTACAGCTGCCATCCTTCCTTATCACCTGAAAAGCACAAGGTGGACTCAAACAGTCATTCTGATTCAGGAGGACAGTGTGTATGAATCGTAACCCCAACATACACCAGCTTTGTCCTTTATTAAGCCACCAGCCCATTTTGCATGGACCCTCAGTCACACTTCAGATGATTTGAAAGGCTGGAGAATGAACACATCTCTTTGTGAAGCTTTGCCAGGTACACATGCGGGAATCATAGATTCAACAGTAGTTCCTCTCCCTGCTGCAACTTACGTGGCCCCAAGTTGTCCCTTATAGGTGTTTTCGCCATCCATTGTAGATGTTTCTCCATGTTAAGATATGCCCACTCAGACACAAAGATTTAGAGCCTCTTAGTTTCTGTATGTAGCTATCACCCTTCACTATTAGGTGTTATTTAAACCTTTGGTGACTGATCAACCTTAAGCTGATTTCTTTTTGTCTTGTTCTCAGTGGACACGAACAAATAATTTTCTCCTTTAATAAGATGTTTTATGTAGAGGAAAATGATCCTGCTAAAATAAAATCATTATTTTATGTAAAGAAGGGGCTATTTAGTTCAGCGGTATCATGGTAACAACTGCAAAATTAATAGATATAATTTGCAGGGATCTGTTTACAGATGCTCACTCGCATGCCCCCTGCAGCTGCTGGAGGGCACAGTTCCCAGTTGTTAGTGTCCTCGTGGCTTCCCTCTCTTGGGACTGGCTCATGAGCAACTACACCTAACCTCTCACACTCCTCTCTTTCACACTAGCTTTGACTTTCTTGTCTTGGGTGCCAAATTTATTTCCGCTGTTTGATTTAAATCCTATTTCACCTTCATCTCTTTTCAAGCTGTTCATAGTTCTTGAGCTATTATTCTTTTTCTCTGCTTCTTTAATCCATCCCTCTGTAGTTTTACGTGGTTGTCTGGCAGATCAGTGATCTTACAGAGATGTTTAAACTCTTCCTGCTACTTTTCTTTCAGCTTCTGCCTGCTTTCCTTCCCAACAGCCCTCAAAGTTCTCCACTGCTGCCCTCCCCGCCAGCACTGGGTACTTATTTTTGTAACAGTGAACAGTTTTTTGCTATCGTATCTTCTTGCAGATAGGGATCCTGTAGTATGGGTTTTCTGCATAACAGGTTATCTGTAGAGGTTATTGTTTCTGCTTCATTTGAGGCAGTTCTTAACGATCTAATGCTTGGAGCAGTTTTAACACAAGTCTTTGAACAGAAATTGAATTAGCTAGACTGCATGCCACTAAAAAATATGGCAGATTTAGGCTTTAGCTTTTATGATGCTGATGCAATACAATGCTTCTTGGGAGCAACCTCACTTGTGACTTTGGGATTTGGACCCAAAGCGGGTCTCACTGGGACTAAGGAAGTTCATTTTCTTTGTGTGTGCTTTTTGTTACAGAATGTTTTCTTGTCTCCAGTATAAGCCAGTATGACAGATGCAAGTCAGCGCTGATTCCTAAAGGCACTCATGCACATTCCCACTGTCTATGTAAATTAATTTGTTAATCACATAGACCTCCTCTTTATTTAATTAGTAAAAAATTATAAAGCAGATCTGACAGTTGTATAAGATTTCATACTAAGTGTGAACCAACCTCAGTTATTGACCATTTCTACTTTATCATTTTTTTACACTTAGATTTCAACAACATGACAGAATTTTGTCCTTTTCAGTCATGTGCACTTAACAGGTTACTTGGAATTGTCATTGTAGTTTGTTTTTTTTTCATGAACTTTCCCTATGGGGTAATGTTGTGATTTAACCTGGCAGGCAGATAAAACAACCACATAGCTGTTTACTCACTCCCCCTGCAGTGAGATGGAGGAGAGAAACAGAAAAAAAAGGTAAAACTCATGGGTTGAGATAAAAACAGTTTAATAGGACAGAAAAGGAAGATAATAGTAATAGTAATGCTAAAGGAATATACAAAACAAGTGATGCACAGCACAATTGCTTCCCAACCACTGACCAATGCCCATGTAGTCCCTGAGCTGTGGTTCTTTCAGCCAGTTTCCCCCCAGTTTATACACTGAATATGACATCATATGGTATGGAATATCCCTTTGGCCAGTCTGGGTGAGCTGTCTCGGCCATGTGCCCTCCCAGCTTCCTGTCCAAAGCCCCACCTTCTCACTGGCAGGCCAGCATGAGAAGCTGAAAAGTCCTTGACTGTTTAGCAACAACGAAATGATAACATTATTCTCATTTTAAACCCAGCACTATAACAGCTACTAGGAAGACAATTAACTCTATCCCAGACAAAACCAGGACGAGCAGGCAGCTCCCTGCCCCCCTGCTTCTGATGGAGGCTCAGCTGCATTTTTCTAAAGTGGCGCTCCAGTCCTTCCATGGCTGTAGTTCTATACATTGCATGGGGCATCCCTGTTTCTGATCAACTGTGTAGTTAGTTAGATCCTTTCCAGACTCCTAAAAGGTGACAGGCTCATGGATTGACTTTGTGACTTTTTGTCTCTTCATACAGTGAAAAGACTTGCTGTAGTAGGCAATAAACTGAGCCTGAGTTTCCTTTGTTATTTCCAGCAGGACTTGATAGTAGTACCTGAAGTGTTCCTGGTTCTGATCTTAGCACCCGTGTGGCCTTTGGCATTCTTTGTGACACCCTGCAACGGCAAGTATGTGTGAGTATATGAGACAATTGCAAGTATACCTCCTTTCCGGTGAAGCTTTTCAGCACGTTGATCTATTTGTTGGATTCTGCAACCAGTTCAAACTTGTCTAAGGTATTTTCCCATGCTTTAGTCCAGGACTTTTTCCTGCTGTCCCTGTTTTATTCCTTGTCAGGCTCTGTTAGTGAACTTCAACTTTTCTCTACTTTATTATTACAATGGAATGTAGAACTACAACTATCCTGATTTGCATTCACTGAAGTTTCTTCAAAGATGGAACCAGCTGGCTGTGCTGTGTTGATATAGCAGAAGCCCTGCACTCAAGCAAAACTTAGAAGGGCTGACAAGCATGAAAACAGCACTGTAATAGGGAATTATAAAAGGAATTATTTTCTTTATGTAACGAATTACTATTATGTGTCAGGGTACGGTTTTCCAATGTGAGTCTACAGAGCAGAATAAGATAATTTATGAAAAATGTTTTGTCCTTCAATTTTTTAACAGTAGCTACAAACAGGTTATGTCCTATTCTAACAGCAACCTTTAGTACACCATTTTAGTAGCCTATTTAAAGTGCATCTCTGGTGTTATCTCACCCTAGTTTAAGTTCCTAACACTATTTTGGAGAAGACTTGGAGCAGAAAGTGCAAAAATCCATCAAGACTGGCCGTGTATCAAGGGGAAGTTACTTCAGCTAAATACCTCACATATCTTTTTGTATAATGAATAAACATTGCATACACCATAAAGGCTACATCCTAACGTTTCTTTCTGTGTCATGTGCTCTGTGTGCTCACTGTGTACGCATAAACTAAGTGTGTTTTTTACTTAGGCCATCAGTCTATCTACCAATTTATCCACCTTCCAGGACAGAATTAATCTCAAGTCATGGAGAATGGAGTTGGATGGCTAAATTATAGCCAAGCAGAATTTGGACTGCTGTGCTATAACAGTGTCTGTATATGCTCAAACCCCACCCCCAGGAACTGGAATTTTAAATGGGTGGCCTGCTGCTGAATTATAAAGACATCATGGTCAGAAGAGGGCCTCAAAGCCCAATGCCTGAACAGGAAAAAAAGGCAATCAATTTCAAATAAGACTTTTTCTTTCTTTTAAATTGCAGAATGTAAAAGTTTCTGCTCTAACATGTATAAATTCTATAACATTATTCTTTGCAATTGCATTAGTGAATCTGGCCTGGCTATTTAATATGGCATTGCTGGGTTTTTGTATCCCTAAAGGTCATGATGTTTATGGAAATGTAGCCATGCTAGAAAAATGTGGACATCAAGACTGACAGTGGCATTTGCAGAATAAAAAAGGTAGCATCTGAGTAAGAACTTTTCTTCAAACAGATGATTATAAATAAAATTGATCTGATAATTAGTGCAGAGAAGGTGCAGTGCCCAAAATAGAAGTGATGAATAATTTTAATAGTTACGTTCACTGTTGCTCATAGAAAAACACCTGAGTTCATAAACTAGTAAATACTCCTGAAAACCACTTAAGTAAAGGTAAATCATTCTTACATAGTGAACAATTCTTATGTAAAAACCCCAGGACAAAACCCCCCATCTTATTTCCAGCATCTTTTGGTGGATATGACACTTGAGCTTGGACAAAAACAGCACTATAATCTGAGTCCTGAAGATTATATATTTGCTGCACTGAACATCTATCTGCATATAGTAAATATTTTCTTGCTTATATTCCCTTTATCTGGATATTCAGGCAATTGACCTAAAAAGAAAAAATGTATACAAAACACTGTCTTAAGTCCACATTTCACTGCAGAAAGCGTTTCTGTAAAGATCAAGACCTCCTTCTAAGAATTAGCTCTAGCATTTTGTTGGTGACATGAAACCTTAAGTATCTATGAAGAGCTGAGGAAAAAGGGCTTTGCAGTAAAGTTAGGAAACATGCTTTCTTTACGCAGTATTTAATTTTTTGGGAACTACTTGAATTGTTTTATGTGGTTATATATTTGGAGAATAGTATAAATTCTAGCCTTACCCAATTTTGAAGTGGTATGAAAGCATAACTTTGCAAGAAGTCAAGCCTTCATTCATTGCTTCACCCTCTAACAAAGACTGACAGCAAACACAGCTTTATGCAGTACATACAGAGCATCCATCTCCTACCTTTTGATGCATATCTTGTGCTTTACCTTTTAGTTAAAAGGATGAGATGGTAAAAATGACCCTTGGTTTTGCATCATCACTGGCTTTTCTACATCTTTCAAGTTTCCCAATCTGGCTGATCTACAGAAGAGCACTAAGACAACAATCAGTATATTGGCTAATTCTGGGCACATTGTCTAGACAATTTTTAGTAAAGAAACTAGCTATCATTTTATCCACATTTGTCTTCCATGAGTATTACAGTGGGATGCCTTGTGCATGCTGGGAGAGGGGAGAGGAGGAGAAGGTATTATAATAGTGAAATTGGCCTGGGTAAACAAATTTCTGAAACTGGGCTCTGAGGCTATGCAATTTTGAAGCATATTGCTGTGAATTTAAACACCTCAGAAAGTATGTTTTAAATTTGTATATCTATTAGTATGTCCTACTGCCATAAAACCAAAAATCTCTCTTATGATACAATTTTAGTAAAATTCAGTACTTGCTAATTGCACTATATGCAGTGACACCATAGCAGCAGGTGATGTAAAGTGCCTTGTAGTGACTAATCCAATTTTGCACATTAGATTTTAGAAGCTCTCCAGCATCTTGGCATGCTTATGGGAGGAAGCTAATTAAATTATGGTAACAACAAACAGAAAGGCTTAGTGCCTGTTAATGCAACAGAGGCAGTCCAAAATTTCTTGGTAACAATGGAGACTGGATATTAAGCGGCACTTAAGTAACACTAATTAATAGAATCTTCCTCAAAAATTAGCCCCTCCGCTCTCTTTAGCACCACTATTTGTAATGACAAGACATTACTCTTTACAAAATCCAAGTGCACAATAATGAACCTAATGAACATAGGTACCTCATATTTACAAACCAGAACATTCAGCTTACTGTGGGGTCCCCAGCTAATCTGGCACAGGACTGAATGTACCCTAAAAATGCCTCTCATCAGCCTTATGAATCTGATAGTGTAAGTCTAAGATGTAATGAGACAGAACGGAATTAGTTTAAGTAATAAATGTTTAATCAAAGAATTTTACATATTATTAACAGCATTCATTTGGCCAAACATCTACATGGTTGTAGTATCCTACTTGTATATAAAGTGGGAATGTATCAAGTATAGACTATGAAAGTGCAAATAACAATTCAAGGTTAGAGTAATTTTTTTACATTATAAAATTAACAGGTTTACAAAATAGTCTTGCCAAACTCTATTTTTGAATTGTAAAGTCAATGACTATGGTGTTAAAATAAGTACCAAGAAAATACAAATTTAATAGGCTAACTTCATGCTTGTAAGAGTAACACAGAAACAATGGATATACTGCACAAGCTAACCAAATTACAAAAAACCAGAACCCACAAACTTCACTATCTTCACAGAGTGCACTCTTACACATCTTACTGTAACTTTGCAAGACATCTCAATGCAATACACAACCTTTTGTGAGACTCCTTCTATTCAGAAATTACAGTTCAAGGAAGCTATGTGAGTTAAACAACTTTCAGACCAATTCATGATGATAGTTCACGAAGAACTGTTTTAGTTTAAGGATTTTATACCACAGAACAATTTAAAATAGGTATTTTTGAAAAATGTCCAAAGGCCTATGATTATGTCAGGAGGAGGGTGGCTAGAGGAAAAGTTAGAAGATGATTTGAGACTATTCTATTCCATTCTCTCTAAAGATGCTTGCAAAATGAACTAGGTTTTTATAGGGTAAGGGTAAAATACTCTTTATTTAATTTTTTATTAATATGAACCTTGTGACTGCATGTAGGAACCAGTGACAGCAAGGTAGACCTGTTTGATACTTCTTTGACTTGGGGTCCTTGAACTGACCTTGCGTTGTAAGAGTGGGAAACTGAACAGAGGTGAATATCAGAGATGCAAATCAGGGTGGAGACAGCATTTAGGAGCAGCGTGTGGGGTTTTGGAGGTCAACCAACCAAATGTTGATGCTGGTGATTGCGAGCATGTGGACAATAGGCCTGGGCCAATCAGGTTGCTATGGGAGGAAGCGCGTGGACAGATGAGCAAAGGTATATGAACCTGTAAGTTGCAATAATAAACATCTCCGCTTCTACATCTATCTGGAGTCCGTCTCGTCAATTCATTCCTGCAAATGGTGACCCCGACGTGATAGGGTATTCAACGCAATCAGCATCTGGTGGGAATCTCAGCTCCGACAGGATCATGGGCAAGACTGAGTGACTCCTCACACATTCCCGGGCATCACCGTTAAGACGACAGGTGAGGAGCTGAGTAATCATGGGGCAGGGTGCATTATCAGAGCAAGAGGCAATAGTTAAGTTACTGCTCCAATTCCTTCAAAACAGAGGAATCAAATATGATGAGACTAAGTTACGTATTTTGCTGAAATGGCTTTGCAACAACGGAGCCCCGTTGGATGGTGCCCTATTATTCCGACCAAAACCATGGACAGAAGCGGGCAATTTAATCTGGGAGGTGGCTTCTCATGGTGATGCTAATGCTACCTCTATAACGATGACTTGGCGTTTAGTAAGGACACAACTGCTGCTTGGGATGCCGAAAAGGCTGCAAGATTCCAACTCAAACGACCTATCAGGGACAGAACAACTCTTAATTGATCTAACTGAACAGCCCGTGCTTGCACCCCCTGGATTTAACCCCTTAGACAACTCGGAGTCGAGGCCCAAAACCCCTGCCTATAACTGGGAGAAGATAAAGTGTGATGCATTGGCAGACGGACATCATCTTCCCTCTGCATTCCCAGTTATCATACAGCAGAATGCACCCAATGAGTGGGCTCTTAACTGGGACCTGATAAAGGAGCTGAGGAAAACTGTTGCCACGTGGGGACTCACCTCTCCCTATGCTCAATCCCTTTTGGAGAATGTATTGTCAGGCAATATAATTACACCTTGTGACTGTAAACAGCTCGCTACAATGATCCCGACTCCCCCACAAAAATTATTATGGCAACAAAAGTGGGGGATGTTTTGTGAAGCGGCAGCCTTGCAAAACTTCGACTGGTCAAGCGCCTCTGCTGCAGAGCCGGCTCTGGCTCGGGGTGCAGGCCAGGCCCTCCCCCGTAGCCGCCACCGCCTCCTTGGGGCTGCTGCCCCTCGGCATGAACTACACCGCGCAAGTGAACACTGCAGACCATCCTCACCCAGCTCTTCCCTGGATACGGCAATGGACGGTGACTCCGTAAAGCACTTCTAATTTTCTTTAGTTCAAACTTAATGTGGAAACCAAAACAACCTGCATGGATAGACCAATGGCCCCTATTGACAGAAAAATTAGCCGCCCTAGAACAGTTAATAGCTGAACAAGAAAAACAGGGACACGTTATCCCTTCAACCAGCCCTTGGAACACACCTGTGTTTGTAATAAAAAAGAAAACAGGCAAGTGGAGGCTCTTACACGACCTCCAAGCAATCAACCGTATTTTGGAAGATATGGGACCACTTCAGCCTGGTCTTCCTTTGCCGACAATGATCCCAAAACAATGGGACATAATTATTATTGACTTAAAGGACTGTTTTTTTCACTATTCCATTACATCCAAAGGATAGTAAAAGATTTGTGTTTTCTATCCCAACAATCAATAAAAGTCAACCACAGCGTCATTATCAATGGACTGTACTGCCACAAGGAATGAAAAACTCTCAAGATGTATCTTAACAAATTAAAGAGAGGGAGCCAAGGTTATACTCCTCATGAACAACTATATAAAGCCTTATATGTTACTAATCATTTAAATTTAGGACCGTTTGATAAACCCAGAGTTGAGGTACACTTTGGAAAGTAGTCTTTCCAAAGACTACTCTTTGGAAAGATTTCCAAGTCTCTGGAAAGAGACTCGGAAAGTAATCAATGACCACCAGTACAGATGCAAGATTTGATAGCTCAAACTTGGAAAGGACCATTTGAATTGTTGGTATGGGGATGTGAGTACGCTTGTGTTCTATCAGATACTGGACCACGATGGATACCAGAACGAGTGGTCCGCCCATACCTCCCACGAGACAAGGCATCAAGACTTCAAGAGGAAGACAATCATACCAGCTCGTAATATTGGGAATTGTACTGTTGTTCAATGTTTGGGATGGGATAATAACTCAAATTTATCCGCGACAAAATGTGGGCAAACCAGACTGGCCAAATAGATTTTTGCCTTTCTATGGTGACACGTAGTGACCCCTTTAGAACGTACCTCATAGGCATTACTGGATGGCTACAGCAAGTTATTAAAATAGGATTCATGTTGTTAATGTTTGTATTGTTGTTAGTTATACCATGTATTATGCAATGTTGTTGGAAAATGTTAGAAACAACCATCAAGAGAGCTTTAGTTGTTTGAAGTTAAAAAAGGGGGAAATGTAGGAATCAGTGATGACAAGGTAGACCTGTTTGACTTGGGGTCCTTGAACTGACCTTGCGTTGCAAGAGTGGGAAACTGAACAAAGAGGTGAACATCAGAGATGCAAATCAGGGTGGAGACAGCATTTAGGGGCAGCATGTGGGGTTCTGGAGTCAACCAACCAAATGTTGATGCTGGTGATTGCGAGCCGTGGACAACAGGCCTGGGCCAATCAGGTTGCTATGGGAGGAAGCACGTGGACAGATGAGCAAAGGTATATGAACCTGTAAGTTGCAATAATAAACGTCTCCGCTTTTACATCTATCTGGAGTCCGTCTCATCGATTCATTCCCGCAACTGCAAGGTTCAAAAGCTGGATTTGCATGAATTAGTTACCAAAACACTCACTTGAACTCACAGTAATCAATACATAAACTTTGCTATCATGACACTTGCCTATACACACTCAGTAGTAATAAAGTTTTTATATCATATCAACAAATCTCTGGTAACAGTTAAGCAAAACTTAAAATGGAGTGCATGTAATTTGCTCATGTTATGACAAGTTTTGAGTATATGCAATTAAAACAGCCATTTCAACAACTTACTCTAGTTGTAATTACATACTGTACCATTGTATCTCACTAACCGTAGATTGATGCTTTTAAGCAAACCTAAAACCAAGGTTTGTTTTTTTTTTTTCACGGTACAACAACCAGGAAAAGGGTTTTTTTAAATTTTTTTTTTATACACTAAACAGTAATCACACAGCAAATGAATATTGTGCAATTGAACAAATATCTAGCAGTGTTTTGTTTATGCAAAAACACTGACTGAACATTTAGTTATTTACTGTAAAGGCAAGGCCATGGGTGGTTTTATGGAGGTCTTTGCAATTAATAGCATAGTTACTCCAGAACAGACACTGAATTTTAATTACTTGTTTAACTGTGGCAACTATCCAGTTGGGTTAGGCAAAAGGCACCGTAACATGTTGAGCAGAATGCGTTATCCGAACTTTATTTATGGGACTGGCTAATATATGAAAATCCTGTATTCCTATGTTTTTATAAAATGTTATCATTAAAAGTGATTGCACTATTAGTGCATAGAATGCTTTGTAGAATTATGAAAACAAAGAACTATGATTGCACTTCCATTAAAGTGTCTCTTAAAATACAGCATAGCTGTTGCTAACTCACTGTATTTTAATATTTAAAATAACTGTTTAACAGCAGCATTAGGTTTTATTAACTTAAGATACAGGCTACATTTAATTAAATGCAGTCACCATGGCAACACATGCCAGTTAAATTTAGAGAAGCAATGCTACCCAATCATTTCTTTCACTGCTAAGATTGTGGGATTAGTTTGATAGAGTAACACTGCACTGTTTCATTAGGCTACTGCCAGCTAACTATGCCAGTTTGGCACGTTTGGACTGTAAATAGACATGAAAAAATCTTTGATTTTAATGGGAAAGAATATCCCCTAAAATGCGTTTCTGGAGCAGTACTAAAGAGAAGCATTAAATACCTCCATCCACACTGCTAACAAAAATGAAAAAAAATGAGTAAGGAAAAGTTATGGAAAACAAAACCAAAATGCAAATAAATTGCTAAATGTTATTTTGGTGGAAGAATTGAGTTCTAAAAAATGGAATATACTATTTCTTGAGGCAAACCAACCAAAAGAATCAGTGTAAGCCTTTAATCCATACTTTCAAGTTAAGGATCATCAACCTAAGGCTAAACAGATGCTGCATTGTATTAGGAATGTGGAATACAACCTACTTATTCCTTTTTCTTGAGAGCAAAAAGGCAAGTACTACCTAATTAATTAAATGCAAAGGATATTCCTTGAAAGGTTCACATTATTATAAAGAACTACAATTCAAGAGAACTCCTAAATATCTGTTGTGTCAGTGGTTAAAACTGAGCTGTAAATTTGTGGATCAAAGACTCCATAATGCTTACTCCACATACTGTACCATCTGTTACCACCATTTATTTACTCCAGATTTAGATCATTTTCATACCAGATGCACGTGTTCAATCCATTCACTTGAGGTTTGAGGAGTCTGACTTGAAGCATCTCCTGAAGCATCCACTGTTACCTCCCTGCTATTATCACCACTTTGTGAGACTGTTTCACCTGGAATAATATTTTCTTCAGAAGTGCTTTCCTCTGTTTGGGTTCCTCTGCCTTCGTTTTTGAGTGCATCCTCAAACAGCGCATGCTCTTCCGGAGGCTGCAGGCCTGCATCTCTAAGATTTGGTTGCCCTGCTGACCCATCTTCGGTACTGGGTTGCTGTGAATCCTCATCCATTTCTGTACTTGTTGAGGGGATCAGAGCAATACTCTGTGGGTTCATGTCATGAAACCAGGCCATAATATTTCCAAGTAGATTTTCATTGGTATTGGGATCTTGACTGCTGGAATCAGCATCACTAGATGTCGAGTATAATCCACTTCTCATATCGCTGCAGGGGTGTGAATGAAGACGATCCGCTGAAAAGGGATCACTGCCTGCACCTAGTCTCATCAGACTGTCACCAAGTTCTAACAGCTCCGAGCTGCTCAGAGCGCCTCTTGGGTTGTCTATACTTATGGGAGCAGAGTCCAGTCTTGTAGGCAAAGAGGTACCTATTGCTCCTAAAGATGCTTCATTGTTCAGAAAGTCTCTAGTTTCTTCATCTAAGGCCAAGCCAGATTCTTGTAATGATAACTGAATAGCTAGCAAGATGTTTGGGTCATCTTCATCCAAAGAACTCAGAGCCTGTGGAAATACAGAAGGTTGCTTTCAGAATAAAACTTGCATCTTGTTGCAGATTTTGGATGAAACGTAATTTGGGCTCAAACCTCAGACAGTTGACAATAGAATTTAAGAGATTACTATTGCTACATTAGTGATCATTCAGCAGTTCTTACCAGTGTGAATGGGTAATTTGTAGTTTTAGATTCCCCATTGTCATTGAAGAATTAAGAAAATCTGCAGAGAGGCAAACTGACACAGAAAAGCACAGCAGACGAAGGCAAGCAAAGCAGAGGAAATGGAAAAGAGATTAGGAGAGATACCTGAAGAGAATCCTGGTTTTCAGAGCGACTGACAGGGGTATAGTCATGAAGCGAAGAGCTGTGCAGAATACCCATAGAAGCTGAACTCACCATGGAGGTGCCATGTCTTCTGCTACTGCCACCTTCCTGAGTGTCTGTTTGGGCAATTGAAACAAAAACAGTTGAAGAACCAGTGAGGAAGCCTTCTCCACTATTATTTACTGACAGAACTTCTTCCTTTCTTTTGTATTCCAGCTGCGTAATTTTACTCCTTTATTCACTCTGACCTGAATAATCCAAACGACTCCTTCCACACCAACTCTTACGCAGCGGCAAAACACCGGACCCACTGTTTTAGGAGTGACTGCCTGGTTCTGCTCTCAGTACCCGTCTTCTCTTTCAAAGAAAGGGGTATGCCATCAGAAGCACGAGCCCACTGTCAGGAGGGGCAAAGTGCTTCTAAGGCATGTATGAGATTTATGGAAAGTTCTGAAAATTACTGCACATGGACACAATACAGAATGCATTTACAGGTCAACTACAAAGTTGACCTGTTCTTTACATTTACATTTCCCTGTTCTTTAAAAGACAGCAATTCAGCTGTAACGTTAATATTACATTAATTTTTACCAGAACATTGCAATACAATTAAGAGTAATTAGTGTATACCTCAGCAATCACTGACATTGCTGTTTTCTTAAAACAACCAAGAAAAAATAGAAGTAAAATGCCATTTCCAGAAAAGCTGCTCTGTAATAAAAATAAATGGAACTCTTTTGACTTTGGAAAATGGAATTTTCCATGTGTGTCACACAATTCTCTTTTGCATGCTTTAACAGTGTTGGCCATCACCACAATACTCAAGATTCAGTCAAATGTTAGTCCTCAAACTAACAAGATGGTTTTGCAATTTACTTGTAATAAGGCAGGACTAAAGCTCATCAAAATTATTTTTACTGTCTCTAAAATAAAGAACACGTTTATTTCTCCTCGGTAAAGGATTTCTCCTTTTGCTTTTAAAGGACAAGCTATGCATAGGACTTAAATTCATGAGACACAGCGACAGAGTTTTGCAGCATAGCTTAGGGACTGAAGAAACAGCATCACGGTATGATTTGGATTCAGGCTATTTTTGTACCTCTGCAAAAGCTCCCAGCAGAATGGAGACAGCCCAGACAGACAAGTTACAATGACCTTAAGGGACTGCACTACCAGCCACAGTCCACTTAGGAGAGGGGCATGCTGGAAGCTGAAGCCCATGCCAACTTGCTTCCTGGCTGTCTTTGCCAGTACAGGAGTTTCTGAGCAGGGTTTGGAATACGGCCTTATGACTGTCTTCCAGCAGGCCTGTACCAAAGGAACCCTCTTGAACACTCTTTACATACAACCGTTTCTTTTAATTGGCATAAAAGAGCTGGTATATAGATTAGACTGTCATATGAAATATGTTCCCTTCAAAATTTCTTCAGAAAAGCAAATCTGCTCTAAATAGCTGAGGAGCTGTTAGTGGGAAGATCAAAGCATTTATCTTTCAAAAGAGGAGCAGCCACAACAAAGACAGCAACACTTCTAAGATCACATACAAAGATGCAAAACCAAGCCTTTATGTTGTATCCTGAAAATACAGCAATGTATTTGAAATGTCTTTAAATAGTATCCACAGGAGAAAAAACACTGTGGTCACTATTAGCAATCTCTGAAATAGGAAGAGAAAAAACCAGCCTCAGGCAGTAACATACCTAATGTACTCTCGCTGGGGTCATCAGGGTCTGGAGTATTACTCAGCAGACTGTGCATGTCTCCACGTCGACGCTGTCTGTGCCTCCTCCGATACTGAAATTCAGCATATTCCTGCATAAACCAAAGGTTACAAAACAAAGGGCAGCATGCAGTAATATTTTTCTGATGTTGCGAGCACCACATTTTTATAAAAAAATGTGTGATTTCATATATTTATTATAAAATCATCTGTTTTCAGAAAAATAAATTGCAAGTTATATCATGCAATGCTTCAGATGAGTAATAAAAAAAATCCAGGGTAATCCTAAATCTGTAAAATAATGAATTAGCAAAGAAAAATACTTGATGTACTACCAACATTTTAATACTTGCAATCTCCCCTTTTAAAGAATTCCACGTACACATTTCTTGTTTAAAAGCTTTGATGCCAAACTTTGTATACACACACATCAATACACTTTTTAATAAATATATACCTAGTAATTTTAGAGCATAAAAACAATTAATCTGAATTAGACTAATAGATCATCTCAGAGTCCCTGCTGCCAGAAGTTGCCAGTAGAAAATAACCTTTAGAAGACTACAGAAAGCTGGCAGACATACAGCAGGACTTTTTATACCTCTCCCAGCCTGCAAGACACTATAAGCTCTGAAACTTCTCAAGCCACAACTAATACTCCTTTATTGAACAGTCTTTGATGGATTTTTATTCCATGACTTATAAATCTCCTCTATTTCTGCCTAACTTGAGCTACTAATGAGCCATACCATGTGGATTTCCACTCCTGCAGCCTGTAATTTCTCATGTTGTGTGTTACGAAAGACAGTTTATGTAAAATTTGTGGAAAAGACTTATTTTTGACTACCAAGCTAACATCCCAAGGATTAACAATCTTAATACTTGGAAATAAATATTTTAATTTCCATGCTTTTCCTAATATTAAAAGACTAATTTTATGCTTGAAGGCAAATTTCCAGATATGTTTTTTTGTTAGTACAGCTGACACTGAACCTGACCTGTACGTAAGACCTGTCATTAATTTCAGCTATTCATTTACACTAGGCAATAAAACACAGGAACTCTTCTCTTTAGAAATAAATACTACTTTTTTCCCTGACCTCCAAGCTGGGAAATCTGTAATCCAAAGGCTTCATTTGGCCAGATGAATTGGGAAAGATAACATTATCATTACCTTTCCTTTCTCACAGTAAGTCTTCGCCCTAGAATATCTCAATATCTACAGTATCTAAAACTTGAATCCAGAAGTATCATTTCTCTTATATGATGACGTTATTAATTTTGATGGTATTATGATGGTATGTTGTCTTTCTACAAAATGTTTCAGACCAAATTTTTATTCATAATGACATATGCAAGCCAAAAAGAATAATCATGAAATTATCAGTGTGGGCAGATTTAAATGTGTAAGAAGACCCAGGAAAATTGTAAGAACATAAAACCAGCTGTACCGGGCCAGACAAAAGGTCCTTTTAGCCTAATATTCTGTCTTTAACAGTAGTTAGGCGTAGATACTTGTCAGCCTATTGAACAGCATTAAAAAGAAAAAAAAAAAGCAAACGTGAAGTGATTCTTCTCTAAAATATTCTACTTACTCCCAAGGAGCTCAGGGATTTCCTAAATGGAAGTATGTGGCCCGAAGAACAGAAAATCAAAACTTGATATGGAATAATATAACTTAATTATTTTAAAAATATATAATTATATCACTATGAATCAGATAAGGAATAATGGGAAGTGACACTGAACCCCAAGATTCATTAATCATATCAGATCTGATCTTTTAGCTGTTTGCAATAAAATAATAGATTTTACCAATTGCCATTTAACTTTTGCTTGCTTTTTAACCTTTAGACTAAAGATGTATAGATTACTACTGATAAAATTTTATTTCTGATTACTTGGAACAATTTTATACACGTGAGCAAAATAACTTTTAATTTTGTTGGACAGGAGCATCAGGGTTTCACAGAGTGGTCTACAAGAAGCAGCGCTCCTTGCTAAAACCAGCAATATTTTGTTTTCGGTAATAATCTGGTATTCACAGTCATTTTACTATTTGTTGGTAAAAGTACAACTCTATGTAAAAAAATTTCTAGTGATATTCACTAAAATAAACAAAGGTGACCATTACTAATTCTACAAATTTCCTTTAGCATAGGTGGTTGCAAGTATTCTTGATAGCTACGTAGCAAAGAAACCAGTTTGAATTATACAGTGCCAGATTTAGGCAAATCATAAAAGCTCATAAGCAATCATCTAAGCACAACTGCAAGGGCACCTACTGCTAAACAGCTTATCAACATATTTCTTATCAGCTTTTTCTCATAACCAGTTCCACTGATGATAAAGTAACATCAGAATGAATTTGATATTATCAGATGCAGAATTATTTCAAAAGAAGGGAATAAAAGAACTAGACAGGAGAAGCAAGCTGATATTTTATGGAGAAGCAAGCTATTTTCTTTCCAGCATGATGCTCACCAACAACAATAGCAAAGGAAATATATAGAAAAAGTACACATGGGCTTCCAGGATGCTTTAAAATTACTAGCTAGAAAGAAACAAGCACCAAGAAAATACTGAAATGAAGTCTCCTTCCTAACTGAATGCTTTAATCTAATGTTCTCAGAATGTTAAATAAAAACTAAGGTGATAAAGGAAAGCTTCATAGGAAGCTCCTCATATTTTAGCTCAGAGTCTTTAAAATTATTTACTCTTTCCCACATATAGATAGTGGAATATTCACTTTAAAAAATATAATTTTTATTCTTGTTCAAGTAGCAGAAGTTCATCTCATTTGAGTATGCAGTTTCCATCCTCCTTCAACACATAAAAATAAAAAGAAACATTTCAAAGGGCCAACAATATTTAGGTGCATGCCTGTATGTATGTTGAGTTGTTACAGAAGGATGGAACTTTATTATACTTCTTGTCAAATTCTGCTCTTATGTTGACTTTCAAAAGTAATTACACAATTTCATATATTTATTACTTGAAAGTTCCCCAGCACATAGACACCAGTGCATACACAATTTTAAAACTGGTTATGTACTTGGAAAATGATGAATACTACATAGCTTGATTAATAACTATAGTTATAAATAACTATAGCCATGTTAGAGGCATTGTCATTGCACAATTACCTATGCATATATTTCCTTCTATTGTGAAATAAATAAAATGGTAAGCTTAAACCAACTTGAAATGCTTTGAATCAAAATAAGGAAGCTCTTCATGCAGATTGCAATCATACCTGTGTTTCTAGAATATGCAGAACTTAAAAAAATAGAAAGAAATAGTTTACCTCGGGGGATGCAAATCCTAAATATTCCCAATCCCACGTTCCACCAGCAAAGCTATAAAATTAAGAGATATACCATAAAGTTTAGAAGTAGAACAAAGTATGAACAACTTTCAGAGCTTCAAAACCTATCAACGCCTAAGAAGTAGTGCACGGCAGCAACTCTGTAAACTTAACAAGTCTTCTGATTTAATTCTTACCTCAAAATTCATTTAGAAAGTCATACAATTAATCTGTGGACTATTCCAGAACTGCTTGATATGTTCAGCAAATATTTTTTCAGCAAAGATTTTTGGAGCGTACCAGGAATTCAGTGACAATATTTAAGGACAAAAGGGAAACACGACATCTAATCATTATTATATCACAAACGGGGAAGCCATTTAGGCTGCAACATACAGAGCAGTGATTCTCAAATATAGTTTTCCTCAGTGAAAATCTGTTAATTCCACAAGGATCAGGTATCCAAGAAAATCATAGAATCCTTAGGTTGGAAAAGACCTTTGAGATCATCAAGTCTACTACTAAATCATATCCCTAAGTGCTTCATCTACCCGTCTTTTAAATATCTCCAGGGATGGTGACTCAGTCACCTCCCTGGGCAGCCCGTTCCAGTGCTTGATAACCCTTTCAGTGAAGAAGTTTTTCCTAATGTCCAATCTGAACCTCCCCTGGCGCAGCTTGAGGCTATTCCTTCTCGTCCTAAAACGTCACTATCTAGTGACTTAGAACCACCGTGTTTATCAGCTCCACCTTACCACACTGCCCAAGAATGACAGTGGCTCACCCACTTCAGCAGCTATCAATGAACTCTTTTGACTTGCACAGTATTTGTTTGGCTTACCTGCGTCTGGGTGCTTCTGGTGAGTCTGCAGGAGCAACACCACGGGCCACAGAAGCCAGGAACTCTTGCCGCTTCTGCTGCACAAGACAAGCTGCACGGATGATTTTATGGCGAGGAGTACGAAGGTAAGGCCTGTTCACTTTCTGTGCAAGGTCTTCAGTGACCATTTCTAGGTCTGTCTGCAATAGTTAATAAATATAAAATGAAATAATTTTACAATAAATGAAAATCAGGCAGAGCTCTACACTATAAATACTGAGCAAAATCGTATTTGATTCCCTAAAAATAACATTCGAAATACCAAAATACCCCAAAAAGTCTGCCCTTCTAGCCTATGCCTTTACTGACCTAAATGCTGTTCTCCAGCTTGGGGTAGGGCTTCCCTGCACTCAGACACACTGAACATCTTCAGAGGCCCTAAAGGATAGGGGGCAGCAGCCCCTGCTGCTGATGCCACTGGCACCCAGGTACTCCCCCAGTCTTGCCCCCACCCACTTGTCAGATACATTAGCAGGGAAAGACAGGAAAGAGGAGCTACAGATGGAGACGAAGACTGAAGTTAAAATGTTCTTTTCAGAAAAGCAGGTTAACAGTAAATAATTTTCTTCCCCGCTTCCCCCCAACCTGTCTTTATCCTTCTCCTTCTGCAGCAAAGTACTATTTTTCATTTGTTCTAAAATTGAACTAAAAGCTACTGTACCATAAAGCAATAAAAATGCATTAGTTTTCCAACCTTGGTTACAAATACAAAGTAAATATATCAGTTTTACACTACAAAAATGGCAAAAAGACAATGATAACTAATATTACTTAAAAGTAACATTAGTTAAGGAAAATATATGCATATGTTACCTGCATAAGTTCAAATATTTCTTTCTTTGTGCTTTTAGGCTCCAAAAAGAATCCATATGGATAAGAACACTTAAGAATGCGGCGAGTTTTTAGAAGCTCATGTACTGCATCTTCAATGAATGTGGTATCAGGACAGCCTCCCTCAGCTTTAAGATAAAACAAGCATTGAGAAAATATTTTCCTGGTGATGACAGCATTTCTTTCAGCATAAAAGTTTTCCTCCAAAATAATAAAATTTATGTGCATGTCAGTTATATATTTAGCAGCAGGTTCTCAATGACAGCATAGTGTTCTCACTAAAAGAAGTAAGCGCAGCTTCTCCCTTACTAATCCTACTTTCTCCTTGAGTCTTCGGAATAGATAAGATTTACTGTACATTTAGCTTTTATCCGCGGCTAATGAGTCCTATTACTGGAGGGATCACACCACACAGCAGACTGATGTGAACTCTATGAAATAAAAGGTTTAGCCATAACAGAGCTGATTTGATTTCAAATCAAATTCACAGATTACAGCAAATACTTACTTCCACTGAGAGCTCTACTCAACTGTTCCATCTTTTCTTTGGCTGTTTTTAGAAGGCGCTGTTCTAACTAGAGAAAGAAGATACAGAAAATACAATAAGATAATTATTTTTGGTTGAATAAAACAGAAACAAAAATCAGTAAAAACGGGTCAACCCACACCTGGTAGCTAAGTTCGTGGTTCTTAAATCTTGTGTAATAGTGCATAAACCTATCAAGCTCTTGAAATCTTCTATGCTTCTTTTCAGCCTGGAAAACAATAGGGAAACAAAAGAAGCCAAGATAAATCTTCTGATTTAGTTTATCAATGACCATTAGATACAATTACATAACGAACTGTTTCTATTCCCACTATTTCACACAGAATCACAGAATAACCAGGTTGGAAGAGACCCACCGGATCATCGAGTCCAACCGTTCCTATCAAACACTAAACCATATCCCTCAGCACCTCATCCACCCGTGCCTTAAACACCTCCAGGGAAGGTGAATCAACCACCACCCTGGGCAGCCTCTGCCAGTGCCCAATGACCCTTTCTGTAAAGAATTTTTTCCTAACGTCTAGCCTAAACCTCCCCTGGCGGAGCTTGAGGCCATTCCCTCTTGTCCTGTCCCCTGTCACTTGGAAGAAGAGGCCAGCACCCTCCTCTCTACAACCTCCTTTCAGGTAGTTGTAGAGAGCAATGAGGTCACCCCTCAGCCTCCTCTTCTCCAGGCTAAACAACCCCAGCTCTCTCAGCCGCTCCTCATAAGGCCTGTTCTCCAGCCCCTTCACCAGCTTTGTTGCTCTTCTCTGGACCCGTTCCAGAGCCTCAACATCCTTCTTGTGGTGAGGGGCCCAGAACTGAACACAGTATTCGAGGAGCGGTCTCACCAGTGCTGAGTACAGAGGGAGAAAAACCTCCCTGGACCTGCTGGTCACACCATTTCTGATACAAGCCAAGATGCCATTGGCCTTCTTGGCCACCTGGGCACACTGCTGGCTCATATTCAGTCGGTTGTCAACCAACACTCCCAGGTCTCTCTCCTCCAGGCAGCTTTCTAGACAGACTTCTCCTAGTCTGTAGCACTGCAAAGTAAAGTATTGTATACGATGCTGATGAGTGCCATGTAAGTAAAGAGACAAATGTAGTTTTTGAAGTTCAGAATCTTCAAATACTGTAACCAATGAGTTGATGCACTTTGTGTGCATGCTATTTAAGCAGACTTTCCAAATGCCAAAATTAAAGCATGTCTTCCATAGTGCACAGCAGCTCATTACAGTACCAGCATGCCCATTTCACAAAAGGAAACCATGGCACAGGGAACTAAAATTATTTAAGTCAACAAGTGACTGTTAGCAAAGCCAAATGCAGAACAAAATCCTATGTTTCTAGCCACAAATAAGCAGTGGTTTTTTTCTGTCTTTTTTGATATATTTAAGGTTGTATTTTTTCCATTTAGAACTCAAGTTCAGAAGAATTTTGATTATACTTATCCCAAATAGAAAATTGCAGCCTTAGCGCTATTTTTGAAACACACGCATTTATTTGTTACCTCTACTGTCATCTCCTTGGACTGTTCCTCTACATGTTGAATAACCTCGTAGCGAGTGCATCTATAATAGCCTCCAGTGGAAGAGCTGTGCTTCTTCCATTCTTCTAAGCATATCCAGCAAAAGTCATATTTGCACTTCAGAAAAAAGAAAGAAGGGGAGGGGGGAGAGAAGCCAACAGATTGTAGATTTGCAGTCATGCATCATTATTCCTCCATGAACAACTGAATTAACATCATTCTGAGTGGGCTTATGGTCAGAACAATTTCTGAGGAGCCTACTTCCTGCTTTACCTACCACAGAAAATCTATTATGAAATCATGTCAGTCATAATTTTTGTTCCTTGGATCACAAGACTGTGATGGATCTATAGGTTAAGCTTTAAGTGGATGAAATAAAGCAAATTATATATAAATATATAAATAAAACGATATATAAATAAAACAAATACAGCTGATTAGGCCTCTTTTTTGTTTTACAAAAAGACGTTCACATTCTTTAAGTGACAGAGAAACTGTTCTTGAGAAAGGGTGAATATTTTTGTAACATCTATTAAAAAAATATGTGATATCTCCCTCCATGACCACCGTATGTCCTCTAATCTCTCACACTTCCAAAAGCTTTCTCAAAAATCTAAGGCTCACCCAGAGTTCCTAGACCATCCTCCAATAGTTCAGTCTCACTAAACACTCAAACCCACACCATCTGCTTCTACCCATGTCCCAAAGCACCAAGCTCTATTTTGTGTGCCCTGCTAATCACCTAGCCATACAGCAGCACTGCCTAGGCTTAACAAATCACATCTGCTTCCTGGCCACCGTCTAAGCCAAGCAGAAGAGGTTGTTCCTGAGCAGTAACTGTTTCAGCCTCTCTCTTTCCTGAAACTTGCAGTAATTTAATAATTATGAAACCCCTCCTGTTCCTTCACATTTGGTTCAAAGCACACAGAAGGCAAAAAAAATACCACAGGTAGGGGAGTGAGAGAGGGCAAGACCACCTAAGCCTTGTCTCCTTAGAAACTGGGCTCATAAACCTGTATGATGCCTGCTTAAATACAGAAATGCAATTTTATGAGTAAAGAGTATCTTCCTTTACACCAAAGTACACGCTAGCTGCCAAGAGGTTGTTGTAGCTCATCATGTAGTAGGCTCGAGCAATGGTGGCAAAGACAAAAGCTCTGTCACAGTGGAGGAAGAGACAAGCAAGGTGTTCACTATACCTTGTGTCTGAGCCTACCAATGAGCTTGAGGACACCCTTCCTTTCCTTCTTCACTAGGCTGAGGGAGGGCAGCTTCTGTTTGCAGAGATTTCTCCACCAGAAAAGGAATCTGACTGTTTTATGGACACTTCAAGCTGTTTATAAGGTACAGCATCAAAGAAGAAAAGAGAACTGTGGTTGTCAGCCAATCCCTCAGAATGGTACTGAATTAAATTATCTACATTTAACAGTGTTTAACAGCCAAGGTTTCCTCCAGCCTGAACGTACTTCCGTTCACTTGAGATAAGCTCAGTGGCAAAAGCTGCAACAAACACATCTTTTACAGTTTTTAGCACTACGGAATTTATGAGCTCTTTTAAATATAATTTAAGGGGAAAAAAAAAAGAAAACAGCAAACTTGGCATAAACCAAAGCGCAGGAGAATCTGTTCTCTGCTGCCACAGACAAAACCAAAGAAATGACAACAAAAAAAGCCCCAAATTTCAATTCATATGACAGAAAGAGAGAGAATATCTTATGATAATATAAAGAAAATGGAATCAGCATAGCAATGGAGTGAGACTACGGCATTTCCAGAAAAATCAAAATAATTGCTTTCTAAATATTTTAGCTCTTTATTGGAGGCCAACTATGTGAAGTGTGTGCTACTTTCTGATTTTTAATGACGTTCCCCGAAGAGGTATAAGCTGCAGTTGTGCAAGTTATTTCTGACAAAAAAGAAACAGTATTCTAAATATGCTGCTTTAAATAATTTGGGAGAAAAAAAACCCCAAAACATTCTCAAATGGTACTGAACTCACAGCAAAAAATATTATTTCTATTCTGGTACCATAGTGCAAACTCATGACTAATTTTTTGGCTGCTGTCACCAGTAAGTTCCATTTGGAATTACTCTTCACTGTCTTTTCATTCTTACTGATTAATTCTTGTTTACAGTTTTCCATTTAAACATCTCTGGTTTTTGCTGTGTTGGAGAAATATTGCAAAAGAAAAATGTAACAAGGCAAAACCATTATTAGAGCTTACAGTTCCTTAAAATGTTTCACATTCTGCCAACTAAAAATGTTCTCTCTTCCACATTATTAATGATGACTAAACTACCAATTATTTCTGATCACTACGGTGTTCATCTGCCAGCCGAACACTAAATATTAATCATTCTCTAAATACATGCAATCAGCCATTTGCAAATGATGTAATTCTTGCAACAGGTCCCATTAGATCTTAAGCACGACATTTCAGAGGGTTTTGTGCTCCTAAAACGTACACATGACATACATAACCGGAATTATGGTTTCACAACAAATCATACGAGGGGTCTTTCTTACCTTTGCACATTGCATGTGGTTGCAGCCCTCATTCTTCTGAATCGGAGATTTGCAGTTGGCGCATGGTTTGGAGTTCGTTAGTAACCACAGGCAGTTGGCAGCATCTTCATATGCCTCACTCACTCCCACAACTTTTTGAGTGTGACAGCAGGATATGGAGCATGCAAAAACAGAGAAGTTGAAATTGTACTTGTGTAATCTTTTGTGAAAATCTGATTAGAAAAGATATGTTTATGTGTTTCTTGTCAATTGCAATTCTTCACTATATATTTCTCACATCTATAAATATATATATGTGTTCTAACTTACAAATATTATATGCAATATTTTTACATGTATTATTTCTATATATTTCCACACAATATTTCTATAAAAATTTATATGTAATATATTTGACTTTTATAATATCTAAATGAGCAAATATATATAAGAGAAATATTAGCATAGTTTGACAAAGTATGGTGCATTTAGCCTCTTTATAAAATTTTCTATGCTTTCCCAAATATTTATAACATTTTAGGGTAAGGGTCTGAACTGCTGCAACCAAGTTAAGTTAGTATTTATTCAAATTACTATTTATCTTAAATTCTTTTGTTAACGTTGACCAAGAATATGTCTGCCCTGCATAAACCTGACCTTTATTAGTTTTTTCAGTAAAACTTATTTATCATTAAGCCATTCCTCACAAACCCCCTGCAATTCATCCTCAGTGTCACTGTTATAATCACCTGTTGGCCTAAACTACTTTTAAGGCACACAAGCAACCGCATGGAACACAAGCAAACAGTTCAGACTGGGCTAAAAGATTTAAAATTGCCCAGGACAAATAAAATTATATTCATGAATAAATGAATTAATTAACAAAACAAAGCTGTATAAGGAAGGGAAAAGAGTGTTGTATGCCCTGACTGAACCACACACAGATTTACAGGGAGGAATGGCCTTCAAAGAACAGTGTACCATAGCACTGCCTAATAGGCAGTTGAAGTGTGAAGCTGCCCCTCAGTCAGGGGTTTAATTTTCTTCCCCTTTTAACCTGTTTAACTGATGTCAAGTTTTTAGTTAATGTAACTAAAATCTTCTCCAGGCATGATTCTTACGTTCTTCTGGTTTCATTTCAGATATTTTCTGTAGCCAGTCTGTCCAGGTTTGGCAGTCACAAGGCTCATGTGCTTCACCAAGACATTCCCTGCAAATGAAGGTGCATACACAGTTACCTACCATTCAGAGATTTACAATTAGAGGTAAAACTGTTTCAGCTAAAAAACATGGAAACATGTCAAGATGTGATCAAACTTTAATTCGGAAGATAAAAAGCCATTCAATTAGCATTCTTTTAAAACACTATCAGACTACTTGCTCACAAGCAAAAACGACCATTTTTAAGATTAACAAAGAATTTAAATGAGACTGGAAAGGAAAAGAATTTTTCAAAATTACAGTCAGCTGTTTTGCACCTTGTTTGAGTTATGCCTGGGTACCACTTCAGTGCCACAAAAAAGTGCTGGTATAGTTTCTGTGATAAAGGTAAACCAGAATATAGAGATTATCCAAAACTAGGTAGTTTGCTATAGCTGAAATGTATTTTATGTAGAGTTACTTGCATCTATTCAGTTGCAATAATTAATCTTTAACTAGATTCAAGCTTTTAATTGAGACAAGACTGAAGCCCTTTAACACCAGCATTAAGTATTTATGGATGTTTACTCTTTCCACCAGTCTCTTAAATGGGGGCTTTCACTTAGTTACATGGACACGGTGGAGAAATGAGTCCCTTGAGCTTCTCTCCAAGTTACTACGAGCTTTAAGAGTGGAAATCACCACTACACAGTGGCAGATATATGGCTTCCAGATGGTGCTTTGGTGTAGATGTGTCAATAAGGACTCCATATTTGTAATAACTAAGCATGCATTCTGTGTTCCAGCTGTTTTCCAGAAGTGTCTGCTTGCTACAGTTCTTTGTGCTTCTGAAACAGCATGAAGGGGTTCTAATACGTGGAATGTATCTGATACTACACAGATGTAGGATTTGTGTAGTTTTCATTTGTACTACATTTAAATACCTCAAAATGTTTTTTCTGAACTTTGTATCTGTTACAACAGATCACATTTTGTTGCAGGTGCTGTTAGTGGTGGGTAATGGTGAGTAAATTCTAAGAAACTCTGTATTTAAGAGGAAGATTATTAGTTCCACATTAAAATAAAAAAAAAAAAAAAGGAATTGCTCAGCAGACTCAGAGATTTTTTTTTGCTTTTATGGACATGAAGGCTAGATCTGAAAAAACTAAGTGAATACCTAAGGGATGGTTGGGGCTTTCTAATATATAAATTCTGAAGAGTCTCTTACTAAATGCAGTATCAATTGCAATTATAATTTCTAAGCTGTAGATTACCTGGATAAAACTTGCAGAAGTGACATAAGTATGGAACTGTGAATGTATTGATTGAACTTTAAAGAGACAATGCAAGCTCCCTTGAAGCACACAATAACGATGAAACTAAGAATACTCTTTCTCCAGAGGAATTCATTCATGCACAGGGATTTTGTACTATAAGACTAATAAGGCTGTTGTCAGCAGATGCCTTTGATTTATAGTACTGCAGGATGCCTTTGTTGCTAGCAGAACTTTCTTGCCATCGCTGAAACTCTTCATGTACTTTTGTGGGAATGAAAAAAAAAGCCTTGGAAAGGCCTTCTTGGACATTTTGATGCCAAATTGAAGTCTTTTTCAAGACCTTAACCATGTTTGCTTCTGCAGTATCTCAAAGCACTGACATAAAAAGATAATTCAGAAATATTATCAGGAAGCACAAAAAAAGACATTTCTTATAATAATTAGCCATCCAGAGGACATTTTCACACTCAAGAGTTCATTCTGGGGAGCTACTGCATTCAGCCTATGTAAAAGAAACAGAGGCTGACAGTGTCTGAAGGACCGCGTTGATATTACACTAAAGTGGTCTCAAGTTCTGTCCGCCAGGTTAATGTAAAAATTGATTCTGTTTGTAATCCGAAGCACGGATGAGAGGATGATACCTTCTTGTGGAATAGTACTAAAGTTTGTTATATCTTCATGGTAAAAAACATTTTATGCTTTCTTTCCACAAGATCTGTTTCCTACTGAATTCTCCATCCATTGTGAACAACCTCTTTCCAAGAACTTCCGTTTTCTGGCTTTTGTTGTTTTTTCATTCTTTATACCTTCCTATTGTTCCTTCTTCTTTTCAATTCGTATGGGAAAAGAAGTAAAATCAGAAGCGTTATTTTTATTGAGCCTTATGATACTTGGAATCAAGCAGATTTTTCAGGATCTCTTCTTGCATCGTGGTTTCAATTCATCAGCTTGCCTGAATGTCTGTTCTTTGGTTGATGTTTTTTGTTTTTCCAACAGTGAAAAGGATGTCCCACTATAATAGGCATAAATTGTCAGTCTGATAGGCTCAAGGAACTAGGATAGGGCTTTGCTTTGTGGTTCAGAAAAATATCCCACCTTTTTTTGCTTTTGTTGATATAGTTGTTGTCCTTTCCTTAGAACTACTGAAGACAGGCAATATGAGGGATATTTTTAAAATATCTTATGGCTTTTTGCTCCTCAAGCTTTTATTCATTTTAAGACTCAACAGAAGATAACATAAAGAAAAAGTGCTGATCCAAAAGTTAAATGATTGGAGTGATCCTGCATACAGAATGGCTATTGTACAAAGCAAAATGTCCTCCAGAATCCTGGTTTCAACTCCAGCTTCTTCAATGTGATTCCAATAAAATTCAGAAAGAGCTAAAAATTACTGATTTTCTGTGGTACAACTCAGAATATGCCACGTTTCAATTCTACTGCCACTCTCCAGAGAAGACACAAAAATCCCTCCCACCACCATCCCACGTCTGCTCAGAACAGACCATCACAACAAGCCACACCACTGCCTTGCATTTACCAGAGCCAAAAATAAGTAAAATATTTGCGCATGTGAGGTTAAGTAGTGCATGGATACTGGATAGTATAGTCATACTATCCCATACAAATTTTTGTTGCACATTTGGATTCAAGTGGGACTTATAAATTCCTGGAACAACAGTGACTGTGAGTTTACGTAGATAAGTTTCTAGTACTAACCAGCAGAAAAGATGCCCTTTGCCACAGTCTACAGCAGGAGCTTTTAGCATAGGGAAGCTAAGTGTATCTGATCCTGTAGAATTTGATCCTTGTCTTGTTAGCCTCACTGCTCTTTCGCAGCCTGGAATAGGGCACCACTTAATAGCAGGATTGTTTTCAACAAAGGCCTGGAGGAAAAAAGGAGAATATTTAACCACATAAAATCAGATTACAACATTGATATAAACCAATCTGTACTCATAATCTTCTACTGAAGGAACAAAGCAAAAAAGAATCAGGACAATCTTGTAGCTACCTTATTAGGCTTATAAAAATAGTTATAAAAAGAAAATAATTTAAACTTAACCTTAAAAATGGTTGTTGTTTATTTTTTGAAATAACAACAGCATGCCACACTTCCGCTAAAATACAAATGGCTTGCATCCCAAATAAAATTTTCAACGAGTGTAAGTCAATTTCTTTGTGATATAGCTTACTGTAAAATTCTACTATATATGCACCAGCAATACATTCATTAACAGAACTGACTCTTGTACTTTAAAAGAATTAAAACCTTATTGATTGAAATAAAAATCCTACAATATATCCCATGCACAATAAACCTGAAATCTAAGCTAGACACAGGCATTTACCTTGAATCTTTTTTGGTTAATGTAGAGGTCTAATGTAAAACATATCTAATAAATTACAAGGAAAAGGAACTTTCACTACTCTGTTTCAAACCTATGCTGGTCACCAGCTACTTGAAATATTAACATGTAAAAGATCAACCTTATCTAGTCATTTAATTTCGTCTTTCCTTGTAAGACTGTTACTGTGTATTAAAGAAACTTGTCACACAGAGGAAGTATTGTATTGTAAACAAAAAATATTTCTCTACTTTCTTTTGCTCTGCCACCACTGACAAAGTAGCTTAGCTCATTACTACTTTACTAAAAAAGAAAAAAGGTGAATTAAAAGACTATTTTTAAAAACAATATGCAATGATGGAAATAAATACATAAAATAAAACAAACAGGAAACCCAAATGAAGGTTTTCCTACTTCTCCTCCTGTATTTAGCAATCATATTAAGCACTGGAGGGAAAAAAGATGAAGTAATTCATTTGTACCAATAAATTTTCAAAACTGAAACAGGTAGTATTTCTGAATGTAAGCAGCATTCTGGTAATAAAAATAATACAAAACCTCTTAAATTTTACATTGTCAACACAAACAAGTCTGGCTGATTAAATACTTCACATCACCTGTTACAAATATAAGTTTGATCACATGATTTTATTTATGCTGCACTAGGTCACACGTTATGAAGTATTGCATTTTTGCTTAAGCAATTAAAGCAACTTTCTTTTTTCTCAGTGATCTATTAAACGTTGATATTATGGCATATAAGAGAGCCAGTAATTCAGAGTACATATTAATTTATGAATTTTTACTTGAAAGAGTACAGATATATAGCAGTGTTTCACATAAAAGATTTAAGTTTTTTTTTAAAAAATGAAATTCAGTTAAAGAATACAAGAAGAGTTTGATAACTTGCCTTAATGTCAAATTGAAGGTATCTTTTATCCATCTCCTTGGAAACGACACTTTCTATGATGTCTACAGGCACAAGCTGGAAACAATCATATGCTGGGCAAAAAATGTTGTGAGCTTCACCCTCCTGAATTTTCAGATTCAAAAATCTGCCAGAATTTTGTCAGTCAGTATTTGTGAATAAAAAGTAAAAATTAAAAGGTTGCTGAATACTTTATACTAGGTTCACAGATATCTACATCAATCAATTTTTAGACAAAGAATAGAAAGTACCCCTTTATGCTTCAAAAGGGCTACAGATTTGATGAACAGCATAATTAAATAAAAGAACACTGGTTCAAAAGTGAGCACCATCAGCTATGCTTAGCCCTATGTACTTCTAGTTTCCATCCTTGCCATTTAACAGACAGCTATGCAATGCTTAATTAAACTAAGCATTACCTCTAACTTAAATCAGAAAGAGAACATATAACTGTAATTAATCCAGGAAATAATTAATTTGATAAGCAATTAATTTTTACAACTAACCTACTGAAAATAGGACTGCCTTAGAAACAAATTTCCAAATGAAGACCTCTACAGCCCTCAAGCACCACAATGCAAGACAGAATGGGATCACAAATCTGATGAAAGCCGGACTTTACCTAACAGTGCACAAGGTGGCTTAGTTTAAAAGATAATAAAACTTTAATAATCTAAAGGATAGGCAGCGAATCTAAGTTTGTCACCTGGGATTCTTTAATAGCTAAGGCAGAGAGACTTGCCAAGTCATCCCATCTTAGATTCATTTCTTGGAATGGGGTAACTCAGCCCTGGCTATGCTCTGAGTAACTTAAGGAGGACTGGCCCAGAAAGATGAATCCCACCCTAGATGTGCCACTGTGAACACTTGCTTGACATTGAACTGTAGCTCTGAGTGCACGTACAAATCACAGTACACATAGTTCAGCACCCAAATTAGAAGCACTATGTCAAGCCAATGATCTCTTAGTAAATTCCAGGTTGCTGCATAACAATTTGCAAGACAACAGAAGCATGACTATTTATTTTCTTGCCACTGAAAAGAATAGCCTTCTAAATGCTCATGTACAAGGGAAAGTGCTCTTCCTTGACATAGCAGGAATGAATTCATGCAAATTGGGCTGACCTGCATTAGGACTAGCTGCACTGATATGACACTCTAACAAGGCACTACAGTGCTACAGTTCAAGTAGTACAATCTCCTGAATGGGGACAAAGATGAATATAAAAGCACTACATACAGATGTAATTATTCCTGGGAAGTATGATTAATATTTATGCTACCATAATTATCCACATCTTGAGCTTTTTACTAGCATTACTATTTTGACTTTAAAAAAGAAAGTAGTAACGAGCATTACACTAACAGAACTTTTAAGCTACATCTACTCCTCATTTTTTAACCCTCAATGTAAGAAAGCATTTTAGTTGCTTTTCTGGCTGGAAATGGACTTACAATGCCTAAGTTTAGTGTGCTAAACTAAGAGGTGTAATTAAGCACGTGCACACTGCCAACATCACACATACACTGAACAAATAAAGAGTAGGCTCATCTATTTACACACAGGCTTGAAACATTTGCGTAAGGGTTTTGTTGAATCTGAACCAAAACAAACGTTATGTAAGCCTAAAACAGTTGATGGCCACTGTGAGCGATGAACTGAATATTCCATAGGGTCAAACCAACGCCTATTTGAAACTCAAACAGTACTTGAATGTTAGCTGTTTATGGTCTCTGCCCTTTCCTCTTCAAAATGGCAAGTATGAAAGTTTCTCCAAAGAGAGAAAAGTGCATATACTCACGCCTCCCAGCATGCTCTGCAGAAGTCATGTCCACAAGGCATATCCACTGGGTCTTCAAACACAGAAATATTACACATACAAATGTCACACTGTAGATGAAAAAAATACTTCCGATTAAGAAATACCCTAAAACATTTCATGTTGTTAGCTGGATATGTCATGCTGGAAATTCTCAGCAAGAATCTAGAGAAGTTCTCAGTAGAGGAAAGCATCTAACTGTAACCAGAAGAAGTTATTTAAGCTACAGAAACAGAAATGGGAAAGATGAGGTATCTCTGTTTCTATACTCCTCTATTCAAACAGCACATTCTGGAGTGCCTTCCGTCATGTCCTTTGGCTCAGTAAGTGCTTTACCCTGCAGAGCACTGGGACCTCAGAGTTCTAGGGATAAAAGGGACCTGAAATTTTCATCAACTTCACAGGCAGCCAGAAATGGAGCTGGAGATGACAGAGGCTACAGGAAATGTTCAGCATCTCACACAATCAGGTCCAAATCAAGGCAGATCATTTTGATTGTGCAACAGCAGCAACTATTTAAAGTAATCATCTACTTAAATACTATTTTTTAAAAATATTTTGAGGCTTTTGATCAAAATAAAGAATAAGTTAAGCTGTAAATATTCCAACAGGAGACACTACTGCTGAATTTTATCCAACTAAGACCTGCAGAAAAAAACTAAATATTGAGACCATTACTCCAAAAACATTTAAAGTATAGGTGAAAAATTACTCATTGCTTGTGGTTAGGTGTGAAAATACTCATGTTTTTCAAGGAGTGAAAATGGATTTTTGCTTTCCATTGGAACAAAGATTCCATGAAAATGTACTGTAACTTTCAATACATTAGATATTATACACACACGATTTTTAAAAAGTCAGCCTATCGTATGCCACTTTTTAAAAGCACTTGTACTACAGGCAAAGCAAAATCAAACAAAAAAAAGTTGGCCATTAAAGTGCAAAACTCGAGGAAGGCATTTATCATTGTTTCAGTAGTTTCAGATTGTATTGCCAAAATTAAATCTTTTAGAAGTTGATAATGCATCAAAAATGTTCATTATTAAATTTATAGGAGTTATGTAACTTTAAAACAAGGAATTTCATGAAGCCCTTAGTTCAAAATTTTAAGTACGGAACATGTACTGGATCAGCTTTAATTTTAAGATAGGACGTGTAATGTTAAGTCTGAAAAAGAGTTTTATAGCTTGTGGTTTTATTTTATCTATTCCTCTGAGTTTTCATTTTCCTGCCAAAGTAAGAGGGTTTAGAAAAAGATGTATTATTTCATAAAAAACATTTTGAAAGCTCTTTATACCATTTTATTATGAACACGAATATTAAACATATAGCTCTGCACTTAAATTTAGATACACTATCTAGAATGGCAATGATTAGCTAACCCTGCATTCCTGGCTTATGGACCATAATGACAAATAGAACATACAATGTAAAGTTGAAGAAATGTAATATGTCATTACACATTTTAATTAGGAAATATTCCTGGACAATACTTAACTACTAATGTAACTAAATGTAGGATAACATTATTCCTTCAATATAACTTCTTTTTTAGCTTTTTAAAATTAAAGAAATAAAAGATTTCTATGCAGGAATGCAAAATCTTAATATGCGATCTGGGGATAATCCATTTGCAAGACTGCATATAATATTCTAGAAAAATGCTTAGGTCATGGAGCAAAAGTTTTATAATGCTGCAGCTGTGGATTATTAAAAGGAGAACTCTGTCTTCCAAAAGACCACACTGAATTTAATGAAAGGCGCTTTCATATTTCAAATTTGCAATAGCCTTGTAAACCACTTGAAGCAGCCCACACATAGTAAAAGTCATTATAAGCTTACAGTACACCAGTGGGCTGACATTTCAAAATGCAGACAAAGAGAATTTTGTTTTCTAAAGAAAAAATTTTCAAAAGGCAGGGTTCATGGCATTGAGTACTTTCAGCGAAATGGATACAATGAAGTTGAACATCTTGATAAGCATGAGATGAGAAAAGAAGCTCAAAAGAGCCAAACACACTCATGTGGTTGTAGCTGGCCAAAATGCTATTTTGTGAGTGACAGCCAAGGTGAAAACAGAGTGCTTTCTATTAGTCAGATGCTCAATTGTATTGTTACATAGAATGTTAAAAGTGTTAAAGTCTCTGTTCACCACTTTTGGAAAGAGGAACACTTTACACTTATTTTCAGAATGAGATGACTATGCAGGTCTCCTGTCCACATAGCTGCACCATGATCAGAAAAAAGGCTCTTTTGCCCCATTGGTTTCACATCTATTTCTAAACCTACCACAGCTGTCTCAATGTCTCCTGGTGAGGGGCTGATTTCATCAGGGGAAGTCACAGAAGAACGAGTAGTACGTGGAGTTCGTGGAGAAGGAAGCGTATCCCACGCATTGTATCCACTTGGAGGGGGAGTTGGCATCTGAACCCCTGAACGTTGGCAGCAGTTCTCCGGATTAGACATCCATGCTTCAAGTAACTTCTCCCTGTCCCAGTCTTTAATAAATATATAGATGCAGCAGACAATGTTTAAAATACATTTTGTAACTGCACTCTCAAAAGAATGTATAAACACTAAGCTAAAAAATTCAGAAATAAATTAATGTGATAAAGTCTAAGTGAATGGAACTTTAGACATTGAATTTTACAGAACACATTCCATGATAATATATAACACAATGTGTATGTAAATATCTGCACTGTAAGCATCTCCATTCCCTGTAATATCTGTCCTAATTATTTTTTTTATTATTTACTTACAGCAATTGTAGCAGCTACGAGACTCAACCAGAAATGAGAACTGCAGTGACTTCCCGTCAGATCAAATATATAACAGCCCTTGCACCACAAAATTTTCAATACTTTCACTTTCTATGAAAAACAGCAATTATTCACTATTGATTCACTTCTACTGATTGTGTTAATGTTGCCCATTTACAAACAGAAAAAGACCTAGCGAAACAAATTTTACTCTGTATGAAGACCTTAAAATTAACTCAAATCTTTCTTAATCACTGTTCCCAATTCCAAACAGTAATACTAAAGATTTAAGAACAGTGATTTCTTTTTCCTATTAAAAATACTTAAAATATCTCATTTAAACTACCGAATTTCTATCTTCATTTGAATCTAAAGCCATCAACATTATGCACAGATCGGATGAATGAGAATTTCTGAAGCAAAGAGAAATTTCCCATTTAAAAAAAATTTAAAATATTTAAAATAAATATTTTTTTTAATGTTAGGTAGTCCCACTGGAAACTTAATGCTATTAAAAGATCAGTGTTGTTTCTACTGAATTTTAAATTTTATAAGAAAAAGACAAATAGCCTTCCTGTACTGTATTAATGCTGAAAAAAAAGGTACATATTCTAAGCACAGAACTTAGTGAAAATACTGCCTCTGTCAAATAACAATTGCTATCATACTAAAATCTGCTCCCTCCTAACAGGAGAAAGTGCCTTTGAACTGGAGATGATTGTTCAGGTGCTTACTTATCTAAGCTAAAACATATCATGAGTTAGTTTAATTTCATTTGTTTAAAGACATGGGTCCTGAACATATTTACACTTCAAAAAATATAATGTTACTAGCATTTTTTGAATTGCCCTGAGCTTATAGTCTTTCAGAGGTGAGTTAACTGATACTAAGCAAAAAAAATTGCTGAAAGTTTTCTTGAGCTCCTTTGTTTGTACTGTATCTTTAAAATTACCCAGGATTAAGATGCCACTAAATGTATTTCCTGTGCTTTCTTTACTAATTTATGAATTTTATTAGTTGAATTGCCTCTTTTTTATCCTGAAATCAACTGCTGCGTCATGGACAGAAAAGAAAGAGGAACAAAGTTGAAAAAACACTTGCAGAAAAACTCTAAAGTTATTTATTGTCATGATTGCCATAACAACATTTTTTATCTTGATCTAACTCTACATACTTCTGTCTCTTAATCACAAAAAAAACCCCAAACCAAAACACATTCTACTCTTAACCCTCCCAGCCTGTGTCAGTAAATTGATGTCGTTGTTTGATAAAAGAAAACAAAGTTTGATGGATTAAATATTACTTGTCTGTAAACTGTTTAAAAGTCTTACGTAAGAATGGTTTTTCCAAGAATTTAAAACATACTTTTCACACAAAATATGTGAATTAAGTTAACATTTCATATTATTTTTTTATGGATTTCAAGTTAAATGTAAAAACATTACAATTTGGCATTTGGTGTTTCCTAATTATCTACGCCTTCCCGAATAGCTCAGTTATTCCCTTTACTAGGCTGAACCAATTCTATGTCTTCACTTCATATAAAATAAATTATGTTTAATAATTTTCAGTGTGTGACTACAGCTGCAGGCAAACCAGTTAACTTTCTCATGACTTGCAAATTGTCTGTGCTTCTTTCTCTGTACTGGCCAATTGCATCAAGTTACCACTACATCACTAAGGCAACATCAGAAGAACGACCTTTGCAACACAGACCTATTTCTTCTCCCCTTTCAACTCCTGCTCGCTAGACGCTGGCAGACATTTCTCCACAATTTACATCAACCTCACTGCTTTTGGATTTAATGCAACTGTGCTGTGATTTGAATAGTTTTGCTATCTTTTTTTTTCTTAAAAATATCTGCACAGGGTACAGAATCTGCGTATCCATTCAGTCAAATAATTTAGAAATATTTAGCCTTAATTAAAGTATTCTGAGAATCCAAAATAGCATTTAAATAGTGCACGTATTATAAACACATTGTAAGAATTTAACAAATAATCAAACGTTAAAAAATGCAAAGACTGTGCCTTAAATATCATCAGATACACAAGTTATGTTGACTTAATTCAATATTAAAAGGAACAGAAATACCCACTATTGAAATTAAAGCAAGAGAGATGAATTTCAGGTACCTTACCTCCCCATGGAAGTCTGGAAGATGTGGGTTTAAAACAATGTTTTCCTATTTTACTCTTCCCACTTTATTTTCACAAGGAGCCCACAAAAATAACAGGGTATGAAAGCTTAATTGAGCAATACAGTGATGAACACGTAAACCAGAACTGCCTGAGCCCTTCCACTGCCATACAGTAACAATGCAGATGCTTTACTAAGCGTAAGTTTTGAATACTGAATCAAAGCCTAAAGCTTTCACCGAGTTTGAGACAGATACTTTTGCCTGGGCCGAACACAATGAGTTCAGTATACCCCCATTCTGGCAACTCCAGTTTAAATTACATGATCAGAGCACAAAGTGACTTCAGTAAAATTAAACTAGTTACAGATATACACACAGAAAACTATACCCTATTTGAAAAGAGTAACTATAAAAATCCTTCAAAGCACATACACTCGTAAGATCTCAACCCCAGGGCAATTTCCAACCATTTATTACAACGGTCAGATTGTTTTGATTGTAACAAAACTAAACAAGAAGTAAAAAAAAATGTTATCTACTTCTATCCACAAATATGTAGTGGCAGAAAACAAATGGTCTGACAAAAAAAGTACAACAAATTTGACTTTTTGACATATAAAACCATGGAAGTTCCATTTCCATGTCTCTCACGAAGACAAGAAGGCTCTGTTTCTCCACACTGCATAAATTAAAATGTCTTCCATTATAATTCCTAGCTTGAATCACTTTCCTACCAGGCTCCTTGTCCTCCGCCTCAATGCTTTTTGACATACTGCAGCCGTATTTCTTTCTGCTTCTGGTATTTGATTAACTGTTACTTCTCTTTTATTTGGAAATGAAAAGTAAGCATATAGCTGCAATTCTGATTTTTCTGAAGATAGTTTATTTAGTCTTTAAGTTTTTGCATTACCATGTGCACGAAGTAGAGCTTCTGCCGTAAACAGCGGCGCTTGAAGCATGTCAGCAGATTCCACAATCAGCATATCTTTAAGCCTTCGCAGGTCCTGAAGTCTTAGCCCCTCATATGGCTTTGAGAAGAAGAAGAAACACAATTTACATCTAGCAGTATTACCCAATTAGTCTCCAATTTCATATAAAAATTAGAACACTGTTACTGATCATCACCTCAACTATGAGGTAATATATGACAAAATTTATTCGTTGTACAGACCAATGATGATGCAAAGCTACATGGAAACACTGTCATTTGACAGTATTTATAGGAGGATCTTTGTACATTTTAAAATCTAAAGGACAGTATCTTTAGAGTTCTCCCCTATAGTTGGAGGCCATCTTCAAATGATGAACTAGCCTAACATTTTCACAGAATCTAGCTGAAATTTGAAGTGATTAAGCCTCAAATATTGTGGCATGGGTATGAAAATACATGATAGATCTGAACTAAGGATTTCAGGGGTTAACCTATTGCGTATAGATCCTCTGACACTAACTTTGTACATGACTTGAGACCCACTGAATTGATCTAGAGGAGGGTACATTGAGACATTAGATTGTAAGAAGAGATGTGTTTGTGAACGGAATCAGGTACAGGTCTTTTAAGGCAATATCTACCCTAGTAGAAGTGGAGGAATCAGTCATGAATAGGATAGATGAGACCTGCAGTCAGAGGTTCACAGAAACACAAAATGGTTGAGATTGGAAGGGACCTGTGGATGTCACCTGGTCCAACCACCCCTCCTGCTCAAGCAGGGCTACCTAGAGCCAGCTGTCCAGGACCGTTCCAGATGGCTTTTGAATATTCCAAGATTAGGGATTCATTATACATGAAGATGTCAAAACTCTCTTTGAGAAGGAGTGGCCAACTCTGATAGCCCTACACAGTCAAAGCAGATCATCCAGATACCTTCCTGGCCTGGAGCTCCATCCCCTTATTACAGCATTAAATAAAGGTCAAATTAGAAAGACAGAAAGGTGATAGTTTTAGGATTCTGGATTAGTTCCAACCAAAATACTAGAGATGCATACACATGTTCTGCAGACTGCTTCTTAAAACTAAGAAAGAAAGAACGTGACAGCAAATAATCTATTTGTTAGTGTTGCACAGTGAGAATACCCAAAAGGCAGAGAGAGAGAAACAAGTGGTGGAATATATACAGTGAATGGGTAGAAAGGGTGTGTAAAAAAGTTATTCTTACATGCACTGGTTTTATTTATATAAAGGATGGCTAACAAAAAATTGACATAAAACTCGTATGAGCACAGGACTAATTAGGAACTTGACCACCAAATGGCAACTGTCTTCACCAATTTGGAGAAGAAAGGACACAGAGCACCAGTGATAAGAGATAACCACAGTTAAGAACATGCACTGTTATTATTTATGACCTTCAGTTTGATTTTATGTAAAGCATAGTCCAGGACACTCCAGTGCTACATAATATGCACACACATGTATGCATGCATACACACATAGACATGGAGCAAAAAAAAATGGTTCTGTCCTTGGAAGCTTGCAAACTAAGTAGAAGTCTACTTGTCCATAACTCTTTGAGGATAACCAGCATAAGGTATAAGAGATGGGGAGAAATGGCTATCCTGGGCCTCTAAATAATTTTCTTCTTTTGAGACACTTACTCTAAAAACATGTTTCTGATGTTCTAGGTATCATCCTGAACTTTATAAAATGCGTCTAAAAATGTAACTGACTCCCACAAGGACCACTTCTGTAATCTAGTCAGTAATATAAGAAAAGAAATTTTGTGATTGGCAAGGATAATATGGTGTCATGACTGGATTTTTGTCCTTTTTGAGAAAGCAAGAAAAGCAGAAGAGAAATGGACTGCAAGTGTCCTGACCTTTGTCTTGATTGCCCAAGTTCAGGGAGTTGCTGTATATCCTTCCATTGCTGATCATGCATGACTCAGTAAAGGACAACCTGAATGTTAATGGCTTGCACTGAAATAAATCTGGACCACTTGATTCATAGCATGCTGAAATCTGACTGACCTATTTAATTTCTTAAAAAGAGACCATTTATAAGAACATGTCAGAGAGACAGGCATACAAACAGCTGAGTGCCTGGACTCAGAAGAAATGCAAGAAAATACTGAAAAAAAGGAGGCAAAGAGTAAACTGTCTTGACTGAATTTAACTGCATTTTGAACTGCAATTGTAAAGCAAATAGCTTCGTCAGCACAACAGTACTCATTTCTCGAAGACCAGATACATCATAAAAAGGAATGCCTTTTGTGTCAAACCTGCTATGTACACACATATTTTAGGACCTAGTACTTTATCCTGCAGATACGCTCAAAATTATATTTAACTGATTGGTTCTAGGTCAAACACTGGCAATTATCTCCCTTGAGTAAGAGACTATTATATTATCTCAGCGGGATCACTCCACACAACCTAGCAGTGATTTTGGGATCCCGTGGTTTTTAAGAAATTTATCTTTTTAAGAAATGAACGAAATATTTCTAAAGAATGTGTTTGAAGCTTTAGACATTTGTTTCATGAAACAATTTATACATCCACAGAAAAAACTGAAAGAAAGGAAATTTTAGGCTGGTACTATTAAGTAGCTTAATCTGGGAAGTGAAGGCTTTCTACAATGTGAACCTTAAAAACATTCACATGTACAAGATATTGTCTTAGAGAGACTTGCAAAGACAGAGCCTTAACTTATAAAGATGTGTATCTTTTATGCAATGTCATAGAGGTTTGTTTTTAACTAG
This sequence comes from Phaenicophaeus curvirostris, assembly GCF_032191515.1. Taxonomy (NCBI): domain Eukaryota; kingdom Metazoa; phylum Chordata; class Aves; order Cuculiformes; family Cuculidae; genus Phaenicophaeus; species Phaenicophaeus curvirostris. The sequence continues at coordinate 25,085,965 of NC_091397.1, read as the reverse complement.
TTCAAACATTGATGACTTAGCTCTGAACTGCCACATACTGTAAAGGATTTGGATTACAGCTCATGATGCTCAGGGACCTCCTTCAATACTCACTTGTGGAAGAGCTCTTTATTGATATTTGCAGTGAAAAAGGAATTGTTCAATATTAGCGTCATTTAACTATATAATGATTTTGGAACATACTATTTGAGACATTGCTTTAATCGACTGGTGAGCTTCTTACTACAGATTTCAATCCTTTTTTTATTCTCAAGATTCCTTCTTTTTAACTATTTTCTTCTCGATTTTTTACTACTAATATTTAGATATCATAAATTTTGTAACTGTTTTTCTCCTGAATGTACTTTCAACATGTAGGCTGAGTATTCTAACAGTTCGTTTCAAACTATGATTATTTTCTTCACTTTCAAAATACCATTAAAACAGATAGGGGCAAAGTAACTCTTTCCTACGGTGATGACTGTATAATTAAACAGTATCAAATATACTTCATGTAAATATCCTCCTTTATGGGTGGATGGAGTTCTATAGTTAATGGAGTCAAATATTTTAAAAAATAAAAAATTATCTATACTCCAATTAACTCATTCAAATATAAGTATATACACTCTAAAATATAAAATATACATTCTATGTATACGTATATGTATGTCTATATAGCTCAACTACCTGTAGTCCTTTCCCTACTTTCACTTAATAAACCATTATCTATCTGTACAGATAAAGTACATTTTAATCATTTTAGATAACTCTTTGTATTTATTATATTTGCATTATACATATATTGATATGACACAAATTCTGAAACTGAAGAAAACCATTCCAATTACTATGCACTCAATAAATCTGTGATACATTCACTAGCAGCGTATTTCTACAGTATTCAGTGGCACATATGTAAAATGAACTAATTATATACTTTGTTATTGTGCAATATATTTCTCTGAGTATGACTGAGAGCCAAAACTGTTCTGGATGACCTGCTCATTCCCAGGTGTTTCTTATGTAAGTGTAGAACACTGCATGATGTGATTGAAATGAAGGGGCCTGTTATCTTTTAGGAATTCAACACCAAGACAAATATGAATAAATAGCAAATTGAAAGACTGTGCAAATAAACCAACCAAAATCTATAAAAACAGTTTAAAAAATAGTTACAGTCATTTATTATAACCTCATTAGATTTAAAAGGTAAATATAAACTTCGGATTTTCTATAACAGAGATTTTTTTTTTTTTCCAGACTGTTTATCAACAAAGTAAGAGAAAATAATCACTACAAAGTAGGTAATCTGAAATACTCTCTTGGCTTGTTTTCTAACACCCTTTCCACTGCTGAGGCATCATAGATGGATATTCTTTTGTTACAAGTAACTATACTGTTAAGAGTCATGCTTTATACTCCATTCTTAAAATAGCTGGTATTTCCATTTTACATAGGGGAAAACCAGATTGCTTGTGTGTTGGTGCATTGTTTTCCCTCCCAACTGCATTTTGTGGAAATGCACTTGGAAATCACATTTGAGTTTCTGTTAGGGCCTGTTTGCTACCCATCTTTAACTGCAGTCTCACTAAAAATGTCTGAGGTGTACTGAGAAAAAAGAAAAAAAGAAATTTTGCTTTAAAAATATTCCTCAGGGTGCACTGTGGTAAAATGAGATTTTAAAAGGCTGGGTAAATGTATGACAGGGATGGATTTCACTCAGAAACCCTTGTGAAAAGAGTAAACTGAACTCATGGAAGATGAACAGTTCTTTGCAGTCCAGTTCTCAAACTTGAAATGTGGGTCTACTCAGCAATCTGTATGTCTTAACAGCTTGAAAGCCTCTATAGTCAAAGAAAGGTAAGTGCAAGCTATTTTTTCCATTATGACAGGTGCTGCAATTCTAAACATGAGGACTCACGTAATTCCTTGGTAATATTTCAATGTGAATAACAACACCAGGAACAAAGCTTTGTTATTTCTGAGTATACACACTTAATTCAATGACACTGCACAGAGCACTACAAAAATCTTCTGCCCTGTATGAAAAAGAGGATTATTTTCTGCTGTAAACATGGCAGGTCTGGAAGGGGAGATATTGCATACTATAATTCCAGATACTACTGTGTATATCATAAACGCTGGAGTTAAGTCCATTCAGCTGTTTTACCTGCGATAGTTTTCAGATGTTTTATCTTTCCCTTTAACCTTCATTCAAGAGATGCAATGACTTTGAAAATGCATTTCTTGGCATTTCAAAGTTTCCTAATTCTTTATGAATTTTTTTTGTGTGTTTTGGAAGGATGTTAAAGGGCCTCACTGAACAATTACAACCCAAATACTGTGTTAAACAAGCATTTTGCATTCACTTCCCTCAGTGTTTAATATTTTTGAAAAATGAAATTGTGAAAACAAGAGTATAGGATGATCTTTGAGGGCCAATTTTGCTGAAGGACACGCGTTCTGGAGAAAGCTTTTGGATCATTTCTCATGCATCATTAAGATAACAACTGGATGCATCACCACAGACAGTGCTAAGTGGAACTATCACTGCCCATCTCAGACATTTGCCCACAGACCTGGAGGACGAAGACATGTAGTTATTTGGATTGCAGTCCAGTGCTAGTCTTTCTAAGGCTTTTTTTTTTCCCAACCCATTTTGGCTGCACTGAAAGTTGAGACTAAAAGATAAACTTCCCCTGGCTACACCTCTTGGCATCTCATTAACATGATTACCTTTTATTCCAGTCCCTTCTAACTATCAAGTCTTTAATCTGTTCTTTCTCTGAGCATCTACCTCAAACAGTCATGAGACATTATTTTCTCCTGCCAAAAATCCTTTTCAAGTGGTTCTTGATTTGCTACACTCATATTTCTAAGTTCACTCTTCTCTTAGCTGTGCTGGTGCATATGCCAGCAAACCCATGGTAAAAATATAATGATAAAAAATACTCCGGCTATATGAAACAATTGCATATTAGTATTCTTGAAAACTTTTTACTCTTTTAAGCCAAATCATTGATGTAATGCAGTTGACAGCACAACCATCCAAACAGTTCTACTTGTATAACCAAAGGAGTAGCAAACTGGACTGATGGCAGGCAACTGCAGCAGTCTTTTGAAGTGGTTAAAATGTCCAACTATACTCTTACAACCATCTGGGTGGCTCTATATAGGAATATTCAGATAAACAACACTGAGTTAATTACATTTGTTATTTCTATATACAATTCAAATATATTAAACCTCATCTTAAAACCTGTCATCCAGGAATAAACAATTTAATTAAGACTGTTCATGTTTGAATTTATTCAAGAAAATTAGCCAGAAAATTAATTGAACAGTACAAAGACTTTCTTACTTTCAAATAAAACTGACCATGCATGGCATTTTTCAAATAAAAGTGATCATTTGCTGGGGAGGGACATTTTACAAGGTCATGTGGTGACAGGACGAGAGGAAAGGGCTTTAAACTGGAAATGGGAAGATTTAGATTAGATATTAGGAAAAAATTCTTCATGATGAGGGTGTAGAGGTACTGGAATAGGCTGCCCAGGGAAGCTGGGGATGCCTCATCCCTGGAAGTGTTCAAGGCCAGGTTGGATGGGGCCCTAAGCAGCCTGGCCTAGTGGGAGGTGTCCCTGTCACGGCAGGGAGTTTGGAACTGGATGATCTTTAAGGTCCCTTCCAAGCCAAATTCTTCCATGGTTCTCTACGTGGCATTTTTCAGGCAAATAGTGAAAGTGATCTAAGCCTACTCATACCTAAATGTGAATTACTTTCAAGTGTCATTAGGTCATAAGTGGGCTAAGCTAGTAAAAGGCAAGGCCATGATGCTTTTGAAGGGAGCAGCCATACAGAAATCTATTGTCCTTTAATTTACACAGAATTACTTCATAATATTTCCTGAATCATATAATTTACGTATATATTAACTATGTATTCTTATTTAGATTTTTAGTTATTTAAAATCTGATAATTGATGGGGGAGGGACCTTTTGTGTAGAATCTCTTTGGTCAAATTGTCCTTCACAAACCACAGTCTTCTGTAAGGTATACCAGTACTCAAGCCGATTTGTGTCAGTGAGTTGTCTCTCTTTCAAAAACTGACTTTGAAATAACAACACCTGTTATTACCTGTTTTTCATACAAATTCTGGTATGCAGTAGCTTCAGGCATAATGTTATAAAATAAGTAAATGCACTATTTTGAAATCCTGCACTACTCAGTTGGTTTTGGGTGACATTCAACCCATTGTCAGTCTAGGAAGATCCACCAGAACATTCTATCCCACAGACTTTCTCCTTTTCAGAATTTATCCTGCCCTCATTTTCAGACAGAAAGGCATCTTAAGCAATAAAAATGTTTGTTTTAGAGCAACTGTTTCCCAGCTTACTGGCCTCAGTGCATTTCCTCAAGCCTCACAGCCTGCAACACTTTCAAGCCAGTCCACATATTTAAGTATATGAATAAAACTTCTCTTTAGCTTTGACAACAGTTTTGTTTTGTTCTCCGATCTTAACTTCAAAGATACAAGGAGCTGTGTCAACATCAAATGGTTTACAAAAACACAGTAAAAAGCACAGTACCTACTGGAAAAACTTTGAGCTTTGTCACAATGTAATTGCTACAAATATAAATGTGTAAAACATCCTAAATTTCAAGTATCCTCTGACCTCTTTTTTGTCTAAAGCAGCATATTCAGCTTCAATGCTTTCAGCTTCAGGATCACGTGAAAATACCATTCGAGATTCCAGATTAAGAGCCAGTTCTTTGTGATGCTGTTTCTCTGCACAGTCACATGGGGTATCTTTATTTTCATTTTCTGCAAACAAATCTCCACCATGTTTTACCAGAAGCTAAAAAGTAAAACAGTAAACGAATATTAATTACCAACTCTAATAATACCCTGAAGACATGTCAGTTAAGAAAAGCATAATAAAAAGAATGAACAAGGAAAACATAAAGAAGAGACAAATATAGCAATGTTCTTTGGCAAATAAAGAGTCTCTGGTTTTATTACATAAATTACTGCTTGATTTCACATATACCTATACCCACCTTAAATCCATGGAACCAGAAAATCTCAGAAATGCATTACAAGGCAATGCCATACAACATGTCTCTGTTAGGTTTGAAACACTAAAATTCTGCCCTACTGATATGGTCAGCGCTCCATAGAAAAAGAGGGGCTTGAGGTCATCAAGTATCTGGCAAGATGAAGCTAGATGAACCTTTAAGTATTCTTTATATACTCCATCATTCTTCCCTGCATGGGTACACTGGTGGTGACAGAAAATGAGAGAGTCAGTGGGAAGTAAGTAAGAGGGAGTAAGAGGGAAGATGGGGTATCAATTCAGAGATAGCACATAATACTCCTGGTAGCTCTATATTATTTTGAAGGACATGAGAAAATTGAAATGAAAGAATTATAATTCTAATATGGTCTACTACTGTGCCTTTTCAGCAACCTTGTCCCATGCCAGTAACCACTCAGAAATGGAGTCCCTAGCTAATAAACAATTTTGCTGCTCTCATTACACTGCCTCCTGCTACAAACTGATCTAAACAAGGACAACAAATGCCAAAGATTTCAAAGCCCAATAGGGGACCAGCCTACAGTTACTTTGTTCTACCTAAACTTTGAAACATTGGTTAAAATTTGTTAACCTGAGTGTCACATTCAGTCACTACATTTTAAACTCTAACAAAAATTTAACTGAGGCAACTAAGACACCAACTGAGGAAGAAAAATAACAAACACAATTGAAAGAACATTCCATAGACCTACAAAGCTCAAAATCTAGTACACATGATGAGGATAACATTAATAATTTAAACAAATACGAAAGTGCCATTTAATATGCCAAATATAACATGATTGAGTGGAATATATCTGCATCAAATCAAATCTACTTGGAATGAAAGTTAAGTTTTTTTTCTGTTCAGTATTTTGACTTAAACACTTTAACTTTGTCCAAACTGTCTTTAGCAATGGGTTCCATACAGTTGTCCTGCTCAAAAGAGAAATTTAACATACATGAATGGAGTAGGATCAATATTGTACATTTGACTATTGGCTCTGAAGAAATCAACTAGTAGGTGCTTCATCCACAAGGTACTATGCTTGTTTTTGTCTTTCCTTATGTGGGTGTCATGGGGACAGGAGAAGATACAAGAGAAGATGCAAAGAAGATACAGGAGAAGATGCAAAGCTATGGAAAAAGAAGGAGACTAAAGAGGAATGCTACTCTGAAGTGAAAGTAACCACCATAAAACTAGGCAGGCAGTGCAGAAGGAAAAAAATGGTGCTCCTGGGGTTCTAAGTAACCTTCAGTTTACTGGAGAGAGGGAAGACAACTTGAAGATTAGGCAATTCAGGTTTTCATCTCCTTTTGTTAAGAATTTTAATCCTCAAATACTTCCAGGAACAAAGGGATCATTGTTAAATTCCTCACTAAGCTCTGTTTTGGGGTTTTCATAATGTAGTGTTCCTGTTCATAATCCTGTTTCCTGCTGAAGGAGTTAGACAGACTACAGACTATACTGGACGACTTAAAGTATATCAGATACTATCTTGGGATCCAAGGTCATCTACCCTACAGTAGGACACATAACAGAGTTTGAACTTGGGAGTATACTCTAGGTTTTAATATTTTTTTTAACACTACCTAGTTAGACTACATAGCCATGTCCAAACTCTGGCAAATAGCAATCCACATGGATCAAACTGTAAATTCTTCTTCAGTGACAAACTGAAAGCAAATTAGAGTCAGAAATCGTTTACTGAATTGGACAGTACGTATTGTCATGATAATCTAACCCAGTTTATGTAATTAAACGGGGAACTAGCAGTCTAGTAGCTGGATTAATTTAATGAATCATAAAACAGACAGTAAGAAATAGAATGATAATTTGTGAAGAAACACAAATCTTTGACATTTCATGGTAAGTTTAAAACCAGTTGATTTTATAGTCTGCAGTTAAAAGCCACAGCCCAGATCCAGAACCACAACCTGCTCTGCCACAGCTTTTTGACATTAGAGTCTCCCTGGATCTTACGTTGTGAGCCCATTTATGACATGCTCTTGAAACTGAAGCTTTCAAGCAACTGTGCATACCTCCAATATCACTGTATAGCCACGTCTGGGGGCATGAAGGCAGAATGACTGGGGCAGAAGACTCCGTGCTCAAATTCTTTGTAAATCTGAAGTCTAAGTTATCTGGGGATCTTAAATATATTTATATAGAGAGAAGATGAAGAAATAAGATAATGTAATTGTTCCTTTTTATATATTGAAATGGGTCCAACAGTAAGCACTTTAAAAATCAGTATAACAGACATAATATTTCAATAATGTGAATAAGTGAGCTTGTAAATACCAGAAATTCAAATACGTTGGGAAATTGGTTACCAGACTTTTCTGTTTACTGTTCCTCTACCAGAAGGAAACATTCTCATGTCAAATCATTTTATAGGAGTGTTTTTCAACAACTTTGCTCAAAGAGGTCATTAAATGCTAAATCCTGATATCTGTCATTTTCTGATATGACATGTACATTTGTCCTCCTACCATAAAATTTAAAAGCAAACGGATCTTCTTGGAGAAGGCTAGATAGAACAACTGTGATTGAAAATCCCTGTAGTCAGAATTCATCAGTCAGCTGGATCAAACAAGCGGCATTAAAAAAAAAAAGAGAACAAGAGAAAAGAGCACAGTCCTTTGCAATTAATAGTTTTGTTTATCAAATCTAAAAAGAATTAACAGTTAACAACCAAGATAAAAGCATTAACACAGACCTAGGTCATCGCCTGATATTTGTATACAAATCAATCACATCAAAAGAAAATCAATCACATCAAAAGAGGCACTACATGAATCATTTAACCATACAAATAAAGAAAGATTAATTCTAGTTGACAGGAAGGGCCAGGCAATATCTGTGTGTAATTCAGTTACCAGGTACATAATTAGCTGGGTCTCAGTATAATTCAACTAGTAAAGACTGCTTAGTGACTCGTCTTGCTGGTGAAACTCAGTAAGTGTACAAATAATTTCTAGAGATGTGTTAAAGACAAACCGCTAGCGTGGAGCCTGCTGAGCTGTAACAACATGGGGCAGAGAGGAAAGGAAGTACAGGGGCAAGGCTCAGGCTATGATACAGGGGGTTAAATATCAGAATCTAATAGCAGCATCCTCTCAATTCCTCTCAGTACTAAGCAAGAGATCAGAGAGATGTATACTCAAGTCAACATTATTCAGTGATAGGACATGTGGTAACAATTCAAAGCTGGGCCAGAGGAGGTATTGAATGGACATTAGGAAGCATTTCTTTACTGATAATAATACCCAAAATATACTTAGATTCACTGTTCTTGCAGAATCAGAAAGACGACAAACAAACCACTGCCTAATTTCAGAAAGTGGTACTAAGTAAAAGCATGGTAAACATTCTAGAAACATCGGAAGAATTTGTGAAGGCAGAACAACAGGCCAGAATCATATGGGTAATAAAAAGCAGAAGTTGTCTCCAGATGAAGAATATGTAAAGAACAAAATCTGACAAAGGTAAATGTAAAATCACAATAAAGAAGGCTCTGAATGTTTTTTTAAACATTATGCCGAGTGCATAACAACTCCAAACAAATCATTCTAAAACATCACGTGATAAATCTGTCAATGTGTTTGTAAGGTTGGTCACTGGACAAAGTGCAAAAGCAATCTCAAATAACATAATGCAGAAAAGTGACAAGAATTGTTGGAATCCGGATTCTCAAAAGAAAGTCTGTTTCAAATTGAAGTCTCAGCACAAGAGATTCTAGATGTTATAGTAGACAGACTTATGAAAATGTTAGATGTTTCCGAGAATGTTAGATGTTTGTTCTTATATTGTTTAAATTAAATTACCAGCACAATTAAACACTAGTCCTCATTATTTGGTATAGGTTAAAAATGAATTTGATGGGAGACCTTCAAAGTCATTATGACTTCCTAATTACTCATTATTACTCATTACTTTCACAAACATTGAAGGTATTTAAATTTGTAAAAAGGTAATTACATTTAAGTATGATCGCACAGATGCATGGCATTCTTTAATAAGGCTGGGCACTGCAAATTAAAGATACCAAACCTGTTCTTGAAACATGGGCAACATTCCCTAGTATCAGCTACAGAGCTGAATAAAAAGTGCTCTAGTTTTCTCATAGGCAGTTATTTCACTTCTCTTTACACATATAGGTAAGCTTATGCCTACGTTTCAAACTTTTCTCTAGTGTTACAGTCTTGTAATTATTTCCAATTTTTATAAGCCTACATGACTCTTCATGCTGAGGATGTTATGTCATGAAGGGAATATATAAGTAATCCATTTTTTTAAACTGCTCTCTACAGACAGTGGTACATTTTGGGCTGTTTCTTTGCAATTTTTCCAATTAATGAAAAACAGGATTAGAAAAGTTGATTTAGTATACTATTTCAGATTTTTTTATCTATGAATCAGCTTTGTGAAACTGCTCATGTCATTTACTAATAGCAGTATGTCGATGTGATTATATATGAACTTTTACCTCGACACAGGTTTTCATCCCTGAGGCAGCAGCATAGTGCAAAGGTGTATTTTTTTTGTTATCAACAGCATCAATTGCTGCTCGTTCATATTGTCCTTCATCCAACTTTGCTCCCTTCCATTTCAGGATCATTTGTAGACAATCTGCTCTTCTGCAGTCGTCTTCTGAGGGTCGTGTCAGGCGAGGATGAAGAGCTCCTTCTGAGATCATGATCTGAGGTCCCATACACAGTAAGTGCATAGATGTCTCATTGTGCACATTCCGTTTATTCGGGTTACCATCTCTAACAAAAAGGAAAGTTCTGCAGGAGGTAAAAGAAAACAGAAGAAAAATAATTAGCACACAATTCCACTCATTTCCTTGAAGTAGGAAGGGCCTATTATGACAGCTTGCTTCTCTTCTTGCCAAGATTTTTATTAGCCATGTGAGCGATAAACATTCCTAATGGATAATTATTACTGGACAGCTCTCCATTTCTCTTAGGAGTGAATAGCTAAGATCTAGATGAATTATTGAAATATCATTAAGAACCATATACAACTACTTTGTCAGTGTGTGACAAATTTCAGTTGGCGAAGTTTATTCTACAATTCTGTGTTGTATTGCAATAAATGTTATTAAGTCACAAGACTGATGAAATGGATACTTTCTTTTTTCTACTCTGTGTCCTGAATAGTATGGCATTAGGTAGTTTTCAAACAAGAGGATGCTAGAGCAATTTCTTATAAATTCATTCTCCTTTCCTGTATCTTTAGTCAGGGTCAAGACAGCACTCACTACGCCTTGAAAATAAACGAAATACTTTTCCTGCTAGCACTGCATGCATTCAGGAAAGACTCTTGTTTTCTTACTCACTCTAGAATACATGGAAATGCAACATAATTCAAACCCTCACCTATGCAAACAACAGAGGCTGGCAAGAATTAAAGTCTTCTCTTGAATGTTCTAGAGGCAGTTAAAAGAGGACAATGAACTATACTGACAATAAGGATCAGCTTAGGAATGAAAGGGACACAACAGACTGAATTCTGGAATCACAAATCTGATTCCTGCCAGCTCCTGAGACAAAGCAGCTCTGTGCTGCATCCTACCAAGAAGGAATTACAGAAATTGGAATTCAGTTCTGAAATGTAAGAACCAAGACATATCATATAAGCCAAATGAAGCCAAGCTTGCTCTAGGCTTTTGAGGTATACTAACATTTTTTTTTTTTTCTTAAGGGAGAGTGAAATTAGGAAATGGCAGGGAAGAAAGACCGCCTTTGTAGGACTGGGATCAGAGACAACAATGGTGGAAGAATTCTGTGTGAACGTAGGAAGGACACTTCCCAGCGAGGTAATACCATGCTAGATGAGAAGCATGGTACACACATTCAAGAAGTCACTGCAGAAACACTTGCGATGTTCTCGTAAGAGCCCTCACACATAAAACCAGCAGAAGTCACTGCTCCTCCATGCTGTTCCCTGACTCCCAGCAGTTTGCAGGTATGATAAAAGGTTATATTATAATCTTCTTGAAATCAACACAGGGGACCAGCTGCTACCCTCCCTGCCCTCACCCCAAGTCTAACTAAACCCATTTCCAACTACTTTCAGTTTAAACAGGCAGCTGAGCCACCTGAAGGCAGGCATTGCTCTGGGTGAACAGAGGACAGCAAAAGAACTTGGTAACCAAATTCACAAATGAATATATTCTTTACCTCAGTTATGCTCTGGTTACAAGTCTAAATGCCACCTCTCTTTTCACTTGTCCCTGACTACATCCCACTAGGTGCTACACGGTAGGCCTTTCTCTTGGAGCTCTCCCAGGCTTTGTTCAGAACAAAGAATAATCCCTTTATTTAGTAATGAAAATTCCCTTTTGGAGATTATTGAAAACAGATTGGACAAGTATTTCAGTAGAAAAATTTGGGCACAGTTCATCTGATCTTGCAGTAGAAGGACGTCTCGATGAAAACCATTCAGTCAGCTGTATTTCCGCCCTTTCTTCCATTTGAAAACTCTCTGAACAGTTTGAGTTCAAAAAGAAACTTAATACTAAAATACTGTTATTTTTTAAGCAAAAGCAGAAATAATTTTCTAACTTCTCAGCTAAACCTCAACTAAGTAACTTCATTTTCGGGAAGTTATCTGCATGTTTTCAGACAGTGCCTGTCTCTAGAAATGATAACACTTAAAATTCATGATTATCACCAAAGCAATGGGGCATTGGTATGCAGAAAGGTCATTGGTTGTATATATTTCTATGGATATCAAGGCTACTTTTGAGTTGGCAGCATGCTGCAAGTCAAAAGAAACAAAAAAGGGCGAAAAAGGTCGCACCTGCAGGGAAGGGTGGATGGAAGATCCAAAATTGACCAACAGATTATTCCATTCCATATATATATCATACTCAGTAAAAAACTGAGGGATTTTGAGGGTCTAGCTCTATTCTTCCATGGTTAGGTCTAATAGGGACCTCATCTGTCCTTTTGTCCCCAATCCCAGATCCATGCATTCCCAAATCCAGTTCCTGAGTGCAGCTGCCATGTTCTGCTGAAAACAGCCTGGGACTTTTCCCCGCGCCTGTTCTGCAGCTTCAATGGTGACGTAGTCATAGGGGGAGGGACATGGGGGAGGGGAGAAACTACATATATTTGTATATGTTTTATTATTTTCTTATTAATTTTCTTTATTATGATTATTGTTTCATAAAGGCTGTTTCAGGTCTAGTTCCCAACCCACAAGTGTGTGTCTCATTTCTCTTTCCCCCTTCCCTGGCTGGCCGAGTTGGGAGCACAGCTGTGCCAGCATTTAGCTGCTGACCTGGCCTGGAGCTGGCTGAACTGTGAAAACTGTTCTTTTAAATAAGCGGTAATGGAGTATAATATTCAGAGAAAAAAAAACCCAAACAAACCAAAACACCCTAACAATATCTTCTATGTTGCCCTATTTTGGCAACAAAAACGTTCCTTAGAGAAATCTCTCTTTCATTCCATGATAGCTGACATGATAGATGCATTTGTTAGCAAATATGAATATGCCAAACTTGAGATTAAAGATGTTGTCAAAAAAGTGCCAGTACATTTTTTTTGCTTGTTATTTTTATGTTTTCAGAGGAAACGGATTTAGCAACACAGGCAAAATGCTTCACAGCCAATTAAATGAAATGATAAGACTAACCAGCATCAAGCACTACCCAAAATAAACATGCTTGTTTGAATTAGCTTTATATAGTATGAAACTAGCGACAGAAAGAAAGGAGAGGAAGCAAGGTGGGAAAGAACAGCAACTCAGAAGAGGGAGAAGCAGAGGGAAGAGAAAGCAAAGAAGGGAGGAAGGGAAGATGGAGAACCGCACAAAAAGTGGGGGAGAACACACCTCGGGCTGTTAAGGGAGATGCAGGCACTCTGGTGTCAACTGATCCAGTTACCAGGCAGTTGGGAACGAACCCTGTTCCCTCTAGGAGGGCTGAAGGCTCGGCAGCTCAGCTGAAGTGCATTTACACCAATGCACGCAGCATGGGAAATAAGAAGGAAGAGCTGGAAGCTGTCGTAGGGCAAGGGGCCTATGATGTTGTTGCCATCACGGAAACGTGGTGGGACGACTCATATAACTGGAGTATGGCTATGGTGGGGTATAAGCTTTTCAGGCGGGACAGGAAGGGTAGGAGAGGAGGTGGGGTAGCCCTCTTTGTAAGGGAGGACTTGGACATCACTGAGATGGATTGTGGAGATGAGGAGGTTGAGTGCCTGTGGGTCAAAATCAGAGGAGCCCACCAGAAGGTAGACTTTGTGATGGGAGTCTGTTACAGACCACCCAACCAAGGAGAAGCAGCTGATGAGCTCTTCTATAAACAGCTGGGGTCAATCTCTAGATCGATGCATCTCGTTCTGGTGGGAGACTTCAATCTGCCTGATATCTGCTGGGTGTACAACACAGCAGAAAGGAAGCAGTCTAGGAGGTTCCTGGAGTGCGTGGGAGATAACTTCCTTGCACAGTTGGTGAATGAACCAACCAGGGAAGGTGCCCTCCTGGACCTCCTGTTTGTGAACAGAGAAGGCCTTGTAGGGGATGTGGCGGTAGGTGGACGCCTAGGACTAAGCGACCATGAGATGATAAAATTTTCTGTTCTAGGTGAAGTGAAGAGGGTGGTTAGCAAGACGGTAACATTAAATTTCCAGAGGGCAGACTTTGATCTCTTCAGCAGGCAGGTTGGTGAAGTCTCATGGGAGACAGTACTCAAGGGCAAGGGAGCCCAGGAGGGCTGGGAGCTCTTCAAAGGGGTGGTCCTAGCAGCTCAGGAGAAAGCCATCCCCGTGGTCCAGAAAAAAAGCCGGCAGGGGAGAAAGCCAGCTTGGTTGAATAGAGAGATCTTGAGGGATATCAAGAAGAAAAGAAATGTTTATGGCCTCTGGAAGAAGGGACAGGCCTCTTGGGTGGACTACAGGAGGGAAGTGAGATTGTGTAGGGAAAAAATCAGAAGGGCTAAGGCTCAGCTAGAAATTGGATTGGCCAAGTCAGTGAAAGATAACAAAAAATCTTTCTACAAATATATAAATAATAAAAGGCGGACTAGGGAGACCATACAGTCCCTATTGGACACAGAAGGGACAACAGTAACAGGGGATGAGGAAAAGGCTGAGGTGCTTAATGCCTTCTTTGCCTCAGTCTTTAGTCGTAAGGAGGGTCGTTCCGCCTGTGTACAAACCCAGGAGGTAGAGGAGCATAATGAGGCTCCCATGATCCAAGAGGAGGTGGTCAGAGACTTGCTAGCCCGACTGGACAGTCACAAGTCTATGGGGCCGGACGGGATTCACCCTAGGGTACTGAAGGAGCTGGCGGATGTGCTGGCCAAACCCCTTTCCATCATCTTCCAACAGTCCTGGAAGACTGGGGAAGTCCCACTGGACTGGAGGCTGGCTGATGTTGTGCCCATCTACAAAAAGGGCCGCAGGGAGGACCCAGGAAACTACAGGCCTGTCAGTCTGACCTCAGTGCCAGGGAAAGTCATGGAACAGGTGATCTTGAGTGCTATCATGAAGCACATGCAAGAGAACCGGGTGATCAGGCCCAGTCAACATGGGTTCACAAAAGGCAGGTCTTGTCAGACTAACCTGATCGCCTTCTATGACAAAGTGACCCGGCTACTGGATGAGGGAAAGGCTGTGGATGTGGTCTTCCTGGACTTCAGCAAAGCCTTTGACACAGTTTCTCACAGCGTTCTGCTTGAGAAGCTGTCAGCCTCTGGGCTGGACAGGCGCACACTCTCCTGGGTGGAAAACTGGTTGGCTGGCCGGGCCCAGAGAGTGGTGGTAAATGGTGTGAAATCCAGCTGGAGGCCAGTGACAAGTGGGGTTCCCCAGGGCTCAGTGCTGGGTCCAGCCCTGTTCAATGTCTTCATCAATGATCTGGATGAAGGCATCGAGTGCACCCTTAGCAAGTTTGCGGACGACACTAAGCTGGGTGGAAGTGTCGATCTGCTGGAGGGTCGGGAGGCTCTGCAAAGGGATCTGAACAGGCTGGACCGCTGGGCAGAGTCCAATGGCATGAGGTTTAACAAGGCCAAATGCCGGGTACTACACTTGGGGCACAACAACCCTATGCAGTGCTACAGACTAGGAGAAGTCTGTCTAGAAAGCTGCCTGGAGGAGAGGGACCTGGGGGTGTTGGTTGACAGCCGACTGAATATGAGCCAGCAGTGTGCCCAGGTGGCCAAGAAGGCCAATGGCATCTTGGCTTGTATCAGAAACGGCGTGACCAGCAGGTCCAGGGAGGTTATCCTCCCTCTGTACTCGGCACTGGTGAGATCGCTCCTCGAATACTGTGTTCAGTTCTGGGCCCCTCACCACAAGAAGGATGTTGAGGCTCTGGAGAGAGTGCAGAGAAGAGCAACAAAGCTGGTGAAGGGGCTGGAGAACAGGCCTTATGAGGAGCGGCTGAGAGAGCTGGGGTTGTTTAGCCTGGAGAAGAGGAGGCTGAGGGGTGACCTCATTGCTCTCTACAACTACCTGAAAGGACGTTGTAGAGAGGAGGGTGCTGGCCTCTTCTCCCAAGTGACAGGGGACAGGACAAGAGGGAATGGCCTCAAGCTCCGCCAGGGGAGGTTTAGGCTAGACGTTAGGAAAAAATTCTTTACAGAAAGGGTCATTGGGCACTGGAACAGGCTGCCCAGGGAGGTGGTTGAGTCACCTTCCCTGGAGGTGTTTAAGGCACGGGTGGACGAGGTGCTGAGGGATATGGTTTAGTGTTTGGTAGGAACGGTTGGACTCGGTGATCCGGTGGGTCTCTTCCAACCTGGTTATTCTGTGATTCTGTGATAATTCAGTGAGGGATAAGGAGATGAATTCTATAGAGGCGCTTAAGATATGAGAATGCTAGATACAAGGTTTTGCAAGTACTCACTGCAAAACCTGGCCATAGAAGATACAAGGCTAAATCTAAGTCACCTTAGTCTCTACAAGATGTAACTTTGGGTACTCAACTACAATCTAAGTTTCTCTACTTCTGCAATAAAATCTGCTTTATGTTAAACCAGTATCTTTCCTTCTGTTAATTTCATTTTACAATTTCTTTTCATACATTTTTATTTGATGTGAAAACTGCAGTATGAACAGAAAAATGTGAAGTTGTTCATTTTCAGTTCAGAGTCCTTAAGTCAAGATTAAATAATTTTTTTTAATTGTATTATTTCTCCTCCCCCTATCCATGACATTTACTATCCATATGTCTACTAATATTCCAGCCGCAAAGTCTTGCATCTTCCTTAAAAGAAAAAAAAAAAAATAGAGGTCAGAGCACTGGGAAGAAAGACCGTAAAAGACTTCCTTTTTAGTACTTTTTAAAACTAGGTAACACTGATGTTTAAGCCAGTAGGCCTAGATAATTTTACCTGAAGTCTGTAACACAAAGTTTGTGAAAGGTAGCAGACATCTGTTGCCTTCAAATTAGGTGTGGAATGAGTAGAGAAGAAAGTGTGTTAAAGAAGGGGCTAGATCTGTTCTACAATCACTACAGTGGATTGTGGTACAGTGGCAAAAGTACCAGTTCCTGCGCAGAAGCATTCAGCAGTGATCCCTGAGGACGCACAGCTGAGGAAATATTGAGATTAAAGGCTTCAGTTGGCACACAGGTAATGCACCAAACTCGTGGTATGAAGCTAACAGGAGCAATTCGGTATTGAAAGAGGGTGGATTTTGACTTTCACACCAAATGCCTGAACTCTAATTCAAAGTTTGCACTTATACTATGCAACGTGCTAAAGGGCTGCATTAATTAGACCTGCATATTTTGAACACCAGGAGAGTCCTCTGGATATTAGCTAACTGCATCTTTTCCTCTCATTCTGACTTGCCTTATGTTTAAGGTATCTCTCCCTGCAACTTCTCTAATTCAAAGTAAAATGCTACTTTAAAATTCAGGGAAGAACTGCCTGCGGTTTCCACATTACACCAAACCAGGGCTTGAGGTTTTTTAATTGCAAGAAGACCTTTATTTTCTCCTCCCAAATCAGGTGAAGTTTCTCTAGTATCTTTAGCTATCTAATCATTACCTTCTAGGCTTAATAACATCACAATTTTTTTTCAACAGTTAGCTCTTTTTCATCACTGGAATTCCATGTCACTGTATTTTAAAGCCCAATTCACTCCTGAATCAGCTTACAGTGCAACAGATTTCAGGATAGTGTAAAGTTTTTGTGGTAATCTGTAAAAGCCATAAATCGGATACTTTTTCTTATAAAACAGTACTTTATACACAAATAAATTTATTCATAAACTCTGCAAGGCTAACTGATCATATCAATTAAAGAGACCAATCTGCCCATAATCATCTCCCTTTATTTTTTAATAAGGCTTAATATATTACTCTCAACTGCTCTGCCAAAATTCTCTTTAATATTCCCAAGTGATGGGGATTTTACCCCTATTTGACTGCTGTAACCTATTAGTTTTCCATTACTAATATTTAAGTAGGTTTACAAAAGAACCCTTGAAGAAGAGGCAAGTACTGAATGGATACAAATGCTCTCTCATAGCTCAAGGTAGATATTTCAACTTAACAGTTATGAGATGGTTCTGCCCTAGGCCAAAACTCCGTACATAAAAGCAGAAACTGAAGGCTGTCAAATCAGAACCCTTTTCAAACCCAAAATCTATTTTTAAAGGGTTAAACAATAGTTTAAAAGGTTTAAAGGTAGCTTTAGTAGTGAGCAACTATTAGTATAATTTTTTTTCCACCGTAACACTAAGCTCTTGGGGAAAAAACCCAATAAAACTCTGGTTTTATGAAGCTATGTACAGCCTAATCTAAAATGGCAAGTGCTTATGTCCCACCTGCTTGCAGGTTCTCCACTCTTAAACAAATAGAAAGGTACTGTTATTAACCAAACAATGAAAACCTCTAGTATGGATTTAAATATTATAAAGTGTCATTGCACTGTTTTACTACCTCTTCATAACGCAAAAAATATCCCTACTCAAATAAGTCTATCCACAACACAGATTTTCAACTCCTGTAACAAGAAGTATCAACAGATTTCCTTTTTTCAAGCAATAAATCCAAAAAACCTCCCTAGAAGGCTACTCCCTTGCCAAAGCTCAACAGCTGCCCTTCTGTCAAAGTTATCTGCTAAAAAATTGTCCTAAGTACATTGAAAACTTCAGTAAGAACCATATGCAAATTTTCAAGAACAATTTTGTGGCATTTGTGAAGAACATGGTTGGACTTGGGGAAAAATTAGTTTTGATTACTTGTTCTTCTTGCTTGTCACTCAACTTCTGTGCCTGATAAATGGGTGTGATAAACACCAGAGCTGCCAAAGACAACCAGCACCTCACTCTGGACACACAAATGGGTTTCAAAGTGCCACAGTATTTTCCCTTTATCTCTCCTTAATCTCTTCTGAAAGTCAAAGGATCAGCTCTTCAGTCTAAGGGGAGGTCAAACCAATGCTGAAAAGCCCACCTGAACTCACAACTTAAAAGCTCAGAGATGACTAAGGTCCAAAAAGGAGTAATGCTCTTTACATCATGAATTCATTATTTGACAGGGCTCCATTTTTACCAGTGCTATTTTGTGCGTAAGACTTTCACAGAGCAGTGCTACAGACCCCTGCAATTTGTCTCAGGGGTACTTTCAGAGGTATAAAAAGCTAAATTCTGCCTGGAAATGTACTGATAGAGTGAAAATATGCACTGCCTATGGGAAACACCACTTAACTACAAGGCAGACAGACTTTCCTCTAGTTGCAGTTTCCAGATTTTGCTTCAAGCTGTAGCTCTTTGCAGAATCCAAACTTGAGGTGACAAAAGTATGAAAAAAGTGTTGAAAAATGTGGCAAAAAAAAAAAGGCCGTAACATTCACACCTACTAATATCTGTATTTGCAGAAAAGCATCAAGAGACTCAAGATCAGAAGGCTGTGAACTTGAATAATGAACAACTGGCACATTCCCTCAATCTGGGAAACTAACATCAACACAATTATTTCTTCAAATTTTAATAAAATCTTTCATGTCTGGAACATGGAAACCAACATATTTGCAGTCTCTTTGTCTCTCTAAATAAATGCTATATATTTATAATAGCTATATGTATGTATACATCTGTATATATACATATACATATTAAAACATATGAAAATGTACTTATCTATAGAAAAATAAATCCAAAATAAAAACCTGTGTAAAATTAAATTATAAAGGTAGTTCTGACAGCTAGAGACTAAAGCAAGTATGAATCTACTGAAAGACTTACTGATTTTTGAATGCAAAGCATTTACATATACTATATAAACTACACAGCAAATCGCAACATTACCTTAAGAAAGACAAGTAAGGTACTAGAAAAACATGAGCTGCAGCAACAAGGAAAATTAATCTGCCCAGGGTTCCCTTCACAGCACCCTTGAGTTAGATAGTTCATGTAAATCTAGCTCTTAATTAAAAAAGTTAAGACTACGAAATACAGTGCAGGCAAAATCCTAAAGCTCACAGCTTTCTGAGTTAAGAAAAGTATAACTAAGCCATGAGTTACAAAAACACACAGAAGAGCCAAGCCCTGTTACTCAGTAATTTAAAATTCAGATGCAATTAATTAATTCATACAATAACTGAATCATGCAGCTTCCAACACAGTAGACCAATAATAATGTATTAAAACATTGAATAATGATGGTTATTTCATTAACTCAAAGTACTTTTCCCTCCAAAGGTACTACACAACTAAAGTATAAAAAGAAGCACTTGAAGAAATCTTTTTTAGTCATCACTGACAGCTGTATATAAGTATGTGCTGGTTTAAATAAGTTTGTGAAAAGTAATATTAGCCTCATACTGAAACCCACATCTAGTAAAAGTAAAGACTAATATTTTTATTCATTATATACTGCTAGAAAATTCTTTATTAATACATATAGTTTCTTCTGTTTCATTAAGAAAAATCGTAGCTCGGCATCTGGGTCCGAGTTCCAATCCTGGACTGACTCAGGTTAACATAGCAGCCTGCTACCTAAAGACACCTAAGAAAGGTCTTATACAATTATGAATCAATAGAGAACATAGTATTCTCTTTACTAAAAAAATGCAAATAGGTTGAAAGGTTTCTTTGGTTTAGAGGTTTTCATAGAATCATAGAATAACCAGGATGGAAGGGACCCACTGGATCATCAAGTCCAACCACTCCTATCAAGCACTAAACCATGCCCCTTAGCACCTTGTCCACCCGTCCTTTAAACACCTCCAGGGAAGGTGAATCAACCACCTCCCTGGACAGCCTCTGCCAGTGCCCAATGACCCTTTCTGTGAAAAATTTTTTCCTAATGTCCAGCCTAAACCTCCTCTGGCGGAGCTTGAGGCCATTCTCTCTTGTCCTGTCCCCTGTCACTTGGGAGAAGAGGCCAGCACCCTCCTCTCCACAACCTCCTTTCAGGTAATTATAGAGAGCAATGAGGTCTCCCCTCAGCCTCCTCTTCTCCAGGCTAAACAACCCCAGCTCTCTCAGCCGCTCCTCGTAAGACTTGTTCTCCAGCCCCCTCACCAGCTTTGTTGCTCTTCTCTGGACTCGCTCCAGAGCCTCAACATCCTTCTTGTGGTGAGGGGCCCAGAACTGAACACAGGATTCAAGGAGTGGTCTCACCAGTGCCGAGTACAGAGGGAGAATAACCTCCCTGGACCTGCTGGTCACGCCGTTTCTGATACAAGCCAAGATGCCATTGGCCTTCTTGGCCACCTGGGCACACTGCTGGCTCATGTTCAGTCGACTGTCAACAAACACCCCCAGGTCCCTCTCCTCCAGGCAGCTTTCCAGCCAGACTTCTAGTCTGTAGCACTGCACAGGGTCTGAAAGGTCTGAAAGGACGTTGTAGAGAGGAGGGTGCTGGCCTCTTCTCCCAAGTGACAGGGGACAGGACAAGAGGGAATGGCCTCAAGCTCCACCAGGGGAGGTTTAGGCTAGACGTTAGGAAAAAATTCTTTACAGAAAGGGTCATTGGGCACTGGAACAGGCTGCCCAGGGAGGTGGTTGAGTCACCTTCCCTGGAGGTGTTTAAGGCACGGGTGGACGAGGTGCTGAGGGATATGGTTTAGTGTTTGATAGGAATGGTTGGACTCGATGATCCGGTGGGTCTCTTCCAACCTGGTTATTCTATGATTCTATGAAGTGTAGGACCCAGCATTTGGCCTTGTTAAACCTCATGCCATTGGACTCAGCCCAGCTGTCCAGCCTGTTCAGATCCCTTTGCAGAGCCTCCCTACCCTCCAGCAGATCAACACTTCCACCCAGCTTAGTGTCATCCACAAACTCGCTAAGGGTGCACTCAATGCCTTCATCCAGGTCATTGACAAAGACATCGAACAGGGCTGGACCCAGCACTGAGCCCTGGGGAGCCTCACTTGTCACTGGCCTCCAGCTGGATTTCACACCATTTCCCACCACTCCCTGGGCCCTGCCGTCCAACCAGTTTTCCACCCAGGAGAGTGTGCGCCTGTCCAGGCCAGAGGCTGACAGTTTCTCAAGCAGAATGCTGTGAGAAACTCTGTCAAAGGCTTTACTGAAGTCCAGGAAGACCACATCCACAGCCTTTCCCTCGTGCAGCAGCCGAGCCACTTTGTCATAGAAGGTGATCAGGTTAGTTTGGCAAGACCTGCCTTTTGTGAACCCTTGTTGACTGGGCCTGATCACCCAGTTCTCTTGCATGTGCTTCATGATAGCACTCAAGATCACCTGTTCCATGACTTTCCCTGGCACTGAGGTCAGACTGACAGGCCTGTAGCTCCCTGGATCCTCCCTGCGACCCTTCTTGTAGATGGGCACAACATCAACCAGCCTCCAGTCCAGTGGAACTTCCCCAGTCCTCCAGGACTGTTGGAAGATGATGGGAAGGGGTTCAGCCAGCACATCCACAAGCTCCTTCAATACCCTTGGATGAATCCCATCCAGCCCCATAGACTTGTGGGTGTCTAGTCGGGCTAGCAAGGCTCTGACCACCTCCTCTTGGATCATGGGAGCCTCGTTATGCTCCTCTAGCTCCTGGGTTTGTACACAGAGGGAACAACTTTCTTTACAATTAAAGACTGAGGCAAAGAAGGCATTAAGTACCTCAGCCTTTTCCTCATCCCCTGTCACTGTTGTTCCTTCTGCGTCCAATAGGGACTGTATGGTCTCCCTAGTCCTCCTTTTATTATTTATATATTTATAGAAGGATTTTTTGTTATCTTTCACAGACTTTGCCAATCTTTTCACAGACTTTGCCAATTTTGTGTCAGCTAATGTGATTAAGTATGAACTTCTGTATATAAATAAGAATCTTTGGCTTGGTACAATACATTAAAAACAAGAGGGACAATGCACAGGAGTTGCAAAGGGATACAACTGTATTGTGGAGCACAGATTCAAAGGCAGCATACGCTAAAAGTGAGGAAGAAAAAAGTGGGTTAATTCTTATACCTTCGTATTGCAAGCCAAAAAATCATGCTTTACACATGGATCCTATGCCCATTAGGAGGAACAGCAGCACTGAAACAGACATTTAAACCATTCCTGATTCAATCACATGCCACTTCTGGCTTTTATCTCAATATTCTGAGTGAAATTTCAAAAGAAAAAGAGCTGAGTGCCAAATCAGAAGTGGCTTCCACTGAAGCTGGTTGCTTACCAGCAGGATTTGTGACTGAATGTCTTCTATAACGCAAAATCTGTATGATTTTCATCTCTGCCTCTGGCTGTTCCTTGTATACATCTCTTTCCAGCTAGAACCATTTTTTGAATTTAGGTGTCATCCTTTCAGCATTGTCTCTAAATACATCCTTTGAACAGGTTTTTTTACTGAAAAACTATCCACACTGAATTCTCTTCTCAGATAACTGTGAGACTATTACTTAGACTGGTTTCAAAAAATGTCAGGTGAAATAATAAGCATGA
This sequence comes from Phaenicophaeus curvirostris, assembly GCF_032191515.1. NCBI lineage: Eukaryota > Metazoa > Chordata > Aves > Cuculiformes > Cuculidae > Phaenicophaeus > Phaenicophaeus curvirostris. The sequence continues at coordinate 25,063,016 of NC_091397.1, read as the reverse complement.
AACTACCAGAGTGGGTTCATCTTCACCACTTAAACACATTGCTTTGTATTTCTGTGCAGGGATCACTACCTACATATCAACTTCTAAATCACCCAGCAGTGTATGACATCTACTGTTGATATTAATTATTTAGCTGATGATGATGAAATTACACAGCAAATACTAACAAGCTTTGCACAATTTCCATTCTATTTCTTAAAAACTCTGCATGTATTACATACATTGTCTCATCTTCCTCTATACCTCTCTCCAGAAAAATCCTTTCAACCTGTATGCTGCTTGATCTTTAAGGACTCTAATTTTTATTTTCCTTAAATGTCTCAGTGAAGTATTTTTCTGACATTTAAATTGAAAAAAAAAAATCACAAATTTAAAAAAAACTAACCGTCCACAGTCTACATTTTGGCCAGAAGGAAAACTGGGTTTATATACAATGTCGCTTAATATTTTAGCTGGATATTGCATTTAGCTATAAAACTTAATTATTTTGGATAAATTTACTTCTATTTATCAGAAAGTGCAAGCGTCTCAGTAATTATTCCGGTAACTCCTGAGCCAACAGATTTCTCTGATAAGGAAGCCACATGTGCCTCTAACCCCAGGGTGAAATTAAGCCATCTGACACCATGATTCAGCAGTTACCAATCAATGCAACAGAGTCACAAACTCTACCTGGCAACACTATTAGTTGAAATAAAGATTAAATCACCCCGGCTAGCAAGGACCAAAGCTGTCCTCCTCTACAACCCAAATATAATTTTACTTGGCCTGTGGTAAAATGTTCACCAGGGTTCTACTAAGGAGAACAGACAACATAGGATAAGAAATCTTTAATAGTATACTGCATTAATATATCTTATCTGACCAGCCACTAACAAAGTAATCTTATTCTACAATATCTGATTTCCAAGGAAAGAAAAATAAGAACAATGTCAGGAATAGATGATTGTTCCAAGTAAGAGCATTTAGACAGTGTCTAAACGTGTGCAGGGAAGAGCACTCCAACAAGACTATGTAGTTACCAATGAACTCCATAGGCATCACATATACCCAGCGTATTAAGATTAAAATAATAAGAAATCAGCTAGAATAAGGTTAGTTTTAAGAGCCGAAAACATAGCAGCTGACTGGCATTTCAGCTCTGCCTGTAGGTCAGACTAATATTAAGATACAGCCTACCTATTGTTTTGCGTTTCGCGAGTAAGTCAGGAGGAGCACCAAAGAAGCCACCAATCTAGTTAGTGAGAACTGCTTTTAAATGAGATTTTAAGCTACAGGGGAAAAAAACAACAAGGGAGTAAGTCAGTTAAGGGCTGGAGTTTTTCAGCCTGCCTTAGCTGTACTTCAGAAGACAGTGCTCAACTGTATAAGAGCCTAAGAGAAGCCTACTAAACACTACTGCTGCTACTCTATGTCTGTGGCTTCTCCTCTAAGTATCTCCACCATTTTCTGTCTTTGAGAGTTTTCTCCAGTTGGGATTCAGTCACAGTAAGAATTTGCTTAATTTTAAAGGCTTCTTAATTTTATCATTCCTCCATCCTCTCAACTGCTCTTCAGACTGGCTATTTGCGAAAACGACTATTTTCTACTATCCAGTCACACGCCCCTCTACTAAAGTCAGGGACATTTCAATTCACTTGGTCCTCTTGTTTCTTTTTCAAATGTTCCCACAAATCCTGGACAGATCATGTTCTTCATATGTTGTTCTTCTACATCAGATCAAAACCTCCCTTTGATACTTCACATTCCAAAGCCCTCAATATGTGACCAAGCCTCATAACCATACAAAATAACTAATCTGAAGAATGTGTTACAGAACCAAAACCCAGGTATTTTTCAGCAGTTGAGTGGAACGACAACAAAACATTCACCAGAGACATACCAGTGCCTGTGCTTCAATGGATTCAAACACCACGCCGACAAAGTGAGATGTTTAACACTATATCACAAGCATTATCTCCCACAAGCAGAATTCATGCCTGATATCATAAAACTGTGAAAGCGTTCAATTTATGGCTTTGCAGGCACTTACTATTGAATTTTATATGATTTAGCATAATCTACGATGAGATTCATCTTCTTAGCTCTGGAGATACAGAATCATAGAATAACCAGGATGGAAGGGACCCACTGGATCATCAAGTCCAACCACTCCTATCAAACACTAAACCATGACCCTCAGCACCTCGTCCACCCGTCCTTTAAACACCTCCAGGGAAGGTGAATCAACCACCTCCCTGGACAGCCTCTGCCAGTGCCCAATGACCCTTTCTGTGAAGAATTTTTTCCTAATGTCCAGCCTAAGCGTCCCCTGGTGGAGCTTAAGGCCATTTCCTCTTGTCCTGTCCCCTGTCACTTGGGAGAAGAGGCCAGCTCCCTCCTCTCCACAACCTCCTTTCAGGTAGTTATAGAGAGCAATGAGGTCTCCCCTCAGCCTCCTCTTCTCCAGGCTAAACAACCCCAGCTCTCTCAGCCGTTCCTCATAAGGCCTGTTCTCCAGCCCCTTCACCAGCTTCGTTGCTCTTCTCTGGACTCACTCCAGAGCCTCAACATCCTTCTTGTGGTGAGGGGCCCAGAACTGAACACAGGATTCAAGGAGCGGTCTCACCAGTGCCGAGTACAGAGGGAGAATAACCTCCCTGGACCTGCTGGTCACGCCGTTTCTGATAAAAGCCAAGATGCCATTGGCCTTCTTGGCCACCTGGGCACACTGCTGGCTCATGTTCAGTCGACTGTCAACAAACACCCCCAGGTCCCTCTCCTCCAGGCAGCTTTCTAGACAGACTTCTCCTAGTCTGTAGCACTGCACAGGGTTGTTGTGCCCCAAGTGTAGTACCTGGCATTTGGCCTTGTTAAACCTCAAGCCATTGGACTCAGCCCAGCTGTCCAGCCTGTTCAGATCCCTTTGCAGAGCCTCCCTACCCTCCAGCAGATCAACACTTCCACCCAGCTTAGTGTCATCCGCAAACTCGCTAAGGGTGCACTCAATGCCTTCATCCAGGTCATTGACAAAGACATCGAACAGGGCTGGACCCAGCACTGAGCCCTGGGGAACCCCACTTGTCACTGGCCTCCAGCTGGATTTCACACCATTTCCCACCACTCTCTGGGCCCTGCCGTCCAACCAGTTTTCCACCCAGGAGAGTGTGTGCCAGAGGCTGACAATTTATGTGTCAAAGGCTCTACTGAGGTCCAGGAAGACCACATCCACAGCCTTTCCCTCGTCCAGCAGGCGAGTCACTTTGTCATAGAAGGTGATCAGGTTAGTTTGGTAAGACCTGCCTTTTGTGAACCCTTGTTGACTGGGCCTGATCACCCAGTTCTCTTGCATGTGCTTCATGACAGCACTCAAGATCACCTGTTCCATGACTTTCCCTGGCACTGAGGTCAGACTGACAGGCCTGTAGCTCCCTGGATCCTCCCTGCGACCCTTCTTGTAGATGGGCACAACATCAACCAGCCTCCAGTCCAGTGGAACTTCCCCAGTCCTCCAGGACTGTTGGAAGATGATGGGAAGGGGTTCAGCCAGCACATCCACAAGCTCCTTCAATACCCTTGGATGAATCCCATCCAGCCCCATAGACTTGTGGGTGTCTAGTCGGGCTAGCAAGGCTCTGACCACCTCCTCTTGGATCATGGGAGCCTCGTTATGCTCCTCTAGCTCCTGGGTTTGTACACAGAGGGAACAACTTTCTTTACAATTAAAGACTGAGGCAAAGAAGGCATTAAGTACCTCAGCCTTTTCCTCATCCCCTGTCACTGTTGTTCCTTCTGCGTCCAATAGGGACTGTATGGTCTCCCTAGTCCTCCTTTTATTATTTATATATTTATAGAAGGATTTTTTGTTATCTTTCACAGACTTTGCCAATCTGATTTCTAGCTGAGCCTTAGCCCTTCTGATTTTTTCTCTACACAATCTCACTTCCCTCCTGTAGTCCACCCTCGAGGCCTGACCCCTCTTCCAGAGCCCATAAACGTTTCTCTTCTTCTTGATATCACTCAAGATCTCTCTGTTCAACCAAGCCATTTTTTTCCCCTGCTGGCTTTTTTTTTCCGGAACATGGGGATGGCTTTCTCCTGAGCTGCTAGGATTTCCTTTTTGAAGAGCTCCCAGCCCTCATGGGCTCCCTTGCCCTTAAGTACTGTCTCCCATGAGACTTTGCCAACCAGCCTTCTGAAGAGTTCAAAGTCTGCCCTCTGGAAATTTAATGCTACTGTCCTGCTAACCACCCTCTTCACTTCACCTACAACAGAAAACCCTATCATCTCATGATCGCTTTGTCCTAGGCGTCCACATACTGCCACATCCCCCACAAGGCCTTCTCTGTTCACAAACAGCAGGTCCAGGAGGGCACCCTCCCTTGTTGGTTCATTCACCAGCTGTGCAAGGACCTTGTCTTCCATGCACTCCAGGAACCTCCTAGACTGCTTCCTTCCTGCTCTATTGTACTTCCAGCAGATATCAGAAAAATTGAAGTCTCCCACAAGAACAAGAAGCATTGATCTAGAGATTAACCCCAGCTGTTTATAGAAGAGCTCATCAGCTGTTTCTCCTTGGCTGGGTGGTCTGTAACAGACTCCCATCACAAAATCTACCTTCTTATGGGCCCCTCTGATTTTAACCCACAGGCACTCAATCTCCTCATCGCCACAATCCATCTCAATGGTGTCCAAGTCCTCCCTTACAAAGAGGGCTACCCTGCCTCCTCTCCTACCCTTCCTATCCCACCTGAAGAGTTTGTACCCCACCATAGCTGCACTCCAGTTATATGAGTCATCCCACCACGTTTCCGTGATGGCAACGACATCATAGGCTCCTTGCCCTACGACAGCTTCCAGCTCTTCCTTCTTATTCCCCATGCTGCATGCATTGCTGTAAATGCACTTCAGTTGAGCTGCTGAGCGTTCAGCCCTCTTAGAGGGAACAGAGTTCGTTCCCAATTGCCTGGTAACTGGAGTAGCCAGCACCAGAGTGCCTGTATCTCCCTTACCACCCCCAGGTGTGTTCACCCCCACTTTCTGTGTGGTGATGTACTGGTGGGCCTCATCAGCACACCCTCTTCGAATCACCAGTGCCCCACATCCAGGCTTGCTCCTGTCTAGCCTGGTCTGCATATACAATGCAGACAACTACAGCTGATCCAGTTCTCTCAGATTCCCTTTATAATCAGTGAGAAGAAACAGGTACTTTTGGCACACAATCAATCTGAAACATTATAGGATCAACTTTGCAATAAAATAAATTGTGCCGTTGCCTTCACTAATTATTCTGACTAGATCTATTACTTAGGTCTACATTGACTAGAAAGGGAGTCTAGTGTGAATAACTGCAATGCAGACATACTTACTTTTATGAATAAAATTAATCATTAAAAAAATACTCTAAATATTCAATTTATCTGTAAAATCATTGATAATTAAAAGGAAGCTTGCCTTCTGTTTTTCAAAAGTGAATCATCTAGACAATAAAATTCTAATAATGAAATTAAATGCACAGTGACATTCTAACAATTAAACATTATAATATATTGTAATATTTTAAGTTATTAAAACTGGACTGAACTCTCATGTTGGAGAAAGGAAAAATAGTTAGGTGGGTATCTTTTATACTAAAATCAGAACTCGAAACTTTTAAAAACTACATTTAGGAGACAAGTGTATGCAACTACTACACCTTCATAATCTCCCTCCTATACATCCCAGACTAGTTTTCAATATGACTGCAAAAGGAATGAACCTCAACAAAACCTGACATGGGAAGAGACAGTCCCAAATGTGTTGTGACTGATGCAATGTTCCCTCTGACATCAACAAATGTTCTGTGACATTCATCCTAGATAACATAGTGGTAATGCCACTATGCTTTCTTTGACTGCTTTACAACTGCTTAGACCAACCCCTACTGAAACCTCCTAAACAGCCATAAAAACTAGGTAAGACTGTAGCATACCTCAACCTGAAATTCAAACTGCCACTGCTTTGATCTCCTGTCATTTTCCTGCAGTGAAAAATACTTCCGAAATTATAGCAATGAAACAAAAATTACCTCCTATAGCCAGATCCTGGGCACATTTACCAATGTTCTTCTCTGGCTAGCTTAGCTATGCCTTCAATGCCAAAGTTCCTTTACTATTATTACTGATACTATTTACTGTTATTACTGATAAGCAGGCATCTAGTTTCACCACTCATTGCTATTTCCAGAATCTTCTGTAACTGGAAATCTTTGTTTTTCCTCTTATAGAAGAAAAATCAGCTTCCCAAACCCAGCCTGTCTCCCCACAGTCCCATGTTTCTCTCCGGTCTCCTCTATCTCCTGCCCCCTCTTCAGCCCAGGACCAGCAGCAACTGCTACAAACAACCCACTTCTGGCTTGAAAACAACGCTACGTTTGGGCACTTTGTAGGAAGCACACAATGAAGAAAATCTGTCCTTGATCCAAAAAAGCTTCCCAGCAAAGCTACAGCACTGAAAGTCACATCACAACATATATTGTGAAATGACAGTTTATCTAAGATGGGGTTTTTTTCTTTCAACCACAACTGACATCCTTCTGACTTCCAGCCACTCCATCTCAGCTACCCTCTGGAAAATCCTGTTCTCTTGCTGCATTTCAGGATTGGTTCACCAACAGCCAGGCCCTAATCAGTAACTCTCCACAGTGATACAATCCTTCGGAACTGAGCAGTTAGGTAGTCTCAAATGTACCTGGGGATTTGGCAAAAAAAAGAGCCTGAGGGCACCAGAGGTGCTTGATCATCTGAAGATGGCATTTTCTAAAGAAAATAAATTTCCTGTGTCTTTCTCTGTAACATCTTTATACCCATTTAGCAAATGAAATTTAAACTATCCTCTTGAACAGGAATCTTCCATCAAGACCTTCATTCATAGGGAATCATGATGAATGTTTTCAATGTGTATGTTGTACAAAGCTCTCAAAGCTGACAGCCAGGTCATGGGGTGGACGGCTCTCCTGTGACAGCCCTGGAACAGGGGGCTGCTCCCTCTGATGAGCTTACCAGGATCCTACTGCTGCTGTGCCTCTGGGCTGCCCTGTGCTCCTGGGGATGAATCTTCCATCACACAACCTCACCCAAACTCTAGCTATGTAACTCTACTAGCTGGACAGAGAAAATGAGACAGCTGTCAGTTATGGGGAACTGCTGAGCATTAGGTAGTAACTTCCGGCAACTGCAAGCAGTGCTTTGAAAATTCTCATTTGTGCTGTGACGAGCAATTTTTTTCTTTTTAAACATTAAATGCTCTGTTAAAACAAACTAATCTGTCAGGTAAACATTATTTAGGGCTGCAGACCAAGCAAAAGTTATATATTAGTGGAATGTCTAACTGTTTTCCATTTTTTAATTAAACATTTCTAACATACCAAAGCTTTCTATGATACTACTGAAAAATTATCACAGAAACAATCCTAGTATTTTAACACACTTCTGCTGAATCTTGTGGAAGGAAAAGAAATTAATGGCAAATTTTCTAATTTTTACAACTGAATTATATGCTAAATCCAGTTTCTGGGCTGTAAACAATGGATGAAAGGTGACTCAGACAGCTGCTGCAGAACAACCGCACAGTTCAAAACCATTCAGAATGTCTTGCTGGCTTAAGTTTCTGCCAGTAGACTTCATGCTAGATTGCACAAAGTTTGTCAAGTCAGTTTTGGCACATGACCCTTTCACCTTTTCTCCAGTTTCTTGTTTCTTCACTTCTGGGATTGCTATACCAGGATGTCCTCAATCCTCTTTCACTGCCAACTTAGTGCCTGTGCTTTCTCTGTGGCCCTGGACAGTCTCCACCAGCCGCACATCGGCAAAAGGGAGTTTGTCCCTTTGCCTCAGTATTTGGTAACAACATTGCCAGACAGGCTATTTCTAAACATCCCAGAATATCTCTCTCCATGTATTGTGTTGGCAAAAGGTATACTGACAACTGCATCACACTACTCTCAGAAAATTTCACACAGTGAATCACAGAACACATTAGTTTATATCCACCTACAATCATACAAATATCAGCCTACAAAGAAAAATTGAACAATATGGTACACAGGTAAGCAACATCTAGAGTTTGAACTACAAGTTAGATTTGCTACAGATTCTCAAATGTTTTAAAAAAATCAATGAAGTGATAAATACAAAATATTATAGCATTATGGATATCTTATGATTGTAAGTATCTCTCAAAATACAAACAGATAAAAATTAATTTATGTTTAGCTACTTTACTTCATTAGTAATCAAAGTATTCATTTGAATATTTAATTTATTTAATCTCTGCCATATCCAGGACTTTCTGTATAAAAAGGAACAGGCTTAACTAGAAATAACTTACGCCCTTTCTGCTATCAACTTTGCAAACAAGCACAGTGTAAGTCTAATATTTATTCACTCTTACTACTTTGCTTAGATTAAAAGGCTACATTTTTGTGCAGCATGTCTTAGAGGGGACTTCTGAACACAGCCCTTAGAAAGACAGTAGGAAAGTAAATAGTAAAAAAGCCTCAGCAAATTACTCCTAGCAACAAACAGTCCAGATTTTCAGAAGCAGACTCTAGCAAATAATAAAACCTGCACTATGTTTACTGGCAAGAAATGTATTGCAATTCTTGGACTCAAAGTAGGAAAAAAAAAATCCTTTTGATTGTTTGTTTGTAATGTATGCAGTATAAAACTGAGTTGTCCTATAAGACTTAGATGCTAAAGGTCTCATGGAGAAAGAAGTGAAATGTAATTTCTAAACTTATTTTTTAACACAAAGTAATTATTCAAGATCTCAGCATAATGGTACAGTATGAATTAACTAGTGGACTGCTCAGAAGTCAGTAATTATAACTCCTTTTCTTTGCATATGTGCAAACAATTTCACGTGTCCTTGTTGTTTCATCGAGGCTGTATCTTCTTATGAGACATTTGCTTGAGAGAAATAACCTGAAAAAAATGTAAATAAAACTGGATGCTATTTTAAATTAAGTTTAGTTAAACCTTTCCTAGAATTCAAGAATCAGGAATGGAGGAAAGTTTGAGTATGTTAAGAAAAACAAATTCAGTGGTGAAATCAAAACATCAATTAAAACTAGAAAAATAAAATACTTGGGGGAGAAGAGAAAAATACTTATAAAAAAATCAAGATAAATGAGAGGTTATAAAGTATAAAAAACTGTTAGGTGAATCTAAAACATTGAGGAAAAATCTAGTGTGGGAGGTCAGATGGCTAAGAAAATTACAACACATGGGGACAAAATAAAACTTATGAATGCCACAGGCCCATCAGTAGATATAAACACAGAGACGAAAAGAATATTAACTATAATACAGTTCAGTATTTCTTTCTGTTCCATTTCCCAGTATAAGCAAGAGGATATTTATGACATTCTCCCTAACTTACTATCTACTGAAGAAGTTTTGCAATGTCTACTCACTACTACATTCATGAAATACTAGACCAGAATGACTTGTACCTGCGGTGTCTGCACATGGATAAGATGTTCATCTTTAATGACCCTTAGAGCACTGACAAAAATACAGAAGAATGGAAGCAGCAAATATTAGGGACTGCCATACACGTTGGCTGCAGTAACAATAAACTTATTTTCAAGATATTATTATTTGCTGTTTTTATCCAAAATGACAAGTAATGGCTTCCTGAATAACACAAGAATAAATATATATTGTGCCATCTGGAAGTAGATACAATCACTATGCTATCCCTTGGGTATAGCTTTACAAACAGATTATTTTAAGACAGGAAAACCCATCAAGAATAGAAGAATGGTCAATACTTCCAAATAACTGTGGTATAAGAGTCTCTGGGAAGCAAACTAAAACTGTCCAAGGCTAACGTTACAAGGAAGGAATAAAAATACTAAAAACAAAATAATTCAAAACTGTTATTCCAGTTGGTGATTATAAACTAATTTGCATGATTTCTATTACTACTTCAACATGTTACAAATTCTGTGTCTGCAACACACACGCATGCCTAGCTGACACTCTCGCATTTCTTAGGTCAGTTATTCACATCCAAGCAAAACTCCAAATACTCACCCCAGTATACGGTTCATTCCATGCCTAGCAGCATAATGGAGCGGAGTATTGTGCTGGTATGTTTCTCCGTAAGAAGTATTTGGGTCAAGAGTTTCTTTTAGTTGAGGATTGCTCTCATAGATTTGGCAGGCCAGGTTTTCATCCCCATTTATAAGGGCTTTGCGGAATTTGGTGGTTGTATTTCCCATGTTGCTATCCTAGCTATCAATGGCACTTTTTCCTTTCCCCTTCATCCACTTGTACAGTTCTGTAACATGATTCACAGCCTAAAAAGACAAACAATATTTCAGTTATTATGTAAAACACTCACTCATAGCTGAATTCACCCAGAGCTACAGCACTGTAAGAAGGCATATGAAGAAGCACATAGGGCCTATAAACTTTCCTAATGAATTGCTGAAGTCCTTCTAGGTAAATATGCACATATTCCCAATCCTACACAGATTATTTCCCTGAAGAATTGGTCCATCTACCTGTGCAAATATTTTTACCACCAATACTCTTTGATTACACGGAAAAGAAAAAAATGGTCAATATCCACCTGTATCAGAAGACAGAGATCATAGAATCACCAGGTTGGAAAAGATCCATTGGATCATCAAGTCCAACCATGAATAAGAAGTTTAAAGTAATTTCAAAATACAGTAGAATCAAAGCAAATTTCTTAAACAAGGAGGTAGAATTCTTCAAAAGCACGCACCAGTTTAACTTTTACTTAAAGAAGATAATATAAAACTGTGTTTGAAGCACCTGTGCCAAATGCACATGAACAGAGGAGTTACCATGGCCCCATCTCAACAGTTTCACTGAGCAGACTCTTTAAAACACCTAAACCAATTTTTAAAATTACATTGAGAACAACAATGAATGGGTCCATCAGCAATGATACTCGAACAAACCAACTGCACCTTACAAGCACTTCAAAGTACTTGCCCATTGCTATGCTCCACAGTCTCTCACCTTTATGTGATGGAAGGGACCAGCACACTGAGTTGCATATAGACTGGGCAGATAGAGCATATCTGCCAGTGAGATAGGATAAGAGAATCTTATTAGGTGGTGCAGCTGGAAAGAGTACATGTTGGTTTAGGTCAGAGGACAGACAGAGGACTCAGCACCAGGCTGCAGCTGGTAGCGGAGTGAACCTTCTAGGTCTCTTTTGTGCATGACTCATCCTATCCAGATTGCTCCACTGGGATCCAAATAAACCAGGCACAGCAGATTAGTAAACTGAGATTGATTATGTTGGTTGCACATAATTAGGCAGGGCAGAAACTGCTCTGTGCCCACTACCACACATTCAACTTGCTGGGACTACCTCAAAACTTCTGTTTCTACATTGGATTTCCAGCAATTACTGGTGCCCACAGAGTCTTACAGACAGAAGAAACAGAGGAACCTAATGGCTCTAGAGCTGCAGAAAATTCAAGGGAATCAGGATATGGATACGATTCACATGAAAAGTATTTGGAGAAATCTCAGGAAGAGATGCAATGAGATATTTTTGTTCTCCCAGACTAGTCCTTTCACAAGCTGTTTTCAGCTTCTGTTGTGAACTTACATGTCACACTACATCCCAGCCTTGCTACAGCTTTGCTCAGATACTGTTCTGCATAAGATCCTACCAGGAGTTTTGCATTGTCTCCTTTCTGCAGTTTCTCTGAGAGGTCATTTTGTGACGGGGAGGGAAAAGACCACTTTCCTCACTGAATCACAGAGTCATAAAAATCATAGAACAGTCTGGAGCGGAAAGAACCTTTAAAGGTCATCTAGTCCAGCCCACCCCGTCAGTGAATAGTACGAACCCCTGAGGGACACCACTTGTCAAAGATCTGGACATCAAGCTGTTGACCACTACTCTCTGGATGTAAACATCCAACCATTCCTGATCTACCAAGCAGTACACCCATCAAATTCATCTCTCCAACTTAGGGAGAAGGACGTTTTGGGGGACCATGTCAAAGGCCTTACAGAAGTCCAAATAAATTACATCCATAGCTCTTCCCTTGTTCACCGACGCAATCATTACACCACAGAAGGCCACTAGGTTGGTCAGGCAGGACTTGCCCTTGGTGAAGCCATGGTGGCTGTCTGAAATTACCTCCCTGTCTTCCGTGTGTCTTAGCTTCTAGAAAGATCCGTTCTATGATCTTCCCAGGAAGAGAGGTGAGGCTGACATGCTGGTAATTCCCAGTACCCTCCTTTCTGCCCTTTTTTAAATAAGGCTGTGATGTTTCCCTTTTTCCAGTCACCGGGGACTTCACCTGACTGCCATGACTTTTCAAATAACATGGAGAGAGACTTGAAAACTACATCAGCCATTTCCCTCATGACTCTGGGATGCATCTCATCAGGTCCCATAGATTTGTGCACATTCAGGTTCCTCAGGTGGTCACAAGTCTGATATTCCTTATAGCGGGAGGGACTTTGCTCCCCTAGTCCCTGCCTTGTGGTCTACCATAATCTCACTGGTGCTTTCAGGGTCATTCAAGAAGAGTGGTGGCCATGGTAGTGTCCATTTTCATCTCCTCTTCTTTCAAAACCTTGATGAGGCAATCCTTGTTTTGGAGTTGCTGTGTCCTACCTTTTGATATTACAGTGTGAGGTAACAATAGCACTGTGGAATCATCTGACTCAACAGACTAAATATGTTGCTCTTGTTCTATTTGTGACAGGAGTCACCTAAATAAGCAGCAGCATTAAGCAGCTGGAATTTTCTCATAATAATAATAAAGTAGGCATTCATCTAAAAGCAGATGCACACCCTTCATATGTTTAGTTAAATACACAAACCAAAACCTGGATTATTCAATCACATTATAGATTCTGCAGCATTTTGTATTTTTTCAAACATGCAGCTACTATGCAGACATAATATTTAAATTCTTCAAGAAAGCCACTGCATGTTCACATTCCCATGTTACAGCTCTCTGTGCTGGAGATTAATGTGCTTTCAGATGCAGTAACAGCTGCATTACTCTAAATATTGGATAGTTTCATGTTTTAATTAAAGACTGTACAAAAGCAAGAAAAACTTTACACTCTTTTCAGTCAACCAGCAGTACATATTACCTTCAACAGCTAGGATCTCAAAAATAACTCAGTAAAGTTTGTTAAAGAAATCAGTTGATGGTATTATCTGTCAATCCCTATTGACTACCAATAGCTCACGAGATGATAAGATAAATTAGACAAGTACCTGAAAGAAATCACATCCTTAGAATCTTCATGGAAATCAATACTAAAGATTCCATTAGTGTCCATAACAAGAAGAAAAACACAAAACCTTCTTCCATCGTTTGAAATTAGATGATAATAGCACCAATTGCCATGCATTTATTTCTGGAAATTACCACATTGACAGCCTGCATCAACTGCAGAACATGCTGTCTTTTGCCCCAAACTGGAACTTTAAACAAACATGGGCAGGAATGAGAGAGAGTGTTGAGAGTATAATGAGATAAGATGGTGTCCTTGGGCACTCTGAAAGGAAGCTGAGGCAGAGCAGTACTGTTGAGACACTGACGAGGTGATATGAATGGATTTAGGCATGGATCTGGAAATGCATGGCAGAACTAAAGGTCTATGTAGGGTGGCTCTACAGAACTAAGAAGCCCAAGTAATTGCAGAGCCAAACCCACAAAAATTTGAAATTTTATTAACTTCACTGCACACTGAACATCCTTTATTTATTTTGATGGCATATGGATATATTTGATGGTAGCACTGTCTTCAAAAACGAATACTATAAAAGATGTAGGAACATTGCTTGAGCTATTATGTTTATTATCATAACATCTGGATATTTTAGGAATATGCAGCATGTAATGCATAACTCATTGAACAAAGCACTATCTGCTTCCATAAAAAAAGCTTACATCCTGTGTGCACGATAAAGGGTTATATGTGATACAGACATGATATAGAAAGGTGAATGACATAAAAAGAGTAAAATACTTGTCTGCATAACAGGACCACCCTCCAAATGAAAAGATTCTCAGTCAAAGGAAAAGGAGAATTTGAAGGATTATGAAACAGAGCAATGATGTGGCTTTGAACAGGCATAAGTGAAACTCCCTGCAAAACCAAGAATCACCACAGAAGTACTGAAAATTTAGCAAATGGCTAATATAAGTGTAATTATCACATTATCAAAATAAAATGCAAGATGACAGAATGGGGACAGCACATGAAAGCCCTTCAGGTGAAGGCAAACGGCTTGTATTTGAAGTGATAGTAAGGAAACAGCCTCTGGGAGAATGCAAGGAGAGAAAAGACAGGGTCAAAACAAATCCAGAAAGCAATTCCTACTTAAAATACATGATGTGATAAACTGTACTAATGTCTTTCACCTTCACACATTATCCACGAGGTCTTTTATCTTTAACAGTGTGACAGGCATTAGGCTTTTATGATTTTGAAATTTGGTGGGCCATGCTGTAGTCTTTTCTGAATCATCCTTTAAACATGCTAGCAGAAATACAGAAAGAGAGAGGAGAAGCTGCCTCTGTACCCTGGCTGTAATGGTTGGCTCCCAGCATGATAGGAAGTCCAGAAGAAACAATGATGTGACAGCTGCTGCCTCTCTTTAAGCAGCTGTGGCTCATGAGTGCCCTGCTGTAAAATATTCAAGATGTCCCCATTTGCAGTCTTCAGTTCATCTTTCAGCTAACAGACTAACTACATACGCTACCAAAGCATCCTCTGCTTCAATGCAAGGAGAAAAAGGACAAAATACAAGGTGATGTGACAAACTTCTGGATCTGAAAATGGCTAAAAGGGGCTCAGTCTGCCTTCTTTTTGTGTTGTTTTTTTCCACCAAGAGCCTCCAACTTATTATGCGTTCTCAGAGGACAGTAAGTTAACACAGCCAGTGCTGGAATCGGGTAGTGATTCACAGAAAGGAAATTTGGTTCCCTCTTTCAGCCTCTCCTTTCATGCTTTTAAAGGTGAAGGGCATGTTAACACCTGAAATGGGGCAAATGGGTGGCAGGGAAGGGGCCTGGAAGGTCCAGCCAGTCCACATCCTCAGGGACCCGCAGAGCTCCTGTGGGCTGAATACAGGGATTGCTACAGCAGCTTCAGCAGCTCCCCGTCTCACATAGGTAGCGTGCAATGTCAATAACGCTGGTCTTGCTTTGCTGTTTGTATAAACCCAGCATTTAAAAATCCCTAGGCTATATTTTAATGTGCCATATTATAAAAACATCATATTGGAACAAATATAATAACATGAAAATTATGCTTTTCAAGTATTTATCTTAATGAGACCTGAGTATAATTTACAAGACAAAGGTATTTGTTTAGTAGGCAGACCTGTTCACTACATTTTCAAGTTCTGTGATAACAGAAGGGCTATATCATAGCTTTTACCATAACCTCACAACATTTACCATAACCACAAATATCATCTCCTTTTACACCAAAGAATACAGGAAAAACCAAATACAATGTTTGCTAATTATATTCCATATTATTTCAGAATTCCATCAACCATCTCATTCAAAATTAGAAACTGTATTTACTGCTCTACTATTTTGCCAAACAAAAGTTCCAGTGTAAACAAAAAACCACAATAGTGGTTACACAACCCACCCTGAAGTCTAACAAAAGATTCTTACAAACTCAGGGGCAACACATTTTTCTGCTTCGGCAATGAGAAGTAAAGCTTCTATGGACCTATTATTCTATGGGGCCATAGCCCACTTTGATACAGAAAGACATGGGTAGAGCAAGGTACCAATGAGATTTTGAGAGCAGTTGCACCAGCTGCCCAATTACTATGGGTTTTTCCATTGGAATCATCACAGAAGTGAATTTGAAGACAGACAATTGTAATGGCTTAAGAGGATTTTAGGAGCCTCCTTCGAAATATTGCCACAGCATTAAAAATTCATAAGGAATGATAAAATATTGTACAAATGAGATCAGGTAAGTATTTTTGAAACATCCTACTTCTAACATTAATTTAGGAACCACATATTGAGCACACAAGTCTTTCACCTCTCTCAATTTACATTTGAATTGCTTTGACTGAAGCAGAATTTCTCACTGAGCATAGCACTGGCACTCGATCATACAGCAGCCATTCTGTATCTTGGGTGATGAAGAAAAGGAAGGGAGACATACTGTACTACACTGCTGCTTAGGAAAGCTATCAAAACCAGAAAAAAAATTTCAGGTTTAAGTATGAGAAGAAATGCCATACATTCCTTGAACCATGAAATCTCTTATCTATATAATGAGCAAAGATCAGTAATGCATCTAATCCTCATTTGAAAGCATTTTACAATGTAACATTGGGTAATTCCACAGTATCATCCTAAAAAGGTTGAACAGAATTTGAAGCTTAAGAAACGTGGACTTCTTATTTGACAAAAGTGGTTTTCCATACAAACTATAGGAACTTTATTGTGGAATAGCTAAGTAAGCCAACCTCAAAGAGGTAAGATTTACATAGCCATTCATAATTAAATCTTAATATTATTAAAATAAAACACATTTTTAACTAAAACTAGTGTATATTACATGGATTCTACACCCTTGGAAGTCAGTGATAATGAACTGCTTACACAAAAGGGATAAAGAAAAAAGATATCAAAACTATTTGTTTTTTCAAAAGTACTTTGCTTTTGTTCAAAGTATTACACACTACATTGTATTCTAAAATCATCTTCTGCTTCAAGTACAGTTAGCTCAGAAGGCAACTATTTAATTTGCTTCAGTTAGTGCAGTTAGGCACCTCATTTTTAAAAGCTGAGTTTCTAAAATATTTACTGCAGAGTCTTGCCTGCATTATAAATCATAATTTACTGCAGAAGGGAATCATGAACAGTGTCATGATTTAGGAGAAAGTCTAGCAACCTGGAATAATTAGGAGAGTCGTGATCTTCATAACTTTAATACTCACTACTGGGATGGACTAACACAAATGAAGCAAGTCAAAAGTTATGTTCAAGAACTATAAGAACATCAAGTCCTCTTCCAAACAGAGCCGAAATAGCCCTGGTTAGTGCCGCTCCTCCTCCCTTAGCTCCTCTCCTCAAAGTAAAGAGCACCACAGTGCCAAAAGCCTGCTCACTTCACCAAGAGGACACAATTAAAAATCAGACATTCAGATGTGCATACCTACTTTACATATGGCTGGCAGAGATACCTATAGTAAAGATGTAGCAGAAAAGTTAGGCTGAAGCTAATTTTTACATGTTTACAGCACGAATTTAAGGTTTGCCAAGTTTTAATTAATGGGCAAAAATTGCTCTTGCTGGATACCTGCATCTGGAGGAACATTTCTTCAAAGTTTTAAGTAACAAATGCAATAACAAAGCTTTCCAATCAAGTTATGGAAAAGTGGTGGTGGAGGGGCTTGTTTCGTTTTAGTTTGTTTGCTTTTGGTTTTTGGATTTTTAATTTTTTTATTATTTTTACACACTGAAATATTCTAAGCTTTGCGCCAGAAGTTCTGAAATCACCAACAGGAAATGATAAAAGCACTTCTGCTACGTTAAACCTTTGTGAATGGAGCTCGACATTATCAAACTCAGTGTTATAGTTTACATGACAAAGTAGAGGCCGAAAAAAGAATTGATATGTCAACATCCCATCCTCTGTAGAACATCGTAAAGTTTTCTGTGTTTTAAATGCCAAGGTTAAAAAGTTCCAATAATGTTGAGTCTCAATTTAAATAAAATATAGTGCAGGGTAGTGAGAGAATTAATTATCTCCTTATTTATATGTTTGTGGGATACAGCGTCCAGCAACTTATGTTACCATCTTTTCAGGCTGGCATATGAACACACAAGAAGAAGGCTTGAAGTTATTAATCAATTCAGTAACTTGAGAGTTTGGCTTACTGATACAAGCACAAAAGCTTTCATCCAGGCTCCAGTCACAAAATACAGAAGAACTCTTTCAGGGCTACCTTTTTAGTCCTCAGGTTATGTAGATTAAACCTAAAATAATATAAAATATCTGTACTTAGTGTAATACTGACACTAAGACCTTCTCTTTTTAGATCAGAAGGCAAAGAAGCACAAAACCAAATGTTTGACATTTTATTAGACTCAGTAAAGCTAAAAACAAACATGCTTGATAGTTCTGGCATTTTAATCTCAAGCACGCTGTCTGTTTTATTATAAAAAGCTCACCACAGACTGCTCCATTGACTAAAGTAACTCAATACACTTTTGACACAGTGCACGAAATAGTTCAATAAATGTCTAAAAAAGTGACTTATCTACCACAGGTCAGTGCTGATAGCACTTTTTCATCAAGTGAAAGTGAACAAATACCACCCAGACCCTATGTAAAGAACCAGCGGCTGATGTATCACAGGACAGTTACCATCAACAAAAATCTAAAGAATATGAACCAGACACTGGTAACGTTCTTAACTAGTGCAATGTCTGGGTAATGTAATGCTCCTCTGATGTGTCTTCTTACCCTCACACACACACACATCATGCCCACTGTGTTGGCTGGGATGGAAGCCTGCGCAAAAAAGACTCACATGTTCCTTCTTTAACCATAAGATAAGCGACAAACCAGCTCAGCTCAGTTAAAGATAAATGCATAACCCCTCCAAAATCAGTTTCAACAGACAAAAAGAAGATGGTGAACCCACCACTGAGAGTTACAAGGCAATGGTTCAGCGAGTAATGGACAGATGGAATTAAACAGACTGACACTGCATAGAGCAAGAAGCCTGAAGATACTTGTGTGTTTCTGTCAGATTGATCTGCTTAGAAAAATTGAAAGTAAAGACAACCAGTGCTGGAGAGTGCTGCTAGGTCATGAAGCAGGAATGAAGACTGCAGTGCAAAAAGCTATAGAAAACCCTATGACAACTTGACTGACCAATCTCAATAGGGCACAATTCACCTTGACCTTTGCTTTGACAGAGTCCAGAATGTATTTTTTGAGCATGTTTGCTCAGCTTAACACAATTTAAAAGCTGTATTAAGATTCAGGTAAACAAGTTTGAAACTGCACTGCAGCCTAAAGCCAGTCCTCTGGAGAGCCCCTAGTTAAAAAAAAAAAAAAGCAAAAATAAAGAGGATGACAACACAGGGCTGCTCATGAGCATGCTCCTCTATGGTAAGATCTAAAAATCCCTTGCACATTTTGAAATCTTACTATGTTTCTGAGGTGTAAGTCTCTCAGTTTGAGGGAGATTTTTCAAAGGGAAGAGTATCAGTTGGTAGGGTTGCACTGACACTGGATCTTGTAAATACGCAAGAGGCCTACATGGTGGATATAAAAAAATAAGGGTAGGTAGTCCACAAAGTCAACCAACTGCAAGCAGATCATTCCACTACTTTCTAAAAGCGTACAGTTGCATTTAGAAATAACAAATATCTGAAGGCATTCCAAAATAAAAACTACTAGTTTTATAAAAATAAATTTATTTTTAGTAAAGTAAAAATAAAAAGGTAAGCAAGGAAATAAATATTTTATTTTTTTTTTATGTAGAATCTCCCAAAGTACCTTGCTGTATTTCAAATCATTAGAGGAGAGCAACAATCACAAGATCTTACCTCTGACTCTTCACTCGTACCTACACTACTGAGAGGACCAGTGCTCTATCTGTAGTCTTCTGGTAAGTCCAGAGGTTGCATGTTTTGGATAAACTAAGCAACAATAACTGTAATTTCTCTATTATTATCCAAATAACTGAAAGCACTGAAAAGAATATTATACACCATTGCAAGGAATATGCACTGTATGCAGAGCTCCCTGTTTTCACTTTAGCAAGCTATGCTGTGGGATGAAGCTTTACAAAATATACTCTTCTCACATTAAGGAAGTACCCATTTCTATGCTATTCAAACGGGAGGTGAGGAAAGCACATTCAGCTGTCAGAGAAAGATGACAAGCAATGTTCACAAACTTACTGGACTAGAAACAAACATGCACATACTTCCATTGTTTCCTGGAAGCATTTTCATGTGCTGGTTTTGTTCTCTGTAAAGCTAAAAGACAATGTGACCCCACTGATCTTTCAAAGAGATCTTGATTTTTTTCAGATGAATGAACAAATCAATTTCCTTTTAACAAAGAGGTAATTTAACTGGTCAGCACTCCTTCAAAGAAACACATTCATTTAAGGTCCTAACACAAAATCCAGATCATCGCCACTGTAAAATGAGAGACTCCTACAGCAAAATACATTTTCTACACAATATTTCAAAATTGTTTTATGACATTTCTGAGAGACAACTTTAGGAACTATTTAACTCTTTCTAGTCCAAGAGGTATGAATCCTGCTTGTCATGGTGCTAAGTTCCCAGAATCTCAAGAGTCATCATTGTTAAGAATGAGCCATTCAGGGAACTTCAGTGACAAGGATCATTACTTGCACCTTACTTACGCCAGCAAATGAGCAGAACTGCAACTGCTGCACTTCTGATAAAACATTTAATACACCCACTGGCAAAATTCTGACTCCAGCAGGGAAATGGCTAAAGATACATTGGATCTAATCTAACATTAATTTAAACAAACACATAACTTGAAGACATATTTTTAACTTTTGCCAGAAAAGCTCTGCTGAAATATTGAGCTGTTTTTCCCACTGCATAAAAACTGTTTAATCATTTATATAAAGGCCGCAAATAACAAAATTTAATTATAGTAGGTTACTTACGGTCTGTATTTATGAAGATTATTCTTGACTTTAGTGTAATTACAATGAAACACAACCTTGTTGCATGATAATGATTTTAGGCTTCAAGATAAATAATCAGGCCAAATAAAACAGAGAGAGAGAAAAATAAAACTTATTAAAAAAATCTAAACCAGACTGAGCTTGAATCATAGAATGGTTTGGGTTGGAAAGGACTTCTAAAGATCATCTAATTCCAATCCTCCGACCATGGGTAGGCACACCTTCTGCTAGATCAGGTTGCTCAAAGCCCAGTCCAACCTGACCTTGAACACTTCCAGGGACTGGGCATCCACAGCCTATGCGGGCAACCTGTTCCAGGATCTTGCCACTCTCATCATAAAAAATGCTTTCCTTATGTTTAATGCAAATCTACCCTCTTTCAGTTTAAAAACACTGCCCCTTGTCCTATCACTACAGGCGTTGGTAAAAATTCTCACTGTCTTTCTTGTAAAGTCCCCTTTAAATATTGAAATGCCGCAACAAGGTCTCCCTGGAGCCTTTTCCTCTCTTGGCTGAACAACCCTAACTCTCTCAGCCTTTCCTCATAGGAGATGTGTTCTATCCCTCTGACCACTTTTGTGGCCTTCCTCTAGACCTGCTAGAACAAGTCCATGTCTTTCCTGCACTAGGAACCCCAGAGCTGGACACAGTGCTCCAGGTAGGGTCTCGCTACAGGAGGGAGGAGCAGAGGTGGAGAATAACCTCCCTCAACCTGCTGGCCATGCAGTTCTCCTACTAGTTCTTCCATCAGTTTGCCTATCAAAATTACCAACATACCTAGTGACCAATGTAGAGACCAACAGAATATGAATGACTGCTGTTCTCTACAGAATGCTATTACTGACCTTTTCTGTCGAGGCAAGGAACAGAGTAAAGAGAAATGTGAGTTACCAGAGTCCCTTAATTTGCAAAACCTGACCCATCTGTCATCAAAATTGCATGAAATGGAACAGAGTGTACAGGCTTAATGTTACAAAGATTTCCAAGAACTGGTCTAAAAAAAGTATTTTGTTTTATCCAAAAAATAACTGAGAAGCTTCACCTATTCACTTGAAGCTTCCACCAGAACTACCTGTCAGACACTGGGATCGTAAAATAGATACCAGTGCTTGATGGTTAGTGGAACTTTCTCTGTGACCACAGCCAGGGGTCACGCTGAAGCTAGTCAGAGAAGACACAAACAGCAGTTATGCCATTTCTCCTACCTTCTCGCTATTCCTGTTGGCAACCAGATAAGGTAGTGGGAAAAGAGCAGCAGGAGTAACAAGCCTGGGTGGATTGCCAGGAGCAAGAAAATTACAGGAAACAAGGGAAAACAGTTTGCAGTATACAGCGGGTGAAAAGTGAAAACAGAAAGGATAAGTAGTACAGTACATAAGTAGGTGAACTGTGGTTGCCCTGAACAAACATTCCTTATTCTGGCATCTTTTATTTCTAGGAAATTATCAAGACTGCATAAGACTCTAACACTGATTATTATTATTTTTTTGTTGAAACTTTCTCAAGCAGTATGTACCTGCGCTACTTATCAATACAATGCTCCAGTCAGGACAATGAAGTTTCCTTCAGAAACAAAGAGAAGCATAAACAAACAATTAATAAAACTACCCTTCCTTACATCCAGGCTTAAGAAAAATGTATTTTACAATGTGCTTTAAAATTGGTATTTATATTAAAAATCTGAGGCATAAGGAAAAAAAGCAGATGTTCTATGACAGAAAAAAAGTAATTTTTAATGCCACTTTTCCTATGTTCTTTTCACAGCTAATATTACTGAGAATTTTCGGAGTATCAGCCAGGGAGTTTTCTGCTTACTCCTGCCTGGCAGACACTGCAGCTCACATGCCCAAAGAATATTAGTGAACAGAGATCTACTTTATTTTTTAAATTGTTCTCTTAAAACTCCTGTTACATTTGTCTGTTATAGTCTTTCTTAAACAGTAAAACTTATATTTTAAACCCCATTCTCTATATTCTAAACTACCACATTCAAGTTACCAGATTTTTACATCTCGTGTCTGCTGGAACATGTCACTACTGCATCTACTGTTTCAATCTATTATTAGGCCCGAAACCAAAAAAACTCACTGTTCATGCAGAAATGTGCCGCAACAACAAAACAGCATCTCCAACAAATCCAATGGCATTTGTACTGATTAGGACTAACTAGTTTACAGGAGGTTTTCATTTTATATTATTGCAATACCGTTGTAGAAACCCAGGAATAGTTTTGTTCATTTAGCATAGAGGCTACATCATACCACACTTCACTACCCAACCTATACAATCAAATTATCCTTCCTTTAGAAAAAGTCTTTTAAATTTGTCCCCAATGTGGTAATTTAACAGCAACTTCCATGAGTTTGGATTAAACAGTTTAACAACATGACTTTGGACATCATCCTACAGTGGTGCTAAAACCTGAGAGAAGGCAGAGAAGCAGACAAGAAAGCTGTTCAAAGGTATCTTTGGCAAGATACAAGCTCAGTCATATTTGATGATCTGAAACTATTATATCAAATAAATGCCTGACCTAGGTAGACAGCTACCTCATACAGCAAAAGATAAGCATGTGGAGCACCCGTTTCTGGATGAAAAATACTGATCCCACATAATGAAAAAAACCAATTTTTCATGGAAGAAAGAGAGCAAGCTTTTGGGTACTGAGAAATCAAGGATCCTTGACAACAGTAACGGCTCCTACCCTGTGCTTGCCAAGATCAAGATTTAAGTAATCAGAAAGGATCAGGATGGTGCTGAACTTCTGGCAGAATCTCAGATATCTGCTCCAGAAGAATTCTTTGGATGCAACTCCAGAATTAATTTCAAAGACACTGAAGACCTTCAGGAGTTGCATTCCTCAGTTTTATTTACCTCTTGTATGCTACAGAGAAAATTTTCCTACACTGCAACCTCAGAAATTCATAAAATCCATTATTTTTCCTGCTAGCAGTTAGTCCTAGATTACAGGAAGAATTACAAAAACATTAGACAAATTAGATTATTCCTGTCTTGAAAGAATTCTATCCTTAACTACAATTCTATTTCAAGACACTAGCTTAAGCAAACTGAAGATGATTTTCATTACATATGCTCAAATGTTATTAAAAACAAGTAGATTACTTTTTCAATTCTAACAATCTCAGTTATCACTTCTACTGTTTATATGTCAACATTTTATTAGTTAATACAATTTACTGTGTGCTTTCATGAAACAGCATCATAACTGGTTTGCAGCAAAATTTCCATTGGTTTTATATTTCACAAATACGAAATCAAACAGATGATACCTAACTTCAATTCTTTTAAAAGTTTGCTGTCACCAAGAACGAACCATTTGTCTTTCACATTTTGTTTCCAAGGATTACAAACACAGTCACAATAATGGCCACACACTTCTCAGTTAACATCCTGTCCAGAGAGCTGACAGCAGAGTGTACCAACAAAAAGGAGAAAGCCTGGGCAAGCATGAACTGATACTTTTTTTCCACAATACTCTTCAACAATTCAATGTCTTCAACAATTTACTATTTGATGATGGTGCTGTTTTCATATTAATAACCTTCTTCCATTAATTTGTTAAAAAATTCCCTGAACCTATGGAAAACTTTAACAGGTAGAGCTTGCTAAAATATCGCAGTTTAACTATTCATTGTGAAGAAACAGCTGTTTTTAACCTGTCACTTGTTAAATTTCATTCTCACTGTCTGCAAGAACTGAGAAGTAGAGAACAAAAAACATTTCCTATTTACACACAACACTCCAACTTGTGACTTTAGAGATTTCTATTACATCACCTTTTACAGGTGATCATCTTTCTGTCATACCAATCTTTTGCTCCTTTCCAGATTGATTAACCCTAATTCTTAAGGAATGGATTCTATGCAACTTATAGAATCCTTTCTGCTTTTACACATCTGTTTGCAATGCCACTAGCACCTTTTTGAGTTAGGTGACATGGAGCTGTGTACAAGATGCAAAATGCATGGATGTATATGGTGGACTGGTACACCAAAGACTACGCTGATTTTCTTCAGAGTTTTTATTATAAGCTCTTGTTCCCGAGTGGCAATAATTAAGAGAATAATATTCTGTATAAACTTTGGACACTTTTTCCCCCGCAACCATGTGAATCTTTCACCTTTAGCTATATTGAGTCTCATGTGCATTGTGTCTCAAAATTCTTTTGCAGTTGACACTGCTTGTGGTGTTGTCTGACGACTATCATCTCACATCTTTTCCACATCATTTCCACATCATTTAGCCTCATATCAAACAGGAGAGCTCCTAGGACTGATCTATCTGGGACTTTATTAGTAACCTTCAACCCCTGTGAAAACTGTCTCTTTATTTTTTACCCATTTTCTATCTTATAACCAGTACCTTCTGCACGGAACAGAGCCTTCCTCTTTCCCAAAGTTGTTTGGACGTCTAAGCAAGACCACATGAAATGTCCTTTGAAAACCCAAGTAGATTACACCAAATGCATTTTCCCTGTTAACTTCAAAGAATTTCAAGAAGTTGAGACTAATGAGACTAGTTGAGTCTTGTGAGACTAGATTTCCCCATATGATGTTATGTTGACTGTTCCTCGGGACATCACATTTATCCACATCTGCTAATTTAATCCATTATACTATAATTTCTACTAATGTTCCAGGATCAGGCAACAGGCTTACGCATCTGCCATTCCACAAGCCTGTCCTGGAATCTTCTAAAAATTGCATCACGTTAATTCATCTCTCCAGTAATCTTGCACCAAGTTAGCTCTTAATAGACAGGTTAAACATGACAAAACACAGCTTTAATTATCAAAAGGCACACTACAGAAAACCGTATTTCCACTAAGAAAATAACCTGAAACAGAGTCTCTACAGCTTTTCCACAAGATTCAACACAGACTGACAGTTCTGAGATCAGATCTATAAAATTAGACCCTGGCTCTCATCACCAAGCAAGCACATCTCACTTTGGCAAGTGATACTTGATAAAGGGATGGTGTCTATGCTAATCTCTGTTTACCTTGCTTGATTCAGCCAGTAAGTCTGTGAAAAACATCTAGATTTTTTACATGAAAATGGAGAAGTGATATGCTGTCTTTTAAGAACATTGAATTATTTTACACTTCCCTCCTCGTTTTCTCATGAAAGACCTCTTTCACTGCAAGATGCTGAATTATCAAGGAAAAATTGTAGCCAGATGCTACAAAAGGGAGAGAAAAGCGTAAGAAGTCTAGTGTGTTTCTTCTCCTATTCTGATAATGCTACAGTATCATATAAGCAGACCTTGCCTCTCTTTACTCCTCTCAACTTCATAGCAACAACAAATAAAAGGTAACTTGCCAAAAAAATGCCTGTCTCCCTACAATTCATTCCCCTGTTCCCATGCTCTCTTGTAGCCTGTAAACCTTTTCATTCTTATTACCGTTCCTCTCCACTTCATGCTTGCTGGGGAGGGCCAAGGAGATACCTACTCACAGAGAACACTTGAATAGTCAAAGACACCCGCAAGATTTCACTGGACTTCCCAATATGAAGCAGAAAATTCCTCTGTCCAGAAACAGATTCAAGCATTCAACATGAATTACACAGTCTACTACACCAGTAAGGAAATACTCTATTTTTCATGCTTTAAATGAGAACACTGCAGTCTAAAGAAGGGAATAATTGTAAAAAGATTTAGATAGCCAATTCGACAGTTATGTTGAATTGCCAGAGCTAAATCATCTGAGGTACCAGATTTAAGCCTGTTCAATATCAGATTGCTAATGGTCATACAGTAATGCCCCCCCCGCAAAAGGCTTTCACTTGCTACCCGGCAGCCAACATCATCTCACACCTTGTCCACTAATTCACCTTTGTGTACTGTCCAAGTTTTTGCAGGATGGTTTTCTTTTGGACAGAAAGCTGCTGCCTTACCTCTTTTTACAGGCTGTTACTGTGGCAGCAAGCACGTGTTCTGAAAAGCAGCATTTACTAGACTTGCATATCCTTTATTTCTATTACTGCTTGCCCACAAGCCCATCTAGTATCAAAATACATAAGGTGGAGTTACTGACGCTATTCCTTCAATGTCTGCTCCATGCAGTTCCCAGAATCATAAGAAAAGAATGACTGACCATGCTGCAAACAAAGCTAGCTCACCAGTGGATCCAGTACTTCTGGTTAGGTAAGGTGATTTTTAGGACCTCTGAGCCCCTTACTTGCTGCTGCACTAGACAGAGAGGTCCTGTAGAACAGAGAGATCCAGGTCATCCTCCTGACTCGAGAGGTGTCAGTGACACCGCACAGGAGGTTCTTAGCCAGTGCTATTTCTGAACGCTGCTCACAAAGTCACAGAGGACGTCTGCACATGGGCTTTCCCCACTGCGGAGGTGCTGCTGTGACTAGGACACATGTTGCTTTCCTGCTACCTCCATAGCTAGGCATGTCTCTTCACGTAATGGAAGACTTCTAGCTCAATGCTTAACAAACACTGGCAGTGACAGCAGACACCCAGCCAAGATGGCTTGTGGCCACCTGAGACTACACAATCCAGCCTGCTTACATAAATGAGCAGGCTTATTGCCATTGGTCAAGTCACCATGTCTTTCCTTCAGCTTGACAAGCCCCTTCACGTTCCTCTACCATGACTGGTAGAGCTGTTCTTGAGCAGACTGAACTATCACTGGGAAAACCATCTGCTAAGTACTGTACTTGTATGTGGCTGCCTGAAAGTCAGGCAGAAATCCACTGGGGCAAGGTCCAAGAACACAAGAATAATCCTTCTGCCAGTTTCATTGCACACATCTGTGGGAGCAAATGCAAGCAGTGTTAGGCAAAACAAAAGCTGGGGGAATCAGCTGTATTAGTTTGAATAGCTCAGAGTTGTGACACTCAGGACTCTCTTGGTGACAGCTTTATGAAAAATTTGCCCCAGAGCTAATGTAACACACAGGCACTTATTTAAGAATAGTTCACCCTGCTTATAGAGTAAAAGGCAGCACAAGAACAGCCCCGCTCTCCAAAACATAAGGGCATTTCTTTTTCCCTGGACTTCTTGTTCCTGTCTTGGGCTGTTCTCCTCCCCCAGGTCCAGTTCCCTGTTACTGCTGCCCAGATCTGTGCGTGACCTCTACCAGATAGTCATTAGGAACGATGAACTTAGCAAACTGGAGATCTGCCTTCGTTACCTTTACATGACACTAATGTTGTTTGAGAAACTCGGACTGTAATTTCTAAAGTAGCTTTAATTCATAGCAGAGCTGATTCTGCCCTTTCTGTTTCCGATACACCCCTTCTGTTCATCTACATTCCATCACTTTCCCTTGTTTTGTGCTGGCACATGCCTTTGTGACCACACAGAGAAGCAGAATAGCTGTAACCTAGATCAGTTACCTCTTTTAAGTTTTCTTCCTGGACGTTGATGGTCCAGAGTATGGCAGCAGTGATAGGGAAGCAGGATTATTTGTACCAGTGCATACTGTAAAGAGCAAAAATACTTTCAAAACAGTGTTTGTTCAAACTGAAGTGCAGACAGAAGCAGAAATAACAGCAATGCACAAACTATGCAAAGCCCACAGTTGTTCCAGTGCTGGAGGCAAGGCAGAATTACACCAGCACCACTGCACTAGTTAAAGTCAAAACAGTTTTCAGGAAATTTCTTGTGTAGCCCAGCATTATTTTATCAGCTACGACTCTGACAGTGACTGCATTCAGAAGAGGGTGGTAGATGCAGTGTGGACTGGAGGACGTAGCTGGGTGGAGAGGGAAACTGCAGATCCAGAGCAGCGCCAGAGGCAACACTGGCTGCTGTAAACTGTACCCAAGCTTGCACGTACCCCCACTGAGACGTGTACAAAGGAGGATCAAACTGTGTCGGGATGCACACTCCCAATGAGTAAATAATACAGCAGCCTCACCCAAGCCCTTTCCGAAAATGTCAGCAGAACCAGTACCTGTGGCTGGGTCCAGTTCTATTCTTACTAGGTAAAAAACCATATGACTGCTACAAGCAGGAGCAGATGCTATTCCAGTGACTGTTACTAGGTAGAGAGGACAACTAAAATCACTGTCCAACAGACAGTGAAAGCACACAGGTGAGCCTGCATTTTCCAGAGGGTAAAAATAGCCAAGCTCTGCTACAATGGCAGTCAAAAAGCAGGAGTGGGGCAAGTTACCAGTGACAAGTGTTTGGTTTAGCTGTAGGAGGCCCAGTAGGACTCTGGTAAGAACAAACTCTACTAACCTGGTACAAAGCTTTTTGAACAAACATAGTCTTGAAGGGAGGGATGGTGAGAAATAAGTCTCACATAACCCCTATGCACTAGCACTTTGGGAAAAGGTGATGTTTAACAGACAGTCATCCCTTCCTTCCCTCCTATACTGCATATCCTGTTGCATTATACTTTATAATAGACTTAAAACCTGCCAGGAAACAATCCATACACCAGATTTTCAGTTGCTGGTGGATGCGTAGAAGCAACAATATTTTATCAATAGGGTCTACATATTCATTAGAGGATTTAAGTTGTAAGGTCTTCCGAAAATTTCAACAAGCACAAATAGCTTTAAAAATCTACCCTCGTGTCATTCTATGTACTTGTATAACATCCTGCACAGCAAGAAGCATGATCTAATTGCATTAAACTACTCTCTAGACGATTCAGTAGGGGGAAAAGAGCAATAGACAAGAAGGGAGAGAAATGGAACAGTAATTGTATTACAGTAAAAATATGAAGGAACTCTGAAGCAAGCATCTAGCAGCTTAAAGAACAGCCATTACTAACAATACACAAGAACAAAAAAATACACCTCTATAAAGAGATAAAATAAATACAATAGACTCCTTTTTCAAATGGTGGTTCGTATGAAAACGTATTGTATTGCAATAGAAGGGCAGGAGGCTGGAACGTTCCAGGAGTCGGGGATGCTGGAACCACCAACTCTAAAAGGTACATAATTCACCTACATAATAGCTTGCTCATTTTCAGGATGTAATCAAGAGTCTGCGTAACATAGAAATCTTATTTCCTTAATCAATTAGAATGGCAAACTGTATTAAAAAAAAAAAGCCAAAACCTTTGCATTTTACAACCTCAAGCTCCATTGAATACATTTTGAAAACAGAATGCTGCTCTCTGGTCTTCAGTTCTGTGTGGCCAAATTTTGAAGTCACTTCCATTTTTAAGAACACAACACATTCAAATAGAAAGAGAAATGATTCTTCACCAAAAGCATCCTCAATTGTAGGGAACAGAGGCCACAACATTCAATTACTGCATCAGAACATCTCTTAGGTGCCCTCTGTTACAGCTGTTTGAAGACAGAAGCTGGGTGGTTTGGAAAGGACAGCAGGAATCAAACAGTTACATTAAGCAGACTCAGGCAGTACTGGGGAAAATAAAGTATACAATCGTTAAAGCAAGGCATGATTAGGGTGGACTGTCTGGCTTTAGGAATGCAAAAGGATTTATTTTCACAGTAAGCTGTGGGTAGACTGGTCCAGGAATATTATTTTTGTTTAAAGTTCATACTGAGGTTTTAAGTTTCAAAAAGAAGCTTTTTTTTAACAACTCCATTTAGCACTAACCCAGTCTACTTTGATCTGCATGTCATCACTACTTTGAAGGAACTAAGACATGCTGAAGACACCCAGAAAATACTGTCTGGTTTTGCTAAAAATTGTATAATTCATACAGAGGTTATTCCCAGGAAACACATGATTTGGAGGTTTCTGATTTCTCCCCTCACACACATGAGCAGATGCTAAAACTGAGAACCTTTGTATATTTGCAAAATAACGAAGGACATAGTTATTAGTAACTCCTCATGGCTACCCTGATACCACAACCTATAAAAGTGAAGTTAATTAAGTATAATTTTAAGGCTTGTGACTAATTCAAGAGAAGCTTGACTCATTCTCTTCTTAGAAAGCCACATGAAAAAGATGAAAAAGACTGATTTTTAAATTCTAGTCCTCCATACTGATTCCTCACTCATTGTCTATATAATAGGAATACATGGAGAAAAAAAACAAACATTCAACGGTATTTCTGAATTCATCGCAGTGAAACTGAACATAAAAGGTATTGCTATGAAATAAAGACCAAATCAACAGCCACTTTACATTGCCTTTACAGTAAAATTATGCGACTGTTTTATTCAGGTTTGCTGACTTCATACTGTAATAACATCCAGGGCAACAGAGACTAAAACCTCCAAATCATCTCTTTTTAGTTAAATGTTACAACAAAGTATTTTACACTAGAACATACTGCCTGTCTAATTCCTATTCCAGATAAATGAGTTTAACTTTCTATTCCTTTATTAAGTAAATAAGTATAAATTCAGGCAGCTTGTTTATGAGAAAGTCTGGATTCATGACGTTGAAACCTCCAACCTTGACATACAAATGAAAACAGAACAAGCCTGCATTACAACTCAAGTTACACATTTATTTCATTGCTTGTAAGAATGTACAAGAAATCAGGCTACTTCTGCATAGCAGGAAAAATGTTTAAAGTCATATCACAGCCAGGCCACCCCTTACATTATCTAAAAATACAGAACTCTTGTAAAAAAGATCTCTCATTCAGGATTAGTCTATTCATTACAGACACGTGATAATTCAAAGCATTACACTATTCACTTCAAATCTTTGACTACGCAGAAGTCTGGCTGAAAAACAGAGCTTGAGCTGTATAGTAGAATTTACAGAAGACAACCATGTCGTTCTCTTCTCCAAGCTCCATGGCCCTCTGGGCCACACACTTCAGCTGGGACAGAACCAGATGTATGCAGGGGAGGGAGAAAATGGTTGGTTGTGCAACCGTATCATCTGACATGGAGCAAGCACTTAATTACACTGGAGGGAAACTCTGGAGGTCAACTGTCTCAATCCTCTACCCAGGGCAATCTTCAAAGCTTTGAAGGCTGCTTAAGGCTGTTCTCAATTAAGTTCAGAGTATCTCCAAGGACAGCAATCCCATGGCCTCTCTGGGCAAATTGTCCCAGAATTTTACCACCCTCATGGTGTAAATCTTTCCCTAATGTCTAATTGAACCATCCCTTGCTGGAACTTTTTCTGTCATCTCTAGCTCTTTGCCCAGCTCCTCCAAGAAGAATCTGGTTCTGCCTTCTCTATACCCTCCCATTAACTGAAAACAGGATCTTCCCCCAAGCATCCTCTGAACACCAACAACACCCAGCTCTTCCAGTTTCTCTTTTTACATTGTGTGCTCCTGCTCCCTAATTATCTTGGCAGTCTTCCTCTAGACCTGGTCCAGTACCTCAGTAAAACAAGACACTTTTTCTGAGGCAGTCGCACAAATGTGAACCAGACAGAAATACTCCTGGCTTCATTCTTGCTACGTAAAGGCATGTTGCTGACTCACACTCAACTTGGTGTCCATGAGGGAAGTGACAATGACGCTTTCTAGTCGGAGATTCCCAGCCTGTACTACCGTGTGGGGTTATTCTGTTTCAATTTTCAGGCTCTTTGTTGAAGGTCCTTGTCAGCCCATTTCTCGGGTCTGTCGAGGTCCTTCAGAAGAGCAGCCCTGCCCTGTAGCACACACAACTCGGTGTCATTCACAAGCTTGCTGATGGTGCATTCCATCACCTCTTATCCAGGTAGTTAATGAAGACTATAAATGCAAAAATGCACTATGTAACCTTACTGAATACTAATTATCATGCCCTGAAAAGGATAAAGGACTTCCAGGTAGCTTAATTCAAATCAATTAACAGGTTGGTAAATGGGACATTACAGAGAACTTGTATTTCAACACACAAGCCACCAAATAAAGTCTTTGGTATTTTTTCTTAATGGGCAGCTTGTGCTTGGTCACTCATTGTAATAGCTACAGTGAAAGATCTCTCTCTAGTTTCTAAACAGTTCTGCAGGTAATTTACACAGGTAAGATAATAAGAACATTTCAGATGAAAATTCTGCTTTAACAGCATTTATACACTGCTATTGCTGAAACTTAGTCTTGATGTGTATCCAGCCTTGCACATATTATCTTTTATTTTTATATTTTACACACACAGTATCTAAAAAAAAAATACAAAGAAAAATACACAGCTCACACCACAGTAGCACAGTAACAATCAAGCCCTTAGTACTGAGAACTATTCTTTAGTAAATTACAACAGCCCTGAAATTCCTATTCTTAAGTCTATGATAAAATTTATATAAAACTAGTAGTTAATAATAGTAGTTCAAACCCACAGACAAGTATATATCATGATCTTTCCTCATAATTTTCTCAGCGATTTCTCGAAAGGTTGGTTCACAACAGGACTCATTTCAATTATCATCATTATCAGTGCTTCATCAGTGCATCCTAAAAAATACTGTGCTAAAAAGCAAGAATGTAAGATTTTGAGCTTCTACACAATAGCTTTGATAGAAATATATAATTTTTAACTTTGCCTTCAAATTTTGCCTTCAAATTAGAAATCCATTTGAAATAAAAAGGGAGGGGCGGATTGCTACCGCAATTATCATCTGTGAAAGTTCTTTGAAGAGGAGATCATAAGTGGACTGTGAACACAGCTCTAACTAATAAATATAAGAAATACAATTTTCTCCACTAAGTTATTTCATTTGTAGTAATTTACAATCAGGACCAAAACCAGCTGCACGCAAACAGGACAGGATGTTCCTACAGTCACTTAAAGTACCTGCTATAAGAACAAGCAGGGCCTGTTTTTAAAGCAGACTTATGTTCATAAACTAGAAAAATCTAATTCTTTTCTATGCTGAGTTCCAGGAAGAGTGATCATCATGTCAATAATTTAGGGCAGAGAGCCAGTTTCCAATTTACATTTACATTTAACTGCAACTGAATACAAAGTATATAAAGCAGTCAACAAATATGCTATTAGTATCTAGACAATTATCTATGTTAACTTTAAGTGTGTTTTCCCAGAAAGAGCTTTGAAACCTCCAAAGCTGCATCTTTCCTCAAATCCTCCTTCATTAAAAAAGTGGGGGAGGGGAAGAGATCACCAACACTCCTATAACACATTTTTCAAGTGTCAGTATTTTAACTGTTTAAGACAATTACCACAGAACTCAACATTTTAAGAACTTTCACAATCAGCCACAATCACCCTCTTACCACTTTTCAAACAAGTTATCTTACTCCTAGCTGATATCATCTGTTGGAGTCTAAGTCAAACCAAGTCAGAACAAAACTATCAAGAGATTAATAAAGTTTTCTCCAACACAGAATCCTGCACATAAGAACTATTTTACATGTAATTAATAATACACTGCCTCAGTTGTAATATTGATGTAATATTTAAACTACACTAACTTTTTATCAAAGAATAACATTACTTAACTGCAGGCTGTGCACAAACATGAATTCCTAGGTACAAGTTTACGCACGTACATAAACTTAGTTTTAGAGAATTTATGTTGGCCCCTCATCCTTCTTGTCAGTACAGGACTGAACAAGAAAAGTTACAAGAGGAACTCTATAGACAACACAGTCGTGCAGCTGCTCTGCAAAGCCACTCCAGCCAAGAAGGATCCCAAGCATTCAGCAGAGAGGCCTTTCTATTTTCCTGCAGTAATCCATTTACAGACTGTTACCGTACTTTTACTGCAATTATCCTTTGACAGTAAAAGTTCATAATTTGTGTACTTTAAAGGATAAATCAAAGCAATACCACTAAATGAAAGTACCTCTTAAGCAACTCCAACAGAAATCCTTAAAGAAAATCCAAGGATTACTATTAGTACTACAAATTAGCTTTAGGTCAACATAAGTGTTTTTCTTACATAAAAACATGGTGATTCTCTTGTTGAAAGAGCAGGAGAGTTAAGGATGCAGAAATGAGTACTTGAAACATCATTCCACGTAACAGATGAGAAGTTTGCATCTTCTAAAAAATTACTTTCGATTACTAAAAAAAAGAATACAGGAAGACGGTCAGAGCAATGGCAACAACTCCCTCAGACCACCCCTGCACACCAGTAAGAGCAAACCCTGCCTGATTTTATACAGACACTTGTTTTATTTTTTCCTTCCATTGTAAAACTTAAGGTATGTCAGACTGAAAACAAAAAAGCACAAAGTAAGGACTGTACTGTTAACAAAGCATGAATGGTAAAGGAAACTGCGCTGATACTAGAGAGGACAGTCTACTGTTCTTCAGGAAAAAAAAAGTAAAATCATAGAATGGTTTGGGTTGAGAAGGAACTTTAAAGATCATCCAGTTCCAACTCTCCTACGTTGGGCACTGACATCTTTCATCAGCGTCAGGCAGCTCAAAACCCTGTCTGACCTCACCTTGAACATTGGTAGCTTCTCTGGGCAACCTGTTCTGGGGTCTCACCACCGTCACCATAAAAAATGTTTTCCTTGTGTCCAATGCAGACCTATGCTTTTTTCAGTTTAAAACCACTGCCCCTTGTCCTGTCACTAGAGGCCTTCGTAAAAAGTCTCTCTCAGTTTTTCTTATAATCCCCCTTTATATACTGAAAGGGTTGCAACAAGGTCACCCTGAAGCCAGGCGAACAACTCCATTTCTCTTAGCCTGTCTTCACAGGACAGGTGGTTCCATCCATCTGATCATTTTTGTGGCCCTCCTCTAAATAGTCCATGTCTTTCTTGTACTGGAGACCACACAGTTAGATTCAGTGTTTCAGGGGAGGCTTCATGAGAGTGGAGCAGAGGTGAAGAATCATCTGACTCAACTTGCTGACCATGACTCTTTTTATGTGGCCCAGGTTATAGTTGGCTTTCTGGGCTGCAAGTGCATGCTGCTGACTCATATCAAATGTTTCATCCACCAGTACCCCCAAATAGTTCTCAGCTGGGCTGCTCTCGCTCTCCTCATACCCCAGCCTGTATTGATATCGGGGATTGCACTGACCCAGATGGAGGACCTTACCCTTGACCTTCCACAATGGCAAACAAAGACTATTTTTACTGGTCTCACTTTTAAAACTGGAAGACATTTAGAGGTTAAAAAAAAAAAAAACTTTTCAAACATTAGGTAGACTTCTTCATCTAGAATTTTTAATGTAATGCAATCTTGCATGAAATACCCTTTTCTCCTGAAATGTGCAGATACACGTGAAAACAGAAGCACTCGGAAACACTCCATGGAAAAGTACCTGGCATGTACTTCGGGAGTTGGGAAGGAAACCAGTAAGATTCTTGTCTGCTGATGCTGGTGTTGAAAATACAACTTTCCCTGTCCTCCTGAAGATTTCAGAATTTCCACAGGGCTGATCTCTCTGCTATACATCATGATCAACTATGCAAATGCAGTAATGTGATTAGAAACTTAACTGATTAAGCACACACATTTGTAACCTCAATTTTCTTTCTTACTGGCATGAGTCACCTTAGCAAAGCTGACAAAATTTCAATAGTTGACAGCAGAGAGCAACTGCAAGTTTTCACGTTCCAAAGTGAAGTTAATAAACTAGTCAGGTAACAGTAACTACACTACATCTCAACAGCAAAGCTAAAAATAAAAAAAAAACAACCCTAAGCTACACATACACAAAACAGAAAGACTGAGAAAAACCAAACAAACCAAAAAAATACAAAAAAAACCCCAACACCACAAACCCTGCCAACCAAACTTGTTAACAATAAACAAGGTTCTATTACTGAAACAAAAGCCATGTAGTGCTAATCAATCACAGCAGAGGTGTCACAGACCAGTAGGTGACAAACTGCTCAGGACAAATTAAATCAGCCTTAGTGTTAACAAGGTCTTACACAGTGAACAAAGGCATAATGACATTTTCTAAAACTTTTTTTTTTAATAGTTGTTCCATTGAACAAAAGAAGACAACTTTTTTTCCTTTTTTAAAAATTATTTTTCATTCATAATGAAAAATAATTCTTCTCCTGAAGCAGAAATATACATATATGAAGACTGCGCACCACCAACATTTTTTAGTAGCTTGCTAGCAATAATTTCATTCAGGAATAATACACTGTATTATTAAGATATTTCATTCTTTTGTTTAAGGACTAAAATAAAATTTGTTAAAGAGGGAATTGCTTCAGCACAGGACCACAAAAAGTCTTGAAATTAAGATTTCCAGAAGCCTCTTCTGTAATTTGGTTTCTTATTTGTAAGGACAGCCATTTACTCTTTGCATGCCCAGGAAAAAAAAAACCAACAACACAGTTGCTATAAATTCTACCACTTCACTCTTGCATGGACACCTCAACTAAATAATCACAGTTGTTAGAAGCTGAAAAATGCTGTTGCTTTAAATATGACGAACACCTTTTCCCCCTTCCCCCCCAAGGACAAAGAGTATTTTTCCCCTGTACCTAAAAGAGATTAAAGAGAAATTAATCCACCACGCTTCGTATTGAAAATCAAAGAGCTGAAAGTAAGGATAAAACACCCATACGCTTAAGACACAGTCAATTCTCATTGCTTACCTCTACAGCTAATAATTCTTCCTGAAGTGGTCTGTCTCTTCAGGGAATACAATTAAGTTACACTACACCTACTGATGCTACATCTACAACCAAAACTCCATTTCTGGAGCTGGCAAGGACAGAAACATACTCAAAGGAAAAAGCATAGTCGGCGACGGTTGGTAACGACAGAGGGGTCTGCACAAACAATCTGAACTGTGGGATTAATACCTTACTTCGCAGAGCATGTTTTTGTGACTCCACATTTGTTCTGCACAGTATCTGAACTGTAAATGAAAGACAGACTGCATAGTCATGAATTATCAAAGTTCTTAATTTTTAAATGCCATCCAGCTTCCAGTATGTGTCTGGACATGCCTGGGAAAGCAATACCGCTCCTTACATAAACCTGCTACAGTATCAAGACTCAATTTTTTTCCCTAAGGAAAAAAATAAGAATTAGAACAGGAGGAGATGGCGAGCGCTCAGTTTCATTCAAGAAGGACGGCTTATGATGCGCTACCGGGCCTGGAAGCAGGTGACTGCTCAGCCAGCAGCACACACTCCTGCTCTGGCCACTCACACTTTTCCCCTTTCGCCTCCAAGACGGGATTTCCTGGCTAAGAACGAGGCGGGCAGGAGCTCCACAGCCTCCCAACTTCCCGGCGCTCCCCGCCAAGGCACCCGGGGCTGCCCCGGCCGAACCCCGCCGCTCTGCGGGCCGGACCCCCCGAGCCCCATTCCCCAAACGCCCCCGAGTCCCGCAGAGGGGCGGGAACCCCCCGAACCCCGCTCCTCTGCGACGGCCCGGGCAGAGCCGCCCCCCACTCCCAAGACCCCATCCCGCTCACCTCCGCTCCCTCCGCCTCGGCGCCCCCGGAGCCGGAGCCCCCCCACGCTCCAGCGCTCACCGGGGGCTCTGCCCGTCCGGGCACTCACCGTCGCTCACCGTCGCCCGCCCCTTCCCAACGCCTCCATCCACTGCCCCTCGCCTCCCGGCGGCTCCGCTCTGGACGCGGCGCCCTCTGGGCGGGGCGGGCGCTGCGGCGGCGCCTTTGTCCGCCCCTCAGCGCCCCATGGCCCTGCCCGCAGCCCGGCCTCTCCCCGCCGTTCCCCGCCCGCGGCAGCGAGCGCTGCGCCCGCCGACCCGGAAACTCATGGGCGGCGGCGACGGCGCGCGAGGCCCGGCCGGGAAGCGGATCCGCCGGGGCGGGGCCGGGGCGCGGCGGGACGATGCGGCGGGGGCGGCGGCGCCCAGGAAGGCAAGGCGGGCGCGGGAGGGGGTCCCGCCGGGCCCGGGCAGCGCTGGGAGAGCCCTGGTCTGCGGGTTGTGTAGCAAGCGGCATCCATCGGGACGGGGCGCGGCTGTCGGCAGCTGGGCTTCAGGGAGTCATAGAGTGGTTTGGGTTGGAAGGGATCTTAAAGCCCATCCAGGTCCAACCCCCCTGCTGGGACACCTCCCGCCAGGTCAGGCTGCCCAAGGCCCATCTAGCCTGTCCCTGAACACCTCCAGGGATGGGGCAGCCACAGCTTCCCTGGGCAACCTGCGCCAGTGCCTCACCACCCTCACGGTGAAGAAATTTCTCCTTATGTCTAGTCTAAATCTGCCCCTCCCCAGTTTATACCCATTGCCCCTAGTCCTATCACTACAGGCCTTTGTGAGAAGTCCCTCCACAGCTTTCCTGTAGCCCCTTCAGGCACTGGAAGGTCGCTGTAAGGTCTCCTCGGAGCCTTCTCCAGGCTGAACAACCTCAACTCTCTCAGCCTGTCCTCATATGGAAGGTGCTCCAGCCCTGAGTTCCATGGTGGTGCCTTCTGAAACCGGTCATTGTTGCTGCCACATCCTCACTCCCCTGCCCTTTTTCATCCTCTATTTTTGTTTCTTGGAGTTGTATCACAGCTCTTGGGGCTGTCTGTTTCCCAGACATCCTCAGCCCAGTGTGGATTTGGCACAGAGTGCTAGCAGAAGGATTTCACCCACTGCTTCTTCATCTGACCATCACCTGCCACTCAGCCCTTTCTGAGCAGGTTCCCTCCACACCAGCCTGTCACCCAAACATAGTACCTCCCAGTACCTGTAAGGAAACCCAGGTTGCATACCTTTCCCACCTGCCCATAAGGGATGCTTGCTTCTTTCAAAACTCTTAATATCCCAAATGGTGCGCTCTCACAAGTCAGCACCCTGCTTATTTAATGTTCCTAGATGCTACTATAATGCTAATCAGTAGATCTTTCTGTTCAAGTACCACTATTAAATCATCTAACTAATGTATTTATCTTAGCCGCATGCGTGTTTTCAGTTTTGGTTATTTATGTTGTGGTTTTTAAATATGTTTTCAGGTAGTCTGATCCCAACAAAAAAATACTGGACTAAGGGCATGGGTTTCTGAAGACCTCTGTTTCTCCTAGGAGAGGTAAAGAATCTAGAAACAGTAATGTTAAAAATCTTTGGGGAGGGATTAGTCAGCAAAAAGTATGGTATGGAAGAAAGGGGGTTCATTTGCAGATGAAGAAAATTATCAGCTTGGAAGGTGTTAATGGGCAGACATGACCTTCTTTCTCAAATCTAATGTGTGAAGTGATTTAGCCCTAGGAGGCTTTTCCCTATTATTTTCATAAAATTTTGTGATTGTAGGAATTGTCACTTTGAGTTTAACAGAAAGGTAAGAAAGGTTTTATCTTAAATTTAAAAACCTCTGTCCACCGTTTCTGAAAACCGAATATGTATTCCTTTCAGAAACTCTGTGTTTGAGTTATTTGTGTACCAGTTTGCAGCCCCTGTGAAGCAAAATGAAGTAAATTAATCCATATTATGATTTATTTTTATCAGCTTTGTTACCTGGGCTGTAGGTGAGACTCTGTTCTACTTCCAGGGGAGAGCTGGGTATTTGCTTGAAATCCCTATGGAACTCAGAAATGCAGTACTTTTTCATAGCAGATTTTATAAATTACAGTGCTTGTTGCTATAGAATGGTTTTCTTTTTTAAGTTCATGTGTTTTTCAGAGTCCTAAAATTCTTTGGCCTTTTGTCTGGCTTGCAAAATGGGGAAAGCAGTTACAAAGTGGAAAACTATATACGTTATTTTTATTTGAAAAATGGGTTAGAGAACAAGGTTATTTGTCTTAAATCTATGTGATGTAGGATTTCCCCCTTTCATGAGAAGGAAGCAGAATTGTATCAACCAGTGGTATTTCTCCAGCTAAAGAATAATAAATGAATAATGCAAAGAGTCAGAGGATATAATTACCGCATGTTGAAATTTAGCATGCTCTTGAATTTTAAAATTTTTTTTTTTAATTTCTTTCAACTGAACTTTTACTTTCTGTCTATTTCTTATTTTCAGAGATAAAATAAGAAGGAGAGATGGGAAATCCAGAAAACATTGGAGATGTATATGTTGCTGTAATTCGTCCAAAAAATACTGCTAGCCTGAATTCTCGGGAGTATCGAGCTAAATCCTATGAAGTAAAATTATTATGTTTATTTTTATTATTTTTAATAATGAGCTGTAGTAAACATAACAATTTAGTAGAAGAGAAAATCCGACAATAAGATGTCGGATGCATCAATGATGTGTATGCATGTCGTAGAGCCACTATGCATTGCCGCATCCTTCTAGTGTTTAAAGACTATGATTTTGTAAGATCTTTGTGTTTCATTTGATTTCAGGACCTTACGCCCTCTGGGCTGTTCAGTACAGGGGTGCAGCTCTGTCTTTTTCTCTTCTAACCTTATTGTTATGGAGGTCATTCTGACTTTGCCATCCTGCTCCTCCACATTCAGTCCTTCATGAATTTTGTTACTGCTTTTATAGTGGTACAATAAATAAGTAATAGTTCTGTACTTGTTTCAGTTGTGCTTAAACTGCTTTGGTTTCATTATTGTTTGAAAGATTTTGTTGCTTGAAGTTCCCATCGAAGGCCAAAAGAAAAAAAGAAAGAAGGTTTTACTGGAAACAAAACTGCAGGGAGGCACTGAGATAACCCAGAGCATCTTGGATTATGTCTTAGAAGCCACCAAACCAATTTCACCAGCCAATCAGGGTATTAAAGGTAAAAACATTTTAATCTGATTTATTGTTGATAGTTCTATAAAAATATTTTAAAAAGTAAATGGGCATGGAAATGTTGTGCAAAAGCATGAAATTAGCTTAAAAGAAGAAAGTATGTTTGAGATTCATCAATAAAACCCAAGCCAACTGCACAGCCAAAACCTTTAGTTTACCTTTGTTTCCCATTACATTTCAACTCTATAAAGTGTATACTATAAGTTTTTTATTAAGTGAAGTTTTGCCTATCTGTGCTACTTCTTCACCTCAAATTGAGATTTAGAGCTAAACTTCTGGTAAACCAGACTGAAGTGGCTTTTTTATCCTTAATTTAAGCTGAAACTTGTACTTGTGAATTGATCACTTCTGAAGTCTGTTTTAAAGCCATTGTTGTTCAGTAGACAGTACCTACATAAAAGTATTTCTGGCATAACTCTATGACTTACAGATATAATTTGATTAGTACACTTTCTGTTCCATTGCTGTTGCATTGCTGGTCTAGCAACCAGCCTCACACTTGTGCTGAAAAAAATTGTTTTAGCCAGCGTGTTTCGTTTCCAGATTGGTATAAACTATACTGACTATAGCACCTTTTTTGTGCTGCATATCTCGTCTCTGCTTTGTAAGTAAGGTTATACTGGGGAGGTTGTCAGTGCGTACAAGACAATGCAGCGATAACAATTTAGAAAAGCAGTAGCTGGTTGCATGGCAAAATGCTCTTCGTGGCAATAACTGGAATTGGATGGACTTAACAAAGCTAGTTGAGCAGCAAACATGAAATAACGTAATAGCATTGATACACATCAAGGGATGCTTAGTAAAAGCAAAACCTGTCTGTTTGTTACACAATTTAGAGTTTTAAATAGACTCATGCAGAGGGCTTAGGCATTGATATGCACAGCTTGGTGTGGCTGCTGCTAAAATGTGTGGGCAAGGTCAAAAAGGTAAACAAAATGCTAAACTTTGTAAAGCTAGAAGGGAAGATAGCATGAAAAACACTGTTGTACCACTACATGAAAAAAACATTCACCCTAACAGGGAATGTAGCGTGCAGCTGTGTTTTCCCATTTCAAAAAGAATGTTGTTCAATTTAAAGATTCGTGGGCTAGGGGACGAATGTTATGAAAAATCAGAGGTGTGGAAAAGTTGCTGTGAAAAAAGGGGTACAGTCACGTCATTTCTCATGTTAATGATTATATACATATTTATGTTCTTTATTTTTTTATATGCATTTAGATTTTCTTAGCTTGCTTTAGACTACAGCTCATAATAATCATCGTTCTTTTCTTCCTAGAAATTAGGAAGATTGAGTCTAGTCAGCTTTCAGATAGCCAAATCCAGATTGGTTTATTGTATGTTTTGTTGTCTAATTAATTAATTCTGGTTTTTTTTATCTTGTGTAAGGAAAGCGTGTAGTGTTAATGAAGAGGTTTCCTCTTGATGGAGAGAAGGCAGGCCAGGAGGCATCACTTTATGTTGTTCCAACTGTTGTGAAAGGTAATGTTGAGCATAATTCTTGAAGTTACTCCCATTTTAGCAGAAGCTCAGTTGAACGTTTATTGAGAATTTTTATGAATATGCTATATGGCTTTTTCTGTATTTAAACAATTCCTGAAGGAAATGTCTGTGTGCTTTTGGGGAAACTACTTCATTTTTGTAATACTGATACACCTTAAGGATAAAAACTATTGAATAAATGCCATTGTGGAGTTACCAGTAGCAATAAATACTCTTCTAGTCCTGAATCCTATTTTTTTGTGGCAACAGTATACATTTAATATTAATTTCTCAGATGAAGCTAATCACACTGGTGGAATAGTAACTGATCACTTTAAGATTTTAAAGGCTGCTCTGTTGAGTTGTGAATAAGGATTCTATGTAGTTTCTATTGATATCATTAGGAAAGAAATAAGTGACTCTTCTCTAAAGTTACAATATATTCTCAATTAGTTAGGAATGTGTAACTACAAAAGATGCAGAAGGGAAAATAATCTTATTCTTCTCATCGATGTGTCTTCAGAGCATTTTTCCTTTTTAGATAATACAAAGTATGCATATAGTCCTGGATGCCCTGTGTTCTACTGTTTACAAGACATCATGAGAGTCTGCAATGAATCCAGCACCCATTTTGCTACACTTACTGCAAGAATGTTAATTGCCTTGGATAAGTAAGAACTCCCATCAGTAAAAATATATTCAAATTGAAATTAAACAAGATAATTTGTAGACGTAGCACATAGTTTATATAGCATTCTTGTGATTAAGAAGGAAATCATTGTGGTATGTTATTTTCTTTATGTTTATCAGAAAGCAAAACCTTGAAATCTTTCTAAAGTTCTTTCTGCAAACTCAAGAATGGTGTGCTTATCTAAATCGAGTGGCTTTTTGGAAGTTCATGCTCACAGTGAATGTTTTGTAAAATCGTATAAAATACTAATGATTGATCTTCTATAAGTAACATAATTGCCATCTTTAAGAGTATTT
Organism: Phaenicophaeus curvirostris; assembly: GCF_032191515.1. Taxonomy (NCBI): domain Eukaryota; kingdom Metazoa; phylum Chordata; class Aves; order Cuculiformes; family Cuculidae; genus Phaenicophaeus; species Phaenicophaeus curvirostris. The sequence continues at coordinate 25,019,366 of NC_091397.1, read as the reverse complement.
TCCAGAGTGTAGTAAAAATATCCTGTTAATTATGTGCCATTAAGATTTGCATTTAAATTACCTTCCTTTAGAAAGGGATTACCTTTTCCCTAGCCATTCAGATTTAGTTGCCGTTGGGAATTAACTTTCAGAAAGGTAATTAGTTGTTTTGTCAGATTTACAGTGGTTTGAAAATTGAATACGTGAGCTTTTCTTTGGTCTTTTTTTGTACCCTTAATAAAATGTACCAGACATGCTTATGTATGAACATATTTGCATTAATGAAGTTAGCTGGAACTCTTGGCTAATGTGGAAAATTGTAAGTTACAGACTATTACCTAAAACCGTTCTGTGTGTTGGCTTTTTGCTGTTTATTAGTAGTGTCAAATATTTCCATGTATACCATCATGCCAGTCATATTTATCTGCTGCTTAATGAATGCCATCAAACTCTGAGCTCTGCTTAAAATGTGTTAGAGGCCTTACAGTTGTGAGAGAATCCTTGGAAGGATAGTAGAAAATAGTTTATACTAATTATTGTCTATGTACGTAATCTGAAACATCACTTCTCAAAGATTCAAACTATCATAACTAATTTATCTACCAACTGTTTGGAGAAAATGCCCCAAAATACCTCAGAGAAGCAAGAGGGTGTTCATAGCACAATAATCACAATTTTACTGTCCTTCTTGCCAGCAGGAGCATGAATAAGTGAAGGGAATATGGCTTTTGCTGAGCTTGGATCTGCGACTTAAAAATCCAGGCCTAAGTATAAGTTTTGGACTGCAGGCTATGTTCTGCAATCCTTGTGTGTTGTTCTGGGACAGACAAGATCCAAGTGGTCTGTCAGTGGATCTATCTTTCTAATGCGTGTACTTCTTTCTTCCATTTTTCCAAGCTAAATCACTAAATGAAATGTATTGTATTCCAGCAAAGTACATGTTTATCTCATACTTCTGAGAAAGTGTGCGCAGAAGCCTAAATACACACCTGGATTTAGACCCTTAGTTAAAACATGCCTTGTTCAACATAACGCTAAAATTATTTATCAATTTGGTGAAAATATATTTATCCAAAAATTGAGTTTAATAACTTGTCCTGAGCTCTGTGTTATATTTGCATACGTGCTAGGAAAAATTGCAGCAGGTATACAGTGCTAACTTTACCCAGCAGCTCAGAGTTAAGAGGGCTCTAAAACCCTTCCATACTGTCAGTAGGAGTGCACTTAGAAGAGAATAACCTTCAGCACAGATTTGTGAAAGGCAGTTGGTAGCCCATGTGAGAGAGACGTAGCAATTTGGAAAATGAACCTTCTGTTTTTTAGCCTTTTCCCATTTTTCCGTGATGAAACATATGAGTTAGAAGACTGAGGTCAGTACCTATATTGAAACTTCAGTTCACCATTGAAAAGAAAAATGCTTCAAGTTTCAAAATTTCTATGTTGAGAGTAGCAGCACAGATAAACTGAAAGCAAACAAAACTATGACATGTTGGCATGGTTAAGTGTTTTGGCTGTAACCGATGTTACTGTTCCCTTCACTTATAATTTCCTTTTTTTGAGAATTTGCATCCACAGGAAATGTGTTTGAGCAAACACATTTGCTTAACTAGAGTTGGTTTAAAAAAAGTTAACATTTGTGTATTAATTTAGGGCTGTGGACGTTATAATTTTTTTTTAAAAAAAATTATATGTGTGATTATCATACACGCAACCCTTAATCAAACAAAATAATAGACAAGCATGACCAAAATAGTTCTTTTCTACCTGAAAATGAATTGCTTCCCATTCTCTCCTGCAGGTGGTTGGGTGAACGGCACACCCAGTCTCACTCCATCCCAGCTTTATTCAGACCATCTCCTCTTGAGAGAATTAAAACAAATGTAATAAACCCTGCCTATGCTATAGACCCTGGTCAAACAGAAAGCTCATTACACATGGGTTATACTGCCCTGGAAATAAAGAGCAAAATGCTGGCATTGGAGAAAGCAGATATGTGTATCTATAATCCTTTGTTTGGATCTGACCTTCAGTATACCAATAGGGTAAGAACTATTTTTCCATTCTGTATTTATGAAATATAAATACAATTCAATACATTAAATACAATTCAATTAATTAATTTATTTGTTAGGAGTGTGTGCTTTGTTTAGTATAAGCAGATTTCTTTATTGCACACACTGCTAAATGTTTTTTCAAATCCTCGCGTTTAAACATCATTCTCTTGAATTATAAAATATTTGTATCGTAACTTTGGTTTCAAGAGAATAGCTGTCCTAAATGAAGGATTGTTTAGCCAAATTTCAGTAAGATATTTTTTCACTTGTGTTCAAATTATGTCTTCCTAGGTTGACAAAGTGGTAATAAATCCATACTTTGGCCTTGGAGCTCCAGACTATTCAAAGATTCAGATTCCTAAAAGAGAAAAGTGGCAACGCAGCATGAGCAGTGTCACAGAGGACAAGTATTATGTTACATTCCTTTTTCATTAATGGATAATTTTGGTTTGCTATATTACAGTAGTACTTGATAGACTTGGTCAGAATGAGGTTCCTGTCACTTTAGGGCTATGCTATATAAATATGTATTTAAAAGAATTCTACTTGAAGTACTCTACTTCGAGTACTGAAACACAACAGTTAAAGGACTGGTCGAGAAAGGTTTAAATTATAAACATCAGGGAAGCATTTCTTAGCATAATGAATACAGCTGTGGCTTGACTACTGCATGGCAAAAATACTAGTTGTATGAATACTGGCACATTTTAGTTGCGTGAGCTTAATTTTTATTCTTTATTTAGATCTGCAGTTACTGCTATATTAGTAATTTTTAAAAAGTCAGTGTTCTCAACTATTGAAACGTTTCTGACCTACGTTTTCCTCCTGTTTCCCCTTTTAATTCATAGGGAACACCAGTGGGTGGATGATTTCCCTCTTCACCGCAGTGCTTGCGAAGGCGACTCTGATTTACTAAGCCACCTTCTGGATAAAAAGTTCTCTGTTAATCAGTTAGATAGTGACCACTGGGCACCTATCCACTATGCGTGCTGGTGAGTCAGATGAATGTAGTTTTGCCAATCAAACGTACTCTTGCTATCAGGATTTTTTAGCACTAATCATTTATCTAATTTATCATGCAGACTCAGAAATGAGAAATCAAAAAACTGTAGACTTTTTACCATTTAACATATGTTAGTGTCAACCTTCGCAAGAGAAATATTGCTTCAGGTTTTGAAATAACTTCAATCTGAATGGTTTCACAGGAGACGAGGTGTGGAGATCATATCATCAAACACTTATCTATTGCCTCTTATATGTGTCCTAAAGCAGCCGTTCTAATTCCTATTGGAGACACGGGGTCTGGTTTAATGTGGTAACTTTTACAGTCTTTGTAGGTTAAAGGCACTTTTACAGCACAGCAGCAGCTGAGCTGAGCACATTCTGGTGACGGTCATGCTCTGAGTGTGAAGCTGGACTGTGTGATCTATGGAGCTCAACTTGTCTGATGATTTAATCTATAAGTGCTTGAGAGCTTTCCTCAGTTGTAAAAATGCTTTTGTTTTATCTTTATGTAAGTTAGTTTTCTGTATTAATAGTAGTGTCTGATTATATGAATAACATGAAAATCAAACTTATTTTTTTAAAAAAATGTCATATTTGATTTTTAGTGTTTGTCAGGAAGTTTGCATAAAGAGAACAGACAAGATTTGCTGGTTATCAGCTTGAGGCTTCAAAGTCCTCAGGATTCATCAGCATGACAAATCAGAATCTTTACTCTGATTCTAACACAGTTTGGTTTTATTTTTCAGGCAAGACTGAACTCTGTTTTGCTGTTACTGAATGTTACAACTACCCAAAATCTAGCTAGTTTAAAGCAAGGTTCAGTTTGTCTATAATGAAACCAATAGATGTTTACTAGACCAATGGTTACCAAAGAAGTGCAGAACTGATACTAATTTTTACAAACTCTTTGATGTTCCATTGTCTTTGATGTCATTTCAAAGCTAAAAACTCTTGAGCATGGAAATACAGTTTTCCATATTTAGGACTATCTGAAAAAGTATTTTATTTTACTTTTGATATGTGTGTTCTGTTTAAACCTGTCTGTAGGTACGGAAAAGTTGAAGCCACTCGAATGCTGTTGGAAAAAGGGAAATGCAATCCAAATCTTTTGAATGGCCAACTTAGCTCTCCTCTTCATTTTGCTGCTGGAGGTGGGCATGCTGAAATAGTACAAATTCTACTAAATCATCCAGAAATTGACAGAGTAAGTTCCGTTTATTTATAAAAATAGCAGTTTTAGCAACTACTAGTTTCTAGCTTGTGTATGTGAAAAATTTTGTGTCCAGATCACAAGGTGTAAACACAATGATTCTGTTAGGAGATTAACAAGCAATGGTTAGATATTTTCCAATACCTTTGCTTTTCCCATATTATATCAATTAAATGTTTGAACGCTAGGATCAAGGATATTAATTATCTCAAAAAATGTGTAAATGCTTCCCTATCTCCAGTGAAAACAATGTATTAATGTTTCTGTTTCTGTTTGTAGCACATTACTGATCAACAAGGAAGATCTCCACTGAATGTCTGTGAAGAGAACAAGCAGAATGAGTGGGAAGAAACTGCAAAACTGCTGAAGGAAGCCATAAATAAACCTGTATGAGTTTACTTGCTAAATAGTTTAAAGTTTATATTTAATTTACACATAAACTTGTAGAAGAGCTCATGTTAAGCTGTTATTGGAAGTGTGCGGTATACTGAAATTTTTAGTGTAAATATTGACAAACTGACATTTTGTCTCTTTAAATGTTTCTATCTACTTTATTGCTCAAGAAATACATGCAATACTTTAAATATGATGTTGATTTATTTGTAGAAGCATCACATCAGCTACTTTTGTCTACTTTTGATCAAACAACCATCAGCTAGCTTTATGCCTTGTCATCCTCTATCTTGATAAACAGGAGCATTCAGCTGGCTGAATGTGGCTTCTGCAGAATAGGCTCTACATCAGTGGGTTACTGTGGGCTTCCTTGGCAGTCAGTGGAGATCTAGCCTGGATAGTAAACAGAATTTATGATATGACTTCTCTTATCCTTAAGTAGATTTAAAATTTGCCAAATGATATAGCACCACTTGTTTCTCTTCTTTGACTTCAGGTGCAACTTGTACCTCTGTAGGCAGGTGGCAGTAAACCTGTGAATTATTCAAGATGTTTTAAATTATCTTCATTTCACTCTATTTGAATGACTCTTCCAAACTAAGGGAGGAAATGGCTTCCTTTATTTTAGGGATTTTATTATGAAGTTGATCAAATGGCAGATGTGTGTCCAATGACTCTTGAAGACTAACACATGCATTTTAAGTAGATTCTACAGCGTAATAGGTGATATTATGTTGTCACTTATTACTATTGAACGAATATATTAAAATAAAAAAAAATTATAGGCAGTATTCCAGTAGGAGTCACAGTGACTGCTGCAGGAAAAATGGGCTGATATTTTCCATTCCAGCCTTATTTTCAGTCAATTGTCGTTTTCTAAGGTGTTCATCTCTTTTCCAGAAGTTTTTTAAGAACTCAGTTCTTGATGACTAAGAAGATCTGAAGAGTACTAACAAATCCCTGCAGCTTTTTTATTCAAGCAGCTGAGACGTTTAACTTGTTAGAGAAATGAAAACAAGTTTAATTGATGTATATGCTTTAAGCACCCAATTTACATTTAAGGACATCTTTTAGGAGGCATAATTTACAATTCAGTGAAAGCAGTGGGAGTTCTGAAGGGGAGATAATTTCTTAGTAGAAATATAGAAGTGCTAAAAGGTCTTAGTGAGATGTGTTCTTATTGCACTAAGGACTGTGTAAAGGGTGCTGCTTCCCTCTGAAAAAGAAGTCTTTTTAGTGTAGAGTAATGAGGGGAATAATTCATAACCTGCCAGTAACAGTGAAGTGTACATTTTGGTTTATTGATAAATGGTTTTGCTCAAATCCCTCAGGGAACTTTTAAATGCCTCCTTGCCTTTGAGGACTTCAACAGAAGTGAAAATTACCAGTAAGGTTTTTCTTGGAGTTACTGTGGTAAAAAGCACAGTATAAGAGCTCGTGTAGGGCATGAAACAAGCAGGTTTGATAAATAGTGTGCAGGAGTTGTGCAATGTTCTTTTTCTCAACAATGTGGATGTTGCTGAATTATGGTAAAATTGCTTTCCTTGTCAGAAGCACCAACAGAAAGGATTTTAATGACTGTTTTCTTTAATGTTTCAATTTTTATGTAGTATGAAAAGGCACGAATTTATCGTATGGATGGGTCATATCGCTCTGTTGAGTTGAAACATGGAAACAATACTACTGTACAGCAGATAATGGAGGGCATGCGTTTGTCTCAGGAAACTCAGCAGTACTTCACTATCTGGATCTGTTCTGAGAACCTCAGTAAGTAATAAGAGAGATTGTTATACTTGAGAGTTCATCATACGTTTGGGTTTTTTTCCTTCTTGCCTTTAGGAATACAATTGTTTCTTAGGAAAAAAAGGAAACATGCTCTTTGACAGTTCTGTACTAACCTCTTTCTATTGCCTTCTAAAAGCCCTCCTTCAGGAGTTAATTTGTATCTAGACTGCCTGTTAATACATTTTGCTCCTGCTAAAGACTATGTAATCCAGGTAGTCTTATTCTTTGTATCTTTTGCACAGGGAGTGAAACCAATTTTTCTGTTTCCTCTGCTTAAGCTTTCCTTCAGTAGATCAACTTCCAACCTGCACAGTCTGATGTCTCCAAACTGTATTTTCAGAGCTATAGAGAGCTTCTCCATTTTAGTCACCATTTTGGGTACCCCCAGTAGTATGTCTGACCCCATATCACTGTGACATCCAGAATGTATTTAATCGAGGAAGATGAGGCTAGTCCAGATGGCCGTTTTGTTACAGGACACGTTTGCTGTCATAGTCCTTACAGCTAGCTTACCTTGATTTTAGTGGTATTTTTCTTCTCAGGATCTGAAATCTGTTGCACATAGTTGTTTTTACCAATGTTTAATCTATGTAAAACTGGTAATTAAAGGAAAGCTGATTAATTTTTTTTCATTAGGTCCTTTAATTATATGAATTTTCATATGTTTTGCATCAAAATGATTTTTGATAAACAAGCTTTCAGTTATATCTGGTGAGAAAGAATTCTGATATTAAATGTCATTATTAGCATTTTTTTGGTGTTTAAAAAAATAAAGTATTTTTTGGTGTTTCTGATCTAAATAAGAAGTCTATTAGAGTTGTAGTTTGAGATGTGTAGCAAAAGACAAGTGGAACCACAAAAGAGAGATTCTGATTGTGTTTCGTCAGAAACTGTGGTAAACACTGCTGCTGCAACAAGGTACCTATGGGACACATTACAGTGGATTTACAAAGCACAGTTCAATCTGGAAGGATGCTATATTGAGAGAACCATTAACGCACAAGCCTTGCATTTAAAATTTTATTTGCTGTTTTTAATCTTCCACTATAGTGTCATTGTTACTAATTTTTTTTAACTATAAATATTGCAGAACATCTTTTCTTCTTCCTTTTTTCTTATAATCTTTTTTCCCCAGTATTGTGCCATTTGCCTTTTTGCTTTCCTGTATGCCACATGACTATAACCCTTAGTTAAACAGAGATGTTAATGTATGGAAGATTTCTTTTCTTCCAGTGTTTGGGTGTTGAAGTCTTGCTGCTTGTTTTTTCTAAATATCTATGTCATGTTTTAGTCAAAACATTGAAGTATTGCCCTTGCGTTTGAAGGGAAAAGCTCACTGATGCATTGCTTAAAAACAAGTAATTCTGTATATATAGTAATTTAATTTCTAGTAGTTTAGCCTAAGTTTGAAAATTAGTCAGCTTCTAGTTTGTGGCTTCAAACAGCTAATGGACAAGTTTCATTATAAAATGCATTTCTTGCAGTCTCTGTACAACTGAAAAGACTGTAGTTCTCTTGTTTGTAGGACAGATGATGTTCTTCTGTGTTTGCATGTAAGGTGGGTAAGTTGAGCGAACAGATTATTCTTAGTGAAAAGATTTGGCACTATAATGTGTCCTTTGAAGTTTTTCATGTCATATGAAATGTCACACTGTAAAAGCCAGAGCAGCAACGATGAGGCAGTTAACAGCCTTCTAGTTCCTCACTACTATAAACCAACTGAAAATAATCACAAGGACAGGCAGGGTAAGTGAATGAGCTTAACTGAAGGTATGGACTCTAGTACATAGTAGGAATGTAGTTGAAAGCTCTGTATTAATTTCTCATCTCTCATATACACAAGAGAACATGAAACATTGAATGACCATAGCCTATTAAGGATCAAGATGTTTTACAGTTTTAAAAAAAAAGAATGTCTTTTCTGAAAAGTTTATGGTTTATATCAGAAAGGGGCAAATGCTTTTATAAGATAAGCTATATCTGTATTTTTTTGTCAGAAAAAAAGATGATTGGACTTTGTATTTCCCCCATAATAATTGAGACAACAGACTTGAATGTTTTAATACTGTGCTTTTAAGGCCCTTTTTGGTATTCCATTAAATTCTTAAATACCACTTTACTCTTCAGAAGCTGAAAATAACAAACTTTAATCACTAATGCATTTAGTGAATTGATGCTGAGAGTTTTGTCAATAAATCCATATTTTCAAAACCTTTTATATATAGCAGTTTAGAAAACATAGGGAAAAATGTTTGTTAATGAGTCGTCAGTTTCAGATACTCTGGTTTTGATGCACCATTTAATCATATATATCTGTGTGTGGAGGCTGGGTTATTCTGTTTCTTTAAATAAAATCTGTTATTTTTCAGGCCTCCAACTGAAGCCATATCACAAGCCTTTGCAGCATATTCGAGACTGGCCTGAAATATTCACTGAACTGACAAACCTGGATCCTCAAAGGGAAACTTCACAGCTTTTCCTTAGAAGAGATGTGAGACTTCCACTGGAAATAGAAAAAAAGGTCTGCACTTGGAAGAGATAGCATGAAATCATGGTCAGAGTCAGAACACTTAGACTATCAGCACTCTCTGTGGTTAATGACTGTAGGAATTTCTGAACCTGTTTAAACCAGACATCTCCTCTCCTTTCCTATGATAATTTGAGTCTTAAGGTTCTTCCCTCCAGGTCTCTCTCCTTCCCTCCTTCTCGCCTTCTTGCTCTCTCTCTCTTTCTCTTTCTTTCTCACTTTCTCAGCTATTTGTTTAATCATCAGTCTATGTGCCTGAGTCTGTCTGTCATACAACTAAAACCAACCTGCCCAATTTTCTTTCTCTTCCTTGTGCTGTGATTTTTTTCAGATATTTAATTGGTCAGTTTCAATGGGATTATTCAAACATACTATTCAAAATAGATTAATGGGGGAAAAACCACAGATGTCAGTATTTCTGTGAACCTTTTGACTGGGCATTGTATGCTAGTCACCTTTAATTTTTAACTGTGTTAGATTAGTGAAGTGTCAAGTTACGTCAATGAAAATATGATATTTTTTCTATTACAAAGCACTACTAAAATGTATGCTTTAGTCAGGATCATGCCTTTGTCTTCTGTCTCTGAATCAGTGAGAAATTTTATTTATGGTTTCTAGGCTAATTTTCTTTTACAAAGAAATCATTTTATTTAAATCTTTTTAACAGATTGAGGATCCATTGGCTATCCTTATCCTTTTTGATGAAGCCAGATATAATTTGCTGAAAGGTTTCTATACATCACCTGATGCCAAGTTGATCACACTGGCAAGTCTGCTTCTACAAATAGTCTATGGAAATTATGAGAGCAAGAAACATAAGCAGGGCTTTCTAAAGTAAGTATCTGTGTTGAAAACTTAAAATTATGGGTTTAGAATAAGTGTGTTTAGATAGCACTTACTATGGACCTCTCAAATTTTAGATATGATGTATTTATTATTTTTCTCCATCATTGAACTCTAGTTCAGAGTAATCACATAACTCTTGTAGCATTAATAGAAGCTGGACATGGGATCTGAAAAATATATTAATCTTAATTACTGCAGTCCGAGGCAGAGGGATGGAGGCTTCTGTATTCTGTAAGTCTATACTGAGATACAATAACACTATAATGAGTAGCAGTATTCATGTGAATGAAAGCTTTTGACAGGACTGAGACTTCGGACAATGCTGAAGAGACCTTTTACTATGTCCTGTTAGACCAACTTCTGGGATTCATTTTCCTCCCTCTTTGAAGAGGACAGACGATGCAAAGATGATATTTCTGTCTTCTCATTTGCATGTGGACTGCTATACTAAATTGGTTAGAAACATAGCACCAGTAGGGCTCTGCCAGATGGTGCTTTTCTCTCCACTTCTCTCTCCTTGCCAGCACAAGACTAGCTGAGCTGTTCTGGGATATGGCTTTCCTCCCACATACATTTCCACAACAGTATGTGAGCACATCAGGATTCCAGTTCTCTACTGTGTGCACCTTCACTCCACCTCCCTACTGTCTCCACCTCAGTTCATTCATGTAACAGCAGCTGTGCTGTTTTGGAATGCTACTACAGTTCTTGTCTCCTATCTTTCACAGCATCAACTGAGCTGTCTTGGTTGGCTTTGTTTTGGTTGTATTCCCCACCATCAGTACATCAGGGTGTATTTTCTGCTACAGTTACTCTGCTATAAGTGTGGGCTGCCTCTGACTGCGCTTGTTCATTCCTTTCTCTTCCTTCTGTTAGCTGTAGGCACTGTGCCATTACAGAGTAAACTCGGTGAATGAGCTTACTGACTGGAAGACTTTTGGGTGGGCTTTTCAGTAGGTTTAGTTGATGACCCATCTTGTCTGGAGTTATGCAGTTGGTAGATTGAGCATGAGAACTGGGTGTAAGTGTGACTGTCCACCTGCAGGAGTGTGCAGTTAAATACAGTTGGTTTCAATAGGAAACTGCCCCCTGGTGAATCCCAGCAGCTGCAGGGCAGTGTCCTGTTCCACACTGAGGCAGATCAGCAGTGTGGTTCTGAGTTGCTCCTGCTCAATTGAAGTGTCTGACTTGATAGACAGGACTACTTGGAAAGACAGTTTGAGCCAGATAAAGAGCCTGCTGGGCATTTGTGCATGCTTTCCATCCTTATTCAAATGGAAAATGCCTCAACTTGTTCTTCTTCAGACAGGTGAAGAGATTTATATTCTGGTTCTTTTTGTAGTTGTCATAAATGTTTATTTAAAAAATGGTCATTTAAAAAATATATTGAGTCTGTTATTTGTACGAGAGTAGCCTCAAAGGCCTGGATGCATTACCCTGTGCTGGGTTTTTGCTTGGTAGACAGTAAGTGCAGTTGCTGACAGGTATAGTTTAAAAGTGACTAAGTAGATTGCATCACACGGTTTTTGAGACAGTTTTAATTGTGCATAAAAGCAAACTTGTAAAGGTTTCCTTTTAGTGGCTTTTTTGTTTTGTTTTGTTTCCTATGTTCTGGGGTTTGTTGTTTTATCTTTAAAAAGGCACTTTCTATAAATAGCTTCAGTTTTGTGTCATGCAATATATAACTTCCATGTGGAAATTAATTGTGCCAAGTCCTTGGTGGTGCTAAATACCACAAGGAAGGGAAAAATACCTATAATCTGTCATCTTTTTTGAGCATGTGATATTCTAGTGTAAATGTATGTTGGTACATAAACTGGGCTTCCAAACGGGAATTCACCAGACTGGTCTGTAAACAAGGAAGAATCATATATTCCACAGCTAGCTTTTCCTCTCCCTGCTTTGTCTGTGATGCAAAACACACAAAGCTGGATTTCCATTAACTGAGAATTACACTGAATCTTGGGAAACCTTAGCTTACGTTTCAGGAAAGCTTCTCACCTGATAAGGCAAGACAGGGTAGGAGCTCACTGTCTAACTTAGTGTGACTTGAAGACACGAATTCGCAGACAGGGTTCTTTCTCCTCACTTTATTTAGTAGAAAAACCCTTTTTTTCTGCTTTTTGTCCTAGTGAAGAAAATCTTAAATCTATCGTACCAATCACTAAACTAAAAAGTAAAGCTCCTCATTGGACAAACAGGATACTGCATGAATACAAGGTGAGATAAATAATCAGATGGTAAAAAATCCTGTCTTAAATGTTTTTTGACTGTTTGGTTGTCAGTTAATGAGCAAAAATACTGGTATATAAGGCTAGAAATGTGTATGTTTTAAATTTTTGGGATGGGTTGTTGGAATGCCTTTTTTCTTGTACAGTGACAAATGATTTGTTTTTTAGAAGTAAAATATAATTGTCATCTGTTCATTTATCTTCAGTGCTAACTGTGTATTGGGGATACTGCCAATTCAGGCATGCATTCAAAAAAATCTGCTCTGACTCATATTTTCATATCTTGTAGTGATAGATCCACAAAGTCCTTTCTGCCAGTGTAACTTGTACATTAGTGATCTGATAGTGATGCTGATGCGCGCACTCACAAACTCCTTTGACTAGAGCCGTTAATAGAACAAAATTTTTAAATGTGGATTTAGGCTACTTCTGTAAAAGACATCTAACTGAGGGCTCTGGATTCCAAACAGGATCAGGGCACCTGGTGATTAGAGCTTCATAAAAAAATTTGTTCAAACAGTGAGATGTGTCAGAGGGAGAACTGTGGCAACTGCCAGGCATCAGCAATAGCAGCTTCCAGGAAGTACTGCAGAGGCAGCCAGGGAATGTTCTCAGGCCTTGCCTCTCTTTTCAGATGATATCACTCAATCATAAATTTTCTCTTGGTGCCTACATAATTTTTTTTGTCAGGTCATTCCTGTTCTTTCTAATACAGATGAAGGAGGGGATGATGGTGTCCTCTTTAAGACTATGGTATAGCAGAGGTCATAGCAGAGTAGTCTGTGCTCGCTCTTTTATCAGACAAGATGTGAGAATGAGCATAGTTTTCTTGACTTCTGCTCCTAGGCCATTACTTCGGGGTGTGAGGAAGGGAAAGAAGTTGCAATCTTTTGTTCCAAGGATATTAATATATTTTACATTTAAAAAATTACTGTGTGGGATTCAGATAAGCTGTAATGCAGAGTGTGGATCCAAACAAGTTTGTCCCATCCACCCCCCTAACTCTTCAATCCTCATGGTCTCTCTCGTGCCTGTGCTTTCTTATCTTGCTTGTAGCCCGGCCAAGCTTTGATGTTTGTTAGGATACTTTACATCATTCTATTTTGAGGAGGATGGAGTGTAGGGACCCTCTGTTGTGACTGTTTCACTCCACTGAAAAGAAGTAGAAGCTCGTCTTACTCTGGAGAAGGGCTCTACTAAAGGAAGCAAAACTGCACCTCTCTTTTGCTTAGAAAAGAAAAAAAATCCATGTATTTTTTTGGAGGGGGTACATGCTCATCGTACCATGCTTCATTGGATCAGACCCCTTAATGGAGGAAGAATGCTTAGTTTTAAGGATCGTAATGCAGGTAGTGTCAGATGCGTACATAGCTGATGAGTCTGACATACTTCTGAGAGAGGCCGCGTTGTGGGGCCTCGCAGAGGTTTGCTGTCTGTGGTTCAGGTTTCTGGGGCTCATACAGGCTATCTGCCTCTGTCTGTTTTGGCATTTGAGCCTTTTTTGTGGCTCTAGGGTTTAATTTAAATGTTGGAAGACAGTTCTTGGGAAGGCGCTTTGGGAATACTGGTTTAGTGGGAATTCCACTAAACAGTGTTTTTTCTTTAAATAACCATGAGTATTTGGGAAGACTTGTTGAAGGCCATTGTTCCTTTGTTTCTAGAACCTCAGCACCAGTGAAGGTGTAAGTAAAGAGATGCATCACCTTCAGCGCATGTTCTTGCAGAATTGCTGGGAAATTCCTACTTATGGAGCAGCTTTCTTCACAGGACAGATATTCACCAAAGCAAGTTCAAGTAGCCATAAAGTCATCAAAGTCTACGTAGGAGTAAATGTAAAAGGGCTGCACCTCCTCAACATGGAAACAAAGGTCAGCTTAAGTGAGCTGCCAGTGATAAATGTTAAGATTAATTCTGTTCTCTTAAATTCTTTGCGCTAGTAGTTGTTTCACATGCAACTGTGAAGATTTCCAAGATTTTATGACCTTTATAAGGCAGTCCTAATGGAAAGCCTTGTATTTTTCCATTTTACTACTTTGTAAGCTACAAGTAGATTATGGAACATACTGCTGTAAGTCAGAATCCTCCCTAACTGAATGAAGGAAAGTTCAGTTCATAAGTATAGAGGATATTTTCTGACTGACAGTTTCTTCCATTTCTCTGTAGGCTTTACTCCTCAGCCTTAAGTATGGCTGCTTTATGTGGCAGTTGGGAGATGGAGATTCATGTTTTCAAATCCACAGTCTGGAAAACAAAATGAGCTTTATTGTGCACACGAAACAGGTAAGCGTGTTTTTAATCCGTTATATTAGGGTTTTTTTTCCTAAACTAGATTCATGCCTCTTCTCTCTTGAGGTTGACCTCCCTTTAGACAGTATAAAAGAAGCCCAAGGATAATTCCAAACAGGATGAGAATCACAGAGCTAGAGCTGATAACTTTGCTATCCAAACTAGTAGAGTTTGAGACTGGATAAAACTGAGTATCTGTGGAGGCAGTGTTATAAAGCAGCTTCCTTGCAACTGCAGCTAACAACTTTAGATGGTGTTCATGGATGTCTGATGGAAGATCTGTTTTACTCATAATCTGCATCAGTGCTAATACACCGTGTTAACATGTGCTGTGACAAAACTACAGCTTTGAGTATCTTGCATAGTTGTTTTGGATTCTTATATATTAAGTTGGTTATGGGGAAAGTGATTGAAAACTTCAAAAAACACTTTCTGATAGTGAGAAAAATCTAGTTTTTATTTTCCTTAGTGCTAAAATGATGCAACTTCTGTCTTGTTATTTTTAACTGCTTGCATTTGTCATGTACTTGATTGCATCGTAGTTCTGCAATGCTGATAGAATTTCATTGTATACCTTTATCTAGGCAGGTCTCGTCGTAAAACTTCTGATGAAATTAAATGGCCAATTAATGCCAAGTGAAAGAAATGAGTGATGGAAATGAACAATAGTTACAAAACAGCATCTGATGGCTAAGCAAAAAACAACTTATTTCTCAGCACAGCAGAAGACTTCCACGTACCTGAATTTTACACAATAAAAAAGTCAATTTGTACAGTTTTTTTTAACTTTGTACAGAAGCTGCATGGTTTATTTTTTTAAAAAAAAACTATACAAACTATACAACATATCTATTATTTTTATAAATATTTTTCTGTTTCGTATATATAAGCTATTGTAGGGCTTGAGCTTAACCAATAAAGCTAATCAAATGTCAATGGTTTACCGAGTTAGTCAAGCATGAATCAAGTAAGGCTTTTGTTCCCAGATGGTATGGGATTACCAGTGCTGTTGAGCAAGTATTCAGTTAAACCTATTTACCTTTCTTGTCATTCTGTGGAACATCAAGGAGGTTGTATATGTTACAGTATTTTTTAGACATACTTTATTTTTAAGATATTGTTGTATGCTTAAAAGACTAGTTAAACCTTTGAGCAACTACTTTTGATTAAACTCTTGTTTTTTATTTGGTTTCTGACAAATGTTGTAGCTGGCTTTATTTTTAGTCTTAACTTTCTCATACTTCATATTTATATTTATTCTAAAATATTGCATGAGGATGTCAAAAGGGAAATACTTTAAGTCATTCAGAAGCCATATTAAATGTTTAGCATGCTTGATTTTTACAAAAAAGGATTTTAACTTTTGCTGTGCAATATAAAATGTGTATATGGAGGAGGGGGAGATACAGTTTTACAATGAAACTTACTGAGAGGACCTCAGAAAGCTTAATAAATTTTACCCTGGACTGCAACACATATGCAGTAATGAAAACTCATTTAGAGGGTATTAAGTTACTTCTGTTAAACTAATTTTCCCACCGATTACGTACATAAGTTACTTGAGGGTATGCGATGCAGGATGCAGGAATGAAGATTTAGATCGCAAGGAAGTCAGATACAGTTTGTAAGCATTCTGCCTGCCCTTTGCAGAGTCAGGACTAGGTCTCAACAAGTTGGGTCCCAAGTGTGAGGTGGAATCCCTATGCAGTCTGAAACATATCCTTGTACGTAAAAATTGTATCCATAATGAAAATTTCTCGTTGTATTTCAGGGTCTTAAGTGCACTTGACTCTTTCTTCCATGTAAACTGCATGCTAAAACAGTGTGCAATATTTTGTAAGAAAGTTTTTTAAAACACAGAGATCAGCAATTGCCTCTAAGTTTTCAAATGGAAGTTAAGATGAATGTTAGGAACTGTGCTGTTGTGCAGTAACTTTACTCATACCTTACTACTAGTGCAGTTTAAAAAATTAGTTAACAGTTAAAAAAAGGGAACAGGAGACATTTTGTAATCTTCTTAGCAAGCTATACTTTTCTACTTCACTGGCATAAAAAACAGTAAATCTTCATGGATTGTTATATTTTATTTATGGTAAACAATGCAACAGTCAGGTCCTTCATAGTGCATCCTTGATATCTCTTGGCACTGGTATCAGAAATACACTTCTCTACATAGTACTTTGTTAGAAAAATAGAGGTAAAATGCTAAAATGTGTGTCAGTTGCATATTTAACAATACTATTAATATGCCTTATTGCTGTATATTTCTTCCTGCTAAATTCTTATTTATTACTATCTAATAAATTGTTTGCAACAAGTTATGTTTGTTGTTTTTATTATTGCAGCCACCATTAAAGTACCATCAAATGTCTTGCCAAGCAGGTGTTATTGCCTAAGAGTAATAGTAACTAGTTCCCTAATTTGGGAACTTGTCAGGAAAATGGGAAACTGCTAGTCCTGGCAAACCAGGAGTTTGCAGATGTTGCCTGTGAGGAGTGTGTAACTGAGCTTTCACTGCTTAATGACTCCACTGAAACACAACAGTGGGCAGCTGGTTTCTCAATGCTCCCTGCCTGGTGGGACAAGAAGGAGAATCTGAAAAGAAAAGGAAAACTCATGGGCATGGGTTGAGGTAATGACAGTTTCAATAGAACAATTACAGATAATAATTATAGAATCGTAGAATCACTAGGTTGGAAAGGACCCACTGGATCACTGAGTCCAACCATTCCTATCAAACACTAAACCATGCCCCTCAGCACCTCGTCCACCCGTCCTTTAAACACCTCCAGGGAAGGTGACTCAACCACCTCCCTGGACAGCCTCTGCCAGTGCCCAATGACCCTTTCTGTGAAAAATTTTTTCCTAATGCCCAGCCTAAACCTCCCCTGCTGGAGCTTGAGGCAATTCCCTCTTGTCCTGTCCCCTGTCACTTGGGAGAAGAGGCCAGCACCCTCCTCTCTACAACCTCCTTTCAGGTAGTTATAGAGAGCAATGAGGTCTCTCCTCAGCCTCCTCTTCTCCAGGCTAAACAACCCCAGCTCTCTCAGCCGTTCCTCATAAGGCCTGTTCTCCAGCCCCTTCACCAGCTTCGTTGCTCTTCTCTGGACTCGCTCCAGAGCCTCAACATCCTTCTTGTGGTGAGGGGCCCAGAACTGAACACAGGATTCAAGGAGCGGTCTCACCAGTGCCGAGTACAGAGGGAGAATAACCTCCCTGGACCTGCTGGTCACACCGTTTCTGATACAAGCCAAGATGCCATTGGCCTTCTTGGCCACCTGGGCACACTGCTGGCTCATGTTCAGTCGGCTGTCAACCAACACCCCCAGGTCCCTCTCCTCCAGGCAGCTTTCTAGACAGACTTCTCCTAGTTTGTAGCACTGCATAGGGTTGTTGTGCTCCAAGTGCAGGACCCGGCATTTGGCCTTGTTAAACCTCATGCCATTGGACTCAGCCCAGCAGTCCAGCCTGTTCAGATCCCTTTGGAGCCTCCCTACCCTCCAGCAGATCAACACTTCCACCCAGCTTAGTGTCATCCGCAGACCTCCTAAGGGTGCACTCAACGCCTTCCCCCAGGACAGAACGGGAGAAGCCGGCGTTAGGCGCTTCTGAAGGGACCACGGCCGCCCCTCCCCGCGCTGGGGAGGTGCCGCCCGGCCGGCCCCGCCAATGGCGCCGCTCGCAGCCCGGCTCGCGCCCTCAGCCCAAGCAGCGCGGCCGCCCATTGGCCCGCAGAGATGGGCAGAGATGGGCAGAGATGGGCAGAGGTGGGCGGGGACGGGCGGGGAGGGGGTGGGGGCGGTGCTGAGCGCGGCGCTCAGAGCGATGGAGGCGGCCGGCAGCTCCCTGACCCTGGCGCTCGCCGCGTCCGCCTTCGCCCTCAGCCTCGGCTTCTTCTTCCAGCGGGGCTACCGGCACCGCCGCGGGGCCGGGCAGCAGGTAAGCTCTCCGAGGCGAGCAGCGAGCGGCTTCATCAGATCGTTAAGGGTTTGGGTTGGGAGGGACCTTAAAGCTCATCCAGTTCCAGACCCCCTGCCGTGGGCGGGGACACCTCCCATCAGACTAGGCTGCCCAAGGCCCCATCCAGCCTGGCCTTGAACACCTCCAGGATGGGGCAGCCACAGCTTCCCTGGGCAACCTGTGCCAGTGCCTCACCGTGCTCATCGTGAAAAAGTTCCTCCTTATGTCTAGTCTAAATCCACCCCTCTCCAGTTCATACCCATTGCTCCTAGTTCTGTCACTCCAAGCTTTTGTGAACAGTCCCTCCCCAGCTTTCCTGTAGCCCCTTCAGGCACTGGAAGGTTGCTGTAAGGTCTCCTTGGAGCCTTCTCTTCTCCAGGCTGAATTTCTTAATTATGTCCATTTTCTTGTAACCTCTGCTGCTTTTGGATGTGGCTCATTGATTAGTAAAAAGTGATAACTGATTATTAAAAATATCATTAATGATTTATTAATAATAAATAATAAAACCCCCAATACTGATTTGTTAAACAAGAAGCTGTTGTCCAAAGTTGGGCCTTTCACAAAAGAGTTGGGACAAAACACATATGTGATCATAGAATGGTTGGGGTTGGAAGGGGCCTTAAAGATCACCCGGTTCCAACCCTGCTACGGGCAGGCACACCTCTCACTAGATCAGGTTGCTGAAAGCCCCATCCAACCTGGCCTTGAACACCAGGAATGGGGCAGCGACAGCTTCCATGGACAACCTGTGCCAGTGCCTCACCATGCTCATCATGAAGAATTTCTTCCTAATATCTAATCTAAATCTTCCCCTTCCCAATTTATAGCTGTTCTTCCTGGTCCTGTCTCTCCATGCCCTTGTAAGAAGTCTCTCCCCACCTTCCCTGCAGCCCTTCTTCAGGTACTGGAAGGTCACTATTAGGTCTTGTTGGAGCCTTCTCTTCTCCAGGCTGAACAACCCCAGTTCTCAGCCTGTCCTCATATAGGGGTGCTCCAGCCCACTGATCATCTTTGTAACCCTCCTCTGGACCTATTCAAAGATTTCCGTATCCTTCTTATATTGGAGATTCCAGAACTGGACACAGTACTCCGGGTGGATTCTCAAGAGTGGAGCAGAGGCTGTGCCTGGCACTACTTCATCAGCGCAGCCCGTGGACCCATGAAACTCAGTGCTGAGATGGGTGCCTTTGGGGGGCTGTTCAACAGATTGTCAACACTGTTTTATTTCTGACTGCATTCTTCCCAGCTACATTGTCTTTTTACTTTGCTTTTAGAGGTGGGTTAGCAAGCATCTTAATCGAGTTCATTTTATTTAAACACTGCTGCTTTTAAATGTGGCTCACTGATTAGTAAAAACAAGTTATTATTGAAAATATTAATAATGTTTTATTAACAGTACGTAATATTAATAAATGATTTATTTAAAAGATATCTGTTGTCCAAAGTTGGCCTTTTCACAAAGCAGTTGGAGCAAAACACATAAAAAGTCTCTTCTATGTTTAGTTTTTATGTAAGTGGACATGATTTATTATTTGCTTAAGAAAATACAATATTTGCTTTTCTCTTTCTTCCTCAGAAATGCCCACCTTATATTTCATCAAGCATCCCTTTCCTTGGACATGCAATTGCATTTGGAAAAAGCCCCATTGAATTTCTGGAAGATGCTTATGATAAGGTATGTTTTCCCACACAACAGTCTGAACATAACTCTAAAATATTGTGGTGTATCTGTCAAGTTCTCTATTTGGAACCTGTTAAAATCAGTTCATTCTGGGATGTTTACTGCCTTGAGTCAAGAACAGGCTCTGATCTCTTCAGATCTTTTTACGTACATCGTTGTTAGAGTAATAGTGTTTTCTGAGATGCCACTTGTGTTTCAGATTTAAAAATATGTCTGTATATTTGGATAATGCTCACAGCTGGATCACAAGTCAGTTGAAAAGCTATTTTCGTGGCATTATTTCTTGCTTTAATTGGAAACTTCTAATCTAACCCTACTTATTTGTGACCAGGCCGGAATGTAGCTGACCACCTCTGTAGGCAATTTGATGAATTTTATGGCCTTCTCCAGAGTTTAAAGGGCTGGTGTATAAAACCTCAGCAGGTTTTATACTACAACAATCCAAAAGAAATGGACTAAGGCAGTGGAGCCTTAGTTCCAATGAAATAAGATTTAATGATAGGTTTCGCATTGTCTTCACATTGTCTAAAATATAAGTTTAAATCTCAGCTTGGTTAGCTTAGAGAAAGCCAAATTTAGTATGTGAAGATCTGCTGAAGGTGACTTTTAAACTTTAAAATCTTATTTGCTTTTAATTACTTCTGCATAACTCCAGAATTTTTTGAGGCAGGATTTTTAGAATACTGGAGGCTGTGTGTGCTGTAATCTCCATGCTAGTTTTTGTAGTATAATTGATCTTTCATTTAAGTTTTTAAAACTAAATGGTTTTAAAATGTGCAAGATCATGTATGCTCATTATAATGCTAGATATCATTAGTATATTGAGAACAGAATTTACATTTGCTTTAAATATTTAGATCTTTATTCAATCTCTAGACACTTCTTAGGAAAGTGATTTGTGAAAGATTGTATGTAAAGAGATGTGAATTTCATGTTTTGTTTTTTTCTCTCTTAGTATGGACCTGTGTTCAGTTTCACTATGGTTGGCAAGACGTTCACATACTTACTGGGTAGTGATGCTGCTGCTCTCCTGTTCAATAGTAGAAATGAAGATCTGAATGCAGAAGATGTATACTCTCGGTTAACTACACCAGTTTTTGGCAAGGGAGTTGCATATGATGTCCCTAATGCAGTATGTATTTTAAATATGAGTAGAAAAGTAGCATAATTTAAATTCTGAGTAGGTAGCCATGAGCTCTTGGGTGATGATGGTTCTGTGTTCATACACAATTCTGGCATATTGCAGGTAAATTGTCTCGGTTGGATAATCAAGACTGAACATGTTTAGGTTGCTTTACTCACTGCCTGGCCATTCATGAGTCTGGATGCTATTTTTTGTTCTTGAAACCGTCTAATTCTGCCATAGAGGAAAAGTTAATAAGTTTCTTTTTTCCTTCCCTTATAGCATGCCACTGACTATAGTTTACTTTTCCCCTGCAAGCAATGTTAGGTCTTCCTTCTGAGAGAGCTTTAAGAGAGATAATTTTTCGTTTATGCCACAGCAAATCTAGATACGGGAGTATTAATTTGACAATTTGCACCACAAGGTTTGTCTCGCTTGGACAAATATCAGTCTATATTTGTTGACAAAAATTGGTCTATATTTGTTTACAGAATACAATCTGCATGGGTCTGGAAGCACAGTGGCTGTCTCTCGTAGCATTGTTCCTGAGCTAAGCCTGGGTTACTTTCTTGTTTGTACATGTTGTCTGGCATGACAGACATTTAAACTGCACAGCCCAATTTTTCTGTAGACAGGCTTGCTCTTCAGGGTCTCTGTATTCAGTGTATGTTGACATCCACAGCCCGCTGAGCAACAGGGTAGTCTGGTGGCAGAAGCAGGTTTGTGATATACTAAATTTTTAGATTTTCAGCTTTGGCCTAGTTTTGTTTGTATATTAGCCAGCCGTTTGAGTGATAGTAGTTATCGTGGCCACCAAGACTTTTCCTCCTCAGCATACCTTTTCATTCTCCCCTACTGAAGGTACTTGAAGTGATTATTGCTCTCTTAATTATGTGGCTTGGGTGCAGTAATTGCTAGTCTTTTTTCCTGCACACCACCATTTTGCAGTGACCCACAAAGTATTTATGTTGATCTTACACCATTCTTTTGGAAATCTCATGTAACTGACTGCCAAAGACTTTTCAGTTCTTAAATAAGTAAAAGAGAACTTACTTGTCTCCTGTTTTGTCAGGAAGTGTTAAATTATGGATAGATAGTGTCACAAAGTTTGGGGGGAAGGGTGTTTGGATGGTGGTTTTTTTTGCACTTGATAGATTTGTGTAGCTCCTCCCATCCCTTTGGATAACAAGTAGGAGATAGTTTCTTTTGTCCTAGGAGACCTCTTCCAGAAGTGGGGTCGTTCTGACAGACTTGGTACTACAAGTTCTGATTGTTGGATGTCAAGTTCAAAAAATAGGGGATGGAATCAGGAATCCCTTCTGTAGCTGCTAGAGTGGAGAGGGACAGGACATGGTTCTCTGCAATACATCTTTCGTGTTCCTCTTTGCTATACACTAGTTTCAGAGAAGTGTTTGTGAATCAAACTTGGACTGCTGCATTGGCCAGATTTTCACTGTGTTGTGCTTGTTCTTTGCATTGTCATAGAATCATAGAATCGCCAAGTTGGAAAAGACCCACAGGATCATCGAGTCCAACCATTCCTGTCAAACACTAAACCATGTCCCTCAGCACCTCGTCCACCTGTCCCTTAAACACCTCCAGGGAAGGTGACTCAAGCACCTCCCTGGGCTGCCTGTTCCAGTGCACAATGACCCTTTCTGTGAAAAATTTTTTCCTAATGTTCAGCCTAAATCTCCCCTGGTTTATGACTGTCATGGGATGTCTGCTTGAAGCTGAGAGGTGCCGGTTTGTCTCTTAAATCTATGAAAGTTCATCTACAGCTGTCTTGACTTCTGCTTTCATGCTCTACAGTTCACACATGGGTTTGAAGGTGTGTCTTCATTCAAGAGCTAGTTTTTCAATGGCATCCAGTCTCATTCTTCAGGAGTTTTATAGAACTTTCTGTAAGCTCCTTGGAAATGAGCATTTTTAACAACAATGTTCAGCCATATAGGGATGATGAAGGCCTACTGCATTGCTTCACCATATACTTCTTGAAGTCACATCTTTTTCTAGAGTTACCCTATTTTTTTGCTATAGTTTGAGTTCTGCTTTAGTCAAGAAATTAATCTTTTTGTATTCCTCAGCCTTGAGTGTCTGTGGATGTCTAGTTCATTCATACCTTTGATACTAGAAGGAGTTCTTTTTATCTCTGCAGATTCAGGTTCCTCAGAAAATCACTGGGGCTACTTTTTGCCATAGCTAGGAGATACAGGGGGTTTGTTACTGGCATGCGGTGATTATCTCTAGCTGTGTGTTTCCCTGTATGAAGCTAGGCATGTAGCATGGCTGGTTGTGGCCAGAATGCATCTGCTAGAGGTGGGCTGTTTTTTTTTTTTGCATAGTGTTATCATCACATTTTATTTCAGATACCTACTAGGAAGGCATTCAGAGAGCTGTTCAAACTTTCATTGGTGTTCTACCATTAATGGCTCATCCAGAATTTTCTTTTGAGCTTCCCTTCTCTCTGCCCAAGCTGCTAAGTCTAACTCAGTCTGTCAGTGACTTTCAGTTATGTGTTTAGAAGACCCACTGCTTGCAGTTGACTACTTGTTAGGATGTAACTGATGGCTCTTTAAAAGGAAGGAGTTACTTGTTTACCAGTAATTTTGGTAATTGTTTGTTGATATGCTAGTCTATATATCAACTTGTATTCACTCTGTATCCTCCCTCCAGAGGTTTTGCAGATGGTTTTATGTTGAGAGGAACTGAAATGGCAGGGGATGTGCTCCCTCCTGTGTATCATTCCTGTCTCCCTCAAGCTGGAGATGGAGAAGGGCCTAGCATGTTGCAAGGGAAAATGTGCTTGTCTCTTTGCGCTGTGGCATGCGTACCCTCCAGCAGGCTGCTGGAGACCCCACTGCACTCTGAAAACAGAAGTTCCTAGGAAGTAACATCTCTTCTTATGCCTTCTGTTTTGTAAATAACTTTGTCAGACATGCAGAGGCCTTGGTGGGAAGACAGTTTTTGGTGTACTGCTCGTGGCATATTGTAGATCTATAGGGCAGATGCCCGAATTCATAATTAGGGCTTGAAAATTCATTGAATACATTTCTGAGTACATATCCTGTCAATCCATTAATTAGCTGTCATCCAGTAATGGGCTTTTTACCAGTGCCTTTGTTAGCTGTGGGTCTATACAAAGGTAAAGGAAGAGGTGAGAGCACAAAGCTCACTCTTTTCCTAGGAAGCAGTTTGCTTCCTTCTACTATGTCTGACTTCCTGGGCAGTGAGATCAGGGGGCCTTGTAAAAGCAAGGTGCATCTCTAGACCAGGGGTAGGGTATTACTGCGTGAGAGAAGACAGACGCTCGCAGCAAAGAAAGCGAGGAGGCCACTTAACAGGGAACGCAGACTGAATCCAGACTTTGCAAGGACCGGTCTGATTGTGTTTGTGCTTATGTATTTAAAGTACATTTTGTCTTTCAATCTTGAATTATTTTTGTATCTTCAGGGATAAAGTATAACAAAGACATTAAAATTATTTTCTGTTTTGGTACTGTAAAAAGAGAGAATTGTAGCTCCCTTGAGCTGGTATTTTACTTGGAAGTTATTCAGCTTTTGCTTGAAAACAAAATATGTGAAAAATGGAATATTATCTATTATTTAAATTGGAGTATCTGTTGTACCCTGTAGTCCTAATCATAATTTCTTTGTAATTCTGTATGTTTCTATAGTACAAATGATAAGTTGTTAATTATGATGATCCTTGTACTGATTGCTTTTTCTATCTTTGTTCCTTCAGTTATTTTTGGAACAGAAGAAGATGCTCAAAACTGGGCTAAACATTGCCCAGTTTAAACAGCATGTATCTGTGATTGAAGAAGAAACAAAGGAATACTTCAAAGCATGGGGAGAGAGTGGAGAAAAAAGTAAGCAAGATCAGATGTGTTTTTTCTCAGATTTTCTAGGAAGGAATTAAGGCCATGCAGTATGAGTTTCTAAATGATTTACCGCACTATTAAAGAAATGAAAAATGATATAGGTAAGACTGCATAGAATCATAGAATCACCAGGTTGGCAAAGACCCACCGGATCATTGAGTCCAACCTATCAGTCACAAAACCATGCCCCTCAGCATCTCGTCCACCCGTCCTTTAAACACCTCCAGGGAAGGTGACTCAACCACCTCCCTGGACAGCCTCTGCCAGTGCCCTTTCCGTGAAAAATTTTTTCCTAATGTCCAGCCTAAACCTCCCCTGCTGGAGCTTGAGGCCATTCCCTCTCGTCCTGTCCCCTGTCACTTGGGAGAAGAGGCCAGCACCCTCCTAGGTTGTAGAGAGCAATGAGGTCTCCCCTCAGCCTTCTCTTCTCCAGGCTAAACAACCCCAGCTCTCTCAGCCGCTCCTCATAAGGCCTGTTCTCCAGCCCCTTCACCAGCTTGGTTGCTCTTGGACTCGCTCCAGAGCCTCAATATCCTTCTTGTGGTGAGGGGCCCAGAACTGAACACAGTATTCAAGGAGCATGGACCATCAGAAGAAATGTGCAAAATACAGATTTATTTAATCAAATTTAGGGCTGTTGGAGAGTAAAACTGCTCAGAAAATTACAACAGGAGGAAAAGGACTGTCTTAGTTAGTTTTGCTTTCTCAGTCAGCTAGTAGAGAGCGTACCCATTGCCTGGCTGAATCGTGCTTGATTTGCGTGGTATGAGTCAGCTCAGTGTAGCCACCTCTTAGCCCCTAGGAAAAGATACTGCAGAGCCTGTCAGAGATCTCAGCTTGGGGATCTTCTACACTGAAGAACTGCATCCTTGAAGCTGATAAGATTAGTTTAGGGATCTAAGTAGAATTCTGTTATTTCCCACTTGTCTTTCCCTACTAGCCTGCTAGACATAGCCTATCACTATTGCTGCAAACCCACAGTGGCGTAACAGGGTCAGAAATATAATTTATTTAACCACATATATCTATACTATGCATATTCTATGAATATTATATATTTAGGTCATATAATGCTTATTTCAATACAATCTAATTATTTATGAGTATATAATATAGGTAAAGACTGACATATTATCATATTAAATATATAAATATTTTTATTTAAAAATAATTCAGTTGGCAGCAAAAACAACTGTTTTCCCATGGATCTGGATTTCAAGGTTAATTTTCTGTATCACTCCTCTCAGATTTATTAAGGATTGTGTTTGTGCTGCATAGCTTAATTGAGAAGGATTACTACTAGAAAAATTCTAGAAAAAGATACCTTAGAAAAAAGTTGTTGAAATCGATGATCTAACTAAAAAATTGTTTGAAGAGAGATCTGGAAGACACACGGAAATTTAGAATTAGATGCTTCATTGTCCTAGTAGAACAATTTAAAACTCTGTTTAAAATTATTAATCTTAATTTTCTCTTCCACAACAAAAATAATCTGTAAAACGCAACATCTTCAGTAACATTTTTCACATCTTTCCTCAGACCTGTTTGAAGCCCTTTCAGAACTTATCATTTTGACAGCAAGCCACTGCTTACACGGGAAGGAAATAAGAAGCTTACTGAATGAGAAGGTGGCGCAGCTGTATGCCGATTTGGATGGAGGTTTTACTCATGCTGCCTGGCTTCTGCCAGGCTGGCTACCTCTGCCAAGCTTCAGGTACCAAAAGTAACAGTTGAAGCAACTTAAGCATTATTTCTAAATATCTTTTTTTGTTTGTGTTCTCCCTCACCCCCGTTTCTTTTTTATAACTATTTTAGATGTCCCAATAAATCTTCATAAGCATTTCACGTGTTACTTTGTATAAAGTTGATAATACAAATGTTTTGAATCGCAGACGTCGAGATCGAGCGCACAAAGAAATAAAGAATATTTTCTACAAAGTTATCCGGAGACGTCGGAAGTCTGAGGAAAAGGAGGATGACATGCTTCAAACTCTACTTGATGCTTCATACAAGTAAGCCAAGGGTTTGACGACTACCCATGTACAGATGTTTCACTTTAGCTTTGAGCTCTTCAGTTAAAACTATCGACAAAAAATAAGAAATAGTCCGTCGTGTTCAGAATTGTTGTTGTTGCCAGCAACTGGTCCTAGCTGTGTTCTTAAAAACAGCTTAAAAACTTCACTTGTAAATTGTTAGTCTGATTTTTGAGATTTTCATCAGTGGTCACAAGGTTTCCTTTCTCTTCACTGGTGGCTCAGTAACGATATTTTTCAAGGCTCCTCAACAGTCTCTCCCTCTTGTTCTTCCTTCTCTCTCCCCACAATCTTTTGCTACTCCAGTTAGGAAAGGCAACAGTGGGGAAGAAGGAGGAAGTACCACCTGAGAAAAAAATGTAAATGCTACTGTAACTGGAAACCTGATGAAATGAAGCTCTAACGTGACACCTTTCCCCCTAGGGATGGCCGTCCGCTGACAGATGACGAAATTGCTGGGATGCTTATTGGGTTGCTCCTGGCAGGGCAGCACACGTCCTCCACCACCAGCGCCTGGCTTGGCTTTTTCATAGCCAGGGACAAATCGATACAGGATCAATGCTACGCTGAACAAAAAGCAGTTTGTGGGGATGACTTGCCACCATTAACTTATGACCAGGTTTTTATGTTACATTATTCTTGCAGGGTATTTTTGTACATCTGGATGCTTATTTAAAGAAACAAATGTGAAATATAGTCACATGCTTTGTGTTAGAATCATAATCTGGCAGAGCCACTCTGTGATAACACTGTTTGCCAACATATCTCCTCCTCTCCCAAGTAAATTTTCAGCTTGCTACTGTATTTGAAAATCAGTGTTGATTAAGGAAATTGCAGTTCCTACAGTGTCTATTTAATAAATGATAATGCTGTACTGGAGGAAGATTTTCATGTTCCCACTGAAGAGATAGTGTGACCTTCCTTCTTTAATTAGGCATCAGAAAATAGTGGTGAGACAGATGAGTAAGAATCAAGTTGTACTGGTCAGAGATTTTCCTTCTTAATTGAACCAAATGGAAAAAAAAAAAAGAAATTATCAGGATTGCTCACAAAATATGTGTGAATGAGCTCCTTAGTCTGATATTTTTTTTTTAATGTTTTTAAATGGTATGCTCTTCCATTTGTGTTGAATAAACCTGGCTATGTTTTGATGTATCGTTTTATCTGTATTTTCAGCTCAAGGATCTCAGTTTGCTGGATCGCTGTCTGAAAGAAACTTTACGGCTTAGACCTCCTATAATGACCATGATGAGAATGGCCAAAACTCCCCAAGTGAGTACACTTGTTGGAGCGACCCGACGTCACTGCAGTGCAGCAGGGCTGGAAATGTCAGGTGTGGGAGTCCCAGTTGGCAGAAGGAAAAACATCAGTGAGCGGTGTTTGCTGGCAGGGATGAAAGCTGATGGTGGCTTGGCTTATACTGGGGGAGCGTAGCTGGTGTTGATTGAGGAAAGCAATTAACTATCTTGAATCTGGTCATTGTTACCTTGATCTGGAATTGTGTCCAGTTTTGGACCCCTCCAGCCCCCAGCGATCAGGATGATGATGAGGTGAAGAAAGCAGAGGGCCACCATGATGGCATGGGGATGCAGCACTTGTTCTGTGAGGAGAGGTTGAGGGAACAGGGTTTGTTCAGCCTGGGGAAGGGAAGGCTCCAAGGGGATGTCGTAAACAGGCACATGCAGTCTTATTCAGCAAAACTGCCCCTTTCTTTCAGCTGTCATCAGTGTCACTTGAACTTAATTTGGTGCCACTGTTTAAAGATACCTTTTGCTTGCCAGGTATTTTTAATAGCTAGCATGGAAAAATTGGGCTTGCACTTAATACAATACAAGCTAAACAAATCTGAAAGTTTGCTGTTTGTGCAAATCAGATAGAAAGTCAAATAAGTAAAATTTAATTTTTTAAATGAATGTCCCTCCCATGACAAATGCTTACAATAAATTTCAAGTTCATTCCTTTTTTTACTAAACTTTGTAGAACTGCCATCCTTGTTAAAGCAGCTGAAAGGTTCCTGCAGCTACTAAAACATTGTGCCCTGTTCAGTGTACCCCAGCAAAATATTAGGCTGCATTCATTTTAAACAAGCTTAGCCAAAATCTCTTGAAATTCAAACTCCACAACAAAGCGCTTCAGGTGACACTTCACAAATTTTCTCTGTTTTCCTTTTGATGTTTGGGGATCTTGTCTCTTCTCTCGTAGACAGTTGCTGGATATGATATTCCCCCTGGCCATCAGGTCTGTGTATCTCCTACCGTTAACCACAGACTCCGGGACTCCTGGAAAGATGCTCTAGACTTCAAGCCTGACCGGTATCTCCAAGATAACCCAGCAGCTGGAGAGAAATTTGCATACGTTCCATTTGGCGCTGGTAAGAAAACTGAGCAGAGTGATTGTGTACTGAAGGGGCCTGTACTGCTCAGCTCGCTCGTACAGTATCTCCCCACGTTGTGGCGTCTGAGGATTATTTTTTTCTTTCTATTGATGCCTGAAAATTTTCTTACTGTGGAAGTGCTCTTAAAAGAATGAAATAACTATTTTTTGCATTAGTAATAGTACGTATGACTCAGGAGTAGCAATCAAACCAAATCTTTAGGTTAGCACGTGTGACACTTGACTAAAGTGTTTCCAAGGCAGGGTAAAACCTGGTAATACAAAGTCAGTTAAAGCAGCGCAAAAATCTGCAGAGTCACAACTGCTCAAATGGTTTGCAAATATCCCCACCATAAGGTTGCAGTTGATCTCTTTTCTCTGTTGCAAACGCTGCGTTGGTGATACATAAATTAACTCAGAACACCAGTCTCACCTCTGTTACACAATCTCATGCAAATTACTCTGGTTTATGCAGGTACAGCTTACAAAAACAAGACTTTCATGAAGTTACATTATGATGTATGTACAACATTGGTGTTTAGAAAGGAAAGAAGCAATTACTGTCCACATACCATGTTGTCAGCGGTGATGTAATAACCTCATTACTTTTTATGGCTTTCCTTCTAGGCCGTCATCGGTGCATTGGAGAAAACTTTGCTTATGTTCAGATTAAGACTATTTGGTCTACTTTGCTACGTTTGTATGAATTTGATCTCGTCAATGGCTACTTTCCGACTATAAATTATACAACAATGATACACACCCCTAATAACCCCATTATCCGATATAAGAGAAGGTCACTGTAAATTTTGGAGCTAAACTCTTATTTCAGTTGTGTAAACTAACAGACTTTTGAATAAAATTGGACAAAGTGAATGGCAAATGGAAACCGTTGCATCTACTGTTAGGAAAGCAACACTAACCTACCAACAACTGCCCAGTCTGTGTTGGTTGCCCACACTATTTAATCCTGCCCTGTATAATTTTTTGTTTTACAGATTTCTTATTGCATTTTTTAAAGAAAATATGTCTTTTCTATTCATGTATCACTTTCAAGGTGCATGCCAGCTCTTTAAGGTGAAGAAATAAGTAATTTCTATTAACAGAACTCTTTGCTTTTGAAAAATGGTCGAGAACTACTTTTCCCTGGATAATAACGGGTTAGTCTGGGTACTGTACCTCTGTATCCAATTATAGCACATCCATCAGGAGGCAACAGGCACCAAGGGGGAATGTATGTGGTGGTGCCCTACTTTTGTGGTTCTGTTAAAAGCAAACTAGGTATCATCTTGACTGAATTCTTGGAAGTGGCCCCAGGCTTGCATAACAAACTGTTACTGTGCAGCTGAGTGGTCGGCAGGCTACACAGTGTCCACAGAGAAGTCTTTTTCTGAAAACAGAGTGACTTAAATGTCTTAACTTGAAGCAGCTGTAAAATGCTGAAGTTCAGAAAGCAACAATTCTAAAAATTTCTGGGCTCAATAATCTCTGAAAGCTTGATGTAAGTGTGAAATTAACAATATGGTGCTACAAGCAACATTAATGTTGTAAATAACATGTTCGTACATGAAATGGTCACAAATTATGTGAAATAGCTGAATGTTGTTCCCCTTCGTACTGACTCATGCAGGGTTGTTAAATGGTGTTTGGTTCAAGAGTGGTGATGATAAATGGTAGTGAGTTCCGGCTCACCGGAACTTTGCTTTGAATTAAATTTCTAAAAAAACCTCTTGTGTAAGTTCTCTATGTTCAACCTTTCCAATTCTGAAAAGCTTTTATTAGTAAATTTAAAATGGGTCATGCAAAGAGCTTCCCTCTCTTCATCAGGGCTCACTGGAGCACGGGCTTTGCCCTGTCTCTCCCGTTCTAAACTCAGGTGTAACTGTTACAAATGCAGTCTCTTCCCTTCCAGCCCCCTCAGCTGTCACCAAGCTCATTCCTGTCCTCTCTTCTCGTAAGCAGCAGCATTCTGTAATCTGTAAAAAGTAAAGCTGCTGCTGCCACCACTAAGAGTAGGAGGAGCACAGTGTGAATAAAGGAGTGGTTCTTGAGCACCGTTAAAAGCATGAGGTCATCTTTATTTCAGTACTTTGACAAAATACCCATAAAATTCAAAACTTCTACCGTTACAAAAATAGGTCTCTACAGTGATATTCTGTCTGCACTGCCGGTAGCAAATATTATGAGTCATGTAACTTCAGTAGCCTTGCCAGAAAAAGTGCAAGTAAACTTTGCTGAACGTAGCTCAATTTCATTAATACACAAGTTTCATCTTCACACCCTTTTGATAAATACACACTTCATAAGTTAATCATTTAAATTAGCATTCCACAAATATACACGTATTTTAATAGTAGGGAAGGGTTTTTTTTTGTTTTGTTTTGGTTTGGTTTTTTTCACCATGATCACAAAGTGCCTATATACATAAATCCCATTCCGTGTGGGTGTGCCAGGATGGAACTGTATACAATCGTCTAGCTGTTCAGATTGGTCCCACAATATACACGTGATACAACAGCACAGAAAGAGCACAGATTTACGGAAGGCAATCCGATAGCATCACTGCCAGTGATGGAGATGGTGAAGAGGTATTATCTTCTCATACCCAGGTGCAACTGAGTGTACGAAGTCGACCCTGGGAGAGGGAGAAAGACTTTCATTAAGATTACTTGGATAGGTAGATGAGGATTCACCAACACCATGTTATTTAGATGAATTAACGTGAAAGACTTTACATGGGAAATGTTTTAAGAAACAAGCTTCTTCAGATGAGGGATTTTATGCTGACGTCGGACTTCAATACAATATCAGCAAAAATCATCCCCCCTTCAAATTATAAATTATGTCCCCTTGATCTGACAATTTTATTGATGTATTCCTTTTACAGCATAAAAATTATCATCATCATTGGGAGAAAAAGGCTGTAACTTCTATAATCAAAGTGGTAGGAGAAGAAATTCCCCTTGTATTCCTACTCCTCAATCTTTTGGATATGTTTTTCTCCACCTAGCTTTACAGTCTTAATAAGATGCTGACTGAATCCTTGCTTCACATTTAACTGGAGATTAGGGAACACTGAAGTGTTACCAATAAATTAGAGGTCCATAATTAAAGCACACTTGTGTTTCCTTTCAAAGAATTTAACAATTTTCTCTTTAAAGAGCTTTTTGCTACAGCTCGGAGTAGCCCCTTGTTTAAGGCTGAGAATGCCTAAACCCAGAGATGTTTGTTACATATCACAGAGAGACCAGCACATGCTTTCTAACTTGGAACAGTGCCCTGTGCTATCCAGGAGTTACTGGGGCGCCTGCCTGAGCCCTCACCTGACTGCACGCTGCCAAGTCGCCGCTGCAGTGCCTCCAGCCGGTTGATGTAATCTGTTAAAGCTCTTTCAGGATCATAGTTCTGCAGCTGCGAGCAGCTGAAAGAGGCCGGGTTTAAGTCCGCATGCATACTGGGGAACCTGGGGGCAGAACAACACTCGTGTTTTCACAAAGCGACAGTTCAAATAAAACACAAGTATCAGCAGACACAGCAAAACACTGACTGTGTACCCCTCAATGTACCCTTGTGGTAGCCAGCATGTCAGAACCCATGTAATCTCCCTGCCCTTCACTGCCCAAGCCATCGTACAGTCTTCCCAGAGAACTTACTGCCTCCCACTTCACTCAGTTGCCTTTTCTTTCTACTGCACTTGATTTGTTGCTGCATTTCTATGGGATACATACTAACCCGTAAATTCCTGCTGAGACTGCAGCAGAAGCTGTCATAGATTGATGTTTGCTTTGCTATTAAGAAGCTTGTGTCAACAAGGACGCTGCCACCTTTACATCGTTCTGTCTTTTCATTACTGTCTATAAGTAATAGTCAAAAGTGGATGAAATTGATTAAGTATCTTTTCCAGATAAACTCTTACGGTTGCCACAGACTAAGATTACAAACGTTGAAGTTTATATACAAATGAAGATCCAAAATAGCAAGAATAAAGTATAATATTCAGTATAAAGCTCAGAGCCCACAACTACCTATGAAGTGATCAAAGGCTGATGGCACTCCTAAAAACCTACCTTTGGTGAAAAATACCTGGTTTCACTGGCATCTGATTTACTGATACTTCTGGTAACACAGTTCAGTACAGGCCATCAAAAGGATTTAATCAAGACCATGCAGTGGAGCTACCAAGCAGCTTCCATGCATGTTCCAGCCATGAGGCCACCGACCCTCCCTGCAGCCACAGCAAGAGACCCTGGCTCTGCTTTTCCCTCCCCTCAGCTGAGGGCCCCAGAGGCAGTTCTCTGTGCCACGCTGCTGCCAACAGCAAGGTTTGCTTGGCCATAAAGCCTAGACTCTAACAGAGGCAGGTGAACATCACACCATCCAGCCATCTGCTGGAACAGGACATAAATTGGACAGCAGAAGTCTGCAAGCTTTGGCCTCGCTCAGGCAATGAGTCAATACACACTGAAGGCCTGAGATGTAATTGTGTATCCTTCCAAAAAAGGAAAAAAATCTTCCAGCATCAAAGATTAGAAACCTTAGCAGTCATTTAGTTACACGCTGTTCTGACAGAGAATAATAATCTAAAATAAAACGTGGAAAGTTTACAAGAGATCTAGGAGACTCCATGTCTGACCTGGATCTATAGGAATGCCTTTGTTCTCCATAAAGATCCATGCCACCAGAGAATGAATCAGGCCGTAATTCATTACCTAGAAACAGATAAAGCAATGTCTTGAAAACTAGAAGTAATATCTTTCACACTTTACTGGGAATCTCAAATGTGAGTATTCTGTTTGCACATTACAAAACCAGTGTTTAACAAACACTGACCACTTCCAGAGTGCTTCAGAAAAAAACAGAGGTGCAATCCTGGTCTTGCAGGTGTTAATGAGAAAACTTTCACAGACAGCGCAGGACAGAGTTTTAGCACAGACCTAGATAGCCATGAATTAACAAAAAAGCTTCTGATTCTCTTTAGGTTTCTACCAAAAAGCAAAGAGAAAACCAAATTTCCCAAACTTTAAGCTATAACAAAAGAATGACGGGCTTTTGTCCTGACGAAAAGACCAGGGAGGGCTGGTCAATAGCCTCTGTTGCCACTGTGGGGTCCTGCAGTTGCTACAGTTCCTCAGTTTGTGCCTGTCCTCAGCATCCCCCTTCAGAGCTGGGGAAGCAGAAACCTAATGGCGCAGCTAAAACTTTGACAAACACACTCTGTAGGAAAGGCTGCTGTATTTTTTTCAATCCCACTCACAATAGAGCAAACCAAGACTGAAGCCAAAGCCACTGATCAGTGTCTGTGCTAAGCAAAGAAACTCCCAGAAATCAGAGAAACAAGTTAATTCAAGCAATTACAGCAAAAGGAAGGGGGAACAGCGCCCCGTTCATTCCACAAGAGAAATATGCAAAAGTATACATATTTTTTCAGTCGTTACTGGATGATGATTTACCTGTGTTCTGGCTAAAGGTATCCCTATTGATACTCAGAATACCAGAACCTGTAACCCTTTGCCATCGACGAACCAGGAACTTCATTCTGCATTTCAAATAAAAAAAAAAAAAGAAAGACTTCAGGATAAATGAAATAGTCTGCTAAAAATAATCTGCTTCTTGTATTCTAGAAGGCATAAGAAGGCATTGTAACAACACAGCGCTATGAGTAAAAGCCTCACTTACAAGTATATGAATAGTTCCTTGAATTTATGCTACACACGAGGCTCAGATCAATACCAAGCAGAAGTGCTTGGGAGTTCAAACTTCTGTAAGAAGTTCTACTAGCAACATGACAGTGCTATGCAGTAATAACCTTCACTTGTTCTTCCTCATCTATTCCTATTCATTCTCAGTCTGAAACCCAGTGTCTTGTGAATTCAAAGGACAACCCAGATGGACAGAAATAGTTCATAAATCTGTATTATACGTAAGAATTTAACCTTTAAAGGAAATTAAGTTACAGAAAATACCTTTGTAAATATGTGCATACCATAGAACTGCTAATAACTTCCTTTTCTATTACTACTTTATCCAATAAACTCCACTTTTGATTGATTATTAAATGCAGAGCCATTCTAGACTACAGTAAGACTTTATTCCTATTACAGATTTTTACCTACTCTCTTCTCAGCTTGTCACCCTACACATTATCTACTATATTAGTGACTACCAAAACTATGTATTTAAACAGGTTGGAGCATGAGAACTTCTAGATTCCACCAGAGAACCAGAAAAGTATATATTAAACTGCACAGTCATAACTGTTTGAAATCTAACTCCCTCCAGTTTACCTTGAAATTGCAATGGACACTCTGACCGCAGAGCGAAACCTTGTAAAACCCTTTGAATGATGTGTGATAATTTCAACGCCTGTGTAGGAAGGCTGTCCACCCATGCGTGCGATGAGGGCAAGTGTGGCTTCTTCACACTCCTGGAATCCGCCTAGTAACAGCAGCAAATATTTTTTCTGATATATGAGAGCTTTCCGAAAGCTCTCTGCTCGTAGGTACTTGCCATAAATTCTCTACAACAAGACAAAAAAAGTAAGGCTTCATAAGCTCCAAGAATTACTACACTTCTAAGACTTTTGACATCATTACTCCTACAGCATTTCTGTGATTAATAATTTCTTGCTGTTGTGGAGAGGACTGTGCTACTGCTCACACTTGTTGCATATAGCTTCCTAACATGAGTATCACCTCAGCAGCAAGGAAAAGATCACAAGCAAAACGATAACTTGTGTGCTAGCGCATCATTCTTTCGGAGAAAAACTGAGTCAGGTATCTGAGGGTGAAAATTTTAAAACTGCATTAATATCTGTTTATGTAGAATAAGCAGAGTGAAAATAATAAAAAACAGGCCCAAATCAAAATGAAAAAAGCAGCTGTAGTCAGTGTGCAGGGCAACAAAACTTTCCTACCCTTAAAACAGCATTTTCAGAATCTGATCCCAGTTCTCGGAGGAAGGCTTCGCTCCTGAGCTCTGCTCTCAGCTTGGAGAGTTCTGCATCAGCTTGCTTCAAAGATTTCTGCAGTGACAGCTTCTCTCTGTTCCAAATTTCCTTTTCAGAGGCAACAAGAGTATCGATATTAACTCCAACATCCGATGAACGTCTAGAAGACTAAAGACAAAAGAAACTGAATTTGGACCACCGAGTCTGGAAAAGCTTGAATTGTCACTCTAGTTATTGGTTTGGTAGAGAGCTCATAAAATTACTGAGAGAAAAACTAGCCCTTGACTGGATTTGAGGCTACCATTTCGTCCTAACACCTCAGTGAGAGTTTAGTAGCCTCATCAATGCCCTAGATAAATATAACTTCTCCAAAAGAATAAATCACCCTCATTGGATAATACATGATCTTGAAGCTACCTGGATCTGTGACTCATCCTGGCGATGAGATACAAATCAAGAAGAGAAGAACATGGAATTTAAAAGACAAGAGCAGTTAATAACAGAAAAGTGGGTAAAATCACAAAGTTTACAGTCAACAGAGTGAGTCAAGGCATCTTGACCACAGGACAAGAATAACTTGCACTCATTTACCCTGCAGGAGGGAAGCCCAGAAAGACAGACAGCTTGATCCCTCCAACTTAGGTAATGAGGACAAAGAGAGTTAGGGTTATTTGACAGCATGATGCTTTTATGATATATATATGTGTATATATATATATTTATACACATCATTCTGTCAGTGCCACTGAAGACATACATAGTCTCCAGAAGGTTGTTTGTGCTGGTATCTTCTCAGTTCTTCCTCCAGTTTCATAACAGCATTCCTCAAATTATTCTTTTCTTCACTCAGTCTGCTGACAAAGCCCGTCAGCTCAGCATTTTGTCTCAGCAGCCTCTCAGTCAGTGAGCTAGATGGTGTCCCTGCTGGTACCACTAGCTTCAGCTGGAAGGAAGAAAGGAAACCAAACAAGCTTGTATTAGAGTTGCCAAGTTGAAAATAATTGGCTTACAACAAAAAACTTCTGTAGATAATGACAACAATTCTGTAATAACTTACATAAAGAAAACATAAAAGTACATGTAAATTATAGATTAATACTCATCTGCTCTGCCTATCCTATATATAACAGCAGATTTTTTTCACACAAGCTCAACTGCACCAGCTATAATGATTTACAAACGTTTTGTACTATGCTTGGATTTATCTAACTTAGAGGGGAAAAAAAAAGGCTCTAAAGCTTTCTTCAAGTTATGTTGAAAACCCTTGCTTAAAATGCAGATAAGGACCTAGCTGAGCTCAGTTAAAATCCAGCATTGCTCAAGTTTTTGTAATAAATCATTTTACTGTATTGCTCTGATATTAGTGCAAGCTCATTTTACTTTGTAATTGCTCATCTTACTGTGAGGGTGGTGAGATCCTGGAAGAGGTTCTCAAGAGAAGTTGTGGATGTCCCATCCCAGGAGGTGTTCAAAGCCAGTTTGGTTGAGGCTTTGATCAACCTGATCCAGTGGGAGGTGCCCCTGCCATGGGCAGGGATGATCAGGGATGATTGGAACTGGATGATCTTTAAGGTCCCTTCTGACTCAAACTCTTCTATGATCCTATTCCCTTTTTTTACCCAGGTGCACTCCACTCACTCTTTGACTGCCTTTGCTTTGGTAAATACAGGGTAGTTGAAGTAAATGTGTTGTATCAACACAACATAGCAAATGTTAAAAGCTGATTTTAATATTGGGAAGTAGTGAGCAAAGTTCCCTCAGTCACAGAAACACTGCCAAAAGGAAAACATCTTTTCTTAAAGAAAAAGCCACGAGATTAAAATATTTATAATTAAACTGGAAAAGTTCTAATTTGAAAGTAGAAAATTCACTTTTAAGGTAAATAAATTTGAAAAAATAAAATGAAAGTTTTTTACGCTTTACCAGCTCCAAACCATCACAATCAACTGGCACAGATTTTCCTCTATAAAGTCCAGACCTGGATAAGTACAGACTTAACACCTCCTTGCTGGTTTACACTTGCATCTCATTATGCAAAATCTCCCAAAAAATTACAATACTGCACTCTCACCTCTTCCAGGTAGGATAATCCAGGTAGTTTTTGCAGCTCTGAAATAACTTCTTCAATAGCATTTTGTATTGTGATGAAATCTTGATCATCTGCTGTTTCAAACTGTAATCTGAAACAAGAGTGACAATTTCAGCGGCAGGTATATTCTGGCACTGTGAGCCAGACTGACAGGACTTTCCATCGATCATACGCACTGGGTCTTTAGCAAATCATTTTGGCATAGTTACTGAAGACACGGCAATATTTTCAAGATTGCTCAGTGACTCTAAATTAAATTGGCTTGATTTCAGAAAGAACGTGCATAGAAAAGTTTCCACTGATTTTGAGAAAAGGATGTTCTACATGAAGCACATCTGAAAATGTGGTTCGGCTTCCCACAAATTTGTTGAATCTGTATGAGCAAAATCTTAGGGTATTTTCAGGGTGTAATGCATTCTGCTTTGCCCAAGTGTTTCAGAATAAATGTTTAATATTAGATTACCATCACAGCAAAATAAAAAAAGATTCAAACCTCCCACGGACCTGGTACCATGCTATTTTTATTTCTTAAGGAGACAGCAACCCAAGAAAATGCAAATCAAGATCAGTTTCACTTGCCCATAAAATATTAATATTTTTCTGAGGGGAGCAAAGGGCATGATCCATAGCAATAATCCCTACATTTATCCCCTTAAATAGTGTATTATTTCATTACTAAATTGTTTTAAAATTGTGTACTTACACCATTCCCAAATAAATCTTTACAGATATCACTCAAATACCACTTTTCAGAGAAAAATGACAGTTTTGCTGTAACTTTAGAAAGGACCATATTAACAGCTAAGATTTAGAGTAGCACCTGGTACTCTGTGACCTTGTCCTACATCAGCATATCTCAAGTAACGGTTTACTACTATAGAACTAGAACAACCTCAAAATCAGTTAGGCCTGCAGTCTGTGAATTATGACTAACCCCCAACATACTACATTGCTGGTTGCTATTAAAAAACCCAAGTAGCTGAATGAAGACCGGTCTAACCTGCTAGCAGCTTTCCGAGCCAACTGCTGCAGTTTTGAAGATGCACTTTGCAGCTTTTGTCTGACATTTTCCAGAATTTCAGTGGCAGCAGACAGATCACCTCCTCCTGTCAATGTGGGGTAGGTTGATTCATTCGTCTCGACTCCTTCCATTTTTTGCTGGAGAACCCAATTTCTTGTTCTCTCATTGGGTGTATCCCAGGTAGTCTGTATATAAACACATTCTTATATATGTGTATATATATATATAGTAGGGGCTTTAAAACAGAAACATTTGATTCTGAAACACACTCAGAAACTGAAGAATGTAAACAACTCTGACACAGAAAGGAGTACAGCGTGACTACGCTACTGTTGTAGTCTTCCACTAAATAATTATTTGTGAATGCTATAGTGTGATGCCTTGACTAAGACCAAGGAATCGTACAGCTACAGCGTGAATCTGTTCAACAAGCTCAGCTGATAGGAACCCACCCAAGTCTTTCAGTTTCTTCTCCCAGCAGCTCCTTCACCACTTGTACATGGAATCTGGACAACTGCACTCAAGTGTTTCGGTGACCAACTCATAATCAGAGGAAAAGGATTGGAAAAGCACACCACAGCCACGGAAGTCAGTTCCCAGTCACAAGCAACCATACCACTGATGCTGCCACAAGGGCAGCAATCCACTGAACACATGTTCCTCACCCTTTCTAACCCAACACAGGCCACAGAAGAACTGCTAGCCCTCCCAAGAAAACCCAACTTTACAGCTGTGCCTTTAGATATTTGGCCATGGTGTGGTACCAATGAAAAAAAGAAGGGTGGTGCAAATGTCAAGGGAATAATTCATTTTTTGAAACTCCACGCAGATCCTGGACAGCAGATCATAGTGTCTGCTTCTGAGGAGGGGAAAAAGCTCCCACAGCCACTGCCAACCTGATCCAAGGGAAGGCTCTTCATTGCCCACAGCGGTGGTGGTTACCTCTGAGCAGAAAAGCAAGGTGCACAAACTGAGCAAGGCCCATGGGCTGATACTATCACAGTTATCAATACACTCAACATCTTGTTGCAGGTAGTTTCCAGTGCTTCAGAAGATTAAAACCAGTAGCCAAATTAGGTGAAGAGAAAAATTTCCTTCCTGACTCCACAGACAGACAGCTGCCCAAAAGTATGGAATGGTGGCAGGATGAGCAAAAACACAGTCAGCAAAGAGGCAATTCTCCTGTCAATCCTCTCTGGGGCAACCCACAAGTCATCCACTCAGCAGCACTTACCTTTTACAAACAAGTTTCTAAAGTGAGTTTCAAAACTAATTTAGAAATAGTTTTAAAACTTTCCAAACCTTTTATGAGAGAGAAAAATTTAAAAGCAAATGCAGTTCCAGCTTTCATTAATCTAAAAATTAGAATAAATTATGAAATTAAATTTTTACTTTGATTTCTTCTTTCTATTTTGTTTGCTAACAAATACCAATTCATGCATATGCTTGTTTGATTACTTACACAGTTACTGAAGTTGTTGGGAGATCTCTTTTAAACATTTCAAAGACCACTTGTGGTTTACGAACTAAAGATTAAGAGTACTAACCTGGAGCACTGCTGCATAGCAAAAGCTCATTCCTGCAACTGGGTGCAGGGAACATTCTCCTACACTGAGACAGAAAGAGTGTGTATATGTTCAGATGCATTTCTCCTGCTCACGCTCCTCCTTACACATCTCTACAGCTTCATTCTCAAGAGGATTTGTGTGAATAGTTTTAGGCAGTAAAATTGGAACGCTTTCCTCTTCCTACTCTCTGGTCCCCACATTTTGCAATCTGGAGGGTATTTACACACTGAGTAAAGGCACAGTGACACACAATGCTAATCGAACAAAAGAATTAAAAGCTAAATTCCATGGTTCGGTATTACACATTGCTCTCAGTCCTACCGTACCTCATTTGGCTTGTGGCTTGGTGTCCTTTCAGCTTCCTTTCTTCCTCCATTCTCCTGCTCTTTCTTCTGTAGTTCTTGGATTATTTCCTGCAACTTCTTTGTTTCATTGCCTAATTTATGAACTTCTTGCTTCTTTTCTCCAAGCTGCCACTGAAGGTCTTCTACTTTGGATTCGAGATCATGGAGTTTCTTCTGTGCTATTATGTTAGCATCTTGTTCTGCTTGTAATGCTTTCCTCTGGATCTGCCTTTCTTTTTCCATTTGCTGTCTCACTTGCACAGATTCCAGTTTATACTTCTCCATCTCTCTTACTAACTCCACTATACGGTCATGTTTTTCATCCATTTGTTTCTGTAGCTCTTTAAGTAATTCCTCAGATGGATTAGGTGTTCCAGCTCGCTCCTTATCTTCAGCACTTTGAAGCTGAGCACACAGCTCTTTTTCCCTTTCTAGGGCACTGCTTATTTCAAGAGCTCGAACCTTCTCTGATTCAAGAAGCACCTGCAACTCAGAATTACGGCCTCGTTCACGTGACAGCTGGGCAGCACTGAGTGCTTCCTGG
Source organism: Phaenicophaeus curvirostris (assembly GCF_032191515.1). Taxonomy (NCBI): domain Eukaryota; kingdom Metazoa; phylum Chordata; class Aves; order Cuculiformes; family Cuculidae; genus Phaenicophaeus; species Phaenicophaeus curvirostris. Next base: position 24,977,482 of record NC_091397.1, on the reverse strand, counting down.
GATTCAATTTTCTGTTGCAGATCAGTTGACAGCTGTTTCTCTTGCTCCAGAAGTTTAGTTAACTGCAAGTTCTTTTGTTTTTGATCTTCAAGGGAAAATTTTAAATCCTTCCATAAGAAAACAGAAGAATTGAGTAAGTGTTTTGTGTATACCTTCCGTTATCTTCTGCAACTGCAAATACGCCACTTTTACACATGTTGCTTTTAACAAATTTTACTATTCACAATGAATGTGACAATACTCCAAGTGCTGCAGTCACTTCTGATATTCAAATATATTACAGGTGTCTTTATTCTAAAATCAGATTATCTCATAAAAGAAGCATATTTGTAACATATGCTTTTTAATGAGATACAACAGCTGTAGTTCTGAAGTTGAAGATAACTAGCTGCTTTTACCTTCTAAAACTCTGAAAGTGATTTTGCAAGTTAAGACTTCAAGATGTAAAGAAATCTACACTGTTGAAGTAATTGTTTTTTGTCTTAATACTTGTACTAGGATATCTGCTCTCTCCCTCACTATATCAAACACGGCAGATGTAACAGGGAAGCTACTAGTGCATTAACTCCCTAGTCTGGTTTTCATAAAGTAGAACTGCCAACTTTTAAAATGGAGAAAAATAATAGAACTCATTAAATAATATTCTTAAATACTTTCTTTTATGAGTTAGGTTGTGGTGGGAGCTAGATGTAGTCATGTTAGCAATGTCCCATCCCCTTGAGTATCTGAGGGCTATTATACAAAGTAGGATTAATGGAATACCTCAAGCTCTTCTCTTCCTCTTTCCTCGCTGCGTTCCATTTTAGCTTTTTCCTTTTCCAAAGCCCACTGTAGCTCTCTTGACTTTTTCTGTTCACTGGCCATTGTATCCTTAAGAATATCTAGCTCCGCTGCTTTTTCTTTAACTTCAGTCCTAAAATAGAAATGGGCAAACTTTAGATTAGACAATGGCTCTAATTCTGCCACAGTTACATCAGTAACTGGATATTTACTCTGAAAACAGTGCTTGTGCAGTAGAGTAACACTGAAAAGCCTATTTAGAAAAGCAAGTCAACTCAAAAATAAAAAAAGAGTTGCATAGCTCAAAAATGACAGAAAGCGTGCCCAATCTGCTAACTTTGTAGCTGCAATTTTTCTTAATCGTTTCAGATGCAGCTAGTGTTCAACTTAATCCAGCCACTGGTCAAAATGTGAAAGAACGGAAGGGAAATGTATTTTGCTGGTCCATGTCTCAAAAGAAAAAAAATCTTCTTGGGCTGGGAGGGGATTAAAAAAAACCACAACAATCCATGCCCTGAATTTTTCGGGTTTTTTGTCGTTTTTTTGGTTTTTTTGCAAATCAATTTTCCACCAATTCAGAAAACAATCTTGCTCTTTATGATCTTTGAAAGCTGTAAGGTAATCTAGAAAGTAATATCAACTAATTCTTAATGTCTTGATTTGTTATGTCCGAGGTGAAACTGTACATAGTCATAGTCACATCCATCAGGTAAAGGCATAAGTAAAAAGGCTTTCTTGAAAGCCAGATATTTGTCCTGGTCCCTCTGCTGTTGACCATGACAAAGAAACACTTAGAAGTTATAGAATTTCATATGGAAATACCTGCAAAGTCATTGCTTAACTCTGCAATTTCTTCTCCATGTTCAGTTTTAGAAACAGAAAAGTCTTTAATAAATATGGTATGCTTATAAGCTTGTATACAGTAGTCTAATGTCAAAATTTAACAAGAAACCTGATATTAACGAATCATTAGGAATCAGTAATTCAAACTATGAATCAGGTCTTAATCTGTGGAATTACATTTTTTTGTCAAATGGAACGGAAGTCTTTTTGTTGTTTGTTTTACAGAAAAACTGAGATGTATTTACATTCCAAGAGATCCAATTCCTTAATAAAATCAGTATTACAATTTGAAATGTAGGAAAGATCATCTTCACTGTCAACACAGAAAGACTGGCAGTGAAAGCTGCACCTGATGGTTTCTAGGTCCCTGAAGTGCTTGTGCTGTGCTTTGAGGGTTGTTTCAAGCTCTAGTTTGGCTTGTGCAAGTTCATTCTTCAGCTCTGCACTCATCATTCTTTCTGAATTCAGCTGTTCCTGAAGCTCTGCTGCTCTGTCTTTCATACTCCGGAGCTCCACTTGCATCTCCAGTATCTGTGACTGCTTCTGCTGCATATTATACTCCAGCATTTCTAATAAGAGTACAGTTAATATAGAAATTAGATAGTAAACAAACAACAATGCCTATTTGCAAAAAGATTCCCCAAGCACAGAGAACGACTACGAGGCTATCGCTATGACTTTAAAATAATATATTCTTTCAGTAGTGGAGTGAAAACAAAACCATGTTTTTTATACTGGTTTACCTTTGATACTTTCCAAGAAATCACTTCAACTCTTAAAGTGCTTTAAAAGCCTATGTGCACAACCACATTGATATGCATCATTTGGATTATGACTAACATAACTTAAGTTAGTGTGTATACTTGTGATCAGATTTTTGTGACAAAACACTGACAGTGAGCATTTACTTAATTTTCACATTTACCTGTTCTCTGAACTTTTTGTTGTTCATTCTAATTGCTTCTTAGTTTGCTCATTATGACTGACCACCCAACTTAGACAATTTCAAAGCTAAAGTTGAACCTAAACACCAAAGCACAGACATGGAAAATTGCCCTAAAGTACAAGCCTGATTTTTACAGAAATTGAAATAACTTTGTATCACTTTCAATTTGATTGAAGTTGTAAGAGAACAGATGAAATCTTAATTTCTGCAAAATTAGTCCAACAAGATTGAAAAAGATGAAAAGTAGACATGCTTAGGATATGCATATCAAAATCAGAGAGCAATGAAAGTCAGTATTTTTCAGCCTACAACATTATGAGCACAGCCATGGAAGCATGTGGAAACAGACATATATTACCACAGAAGTCACCTTGGCTTTTTGAGTCCATCTCTTGTTCTCTCTTTGGATTATTTTTCTTACTGTTCATCTGAGCATGTAATACTTGAATCTCCATCAGTAAACTTCTTCTGTCTGCATTCTGAAGAGAGTCCATTGCTGCTCTCTGGTTAGTAGCCTATTAGCATCAGAAACATTCAAAAGTAAAACTCCAGATTCTATCAGAATATCTATGGTATGGATATTAAATTTACTTCTGTACTCAGACTGCTTATATATTCAAAATATTTTCAATTAAGTCACAATTAAGTCAATATTATAAAATTGGAAGAACTGCCTGTCATTTTTTTATTTTTCGACTAGGCATCAGAATTACAAAATCAAGAGTGACCAGTTTTATGGCAAATTGTAATTTTCCTCACTAATCCTTCCATGTTCCAGAGATTACCGACTTCTGTCCCATAGCAGCCTTATCATTTCCTCTTCTTCTATCTTGCTTTGTAGTAATATATACAAGCTACCTTTTCTTAGGCAGCGTAACATAATTCTCATTAACTTAATGGAATCAAGCTTAAGCCAACTATGTTTAATTCAAATTGATCTCTGAAGGCTGTATTTATTCTATAGCTTGTGCACCCAAAAATAACTTTCTTGAGCCACATCAGTTTTTCTTTTTAAAGACATCTCTTCTTCCTACATTTTTACTTTGCTTTCACCCCTAGACTCTCAAAACTACTATTACTACATAGCTTTTCAAATGGATTTAGACATTCAAAATTAAAATCTAATGTAGACAAACACACTTTGACTAAGGTATGTTTTGTATTACCTGCTCTTGTAGTCTGTGCTCTAACTGATTCATCAATATCACCGCATCTCTTGTGCCCAGTTCTGCAAGTTCAGTTTGAAATGCAGCAAGCAGAACATTTTGCTCTCTCACAAAAAGCTGCTGAATAGCATACAGAAGTTCTCCTCGCCAGTCTGAGATGCCTTCAGGAGATTGAGTACTTGCATAAACCTAGAGTGGTATAAAAACAACTTAAGCAGCAGAATTCAAAGATCGCATCAAGAATGGTCATTATAATTTTATGTAAAATGTGTGTTTTCAGTGAAATATTGAGCTTTTCTTACTCAACTGTTACGTAACATTCATCCATACAAATGAATCTACTTATTAAACATGTTATGATTTCTTCTGCATCCACAAATGCTGAATTGTGTTTCAGATGGAAGCAATTTAGCTTTTCATAAATGAAACCTTAGCACCATGTAATTATTATTTATGTTACTGTATCACACCATCCTTTTAATTTTTATGATGTTACAAATACGTTACTAGACTCTCCCAGAGTTATGTGGTAGTGTGCAGATACTGTGTATGAAGAGGATTTGAAGTTAATCCCCTCATTTCCCATGTTGAAGTAATAGAAACTACTTACATATATCCAAAAGTCTAACTGGGGTAATTAGACAGACAAATTCTAATAAAGTTTTAACAGATTATTAACATTGAGTTGTATTTTAAATTTTTTTTCTCCTCTTTTTTCTCACTACAGTATGTAGTAAATCCACTTTATCTCTTATTAGAAACATACTTTCAAAACAGAATTATTTTTAAAAGGTGGATCTATGCAGTCAAAATCTATAATGCACAGAAGAACAAATGCCAGCTGTAATTTAAGATATATTTTATTACCAGAAAGTGCAATATGCAGTTTTCCTGCATGCTTTTTAAATCTTTTGCCTTGTAGCACTATATTTGGAACACTTAATCCTGAATTGTGAATGTGCCTTGTTAGATTATCATAAATTATTTTTTCTTTCAATAGAATCTTATGGTATTATTGATACCTCAGCTTCTCTGTGAAGTTGCATTTTTGCAATTAGGTCTTTCAAAGATGAAATAGTGCTTAGAAACGCTTTCCTTTCCTCAAGCCAAGATTCAGGCTCTTGCCCAAGAGGTGGCATCTCTCTTTCACCATATGGAAATTCAGTGAGCGACAGCACCTGTATGCCTTCGTGATGGACTGCTCTCAGCAAACCCTACAATAAACACAAAAAGAAATCAGTAATGTCAGTCCTAATAACAACAGTCTTCTTTAATACATATTGCACTATTGGTACTTCTAAATTGATCAGCATAAGGAAAATTATTTATGCTTCATCGTATCAAAAACAGAAGTATTATATAGTTCTTTGTATCTACCAAACTAGAACTTATTAAATATGTGTATTATCCCCCGTTTCAAATGAAAATTTCCGAAGTCTATCTGTCAAATCAACACTCAAATTCTAAAACAGTCACCAATAGAAATTGATACATTAAAAACGAAGTCTTGGGGAGCTTCCCTGTGAGCTTTGCAATATGCTTTTTGAAATTACTATTAAGCTAGAGTTTTTCTGCAAAAGACTTGTTTTCATATATGATAAACACGTTTACTTTCATAATATATATTTTGCACCTCTAACAGACTCTAAAATTGTGTAATATATGATCATGACTTTATCATTAATACACAGTAACTACAATAACTTATAATTAACAGTAGTAACATTTCTCATAATACTAATTGAGAGCAAGCTTACGGTTACAAAACTCATTTTTAACCTAATTTAAAATGCAGAAATGCATATAATTTATCAGAAGTATTTTAAAATGTTTTAACGCAAGTGACACTTTAAAACTTATCTAAATGGCTCTCCTTTCACTAGTCAAGCACCAGCTAATCTTAGGTTTTGGTACTATCTTTCTTGTTCCATAATAAAAATGATCAGTTCTGTTTTACCTTAATTTTTTTTGGAAGTAAATCTGTTGAAGTTTCGCCTTCATCTGTTCCTTCAGATATCACATCAGATCCCTGGGTCTGAGCAAGATACACTCCTTGACTCAAGTCTGAACTGGAGTCTAAAATAAAAGGAGAAAAAAACATGAAAGCTGGATTACTGTGAAACTTTGAAGAACAGGCATCAAAAAAACTATTTTTGTCTGTTGTTGTAACAGGCAGCTGCATGTCACCAGAGTTGATTCTAAGCCCAAAGACAACCTGTTTTATAGTTTTTCTTTTTCAGTTTCAAAGCAGTAACAGCAAAACAAAACTTAATAAACCCCCAAAACTACAAAACCAAAACAACCAAACTAAAAAATTCTAGTTTAGTTCTAAAACAGAAATAACTCCTTCCATAAACACTTCTGCTAAATCCGCCCCCCACCCCCCGCCATATGCTTAGCCTTTGCCTATGAAAAGGTTCATATCAATAATTTTTATCGCTCTTGGAGAAGTCAGAACCTGTCATCATCTCTCACTGCTAGCGATGAACACCTTTAAATTGTATCAGGAGACGATGAAGCTACACTGAAGAGATAAAAGTAATGAGTAAGAATCCTCTGATGCCTGTACTCAACCCACTCCAGTTATTTCTCTTTTGCCGCAAATTTGATAGACATGGCACGATCAGTGCCTTTTCTTAGTGCGATAGGTTTCTGCTTCGATCTGGGGAGCAGTTGTTTTTATTTCTTACAACACAAACTCTTTAACAGTAAACTTAAAAAAGCAGGTTTAATTTAGAAAGCTGTTTGAAATCTTCAAAAAAAAAGTTTTTTACCACTCGAACCTCCATCTCTAGCTTGATACAGTGGAGAACGTGCTAATCCAGAAACCGTGATTCCCTAGAATTAGAAAAAAGAAAAATCAAATCTTTAATCACACCACATCCACTCACAAGAAGACAGCTAATTCTAAGGAGCAGGAAACGATATGAGCCTCTTTGATTGCAGGGTAAACTGAACAAAGTAATCAAAATGGAGATGAGAAAGGCTTCACTCGACAGGGTGAGCTACGCTTGTTCCCACATCTCAGAGTAGGACAGCTCCAAGGCAGTAGGCACAACAAGGAAGCATCTGATAGTCGAACACACTCTCAAACTTGAATTGTTGAGAAAGCGGTTCACAATCTCTTCCTAGGCCATGAAAACGTGGGAACATGTAAAAGCTTTCTACTGAGCACGTCATGGTTCACACTTAATAGAAATGAAAACTGCTGTAGCAGAAGCAAAAGCACAAACAGAAGTAGTTCAAGGAATATAAAACAGGATACGTACTTCTTTAGCTCGTAGAGTTTCTATGATTTCTTTTAAAGTATTACATTCTTCAGTCAATACTTGCACAGCAACAAACTTCTCTCTCTTTAATCCTTCAGATTCAGAGATATGCCTTGTCTCCATGTCCATGATTTCAGCAGCATGGAGTTCTTGCATCTGCTCAATTTTTTCATTAAATTCTCTAATGATCTCTGCAATCTCTTCTGAAGAACATCCATTTTGCAAATCAATTTGGATTTCTGCATTTTTAACAAGGACTGGTGAAGTCCGGATACAGCTGTTGATTTCCACAGTCCTGTCTGTTTGCGATGATGAGCTTTTCCTAATTACAGTAGACTCACTGGTTGACAAATCACACAATATTTCTGCATCCTTTTTGCTTACAGTTTTTGCCATTTCTTTGTCCTTTCTCAAGTACCTTGCAAGTCTCTCTTCTGCTTGAGACAGGTTCTCTTTAACTTTGCATAGGTCTTCCTGAAGATTTATCAGACTTTCTTCTTTTACCTGTAAATATGGAGAATCTGAATTGCAGTCCTTCCAAATACTTAAAATGTAAAATCCAAACAATCCTCTCTACCATTAGAGCTCAGATTAGTCCTATTTTAAAGCAGTTATGACACACATAACAAATATTATCTCATAAGGAATACAGCTCTAGATTCACTGTTGCCCTATACTGGACTGTAAAAGCATGTACTTTGGCAACAAGTGAAATTCCATCTACACCATCAGCTCTATTCCACTGACAGCAGCTACCGAGTGACTGTTTTTCCTAGTGGCATTCTCAGTAGAAGATTAAAAAAAAAGCTATGGCATGCATATTTGCACAATAAGTCCTGTATAATCATTTGCTTTAAATACAATATGGAACAATTTGGTTCTTACTGCTAGTTCTTGCTGAAGTTTTTCTGCCTTTTCTCTGTAACTGCTCAGTTCTTCCTTAGCAGCAGATGCCTCTTCTTTAATTTTCCTTAGTTCAAGTTCATCAATAAGTACATTTTCTTTTTGACTTTCCATGAGTTGTGCTCCTACCTACATGGCAACACAAGATATAGAAAATGATGAAGAATCTTACAAAGAATCAAGTATTAAGAGCACTGATCACTTTCACACCGATTTACAAAAGCCACAAATGAAAAAAAACCCCAAAAAAGAAAACAAATGTTACTTGGATTAACATATTCTCAAAAAGTTAAGACTGAAAGGCAATTTTCCTAGATTAACTCCCACAAACTAGAGAAGCGTGGGAGACTTTCTTCTTACAGTTTACTGAACTGCAAGCAGAAATTTGCTACACCATGTAGAAAGCACTGGGAGGAAAGTCAGAGAGTAGGAAACAAAGCCTGATGATATTATTAAATTTATTAGATGCTTATCACATCAATTCAATCTGCATTTGGATGAGAGGTCATAGAAACTTTCCTGGTCCAGCACTGGGTTCCATGATGTCTCTAAACTTAAGAGTTTTGGCAATCAAACCATGCTTGTGTTATCAAGCGTAGTCAACTTTGAAGGTTTAAAATTCAGAGGCAATGTAACCAGGGGTAGATGGAAATCAGGACAAATGTATACTGGTAAAAACTGCTAATGGGAAATATCTTTGGAATCAAGACAGGAAAGTGAGAAAAAGAAGACCAAAATAAAAGCATACATAAAACAAACAAGCCACCTCCCCCTGTCAGAATCCCCCCTGTACAGACAAATAACTATCACTCCCTTATCATTCTGAGCCTTTCCTAGACAGTTTTTATAATTTTAATTTTTAGTTCTTTACTTCCATGACATGTAAAAGTGTAATCCACTCCATTCTATGTCAGTTCAATGTAAGAATAAGATAGCATATGTTCAAAATCAAAAATCATCCTATATTAATGAAAAGGCAAGGTGTTTTTAATGCAAAATGGGAAATGATACCCTCCTCTTCTTTGTAACTCCAGGAATAATACAGAAATTAAGATCTTCCCCACACAGCAGAGTATTCCTATCACTAGTGTCATTAAGAAGTGTTTCATTCATTACAGTCCACATAAAATAACTGATTTTAATGAAAACAATCCAAACCAAAATGGCATCTAATTTACCTGATATGTCTGCATTTCTTCTTGCTTAATGTATTCCTGAATCTCTCTTTTGTGTTTTTCTTGAACCACTTCTACAAATTGCTGAAGTTCCAAGAGGCTCTCTTCTTTCACTTCAGCTTCCTTTTGTGCGATTATTACATTTTCTTTTTCTAGCTCCAAGTTACGATTTACCATTGCCTGTTGGTCCTCCATCTCACTAAGCCTCTGTGTTGACACTGACAATTTTGATTTCATCTCATTTTCAGTTCTGTCACTCAAACTCTCCGTCCTGGCTTTCTTGCTTGCTTCCTCCACACATTTTGAAGCTTCCCAAGTTTCCTGCATGAATTTCCTTTGCTCTTGAACTGCACTTAGCTCAACCTGACTCACAAGAGCAGCAGCAACTTTTTCCATTAATGCTTTTTCCAGTTCTAATATCTTTTTGTTAAGAGTTTCTCTTTCAGCTTTGCTTTGCTCTTTCAGGTCTTTTATTTCATTGTATGACTGGCACAGTTCTGAATCTTTTTCCTTAATACATGCCTGAAGTTGCTGCAGTTGTACCTCCATCTTGCTAATGGTGACGTTTGTATTTTCATCTGAAGGCGTAAGCTGTGTTTGATCTAGCAATTTTATCTTCTTACATGAGCCTTCTTCCACTTTTTCCGTTTTCCCATCGCTCCCATCTTCTGTTTTATCACCTTTCATCAGCACACACTTATACTTCTCTGTCATTCTTTCATGCTCTTTTTTTAACATACTTATTTCTTGTTGTAGCAGATCCATTTTCAAGTTTGTTTCCTCGAGCACATTCTTTGTTTGAGATGCCTCTACATTCATGTTTTCTACCTGCTTCTCCAATGCTTCTTTTTCTGCTAGAATTGTTTCAAGTGTGTATTTCAGACTGTCAGCATCTTCTTGAAAAGCAGCAATGTCTGTAGGTACTTTTTGTTCAATATTTGCCAGTTCTTGCTGAAGCTTATCAATCACATCATTCAACTGCTCTACTTCCTCATAATTCTTTTTCTTCACACGTTCTTGATCGCTTTTCAGACATTCTATCTGGGTTTCAAGCTCCCTTATATGCTCGTTTTGCTCTTCTATAATCTGAAGAAAACCAGAACAAAAGAACATCACAATGGGTAACTATTAAATCCTTAGGTAATTTTTCTCCTGGACTTTGCAGCAACGGTTTAAAAACACATTGAAACATCTGGTAAAAGGAAGTATGACCCTGGTGAACTTCTTAATGGGGTATAAAGTTTTATGACAATCAGTATATCTTCACATGGGACTTACAAAATAACCTGTGAACTAAATGAATAATAAAATAGGTGTGAAAGTATCAAATGAAATAGAAAGCATTCGTAAGATCCACAGAGATAAGAAACACTGAAGTTTAAGTGTTCACAATACTTCCCCCCAAATAATTTGGTCCAAAGTTCAGTCTTGTCCTTCTTAGTAAAAATTAAAATGGGAACAAGTGAAGCAGTCATGTCTCTGGTGTTCAGTCCTCTTATGCAACCAAGGTTTAATGTTTTATTTTTATTCAAAAAAAATCCAACAAAATGCTTATGAAGCTTCAAACTTACAGATAAATTCTCTAGCATTATGCTACATACAGAATTTCCTTTAAAAAATTAGAAGGAAAAAAAAAGAATGCTCAACCTTACCATACACAGGCCAGATACGTTCAGTTAGGTGAAACAGGTACTGTGCTCTTCATGGAATTCATATGGTCAAAAAGAGTTATATAGGACACAGCTAATTAAGATGACTTAATTTTTATATACAAATAGACCTTTAATTAAATGTGTTGAAAAGCACCATTACAACATGCTTTTTTTGACCACAGAAAACACCTACAGTTGACTCTGACATTTCCTATCACAAACCTAAATATGTGTCTGCCTATGCACGTGCATGTGCATACACACATGAAGATGTGCACAAGCAGGTGCAGGGCAAAGAGCACCCGTAGCACAATTACTTGTCTGCACTACAGTTCAAATGCAAGTAAAGATAGAAGTTATAGAAGTATTTATGTAAAAATGTATATGACTATACAAACAAAATTCAAAAAGAGATTGTTGAAGACATGAAGAGAGTAATACTTTATTAAATTAGTTCTAAAGACAGTTAAAATTACAGACTGTGAGGGGCTCAAAATTGAAAGGAATTCGTGAAAGGATGTAACACCAAACATGAGGGTGATGTCTTTTCGATGCAGAATAAAGAAAAGCCATTTTTACAAACTTCTAACAAGAAATGAGTAGAGACAAAACCCAGAACCACTGGTGTTGATGAACACTAAATTAAATAAACAAAAAAAGCTTTTAGATTCCAATAGAATAAGTTTTATAAACTTAAATAAAAATTCTGCTTGCTATATCGCAGTGGAAGCAAATTCTCTCTTGAGTGCAGAACAATGACAAAAAATCCAGAAGTTAAAATAAAGACAGACTGGATTATAAGTAGTAAGATTAAGATACAAGAAGTGATTATATTTTCTTAAAGGAATGCTTGGAGATCTGAAATGTATGGTCCTTCTATATTAAAAATGAAGAAAGCAGAAGGAAATCTCAAGAATATTTGGAAATGGATATTATACAATATAATCAGTTACATTACTTAAAATAGGCAAGAATGTTAGAAGGGCCTTTTAGAAACAGAAGAAAAAAATAATAATGAAAAGAAGGAGGATGACTAAATTTACTACTAAAATAGCTGTGCTTTTTCCCTTTACTTCTCATTACTTCATTAAGTTTAATTAATTAAACAGAATAATAAGATATTTATAATGCATACAAGAATAAATGAAACACGTGATTGTATAAATTAGAACAGCTGATTTGCCAGCCAAGTACTTATTTTTAAAAATCCACAGAGACTAGAGGAAGGTAAAAAATGCCAAAGAAAGTGGGAACAAGTCTTTGGTTCTCAGAAGACAAGACAGCAATTTGGTGGTTACCATCAAGTTATCATAAGCATTATGTTCTTCATAACATAATGGAGTAAAGGACCACAAAAGGCAAATGCATCAATTAAAAGCACTTAGTGGGGTAAAGATGTTGATGGGATTAGGAAGGGGATTAACCTAAGAACAATTTATTCATATGCAATAGTGATCTCGTAATCAAGGAAACAGAATAATTACTTCATGTCTGGGAATATATAACTGAGTAAAAGGATGAAATTCAGAAAATGAAACTTCATATAACAGGAGAAGAACTAATCATTAAAATGAATTATACCTGAATCCTGGGTATACTTCTCAAGGCACGTAATGTAACCCTATTACTGTGGTCACTGCATTATATATATAAAGCAGAACTGTTCTGGATTCTTGAAGCATGAGCTTTCCTAAATCCAATTCAAAGTTTTGTCATTACAACTACAGGCCACACATGAACTCAGTGAAATTATCCAGCACAGTCAGAGCTCTGCTTCAGTGAGTTCAATGTGTCCTAGTAGAACGTTATCAGCTATTGAGGGGTAACAGAATTTCTAATCTTATCTTAATTAAAAATATCTGTTTTGAGGACAGAGCTTAGGACATGTGTAACATGTTCAGAACGCAAAATTCATCCACTGAAAAGATCCGAGTTTCTTTCCATAAAAAATGCCAGACCTGTTGCCTGTTTCATCCAGCACTTATGTCAATGCAGAATAAGTAGTATTTCTATTTAAATCAAATGCATTATATCTGTATAAAATGGAATTAATGCAGAAGAAGATGAAGCTCATTATCAAAAATACACAAAACTCAAAAATAGCAGAAGCTACAGGTGTTAAATCTCAGTAAATAATACAGAAAGATAAATCTGCTTCTTTCTTTCTTGCTCTACATTTCTAATAAAACACAGCATTTTCTTTGCACATCCACCATACTTCAAACTGGATTGAAGATGCTGCCAGCACTGGTATGATGACAAATTAACCACACAAGTCCGTGGACTTCAAGTTCAACTGCTAAAAACTTAACATGATCCAGCAGGTGTCTCTGAAACAACACTGAAAATAAGTCTTTGTAGGGAAGACAGTGGAATGAATGTTGAGATTGAGTTAAGCTACTTACTATTAAACGTTCAGAAGGGTTAGAAGAGTAAGGAATGAAGAAGAATTTAAGACAAAAACTCAAGCTGAAATAAGGCAGAAAAATAAAGCAGGCAAACAGCAACCTTTGTAAAAAAGAGAGACAAAAGATTAAAAATGGACTAGTGTTAAGGTGTTGCTTTCAAATGAAGCATTTCCATTTTTAAATTAAGGCAGCAACGGAAATAATGTAATTGGGGCTGTCGGAGATTTTTTCTTTAAATAGCAAGCAACACAATGTAGGACACTGAACAGAATTTCAAAACTGCGTACTTTGTTGTCAGTTGTGACTTCAAGTTGCTGTTGCAGTTTTGCAATTTGTTCATGAAGACGATCTATTTCCTGCTCCTTTTCTTGCATGATACGAGCAAGCCTCTCAGCCACTAAATGATGGTCCTTTACGGCGACATCTTCAGATTTCTGGATAGCTAGTCCCAGTATTTCCATTTCATCCTACAAAAAAAAAAAAATCCATGTTACCGTTGTATATAACGGTTTCTGCATATGCTTGTATGAGTATTTAAGGCACAGGAATTAAAATAAACAAATAGAATGGAAGGAGAAGTAATTGTACAAGCTTTTCAGTATTTTGCAAGTTGAACTGTGGAATGCTTGAGAAAGTGAAAGAATTTTGCATCATGGCTTTTTCCAAGAATTTATTTCTGAGGAGGAGAGAGAATGAAGCTCTAGGCTTCCTTGTTACATGATTACCTTAAATAATTTGTTCTCTTGTTCAAGTTCTCGCAAGTGTGTAGTGGACTCCTTTCGCTGAATTTCCAGTTGCATGTGCAATTGCTGAACTTCTTCATTTTTATTTTCTAGCTCCTCTCGAAATTGCTCCAATTGTTCCTCCAGGTTTGTGACCTATTTTTCCAAAAGTAGACAGCCATACCAAAAATTGAATGTCATAATTTTCAAGTGCAACATCTACAGTAAACAGGTTTGGTATACACAAACAAAAGAATGTGTACTCAGTGACATTTTGAGTCTTTAAATCGAATGAAACTTTAAAATCCACTGTAAATCAGATTAAATCACTAAGAAGTTTTCTTAATTGGGCTGAATTTTGATTCTAGAAACACTCTAGTAAGTCATAAGCATTAACAGGCAATAATAACAATTATCATGGTTCACGAGATTTGGACTGCTGTCTCTCTGATCTGTTGAAAAGTTTCATTTGTATAATTCACTAAACTCAACAGAAAACAAAAAGTGATAAACCAAAATATCAGCAGAAACAGGGAACATTTCACAGGTATTTTACCTCCTTTTCCTTTCGATCCACAGCTTCTCGTTCAGCTTGCAGCTGTACTTCAAGAGGTAACTCTCCCTTTACTATGATGGTGCCGAACTGCTTCCTTTCCTCCACCTTCAACCATAAATTAGTTACTTGTTTGTTTAATAACAAACAAATAAGAAATACATACTGTTTTGTTATCAAGAAAAACAGAATGTAGTAAATACATGACAATTTTAGACCAAACAATACCTTTTGCAAGTTGTCTGCACTGATAATTAAGGCTTGCTCCAGTTCTCTTATCCTGCATTCTAGTTTCTCAATTTCTTCATTTCGTTCCTGTATATCCCTCTGAAGTTGCTCCTTAGAGAGCAAAAGCTCACTGCATTTATCTGTTTTTTCTTTTAGATTATTTGTTAACTGTTCAACCTGGTAACAATATGCAAGAAGATGAATGAATTGTACTAGATCAGAAGGCTTCACTAGCAATAGCAACAGCACTCATTTTTGACAGAGAAAAACATTTTTTTCTTGCAATGAGACTCCTGCACTTTAAGTGAAATAGAATGTAAACTTAGGATACTGCAGTGCTACATCCAACAAATACAAACAGTCATATGTTCTGTGCTATACCACCTACTCTCTAGAACTGACCTTGTCCTGAAGCCTTCAGGCTCTCTGGTCAGCTAAAAGCAAGGAGCATGGCCTCCTTTTGCAGCCCACTATAAAGATACCTTTAATATCTAAGGATGGAATATCTTGGCCCTAAGGTTAAGACATTATTTTCATATTTGTAGAATATCATAGTTCCAAAAAACTGAGACAAATTTATTTGAAATAAGGAGTTGATTAATGACATACAGACACCCTAAAGCTCACTGGGTCTTTAACTTTGAAGAGAATTCTTATATTTCAATCTCAAGAAACAAGAAGTTTTGTTTTCTTGCTGAGTTTGATAACTGGGACCAAAGAGATGTGCTGGATTATATCATTCTACTTTCTAAACGACACAAAGCATTCAAATAAAGCATTGTCAGTCTCAATGATTCCAATGTTTGTGGCTCAGAAACAACACATTAAAACAGTAACTGAGTAGTAAAGAAAGATGCCAGTTCTAACAGTATTTCAGAAAAGATTAATCAAAATTACAGATAAGAAAGGTGGGTAACAAATCCATGGTATTAGGCCTGAAGCACAGAGTTAAGACCTAAGTTAAACTAAGCAATTGAGCAAGAGACATGGAAAGTATTGTTTGTCTCACTCAAGAAACTGATTTCAGTATTTACAATTAGGAAGTTACGATGTAGCCAAAAGGTAGAAGACTCAAAGCATTTCAATAGATAGGAGAGAAGAGGACCAGAATATAAAGCTGTCAGGATGGTATTATTGACGTTATCCATCCATGAGTAACACCAAAGTCTGAAGTGACCACAGAAAAGCCCTGAGAGAGAAATGAAAAGAGAAAAATCAAGTCCAGAGCAGACTCTTTAAGACAACCCTCCCTGGAGTAAGTTGACAGAGTAAGCTGGAACAACAGTAAAAAAAGAAATGAAGTTATCAACAGAAAATGCTCAAGGCATTCAGGCAAAGAAGAGCATTTCAAAACCCATGCAGCTAAGAAAAAAATAAACCAGCTATGTCAGAAAATCATGAGAAATAATGATAAAATATATGTTCATGAAATATTCCAATGTTTTGACACTGAAATATACTATATAGTAAGATTATGTGCCTCATTTGATAAAAACGATAAGTAAATCTAATGCACTATTGAAAATTCTGTCTATAAATGCATCACATTCAACATGACTCAGCTCTAAAATAGCTGCTACACCTGTGGCGCTTATAGACATTAGCTTCTCTTTCTACCTACTAAAAAATTCTAATTTAAAATCACCTAATAAAAATCTAAAAAAATCACAGTTACAGTTGCTTTAAACTTCCATTGTAGCATATCTGCCAACTTCGAATATACACTCATGTTTATGTGTATATAGATCAGGAAGACTTTACACATAGCTTCTGTACAGAAATACAGGCCAATTTTTATTTTGCAATCAAATTTGCAATTTTCTTCTTTTTCTTCTTGTCAGTTTTTGGGTTTTTTTTTAACATGAGAATTTTAACCATGAATTCACACACTAGCCACACCCCAAGTTACAGAAACATAGAATGGTTTGAGTTGGAAGGGACCTTAAAGATCATCTAATTCCAACGCCCCTGCCATGGGCAGGGACATCCCACTAGATCAGTCTGCCCAAGGCCCCATCCAACCTTGCCTTGAACACCTCCAGGGATGGGGCAGCCACAACTTCCCTGGGCAACCTTATAAACAGACCCAAACCAAAATGAACTCAAAATTAACATCCTGGGTTCAAGAAAATGAATTGTGCTAAAACTTCTCTGCCCTCTGTGGGACATGTCAACAGGAGAGGAGTGCGCACACGCTTGAGGAAGAAGGAAATAGATGCAGAAGTGCTCCATAGGTGTTGGTTAACACACACATAGCTAATTCCAGAAGATTTACTGTTCACAGAGGCTGATGACAGCTATATCACATAGTACTGACTGAATACTTCCACTGTAAAATTTCTTACCAACCTCTGTGTTAAAATATACAAAAAAGCCCCAGAAATATACCTCTAAATCTGAGACTTATAAGCAAATAAATACTTCAACAACTTACATCTCACATGTATTAATTTATGTCCTATTACTGTCTATGTTTCTAAAATATCTAATATAGAATACTAAATATTCCTAACACTTAAGAATTTAATTACAGCAGCTGAACTACCTCAGTAAGAACTTTGATTTGAAAATCGCAGTGCAGCCTAGTAAGTAGTATTTTGATACTGAAAATCAGGCAGAAAAATTATGCAAAAATATCAGCGTTGCTCAAAAAGCAGGACACAAGAAAACCCACAAAAAATAAAATGCAAATTAATTCACTAATAAGTCATTAAACAAAACATGCAAAAGGTTTATAATATATAGCATTTACAGTGCTGCCACTTTTCTTGATTTTTCTGGGTCTAAGAGTTTTCTATGACACCCTTGAGCTCCTGTTCTGCAGTCACTAAATTTGTTTCACTGGAGATAGACTTTCACTGGGGAAGTTCAAGCGTACCCAGAGAGCACTGTTGCATCTCAAGTGCTAAGCCTTGGTAACTCAGTTCCTTCAGTTGTGTCCCTGCACTATAAACAGGATGTCACAAACCAACATAAGAACATGTGAAATTGCTAAAGTAGTCTTGAATGTTTCTACAGGCTTTGGAAAACAGTGGATTTTCTAAAATAAGTTATATGAAAAAGCCTTTTTGAAAGTTATGAAATCAATGTATATCTACTATTAAAACCGAACAACCAACCAGCCTTAAAAACTCCCAAAACACTAAATAGCAAAATATCAAAAATTCATCACTTTCATCAAACACCTTAACCTTCATCCAAGAGGATTTACTTTCCTCCTTGTAAATGGATGCAGGTTAGCTACACCATAAGATAGCTTCACTACAATATCTTAACAGCTGTCAACGTGTAATTTATATCCATTGAATAGAAGAAGTAAGGTGTGTTACCTCTCTGGTTTGATGTTCATTGACAGGCTGAGTCCTTTGAGGAACCTTAAGCTGTTGTTCCAGCTTCTGTATCTCTTGCTGGAATACGTCCCTCTCATGCTCTCGGTCAATTGCTTGCTCCTGAAAGTTAAGAAACTGTGTGGATACACCATTTGACTTAAAAATCTATCTACATTAAGTACAGTACTATTACTTATTTCTGTTAAAGTGAGGCTGGTAACTGTATGTCAGTATTTTTAAGGGAGAAGAATCTCCTGCAACTACCATTAACAAAACTTCTTTTATTATTTGGTACAACAAATTTAACATTTCCTATTAAAAAATTTGGACAGCATAGATACATCCAATATTATTTCACAAAAATGACAGATTTGTTCCTTCTATTGCAGGTACATGACATGAATGGTAATAAAACGTTATTTTATGACTTATTCTCCTAATTTACGTCTTTGATATGTGTAGCACAAATAAAAAAATTGTTTAAGTCTTGCATTTCAGCTTTACTCCTGACCAGTTACAGTTGCTATATCCCAGTGTGACATTTGGGAAATACATCTTTATATGGTAAATAATGCGCAACTGGTAGCATCCAGTGAAGCATCTCCTTTAAGGTTTATCTGTTTAACAAAGTGGCATTTATCAGATGCATGAAAATAAAGCAGCTTAAGTATCTGATTCAAAGAGGAACACTTCTGTCTAGCAACAAAATATTTTGCAAAACCTCAGAAAACCGAAGTAAAACCACAAACTTTACAAGCTGTAGATTTGAAAAATTCACCTGCTGTTTCAAGGAAACAGCAGAATTCTAATGCTGCTATTACAAACAGCTACTCATCTCAGTAGTCCAGAGCTCTCCAGTTCATGCTATTGATAATCCCAAACCACAATGCATTTATGACTCTGGGACTTGTAATGGAATTTTTACTTCTGAACCATGACCTACTATGGCACACTAGTTTCAGTGAGAAAAATAATCTTGTAACTGAGGAAAATAAAATAAAGCAAATCCATTTGTGCTAAGAAGTATCTTGAAAGATCTCTCATTTAACACTGCTTAGTAACAGATTATACAGAGACAGTGCCAGTGTGTTATACGTATTATGTAAAAAATTATTCCACTCTACTGTTGTTAGCTACAGAGTTAATAGAGAAGTTAAAGAAACAATAGTTTTCTTCCAACAGCAGCACTGGACACTTAATAGGAAGAATACAATGGGGAAATGAGGAGTTGGGGAAGATGGTGTTTGCTGAATATGGGGCAGAGTCTAAAATAAAATTGCAGAGGCAGCCCAAGGCAGTGAGTTGGGTACAACAGACAGCTGCCACTGGCTGGAAGTTGTAGCTTAATATCTGGAGATGGATTCTTGGATATTATAAAGGAAGACTATAAAAGAAACTTAGAGAAACGTTGCTTTCAATTTCCAAGTACAAATAAAGCTGACTTCTTAATTCATACAATCATTAAAAAGTTTAGGTCGGAAGAAACATTTAAAGATCATCTACTCCACTACTCCTGCAGTGAGCAGGAACATCTTCAACAGCATCAGGTTGCTCAAAGCCCCATCCAACCTGACCTAGGATGTTTCCAGATATGGGACATCTACCACCTCTCTAGGCAACCTGTGCCAGTGTTTCACCACCCTCACTGTAAAAAATGTCTTCCTTTTATCTTGTCCAAATCTCCCTTCTTTTAGTTTAAAACCATTACCCCTAGTCCTGTTGCAACAGGCCTTGCTAAAAAGTCTGTCCTCATCTTTCTGATAAGACTCCTTTAAATACTGAAAGACTGCAAGAAGGTGTCCCCAGAGCTTTGTCTTCTCTAGGCTGAACAACTAAAACTCTCAGCCTTTCCTCACAGGAAAGGTACTCCATCCATCTGATAATCTTTGTGGCACTCCTCTGGAACAGCTCCAACAGGTCCATGTCTTTCCAGTTCTGGGGGCTTTAAAGTTGGGAGCCCTCCAGGTGGGGTCTCATGAAAGTGGAAGAGATGGGCAGAATTGCCTCTATCAACCTGCTAGCCACTCTTCTTTTGATGCACAATGCCAGCTCATGTCCAGCTTTCCATCCACCAGTACTCTGAGTCCTCCTCTGCAGGGCAGCTCTCAATCCCTTCATCCCCCAGCCTATGCTGATACTGGGAATTGCCCCACCCAGCCACAAGACCTTGCACAGACTTTAGACTGACTCTAACAGACTTTATTGAAAAACAGGGAAATTCCACAAATTGTTAAAAACAGAGGTCACAAAAATGTGCATTTCCTCATTAGTTTTAGAAGCCTCTCATTATTTTAAACATTTAAGAAGTTATATTTAATATGTTATATTTAGAAATACAGAGCAGTCCTAAGCAAGCATCTCAAAAGAATTTTCAATTTTAGAATGCTGATTAAATACTTGGGCTGGAACCTATAACACTGTTACTGTTGTGTGCCTCTTTATGTTTGCTCAAAATCTGAAAAAAACCCAGCATTTCCCAAAAAAACACTGGTACGATGACCCACCCACCTTCATGGAACTAGCCTTTTGCCATACTTACATCTAGAAATTTTCTTGTTTTCTCAAGTTGCTTCTCCAAAGCCTGGTTTTGTTGCCTTAAGTCCATTAGTTCTGAATTTTTTTCTTGCTCTAGCTCTATGAAACGATTGACCTGTTCTTCCAAGTCTATTTCCAATACTCTCACTTGTTTCTGAAGGTCATCATACTCTTTTTCAGCTTGACGCTGTACTTCAATTTTTTCTTTCATTAGCTTTTCTGTTTCCTCCAGCAATTCTGATTATGATAAAAGCATCACACACTTAGATATGAATACTTAGTGATGTTATGAAGCAAAACCACTCCCCAAGGTATCCATGCTGTACCCTGCAGAATAATGCGAACTGGTTTGGGTTTTTACTATTATTGTTTCTTAGAAAATATATTTTCTTCTGAAAAATAATCAAGATAACCACTAAAGCAATTTCATGTTAAAATTATAATATTTTCATTTTCAGAGGAATGCTAGTGAAGTTGTTTCAGATCAGTTCTCTAAGTTTCCTACAACTTAAGAGGTCTTTGTATAATTAAAAAGAAACGAAAATCCGTGGGTGCAAACTACAGCTAAAGTCAGCACAGGGGTTAACAATGAAGTACGGAAAACCTAATCCTCTTCTCACCACCAGTATCAATAAAATGGGCCTGCTCCCAGACTTCATCATTTAATGTGATACACACAAGTAATTTGAAGGAAACACTGGCAAACCTAGTGAGGTTGCTGGGCAGACAGAGAGGGTTATTACTGTAACTGAAGCTTTGTAAATACCAGTGACTAGGTGGATGTCCAACTTTCAGTCCTCATGCAAAGGCTGGCAAATGTATATAGTAAAGCCCCAAACCACTTTATTAAGACCTTTAAGCCATAGCCCATTGAAGTACATATTAACTAACTGTACAAGCCCCTTGAGGTAAAACCCAAACTGTAAAGTGCAATTACATTTGGATAATATTTGAAACATGATTGATATTTAGACAGAAACAATATAATTAACTTTCATTATAGAAGAAAGATCCTTTAGGCACCATCATCTTACATCATATTTAATAAATTCTCATTTCTAGGCAACCATTAAATATCAATGTAATAGAGTGTGCAGTTAGCAAAATGAATGACTCAACTATATTTGGAAATAAAAAGAAAAAAAAGCTAAAAAAATATACCTCCAATACCATCTATGTATCTGTAATTCACAAGTGAATAAGATGATGGTTATTCATGAATTTGCTTATTGTGCTTAGAAATTGTAGGAAATTTTGTTAGTGACATGTAAAACTGAGCATGAAATAAAACACCAAAGCTGCAGGCCAGTAAGAATTACAAGTAATGTCAGTAAGCCAAAAGCCCAATAATCCTGATTAACAATGTCAGTACGTGTGAGTCTTCCACCCAGTTACAGATTGGCCATGCAACATACAAACACACCTGCTTGGGAAGCTGCATCGACTGCAGCATCTACTAGGCCTAGGAGAATAGAGAGAGAGAAAACAAAAAAAAGAAGCAAAGTAATTCACATGCCAGCTACAGTATTCTTGTGGTGCAACAATGTAAGAGAAAATGAAGCCAAAGATAGAGGTGGCATTTAATGACAAAGTTGTTGTGATAACTTAGGAAATGTAGGAAGTTATTTTGGTATGCATGAGAGAAGTACCTACACAGATTTACAGAACTCATAGTCGTTATACATGAAAATAAATTTAAAATACTTAGAAATCTAAAACATATAGCAAATAACAAAACTGAAGTCATGAACAAAGGTCATCTTCACTATAAAGCAGGAAGCAACAGGTTGTCCTTATAACTTCATTGTTACATAAAGTGGAGGCAGGAAACTGCAAGTACATACCAAGATGTGTAATTCTAAAACCAGCAACATTATAAATAGTCATAAAGTTTTAGAAATTAAATAAAACTGTAATTTCATCCTGCTATTTACAATTCAGCACTGCAGTCCTTGAAAGATTAGTACTTCTTAAAATACCTTTGTTCTAATTTTCTTCCCTCCTCAAACATAAAATATTAATTAATTAAAGAAAGAATTAAAAGACATATTTACTTTATGAATGTAAATACTTTTTTTTCTTGAGTAAGCAGTGAGTTAGATTACATTGACATGGTATTTATCTGCAATCTTTACCATCAGTGTTAAAAGTTTTCATTCCTGGTGGATAACAGGCTTTCCTTATCATACAACCTTTGTGCCATTCTTCCCCAGTAGAAGAATTTGTTAGAAAAGTATATCTTCTGTGTCTAAAATGGACATCATGTGTAGTTCAGTCATATTCTGGTAGGTATGCCTGCTAGTCACTCTAAAACTCTGCTTGGAAAGTATTTAGTCCAGTATTTTTATCCATAGGTGCTAACTTCAAGATATTCAATTTCCAGCAATAACAAAAAAAAAAAAAAAAAGAGATGGTCACAGGTATGAGTTCTCTGCTGGCTTAAACAACAACTGTGATTGTTCAACACTTGTGAAAATTCAGTCAATTTTTGTTTAAATATCAAGAAAAGTTATCATGCTAGGCATCAGGTTCGAAAACAACACATTTTGCCCTATCACATTTCACTAATGATGGAAAAGGAGAGGGAGAACCTTCACAAAGATAACTTATTATTTTATTTGAAAGTACAAGAAAGTCTCATAGAAAAATTGTGAAAAATACATACGCTGCTCTACTGGCCCCGCATCTGCTCTCATGGCATCCTTCTGTCTGGAGAGTAACTCCTTTTCTTCCCGGATCTGCTGCTGTTCAGCCTCTAATTCCTGCAATTTGTTACCTGTACACAGTAGTTCTTGCTCAAGATGGCCAATTACATCTATTTTTTCCTGAAGCTGTTTTTCCAGAAATACTTTTTCATCTGCATAACCATCAATAAGGCCTGTAGAACATTAATTTTTGAGCAGATTTAATACACAATAAAGAACAATATGAATTTTTTGCATGGTGGTCACACGCATATTAGATACTCAGCACCCAAAAACTTGTACTACAGTTCTTGCTGTTCTTCCATGACAAGCAAATTACAGGAAGGATAGCACAAGATCAAATATAACTCTTAATTTTTTTCTCAGTGCAAGACCTCAGGAGCAAACAGGAACTCCAAAGAGAAGGAAAAATAAGTGTGTAATGAACACAGGAGAAATAAAAATTTTCCAATAAATTCAGGTGCTGTTTTAGGTGCCTCAAAACACTGTCTGACCTCAAACCACAGTTTCTGTAAGATCCTGGATTTCCTGTAGTTCATGTATAATATAGATGCCTCCAGCTTCATAAGGCAAAAGAACACACAGGTGTCCATGGTTAGCACCTGAACCATTTCTAAAAGCCTTGTAACAGCTAACATCTAAGAAAAAGTATAAATCGGTAGTCTTGAGCCAGTATTGAAATGCATTTTACTCTGGCTTGAGAATATTGGAAAACTAAAAACGTTTCCATTTGTTATCAATGTAGATGAAGTAAAACCTCTGTGAGCACTTAGCTCCATACCAGAGGAAAGCTATCAAGAAGAAAATTAAGTAACGGTGGTCTTTACATATTCAGTCTTTTTCAATCTTTTTTTTTTTTCTTTTTTCCAATCTTTTTTTCAATAGAGCTGGACTCACAGAGGACACAGCCGCATAGAGGGACTGGCTGCAAACATAAGATACTGAACTAGAAATGTCATTAACAGCACTTAAAAAAATTGAGACAGTATGAATTCTAGTAGCTATTCCCATCATACCAGATGCTGTTGAGGGCATTCCCAGGTTACATGCACACACCCACCAAAAAGGTATGTACAATGAAAATGTCTGCTAAGATCATGTGGTATTTACTTTTGCCTTTTTTTTTTTCCTTTTATAAGAGATGTAATGACAGTTGTCAGAGTTCAGTGAACAAATTGGCATTAGCTTTTCTATCACATTAGATAAGTCATATCTGACATCGCTAAAAGATTAGAGGTTTGAAAATGACTCAGCCACAGCAGTTTTTGGGGTAAGAAAGAAATGATCAAAAATGACACATCTTATCTCCAGAGTGAGCACGATCAGTTGTATAATGAACCAAGACATTGTTCTCCATACCTATCAAAGGAATTTAGTAAGAGAATGTTGCTTGGCTTTGTCAGAGTATGCTCACAACACAGCTCAATGAGCAGAAGAAATTAAAGGAAAACAGTTCTACGGCGGTTTTTTTTTGTTATATCAACACCAAAAAAAAGGTACCTGTCATTTATAAGTGCATTAATTTCAGAAGCTCACAGAAAAAAATGGATGAAAAATGATTAAATTAATTCAGGAATTCTAAAGCATTAAAGCAGTAAGAAGGTCAAATTAGCAAAAGACTGAACTGAATTAAATCAAATCTCTATATGTGACATAAATCTACACTATGACAAACTCCTACCATTAAAAAACTTAACACAAACATCTCTGCTTTGTCTTAATGTATTATCCTATTTTACTTTATTATTGAAGATCCGTGAACAAATATTCAGTCAAGACAAAAATATCCTCCAAGGAAAGGAGCAACAGACATAAAAGCTCCCTACATTCTGAAATTCATCAATTCTAACAGTGTTCTAACTCCATCAGTGCAAGAGCGCATCTATATTTTGGTGGAAGATTTCACCTTTTTCAAACGTTAAGATATGTTCCATATAAGGTTTTTTTTTACTCAATTTAGTATTTAAAAAAAACCAATAATGTCTCTTTCAGATTTGAATCTATTCCCTCCAAAATCAAGTTTTGCTAAAGCTATTGGAATGCTGCAGCCAGTAATAGTGCTGTTGACACAGAACAGGTATGCTGTGTGAACTCACAGGTTACCAATTGTTCCTTGGACCATATTTTAGACACATAGCTTTGAAACCTGCACTTATTTTCAAGCTATATGTATCCCAGCTATTACTAGTGTGTGAACTCATGTTGGATTATACGTCTGTGAAAAAAAGGAGAGGAAGGCTGGCAAGGCAGCATTCTCCAGGAATAGTACTTGGCTATGAAAGTAACTCCATGCTCCCACTTTGAAACAGAGAAGTCTGCTGAACTTCAGAACGCATCAAAATATCCTTCTGCTTACTACTCCAGAGATCCCATCGTTAAGGGTGAATGGTGTCTGTATCTTTTCCAGATGCTAATTACAAACAGATAATGGTAGAAATGCTGTGCGGAAACAAAACATTCAGCTACCGAAACAGTAAAGCTGCTTCTAAAGAACAAATTACGAGTATGTGAGATTTGAGCATACTTTCCTGAGATCAAAAAAAGATTATTACATTTCCCTTTTTTGTAATACTCTGCAATTTTTAATTCCTTCCTGAACGCAGTTGCAAATACACTTAAAAAGAGCATTTCAAACAGAGTGCAAATTCAAACACATTACAACTATATCATCAAACTCAGAGTGGAGATTCTACATTCTTATCCATGTTTGGGTGGAATTAAGCCAAGGCCAAGAGGCAACAGGTGCAAACTGCAATATGGGAAACTGCATTTCAACATAAGAAAACAAAAAGCTGCCCTCTTGGGTATTTTTGTTTCTTTTCTCCTCTCTGATGATGGTCAAATACTGGAACAGCCTGCTCAGAGAGGTCATGGACATTCAAAACTTGCCAACCTAGTGGCTGGTAACCTGCTATACCTGACGCTACTTAGAACTCTGTTGGAACAGATAATCTCCAGAGACACCTTCCAGCCTCAACTATTTCTGATTCCATGATTCTAATATTTAAGCTTGTCTGAACAGACATGTTATGATGAAATAAATTAATTTTTAGGATAATAACACATATCCAATTGTCTTTTTTTTTTTTAAATAAGTCAGACAATCAAAAATGAGATAAAGTTGGGAAACAGAACTGCAGTGTAGTTAATGTTGGAAGAGTCCTCTGGATGTCATCTTGTCCATAACTATCCAGAAGTCTAAATTATAAAATTTGCAAAGAAGTGGATCTAATTTGCAATTTCTTTTCCCAATTAATAAGCAAGTGAATGCAAAGTTCAACAACTCATCAAAGAAGCTACTCACCTTCAGCTTTACTAAGCTCCAAAGCCAACTGCTCTCTGGCTTTGGTTTCTTCATTAAGACGTTCTTGCAGTTCTTCCTGATACTTGATAAATTCTGTGGCCTCTTGTTGCTTTTTAAAGGACTCTCGCACAAGTTCTGTCTGAGTAATTTTAGCATGTTCAAGCTACCACAGGAAAAAAATTACAGGAGTTAGACAAACCAAAGGTTTTCTGATAAATAACTACTTTATTACTCCTATTTAATCAGCAGTTGCTTTCCAGGGTGATAACTTCATAACTTCACTGGACTTATGATAAGATCTTTACTGAACATTTGCAGGCTATAATAGGAAGACTGACTTAGTACAAAAGTCTAAGCAAATAGATAGGCTTTGTCAGTACAGCGAACTCAATGAGCCACCTGGCTAAATGCAAGTCTTCGTTCCTGTAACTCCTGGTTTATGAGTTTACACTAGATCCACCTTTATTTATGTATGAGCTTTGTGCTGAATACAAGTAAGCCATCACCCACCACACACTTAGAATGGCTAAAAGCCATTTCATGAAACTGGCAGAAGTTCAGATGTTTATTGACATGAGCGGTGTTTCATCTCTTTCTCTCCCTAAGGTGAAGGTAAATGAGAATATCAGGAAAATGTGAATTTTGACTGTACTGTGTTTTCAGCCAACAAGGCAGTAAAACAATGATTCTTTCAGCATTTTTTTCAGCCTTTTTTTTTTCTTTGCTTGTCTAATGTGCTAATATTTAATGTGTACTACCACAGATGTAGTGCAATCTCACTACATTATTAACCTACACTACTGGAAACCCAACACTAAAATGTATAAAACTATACTTACAGTCCACTTCAGACGTAACCAAAATTATAATTTAAAAACGAATTAAACTTACAATTACAAAAGCAAAATAGTAAGGAAGGAGCCTTACTCTAACGTTAGGAGTTTTGAACACAATGTTCATCAAATGTAGCAGCACACTGGAGTCAACTACTGAGCTTCTCAACTGTTAACATTTACAGACTATGTCCACCTCTGAAGGACACAAAAACTGTCAGAGTGCATGAGTTCTTAGTGTGGCTTATATTCAAAATAAGACAACTTATTTTGAATAAGAACAACTACATAAAAGGAAATAACACACATTTCCTGCTCCACTCCCCTTTTTTAATTTCCTTCTGTAATACTAGGGATACTGGCAGATACTTGAATGATAGTAACATTCACAGCTTTGCTACAGTTTCTATAAACATATTATTTCTCTCAATTTCTTAAAAAATAAGATGTCGGGCTAAGTTCATGAAATGATCCACTTATAAATAAAACTACACCTCAAAAAGAATGTTTAAGTGATCAATACATTGTCTTCTGTAATACACCGAATTCAAAGGCTCGATTTCTTTTCAACAATATTCCTTTTTACATAGACATCGTTACTCTGAAATATTTATTCTGACAGGAGTTAAAGAAAGGTATAAATACTGCAGCTGAAAATCTGAATTGGTTTGAGATATTTTAAAAAATCACAGACTATTCTTACTTTAGTATTACATTTTTAGGTGCTTAATGGAAGACCCATCTCAGATAAAAGGAAACTTATGATAGGTTTACTGTGCAGAGACAGCTTACTCAAATGCATCAACTACTCCAACTAAAACTCAGAATAAAAATTATTCAATAATAATAATAACAACTCAATGTATTATCAAAAATATCAAAGGGCAAACCCCAGAAAACCCACAAACATAAACAGGAATTTTTCAAGAACAAAAATTTCTCCATGGCATTACTGGAAGATATTACCAAGATTGTGATAATTAATGTTACTTGTCAGGATAAGAAAGCTATAAAGGAACAATCTTAACTGACTAAAGCCTCTTCACTTATAAATTATTCATAATGAGAAAAATGTAATAAGTATCACTCAAGTGCTCTAAAATGAGATTTCAAATCTCTATAATTCAATTTATTTCTGTGTCTGCAAAATCTCTTTTGTTAGAAATGAACAGTAAGAATTGTATAATCAAAGCTTTTTCAGTGCCGAATAAAAATTGTACAAGAGAAAAGCTTGTCAGCAGTACATAATAATTTTAATGACAGAGACAAGTATATATCATTCTTCACAGCATACTCTTCTACTTAAGCTGCTTTAAAATAAAATTTCTTTTAAAAATATTTATACTTACTGAATAGGGAGGTGTAGGCAAGGAGATTTTAGAGACAACTTTTAAAAGGTGCCCCCGTTTTTTGTGGCTGAAGTGGAAAATTGAAGTATTTACAACTACAGAATTATTCTCATCCAAGCGTTCAGTGAAAGGAAAAGGATATGGTAAAGGCACACGAGATTCAACCTCGTACGTATCTTCTTCTTGGCCTTCAGTCCACAAACCACTGAACAGATTAGATGCCCAGTAGGTGCGGTAAGAATCCATCCCCAAAAATATTGCTGTTACTGTCTTCTCAGCCGTCACGTGGGTACTCTGCACTAGCTAGGTTGGTTTTAGAAATTTCTAACAGGCATTTGTAACAGAACACATACATTTAACAGTCTGAAGACATATATCAGCGCTGTCTGTGACAAACCTACTCAGAACCAGCAGGAAGCTTCTGATCACATTCTCAGAGTAATTCAGGAGCAGAACAATCCAAAACAGAAAGAGGTGCAAGAAAACTTTGTATGGTCACTCCTAAAAATCCTTCTTAGAGAGGTTTCACATGAAAAAACAAGAGAAATTTTCCAATAGCAGCTGGCCGGTAATTTCCAAGGTAAGGAAGCATAATTTTTTTACCCGAACAGGTATGCTGCAGCAGACAAGCAAGCTAGCAGAACAGAAACTAAAATTGATTTTCTATCTCCACTACAGCAAATAAAAGAGAAATACAATATGTCACTGTTTGCGTCCATTCTTGATCCTGGTGTTAATTCAACAGGAAGAAAATTCTGAAACTCTGCTACTTTAAAGGCTTCCTGTAAGGTTCTCCCAACTGAAAGAGTTCAGGGGAGTGGCCTGATTTATTTACCTATACATAACATCAGCAGGTGGAATTTGGATTCATACATCCACTACACACCTTGTCTGAAAAGATTCAAACTGCACTCCAGTTTTGAAACTGTGCGTTCAGACAGGTCTCAAATTGTTACTCTGAAGATTCTGCCACGTTTCTCTCACTCTCTTAAGTTTATTTTAAGATATGGGTACATGAATGTATGCACAACACAACTGATTAAGAGGAAAAGTTAAAAATTCTTTCTCAAAAAGCCAAACACCTCTTCTAAATTGAATTCATGCTTAAACAAAAGAGAGCTGCTGCAGAATGAGGTTGCAAATAAATGCAATGCAGAACCCATTTTCAAGACTCACCAGACTGAGTTACTGAAGACAGGCTGACTTATAAAAAGTTACAGTGAGATAACAGGGTATTTACTTAAGACTCTTTCAAACTGAGATGTAGATCATCTAAATGTAAAGCACATGATATAAGCAGTGTGATTTGAACTGAGCTGGGTATGTATCTCTCATCTCATTTAACACGGAAATATCCAGAGGGCATCTAACATGTCACCACACAAAGCAGCCCTTGCAGTGCCCAGACACTGCCTCGTTTTCTGAGACTATTCATGAATCACAAATACCAGAAAGCTGGCATACAGACTCCTTTTCTAATAGCAAGGCGGATAGGTGTTTAGCTTGCCATGTTTTAATCGCAGTTGGAAGAAACAGTAGTAGACTCCACCTTCTTGGCTAGTCAACCAAAATGCCTGTCTAGCACTGAACACAGCTCCCCTTAATCTTCCCTCTTCATAAGGGCCAGCTCAATGTGCTGTGACACCTCCTGTCTCATCTCTGGATTGCTGCAGAATGCAGATGACCCATATGAGCAATGAAAGACTGCCCTAGATTGATAAACATGCCCAAATTCTGATTTCCTCTGCAGCCCAAAGCAGATTTCTAACACAAATCATGCAGATTTTTTTTTAGGCATAGGCACCTGAACTATCGTTTCAGCTTTCAAAATAAGCCTACAGATTTTAGGCTTATAAAAACATATTAATGAGAAAGATAAAAAAAAAAAGAGACACGGAATTCAAAATGCTTCACTATTAGATTAGCCTACCTGATTTGAAGTTTCATTGATAGCTTCCAGAAGTTTTTCTACAGCCGCTTGTAGTCGAGAACTAATGTTCAGAAAGAGTTCTTCATTTTCAGGATCAATTTCCACTCCACTTTCTGCAAGATGTTGGCTCAGTAGCCCTTCTTCATCCATTGCTCCTGACCACATGTTAATATCATCATCTCCCACATTACTACCATGGTATGAGGGACAGGACTCTGGAAAAACAATGGTTATCTTTTCACACAGATCCTTTGCTCTTCAAAACATGAGAAACTGTACATGTGAGTTATGACTGGAAAGACAAGTCATAAAACTATTAAAATATTTGTACTGGTCACAAAGACAGAAAGGGAAATACTGCACACTAAAACTTACACAAACATGGTACACAATGTGTTAACTAAAAACAAGAAGAGAAAAGGAGATACTAACAGAGAATATTTTAGACGTCCTTTCAGTCTGCTCATGGGCTCTAAGGGTCATCTTCAAACCTTTGTTACTGTCAGTGACCCTCACTACTTTAAAAAACTTCCAATAATGACTTGCAAGATTGTCTTGAAAATATCAGATAACCCTCCCAGCCAGACTGTCAGTCCTGTTTCACCAATGCCTGGCTGTGTTGGTGTGCATTAACACAAAACTGTTCAAGATCACAATTCAAAAGCACAGACTCAAGTGAGTAAAGACACGCATGTAATTCAGACAATTTCTCTGGACAAACAGACTGGACTACAGCACATCAAAATTCAGCTTTACTATTAGTGAACTGAAAATTTACTGAAATGGGTAGCTGAACAAATCAAATACAGCGCAGAGGGACTGTAACTGTCCCTACTGATGGGCCACTTGGCATCTTCCTGTTCCTCAATCTTCCTGAGGTCTGACTCAGTTTAAGAGCATCATCCATTCTGTCTGAAAAGCAGGAGACAAAGTCTGCCTCTGGCATTAATTTGATAGTAATTCAGTTAGAAAACAGTACATTTGCCATATTTAGAATTCAGAGCTGTACCTAAGCAACACAAGTGAAAGTTAACTGCTGAGATGTTTTAAGATCACACTTTCAGTATGAAATAACAATACAATAGCACATAGCAACAGTCGATAACCATTGTTGATATCATGTTTTAAAAACGTGTTCTGTCATTAGGCTGCTAGATTTGAAATCTC
Source organism: Phaenicophaeus curvirostris (assembly GCF_032191515.1). Taxonomy (NCBI): domain Eukaryota; kingdom Metazoa; phylum Chordata; class Aves; order Cuculiformes; family Cuculidae; genus Phaenicophaeus; species Phaenicophaeus curvirostris. The sequence continues at coordinate 24,945,685 of NC_091397.1, read as the reverse complement.
AGAAATAAATGCCATTGTGGAAAGTTGTGGGTTTTTTTTTAATTACAGTTTATTTTAATGTAATTTATTCTAAAATATATTTAAAATAAAATAAAAATACCTTATTTTTGGGAAGCAGCACTGACTAAAAGAGTTAAGAATAGTCAAAGCCTGTTTAGCAATAACATTGCAATACTGTGGAATGTTTGAATTTAAGTTCCTAGTTACTCCATGAATTGTGACTGCTTAATTGGAACAGTTTGTTTAGTTACTAACATGGAAATGAAATTATAATAGGTCGCCTTTGAAAATTTAGTTAGTACTCACTGGATACAATTTCCTTATCCTTGCTTTTGCCTCTACACCAGGCATGTAAATAACATGAGAATTACAAGTCCTCTTGTTGATGTCAACTGAATGTATCAAGAAAGTCAGACTCTAGTTTTCAAGTTTGTTTTCAGTTTTTCTTTAAATGAGTTTCAACATGATTAACCATCTGGTTTACTTACTATACTTCTATACCTGCAAACGTTGTGATAACAACCCATCTACACATTTATTTCATTATGGATGCAGCTGTATATATGACCCATATACAACAAACTAATCTACACACATTTTAATTTTGAGATGTTTTGTTTACTTTATAATTGCTAAGATTTTTTAAATGCCGATGCATTTAGCAATTTTTTTCTAGTTGTATCATTACTGTTTCATATCTCCTTTTAGATATGTGAAATACATTTTACAACATCTTTTCCCACTCCAAAGGGAAAAAACAGAAGCACATTATATGCATGAATGAAATGAATAACCAGATGAATAGAATACACATTCACATGGCACCTTTCATCTACACAGGATTTCAAAGCACTTTTGAATACTGCACTTCGGAACTTCAGTCACAGACAGCCGTAGTGGAGCCACCCTAGCAGTGGCTGGCAGTGACTTTCTGCCAGCACACTAGACGTTTCGAATGGGTTTGTACAGCATCAAGGCTTTCCCATAACACCCTAATATTCCACCCCACTGTTGTGTAAGGAAGGCTGCAAAATAAACAATTTCATATTTTTTATTCAATAGCTTTCTGATTTCTCACCACCCAAATTTGGGTTGGATCTGGGTGTCTCAAAATATCAATTGCGATGCAGAAGCTTTAATATCCTCAGAGTAGAAAGGTCCTTCATTTAAGATGGACATCCAGCAGCATAGGTATTTCCGAATGCTGTGCCAAAGAACCAGTTAACTACTGAGTTGAAGGAAAATGTATTCCCTACTGAGCCACCAACACACTTACTGCAGCACCTGATGCTCTTTGGAGGCCACCCATCTTAAGTACTGACCAGGTAAGACCCTGCTTAGCTTCACAGATCTCACAAAATAAAAGCCCATAGTACAGTAGCACAGCTATAAACAAGATAAAACAATGACATATTAGTTATTGCACAATCCAACTCATTCTTGATGGAGTACGAATTATCTATGTAACATTCCTGTTTTCCCACTCAAGACCATAATTCATGTCCTATAACCCTTACACTTCAGTAAATTCTTCGCTTGAGAAGTACAGGCGAACTGTGCAATGATAAGCATATGCCCAATAACTATACTAAATAACTGCAGAAATGCACAGTCTGTTGCAAAATCATCTGAACTTCTGGCTGTCTGGAAATTTTATAAAACTTATGCCCGCTCAGGACATAATCTTTTAAAAGCCAGGTCTCGAATATGTCTCTTACATTAATAGCATCACTAATATTACTACTACTTCTTGCCAGGGGCCAGAAAAGTACAATTTGGCCTCCAAGAACTCATGACAAGACTTTAAACTCCTGTTTTGCTTATGTCAGGTATTTTGCAATTTGCTTCCATTTCTGCTGAATAAATGCAAAATAAATCAATGCTATTTTGTTATATGAAAAATCTCAGTAAAAAAATCATAATTTACCAGAAATGTAAGTATAAAAAAATGAGGAAAGAAAAACAGAGCTGTCACCCAAAGTATGATTTGGCACATGGAAACTTTACTATACTCAAAGATATAAAAGGAAAATGTATCAAAATCATGAATTACCTGTAATGATTCTGTTTATACTGTAGGCCTGGCAACTCAAATAGAAAAATCAATGGCAAATAATAAATGTGGATGCCCATGTTATAATTTCTACAAAGTAGCACTTAAGAAAAGGAGTTCATGTGAGATGTCTTCCTAACTGGAAATCGAAAAATCTTTGTACCTTTTTCATCTGAAAATGGTCTTAGTACACATCTTCCGAGAAGATTTTCAGTGGTGGAAGCAAGAAATAGAATTGTTGTCAAGTCTTATTAACTGCCCCTAGCAGCTGAATGTCTAACCCCCATTTTACCAATCCTTATAATGCTGTTCAATCTCCCATCCCAACAGAACTAAACCCAAATTCTCTACTCCCCAATTTTCGTTTTCAGTCGACACAAAATAATACGTAGAATATAACTGGCCCAAGTAAAAATGTTTTCTTCTTGTGTAAACTCCTTGTAACAAAAACCCCAAACTAGCAAAGGTTTATACCGTTTCCTTTGCCAAAAACGCTGCAGTTCAGCAAGTCAGATGTCATGGCCCACTAAATCTTAATGAAAGTGTTTAATTATACAGTGCTTATTCAGAAGTTTCACATATAGCAGTTGCTTATGAGCTGCTAACTGACATTTATGAAGCAATACATATTTTGCATCATGTCAAATCACTACCTCAGTTAACTCCTGCAATTCCACTTTGTGAAATTATTAGGGGTGACAAGATGAAAACAAAAAAATAAGCAGGCAGTTCAGCGTAAAAAGCTATTTACTACCTTGTTCATGGTAAACTGCTTGGAAACAAGGAGCTCAGAAAGCAGGTAAGAGGGTGCCATAACTACACAAGCTTCTCCAGAGTAACCTGCATTACTGCAGTCCCTCTACCCAAGGTACGAAAGCCTGGTGGCTCTGTCACAATGATTCCTGGCCCAAATCTCCAGATGTAATTAACTCACCAGATAACTTTGCACAAATGCTGTTCACTTCCAATGATACCTTTTATGACTGAAATTTGAACTTTACTTGCTCTGCTAGAAATAAGATCCTGCGTTAGCCAATAACCTAGGCAAGGTTCTAGATAAGCCTCTATATGCTCTACAAACCAGGTAACCTTAACAACTGAGTTTTTTTAAATGCTGAAACTCAGCAAAACCAGTAAGCTGAGTTTTCCTTGTCAATAAATATGGATTACATTCAGAAGGTCAGAGAGAATTCACTTAATTGAACATGTTATTTTTTTCTATTTTATTACTAGATTTATTTTTTTTTGGTAGAAATTTCCTAAGTAATTAAAAAGGAAGATCTGTTTGGCTAGGTATTACAAAACGCAATAACACATAAAGGCTAAAGTAAAAAGAAGTGTCTATCTATTTCTTACTTCCAGAAAACAATAGGGAAAAAATTTTAAAAGCTTACATCCTCTAAGGTCCTTCAGTGGAATGAAATGAATTAACAACAGTCCTGTTGCTGAAAACACTAATAGAATTTGTCACCTAATTCCATTTGAAGAAGGATCAAATACTTCAGCTGATGAAACAGTATGACTGCTACAGTGGCTGCCTGACCTCAGTGGCAGAACTACACACACAGCCAGGATGCTGCTGTATCATTCTGAAAGGTCGAAAAAGAGAGCCGTGAATGCAACATCAGAGATGGATTACAGACTATACGTTCACCCATCATAGCAACTGTAAGCTTGCATTTTCTTTAATCCTCTCCCTTTTCTTTGGTTTCTCTTCCTTTAACCATTATCTCTGAATGTAAGGAAACATGCAAAAAAGAATACTGGAATAAAGAACCGGTATGTGGACAACTGGAATGTTGCTCTATACCAAGAAGGAGCATTACAAAGCATTATTGCTTTGTTACAGAATAGTGAAAGTTTACATGCCTTTTCCAAATATCCTAACAGCAAACGCAGGAGTTAGAAATCAGCCTTCACTAGCAGAATGGAATAGAGTTCTCTTCTATTTAAGAGAGTACTTTCATCAGAAGACTTCACAAGAAATTAACAATACATTCCAATTACAGGGCCTGCTGTGTGTTTAGACTGCAGTATTATGAAAGCCAGGCATGAATCTATATTGCAGCCACTCAAAATACCAAATAAATGTACTTTACCTGAGTTTTTCTACATATATGTAATGCAAACAATCCATATGAAGAACAGTTAATGACAATAGTAAGTAACAAATGCAACTATACACATTGTTGTGCAGGAGAAGGCAGAAAGCTAACGCATGAGCTGTGCACTGTATGTGCTTGTGCAAAGCAGGCCCTTAAGAGTAGCAAAGGGCAACAATCGCGTATTAGCACTTTGTACATACGGTTATTACCTGAGAAAAGGGAGTAATAGTCTCAGCAAATGAGAATGAGGGAAAAATGTAACAGTGCACATTCTGTGAATAGGCATGATATAACAATGGACTTGGTGCAGCGAATACACTAAGCAATACATGTTAGTGTGACAACCTGTGATCACTGCTTTCAAAACCTGTACACGTTTTTGTTTTGTTTGGCAATGTAATTTGTGGAAATCCCAATACCTTTTACCACCTCTGACTATACAATCTGAACACAAAGAATACAAACCATATTTATACATTGCTGGTTTTAGTATAGAAAACTTATTTAAAACGCAATTTTCATAAAATTTAAGACTAGCTCAGAATACAGAAGGAGGTAGTGGGGTGAGACCGCTCCTCGAATACTGTGTTCAGTTCTGGGCCCCTCACCACAAGAAGGATGTTGAGGCTCTGGAGAGAGTCCAGAGAAGAGCAACAAAGCTGGTGAAAGGGCTGGAGAACAGGCCTTATGAGGAGCGGCTGAGAGAGCTGGGGTTGTTTAGCCTGGAGAAGAGGAGGCTGAGGGGTGACCTCATTGCTCTCTACAACTACCTGAAAGGACGTTGTAGAGAGGAGGGTGCTGGCCTCTTCTCCCAAGTGACAGGGGACAGGACAAGAGGGAATGGCCTCAAGCTCCGCCAGGGGAGGTTTAGGCTAGACGTTAGGAAAAAATTCTTTACAGAAAGGGTCATTGGGCACTGGAACAGGCTGCCCAGGGAGGTGGTTGAGTCACCTTCCCTGGAGGTGTTTAAGGCATGGGTGGACGAGGTGCTGAGGGATATGGTTTAGTGTTTGCTAGGAACGGTTGGACTCGGTGATCCGGTGGGTCTCTTCCAACCTGGTTATTCTGTGATTCTGTGATTCTGTGAAACTCTGAGCCTGGTCATTGCTCCTTCTACCATTTGGCTAGGATACTGTGAGGAAAACAGTTCCCAGTGGTCAGACACTTGCACATGCTTTAATATAAGCAAAGTCTATTTGTTTCCCACCCCCAAAGTAAAGTCCAAGAATACTTCATTTGAAAGAAGTGATTCCTTCAATTGTAGCAGCAGATGTTCTCAATCTTTACGGTCTCATGGACAAGTATCAAAAATTAAGGCCAAAAGCTTAGTTGCCAATCTAAAATTTGGGGAAAAAGACAAAGCCACAAAAGTCTGATTTTTCCAAAGAATAATTTCCCTCACAATTATATACAGTGAAATGTGGAGAAAACAAAATTTATGAGATTTGGTTAATGAAACAGGAGTACAAGCATAAAAGTGCTGTCAACTTGGAAAGTGGAAGAGGCTGCAGCTGCATACATTTCACTGCAGATAACCTTTTGAGTAATTAACTGAGAGAGATTCCATTGTGCTACAAAGTCATACATCCTTTCTTAACTTGCCCCAAGGCTTCATGTGACCTATATTTAATGCCAGAGGGAAACAGTAATATTTAATAATCTACATTTTGAATGAAAGAGGTAAAGTTCATCTTCATTTACCATGTGTTTTATTACTCTGTAGCAGATGCTGTTGTAATATTAAAATGTAATATTTGACTTCCAGTTTTCTCATTCACAGTAGTTAAAATTCCAGTCAGATCCAGATAATGTATTTCAAGCTGAACTGATCTGTTGCACATTGTGTGTATATATATGTATACAGACTGTCCCATGCCAGCCAGCCTCAGTGATCAGCAAAATCCCTACATACGTTAAGCCCACTACTAGAGATACAGCCTTTGAAACTAGTCCTCATTTCCCATGCATACAGAAGACAAAGTTGGTGAAGACATCACAAATGAGTGTTTCATTTTTTTCCTCTCTGCCTCCTTCGACAGAACATGTTTATTTTTGTGTTTCTCAATCACGTTCCCATTCTGTTGAAGGCTTTGCAAAAAGAATCTAGATATGAGTCCTAACCAGCTTAGGGTGTGACCCAGAAAACTTCTGAGATGTTGTCCCTTAAGTGAAATGTCACATGCATTCAAATGACACAGTTTTGTTTTGGGTTTTTTTTTTGTTGTTTTTTTTTTAAAGTTTATTTTTAATTTAAAAATTCAAAATTAAGTTTATTTAATTATATAATGAAAGTATGCAAATGCTACTTGTTATGAACCAGAAACCATACAGGCAGTACCTTTTTCAAAACCCACGTGAATAGAGGGTTTTACTGACTCCTCTGTTTCTGTGTCCCATCCAGTTGGTTTGGAAGGCTGGACTTTCCCAGTTCGATCCAGTAACCCAAGAACATGGTGGCCAATAGTCTCCTCCATTGCCACAGTTGTCTTCACAACTTCTAAAATAATCTTCACGAGTTTTTCATTAGCCTTCTGCAAAACATGCCTGCAGGACAGAAATTGATCAGTTCTTTGATATTTCCCGTTTTAAAAGTGGTCTTTATCCTCTATACATGCTTGCAACTAGGAAAAATTTGCAGTTGAAACAGTAAAATTAAGATTTCTTTCTTAAGACTAAAGCCCATATCATACACATAAATACTAAAAGCAAATTTGTGTTAAAAGTAATTCTTTTTATAAAATATGTAAGAAGTCAAACTAGTTACCAATATTTGTACTTTCAGCTTGGTATTTTATCTGATCATTCTTTTAAAACAGAGGTCTACATTTGCCTGGTGTTTATTATAAACTTACTCTTTTCTCAAAGCAACAATTAAAAAGACTGTTCCTCTACACAGATCAAAAAAGTTACAGAATAGTCAAAAGGTATCATCAAATACAACAGTTCTATTCATATAAACATATTTCATGTACGTACATACAATGTGTATAAAGATAACACATGTATAAATGACGGATGTGATTCTACATGTGTATAATATGAAAGACAGAGTAAACCAGGCTAAGATTTGTCTCACCCTCTATGCCACTACACTGTTAGGCTTTATAAAAAAAAAGACATTGTTTAATTTAAAGTATGTAAACATAGAAACATGGTTACTTAGAATAAAAATACCATTACAATTAGTCAGAATAAAGCCTATGAACATTATTAATTTAACAGCAAGAACACGTTTCTCAAAATAATAATAAAAAAAAAATCTCTTTTCTTAAACAGTTCTAAGCACCTTTCTTTAGAAAGAAGAGCTGAAGATGTTTCAGGCTTTCTTCCTCCATTTTCATCCTCAAAGGTCTGCTCCCTCACATTGTTTTGGCTGTCATTTTCACTCTGAGAAAGTTTTTGCAGAGGGAGAGAAGACAACAAGGACAGAAATCCTGTCATGCCAGAATCAACATATTCTTATACACAAAACAATATGAAATTTAAAACCTAAATTAGTTATTCTGTTAACAGAAGTGCACAAAATTACAAATCAATAAATACCCCTCCTGCACAGAGAAAACTGAACTAAAACACAAATACAAACAAAACAGGAAATCTGGGGCAGGGCCTATTAGATAGAACTTTGTTACGCGGATTATACAGTCCTTGTACTTTCGGTTGGTGTTGCTATAGCAATATGAAAATGTGAGTTTACCTGAGCAAATAGCTCACCCCACCCTCAATCTGTTAAACCAGCTTCTGCTTATCTGAAGTAAAAAGTATGTCTACCAGAACTCCCTCTTGATTTTTAAACATGCTCTGTTCAAGCAATTCCTAGCATCTTTCAAGAAAACATATTACATAAAAAGAGTAGCAGCAAAAAGGAATCTTACTGTTTTTACATGCCACAGCTGCCAAGAAAGTCAAAGTTCATATTTACCTCTGTTTGCGTGCTGCTGTTTTGCAGCTTACAAAAGAGCCTCTCTTTTCCAGGTACAGAATGTTGTTTTAATGATTCCAGTTCTTCTAAAAGCATTCTCTCTCTTTCTGCAGCCAGGCTGTCATTCTCCATTGAGACCCGCTAAGAAACAAGCATTACAGAGGCACACAAATTTTTTTAACCTTCTGAGTATTAGTGAGTCCTGTCACATCTAATTTTTTACATATTTTGCACAGTGAAATTTCAGTCCACTTCTTCAAATGGTTACAAAGTCATTGAAAGCTTTCTGGAATGGAATGTAGCTAATAAGTACTTTTGGTATCTTACACTTTAAGATTTTTGTACAATTTTTATGCTTTTTACGAAACACAGTGGTTACAATGCAAACTGGAAGGTTAATTTCTAGATATTACACGCTATAGTACATGTTTCACAAAAGAAGATGGAAATAAGTACTTTTCCTAGAAAGTCTACACATACTTTCCTTTATAAAAGCTAGAATGTTCATGGCTTAAACACAATGCACATTTTCCTATGTTCTTATGGATAAAAATCATTGGCATTAAAAACTGGAGAAAAACCAGCAGCCTAAGTTCTACTTAATAATTTTCATCAGTTTCAGGAACTTGAAATGAGAGCAAGACAAATTCTTCTATATTCTGTTTACCTTGTCTTTCAAGGGAAGGAATCTTTGAAGACAAGTCAATAAATGACATTATTTTTGCAGGCTGAATTATTAAGAGAAAGATTTATGAATTTCATGAGCATACAAACCATATTCTTTGAATATACACAGAGTGACAGCAAGTTAAGTTTAGAAAGGCAAAGAAACAGCAGTGTTTCCCACTAAACCCCACTGATTTTGCTTCATTTTAATAGTCGGTAAGGACTTAATCTCCCATGATTTGCAAAAAAAAAAAAAAGCCAAAACCTGTTGTTGTGGGAAGCCACCAGTAATGTTCAAGTTTGGACCTCGAGAGGGGATAAGGAAAAACAAAGAATTCTGTAGTACTTCTAGTCTTCATTTGATGTAAATGGATGCTAGCCTCTATCCTGCAAAGCACCGTGTCTCTGTAAGGTGGTATGGTTTACAATTTCCACTTACTTCCTCACTCTTGTCGTTGCTCTGCCGCACCGCAGCTTTCCTTCAGGTTTAAAAAAGTACAAACTTATCCATCACTGACTGGGCTTTGACTAAAGAAATATGTCTTTTAAACATATATGCATACATGTGTTCATATACAAACAAGTATGCATGTGTGCATATGCATGTGTATAGTGAATGTGTGCATCTCTCAATACACAGTGAGATACAAGTATAAATAAATATAAATCTGCCTGGTAGTGTCCCTCAGTTAACCCATATTAACTCATGGAGTCAAATCCCGTATTACCTCAGCTAATTGCACTTTAAGACTCTCAAGCTCTGCCAAGAGCTGCTCTTGATTTTCTTTTTGACGTTCCATTTGCTGCATGTGCCCTTGTCTCAATAATTCTGTTGCCTGCTGATGTTCCTGATACTGCCGTACTAGCTCCTGGCGCATGTCTTCCAAACGTTCCTCATATAACAACAGCTGATTTGATGTTTGTGTCTCTGATGCCATCATTTCACTGTAATGCTGGAAATTGGAACTATTTTAGCATTTTATGTTCAATAACAGTTTCTAGTAAGTATTTAAATAAATCTAAGAAAATACTTTCACAATTAAAGTAGCTATAATGAAAGCATTATCTTGCCACTTACTTCTTCGAAGGTCCAGGCTTGAAATCATTCTCCAGTTAAAAACCAAGTTTTTGAAATAACTGTGTTAACTCTTAAGTTTTTTTAGCTGGCAGAGACATCAACAGAAAATGCTGAGGCAGACATACATGTGTCTGAGTGTGTGTGTGTGTGTGAACAATATCACAAGTTTGAGACAGCAGTAGATAACATTTATGTCCAGCTGATACACTATCTCAAGAGACTCAAACTCTTTAAATAGTGTTTTTAATCTGTTCTTTGTATAAGGACTGAAGTATAGCCTAGCCTACAAAAAACTGTATACAATTTATTCCCTGCAATACAGGTCTACCCATGAAATAGAATCATCTATCTTCACGTAACCAGTGTTATATTCCTTTCCTCACAGCATAGCATAATGCTATGCTAGTCAGGGAGAACACAGGAAAGAGGGGTAGATAATTTAGATCTAAAGTCGTCATCCCTTTGAAAGAGAAAGGGAAATAATTGAATGGAGTTTACAATGTAATTTCTTTCTTTGTAGTTTTCTCATTGAAAGGAACTGTAGATCAATTGGAAAGATTAATTTGATATGGTGTTACACACTGCCAATTTTTTTTTTCACACTTACTGTTGTTTCTTCTGCTGCAAGCCCTTTGACATGGGAAAACAATTCTTCAGAAATCTCTGATTCATGTGTGGTCTGTAGGCAACCAGGCTTGCCATTAGCATGAAGCTGTTCTCCGAGTGAGTTGATCTCACCAGACTCTTCACTGAGCTCCCTGCAAAGTGATTTTGATTCTTCATGCTTACTGCCTTCTCCTGGTGCTTTTCTAAGAGGGCAGTCAACATCATCTTCATTACACTGCTTTTCAATTTCAAAATGCATTCCCTGTTGATGTACAATCTGCATTTCTGCTTCTTCTTCCTTCTGCCTAGCAATTCTTGACAATTCAGTCTGTTTGGCAAATGCTACACTCATTGACACAATTACCTGAATAAATAAGAAAAATCTGTTATTAGTTTATGCTTCACAGCATACTGCTAAAGAAATCTCATTGCTGACCATTAATAACATAAATAAAAGTAAGAAAAGGTCTGAACTATGATTCTGCTTCTTTCCACAAAGCAAAATGGAAAGGTATAAGAACATTGTCATCTTGGCAATCTCATCAATAGTCACGTCTTAGAATACAGACATTCTGTAGTGTTAATAAACTGAGGTGTTATTTTCAATTAAAATACACTATTTAGCACAGAATTATTTAGTTGTTTTTAAAAAAAGATTCTAAAAGGTGACTTTAAAAAATCCTCGCGTATTGACATAAGTGCAGCTGTGCTAAGCTTCCTCTATCTAACCAAGTACCCTTTCTAAACATTTCACTGACATGGAATGTTTGGCTGTATAAAGACAACAGTGCCATGTGCTTGGTACTCAGCACTGGAATTTAACTTGACCAGAAAAACTTTTAACTGGCATTAAATACTTACTGTTGCAGTTTCAACGGGCTAGTAACTTTTGTATCACTAAGTATCTCCTCCTAAATAAACACCTTTTCCTACCCTGAGCATTTGTTTTCCAGGTTTAGAAGAGAGCCACTGATAGCACGGAGTACAAAAAGCGTGAAAACATAGTATAATAAAAAGAGAAGTGTTACACTTGAAAAGAAAACACCTAACTCTTCCTTTCCAGAAGTCAAAAAGTTAGGAAATCTACAAACACTTAAATATATTTTACCTACAAAACCTTAATTTTACTTCACGTTTCACAGAAAGTCACCAAATGCAAATAAAAAACATGCATTTTACACAACACATTCAAATTCACAATGAAGTATGACCAGAAAATAGTGTGAAACTGTTAAGCGCAAAATCTTTTGAACTGGCCAGCTTGTTAAGCCTAACGTAGCAAGAAATCCACTCTCTAAGCCTCTGGATTTTCTAAACAAATACTGATGTCAAGAATGGTTGCATGTTGTCTAGCTTAATTAAAGTTTTAAAGTGAAACACCCCAATATGAACACAAATTATGTGTTAGGGACAGGACAGACAACTAAAAAAAACCCCAAGCACTCAGAATTTTTTTTGAAGATTTTCCTGTTCAGAATCAGAATTTAAAAATTCCCTGTAAATATATAAAACAAAAGTTACAGTGCAGTATTGCAACTGTCTGAATTGTCAGAAAAAGCAAATGAAGATGACACTATGTTTTAAACATACTTTAAAGTAATAAAATAAAAACCAATACCTTTGCTATTTCTTCTTCTAATCTTTCTTGGTACTGTTTTTCTAGCAACCGAACAACATCCAGATCATTTTGCATTTCAATTTCACTAGCAAGCTGTAAGAAAACCATGAAATCTCAATCATGTATTTGTGCTTTTAACATTAACTTTAGAAGTTTCTATCTGACAGAGATCTTTGCCTCAATTAGGTTATTTTTATTTCATGTAAATCACAATTTTGTACCACAACGTGAAAAAACTGGGTACAAGACTTTGCCCTGCTTCTGCTTCAAAATTCATGTTAAAGGTTGAGTTTGCAATAACTCTTCTTCCAGCACTATTTGAATTGTCAAATACAGACAAAACAGGTGAGAAAGCACAGGACAAACCAGCATCACTATTTTTCGAAATGCAGAATTTCTGAGCCAGGTTTCCAGTGCTACTAGGGGAGTAATATATGGAGCCTTTTCCACTTGCATTTGGTTTCTACCATCTTTGGGATTACTTTTTCAAAATTTCTCCTAAACCGTTCTGTCTATACTTCAGAAGTACTAGGATTTCATTTCAATCACTCTTCTTTCATAACTAGTGTTTAAAGAAAAGTCACAATATTTTAAAGACTCCTGAAGAAATCCCAGACTTTGAACACTATTTTTTTCCTACTTCAGTAAGAAGCACCCCAGCCTATATGTCTAATTTCAGAGAATAAATAAATAAATAAATAAAAATAAAAAAATTAAACCCAGGACCGATGAAGCAGGTTATTTGGCTCAATTTCCAGAAATGCTTTTCAGTGAAATTTAAAACTTCTTCCTCTAACATGGACTGTCTAGTAGCATAGCTAAGATGACAGTTACTTTAACACTACTTAATATTAGCCCATTGTTAAATTTTATCTTAGAACGCAAAGCAGCTACACTATATTGATCATACGTATATTAGCTGTCAACTAAATTATATGATACCTCCAGTGCTTCATCTGTTCTTTGCTGATGAGGGCTTTCAGTGCACTTCACTTTCCTGACTTCTTTTAGCTTTATTTGTGAATTTGTGGATACACTAAAAACATGAAAAAAGCCAGAGGGGAATAAAATAAACATAAAATCAATATTTCAATATGCATTTTTTTTTCTTCTAAAATATGCATTGTATGAAAATACACATACATTACATACATTCAAAGACCAATGACTGCAAATTTTTTCTTCAGAACTCACCTTTTCCCAAGTCATTAATTTTATACACTTGACTTTCTAATTTATCTGCCTTCCAAACACTAGCTCCTCCTGTCAGTGTAACACACCTTAACATCAGTTTTGTCAAAGACTTCACAAACAACTTTTCAAACTACCTGAGAATATTTTGTGGTCAGTAACTATACACAAGTAGATAAAAAAAACTGCCTGTTTGAATCATAAGGATATGAGAGAAACCAGAATGGCTGCGTGTATGAAGCCATGGAAACACTTTGGAAAATGGTTGTATTTATTTTGATTCTTTTGTGTTGATGCTTATCAACAGATACACTAGTTGCTTTCTTGTGTTATATAGGTGAGGTGTAGGCATAAAAAGAGTAAGAAATCCAATATGATTCATTTTATAGACTGACCTTTCTAACAGAACTGTTCTATATACAAGTGCTAAAAATCAGTAAAAAGCAAAATAACACCACACAATATATATTAAATAAGACTTAACAGAAACACACTTCTAAAAGCCTAAGATACAGTATCAAACTACCTAAAAATATATCTCCACCAGTATTTGTGATCTGCTACCAAAAAGAAGTAAATACCTTGTTAAAAGACAGGGTACAAAGTAGATTAAGTTAGAAGGTAAGTAAATTGTCTGAGAGATTTAAAATCTTAACTGTACTAGGGTTTTATAGACATCGTGAAGTTTTAATTTTGCTCAAATCTGAAAGCTTACTTAGATAATCCTGAAATAGAGTCCAGGACAATAATTTTATAAAACTTGTGTCATTTTTAATGACAAAAAGCAAGCCATTATTTTTAGCATTCATGTCAAATTTCATCAATGAATGGTAGCAACTGATTGCTTTTTTTTTCCTTTACTGATGCTGCTATAGGATATACAATCAGATGAAAATGGCCACAGTTTTAGTTGTACGTAGATCTTAGTTTAAAAGATGCAGCAACAAAACAGGTATGGAGGCTGAGTAGGTAACAGATCATTCGATAGCTTACTGACTACAACATTAAAAGACCCTCATCTTCTCTTCAGGCTTAAGATGTAATGAGATGGACCTCCACACTATATTATTAAAGAAAGCCAATTTACGTACTGATCTACGAGCTTTTCCTGAACTTCAGGTATGAAAGCTAAGAGAACGCAGTACAGAGGTATGGACCCCTGTGGCCACTTCCCTGGCTAAACTGGCTCTGCCAGAAATATGGCCTGAAATATATGACAAAGCAGCGGTTACCCTCCCCGGCAAATGAAATGGCCGTGTGAGGGTTGCCATTGACAGCGGCATTGGATTCTTCTTGCAAATTAGTGGGGTGATTGGGACGGTTATTAGTTACTGGTTTTAGAGCTCTTTACTGTGAAGTTGTTGCAGTGCAGTGTAAAATGAGAGAACTGGAAAAGGAAGTAGGGAATTTGCAAGATGCAAAGGTCATTGTGCAAGAGGTGATTGCTGTTCAAGTAGAGTGGTGCTGTGAACTGCAAATTAATGTAGGTAGCATGTAGTGCTAATAAACAAAGGACAAATACAGAAAAAGCAAGGTTTTGATTTGAAATGTTTGTGCTCTTACCTCAAAAAGGCCATGGGTTCCTGAGGAATGGGACGGAAATACTAGGAGTGAATCCTCAGGCACCAAGACTGAGTTTGAATTTGATCCAGACAGTGTTGTAGTGACAAGAACTATAAAAATGCAGTTTTGCCTCGCTAAAATCCTTAATTGTAACAGAAGAGACAAATGCTGTGGGTAATGTGGGTACCTTAACGAATACCTCGAGGGAAATTAGGGCTTTAATTTCAGGGCCATCTGTGGGTGTGGAATAAAGAAAAGCTAGCAAAAACTGAAAGGAGTTACAGCATGGGTAATGAGGAAACAAATGTGGAATAATCTTGTACAAGCTCCTATCCCACAAATACTAAATGCTGCACTACTCAGTTTCTTTGTAATGCTCTTAACAACTCTTGAGGGAACAAAACAACACAAGAGTAGTGTGTTAATAAAAAGTTCCTAAAATTTTGAAGTAAAACACGTAGCTTCACACAAATGGTTATTTGAAGCACTTCTTGTATGCAGTGCAAAGTTATAAATATTAAACCAATTAATACCTCGAGTGGTCAGCAGATACTCCAACACTTTGAAGCTTATCCTGCAGACGGACAATCTCTGTTGTGTACCTTTCCTCACTCTCTTTTAGCTGTTGTTGGAAATAGGACCGGAGGTGTTCCAGTTCTCGAGAATGCTGTTCTTCAAGTTGTGTTTTAAGGCTCCCTATCTCCTTCAAACAGTATTCTTGAATTGTTGGATCTATACGTAGGTTATTTGCAAGGGTGGAAGGAATAAACGACATTACATTAACTCCCTCTCAAGTTATTAGCAGCGATGAACTATGTAATTATTGTAGTTAAAAATTTCTTCTGATATTGTATCAATTATTTTTCCATAACAAATAATTATAACTTTATCTTCCACTTTGCAAAACTATATTTGATATGGGAAATGGGCCTTTAACTGTGGAAAACTGAAAACGACTAAACCAAAACTGTTTTACAGAATATAACTCCAAAATATTTTAGAGATTTAAGAAAATCAGAGTATTATACTACAAAATCTGCAAAAATCTCTTATGTGCTTTAAGCTACAGATCATTTAAAATCTAGTCATTGCCTTCTCTTTCTCTCTGAATACACGTATGTTAGAACCAGCATATGCTTCCTTTTACCCATTACACTCTGTGAAGAGGCCTGCGGATACTCCTTTCTTGACCCCAGACAGCTAGGCTCCTCTTCTTTCCTACATTCTGAAGAAGCTAGCCATGGTTCTTTGACCTAAATAATAATCAAAAAATACAAATTACCACAATTTCTTTAGCAATAATGAAAAAAATATTTAATGTAATTATAAACATATAAGAAAGCCTGGTGGCTAGTGCATAAGACAGAATAACCAACACAATGTGTTTCATTTTACATCCTGAATGACCAAGCACACGTATATAGCTAGCTGATCAGCTTGTACTGAATGTCCACTGTAAGTTTTAAACTTCTCTCTTTGTATATCAACTGTTAAGTCGTAACAGTTCCTCTGACTCCAGGAACACTATAATTCCTTTCCAAGAAGGAGAGGAAGGCACTAATATCCTCCTTGGGCCCAAAATGCAGTTTCAACATAAAACTATTTTTTTTATACATGTATATCCATCAATACACCTGACCTGCAACTTAATACATGGAAGAACCTAACTCCAAATTTACTGCTAAAATTTGTCTTCAGAAGACTGAGGTCCCTGAGATGAGCGTAAAAGTCTGAAGCAAGGAAGACAACCTTGGTGGAGGAGGATCAGGTTAGGAAACACATTGAACACAAACAATTTGGTCGTGCCTGATGCAATACACCAAGGAATGCTGTGGGAATTTGTGAGGCCATTCTCAATTATCTTTCAAAAGTCACGGTGACTGAGGGAGCTTTCTGAGGCCTAGACAAAAGCAGTCCTGCCTTCAAGAGTAGAAAAAAGGAAGATTTCAAGAACTACACGCAAGTCAACCTCACTTGGATCTCTGGGAAGGTGACAGAGCAAATAATTCTGGAAACCATTTCCAAACACACGAAGCCAAGAACATACTCCACTTGGGAGTAGTCACTATAGGTTACTAAAGGGGAAATTATACGTCACCAACCTTTCAATGCCACCTCCCACTATGTGCCCAAAGACAAACTGATGAAAAATGAGGAATGTGAGGCTGACTGAAAACTGGCTGAACTGCTGGGCTCAAAAGGTTGTGGTCAGTGGCACAAAGTCCAGTTTGATGTCAATAACTAGTGGTGCACCTAATGAGTGGACAACAGAGCCAATACTGTTTAATCTCTTCATTAATGTCCGGGATGGGGATGAGAGTGCACCCTCAGCAGGTGTGCAGACTTCGGAAAGCAGCTTTGCAGAAAAGAAACTGGAGGCGTTGGTGGGTACCAAGTTCAACAGGAACGAGCAGTGTGCCATTATAATTAAAATCCAATAGCTTCTTGGGCTGTATTAGGAAGAGTGTTTGACATGAGGTTGAGGGAGGTGATCCTTCCCCTCTACTCAGCACTGGTAAGACATGTCTGGGAGTGCTGTGTCCAGTATAAGAAAGAAACAGCATACTGGCATGGTTCCAGCAGAGGGTCACAAATAAGATGAGGGTCTTGGAGCATTTGTCTTACAAGGAGAGACTGAAAGAGCTGGGAATGTGTAACTTGAAGAAGACAAGGTTGCTGACTGGGCTTACGAACTCTCCATTCTTGAAGATACTCAAATTACACCTGGACACAGTCCTGGGCAACCTCCTCTAGCTGATCCTGCTTTGTGCAAGGAGTTTAAATCAGCTCCAAAGGTGGCTTCTAACCTCAGCCATTCCACCACTGTGCGACATAAATAGCAGCAGCTTTTTCCATTTCATCAAAACTGTCCTGCTCTGCCACTAAACCAGGATACATAAACACAATTTCAAATACATTCTTCGCTTGTCCAGAGGGAATTAATGCAACAGGGAAAATTCAAATGCTCATATACTCATATTCTATAAAAAGTTCACCTGTTTACAATCCTTCATCAGCTGTCCTTGAAGTGCTTTCACCCTACTGTATTCTTCCATTATCTTGTGTAGAAGTGCATCCATATGTTTTTGCACAGCTAAATTACACAGATAGCCAGGAACTTTTAAAAAAAAAAAAAAATTAAACATTTTACCTTAAACTTTAACACAATGAATTGTTCACAAGTTCTCCACTGAAGAATTATCTGATAAACACTACATATTATTGAAACAAGTCAGGCCCTTCCAAATTTTGGGTGCATTTTTATATAGTGTTGATATAAATGATTTTTTTTTGGTAGAGCTGCTAGCTTCTTCTACAGAAGCAAGGGGTAAAATCAAAAAAAACAAAACACACTTTTTTCACCAATTTCCACTATAATGAAAATAGCACAGAAAATACTCATAATAAAAAATAAAACCAGCTCAGAATAATGAGGAAATCTCTAATGCAGCTATTTAGGCACATTACTTAGTACCTCAACAAATAGTGGCACAACTGTCACTCTGAAATACTTAAAATCAGTATTTTCTTTTTTCCAGCATGGTTGTAAAACACCACTACCTTTAGTCTGACCTCTGTGTATTGGTAATTCTGCAGCCAGTTTTTCTTTCACAGCAGCAGGGCTACAGAAAACTTCCTGTTTCCTATCTCCAACTTCAACAGCAGCTGAAGAATATTCATTCTGATTGTCACACAAAACCTGTACAAATAATGAAGCAAAGGAAGAAGTGAAGAATTTTTAATTAATTTATCAATTGCAATTCACAAAGAAAAACACAAAAAATGGTGGCAGGAAAGTAGGATTTTGTGTGTATTATCTTCTGTGTAAATGTTGACGTGGATTTTCTGCTAAGTCATAAGAACCCAGGCAACCTTTAAAACTCCTGATAAAAGGAACATATATGGGAAAAAATTTCAGCTAAAATATACATACATATATTTCGAAAGATATTTAATTTGAAACTGCCAAATATTAAAATCTTGTAAAGAAAGGCCTCCTTTATTAATGCTGAAAGCAAACTGACATTGTAAACGTCTCATTCTTGTAAAGTGCAACTTTACATGGAAGAAGGATTCCTGATGGCAGAAATCTATATCTTTTTAAGGGGTACAATTCATCTTGTTCTTAAGTATGGAACCAATAGGATAAAAAGTGATAGCATAAGAAAATCCAAGCGAACCATAAGCAGACTGGCTCATGTTTGTTGGTGCTATGTGGCCAGTAGAATAGCTACCATATTTACGATGAACAGACAAACAGAAGATTTATCTGCAGGATTTCTGAAGAAAAAACACTTGAAAAGAAACAGGCTACTTAAAGCACATATTAGTATTCTCTATATAAAGATTTTGGACTCAACAGATACCAAAATTCAGCTTTAAAAAGAAAAATCCCAATTTCTCCAAAAGCTCAAAATGGAATCATACTGATCAGTAGCCTTCTTCCCAGCAGTGAAACAACTAATGCCAGACTCTCATTCAGCTGCTACTTTCTGTGAGGTATCATGGAGTCCTGCTTAATCTCCACTATGTTGGCTATCAAGTAAAAAAATTCTGCTACCCACTTTCCAAAAAAAGGCACTGAAAAAAGTCCAGCAAAGAAGGAACACCCTCTCCCCACCCCTAGCCACCCAAGCCAGCCATTTTAAGTATTTAAAATTGGAAAAGTAGCTTAATTCACCCAGAAATAAGTTTAATAACTAATTTGATTGCCAGTCAAAAAGTACATGGAAAGGCCACTGATTACTAGTACTCTACAAAAAAAAAGAGAAGGCAAAACAGTATTAATCATGGCTGATACCAGAACACAATCTAAAAATAAACTTCAAATTTTTTACTGCAATATTTTGTTACTTAAGCCAATACAGTCAGCAATTTTTACAGACCCTTAGGCGCTTTTAAGTCTGAAAGATATGCTGCAGCTAAGAAGGAAATTAATATCTTATTGCAGATACGAGAGCACAATGTCTTGTGTGTCAACATGTGTGTGACATCAGACTGCAGTTAAATCAAAAATGTATAGCCAGAAACATACAGAAAGGAAAAACATACTTCTGAGCTAGTAGGTATAAATCAAACATTAGATAGAAGATAAAGACAAGGTATAAGACAGAAGAATTGTCTGGACAAAGACATAAAACAATTTTAGACAAAAATACAAATCCCCTTGCAATATTATTTTGGAAGATCAGGTTTAGCAGTCTGTATTTTGAGAACAATGCAAAGTGAACAGCTGCAAAGAAAACCTGTTAAAAATGATGCAGAAAAAATGATGACTCACTGTACACACAATTTGTTTTCAAAACAGCGTTTTGTTAAGTCTTACCTGAACAAGCCTAGAACATTCTTCAGTTACAGCTTCATTCAGCTTTTCTATAAGTCTCTGTGCAGACTTGACTTCATCATCTAGGAATACAAATGACTCATATCATTTTTCAACCCTAGATGCACAACAACTTTTCAAAGGCCTAATTCCTGACTCAGTAAGGTTGCCTCTTCAGCTTTTAGGAGGGCACAGTTTTTGTTCCCATCTTCCTTTTTCTATCACATAGATTCAATTATTGTGGTAGAACTGCATGTTCATGAGGAGTAAGTGATAAGAAATTAATGGCTTTGTTAGTGACCTCTAGAAAGATCAGACTTTACAGAAACATACTGGAGAGCAAAGAACTTACGTCAAAAAAGTATACAAGCGCAAATTATGGGAAAATGTAGGGACAGAAAACCAGCGCAATAACATATAAGCACACTGAAGCAAGAAGTAGTAGAGAGGCAATGCAGGAATTAAAAAAAAACAGAGAATGAGACAAGCCCCAAAATATTTTGTTGGTGCACTTGCTTATTATTTCAGTAAGGAATAGAATCTTAGAGGTCAATCTATCACATACTTCACAATTAACTGACCTAATGCAAAGAACAAAAAAACAGTTGTAAGATTTCCTATTCCTTCTTATTATGACATTTTTGGTTTTCTTAAGTACCCTTAGTAATAGCCTACTTGTCATGTGTAGCCAATTTGGTACAAAACCAATTCAAAATATTCTATAAAAACAAATTACTGGACAGCTACATGCACGAACTCCCGTGCTTGTTTTCTCTTAAAGACACTGTTTTTCATATCAAGAGCTTCACTCCCATAATTTTGGTCAAGTTACCTGCTTGTTGAATTTTCAAGGTCTGGAGCTCCAGCTGATGCATTTTTTTAAGATCATTCATCTCTTGTAGATGACTACGTACAAGCTCCTCTTTAAGACTGCAAATTGCACTCTCTTTTTCTGCTTTCAGGTACTCACGAACCTGGTCTACATGAGCTGAATAAACCAGGGACAGGCAAATGCGCTGCGCTTCCATCTGTAGCTGTAAATCAGTCTTTGAAGAAAAAGTTCATATTTAATGAAAAGTGAGAAAGAATAAAACAAAGAAATCCTAACTTTGGTATTGTGTTGAATGGAATGCTGCATATATGATATATATTAGATATATTTAAATATACAGAGTTTGGAAAATTGAATTCTAACAAAATAGTACAACACTTCTACTTAAACCTAAAAGGAAAATTGAATTAAAATCAACAAAAACCTATGTTTAAATTTCTGGTTTGCAGCAATAAAATTCCAATTAATTTTACCCTGATGAACTAAAAGGAATACCACTACCAAAACAGTAAGTTAAGAAAGTTCACTGCAAATACATTTAAAAGACTGTATTATTATTAGACCTTAAAAACCATTTATTTCCAAGGTTTGTAGTTCTAGCCTGCACTTTTGGGAGTCCCACTGCTAAAGTTAAAACGTGTTTAGGATTTGCCAATACTGAGCTATTTAGAGCCTGAGTTTGAAAAAAGTTTTAGACACCTCTGGACCATGATGATTTAGTTGCATGGCAGGAAACTGTGACTCTTACCACTTCCTCATTAAAAGCCACAAAATCGCACTATAGAGCTGCAGCTCTGTTTTATAACCTTAAAACCGTTTCCAATGCAGCTTTTTCTTGTGATTTGATTTCTTAGGAAATGACTGAACTACAACACAACATAGAATTAGACACTGGTAGTATAGTGGATTTTGAGAACATGAAAAAACCCAAACCAATCTAAAAACATAACACAAGAATGGTCAACAAAAAAGCAGAAGAATGGTTATTTCTACAGAAAATTTATTTGCACACTTCTTGCAGCATGCTATTCAACTTTGTATATAAACTTTATGCCAGATTTAAGATTCCAGCACCTGATTAAGTACTAGTAATTCCATACTTCGCTATTTCTATTGGCAAGTAAACCTTTCCATACTTCCTGCAATTCATTTACAATATATGTACAATAGCCAAGTATACAAGAAAAAGTTTTCCAGCAAAACATGGAGATTATTTAGATTCCCACAATATATGTAACTTCTCTATCTTCACACATTTCTATTCTTGCGCTCATCCCCAGATACACGTCTTAAGATGTGATAATCACTCAAACATTTTGATAATGGAGGATTAGTATTTCACGAATTTGATCAAAGATGCCCAAAGAAGTCAAGAGTTTCATTATCTCCTTATACCGTTTGAATGAATACTTAGAGAAGTGAAACGCAATCCACAGATTTTTTAAAAATTATGTCCTGAATAAGGTTTCACCTCCAGTAAGTCAGTCAAATGATATACTGAAGTGTGAAGTACTCTAGATATCTTCTCTTTAGCTTTTGTTGTTGTTGTTGATTTAAGTAAAGGAAGAGCATTTCTTTCATTGAAAAATAGCATCCTCATACACATTAACAACGGCTATCATTCTGGTCTTTCACGTCACCACTTTCAACCACTGGTCACACTGCCACACACACTCACATGACCACGCACCTGTACTTCAAAGCAGCTAATAGGAAAATATGATGCAAATTTCCAACTGCAAGCTCCTACAAATTTTCAGGAGCAAATTATTATATCTTCTATACTGTTTTAAGACACTTACCTGTTCTGATTTTAATGCATCCACTTGCTGCTGAAGATTATTATTTTCACTCTGTGTAATGGCTATTAACGATGGTTCATCTGTCAGACTGTCTGACATCCCATGCAAATGTTCTAAAAGAGACTGTTCTGTTTTCGACACGTGCTGAGCTTCCTTTCTTTTTGGTACCTCATGACTGATATCTTTACCTGAACCTAGATTTCCTCTTACATTTATTCCTTCATCAACTTTATTTCTTGGAGTGGTGGTTTTGTTTCTACGTTCAGATGCTGGAGCAGCAGTCTTTGGAGCTCTAGCTCTAGAACATTTTGTCTTAGGCTCGTTACTACTACTATGTCCCCTCTGAGCACGGCTAATTATGACCTCTAGTTCTTTACATTTTGCTAGAACTTGCTCTTTCTCATCTTTTAAGGATTTAACTTTTTCATTTAAATGACAAATTTCACTATGCTTTGACTTCAACTGTTCAGAGAGATCATAAAGTCTCAGGGATAATTCCAGTTTCTCACGCTGGGTAACTTCAAGCTTTTCCATAAGTTCTGTTGCATCCTTCTCAACAACTTCTGCAGCCTCAAATGTGTGTGCCCCAGACACCTTGATTTCTTTACCCCCTTCAAAACCAGAAGTTTTAGTTTTAAATAAAACTGGTCTATCGTTTTGCAAGTGGTGAAGTTTTTCATTCAAAGCTTTGAGTTTGCTTTCGTATTCAACTTCCTGCTTATTCTTGTTCTCTTCTAACTCAGTTTTTGCCTTCAGAAGACTCACACATTCTTTCTGCAGCTCTTTATAATTAGCTTCAAGTTTCTTCTCAGTAAATGAAAAAGCACTCTTCTGCTGTTCAGTATCCTCTTGGAGTTGACTGTTCTGGTTTTTAAGTTGCTCATTTTCAGTAATCAGCTTTTCTATTCTTTTTTGCAAGTCCAAAATTTCTGACTTGGAGCTAACACTGTTGTTAAACATGACATTTTCTTCAGCACTTACCAACATACTTGTCAATTTCTCTTCCAGAGTTTTGTTTTCCCCCTTAAGAAGGTTATTTTGTGTTTCAAGTTCTGAACATCTTTTTTGAAGGCTATCTTCTCTCACCCTCATTTGGTCCTGCATTGACTCAGTTTTAAGCTTTAGTACTTGAATTTCTTGTTCAAGCATACCTTTTTCCTTTTCCTCTTGCCTAAGCAATTCAACTTCCTTCTGCAGCTCATGGATTTGAAGTGTCATTTCTTCAGTTTTAGAATTCACAATAAACTCCTGTAAATCTTTTAGATTTGAAATCTCTACTATCAGCTGGTCTTGCTTAGCGATTAATTTGTCCTTTTCATATTGCATAGCTTCCATCTTTTGACTCATTTCATTTTGTACCACATCTAGCTGCTGTTTATGGTGTATATTCAAGTTATCTTTAAGGCTTTCAATATTCACCATGTGCTCTTTTTCTAAGTCTTCTTTAAGTCTGGAAAGCTCCTCTTCATGACTAAACAGAAGCTTTGTTCTCAGTCTCTCTAATTCTGCTTCCTGAGATTCTGCCATCCTGTCCAAAACTGCATCCTTCTCCCTTTCCAGCATTTCAAGTTTTATTTTGTAATTTGTGACTTCTGTCTCATGTTTTAATTCCAAATCCTTCCTAAATTCAGAGGCAGAAGCCAGTTGAGTTTTTAAATCTTCAATCACAGATTGGTATTTTTCAGCTTCATTTAATTTACATTCCATATCTGCTATAGTTTGTTTGGCTCTTTGAACCTGCTCTCTTGAAAAATTCAGTTCTTGAAAAAGATCTTCAATTTTAGTTTGTTGAAGAGACCTCTCTGCTGAAATGGCTTCCATCTGTTGTGACAGTTCTTGCTTTATTTTTTCTCTTTCATTATCAGCATCTTGTAATTTCACATTCAATTCACTAATCTTAATATTCATTAAATGCATTTGATTTTCATTAACATTCTCATTCAAACAGAGACTTAAAGTTTTCTCCAATTCTATTTTTTGTTGTGAAAGACGTTGTTCTATTTCCACTGAATGCTGCTTAATCAATTCTTGCTTCATTTGTACAATCTGCTGGCCGTGCATTTCATCTAATTCAGCCTGAAGTTGTGCCAGTCTCCTTTGTGTTTCTAATTCCATTCTTTGCACAATGTCGACTTCACACTGGCTGTCTTTATAACACCGTTTCTGCAATTCTTCTACAGCTCCCATTAATTGTTTTATTTCATCAGAACATTGTCTTTCTTTCTGTTTGTAAGTGTTAAGTTCAATTCTCACATTATTTATTTCCTGGTTCTTTACTGAAACCTGTTCTTTCAATTCTTCAAGTAATTTACTGACATCTGATAATTTTTCCTGAAGCTGAAATGATTTTTTTTCTTCCTCTCCAAGTTTTGCTTCCAGCTCTTCAATTAATGCTTCTTTTTCTTGTAGCTGACTTGGATCTTCTCCCTCGTTTTTCTGTTTTTCCTTTAAAAAATGAGAAAAAACACGTTCTTACTTTTAATTTATTATCTGAACATATAAGAACATTTAAATGCTCCTTAGAAGGCAAGTGTAATTTACAAAAACTTAAAAAACTTTATAAAAACTTTATTAAAAACTTATAAAAACTTTATAAAAAATTATTTTTTGACCTCATTTGGAGGTTTTCTGCATCTTTGGAATAAGTGACACTGCTCCTTCCTGCCCCCATCCTGCATCACCTCCCACACAAAGAAAAGAAAAAAATGAAAAAAGACAAATAAACCCTTCCTTTTTTT
This sequence comes from Phaenicophaeus curvirostris, assembly GCF_032191515.1. NCBI lineage: Eukaryota > Metazoa > Chordata > Aves > Cuculiformes > Cuculidae > Phaenicophaeus > Phaenicophaeus curvirostris. The sequence goes on along the minus strand of NC_091397.1, from coordinate 24,920,188 downwards.
TGCAGTTGTGCTCTGATACTTAAAAAAAAAATACTTGGTGCAATCTAGTGGAAGCCTTGACTCTACTCACTATTAATGACATCTAATTTTTTTAGGATGCTTTCTATGAAGAGTAATAAAAAAATATACATGAAGAAAAGAATCCATTCTTTCCTTAAGACAGCAAATACTGTCCAATCAGGTTATAAATCATTTTCCTAACAAAATGATGTCATTTAGTGAAGGCATTCTAGCATACAGTACAGTTTCACTATTTTTTGTAACTATTTCTGCAATGTTTTAGAACGTAATACATAATATTGACATAAAAAATTCTAGTTTTAAATGAAACACATACTATGGGTTAGTTAGCAGAAGCAGCCTTATAAACTTAAAATCGCTGTATGCATTCTATGCAGCAGCCACATAATCGGGCTTTGGCCCTTAAATTTCAAAGGAATTACAAAATCATGCCATGAAAAAAAATATTAGGAAAAGAGATTGTTCTATAAGGAATATACCATTTCATATGTTGCGATTTTGTCTTGAAGACATGTAATCTGCACTTCAAATTCTTCATTCTTTTTCTGATAGTTCTTCAGCAGACATTCTTGTTCTTCTAGCTGTTGCTGATGTGAAAGTATCTGTTGCTTGGCTTGCAATAAATCAGCAGCTGTGCAACTATGGCTGGTGTTCCTCAGGGCTTCACTTGCCTGCAACTTAAATATTAAAAAAAAAACCCCTCATATATATAAAATCTTTCAGAAACAGTTTACTTTCTTCTTCCACATCACAAGCACAAAGATCTTTTAAACAATTTCATAAATTCTTGGAGGAGGAGCTGAAATATCCTTACTCTTTCAGAATGGCCAACCAATAAAAATATGTAACATTAATTAATTATATTATAATATTCAACTGCAACACTGTAAGCTGTAGTTACACAGGTTAACAGGTTGTCTATTGCACCTCAATCACCAGTGCTTTTTAGACCAAGTGCTTCTCTGAAGCTTAAATTTGTTATTTAAATTACCTCCTAAAAACACCAGAAGAGGCAGATTTTACCCCAAAATACAGGAAGGACTAAAGCATGAAATGGTGGCCCACCCAAGCTGAAATTAAACCAGCCAGCCATCAAAGGGAACAGGTTGGACTTAGCCCAAAGCTCTAAGAGCTAATTACACAACCATTTTTACCTAAGATGACTGCCATGATCCAGTATTTATCAGAAGCTAGCACCACATACTAGGGAAGAAATAATCTTATTATTTTATAGTAAATCAGTACAACAAACCAGGCAGTCTAATGATAATTGTAGGACTGGTAAAGTGAGACTGCTGATCTATACTAAGAGACCAAAAACCACATAAAAATGTCTGTGTTTCTGTAGGAAGTAGCTATTTATGGACCCTCCAAAGTGACACCAATTTTCAAATACAAATAAATATTGGTACCACTGTTACTTACATGTTGAAACTGAATTTGCAGTTTTTGACTTTGTTCAGTAAGCTCTAAGAATTCCCTCATAGTCTCATCCTTTTCTTTCCGTGCCTGCTGTAGGTTCGTAGTGAGCTGAGTGATAATGTCATCTCTTTTTTTGATAGCAGCTTCAAATTCTTGCAGCTACAGAAGATAAGATTTAAATTATTATGCACATCAAAATCACAGTAAAAAAAAAAAAATTAGCTTATCCTAGTTAAATAAGAGAATGTCACTCCTAACCCCTCCATTTAAAAGATGTCATACTGATCCACTGGAGCATTTATGTTTTCACAAACTCTACCTGTAAATACTTCAGAAACAGATTTCCCCCCCGCAACTTAACAACATATGACCTCCACACGAAATATATTCATCAAAGAACAAAATCTGAACTTCTAAGAAGGTTAATCAGTTAATTGCCTTTTTTTTTTTAACTAAAAAGCATGGTCACATAAACAAATCATCATAAAGGAAGTCAGATTATCTACTTAAAATTTTTTGGAAATTTTGTACAACTACTCATATTCACACACTTTTCCTACAATAAATGCAAGTCATATAATCTCTCATGGAAAGTACAATAAATTGTATTCAACATACTAAAAGCATGTAATAGATACCATGCAATATCCTACATTGTGAACCTCGAGAAATTATTCGTAACTACATAAGAAAATCAGCTCCAGCTGCAAAACTGACACAGTGTATTTAACAGATAAATATTTTGTAATTTGTAATGATGAAGAAATTATAAAACTACATAAAAAAATCCTTTGAAAGTGTTTTATTTTTTGTAGGATTACATTCAGGCAGTCAGAAATTCTAAAAGATTAATTGGGACAATTTTAATGTGCAATCTTACAAATAGATACATGACACATTTTGAAGTCACTTTGTCAATTTGAACTCATTCAAGGCTTGTGGAAGCTTCATATTTACACACTGCAAATTTCGTAAATCATCAGTCACATTCTGTAACTGTTTTGTATACAATGCTCAAAAAAAGAAGGTTTTCCAGACTACATGCAGAGTCTTAAAGTAAAATTATAATGCTTCTAGACAAAGCTAACCAATTTAGAGGATAGGGATATTACGCAGTGGGACATAAAAACCAGATGCTCCTTAAACAAGACAAACAATGCAAACAAATTGAGGAAATACTTCCAAAGTTATTTTCAGAACACTGCAGTGAATGCCTACTTTAAAAGCATGGATCTAGTGGAAATACTAGATATTTGTTATAGTATCCAGCAAATTAACTAAAATCTAGATAAGATTAGGTACAGAGCAGACACTTTTGTGTCAGACCTTTCACTTTGCATCTGTTCTATGAAATTGAGTAACTAAATGTATCTGTTCCAATCCACACATTATATAATTTTAAACTTTTTTTATCTAATTTTTTTCTTTAGCAAAACTACAGAACAAAAAGTACACAACCTATCTTCCACATTCACCTTTTACAGCTCTTGTTTCTTCTGAGATGTAAGCCATATGCATTTCTCAACTGAGATATTATGCACTGCATCACTACCATACAAAAGTATGCTGTAACTGTTGTGCTGCAGCCTATTTTATTTTAATATATTTTATTTTAAAAATAGTGATCATATCAATTCTAAAAATTTAAAAATTGTCACTTTCACCTTTTACAGGAAAAGCAAACAGAAGTCACAATTGTGAAGAGCTAACATTTTGCTTATGTGCTTTACTATGCTATGATTATGAGTTACATTTAGCATCATAGATAAAGGACACATAATTAGAAGCTAAGTTTGATTAAATCGCAACACCAGAGATTCACTGACAGACAAAAGGATGACAACCACCTCCGCCAGGGAAAACACTTAAAAATCCCTCTAACACGGTGGAAAACATGGCATCAGTTTTCAGAGATAAAATACAAATGAAAGCAGAAAAAAAATTACAATTGTGCAATAATAATGAAGGTGAAAATGAGTAAATATTAGAATAATTTTGGTATTCAATAGTTCTTTGTAAAGAACAGGAAAACAATGACGTTACCTGAACCCGAATTGAGAGACACAGAAGTAACATATAAAACATGACTAAGCATTGACTTCAGTGCATTTCACCATTTGCTTAAACTGAAAGGATATGTATTTAATATTTTTTTCTTTAAAACCTAACTTTACATTCCACTGGTATTTCTGAAGTGAGAAATACTTCCCTGTAAAATTAAGTTTATTAGAAGTTGATTCTATTATTCTGACACAGTTGCCTTGTATGTCAGACTGTGGAGTCTGATATGTAAATATCTTTCTGGTTCATGGATCAACTCAGTTATATCCTTCCTTAGGAAGTAAAACCTGAGTTTTTTTTTTTAACTTGGAGGAATAGGAAAGTATTAAAAGAAAAGCAGTCTTTGCACAACAAGAGAAGAATTAGTGCTTTTTCTTGAAGAAAATAGCCTTTACATTCCTGATTTGAAGAAAGTCACTGTGAAGACAACTAGAATTTTAGTCACAAAATACAGAGAAAAAGAACACACAATGGAAATGCCATTCAAAGAAACAGAATGCATGGTATGTAACTGAAAGAAATTATGTGTAATTCTATACCACACATTAAATGCATTCTGAATAGCTGCCACTAATTGTGAAATCCTTCAGGCAGGTGATGCTCTGCATTTTTGCACGTAACCGAGTAACAAGTAGAAAGCAACGTAAGGTAATTATACCTGTTGCAAACCTTCTGTACCATATGCTGCCCTCATTTCTTCTAGCTCTTTGTTTAGCTCTTCAATCTCTTGCTGTTTCCCAGCCAATTCATTCTCCATCACCTCTAGCTGCGTGTGAGAGTGCTGCATTCCATGCTCACAACAAATCTCTCCAACTCCAAATTCTTCTTCCTAAATCAATCCAAGTTCCTTAGCATGCCTTTTTTATGCTTTATCACAGTAAATAAACTCAAATATCAAATTCTGTATCAAATGCGACCTCAGTACAATGACATACAATACAGCATCAAAGAAAGATATTATTACCATGGTAACATCCTTCATTAGTTTAATTCACACCTCAGAAGCACTGGCATAAAGCATTTCTGCAAATTCTGCTTTATCGCCTTAGCTTTAATAGAAGTAGTAAATTATTTTGCATTTCAAGTTTAATGATACACTATATTAATATATAACAATGCAGATGCAGAGCGGAGCACGCAAAATAAAGTATTAGCTTATTTTTTTTTGTTCAAAACAAATTGTTTGAGGTTTTTAGTATTCACCATTAGTATTACAATTCAATTTGCAATACTGTACCCCGATTAAGTCTGCAGGTATAGCTGTTCTTGTCACAAAACTGCAAGCATTTACCTGTATAAAGACAATTTCTAAATACATTATTTGAAATAAAGCTTGATTTCTATTATCCATTCTTTTGAATCTTACGTGATTATTCCTGCTAATCCACAGGAACTTTTATGCTACAAAAATATATTTCATTCAAAATATGAAACAGCTTTATACATATTAAAAGCATCAAAGTAAGCATAGGTAACAGGTACCCCCCCCAAATTGCAATAACAGATACTACTATATAAAAACAAAAACATATTACAGATTTAAACATCTAGAGAAAACAAAGGAATTCAGATTTAAAGGTCAATGCAAAGCTTTATACTTTAAATGATTAAAATGTAGTACTGTTGCATTTTAAATTATACGTTTAATATATCTATATGATGCTACATATAGTTACACTTTCTAAAAGGTATTTACACACCACAAATTTTACTATTTCTGGAAGTCACCAATCTCTCAATAGTGGATAAAAGACAGTATCAGAGACTCATTCTCACTTTGAAGGAATTTCTCAAGATTGAAAAACAGCAGAAATTATTCATTTAACATAAGACATTTGAAAAGAATCCTATTTCACTCACCTAACACTGCAATCTCTTTCAGCTTTTGTGAGAATTTTGGTTCTACAGAGCATGCAAATTAATAATGATTAATCTCAAATAGGCAAGCATAAACCAAAGCAGCAGACAGAGGTTAAAAAAAATCCAAATGAACAAAATATACTGTGTACTTATGAGTAACCATAAAACAGATAGGCAGGCTTTTAAAAGAGCAGACCAATATTTTAAAATGAGAAAGCAACAACAGCTGTATTTCCCCTCAGAACTGTTTATTCAATCAGGGCCAGAAACAAAAATAATGCTACTTGAGATGGAAAGGCATCATGGCATTTCATACCCAAATTCTATGTTTATAGAATCATAGAATAACCAGGTTGGAAGAGACCCACCAGGTCATCAAGTCCAACCATTCCCATCAAACACTAAACCATTCCCCTTAGCACCTCGTCCACCCGTGCCTTAAACACCTCCAGGGAAGGTAAATCAGCCACCTCCCTGGGCAGCCTCTGCCAGTGCCCAATGACCCTTTCTCTGAAAAATTTTTTCCTAATGTCCAGCGTAAACCTCCCCTGGTGGAGCTTGAGGCCATTCCCCCTTGTCCTGTCCCCTGTCACTTGGGAGAAGAGGCCAGCACCCTCCTCTCCACAACCTCCTTTCAGGTAGTTGTAGAGAGCAATGAGGTCTCCCCTCAGCCTCCTCTTCTCCAGGCTAAACAACCCCAGCTCTCTCAGCCGCTCCTCGTAAGACCTGTTCTCCAGTCCCATCACCAGCTTTGTTGCTCTTCTCTGGACTCTCTCCAGAGCCTCAACATCCTTCTTGTGGTGAGGGGCCCAGAACTGAACACAGGATTCAAGGAGTGGTCTCACCAGTGCCGAGTACAGAGGGAGAACAACCTCCCTGGACCTGCTGGTCACGCCGTTTCTGATACAAGCCAAGATGCCATTGGCCTTCTTGGCCACCTGGGCACACTGCTGGCTCATGTTCAGTCGCTGTCAACCAACACCCCCTGGTCCCTCTCCTCCAGGCAGCTTTCTAGACAGACTTCTCCCAGTCTGTAGCACTGCATAGGGTTGTTGTGCCCCAAGTGCAGGACCCGGCATTTGGCCTTGTTAAACCTCATGCCATTGGACTCTGCCCAGCAGTCCAGCCTGTTCAGATCCCTTTGCAGAGCCTCCCTACCCTCCAGCAGATCAACACTTCCACCCAGCTTAGTGTCGTCCGCAAACTTGCTAAGGGTACACTCGATGCCTTCATCCAGGTCATTGATAAAGACACTGAGCAGGGCTGGACCCAGCACTGAGCCCTGGAAAACCCCACTTGTCACTGGCCTCCAGCTGGATTTCACACCATTTACCACCACTCTCTGGGCCCGGCCATCCAACCAGTTTTCCACCCAGGAGAGTGTGCGCCTGTCCAGTCCAGAGGCTGACAGTTTCTCAAGCAGAATGCTGTGAGAAACTGTGTCAAAGGCTTTACTGAAGTCCAGGAAGACCACATCCACAGCTCAGTCATCTGCCATAGTCTAGATCAGGGTTTATTTACGGAGGACTATCATATGCCAGAGCAAATCAGTAAGCCACCTGACATGGAAGTACACTGTTATAAGTGGGATCAATATAGTCATTGTTTGTATTAAGAGAATGAATATACCTGTATTAGACCAGAATTTGCAGAGCTGAGACAGTGCCCTTTCAATTCCTGACTTCCTCAGCAAAAAGCAAGATATCACACAGAGGTTACTACCTTATTTTAGAAAGAATGAAGAAAATTGCAGCAAACAGCAGTCTAGGCAATTCACAGAGGTACTGCACAACATTTGTATATTGCCAGATGGTCACTCCACATTCACACGTTGTCTACACAGTCTACACAGTGCCTGGCACCAAAGTCTTCATTTGGACTTTGGTGCATGTGCCAGATTAATAACACTAGTAATTTAACAGAAACTCTATTATGAAATAATACTTCCCCTTTTTTAAACTCCTATTTTATTTAGTCTTAATCAATAAAGATGCAGTGTATGATTTTTGCAATCTGTCACAGTGGATACACTTCTCTTCCTGTGTATAATTTCTGTGTACAACAATTAAGACACTCAGACACTTTATAATAAGAACTGCTAAGAAATACATAAAAGCCTTATCTCATTAGATGCTCCAGACTCCTTAGCAGCTGAAAATTCTACAAAAGACCTTTTATTTAAAAAAGGGGTTTTGCTATACACATTCAAAACTACTGCCTGGAACATAGGAAATCCTGCCTCATTCCACAGGAGCTCTTAGATATCACAGAAGCAAATCACAATAACAACACGGTAGTCCATGCTTTTTCTCATCTGATACCTTCTCCTTTCAAATGCCTTATGCCTTCTGGTAAAGTGGAAGCTGAAAAACAACAAGACAATAAACCGCACTGAAATTTATGGAAAAAGCAGCCAGACCACCGTAGCTGGGGGTCTCATTAGCAGCCTGGCATGACAGAAATTCGGCTGTGTCAGAGCAGACAGACATTTGGGGCTAAGTTGCTAGCTTCAAAATATATTTAAAACTAATTTTTAACTCATTTGCAGTACACGAAGACTGCAGTCCAGATATGAACTCCAGTGTTGATAAATGCCTACACAAGGCCTACTTGACTTCTGGGTCTCATGGCCCCAGGGGTTTACCTTCATAGAGATCTTCTGCAACCCCGTAAAAACTACAGATGCAGATTATTATAATTTCTTCTTTTAAAGCTTTGCAGTTCACCTTTAATGCTGAAATGTCCTTATGCATTAATGCCTTATGATGTGCTTAGTTACACATCTCAGCAAACAATTAACCATTTATTAAGAAACATTCAAACCACACAGCACTTTAAAGTAATGGAAGCCAGGAGTAACAGGAGCTCTGGATAAAATTGCATAAACAAATAACCAGAGAGTAAGAAAAAAAAAGAATTTTACAATACATGAAATACCCAGGAGCAACGGTTTTGCTGAACAAAATACATGAAACAACTGAAAGAAGTGGAAGTCTCTCAGAGGATGTTCTGTCTGATTTTTCTTCCTTGCTTGTATTTTCCAAATAATTCACAAAAATAGTATTTACCAATACAAAGTAAAATATAATTGATAGTCTATTAACTAAAAATAAAGGTACAATTCATATTGCATCAGTAAATATATATTCTTAAGAGAAATTATATTAATATTCTTCTGGAGAAACAGAAGGGAACAGTGAATTAAGGCAGCGATTCATGACAATTGCCACTAGAGGTCAGGATTAAATTTATGACACCAATGAACTCCTTCTAATGCCCCTTAGATCTTGGAAGAACTGAAATTATACTACAGAAATAGCAGTAATAATACATAACATGTAACTACCTATAACATTTATGTCAGTACTACAAAAATTTCCTGTTGTAAATAGCAAATTCAGGCTCAGCATAAATCACTATATACTGTTTGACCAGTGAAAAATGTAGAAAATACACTAAATCACGAAAATAATATAACCTATTACAGACTGGAAAGCAGACTTCTGATTAAAGAACGACTCTGATTCCATAGTAGAAAAATACAGAAATATCTGGAATAGATTAACTGTCCAACTTGTTACAAAAGGCAAGGGAGTCCTATGAAGGATTTATCAGTCTTCAGTTTGGCTACCACATTTGACCATGCAGGTATTTGGAGAGGCGGCAGAACAAAACTGAACATGACACTATTTATAATACAATTCCTTCAAGAAAAGAATTCATATGTATAAATATCCACTGGTTCCTTCAACTTTACTTAAACAACTGTATTGGCTTATAATTGTGTGTCTGATAAGTCTTGTAAAGAGGAAAATACTTATCACTGAATTTTATCCAATTCTTCAAGATCAGGGACTGAAGAATCAAAATAATTTGACATATTTTACCAACTACAAGGAAACAAATGATTTATGATCTATTTCACTTTGAAGCATGACAGCCTCAATTTCAACATAATTTCTGACAAAACCCCCACTAAAATCAATACAGATTTCTCAACAATTTTTCTATAAATGGGTGGTTTCTTAGCACTCGCAAAAGGGGTTAACATATCTGAAAAAAGGTAAGCTCAAGATTTTATAGAACTTCATAATTTCACTTCTACAGAGAAAATTTAACTTGTTCATCATCTTAAACTGAAAACGCTTTAGATTGCTTTATTTACAGGGGCCATGAGTGTAAGTAGAACTTTTAATAATAAAAGTAACCCTACAGCTGACATGAAACACAATGAAAATTCAGTTTCTAAAACATACGCATTCTTAAACATGTTGTTTCATCATCGTAGACACTAACCGACTGTAATGCACTGGAATTAAAAAAAGCTTATTAAGATAGCAACTCTTACCACTTCAGTTTGCTCTTCACCAGATCACGTTACTCTTAAATTCTGTACTGCCTGCTTATGCCCTAGAAACTAACTCTTGGGGAAGTAAAAAGTCTTTTTGCAGGAATGAGAATAAGAAGTGCCTAGAAATGCATCTGTCATCGCATTTTTGAGGAAACCTGCAATTTTGAGGAAGTGTACAATTCTTTAAAAGGCACATTCAGTCCAGCTGTAATTCTGTTGTCTTCAGCATCTCAAAAACTGCTCCCTAATATACTTCTGTAAGCACCTACAGAAATCTTTAAAAAACAAAGCAAGGTAAAGTTAAGTGTTTAAATGTGAAAATTCATTTTAAAATGAGAGCTTTGAATACAACTGGAAAGAAACAACAAAACACTAAAAATCAGAACATATCCACAATTATCATGAGGCATTGTGTCAGATCTTTTCTGTAGTCTGTCTCGTAGTGCAAAGACATGTTTTCTTGAGCCTTAGAAATCCGTCTCCAACACTCTTTCCTACAACCTTTCTCAAGTGACCAAAATTTCTTAGTCATATTTCATTATATATGTAATACCTCTCACTTGTAAAAATACATGAACATCAATGCCACTGTCAACTGTTTTCAAGGGTTCGTTCTTCACATACTGCATATTCCATTTAATAGAAACCACATACCATGGTGATGCATATTCTAAAAAGGTGCAGTAAGGTCACAGCAGTTGTTCAAAGTGCATTTGCTACACTCTCAATAGCAAAATGTGTGCATATACTGCCCTATCACGTTACCATAGAGAAAGCAAACTCAGACTCTTTATGTTGTTTGCTACTTTAATTCCTTGGACAAAATAAAACACATTTTACCTATGAAAAATAATAAATCCTTAAATTCCACTCACTACCTACCCCAGCAGAGCTGGTTCAGCCCCTTGTACCTGTCCCTCAAAAAAAATCTCTTTCTTTTATTTACAGCACCCTCCAGCAGCAAGACTGAAATCTGCAATCCAAAAGCGCCAGTCTCAGATATACATTTTTTTAATTTGCATCATAAAAAACATGCCATAAGAATGACCACAACTGAGCAGACCAAGGGTCAATATGGTTTGGTATTCTGTATTTGAAAGTAGTCAATAATGAATGTGAGGGAATGTTTTCCCTGTAATCCCAAGTGCCTTCTCCCAACTCACCAGAAGAAAGTGAGGATACTTATAAAAAAGGACAGGAGGAAGAAGTGGGAGAGAAGAGTCAAACTGGGGAAAAGAGGGACAGGAAAAGATTTCAACTAAAAAGACCACATCTATGGACAAAACTGTAACTGGGATTTGGTAAGAGGCTGGAAAGAAAAACCACTGCTTTCATCTAGGAAAAGTTGAGCTGAACATTAGAAAGAAGAGAGAAGAAGGAGAAGAGGTTTTCAAGAAGGAGGGAGAAAATATATTAAAATAAGAAAGAAGGAAAAAAATGCTTGGATTAAGTTGGAAAGGCTGGGAAAAAATGGGCTTTGGAATGACTAAAGAAAGAAAAGGAAGAACAGAAACAGGCAAAAAAGCCTACAAGACTGAGCTAAGAAACCAAGGAAGGGGAAAGAAGGGATGGGCAAGGGAAGGTGAAAAGACTGTCAAGCTATTACAGAGAAGGGAAGAACTTACAAAAAACTAGGGGACAGAAACAGACAAAGAGCTGGTCAAGAGAACAGGCTGGTAGAAGGAGCAAGTGAAGGCAGAGCACTTAATTCGGGAACGAAAAGTCCTTCCAGTTTTCAGGGCATGCCTAGACTGTCCACTGTGGTAACGATTCTGCTTCTGCACCATGCAGTGCAATAGGTCAGGGACACATTTTCTGGTGTGTGTATTCCCTTAGTGTTCACAATACACAGCTATAATACTAGTATGGAACAAACAGTTACTCTAGGGCATAGTCACCTTCTCATAAAAACTAAATCAAGAGAGGGACAAAACATTGTATACCAAATTTACTTCAGCAACTGAGACTCATTACTTCATACTCTCTTACTTGTCCCAAGCTTAAGATTCTTAGGTGTGTTTTGCAGAATTATTTAGCACAGAGATCTGCAAAATCAAACCCAGATTGTCACTACAGAAAGAGATTGTTTGAGATATGAAGAAGTTTGTTTTTAAACTAGAAGCAATATTTACTGTACTCAGATATTCCATAGCTATTTCTTGTAAACACGTTCTTAGCCTACATTTATGCATGAGGTAGTCTTTTACTTGCAAACATAACAAACTGTTTTATTTGGCAAGATTGAAGTTCCATGTATCCTACTACCCTTCAATGTGACAGAGATGAGTAGTAGACACAAATACGTAGCAAGTTGCCCCTGGCCAGCAGCTAAGCCTCTCCAGTGTCATCAACATACTTCTCTATCAGTGGGATGGAAGACAGAATCAGAAGGGCAAAAACCAAGAAAAATTCATGGGTTAAGATGAAGACAGCTTAGTAAGTGAAAGAAACAAAACAAAACCCCCAAACAACAAGCAATGCAAAGACAAGAACTCACCACTTCCAGCCAGTAGACTGACGTCTAGCCAGTCACTGAGCAACGTCTGCTTTAGAACTTGTTAAAACATAATTAACTTCTTCAATAGTTTCCCACAGAAAATTAGTAGATTATGCACAGCCACAACTCCAATGGCACAGGAAGCATTAATACAACCATAACAATAACACTGTTACAACAGTTCGTATATCTACTGCATTATTGATTACAGTAGCCATTCCATTATGCAGCTGATATAATGCTTGTTTTAACGGTACATTACTCATACCAGTAATGACATGCAACAGCTTTGCCTATAGTATCACACCTGCTCTTTCTTTCCTTCCTTTTTCAAAAACAATGCTCAGTACTGCAGTAAACACGTAAAAGAAAAAGTTGAAAAAAAAGTTATGAAAAGCATTATTTCAGTCTTACCTCAGAACTGTAATCTTCTACTGTGGTGGAAATTTCACTTTCTGGCTAAAATAAAATATTAAAATATTTACCACAATGTCACTCTAAATGAATTAAACAAGACATTTTCCATCTGTTTCTGAGAATGTAGATAATATTTGAAAATATTAAGGTACACACTAATCAAAAGGTCACCTTTACTTCCTTGAAATCACAGCTTTAAAAGAGAAAAGGTTACTTGCTGTTCAACTATGATCATGGAAATGTTACACTTATATAATGAAGCAAAAAAAAAAATTTTGGGGAAGTTTTTTCTATTCTTTTTTTTTTTAAAAAGGAGTACCAAGAAAAGGACTTTTCAGTGACAGATCAATTTTAACTAATTAGGATGATATTGACTAGAATTTTAAAACAAACACTCATGTTCTCCTTCAGCTTCCATGGAAACCAAGGAAAGGTAAAAGTGATCAGGAGTAACAAGCACAATGACTCAAATCTTGTGATCTAATGAACTGGAGCAATTAAAGGTACAAAGTCTTAACAACCTAAGCATAAACAGGCCATGGAAGATGCTTAAATTAAATTCAGAGTATCTTGATGAACTAAATATAATGCATCAGGTTTGAGAATCAATATGTTAGTAGGAAAATATGCAAAATATTCAAATTATCTATATAAGGTGCACAATTGGGGAATAAATACCCTTCTGAACTTGAAAAGCATAATTTTGAGTTAAAAGTACTTGAGCAAAAATGAAGTGTACATAATAGGCCTTTTTCAAAATTCACTTAACACATTAGCCAGCCTCACATTAAGTCAGTCATATCTTTACTCTGAATTCTGTCCAGCTTATTTTTAAAAGGACATAACCAGTTTTGCAACAGTACACAAATAAGATTTGGAACTGTCACCTGTGGTTTCGTCTGCATTTTTTTAAAAAGAATTCCGCCACTCAGATCTGTTGGAGCTCTGCAGTTTTTATAATCTCAACATCATTAATTCTACATATTTTGAATCTAGAATGTAGCCCCACAATGTAATTAACATTAAGAAAAGCATTGTTTTATGTGCACAGTGCACAAAACTAACTTAAAACATGAATGTGGACGCCAATATTCAGATAGTGCACGTTTTTAAAAATTAAAAAGGTCCATCTTAAAAATAAGCCACAGATTCAAACTATAGTTTTGTCAAAAGTGTTTCTGCTGTGGAATATACAAATAGCACTTGATAAGTATTTTTATATCAATACATATTTTATATCAGTTTTTTTAATATAAACATGTATTTTATTCATATTGTGTATACTTATATGCATATTTGTACACATATGCATATACACACCAACACAAATTTTACATATTGTTTATAGTCTATGTCCTTTGTCTAGGATGCCCTCTGAAAGGAATAAAATCATGGAAAACCACATCATTATTTATTTTTAAAATACAGATAACCAACGTATGGCCATATCAACCCACAGCTTTTCATGTTTTGTTCCAATTCAGAAGGCATCACAAAGAAAGATTAGAAGGACTTCTAGAGAAGCTCTAAAGTATTCCTATACAATTACATATTTAATTAGATCTAAGAACTCCTGAAATTCTTTATACAGTGCACAAAATACAGACACATCTCTGACATATAAAAACCCAAGGATAAGTAGTCTGACTTCTTATACAGTTTCTCCTTGTAATGCTTTTGAATTATAGAAACAGTTTGTAAGAAAGACGATAAATGAATTTTTAGATCATGAGATAAATGGAAACCTAGTAGGTAATCACAGTAGAAGGCAAAGAGTTTGTAGACTGAAACTTAGATTAGATGGAGAAAATAAGAATTCTCAAAGGAAGGTGATTAGTGAAAACAATTCTAACTTCTTTTTTCATTGTAACTTGGCCACATCTGATATTCTTTTGAAGATTAATACGTTGCTGGTCCTTTCTGAATACCAATCTATAAACAACTAAAATAATTTTCAAAAAATTATCAAAACCTATATAGTGTTTCACCAGTTTAGGTGTACAATATCTGCTAAGAGAATAAATAATCTTTCTAAAATATCTCCTTCGACCCTAGATAGTTTTTTGGCTATTAAGACCAAGCATTTTTGCCAAGGGATTTATTGAAGATAAGTACAGAAAGATGGCCAAATGAACTCAAGTTAAATGGATCTGTCTTCTGTGCTAAGGGGTTCATACTAACTGCTAAAATCAGTTAAAAAGACTTAAATCCTATGAGCTCACATATTAGATGTCAACACTGTAAGACTTAATGCTACTCTTTTCCTGTCAGAATTAATAACATTACAAGCAGTCAACATTTTACAGGCACTCATCTTGCCCTCCAAGCAGCTCTGTTCTGTTCCTAAGACCTGACCAACCTTATTACAAAATCCAGTTCCTTCCATGATTAAGCCATCCACTCGGTATGCTTCAATTCTTCGTTGGTCAACAGAACTAATTACATTTTACACAGCTTATCTGTCTGAACCAGAGAAGTCCAGTTTAAAAGGAAATACTTAATCATGTATACACAGAATGTTAGCAACACAACATCTTTTGAAAGGATAATGCCAACAAAGCCATTCGTCATTTCTCTCAATACTTTATGGAATTTGAAATGGGTTTCTGTTACACTCTGACTTCAGGCTGCTAGTTTGCATGTATCCTCCACCTATGCCCTACAGCATTATCTTGGTATAAACAGCTGTTCTCTTCTGACAAGGTGTTTTAATTATCTATTTAATATTTTCTTCATTGACAATGCGGTTGATAGTTAAAATACAGAACAACATCTCAAAGACTCGTATATGACATTGCCCACCAGAGCTGAAAAGTGATTTTTATGTTTCTTTAGAAAAGCTTCATAGGTCACAATGTAACTTATAGCAAGAATGGACATCCAGTATTAAACTACACTAACTGCAATGGATAAGAGTATGAAATAAAGAGAACTAAGAACATGGAACAGAATTCTACCTGAAGTAAATTATTTACTTTTTAATGGCCTCAGTGTAAACTGTTACAAAAATGTAACTACAAAATTCTGGATTCATTCTGTAATGTGTATTAGCCAGAAGCAGAAGGATAAACAAGTTTATTTTAGCTTTGTCAGTTTCACCTGAGCCACTAGCAATCCACAGATGATCACAACCTAAGTAAGACTAATTAAGAGGCCACAAGTAGGAAGGGAGGCAGAGAATGTGAGCTGAAAACCCACTCATGAAACTCTCTCTCATGTCATCCTGCACTTTATGGGTCTTTAACATTTGCAGAACATTCTGAATATTCTTACATATTGCCTCATCATGCCTTTCTTACTTCCTAATCCAAAAACAATTCAAAGGAATGTATTCCCTGACAATTTATAACCCAAACAACTGACTTCAATCAGATTTAAATGGAATACATCTCAGTGGAGATAAACCACTGCCAAAACTGAATATTATCTGTAGTAACGCACCCCACTTGTTAGTATATAAATTTCCTATATCAGAAAATATCATCAACATATTTGCTTGTGGCACTGACTTTACTCTTAAACAGAATATCTCCAAACATTTGTTTATCTTCAATCTCCAATTTCAAAACATTTTTCAAAGGCATGCTAGATTATCTGAAGTGATTGGGTTAATTTTGCCACATTTTATCTGTGCTTTTTTCCAAATCCTCCACCTTACTGTGCATCCCAAAATATCTCTTCTGTCATTGAAGCTTTTGGTTGCTCTTTGCTTTCATGCTTCTATGACAGGTATGCGTCACCCACTTTCAGCACCTTAGCCGTGTCCATTTCTCCTACTGCTTATGTTCCTATATTTTTGTTACTTTTCTTTCATAGTTCTTCTCTGTTTCTTTTCCTCACCTGTCAAGTCTCAGGCACTAAGAACTGGATTAAGTTATAAAGATGAAACAATGAACATGGAGCTATGAACTTTATTATCTACTTGAGTAAATAGTTAAGCCATTCTAAAACTATTACTAAACGGATTTGTCCTGTGAAAAATAAAATTCGAGTTACTAATCCAACCTTAGTCAATTAGCAGGTATTCTTCATTACAGAACTTAGAACTTTTCTTTTCTAAGAAGCTTTGTTTAATAGCTTTTACTACCCAGATGACTCAAGGACAATTTTACTGTGCCATAGGTTAATTTCTTTTGCTTTCCTGGTATTAGTATATTCTTGTAAAGCAGTCTATTGCAATGCATTGCTTCAAGACTTCTCAGACAGGCTGATCTCAGCAATTATTCACCCTGGAAGTGACTTTTGCTTTCTTACATTTTTAATTGCAGGTATTCACAAAAAGAAGCAAACTTAAAACTAAGAGTTTCATTGATCTGATTTATTTCCTGGGCTGTGTCTCCTGGATTATTTTTACTTCTACACGGAAAAGGACACTATAGATATCAAGACCAAAAGCTATCAGGGTGCAACAGAATAAAGACAAAAACCAAATGTAGCTAGAAACTCAACATATTATTCTCTTAGTGAGACCAAGAAAAAAAAGCATTTAGCATGAAACAAGTTAAGACCTAGAGACTTTAGCCAAGAAATACCAACTGGCATTTCTCTATAAACTGTTCCTCTGACAAAAGATGGAAAACCTTATAGAAACTACAAATAAATTCAGAAAGAACGTAAAATGAAATGGGCAAGGACAGTACAAAACAGTGACAGTTCTTCCAGAGTTCTTCCAATTAGTTTCTGTAACTTGAGGGATTACAGGGTGATGGAGGAACCCACCCTTAGGAAGAGAGAGAAAAAAAAGGAAAAGACATGACTACAAAAAAAACCTTCAAATTCTTTACACAGACTTTTGCCCTCTCTGGAAAGGAAGTCCTCTTACTTCAGTTGGGAATAAGCTCCCAGAGGAGTACCTCTACTTCACTTTGTTATTCATACTGAGTAAGAGAACCCTTTGTTATTTGCATTCAGACATGTTATTTGTACTTGGAAATGCTAATTCCACTGGGGTCTAAAAAATCGTACTCGGAAAACTGCAGGGAGATAAACTTCTATCTACAAAATAAGCACAAAAGAGCCCAGTCAGGATTTTTAGGCAGATAGGCAGTATAATCAGTCAATTTTGTAGTACAGAAAGAACAATTCTAAATATGAATTCCAGTAAGAGACGAAATAAGTAAGTGGAGTCAAAATCTAGTCAGAAGATAATCCTGCATAATGCCTCCAGTAATCTTGCCCTACTCTCCTGACACAGCAGCCTATAAAGATTTAACATTGGGTGAAAATGCAAACAGCTCAAAGAAGTTGTCTGTAATTCTCTGCTGCAGAGATTAGTCTGAAACTGCCTATTACACTGGCTGCCATTTCAACTCAGCAAGCTCTAATCCAATTACTCTAATATGGGCTCTCAGTCCAAATCATTGCACTTAAAAGGCTAAAGTCAGAAAGCTATGATATTAATTGAAACTACTTCAGAATTCTTCCTCTTTTATTAATAAGGCACAGATAAGAGATTTTAGCAACCACCTTCCAACTCCAAAATACCAATTACTTATTTAATGAGAATAAGCAGGCCAGACAATATGCAATAAAGAAATATGCTTTCCCAATGAAGAGCAGCTTTTTTTTTCGTAGAACTGAATACTGGCTTAGAAGTCACTAAGACAGGAGTAATTGAGGAGAGTCAAATTGCAATAAATACTAATCACTGTGCTTATTCTTTTAAAGCTAAATTTTAAAAACTAACAGTCATCAACATATCTATATTTATTCATTTAAACATAAGATAAGTTGCTTTGCCAACAAGCAGACTTCAAAAAAGTCCTACCCAATCTTAAAAATACATTTACGTGTCCAATCTTTAGCAACTGCAGCACAGACACAACTTTTTTCATTTTTAATATCATCTATGTCTTTTACTGTTAGAATTCAGAGGCCAACATAGGCTACTAGTACCAATCTGATCTAATTAGACCTGCTTTGAGCACAGGATTGGACTAGATGACTTCAGAGGTCCTTTCCAACCTGAACTATTCCATGATTCTTTACTTTATGCCATTTCTCCAGTTGTAGAAGAGCGATTTATCCTGACACCAGCAGAATCCCTCTGTAACATGCAATTATGATGTACTTCAAGATATATTTGGTTAAGAAAGTTTCTTCATACAGTTATTACATTTATGTAGACTGTAATACTGTTAGAACAATAGTTTAAGTGACTCTCTCTAAAGGTTCTCTGCCCTAGCAGCCCTCTCTCTTGCTGCATTTCATAAAGTACACCTTTATATTTTCCTATAAGGCTAAAGAGTCTCACTTTCATCCATGAAAGCAGTCATTCTGGTGTTAAATACTCTTAAAAAGATTTATTACCTCTTCCAGGAAAAGCTGTGAGTTAAACATACAGTTTTATTGAGTTACTACAAGCAGTTCTGAAGCCCTAACATGAGCTTTGTAAGTATGAAAAACCTAGATATTAGAGGCATGTATCTTCAAAGTTTAAAACATCCAATGTATTGAAATACTGTAGATTTAAAATTGTAAAATAAATGGATCAATTACTTTACACGTTTTTATTTGCATGTATGACTTAGCCTGTCTGCCTGTCCACTAGGGCAACCTCTTGGTTTTTTTTGACGCAAATGCAAGAAATTTTTGAATAGTATGATTTCTCCATTACTTTTCAGCTGTTGAAAATGAGATAGTGGAGCTAAACCAGTTACAAATGGTCTACACTAGCACAAGACCGACAAGTCAAAATGCGGGGCACTGATCTGTACTATATCTCTCAGGAAGGACTGCATTCACGTGCACAGAGCCGGGAATCTGCATTGAGTTGCTTGTTCATGATGCCACTTGCGTTGTTTTAGAAGCACTGCTTTCAAGGATGGAATTAGCTATTCTATAAATAACATCAGCATCTCTTTTCCCTAGACAGATATCCGGAACAACATATGACATCACATGAATTCATCTCCACTGAGAACTAAACTGGACTGCAGTCTTCCCAAAGCACATACTTTCAGCCACTAGCAGCCAGGATTATATTTAATTATATAGTAAAAGCAGAGTATCTATCAGCGATCCATTTTTAAGTACTGTTTTCTGAATTCATTCCTCCTCATCATTAACCAGAAACACTCACATTACCAGAAAGATGTTCGGTTTTGCATTTTGCCGTAGCCATAGCTGCAGTGATTAAAAATCCAACCTGTAAACCTTTAACAAAACAAAATATATACAACGAAGCAATTAAAAAAACCCAAGTTTTTGCCCATTTAGGGAGTAGAGCAATACCAACAGACTTTCCATTATCTACAGTTCACTGATTACAACAGAAAATGGGATGCCAGTACGCAGGTAGAAAGCACTTTCTCTAGACATATTAAAGACAGGCAGAGGAGGCAAGGAAATAATAGCCAAAATCTCATATAATTCCTTTATTCCCTCTCAAAATTAATGGACTATTTTGCCCTCAAAAAAGGAACTGTTTAGAGCCCAAGACAAACTTACCTCAATGCTGCAAGTCTGGCTGTGTTTGGTAATTTCTCCACTATGTAAAGTCCTGATAACAGTAAAGTCAGCAGCAGCAGAAGCTGCTCCCCTTCGGCTGCTGGATGTGGACGTTTCATCACCTCGAGATCGATTAATATCAATCCCATCTTGTATTGATTCATCATCTTTGATGTTTGCTGCTTTCTTCTTCTTTTTCTGCTTCTTTGATCCATTCTGACCATCAGTTTGTGCCTTCCGCTGCCTGAATTGGGCAAGCTGTAGAGAAGACAATATCTTGTTAAAGGTGAAAGTTTTCCTCTTCATTACTAATGACATCCTCTATAAAGGCTTACCAGCTCTTCTACATAAAGCTTCAAACTAATCACTACTGAAAACAAGTTGAAAATCACGCTGCATTTCTGAGACACATTCAGATTATTTTTCTGTTTAGTTTGCTTTAATCTGAAACCAAAAAGTGAGCAAATTACAAGATGCACTACCTTGTAGCAAAACATGCTGATGAACATAAGTAACAGGTGAGCCAGTCAGAGTTGAAAAACCAATTAGTATGTAAGCTATGTAAGACACTGTCTTTTGAAGAGCTTATCACTTTTAATCACTTCACAGTGCTTCACACAAGAAAATCCATTTAAAATACTTTTTTCCTAACAAGAACAGAATTTCTGTTCAAAGAAGAAAAGAAAGCAAGACACATTTTACCAAGTCAAATTCAAAATTAAACAGATCCTACCAATAAAATCTGGAAAGAAAAATCATTATCTTCCAACTGAAAAGTCCAACATTAATTAAGTGCTACAGTATGTTTTATAAATGTAGTTGCAATGTAAATATAAAGCATGCAAATATAGACGCTACAGCTTTAAAAAAATTTACATCAATTAATACCCAATTATCATGTATTTTTTACAAATCTGCTGCAATTTTAAGAAAAAGCTGTAGAAAAGATAATACGTTTGTTCATGATATTCACCACTCGAGAAAGCCAGGCTTCCATCCAACCTCTTCAGCAACGCCCAAATCAAGCAGGATGCACAGATCCCCTTTCCCAGTCACTGCTGGTTTACAGTGCAAGCCATCACTTGAAGCGCTCCCTGGTTCTCATCTGGCCGCAAGACAGCTGAGAAGCCCCGGTCTAAATAAATGCATCAGTGACAGATCACTTCCGACTTCTGGCTAGTTTACGCTTTTGTTCCTTTTAGTTGTATTTTCTCATAGGTTCCGTCAGCCTCCTCTCCACTCTTAGGACGACTGACAGCTTGGCATATGGCCCTGTTCACAGGTGGAGGACCTGAAGATTTGCTAAGCCAAATATGCTCACCTGCGTATTTAATACTTACCTCCTCCCTACTAAATCCCTGTTTAGTTCAGCTTCATTACCTTTTTTCCTGTTTTTTAAGTAGGGAACATACATTGTTTCACTAAAAATCTATCAAAGCTTATCAACTCCACAGAAACTGAACAGAAAAAGAAAGGATGATCTCCTTCTGAC
Source organism: Phaenicophaeus curvirostris (assembly GCF_032191515.1). Lineage (NCBI taxonomy): Eukaryota > Metazoa > Chordata > Aves > Cuculiformes > Cuculidae > Phaenicophaeus > Phaenicophaeus curvirostris. The sequence goes on along the minus strand of NC_091397.1, from coordinate 24,898,618 downwards.
TTCAAAGTTTAAGGAAAAAAAAAAAAGAAAAAAGGAAAGAAAGCACAGATTTAGCTTGTCAAAAATGGGTATGGTGAAGGTTCCAGTTGTCTCCTTACAACATTACTATGTTCTCCTGAAACTGCAAATTGACCTTCAGTTTATCCCAAAGACAAGCAGAATTTTCCAAGTGCCACAATGACATAAAACAGACAATCTGACTTCAAGGGTAACTACTGAGATTTTGCTTTTTTTTTTTTTTTACTTTTTATTTTTAAATAATGCAAGACATGCAGTACCACTGGTCAAGAGCTCTCTTCCCCAACTTGATTGAAACCTTCTGTAATGGAAAGTTAAGTTGGCTTTTTTAAAGCAGCTTTGCAGTCTTTATTTGTCTACAAAATCAGATGTGTGGCTCAAGGACAAGTGAATTACTCTGCGTCTCTCCTCAAGTATTCTGCATATTTTAGCCGAGGCATCTGCATATGCCAGATTTCTCTCCTTTCAAAGTTAAATTGCCAACTTTCACTTCTTCAGAATTAACAGATTAAACTCTGCTGTGGCAGTTATAAACAGATCTTACTTTTTTCTTGTCAAACACTGATGAAGATGGGCACATACAAAAGCTAAATGCATGAGCAAATTAAACCGTTATATTTTTGTATTACACAAGTCCTCAACTAGTAATTTCTGCATGAGTATCTAGTATTTTGGAAATAACTACACTATTAGTGACAGATGCATCCACAAATAATAGGACTTTTTCCTCTGTATGTTCACATATACACAAATCTGTCCAGTTACTAATGCATGATAGCCTCAAATTCACATTTCTAATCAAATTTTAAAAGCTAGAAATGAGAGAAGCAGCATAACAACAAGCTACTGCTGAACAAATACATTCTGTGATGCTCACATCAAGACAGTGGAGTCTCAGATACCAAACTCCTTCAGGAAATGGAACTCAGGAACTGCAGGTGAGGATCTATCTACGTTTCAATGACAAGCAGGAAATTTCCACCAGCAGTCATGGGAATGAAAGGAAACAAATTTCGTAGAATTAAAACTTTAGTTAAAACAGAAAAATACTTGCAGATTTTGTGTTTCTAGAAAAATAGTTTTTCCAGTGTCAACAAAATGTGGAACAATACAAGCTGACGCAACTATACATTCCTTTACCCTGTCTTTCAGGCACATCAGCTTGGTAATGTCAAAACTAAGTTTGTGGAGAACTTAACACTGCTTCTATCAATTCTAAATCTGAAGTTTTGAAACAGTTCAATGCCAAGTCTCTGTTGAGTTGCAAAAGTTGCAAGTGAGAGCAAAAGATATTAAAACAGGAGTTGCTCTTGGAGGAGGAAGGATCCAAAACCAGAAGCAGAAGGACACTCAGAACAGGCTCTCTACATTGATCCGCCTCCAAGATACAGAATGAACACCTTAGCCATGGAAGGCATCAGGAACATAGTCAGCTGTGATATAATTTACTGTCAGTTTTCAGATGTGCTAAAACCTGTCTAGAGCAACTCTAGGACATTGCCTCCAGCTCTTCCCATTATGCTGGAAGGACCCTGAACCCTCCGACCAGTACTGAATCAGGTTAAAAATTCCATCAGTGTTTTCCAGATTTTGCTTCTTATCCTTGCCTCTCAGCTTTTGCATCTAAAATGACTAACAAATTTCAATTTCCAGCTCATTGGTTTTGCAAGTCCTGCTTCTAGGTGAAAAAAAGCTATCCACTTGGTAACAGACACGTTTACTATATAGCAATTTAAAAAATTGTATTATGGACTCCATGTTTATTGTCTGAATTATTTCTGTTAAATATCCAGTGGACAACTAAATTCTTAATTGTAATAAATTTAAGTTTCAAGTTAAATTTGAGAATGAATTTATGTTGCTTTCCTATTGATGTATAACAAGCTACACTAGAATTGTGTAAGAAAATTGACATGTTTACTTTCAAATTTCCAGAAGCACCATTTATAATAGCTGCTCACAGCTCTCCTTTAGTTTGAAAAAAGGGAAGCAATTGGATGTTAGCACTCAATTCTGTAGATACATAAGATATGCTGCCTCTTAAAAAACACTAAAATACTGTTGAAAGTTACAAGACTACAATAGAGCAACATGCACATAAGTAATGGGTATACTTTTAAAATCATTTTCCACAATAAAATAACAATTAAATAGAAGAACTTAACTATTTAGAGGATATGTTTATTTATCTAGCTCTAATTATAACTCCTTTCTACTTATCAATCTGTCATGGATGGATTTTCACATGGCTTTGATTTAACAGTTATTTAGGATTTATTGTTTATTGTTGAGATAGATAACAAGATTGGACTGCACAGGTTCTAACAACACTTGATCATCCACCAAATTAACAAAGTGATCAAATGGAATTTACTATAATCGAAACAGCAACTTAAAAATTTGAAAGTGGCAAGGTTTGCATGGTACTGCACGGTTAAATCAAATCACACACACACAGATATACGGATATCGAAACACAGAGGTATGCCCATGGCCAAAATTTCCCTCCTCGAGAATTTTGCGAAATATTTACTTTTAATAGGCATTTGTCAGTGGAAGGTCTTTAAACTGTAGACTCAAGAAGTCTACAGTTGACCATCCTCCAGCTATGTTGAGGCAGTGCCTCAACACTCTGGTCCACTGCATTTTTACAGAAGGTAAAAACACAATGGGAATTCATTCCCATAACATGTCTGCGTACCATGGATCAGCAAGTGGCCCAAGCAGCGGGGGTTGCACCACCACAGAATCCCAAAACAACATACTAGCACCAATCCCCCATCATAGACAGCAGGAAAACTACAGACACCTGGTACAACATTACCTTAGTTTTTAAATGCTGATATTCTCCAACCGGCAGAAAGTCAGAAAAGCAGAAGAGTCAACTGCTATTAGGAACTCAATACTCTTGAGACAGAAGGGAACTGACTTGAAGAATGGTGGGGATTACTTGTGTAAACCATGTCAATTATATGTTAATAGTACTGCTATAAATACGACGACAGCATTATTTATTTAGTCAGCTATCTTCAGCACTTTCTGACCCTTGGCAATTGTGCCAGCAATCTGGATTGTTGGGATGTGCTGTCCATTGATTAATTTCAAATACAGTCTGACTGAACTATTTCTAGAGTAGAAAGCGTATATTAAAATAAAATTTGGCCCCAACTGAACATAAAACTTATCTCCTCTTAATAATTTAAAAATACTTATAAAATATCTGAAGTAAAGCTGCAACATTTAATCACTGCCCATACATCAGGACAAGAAAATACTGAAAAAAACAATGAAAATTTAAGAAGTCAAATTCATGAAGCATGAATAGCTGTATTTTCATTTCACATGCCTAACAGACTTTTTAAAACAGAAACACATTAACCTCCATTTAATATTGGATGCCGCCTTATGATTATTTATTATTCCTTAACATTCTTAGACTAAGTATTAGGTCTGGATAGTCTCATTTTCAGAGTTAGTACAGTTAACAGGAACTGAAATTGCTTAGTGCCTCTGAAGAACTTTGTTGTGAAATCAGATAAACAATGCTTGCTGTTCTTATTGTTTAAAAAACAAATTCTAATTGCTGAGACAAGTTTATAGGTTGCAAGTTCTGTACAAGTACAGTCGCACAGACATACCTCACGTACCTGCACACAAACCTCTTACAGAATGAACAGGGTCTGTTCAACTCTCACAATTCCACTTAAGTACAAAATCTCTATACCTTTTTCTAACTCATATTTAAACAAGAAGTATAAAAGGATGAGTTGTGAACTTACAGACTGACAACAAAAAGGAACCTCAGAAAAGCTGCAACAGGTAATTATTCCTTTTCATTTCTACACTGTACAGTAAAAGCATGAATGGAGATCTACATCAAAGCCTTGCATTTTCCAACTACTATTGTTTCACAAGACGTTCTGGATACTGCTTAAACGTCAGCTCAATGTGTCCTGCTCACAGAAGGGGACTTGCTCTTTGTTAGAAATTCTCAAACACCCTGGTATCCAGGGAGAAATGTTCAGTGCTGGACCAGGTCACCTTCAGATCACTCAGTCAACGACAAGGACTTCTGAATCTCCTTGTCTATAGCCCAAAGTGGTGGTTACTGGCTCAAAGTCAAATTGGCAGTTCTATAATATTCAATATCTTTACAAATAACCTGGATGATGAAATTGAATGCACCTTAACCAAGTTTTTGTGTGACACCAAACTGAAGGAAAAGCAGATATACCAGAAAGAAGAACCACCATGCAAAAAGAACTCAACACGCTGGAAGACTAAGCCAACAAGAACTGCACGAGATTTAACAAAGGTAAATATCAAGCCCTGCACCTGGGATGGAATTATCCCACACAGCAGTAGCAGCTGCGGACTGACTGCTCAGCTGTGTAGCTCTGCTGAAGACGATTTGGGAGTCCTGGTGGACAGCAAGCTGAATACGAGCACACAGCACGCCTTGCTAGCAATGAAGAAAGATCATAAGAACGTCTTGGAAATTACTCTCAATGCCTACCATAGTAAATGCCTAGATGTGAATCCAACTGTCCGCACAAGGATTTTGTGATTAACAACTTCACAGTACAATCAAAAAGACCCTACACAATCCTGTGTTTTATAGCAACATAACATTTGAGAGCAAAAATACTATTTGTTATTTGGGAATCTGGTCTCACAATACAGAGGAAAAAGGCCTAGTGAGCCAAACAGACAACTGCAGCTTCATTGCTTTGATGCAAATGTTGTACTTAACATCAGAAAAGCATAGCTTAAACTTTCAGTCTAGCAGACTGAAATTCTCCACCAGAGCAATGTATAATTAAACACATGGAGGGTAGGCAAATGTGAAACAGTATTCTTTGTAAGGTGTTGCTTAGGACTAGCCACAAACACAAGTGCCTCAAGTTTGTCTGAGAAATGGTATTTGTTCTGTGTAGAGAGTAATTGGTATAGAGCCCACTCTAAGCTGTTTCTGAATGCATAGAACGCATTGTAGCAAACTGTATCATACAACTGATAACTACAATGTGTCCCAGACTCAGCCTGTAAGTAGAAGATGACACTCAGGTACATCACGAGACTCACTGGAGATCATAAACAGTCCTGTTATGAAAGGCTAAGACCATTTCAAATGCTCTAAATTCTCATCACCAAATGATAAGGTACAATTTCTGAATGATTTTGCAGAGCAAAAGTAAAACCGAAATATTTCATGTAAGATAGACTGCTTCTTGTCTTAGAAGCTGAAGGACTAATTTCAGATTCACCTGCCCTAGTAATGATAGGTCACTCCTTCTCTTGACCACAGGTAAGCAATTATTGATAAAAAGGCTTTCAGTGACACAGAAAAGCCAAAAAGCAGGGCCCTAGGGTGGGATTTTCATCACCTATAATACACAGATATGTCCATTTAATATTGAGTTAGGTGTCTGACAAGCGAATAGGGCCAAACTAAAAAGGCTAACCAGAATATGAATTTTGGACATCATTCAAAAGCTGGAGATCTGTTCCAATTTAAGTCTCAGGTTCTCAATTCCACCTCCCCCTGTATAACTGAAAAAATACCTACTGTGATCTCTCTCTTACCTGTGAACTAATGTTATGATTCAATATACAGTAACATGCTGTTGAAGATGTTCCTGCTCACTGCAGAGGGATTGGACTAGATGACCTTCCTGGTCCCTTCCAACCCAAACCATTCTATGATTCTATGACTTTCATGTTCCATACCAGTAGATCAGAGGCCCTCCAAGGAGTCTGGGAGACAGCAACACTGAGGTTTAGGCAACAGAGGCTCAGCTAGGCTGTTAAAAAATCCTTTGTTGTTAGGCCACCAAGCTTTGCAATAGCTTGACAGCTTGCCCCCTAAAAAGGTGCTGAACAGGCTAACAGGTAACTGGATTAGAGAAAAAAAGTGGCACTGTCACTTTTTGTCATATTCCTAAAAGGTCTAAGCACTAACTCCTGAAGGGTAGGAATATTTACACTGCTGCCTCCATCTTCCAAGTTCCTGATGCCTGTACTAAGAAAAGGGTAACTGAGAGTGAGATGAATGGAAAATTATCCAATACAGAGGGTAAGTAGACTTCTTTCTAGTGAAGTCTATTAATTCTATTCTATTTTTCTATTCTGTTAACCAACAAATAGGAGAGTACCTAACTCCTTCCAAATCCTGAGATAAAAACCTACAGAAAGCAGTTAACTGAGCAAGCAACTGCAAATATGGTCAACATATTATGCCACACAGCTGAAAATCTGGACTGTAATTAAAGAACTTTGCAAGTTTTGATCTGCTTATCTGTTGAGTCACATGGAGATTTAGTTTATTTGCTCTATTACACAGATGCTGAATTTACTAAGCAGGAAATATTAGCTTGAATGAACAAGAAAATAATCACCCAGGAATGAGCTGCTTCCAATCTACTCATTTCTATGTTGCACTCGCAGTCAGATTTTCCCAAATAACAGGATCATGACCTTAGAATGTCTCCTCTTATGGAGACTTAAGTGGTTTATGAGTATTAGAGGATGCCAATAAGGCTACAAAAATTTCCAAGGAAGAAATGCTATATTCTCTACCTACATGCAACTTGAGTCTTTCAGCTTCAGAGATAGCTACTTTGCAGGTCTCTGAAGCAAACCAGTGGGATCACCAAAATTTACAGTTACAACTGAAGCACCACAGAGGACAATTGAGGACAGTAAGAGGAATGGCACGCAAGGCAACTGCCTTCATCTTTTTAGCAGTCTATATCATGTTAGAAAGTACTGTTGTCAGTGCTAATAACCAAGGGCACTGAACTTGAATGAACCCCTCCAGATGGCACTGTGAGCTGGAAAGCTTCAGAATTAGTGTGGTTCTGATCTGGTCTGCTCTTCCATGTCCCAGGAATTTAAATAGGAACAGACCTAGGAACAGCTAAGTTCATTACAGCTGGTTTATTTTTTGGATAAGGTATGGAAGCTAAGTGCATGACAATACTCTCAAGCCAGGTTACAATGACAGACACAAGTCTGCCAAGCACATTTCAAATCCGGATTGCTTCAGGACAAGCAATGCTTGACTAATGACTAAAAAAGTTGCCCGACTGGTCTCTTAACTAATTTACTTCTACATACAGGATTTATATATGGCTCTTACCTACTTTTTACCTTTATCCTTCTCATACTGACTGCTGTATAACTGCCTCTACCTGATACATCAGGTGAAAAGTTCAATATATTCAATCACATGAAGATAAATGACAAACAAACAAACAAACAGATAAAAGGTCTGGGACTCACAAAAGGTATCAACTTTAAAGCCACCAGGGCAGATTAAAGTAGTGCCTTCAAAATACACTCGACAGAAAAATCATGAGACTGAAAGCCATGTTAATACAATATTTTATAAAGGTAAACTCTTCAGCAGGCTTCAGCATTGACATATTTGCAAGGTTGTACAATCACAAATTTGGCTAAGACTTTATGTACTTTTTTTCCAACTCAACTTTTGCTGAAATCAGCCTTGAGAAACAAGTTTTCTTCTGGAAGTAAAAGGCAGATACAGTACTCCTTAACAGAAGGCAATAAAGAGACAGCCTGCATGATACATCATCCCCAGTTCTCAGATGCCTTGGTGGCTGTGGCCCAGGACATGGTGGTGGCCAGAGAAGGGCAGTGGGTGAAGATGTGACTGGGTCCATTGTTTGGGGGATACGGAGGTGGACTGGAGCATGCATGGCTGGGGTCCGCAGCAAGTGTCTTTCTTACCTAGTAAAGCCACATGCTGAATGTAGGAAATGGAATGAGAGAGCTGGGGTTGTTCAGCCTGGAGAAGAGGAGGCAGACGGGAGACCTCGTTGCTCTCTACAACTACCTGAAAGGAGGTTGTAGAGAGCAGGGAACTGGCCTCTTCTCCCAAGTGACAGGGAACAGGACAAGAGGCAATAGCCTCAAGCTCCACCAGGGGAGGTTCAGGCTAGACATTAGGAAGAAAATTTTCACGGAAAGGGTCGTTAGGCACTAGAATAGGCTGCCCAGGGAGGGGGTTGAGCCACTTTCCCTGGAGGTGTTTAAAGGACGGGTGGACAAGGTGCTGAGGGGCATGGTTTAGTGACTGATAGGAATGGTTGGACTCGATGATCCGATGGGTCTTTTCCAACCTGGTGATTCTATGATTCTATGATACTGAAGCATTGAAATGATGTATTAGCTTCCAATTTTATATCCAATTTTTCTTTCAATATTGTGTTTGATTCAAAAAAGTTATAATATTAGGCTTTACATTCACTGCAGCTGATTTCTATAAACCGAGTGCAGTCAACTAGATTAGAACAAGGATCTGTTTTACTCATTCTTACCTCCAGAACCATACTTCATGGACTATGCACAATGAATTATTAAAACAAAGCATACAGGGGAATACCATACACCACAAGAAAGAAAAATAGAGAAAGAAGCAACGGATATTCGTAGATAATAAGCTTCGCCTGGGCTTCAAAAGAAAACTTGTTTTACGACATAGTAGCAACTTAGTAGTCAAATACAGACAGTGTATCATTCATTTATTCAGAACTTGAATTTTTTGAAAGAAGCAGAGCCATCTGCCACATGTCATTAAGTAGGTTGCCTTCTGTATCACTAGAAAAAAATTACTAAAAATCTGAGCATTGCTTATGTATTTATTTCACTTTATTTATTCTTAAAGGAACTGGTTTAGCACCTGTTCTTTCAAAAGCATACAGTCATATCAGCTATTTAACTATATATAGTTAAATCAACAACTGGAGGCTCATTTAATCAATCTCTGGGAGTCCTTTCATGATAACAATTTATTTTCAGAAAACAACTGTAATACTGTAACAGGGTTAAGCACTAAGTACATTTATCTCACCACATTAATTCAAAAGAACTTTCTTCTAGAATAGGAACAGTCTAAAAACCAACGATTAAACTGCAGTAATTAAATACTATATGCACCCAAAAAGTTAATAAATCTCTGATTTGTTCAGTAATTTTTTACACTTGCTTCCCTTCATTCCCCCAAAATAACCTTAGGGAAACACTCCTAAGTCCACAAGGCAGTGAAAAAATGAGTCTACCTGTTCCCTGAGCCCAAAGAAAGGCTAAACGCCAATCTAAATTCCTGTGATAAGAGTTTCCTTCTGTTTAAAAAAAATTAATTTTCATGTCTAGTACTTAGTAATTCTTCTTCTCAATTACCACTCAATTACCATTTTTCTCCTTATTGACTACACATAATTGCAATTTATCCCTGAGGGAAGTAGTTTCATTTAACAAAGCAGGAGCTATATTTTTATTTTACAGCATACCTAAAGTCACCGTATGTTGTAAAGTTAACTTCACAGAGAAAGAGTACACCGACTTTACACAAGCTATTTAAGTATACTAATACAAATAAGTTCTTACAGTACCTTCAGATTCTCACTGCCATTCAATTCTCTTAGGCCTTCTACAAACTTCTAGCAGCCTATCAAGAACAGACAGCAATAAAAGTTACAAATTCACATCCCAGAAAAGTGAGTTTAATCCTCATTTTTACTAGGATTCAGAGAAAAAAGAAAGTTATATAGTACACTCAACCACATAGAATGGACAGAACAATCCTGATCCTTCAAAGAGCAGATGACAGGGTTTCTCTAAAATCTTTTTTAACTCTGGCCTAGAGCAGTCCCAAATACTTTAGGAAGCACTACTGAAACAACCAAATCTGACTTTATGGTAGAACATTCTTGAACATTCTTCATCAGCAGCAAGAGAAAGGTCTGATGATGTCAAATCTGGGTTTTTTTTTTCTGGAAAAACATTTTTAAAGTTGTCAATACCACAAAATACCATTGATTACTTAATGAGAAATTACTTGATAACAAATTCTCCAGTTATTCAAAAGCTGGGCAAAGAAAACTTTCATACTACTAAAAAAATATCAAAATAATTGGTTCCAAAAATCCCACACTACAACTTGGTAATTAAAATAAAAACCCATATAGAGTAGTTAACACATGATATTTAGACAACGCAATTTAAAATACCATATGTTATCTCTAATTCATAGACATACAAAAATCAAAATCTATAGCCATCTGTGCCTGCCAGTTAGAAGCCAACTATAAAAATACAGAAGTATGCAGAAGCAACAGTTGTCAGCATCTCCACACAGTGCTTGCCGATCAAATTACTGGCAACCTGCAAGTTTATATTTGTAACACGGGCACTTTCTTGCGCTTATTAATTGCATTACGTGTTTGAAAGCTAAGGTCAACATTTTACAATTTTATAAAGACTGATCTTTTAATACTAACATTAAGTTATAAAACCAGAAAATATAAAGATTCCAGAAGGAAAGAAATTATTCTCACATTTCTAGTAATAGGATCCTAAATATATACAGAAGTATAAGCAAAATACTACTAAATTTATGTTTTCTACTGAGGAAAAATCACCAGAATAAATTTACTTCCTTCTATGGCATTCTGTACATCAATTTGAGTGGATTCCTAACAGATACACAGATACAGCTATATGGACATTACAACCCCCCCCCCCAAAAAGTAGGGACAAAATAGCCAAAAATTACTTATTCTGGAGAGTATGGAAAGAGCAAAGCACTATCAGAAATTATCTTAATTGCTTGTCATCTTACTACATTACATCCCAAAAATGCAGTTTTTATATAACCCTTTTGTTGCACAGAGCAGAGCAGCTCCTTAGGATGCAGTAGAGTACTGAATTACTGAATACATGCTTATGTATTTGTATTTTCGGAAATTCATTTTATGTTGTGTCTATGTGTGAAATTGAGTCTTTGAATACGATTCAACAAAAAGGAGTATCTTATTTCAATTGCTTGGAAAGAAAAAATCAGTATGTAATTATTTTTGCAGAGTTAAAATAGAATTCATATGAAATGTTAAAATCTCAACATTCTTCGGAATAAGTGAAGACTAAAACACGGTATTTGCCAAATATGAAAGCTGGTTCACAACATCAGCAAATAAATACAAAGAAACTGCCTTCCCCTCACACAATATATGCTGCAATGAAAAAATCACTTAGGTGGGAGTTGGGGAAAGGTGAAAAATAGCTGTGATGGCTTCCAACTTCCCTGAATTTCTCAGCAATCAGTACTTGACCATATCAGCCTATTTTCACCTGGGATAACAGCTATCATGCTACCAGGTAAGATAATTCTCTAACTGAAGTTATTCTTATCTTGTTTCAAGTAAAACCCATCAGAGTTGACCACAACAGAAAAACACAGCCCAGAATAACTTAAAGTACTCATAAAAAAAAAAAATTAATTGCAGGTGTTTGTCAATTTTGGCCTGATATGGCGTACAAATCATGGCACAGTCTTTGTATCTTTTTCTCATGGGATTTGCCTTAATCAGCACCCAGACTGTACTGAAGCAGTGTCATTTGTAGAATTACCTTCTCATTCACCACAAATTGTAAGATGTGTAGAATACAAGACAGGATGCTGCAGGAATATAAGTCATGATATTACGTTGGAGAAAGAACACTGAATACAAAAACTCTGTGCTTTTGCTTTCTCTATCAATTTCCCTTCTAGTCATCAAAACCAACATTTTTATGATGTTCCTCAGCTGCGTTTTCTTCAGTTTATAGCTTCATATCCCGGAGGAGGAACCCCAAAGAGCAGTACCAACTGTGAAATGCAGGATCCCTTCTGGACTTCAAGTTCAATCACACATAACCTTTTTTTTTTTTCCCCTGAAAGTGGGAAAGCATGAGACTGCCTAATGAGCATAAGCAGGGTCTTACTGATGACTGCAGCTTTGGTTATGATGTATTATTAGGCATCACTGTAGCTTTCAAGGGAGCAGGGTTGGGGGTAATCAGCTGTTTCTCAAAAATCATGAATACTGATTAGAAACCTACAAGAAAAATCCTGACACGTCTAAGGAAAACTATAGTGATGCAATTGCTACTTCCTGTGGGATTCTAATCAATACTCCACTCCAGCTCACATAGTTCTTTCTTCCACGACACACTGCAAATAGTCAACTGCAAATTCTAACTTAAAAACCTACCATTTCTAGAGTATAGTGCCTTAAAGATGTAGAGATATTCAGACACCTAATGAAATGCATGGAGAGAATCTGTATCTGAAGAGGCTTCATCCAGACTTCTCTACGTAGCAAATGCAAGAAAACTTAAATCACAGAAGCACTTGCCATTTCTGGCTTGTGTTGATGCTGCAAGAAAGGAGTTGCTGCCTGTTGCACTTTTCCTGAACAACAGGAGTCCTAAACTTCACAAAAATACACGCTTTTCTTTCCTCCTGCACTGTAACATTTACTCTACATACTAAAGGAGAAAGAAGAGTTGATTAAAAATTGGCTGAAAAGGGATGAAGTATTTTTGGATGTTAGGAAACAGCATCACCTATCAATTTATTTTGAGTCTCTATATACTGCTTGTATCGCTCTGATTCATGTTTTTAACTTTATCCTCCTAAGAGAAAAAAAGAAAGAATTTATAATAGCAAAAAACTTCACTTGCTCTAAATTCTTTTAGTTGCATTTATGCAGAATATATCTCATTTTTTCCCTTCCACTTCATAGTGTCCTCTTTAATAAAAATGTATTTATGTCAGAGATATTTAGAGATGGATAAAAAAGAAAAAAAACCTTCATAAGTTTGAGAGAACGTATAAAGGAATGGGATAAAGCACAGAGTTCTGAAAAGGTTTGCTCATATTTAATTTCCAATTAACTAAGAAGTCTGAAATAAAAAGGCACCTTTTGAGTAAACAGACTATGTCTAATTAAGACTTTATTACTAACCAATACAAGATTATAATTTTTTTTCAAGTTGACGAATGCCATGGAGTTGATACAGAATTTGAGAGGTTACATCGTTGGCACCAAGTCAATCAGCTCTTCTGATATAGATCAAGAGTTTAAACTCTGTTCAAGCTAAGCAGGCAGTAATAGCCACTCTTGTTAAGAAATAAAAGTACTGTGATGCCTTCCACCCAGCTGTTAAATGTAATCTTCACAAATGTAAGTGCTTAGATTTTCAAAGTAGTCCAGAGAATTCAGATACATTTTCAGGGGATTATACACTCTGGCCACCTCTGTGCTCCAACTCTGCACAGAAAGTAAACGAAACTTTAAATTTTTATTTTAAAAATGTTTGTGGGCTTTTTTAAAAATAAATTATAAAATACTTTAAAGCAAGTAAAACTCAGTTGTGCTTCATCATTTTCCCACCTTGTTTATACTATTTTTAGATGAATTCATACCATGTGGAACGTCTGGCACTGAATGGATAGAGTGAGAATAAAGCCCCCAAACTCAGTAGGTTTGTGAGTGACAGCTTTGTGACGAGCACAGCAGACATAAGGAATGAACCAACTGCATGAATTTCATGCTCAGTGTGCAAGGCTTGACAGGCTTGTATTATTTTGACAGGCTTCTATTATTTTTTACACTCTGCTGAATCACAAGAGAAAAGCGAGCTCACAAAGACATTGATATTGCTCACAAAACTCCAACTTGTCTGTGGACTTTTTTTTTTTTTTTAGGAAAAAAAAAAGCAAAATCTAATTCCTGCAATATATTCCCACTAACAAAGAAAATCTAGGAAGCACATCCCTCTGAAGAGTCTTGTATCATGATTACCACTCTCTCTTTAAACATAGCAAGCTGTAACAGCTAGCACAACATACGACTGAGCATGCCAAGACAGGTTTTTTTGGTGGGTTTTTTTTTTGTCATTGGTATGGAGCATTATCTGTCATAGTAAGGTATTTCTCCTATGTACCTTTTCATCGAAAATACATATTCTCGATGTATGGTACTAATGTTAAATCAGCAACCTCACTTAGACAATATAAATGGATTTAGGAACATTTCATTATTTTTCCTTTGTTTTGTGGCTGGACAAAGGAGGTTTCTTCACAGAGAAGTAAGAGTTTAAAGACAAGTAAAAACTTCAGAAAAAAAAAACAGGATTAAGGGATACCCACTTCTGTTAAATCACAGCCTTCCAGTGAAGTCAGATTTGAGTAAACTCTTACACAATTTATTTTGCTTACTCTGTGTAACACCTATTTTATCAATATTTGCACAGAAATATACTCCATCCCATAATCCCATCTACTTTGCCTTTTCAACTCCACTGATCTCTTTGGCCCTCCAGCTCGGGATCACAGTTTTAGAGATATGCTGTAATTTTGCCATGGCAGAACAATTTTCACCAAATCTATGCTTTTCCCTGGAAATAAAACCAACATGTCATATATTGCCTTTAAAATTATTATCTCCAATTGTGGCAAGTCTCAAAATTTCTTCATGTTTTGAGATTTAGAAGTATAACCCAAGAGATTTACTCACTTCTGGTTTGTGATGATACTACAACTTAGGGTTGTTACAACTGTGATTTGAACACTCCTCCACTTTCCTAAAGCTGTGTGTTTGGTTTCCTGAGTGTCTCATTCTTTCTCTCAGCTGATAACAACTACTGAATCTGCTCCATCTGGAATCTCATTGTGAAGAAGAGGGGGGAACCAGGAAAACTGGTTTCATACTTCCAAGAAGCTAAGAATTGGAAGAAATCTTAATGTTTTTATTCATTCTGCTGTCTTCTCTCCACCGGTTATAAGAAAGGTAGTTTATAATATGAAATGCTGGCTTCTCAAGAAATCACATGAAAATGCAGATAAAGGTTTCCTCCAAGAAACAGGAACACCAGAAACATCAACACAATATGGCATGCCGTACAACATACAAGTGTCTCATCACCATAAATTTCAAGACCTATTTACTTTATGTTTCAGCATAGCAGTCAAAAGACTGCAATTATCAGTTGTGTTTCATTGAACTGTGGTACATTTATAAACATGTCTCTGCAAATTCAAAGAGCTGTATCAGCTGGTACCGGTAATGAAATGATTTTGAAACAAATACATACCAATACACTGAAACCTGTCGTTATGGGACAGATAATTAAGACACTGCCTTCAGCCACTATGTTAGGATACCCTACAATTGTATTGTATTGGATAACAATTAACAACTGTGTAATAATCTTATATTGCAATAAAAGGTAGGACAACAAAGTTACACCTACCTCAGCAGCCTTTCTACTTTTGTCTTCATTTTCATCAGATTCTTCACTATTCCAACCACTAGGACGCTACAGTAATCATATGTTATTCCGCAGTAAACATCTCTCCGCATCAACATTTAAAAGCATATTTAAAACCACAGGGTTTTCTGGTAACACATACATATGTCAAAAGATCCCATCTACGTTCCTTGGAGACATGCTTTACTGAAAGTATTTTAGAAGGAATTTGTGGCAGTAATAATGCTTATTTCCAAATCAGTCTAAACAAACAACATCTAGATACTGCTATGTCTGAGGGAAACCAATGTCACAGTCAACCCTGTCTTCCTATTACAACACCCATACTAAGAAAATAAAATAGCTGGAAAGCAGACCATAGAAATTAGAGAGACACTAGTGCTAAAATGAAGAAAGTCTTGAATGTAGGCGAAGTGTGAATTTGTGCTTTCTTTTCAGTAATTCCCTCTCTTTACACATTGAGCAGCAAGAAAACATTTTAAGTTGTGTTTTATAATGCAGTTTCTTGCTTTCATAGTGCTATTGACAATACTGTGTTAACCTAGTTCTCGATTTTTGTGAAATTCACTCGGCATTGTGGGTTAAACACCAATTTTCTCTAAGGTTATTTTGAAGTGTTATATATCTGCATTGTCAAGACAAAGCAAGTATTAGTTAGCTCATTCTAACTTGCATCACTATTGTAAGGTAGACAGCTGTTTCAGAGCTTTGAATAAAATAGTTTATTGACAACATTAAAAACAAATAATCAAGCCCTGTACTGAAAGCAACAATAGATCTCTGGAATGAGGGAAATGAAGATCAAAACCAGGAAATAGAAGAAAAACTGAGAAGACGCTTAGATATAAGAAGAGTTCTACCAGTGCCAGTTAAAAAAGAGAGTTGAAATCCCAGATTTCAAGTGAAGTACTATTTCTTCACAAGGACCCAATGAAGTCCAGAAGAAAAATGGACACAATGGGAAAAATATGCTTTCTTTTTCTTTTTTTTTAAAGGTAAAAAAAAAAAAAACATTGAGAAAACGGCAAAGAGCGGGTAGTTCTATCATCCTCAAGAGAATAATTAAGTTCTATTAAAAACTCAACATTTAAGCTAGTCATCCCAATTTTTCAGCTACTATAAATAGAATGTGCCTTGAAGTTTCACAGGTAACCTTTCCATTCAGTCTCTCACGTGACTTTATATATCACCCCAGCAGCAATCAATTATATAGATAAAATATATCTACATCTTAAATGTATATAATCTTTGTTCTACGATAAAATGCAGGTATCCACTGGTTTGAACAAAAATAAAAGCATTCACAGTGAGGTGAACATCTCACATGTTGTTTCTCTCTCACCTCTACTTGATTTCTGCCCTATCTGTTTTTACTCAAAGGTTTTAAAACTACATATTTTCTCTACAGGGTAATGTTCAGTCACAGTATCTGTGATTTTCTCTGCAAGACAAAAAACAGCTCTTAAGCTTACGCATGTTCATCATCAGAATACACACAGGCAATTTCACATGCCTCCTACTATTTGCATTTAGAATTGACAAAGATGCAAAGGAGAGAGAGTAGACTAAAGCCTGAAAAAGACGAAGGGGACCCAAATACCCTAAGTTCAGAAGGTCCAGTGAGAAAAAAATAGCTAAGCACTACCAAAGAGGAACATCTAGAAATTAGGTAGAGGTTTGTGAGGATCTTCATGTGCAAGAAAAAGGGTTCATCAAGTAAACCGTTCTAAAGCCTGGTTCTTCACTGTAGCATTTTTTTACAGTTCCACTGCACTCTCCTGCTTTGTTACAACAAACAAAGAGAAAATGCAGTTTCCATTCATATCTGTTGAGCTAAAGTTCACCCACACCTTTCCAGGAGATACTTGAGAGATAGCCTAGAGCCCCCTCCAGCTGTTTCCTCTCTTGTCTGCTAATACACACCCAACATCTTTAGATGTAGACATAGCCCAGCCTCATTCCCATCCTGTGACCCTTTAGCCCATAAAGCTGCCCTCCTTCATTCTTCATGAAGGAGTGACTGCAACAGCTAGGGCTTTATGATGAAATCCGCTTGTTTTGATATGGCTGAATGCAACTTCTTTTAAGAGAAAGGCAGAGTAAGGAAATGCAGACTGAAAAGGAAATTCTTGCTTCCTGGAATCTGTTATTTTTTTTTGTTGAAATTATGACGCAGACAGAGGATAAACAAAATGAACAGTCTACACCTGAAAGTAGGAGATGTGTTAGTAGGCCAGCTCTTTAACGTAATGTAAGGTTTAGATATATTTAATTTGTCTCCTCTGATTAAAAACTCCCAACAACCCCTGAAATACTACTTTTTTTCCCTCTTCGGGTAAATTACAGGGAGTTTCAAAGTACTCTGTTTTACAAATACAATCTACATGTTGAATTCCTATGGGAGTTTTAAATGAGAGCTTTAATCACTGTGGCACATAACTATTCCATGCTCTGCTCGTGCCTTTTATTTTTAAAAAAAATCTTATCAACAGCTTTTCTTAAGAAATCCAAAACTTCTCAGTTTGAAGAAGCCAGAGATGAGGAAGTAAAGCCTTTTTCTCTTCTCAAAAGAGTAGATGTAGGAATGCAAACAGCAAATATTCTCATACTCTTAGACAATGATATTTTAATTATATATAATTTTCATCTTCAGCCACCTTAAATATTTTTAGGCATGACCAAAGACAAAATATACAATTATTTCTTTTTACTATTCATCTTGTGAAGATAATTTCTCAAATTAGTTATACAACCTGTAATACTTGTCCACTGAGTGCCATCAGAGCTTCCCAAAACAACTTCACTGTTCCGTCTGATCAGTGATTCTCTGATACAGATCAAAAGTGGTAACGCTGCTTATTCTGTGCTCAAGCATTTAACTTAACCAGTTCCTTAATTTCTCAAGGTTCTTCAACATGATTTCTTAGAACAACACGATGTATTAAAAAACATATATTTAATTTGTCTCCTCTGATTAAAAACTCCCAAAAACCCCTGAAATACTACTTTTTTTCCCTCTTCAGGTAAATTACAGGGAGTTTCAAAGTACATCTCCCTTCCATCTTGCATCACAGTCAGCCTTGTTTCCCTAAACCAGTCTTTCTAATAAACACTTGTCCATGCTCCACGATACTCAGATGGGGATCCAAGGCAAAGAAATTGCTTGTCTGGGGAGAAAAGAATTCTATAAAGACACGGAGAGAGAACATTTCAAGGGGTAAGGGAGACAGACTCTTATGGAGACTGGGTTAATATCCAGCACATTTCCCTTGTGGCAAAGGAAAATTAATGATTACAGGTCTGTAAAAGGCCTATGTAATTTATTGGGTTTAACTCTGCACCTCCCTTGCCTTTGGGAGCTTGTAATAGACAGAACAGCAACATATGGTGCAACTGCTTCATTATTAAGACTTGGTGTAGTCTCCAATAGTCAGCAGGTACATATGAATGTTGGCAAGCCTCTATCAAGACCTTTTTATTCCATTTTTTAAATTATGTACTGGCAAAGTCTGCACATTCACATTGAGAACCATTCTGTCAGGCTTGAGTACACTTAGCACCTTTCATAGAATCAAAGAATGGGTTGTGTTGGAAGGTACCTTCAAGATCATCCAGTTCCAACCTCCCTGTCATGGACAGGGACACCTTCCACTAGATCAGGTTGTTTAAAACCTCATCCAATCTCACCTTGTATGCTTCCAGGGATGGGGCACTCATGACTTCTCTGGACAACCTGTTCCAGTGCCTCATCACCCTCACAGTAAAAGATTTCTTCCTAATGCCTACCTAAATGTCTCCTCTTTCAGCTTAAAACTGTTCCTCCTTGTCCTGTCACTGCACTTGTTGATAAAAAGCCCCTTCCCAGCTTTCCTCTAGGCCTTCTTTAAATACTGGATGGCTGCTATTAGGTCACTCCAATCAAGGTAAGGTTCACAATGCAGCTTTTCACTTCCAGTAGTAACCAAGGAGGACTCAAAAGAAACTTCCATTGGACAAAATCCATTTGCAACATCCTTCTCTGTAGAAGATGAGGAAACAGTATCTCCAAAGAAGTCAAGAAAAAGTTCCATTGCAAATAAAACATCTATAATTCCAGGCAGGTGAATCAAGGTATCTGCAGTATAGCCTTACCTGCACTTTTAGCACAGTAACATCATAATATGTTTTCCCAGCTATTTCAAACAACATTCAGTGGTTATAGGCTAAGAAGTTTTTTGGATGCCTGTTGTTGTGGTTTGCAAAAAATACTCACTGGGGCTAAGCAATTTTAGGAGGCATGCTGATCATGCTACTGTGAATGCATTGATATCCTTGAAAAAGCAAAGCAGCTGCAGAAGTGCTTCTGCTTCCATTTTCTGGTAATACAATTTCTTCTTTTCTGCCTTTATCAGTGACACTTGTCATGGGAAAACTGTGACTTAGTCTCTGCAGTACAACACATTTAATTGCATCATTCACATGTAAAAAAAAGAAAAAAATCTGAAAAACTGAGACTGCTTTTACAATCCCTTCCCATGTAAATAACTTTAAAGAGTTATGACTTAAACCACAAGGGACGTTTAAAAGCATAGAATATGAAATTCTTCAGGCAAATACTTACTTACAAGAACATAATTTGGTTTTAGTCAGAAAAGATTAGAAGGAGAGTGGGAGTTATTACAGTGCTCCTAATACGCAAAATAAATTACTAAGTGTACATATCTTCCCTCAAAATAAGAAGGAAGCCACAGAGTTCCTGCTAGAATCCTGGCTTTTGGTTCACTTTTCAGTAACTGTCATTAATTTTCTGTGTTAATCCCTGGCCAACATGGACAGAAAAAAGTAGAAATTCTCTTGACAAACTCTTCATTGTGGTCTATAATACTGGCAAATTTACTTCAACCATTCTCTCTGCAAACTACTTCCTAATTTTCTGCAAAAGAATTAGCCAGCCTGGGTGTGACAGAATGTAACTACCACCAGTACCTGATCTGTACCAGTGCCTTTTAATAGTACTGCATAACATTATGTAAACACCGTTCTTGCTCTAAGCATTTAAGAACAGGTTTTCGTAGATAAACATGCCACCCCGTCCAGTTTGCCAATGTACATTTTGAATGCTCTTTCGAAAGAAACAGAAACACACTAAGTCACAAAGTTTTCAACTAATATAGCAAAATAACTATTCAATACTTCACAGCCAAACTATGTTCTGTTTCCCACAGACCACATAAACAAGACAATGACGATGTTTCATAGTTTCATCTTTAGCTTGTCTTCTTGTTGCCTGTAGAAGCTCCTGCCAAGTTATATGCATATGGTTAACATGAACGACAAACTTCTAAACTCATCATTTGGCAATGACTGCTGGAAGGAACCAGATGATCCCTGATGTAAAAACACTAATTTTACCTTATTTTCCTACGAATGCCATTAATTATCTCATTGACCACACCAAAGCTTTCTTTGAAGGAGAGTCCTCCTAGAGTGAGGTAACTCCAGTCTGCTGCCTAGAAGGCAAAGTGCTTTACAGACAGTACATACTAAGCCCCACTTGAAGAGTAAAATGATCAGCTCCCCGAGGCATGCCTCAATAAGCCCGTAGGGTGCTTGAAGAGTAAAATCACCAGCTCCTCCAGGCACACTTCGGTAAACCCGCAAGGCTGAAGCCACAGCACCAACAGCCCAGGTGGGAGTGATGGCTGAAGGTGGGTGATGGCGGGAGAGGGTGACAGCTGGATGCAGCTGAAGGTTGGAGAGGGCGATGGGCTGGAGGGGATAACAGGCTGGAGACGGTTGATGGCTGGGGATGGCTGCAGACGGGTGACGGTCAGGCAAAGGGTACGCAGGCATCCAGCGCACAGGGCAAGGCCCCACAGGTGTCCCCACGGCTGCCCAGCACCGCCAGACAACTGCAAAGGCACCTCACCGCCTCACCGTGGGCATCGTTAATCCTCTGCCTCCTAACGCTCTCTCCCGGCACTAGCACCGCGCCGGGAGCAGCTGTCGGGTTTATAAAATTCGTTAAAGGTTTACAGGGTGTCAGTATCTCAGGCTTGAGAGGCGAACGGGACCCGAGCGTGGGGCGCCGATGTGACCTCTCCTCCTCCCCCATCGGTTTTCCCCGCGCCTCCTCCGCCCGCGGCTTTGTTCGCGGCGGGTCCGGCCCCCGCCTCCCCCGGCCCCGCAGCCTCCCACCTTGGCTTTGCCGGCCTCCAGCTTCCTCAGACGCTCCTCGTCCTCCATGGCGCCTCTGCGAAGCGCGGTACCGGCGGGAGGCGGGGCCCGGCCCGCGCCCTCCCCTCCGTCGCACGATCGCTATCCCGGCCCGGCCCGCCTCACGGCGAAGGCAGCTGCCGCGCCGCGGCCGCCGGCGCCGCCATCTTCCTCTCCACGTCAACGCGCGGCTGGAGAAAATGACGTCACAGCCGCGACCCGCCCCGAGTCAACCTCGTTTGCACAGTTCATGATTTTCGTAGAATCGTAGGATAGTTTCGGTCGCGAGGGACCTTAAAGATCATCCAGTTCCACACCACCCCCCGTCATGGGCAGGGACACCTCCCACCAGACCAGGCTGCCCAAGGTACTTCCAGCCTGGCCTTGAACACTTCGCGGGATGGGGCAGCCACAGCTTCACTGGGCAACCCATGCCAGGGCCTCATCACCCTCAGGGTGAAGAAATTATTCCTTGTATCAAGACTAAATCTGCCCTTCCAGTTTATACCCATTCCCCCTCGTCCTATCACTACAAATCTTAATGAATAGTCCCTCCCCACCTTTCCTGTAGCCCTTCAGGTACTGGAAGGTCACTATAACATCTGCTCTGAACCTTCTCCAGGATGAATAAGGCCAACTCTTTCAGCTTGTCTTCATATGGGAGGTGCTCCAGCCCTGTGATCATCTTTGTAGCACTCCTCTGGACCTGTTCTAACAGCTGCATATCCTTATACTGAGGATTCCAGAACTGTACATGATACTCCAGATGAGGTCTCACAAGAGAGGAATAGAGGGGCAGAATCACCGGCCTCGACCTGCTGGCCGCGCTTCTTTTGATGCAGCCCAGGACATGGTTGGCCTTCTGGCCTGTGAGTGCACATTGCCAGCTCATGTCAAGCGTCACATCAACCAGCACTCCCAAATCCTTCTCTGCAGGACAGCTCTCAATCACGTCATCCCCCATCATGTACTGAAGTTGGGGATTGCCCTGACCCAGGTGTAGGACCATGCACTTCTCAAAGTGTTTTCTTGCTCCTATGTGCAGCTCGCTGAATTCCAAGCTTCTGAAACCATGGATCTGAAGCTCGGAATCATAGAATGTCCTAAGTTGGAAGGGACCCACAAAGATCATCGAGCCCAACTCCTGTCCCTGCATAAGGTAACCCCAATATTCACACTGTGTTTCTGCAGGTGTTGTCCAAATGCTTCTTGCTCTTCACATAGGTAAATTCTGCATGAACCCCCAAATCCTGCAAAGACTACTATGTAACTGAAACCACCCTCAGCATCTTTAACTCAATCAGTTTGCTGAGCTCTGTCCAACCTAACCAAGCGGTTTTTTTTAGCATCTGCCGCATAGTATGTGAGGATGACAACAAAGGATGTGCAGCCCCCCTGTTTAAATTCATTAATGCGCACTCAAGGTGTCGGAGGAGTTTAAAACAGAGGGGCACCTGGCACGTTGCAATTAAATGCTAATGCAATTCCTATCCCCAGAATTCAATATGAAGCAATATTCTGAGGTTGCTTAATATTGTTTTCTAAATGTGTTCCTTGTAAGGTATACAGTGCATTTGGATTACATGTTCATAATGTGCTTTTTCTTTCAGTTCTGTTTCTGGTGGTGCAATGGATGGCACAGGCTTACACATTCCTGGAAAACTTTGTTTTCATTACTGTGTAACAGCTGCATGTGAACAAACAGATTCCTTAGTCTGCCTTTCTGCTTTATTCCATGTGAAATCCAAAATCTTTCTGAATTAACTTAGATCTTGGCCTTGCTGATCTTTTTAATAATTCATATAGTATTCATTCTTTCCTTGCTTGAATTTTCCACCAAAGACCAGATATACCCAAACCAGAAAAAATGCCAGAAGAACTCATTATTTCCACAGTACTACTGACCAGGACCAAGATGAAAAATACAAGGACTCCTAGCAACAGACTTCCACACCGTGTTACTCCCAAAGTAAACTAAACCTACAATCTGAAATTTGTAAGGGTTTTCCAATCCTCGTAAAAGACATTAAGTTTCACAAGAAAGCCTGAAATCATTTGTAATGCACATAGTGTGCATTTTTGTATTTACAAAACACTGTCCTCAGCCTTCAGTCAAAAAGAAAATGAATACCACATGTGTCAAAAGAAGACAATACCATGCATGAGAAGGAATGGCAAGAGCGTGCATTATACTTTGTTCCATATTTGAAGCAAACGTGTATTTCACTTAAAGTTCTCAGACTTTGCTGTTTCATTAGAAGAAAAACATGTTATAGAGAAAAACAGCAAATGAAAATTAAATTAAGAATTAAGTAAAGAGGAGATATTTTCAGAGAATTAGAAATTTATTTGAGTTAATTCCTTAAAAATATCTCTTAAGTTGGTAAAAGAAAGTGCTTTGTGCAAAGCCTGTGCAAATGGAAGCTTTCCCCAGCAATTACAAAGGCCTGGAGGCACCTGAGGGAAAAATTTTTCACCTTTTCTGTACCAAAGACATTCCTCTTGGTTGTTGAAGTCCACTGTCACACAACTAGCTCTTAGGTGTCAGTAAAATTTCACATATGCATGAGCTATGATAGCAATTTCTTAATCAGTAAATATCCCGTTTAGAAGATAATTACAAACTTCCCAAATGACTTAATTAAATGGGTTCTTGAATTAAGCCTAAAAACTGATAGGTCTAATTTTTCTCTCACAGTCTTATATCATAGAATCATAGAATAACCAGGTTGGAAGAGACCCACCGGATCATCAAGTCCAACCATTCCTATCAAACAGTAAACCATGCCCCTTAGTACCTCGTCCGCCGTGCCTTAAACACCTCCAGGGAAGGTGAATCAGCCACGTCCCTGGGCAGCCTCTGCCAGTGCCCTATGACCCTTTCTGTGAAAAATTTTTTCCTAATGTCCAGCGTAAACCTCCCCTGGTGGAGCTTGAGGCCATTCCCTCTCGTCCTGTCCCCTGTCACTTGGGAGAAAAGGCCAGCACCCTGCTCTCTACAACCTCCTTTCAGGTAGTTGTAGAGAGTAATGAGGTCTCCCCTCAGCCTCCTCTTCTCAAGGCTAAACAACCCCAGCTCTCTCAGCTGTTCTTCGTAAGGCCTGTTCTCCAGTCTTTTCACCAGCTTTGTTGCTCTTCTCTGGACTTGCTCCAGAGCCTCAACATCCTTCTTGTGGTGAGGGGCCCAGAACTGAACACAGGATTCAAGGAGCGGTCTCACCAGTGCCGAGTACAGAGGGAGAACAACCTCCCTGGACCTGCTGGTCACGCCGTTTCTGATACAAGCCAAGATGCCATTGGCCTTCTTGGCCACCTGGGCACACTGCTGGCTCATGTTCAGTCGGCTGTCAACCAACACGCCCAGGTCCCTCTCCTCCAGGCAGCTTTCTAGACAGACTTCTCCTAGTCTGTAGCACTGCATAGGGTTGTTGTGCCTCAAGTGTAGGACCCGGAATTTGGCCTTGTTAAACCTCATGCCATTGGACTCTGCCCAGTGGTCCAGGCTGTTCAGATCCCTTTGCAGAGCCTCCCTACCCTCCAGCAGATCGACACTCCCACCCAGCTTAGTGTCATCTGCAAACTTGCTAAGGGTGCAATCAATGCCTTCATCCAGGTCATTGATAAAGACATTGACCAGGGCTGGACCCAGCACTGAGCCCTGGGGAACCCCACTTGTCAGTGGCCTCCAGCTGGATTTCACACCATTTAGCACCACTTTCCATGACTTTCCCTGGCACTGAGGTCAGACTGACAGGCCTGTAGTTCCCTGGATCCTCCCTGCGACCCTTCTTGTAGATGGGCACAACATCAGCCAGCCTCCAGTCCAGTGGAATTTCCCCAGTCTTCCAGGACTGTTGGAAGATGATAGAAAGGGGTTTGGTCAGCACATCCGCCAGCTCCTTCAATACCCTTGGATGAATCCCATCCGGCCCCATAAACTGGTGGGTGTCTAGTCAGGCTAGCAAGGCTAGCCTCCTCTTGGATCATGGGAGCCTCTTTATGCTCCTCTAGCTCCTGGGTTTGTACACAGAGGGAACAACTTTCTTTACAATTAAAGACTGAGGCAAAGAAGGCATTAAGTACCTCAGCCTTTTCCTCATCCTCTGTCACTGTTGTTCCTTCTGTGTCCAATAGGGACTGTATGGTCTCCCTAGTCCTCCTTTTATTATTTATATATTTATAGAAAGATTTTTTGTTATCTTTCACAGACTTTGCCAATCTGATTTCTAGTTGAGCCTTAACCATTCTGATTTTTTCTCTACACAATCTCACTTCCCTCCTGTAGTCCACCCAAGAGGCCTGTCCCTTCTTCCAGAGCCCATAAACGTTTCTCTTCTTCTTGATATCACTCAGGATCTCTCTGTTCAACCAAGCTGTTTTTTCCCCCTGCTGGCTTTTTTTCCGGAATATGGGGATGGCTTTATCCATGCAATTCTAATGGATTTTAGTTAAATACCTAATTCATGACAATGAAAGTCATGAAAATCAGACCAACAGACTATAATAGAATACTATGGAAATTACTACTGGATAAAATATCCCGGGGGAAAATGTTTCCATATTCTCTTAACATTAGAAGAAGAACTAGGCTTTCTGTCCTAGGAAAAAACCCTCACACAGTATGACTTCCTACTTTAGATATTATCATTTAGGCAGGGTGAGCTGACTGGAATTTACAACTTGGGTTAGCCAATTAAACTTTCAGTTACAGAAAAGCATCAGTCTCCCTTTATTAATTCTCAGAACTGACCAATACTGTTTACTTGCCTAAGAAAGTAAGATAATGCGCAGGAGTCAGACTAATAACTGATTTAAAAATTGATCAACTTTCTAACTCTGATTTCACATAGGTTAAATGCGTGTAAATTGCTTTTGACAGTAGCGTATGTAAAGTAAACCAGATAAATAACGTAATAAATACAGATCAAACATTCTTCAAAATAAGAATGACTGGTGTCTTGGGCAAGACTTGATTTTAAACACAAATATATTGATTATTGATTGTGTTCATTAAAAACTGCACTGAACCAACTTTGAATCTCAGACCTAATTTTTAGTTGTGTTTGTAAACACGGACAAAGGCCTCTTCACCTACAGCATTTTCTCTGACAGTGAACCTCCACCTTCTTCCTGCCCCTTCTGTTCCTTTATTCACTGTTCAGCGAGGATATGCCTGGTGAGACTCACTGGGGCACTTTAGTGGACTGCAAAGCCAAAACATGATTGCTAAGGACCACATGTGATGAAGTCACAAAGTTCTAGTTAGGAAATTCAGATTCTGGTGTAGTCCACTGAAGCCAGTATCAGAGGGCTGTCAAATCATAACATGCTGCTGGTAAATCACATGTGTAGATAAGATGCCAAAATTACAAAATATCACAGGACTAAACTAGTGATACGACCTATTCGCACAACTAAAGATCTCAGATACTGTGTGTTCTCAGGTGTCATAATTATCAGCAATACTGCTTAATAATGAGAGTATCCAACCCTATTTCCTTCAACAAAAAGTGCATATTGGAATGGAAGACTCCTACAGGAGCCATGTAAGATTCCCCAAGGAGCTTGTAAAATCAAAATGTTGGCTGACTTATGTTTTCCTAGCACCAATACAATGACCAGTCTAGTTTATGTTTCTTAAGAAAGCTACCAATGTGTTAAATTGCAAATGTCTATATTTGGTCAACACAATGTGGTAAAAGTTAAGTCCTGCTTTCGGCCATGCAACTTCTGATATGTACGTCCAACAGTTCTGCTGTGACACTAGAACTGCCTGTAAGGGACTGATTCTTTTTTGCTGCCCTAAACCCCTTGTCTTCAAATGTTGAGACTGCAGCCGAGGCAGTGTCCTTCAGCACAAGCAGCCCAGAGAGACCATGCTGCAATCTTGACGGTAGGGAGAGCCAGGGCAGAACGGTATCCAAGATGTGCCAGAGAGCCCCCTAGAAGGAGTATCCCCCACCAAACTGAGTTCCAGAACTTTCCTAGAAGCAGCACTGCAGAGGCCCACCAAAAATCCCTATAAATAATAGTCTGCAAGAAGGACCATTTGTGCTCTTGCCATCCTGGGAAGAGAAGAAGAAGACCAGAGCCTGTCTGGTGTCCTTGCACTTTCCTCTTTTCTCTCTCTTTCCTCCCTTTTCTTTCTTTCTTTTTTTTCTCCCTTAACACAGATTTAGCAAACCAGTGTCAATTTTATTCCTAAGAATGCCTGTACAAATAAATTATTTTTGATCCAATTGTTTGGCATTGTTTTGTCTTCATTTAGCCCAGTGGGTACTGAACCCATAAATTTTACGAGGACACCCAGGTTCTTACCCTAGCGACCCCTGAACCGTCCAGATTGTATCATGACACTGCTGTACAAAACCCACCCAACAGGATAACATATTCAATTGTAGTGAATGTTAAATGGATCAAGCATGAAAATAAGAGACACCTCTATCTGAAAGGTGACCATGCCATATGTTTTATTTGATCAGGACATGCATCTGCTTTCACTGAACCTTGTGGGAGTTTTATGGCTGATGGGATGGCAGGGCCTCAGTGTTTACCTAGTGTAGTGTCTGTACACCAAAATTATTTCCCTCCATCTCAGAGTGAGCTTGTGCAAAGCATTTGCGGTTTACTTAATGACTGGCTTACCTCTTCCTTTGCCACAGCCTGCTGTCCCCTACCCGTCTGCTCTAAGCTGCACTGAGCATCACTTTGCACTGCAGTGTGCCAGAGTGCTGCTTCATTGGCATGGTTGCAGCAGACAGGTGCTTTCGGTAAAATGTGTAGTTTGCAATTTCAGCGCCCCATTGTAGGTACTGCTGAGGAAGGATTACAGAATCATATGAATTTGCTGTTAGCAAGTGCAAGTCAGCTCAAATTTCAGGTAGAACTTGGCCTGTTGTATTTAGGTAGTCTGACTACATGTTATAAAAACACTTTTTTAGACCTTAGTCACTTTCATCTCAGGGTTTTTTGAGGTATAATATTTATGTTAGGACTACCTTGAACTGTATTTTAGAAAGAGACAAATGTTCTCTTCTTCAAGCAGGGCACAACAAATGCCATTACAGAATAAAGCATGAGACTTGCTTTAACAAGTAGGTGAACTAGAGATGTAAGAAAAACATCTTATGATTTAAAGTTTGGTGTGGTTTTTTTTTGTTTGTTTGTTTTTCATTTGAGAATCAGTTGAGAAGCGTAGTTGTATGAAAAATTATTTAATGAGGCGACTGATCACAGAATCACTTGATTGGAAAAGAGCCTTGAGATCATGGAGTCCAACCATACCTGTCCACTACTAAAACATATCCCGGAGCACTTCATCTACATGTCTTTTAAATACTGCCAGGGATGATGACTCAATCACCTCCCTGGGCAGACGATTCCAGTGCCTAGTAACCATTTTGGTGAAGGAAGTTTTCCTGATATCTAATTTGAACCTTCCCTGATGCAACTTGAGACCATTTCTTCTTATCCTCTTGCCTGTTGTTTGGGGAAGAGACCAACACCTACCTTGCTCCAATCTTCTTTCGGGAAGTTGTAGGTAGTGATAACGTTTCCTCTCATCCTCCTTTTCTCTAGGCTAAACAACCCCTGTTGCCTCAGCCACCTCTCATAAGACTTGTTCTCCAGCCCCTTCACCAGCTTCATTGTCCTTCTCTGGACACACTCCAGGGCCTCAATGTCTTTCTTGTATCAGGGGGACCAAAACTGATCATAGTATTTGAGGTGCAGACTCACCAATGCTGAGTACAGGGGCAGAATCACTTCACTGGTCCTGCTGGCCAGGCTGTTTCTGGCATAGACCAAGATGACATTGGCCTTCTTGGCCACCTGTGCACACTGCTAACTCGTATTCAGCGGGCTGTCAACCCACACCTGCAGGTCCTTCTCTGCTAGGCAACTTTTTAGTTGCCCTTCCCCAAGCTGGTAGTGCTGCACAGGGTTGTTGTGTCTCAAGTGCAGGACTCAGCACCTGGTCTTGTTGAACCTCATGCACTGGTCTCAGCCCATTGATCCAGCCTGTTCAGATCCCCTTGTAGATTCCCCCTACCCTCAAGCACATGGACGCTTCCTTCCCGCTTAGTGTCATCCGTGAACTTACTAAGGGTACATTCAATCCCCTCGTCTAGATCATCAATAAAGATATTGAACAGAGCTGAACCCAACACTGAGCCCTGGGAAACACGACTTGTGATCAGCCTCCAACTGGATTTTAATCCACTTACTACCACTCTTCGGGCCTGACCACCTAGCCAGTTTTTAACCCAGCAGAGGTTATGCCTGTCTGGGCCAATGGCAGTGAGTTTCTCAAGCAGAATACTGTGAGAAACAGTGACAAAGGATGAATATATATAGAATCAAGGTCCCATGTTACTGCTAAAATTTCTATCCTCTTGTGTGTATTTTATAATGAAAAAAGATACCAAAGCTTATGAAACAGCATGAGTACTGAGGATGAAAGTATCATGTTCCAAAATAAAGAGCAGCTGTTAAAAAAAATATGCAATTTTTAACCTGTATCTGCAGCTGTGAAGTTAGACAAATTTATATTAAGCATTGCAGCCAGTGTCCCACCAAATATCTGGGTTATGTCACTCCTAAATTAAATGTTTTATTGAGTTTTGTTATAACAGATGACAGAAGAAATCAGACACTAAACCCTTCCACACACATATGTTATCCAGGCATTCACTTAATACAGGAATTAAAGTGGGTTTGCTAACATGCTTCAGTTGCACGCAGTCAAGTCGAACACACAAAATGTTTTTATTGCTTCCAAACTCAGACATTTTTCTTCTGCTGAGAAGGCAGTAAAATAACTCACACAAATGTGGTAAAGCATAGACCTTTTGTGATATTACAATAACACATACCTCCTGGCGATGTGTATCTTTGTTTTCTGAATCCCAGAGTTACACAGCTTTTAGTTTGACAAATCGTCAGCTCCACATATCTGTTTTTAGGCATTTTTGAGTGTATTCCTTATCATTTAATTAATTGAGACAAATACTGTTGGATTTGGTTGCTGCTTTGATGTAAATACTGTAGCTAGGAAGACAGAAGACTCTAGCTAATAAGTTTTTTGAGATCAATAATTTATTCTGCAGGCATAATATATCAAGGAAGGTAATTAAAGTAAACTTGCAATTAATACAACTAATTAATTATGTGACTCAGAAGCATCGAATTGAAATTTGATATTTGTGATATGCACAAAAGATTGATTTCTACCACAAATCAGTTATTTATATCAGATATATGTAGAGCTATTCACATCATATAGCACATATAGCATATAGATATAGCACATCATAACTGGTCACAATTGTTCAAGTTTACATGAAGATTCAGAATATGATTCTCATGCTTATTGCATACAAAAGTACAAAAGCTAGTTATTTTCCTGCTGTTTTGGTGTTTTATATGGTCATGTCTTGTTCATGGATCACAATTTAGAACATGGAACAATTTAGAAACTCAACAGAATATCCATGCTTCAGCACAATACCAATTTACCAGTGTGAATACCACTTTCTTTTCAAGTTTTTACAGACTGTTCACCTTACAGATCAACACTGTCAGCATTTTTTCAGAAATTCCAGAATTTCCAATGGCATTGGAGATGAAGTGCTCCAGACAACAGAACTGGCAGGACAACTGCAAAGTCTGAATAAGCTATAGCTTCCTAAAACTCTTAACTAGTTTAATGTATTTGGGTGCTAAAATGGAGAAGACATGTCATTCATATTTAGCAAGTCTCAAAATGCATGAAAAATGTAATTATTTTCTTAATGAAAATTACTCCTAAATTTTTGCATCATGCTGGGGAGCATGCCTTTTTGTAGTATTATTTATGGGGAAAAATGAGCTGGCACACGGGTAATCCTGTAAGAATTGGTAAGTACAATGAATTTCCTGAGGCTTAACTTTGGTCCATATAGAGAAATCTTGTTCTACCACCTCAAATAAATACTGCCCCATACCCAGCAGAGCTGGGAGACATGTGTGGGACTTCCAAAGACCTCACTAACACCCTGGATAAAGAATTTAATTACTGATGTGCTACGAGAACATGCTGGGTGCACTGCAGATATCCACAGACCTAATCCGCTAGGCCAGGGCATCAAGAGGAGGGAATGCAGTTCTGCCACCTTCCCACTCTGCAACTCATTCTTCCTCTTCCTACAAAAATGCTGTGCATCAATGGCTGTCTGGCCAATGCAGCTGAGACTGTGAGAGCTTAACAGCACATCTGATTGTCTACTTGTTGAAAGAGATGTATTTTTTTCTTGTTGGCACTTTTGAGAAGGCAGGATCAGCTGCTGCCCAACCTGAGCACCAAGTGTCGGTGCTGGCCAGCTGGCATTCCTGGCTTGGTGTGACTGGAGCTTTTGTTGTCACCAGACTTGAACATGCTCCTAAAACGAATTGCTTTCTACCTGCTGCTGTAAACCTAGCTATTTACAAAATAAGTTAAGAACAAGGGTTTTGTAGATTTTTAGCCCTTTTTCGTGCTTACTTCTGCAAATCAAGGTCATTTCCTACAGCAAAGCTGATGAAGGGCTCTTTATCAAAGACTGCAGTGACTGGACAAAAGGTAATGGTTTCAAGCTGAAAGAAACCCTTCACCACAAGAGGGATGTTGAGGCTCTGGAGCGAGTCTAGAAAAGAGTAACGAAGCAGGTGAAGGGGCTGGAGAACAAGTCTTACGAGGAGCGGCTGAGAGAGCTGGGGTTGTTTAGCCTGGAGAAGAAAAGGATGAGGGGAGACCTCATTGCCCTCTACAACTACCTGAAAGGAGGTTGTAGAGAGGAAGGAGCTGGCCTCTTCTCCCAAGTGACAGGGGACAGGACAAGGGGGAATGGCCTCAAGCTGTGCCAAGGAAGGTTCAGACTGGACATCAGAAAAAAATTTTTCAGAGAAAGGGTTATTGGGCACTGGCAGAGGCTGCCCAGGGTGGTGGTTGAGTCACCTTCCCTGGAGGTGTTTAAAAGACAGGTGAATGAGGTGCTGAGGGGCATGGTTTAGCAGTTGGCAGGAATGGTTGGACTTGGTGATCCTGTGGGTCTTTTCCAACCTAGTGATTCTGTGATTCTGTGTGATTCTGTGAAGGTAGATTTCGATTAGACATTAGGAAGAAATCTTTTACTGTGAGGGTGATGAGGCACTGGCACAGGTTGGCCAGAGAAGCTGTGGATGCCCCATCCCTGGAGGTGTTCAAAGCCCGGTCGTATGGGGTTTTCAGCAACCTGATCCGGTGCAAGGTGTCCCTGCCCATGGCAGGTGGTTGGGAACTGATCTTTAAGGTTCCTTCCAACTCAAACCATTCTATGATTCTAAAAGGCGTCCCGGAGTCACTATTGCCACCCAGGGGCCACCGTTTTGCTGGGTAACAGCTGGGACGAAGATTCAGGGCTATTTTATGTTCTGCTGCCATCTCCTGGCACGTGGCTCAATTACACATAAAATACAAGCCGGCTTTTGCTTGTCGTTCTCCCGGCTGTGGCCCTGGGCTGGGGCCGGGGGGAGAGCAGGGTTCCCAGCCGCCTCGTCGCTCCGGGGCTGTGGAGCAGCCACGTTGTGCTTTAAATTTAGAGGCCATAAAGGGCAAAGTGATAACGCAGCCTTGTGGTTTCTGATTGGTACTTGCGGTTTGTAGTCAGTGAGGTGAAAGTATGTCCTCGGTAGGGCTTTGACATGGGCTCGCATAAAGGAGTGGCTTCCTGCAGCACGGATTAACCTGGCAAAGGATTTACAAATGGAGCCCGTATCGTATGCTGAACAAGGAAAAAGGAGAAGCTGGAGAATCCTTTGTTGTTGCCTCTGTTACAAGGATGGCAATAAGCCCGTGAGCCTTTTCACTGCCTGCCTGCAGCACGCTGGGGAAGTGTCGTGAAAATTCCATTCCCTATTGTATCAATCAGTCTTTATAGTATAAACGTGTGTTATCTTTGTTATGTATTGTATGTGTTCACATCACAAACTGTAATGTAATGTGTTAGTGGAATTTTACTGGAGATTTTAGTATTGTTCATACTGAAGAAAAAACAAAGGGTAGATTTGCTTTGAAGTTTAGAGCTATCTATGAAAGATAAAGGATACCCCTGGACAACCAAGACAAGGCCAGCACCTCTTGTGAGACCTCATCAGAAGTATTGTGTCCAGTTCTGGAATTCTCAGCGAATATGGATATGGAGCTGTTGGAACGTGTCCAGAGGAGGGCTACAGAGATGATCACAGGGCTGGAGCACCTCCCATACGAGGACAGACTGAGAGAGTTGGCCTTGTTCAGCCTGGAGAAGAGAAGGCTCAGAGGAGACCTTACAGTGACCTTCCAGTACCTGAAGGGGCTGCAGGAAAGGTGGAGAGGGACTGTTCACAAAGGCTTGTAGTGATAAGAATAGGGACAATGATTATGAACTGGAGAAGGGCAGATTTAGACTAGACATAAGGAGGAATTTCTTCATCATGAGGGTGGTGAGGCCCTGGCACAGGTTGCCCAGGGAAGCTGTGGCTGCCCCATCCCTGGAGGTGTTGAAGGCCAGGTTGGATGGGACTGTGAGAAACCTGATCTAGTGGGAGGTGTTCCTGCCCATGGCAGGTGGGCTGGAACTGGATGATCTTTAAGGTCCCTTCCAACCCAAACTATTCTATGATTCTATGTAGATAATTAAACAATATTGTTTAACTAGTGAACTTGTATGTGGGATTTCAGAAGTAAAGAAGTGCCAGGACTTAAATTGTATTTGCTGAAGCCTCAATCATATTGCCACAGGATATTACAAGACCTTGTGTTCTTTGTTGTATGTTTCAGGAAATGGCAACAATGTCTAAGGCCTGAGTTGGCCTCCACAGCCTCTTCAGTTGTTGTAGAGATGGAGATGATGTCTGGTACTTTCCTTTCGTGCAACATTGCAAGATTAGACCTATAAATGGTGACATTATATTACTGGGGAACTTTGTTGAAATGTTCTGAGAGGTTACAAACATGAGTAAACTTGACATTGCACTTATTGATTAAAAAATCTGGGTTACTGTCACCAGCAATCTATACAATGTGCCCCTGGTGTTGTGGATTAACAGTTTTTATTTTTAGTAGTAGATAGACAAGGACTGATGTATATGTGAGTCTGTTACTGGAAGAAAATTAACAGATTGTTTCCATGCACTCGAAGCGTTACCACTGGGCCCTTGAGGCTTTTTAGTATGAATTCACTTACCTGGCTTAACAATGTGAAGATTCAGTGTCATGAGCATATTTTATAGCTGTTTGAATTGGATGTGGCTTGATACCATTGGGAAAGAAGTAATTTTTTTGGTGTTTTTTTTGGTCAGTCTTGAGTATTGCTTTGGTGAAAGCATAGCTTCTGGCCTCTCCCCATCTCATGCCATGTGCTAATTTCAGTGAACAGCAACTTAAGAATAAATCAGCTTACCCTGAAGTAAATATCTACTGGATAGTCACCCAGATTGGACCCTAATTTTCATCTCCATCAACTATAATCACACGTAGGTAGCTACATATTGATTACTATACTGGGTAGTGTTGATCTTGAGCTAGTCTTTCCTAAATTGTTGATGTGATACTTGCGGAAAGAAAGGGTCTCCCAGTGTTTCTGCTGGTGCTAGTGCAGTGCTTATTTTGCTGCTCAGAATCTGCATGTTTACTGTTAATCGGTTCTAAAAAAAAAGGGATCTGATGGTGGGGTATTTTTAAAGTAGAAAAAAGTTGCTTTTTAAAACACAGGAATGTTGCCAGTAGTTAATCCTGAGAGGCCTAAATGCCATTCTCCTATTCTGAAACCTATTTTGAGACTTTTATCCTTTGAAGTTTACCTTGTGAGCATATTCAGCAGCTAGGCTTTGTGGATTTCTTAAAAAAGCATGAAAAATCCCAGTTTCAGTGAACAGGACAAAGGTTTCATTCACTTCAGCAGGCCGCTTGTGTCACTGGCTGGGAAAGTGTGCTGAGATTTAAAACTTCCAAGCTGGATTTTGGCACTAGCAGAGTGATGTCATTTCCTGAGTTGTGTGACTGTGCTGGAAAATTCAGAAAATGAGGGTTTTTAAACAACCAACTTTATTAAGCCCAAGAAATGACACAATATGCTGAAATTCAAAGAGCAAATTCTACATTAAAAATACTTCAAACCAGGGAGGGGAAAACTCTGAAAAGGTGTGCTTTTTACAGCTCAGGAAGTTTTCAACTTATTGCCTTAATAACATTTTGTAAAATAGTTAATATTTACAAAATAAAGAAGGTAATTTCTTTGTAACCATGAAATAAAGGTGTTTTGAACCAGAATAAGGTGTTGCGCTATCCTACTTTTACTGACAAAAAGTCCTTTGAAATGACATTGCTGTGGAAAAGCAGCTAGATATTCTGATTCCAAGACTCTTATTTAGAATATAAGTGTAAGGCATAGCTGGGGAGTGTTGGAGGGAAAATATTTATGTGAAGTTCCAGATGGCATTTTAGTTACCATAACTAATACTGGTTCTCAGGACTGTCTGCATGAAGCTGAGCATTCTGAGACTCTAAAGTCATCCAGAATTGAGATAGTTTATCACAAGATTCAGTTCATATTATGCAGAGGATATGGACATCATACGACCAATATGATCTAGTGAAGCTGTTTTATTTAGAGTTCACAACACATACCTCTCTTTAGCAGAGGCAAGCCATGGTGTTACAAGCTGGTTCTCCTTTAGCAGTAAACAATCATTGTTCACATACATTATTATGCTTTCCCATGAGAAACGGCTATGTGAGCACTCTGGTCTACAAAATAACAAGTCAAGGACTACCGAGGAAAGCTTCCCGTGAGAAATGAGAGGAATACAAGACAGAGAAATTTTGTAACGATACAGAGAGAAACCTTAAAGACGATGTGTCCTCTACAGTAACTAATTCTTTTGCAAGGCTAGCTTTATTCAGGTGCAAAAGCTGGGTTGTGCACGTCTAAATATCCGTGCCCATTTTGATCTAAAATCTCCTCAACAATATTAGATATTCCTTCTCTGAGGGCTGGTGATTCTATATTACATTTCGTGTAAAATGATGCTTTGAAATTTTAATGTAACTTAATTTGGCTCCACAACAAGATCAAACATCCATATATTGTACTTTTGAGTTTGAAGTACAAATTAACTTGTTAACAGTTTGAGTTACTACTAACTTGCATGATTATTTTGAGCCGTTTATTTTAAGCAATTGTTTGCCTTTTCTTATTATGTTAGAGGTTTTTTTAATCTGTAGTTAATGTAAAAAAATAGCCTCACTACATTCTTTGTTTTTCATTCAACTTAGTTTCGTATGATTTTTGTTATTCCTCCCCCCCAGATGAAGAACCATTCAAGAAGAGTAGTATGAGGGTATATGCAGCTTCTAAATCCCATGGCAATCAGATGATTCCTACACATGAAGAACACGTTGCTTCTCTACATGAATGACTTTTAGCTATTAGGTTTTCAGTGAGAGCTGTGTTCAGGCTGGTGGCTTCTCTGGCTTCAGAAGGAAGAGAGTAGAGTAGTGGTGGTGCAGAATTGCATGAGAGCAATCTGGCATGCATTAGAGTGGATGTCAAAATGGTAAGATGAGCCACTGGCTGTTCTTGAGAGTCTGATCACAAGCAGGGGATGAGGCAATTCCTGAAGACCAAAGTAACTAGCAGTCCAGTCATTATTATTACTATCATTTAACATTAGCCATGATTCATTCTATGAGTTTCTTGAAAGACACTGGGAAAAATATTATCATGGGTGATGTGAAAACTATAAAGATTCTGGAAAGCTTCCTAGAATGCTTTCTTCAATCTGGTAGTAACAGCAATGTGGAGAAAAAAGATTATTGTTTTTTGCTTGCTTGAGTTGTTATATTGCTTTGAAAAAGTTTCAGGTTCTTTTTCCCCTTAAAGAAACAACTGTAAGCAAATTCTCTGAAATTAGTACTATTATTCTCTCTGGTGGCTCTGAGAACGTTCTAGTGCTTGATCTGTCAAATATGAAGGTAGTGGACCTCCAGAAAACTATTGGTGGGTTTCTGCTGAGGTCTTGAATGGAATCAGTGGTGGCACAGACTGTAACAAATGACTAAAAATGTTTAAGAAAGGTTGGTCTTTTGCCCTGGTACCTTGGTAGCTGTTTCATTAAATGCTACAGAAGTCTTTATGGGAGACAAGACTAGTTTGTAAAATAATTTGAGAAGGTCCCTGTCACAAACAGTAAAGTAACGTGATGCCCTGGAGTATAAAAAAAGGGTAATTTTGTTCTTTTTAGATGCATTTTTTTACTATTGCTAAATTACAAGATCATTTTGCTTAGTCTTGATAAAAGTATGCTTATATTGCTTTGTTTCCTCCTTTTTAGGCTATGGTGTGTAGTCTAGGAACACCTATCTTTGGTTGGCAAAATTTGGTCCAGTAACTTCTGTGTATGCAGGTTTTTCAATTTATTTTTATTATTGAATATTTAGTCTCTCTAGATGTATTTTTTTAATTTCTAGTTAGCAAGAAAGGCATTGCTCTCTGTTAGCTCTCTTCCACAGCTGTGTTTTACTTACTATTTCCTCTTAGGAACACTGGGGGCAGGAGGAGGTGGGCCAGGAAGGCTCCGTCTTCGCTCCTGTAAAGGAGAAATGTAGAGGCAGGTTGCAAGGACTTTAATTTCATTTTTGTCTTAACTTTGGTTCAAAAGCTGTTATGATTAGAAGGTTGGCCCTTCCTTACTGTGGGAAATCATGATGCAAAAATAGGATTTTTTTTATTGTCTAGCTGTAACTATTTGAAGGGACTGGTGATGGATGCACATCTATCAGGAATGAATAGAATTACCTATTTTTAGAATCTAAGGGATTCTACATTTGCATTTGGAGCATAAATAATCCAAGAAGGCCCTCCAGTAGTTTAAAGAGTCTGTTTTTTTTCCTCTTAATGTTGTTTTTCAGTAACTAGAGACCTACAATGAATGCATTAAGACTTTTTGTCCTTTCAACATTTATTTTTATGCAATGCCATTTTTTTTCCTTATGGTGAACACATAAAACTTACTGAGAAAAGTTAACATAAGCTGCACTTCTAAGACAGTGTAAAATAGTAAAAGCAATGGTCTAGTAACTACTGTATACCAATGCTTGAAAACAGATACTCCAAAATGTCAAGCTGCATATGTATTCTTTGGCTCTGACAGAAATAGCAGTAAATGCTACTTTTACGGGGAGTTTCTCTGACTGTCAGCGGACGAACTGTAACACATTTATTGAGAGTAAAAATTGGAATGAAACATGCCAGAGCAGAACAGCAATTACTTCCTTTTTACCAATGGGAGAGAATTAATACAGTACATCATTAGGACAGTAATAGGTGATAAGTTTGAATGATGGGTTAGTTATTAGAAGCTATAATTTAATTAAATGATAAATTACAAATAATGACAAGTTTGTATATAATTTACCTCAACTCCATATTTCCACTAAGAAATACGTCTTTTTTTTCCTACTAAAGTAATACAGAGGATAAACCAAAAAATTCTAACTTAATTATTCTAATTTTGTGATGGCAAAATACAACAATAGTAGCTCTTAAATGGAAATAATGACTCACCATAAGTTACTAGAAAGGGTAAAGCTCGCTGTATTTGAAGGTTAACAGTAGGTCAGAGTATGGAATCCTTTGGGAAACAATGTGATATTATGTTCCATCTGATTACTATACATATGAAACATGAAGTTCACAGTATGTTTCAAAGCATAGAATCATAGAATCACCAGGTTGGGAAAGACCCATCGGACCATCGAGTCCAACCATGACCTTCAAAGCAGTCATGACCTTTCTTGGTAAGAAGAGATTGCCCATTAGATGCTTCTGATTATAAAATACCTACCTCTGTAAATGCTCATATATCCTGCCTGATTTTGTCATCTAAATGCTGTTCAAGTCATCCTGGTAATATGACTGTGTTTTAAGACTGTTTGTAAATGAAGCTCAGATGTTGATAATGGAGAGTTCATTGTAGGACCACTGAGATGTGCAGGGAGCTGAAACACCTGACAAATGAAGTGATACTAAGGAAACTGCATTTTTTTTTAGCCTGGAGAAAAAAAGGCAGAATGGTGAAGAACATAACTAATAACAATCTTGTAGTCCCTAAATAGGGATCACAGAAAGATGAAGCCAGACTCTTCCTTTGAGGTACACAGTGAAAAGACAGAGCCAACAAGAGAACTTCTGACCATATATGAAGAATGAGAATGGCTAAGCTGCAACAGACTGATCAGACAGTCTGTGGTATTATCACTCTTGCAGATTTTCAGTATCTGACTACACAGGGCCATGTGGTGCAACCTGATCTAACTTTGTAATTAGCATGCTGTAAGCAGGAGGTTGAATAAGATGATCTCTAAAGATCCCTTCCAAATAAAATTATTATTTGGTTGTAATATCTTTTAATTGAACTTGGTAAGATGCAGAAAAACGTGTCTTGTCAGTATGAACATAAATTTTAGCTTAATAGGGTTTGTAAAAATCTTTGCAATTGTGTATGAAATTAACATTAGAAATGTTGTTTTGTCATTGTGCAGCTTTCTCTTAAAATACTTGCTGGATAAAGTATGTTTCTTAAAGTATTATCATAAAAGCAAAATTGTGTTTTCAGAATTTCCATTCTTGATCTTTCCCTGCAAAACTGATTGAAATTTTACTAGTAAAATTTTTTAGTTCTTCTTTCTAGTAAAGTTTTCTTAGTTTCTATCGGAGGTAGTAAATAGTTTAGATTCTACTATATTTTATCACAGTAGAACTTCCTTAGTGGAAAAAACTCCCACTTCCTCTGAAGAATGAAGTTTATTCTGAAAAGCAAACATCTTTCCTTACTCTCTTCTGTACCCTGTGTGACTACAGACAGCACAGATATAAACTCTTCAATATGACTAGGATGAGAGCTATTTTAAGGACTGGAACAAAGAATGGCACTATGTTGCTGGCACACCCGAGTTAAAAATGCTGTGTTAACGGGAGAAAGTGGTGACAGAGTAGGAATTGCATCGTTGTTAAAGCAGGAACAACATAAATCATGATAAGGATCTATACAGGCCTAGATCGTTAAACCCACTTTTTTTCAGAATTGTGGAGAAGGTTTTAAAACAATGAAAATCCTCTTATTTTATTGTAGAATATTTTGCCTGTATTACAGCCAGGAAGATCAAAACCTACCGCACAGAGCTGGTAGGTGGCAGTGTTCCTTTTCTACTGAGAAAAAATTTCGGGAGGGGAGTAATTTTCTATTCTGGTTTCTGAAGCAAAAGGATTTGAAGAAAACATCTGGACTCTGAGATAATTCAGAGCAAAACCCTACACATGATGGGAAACTGTTGTTTTGTCTGCACATTATATACTTTTTTCTGGAGTAGTAAAGGAAGTTCATCAACCGAAGTTTTTTCAGCCCCCATACTGCTTGACAGGTGTTTCTCACTGTGAAAGACAAGTAACCAAATACCCTGTAGGGAGAACTGTGTCTTGCAGGACAGAAGTTATTATTAGATTGTAAGAGTTGCCAAACTGCTTGATATGTTCTAGTCCTTTAATAGCAGAGATGTTGGAAGTTCAAAGGTCCTTTATATAAAATTTATATACAAGTTGTCAATAGAAATAGAGTTCTATTGAACTCCATTTGAGCCAAAAGCCGTTCAGCCCAAAGCTAAAACATACAGGAGTTGGGTTTTTGTAGCTGAGTTTGACTGAATCCCACTGAGAAGTTTCCATGAACTTTCTTATGTATCTTCATACTCCTTGTACAAGTGTGCCACTTCTAAATAAAGAAAATCACATTGTTGGTTATTAGCAAAAGATGGTATTGCAGAAAAGATATCTCCAGGTCTTAGAGAACAGATGAGCTAAAGCAAATTACCCAAGTCACGCAGAATTTAAGTTACCTAGTGGATGGGATTTTCAAGAATTATATACAGAATACAGTATATTGAAAAATGAAAAAATACATAGTTACTAGAGAAAGACATAGGATATAAGATGCCCATTTGGTCTAGATCAGCCATTGTGTCTTTCACTGAAAAAAATCTTTGGAGCTGGAATTGAAAGAAAAATGAGTTGGCACAGACCTCCCAAAGCGTCAATTGCATTAGAATTTGTAGTCTGTATGAGCTTTCAGAAGTTTCCTTTCAAAGAAATTTCTCTCACAGAAATGAGAATCCTGCTCTTTCCTCTGCAGTAGAATATAGGAATTATAACCTTGTTGATAAATTTAGAGGTGAGGGTGACCTCAGCATCCTACTAGAGTTTTATGCATTTTGTGAGAGGCTGCTGAAGACAGAAATACTTAATCATAATTCAGTTGTTTCTGTTATCTAGGTGTCCTAGC
Source organism: Phaenicophaeus curvirostris (assembly GCF_032191515.1). Lineage (NCBI taxonomy): Eukaryota > Metazoa > Chordata > Aves > Cuculiformes > Cuculidae > Phaenicophaeus > Phaenicophaeus curvirostris. Next base: position 24,856,915 of record NC_091397.1, on the reverse strand, counting down.
TTTCACATACTTTAGACACTGACTTGGGCTCATCTTGGGACTTATTACTATTTTTAGATATTTCCGTATTTACCAAGCTTAGATTCCTGATGTTCTGGGAACCCAGTTATCAAGGTAGTTAAAAAGGTGATTTATCTCATGACAATGTCAATGACTTGACTTCATTACACTGTATAGTGTCAGGAAACAACACAACTGTATTTCACCAAATAATAGATTTGCTGAGCACACAGCAGTTGCTGTAAGATGCTGAGAGTAGAATCCTCATAAAAAGCAATGTCTGGATTTCCAGTCAAATAAATGCTCAATCATCTTCTCCCTGACACAGTCTGAAATCTGAAAAAGAAAATCTAAGAAGAAGCCCAAATACAGTATGCCAACTGAAAATTTATTACTTACAAATAAGTCTTATAAAAGCATAAGAGCCTAATTTAAGGTAAGACAGAACTTCCTTATCTGAGAGAGATCCTTGACAAGCAGTTGCAACAGTAGAAGCGATCCAGATCTCATTTCCCTTAAGGAGCCTGCCTGCGAATTGCTGTCCAAAGGAACGGGATAAAAAGGTTCTAGATTAGCTGAGATACTGGCAGCCAGGGCAAAGCAAGAAAAAGCCTCTATTCAGCCGCTCCTGCCACAAATGACTAAAAGTCTGAGGGCAAAAGGAATACCAAATGTTTCATGTTAATAGAGCTGAAATGTTGGCATGCAGTCCTATGCTTATGGTATATTAAAAAGACTTTTAATTATTAATGCTAATTTCCTGAGATGAAGAGGGACAGAGACAGTGCTGCTAAAAGACTCACAATGGTTCTTTTACATGCAAAGCCAAAAATAAATTTTAAAACTTTCTTTGTCAGTCAAAATAAAAATTGCTTTAGGCTTTTGATGCCATAGACATTTAAGTTTGCATATGCCATACATTCCCTTAAAAATATTTTTTTAATATTGTTTCATTTGGAAGGAATCCGGAAGAGGGGGAGGATTGCCACCAGCTGGAATTCTATTATGGTTGTATAAGAAGCTGCAAACTATTACTTTACCTTCTTGAGCTCACTGATGACAAATTTAATCAAGTTGTGTAGGTCTGCATGAATTCCCAGGAAGGGGTGGCAACTTTAGCTGAGAAGACTGGGTGTGCACTTTGTTAGGTAGACTCATGCTGATTCTAATTTTCAATATAGTGTCCTGAAACAGTGCAGGTAGTTCACAAAATTTGAACCACTGTCCCAAAGAGTTTACAACCTAAGTTGACTCAGTATGACAGCATGTTATGGAAACAAGCAATAGGAAAACAATGAAATGAGGAACTAATACAGTTATTAATGAGAAAAGACAAAGTTGTTAAATTTTTCTGTTAAATTTTTCCTGTTACATTTTCCTGTTAATCTTCTGAAATTCACATTTAAATGTGAAACTACAGGGTACACAATTAGTTTAGCATAGGACTTGTAGAAGAAGGAATTTTCAGGCATGGTTTGAAGCAGAACTTTCCCAAATCTATGAGGAAAGCAGTGGATATTTTATTCACTCTTTAAGCCCTATCCAGAACTCAATGCAGGTTGCTGGTTTATAGTCTCAGTTCTTCTTCCTGATTTCCTGCTTCTCTGCTCTCCCTCACTTGTGCAGACCACCACCCGCTATCACATTTGAGGGTATTTCTTGAGATGTGGTTTCTACAGTTTATCTCTGCTTTTTCTCACTGTCAGCAAGCTCTTTATTCTACTATGGAGTTTCTGAATGGATTTCCTAAACTCAGCTTCCTTCCTGATTGGTTGTTTTCTTGAAAATATAATGGCATGATAGATCCTGGTTAACTTCTGGGTCCATCTTAAAAATACCCCTCTCTTTTATTTACAAGAAAAAGTTAAAAAACACCCTGTCAGTGCGTTCTGATCACAGCAGCCTATTGTTACCTCTGTTCTTTCACAAAGGGAAACCTTTAAGTATTAAAAACAATACTTTTAGTATTAAAAAATTGGGATTTGAAATTATGTGTTTTCAATAACCAACATTGCTGTGTAGAAACCAGCTCTTTGGAATTTCTTCTGCTGATTTGAATGACACTGGTGTGACAAGTTGGTGACACACTAGTTGCTTTATTTTGAGTTGTCTTAGGCTGAGTACTGAACAGTGACAGAGGGACTCCTCAAGGAGTCTGGGATAGACAGAGGACATGGGGAGTGCTACTGTGTAAGCAGAAGAGAACTGAGATCAACAGGTTGTTGATCTGTACTTGGGGTTTTTTTTCCATTAGGGAAGAGAGTGTGTGGTTGTGCTGATGAAAGACTGGAACATCATGTCTACCAATGGGCTGAATTAAGTTCCCTAAATTTTAATCTCTACATTTCTCAACTTCTCAGTGTTTGACTGTGCATCTTTCAGATGTTTCTCTGACATAGCTGTTTCTGTAAAGTGCAGAAATGTCACCACTCTATTAGCAAAACATAACAGACTATATTTTCAGTGGGTTATTAATCAATACTGTAAGATCGCAACTCAAAATATCCTAAACTTTATTTCTGTAAAAAAAAAAAATCTATCTTTTAGCTAATCAGATTTGCATTCCTTTTCACAAGGATATTTTAGTCTTTGTCAAGCTGGCCTTTCTGCTGTTTTCAGCTAGATGGGGTGAGTGCAACACTAAAATTCAGTCTGAACACCAGGGCTGAATTGCAAAATACAGTGAGCGGCTAATTTCAAAGTCCAACACTATATTTAATATATGGCTACATAGAAATGTTGTTTAAGTAGAAGCATATTATACTGAATTTCTAGCAATTCAGTAAACAAGATGCAAATTACATTTTTTATTGTTATTAAATGACTTTATGACTTCACTGCAATCTTTATGGCCATCAAGGTTTCTACCTGAACTATCAGATTGTGTTTCCTAGGCATTGTCTGTACCATAGGTAGCTGACTTGGAGGGTTATACATGGAATTTGGAGGGGATGGGAAGAAGGGAACACTGTTATTTCATAAAACAAATGAAACAGTTGAGGGAAAAGAGAACTTTATTTTCTTTTTCCTTAAATATTTGTCCTTCAAGGCCACTTCATGAAAGTAACCACTAGATAATCATCTGTCTTGCTGTTTTCCTGCCTAATCGTTAAGAAGCTTTTAACTGCATTTTTCTTTTCTCTTAAACTGTGGACAGCTGAACCGTCATTTATCTCCTCTGTCCACTTAGTTCATAAAAACATGGCAACGAAACCATGGCAAGGCTTTGAGAATAAAACATTCTCATTTCACAAAGCATTGACAGCTAAGGATAAGGAAAAATGGGATGCTTAAAAAAGTGTTAAGTAGATCCAGCTGAAAATTTCAATTTCACAAAATTGAATAGATGCATAGAGTTTATATCTAGACGATACACAGCCATAGATTTTATGTCACTTGTTCCCTGAGAGTGGTATACAATCTACAATACTGTAGAATTTTATCCAGTAATTCCTTTGTCAATTCCAGCAACTTTGCTGCTGAACTAGCTACATATGGGGAGCTGAGGAATGGAAGGAGCACTTGACTTGCTCAAGGTCCTACAGAAATCTGTGGTAAAGTTGGCCACTGAAGCCAGATCTCTTGCATCAAGGCCATTTTTGTACAAAACAAACCATTTTCTCTAGTTAGCATAATAAAGCACTGTCTTTTGTGAGTGAACATTTTGGCTGCATAAAGAACATTGACAAACTGTGGCAACTATCTATACCACTTCACTAGAATCCAGTTCAGAAAAGTTGTGGAGCTGCAGAATGCAACAGAACTGATTCATTGTGTTGTCTGTGATGAGCTAAGCTGCGCTTTGGAAAACTTGTATGGTACTACCTCTGTGAAAGATGCCTGGAGCAGTTTTACTCCGTGTTTTTTTTTCTTGCTGTATAATCACACTGTAAAACTTTAACATTTCTTCTGCTTTCTTACATAGTACCTTACATTTTCCAAGAATACTATAAATGTTCATATGCTGTATCAGCACTCCAGTTACATCAGTGTAATGGATGGAAGAATATTATAGCATATAGTTTTACTTTTGGGGAGAATCAAGCATGAAAACGTTAAGTAATCTGATTGTAAGAACTGTGGCCTAGCAACTTACACATGGAGTCAGGTGGCAAGCTGTGTTTCAGTCAGAGCTCAAAGCTCTGTCTGTCTCTATATGCGATATTAATGAGTAATCACTTGCCCTGCATTTTTATATTGCTAGGAACAAAAGAGAAATGTGTGATGGTGCACAGTGCTTTGTCCTGTGATCAGTCCACTATACCTCACTTCTAAATACATTGCAGAGGAGGTTGTAGTCAAACAAATCTACAGTACTTTCTCAGGCAAGGTAAGAGGGTTGCTGCCCTGAATGCTACACATACTGTTTTGCCAAGGGTACTACGTGTACCAAGAAAACAAACCATTTATAGACCTCTGAATTTCTGAACACCTGTCCTGGCTTTGGTGGAGTTTAGAGGAGTAATTGTCAGTCTGGGTTTGCGGCAGTGCAGAATATCCTGACCACATGTTTATCTTCTTATTCTGATGTATGCACAGAACACAATGATAAAGGACACACTACTCTAGGAGAAAATTGATAACAGAAATAGAACTGTAGATTTGACCCCAGCTTATACTTTCTCCACAATAATGTGGTTCTGTGCTGACTGCATTGACCTGTTCTCCAGTCTTGGGCTTCCTAAAAATGCCAGAGTTCCATGCTTCTAAGGGAATCAAGTCCATTGTATATATTGTGTTTAAATACAAGGTGTGTTTTCATTTAGTGTTTTCAGACATTTGGGTGCAACATCTAGATTCATTAAGAAAGCATGGCTCTTTCTCCTCTACATGCTGGTGAATCAGGGAACTAATTTCACTGAAAACTGGTAAAGGCAGCTTTCCTGCCACAAAAATGGGCTGATATTGCTATAGCCTGTTATATACACTGTTCTGGAAAGAGTGCCAGGTAGAGCTTAGTGACTGTCCTCTGCACACCCTCTTTGTTACACAAGACATTCTTCCTTGGTCATAAACAAGTTAACATAAATACTGCATTAAAGGTGTTTTCTCATCTCTCTTGCATCTAAACAGTGAGTGATTAATCAAGCCTTCAATCAACAAGAAGTGGCAAAAATTTAACAACTGTTCTTTGAAAAAAGTCTAGATCTGGCATGTACTGTATTTTTGCCTCTCAGGCTGGGCAAGTGCCTTCCTACATTTCAAGACAAGTGCTTGTAAAGTGAGTGGATTGCTCATGCCAGTAGCTCTCTCTGTTGAAAAATGGAAAGCAATTACTATCTTCAAAGGTCCACGAAGGTTCTGTTAAGGTAAAATATGAGACATGTGATCAAAGGACTAAAACATACACAAATCCCCAGTGATGGTCTGATTCCCTGATGAATACTCTGTTCAGCCTTTACTAAGAGACATAAGGGCACCAGAGAAACCATTCTGGATGATTGAGGATACCCATCCCATAGTTCAGTTTAGGAGGATTAAGAGCACATCTGCTTCCTTTTGTCAAGGTACATATTTCCTGGGTTGTTGATGGATTAGGTTAGCATCAGTAAGGTGCAGACTGCATGACATGTATCTTTTCATCATCTTGAAGCTTTTTTTTTACTTTAAGATTGGGAAGAATCCTGAAATAAAAAAAAGTTGAACAAAGTATTTTCCCCCATAAAAGTTATATTTACCTTTATTTACTGGGAAAATTCAAGAAAGACTTATTATAATTTAGCTTCAATTTACCTTCAAACATTTTTTTCAGTCTATGTTACAATACTGACAGTGAATTGGAAAGTTGATAATTTCTGAATGTCAGTGATTTTTGCCTCCTAATTTGTAGTCTAAGGATCTATGCTGTTATGTAGTGGAGATTCCCATTAGAGGTTTTAGTTAAAATGAAGCTCTGAAGTACCTCTGTGTCTGGATGAGGAATACAGGATTTCAGACGGAACTAGGAGCCAGGCAATCTCAAACTTTCTCTGGTTTTAATTTTGTATATTTTTATTTAAGTCCCATGTGCTTCCACGTAGGAAAAAAAAAAAAAGAGGCATTTCATATCATTCTCCTTCCAACCACCTGTTTTAGGACAGCTACAGGGTTCCTTTAAAGGTAACTGCTTCCTAATTATCCTTAAAAGACAATTTCACTTGTGGTGATGAAGATAATGGATGAAACAGAAGGAGGTAAAAGACTAACTAAAGTTCACTGTGCTTTGACCTCCTGTCCTGTCTCCCAGCTCTGGCTTTTCCCAGACCTGGCAACATGGAGGCCAAATCTGTATCTCTTTGCAGTCTGAAACAAGACAAATCCTTAATCACTTTGTCTTTTTTTTCCATTTGTAGTAAATAATCTCAAAGTAGCAAGTCTGTCTCTGTGAATGAAAATGAAAAGTATGACTATAACTACACAGTACTATTAGTAGCAATTTGGTTTAGCTATGAAGCGGCATTTCATTTAATCATTTAATCAACAGTAGGATATTCACTAATCAGGTTGCTACTGCAAAAGCTTTTCAGAAAGCAACTATTTTTTTATGCATCTTTATAAGAAATACTGAAATAGTTGCTATATATGTTTATGTAATGTACTGAGATTGCCCTTCTCAGAACCTTCTGGTTTTCAATTGCCTCTCATTTTTTGGCCTGGATGTGACTGCTAGAAAAAAAAAGAATATGTGTTAACCATTTAGCAATGTTCAATGTTTGGTTTTCTTTTCTTTTTAGGAGGAAAACACATTTCACAGAGACTATCCACTGAATTTATAGTGCATCGCCATGGTGATCACCATGGAAAATTCAACAGTTATGAACTATCATATTCCACAAAATGCTAAGAAAATGCTAAATATTTTACTGTGGAGACACATTATTTCTCAACCTCTGTTTCTTTTAGGAAATGTTTTGTTGTAATGAGAATTATCGACGTAATTTCCTTTGAGTGATTTTATCAATTAAGAACTTGTATTTGCTTTTACAGCATTGCTCTTCTTTTAGAGGGAATGCAGAGCTTGGGACCACATGGGGTGTGGCAGTGCTGTGAGGCTGCAGCTGGGAAGCTGCTGCCTACCTGCAGGACTCGGAGGATGGGGTCTCCCTCAACAGCAACTGCTCCTGGCTCTGGACACCCTCCCTCCCCATCCAGGACCACATCTGCCAAACACAATTTATTGGCAGTCTAAACATACATATCTGATGTTGGATCCCAGAGCTGGAAGGAATCTGAGGAGCTGTTGTGTGGTCGCCTGACGCTGAAGCACCACACTGAGGAAAGTGAGATGGAGCCAGATAGATGTCTTGTGTGTGAAGTACGAGGCTTGACAAGTCTGGCATTACGCACTTTGATACTGCTTTTGACTGAGATAGCTTTTAATCTGATTCACACTGTGAATAAATCCATATAACTGTACTGAAGTTTACTTAACAAGATAAATTATCAGAGTTTGTTTTAGTAGAGTTACTCTGCATTTTACCAGATGCAATCAAGATCAAAATCCTGTCTGAGTTATATTGTCTTTAATTTTGAACAATTGAAATGTAAACGATGAATTCAGCAAACCTATGGAAACCTAATGAAAGGACAAATCCTCTTCTTACTTTTATCTATGGAAAATAGGTGCTTAGGATTTGATGCTGGTTCCATCAGGGCAGAATGTGGCCCTGGATGTGTATTTTAAACAAGACAAACTGTGGTTGGGTTGAGGCTCACCTCAGATGGAAACGTAACAAAATATTTCCCTCTTTTGTAGTAACCATTTTCCTCCTCCTGTAGCTGTCCACTTTTTTCTATATTAATGATTAATTGCTTATGTTCCTGCTCTCTTACTAAAACACTGAGTCTGCCACCTACTGTTTCCTTGTTTTATTCCTTTATAGTTGTTCCAGCTAAGCACCATCCATATGCAAAGCATCTAACTGTTTATGTGAAATGTGGTTCCTGTTTTGCTCTGCTCCAGACATGATGTGTAAATGCATAGGAAAGAAGATAAATTAGTTCACAGTGCTAACAGGAAGCTAGAAGCTTTAGAAGAAAAAGTTTAAGTGAACTAAAAGAAATAAAATCTTTCCAAAAAAAAAAGGGATTCTGGATTAGTACTCCAAAAGGAAATATCTTCAGCATTGCAAATTGTTGCTTTACAGTCTGAAACTAAAGCAAAGTTTCCAAAGTCTGGTTTAAATAAGCTTATGCAAAATTTAAAGCTTAATATATGAGGTTATTTTCTTTTTTCCCCGTTTTTGCTTTTTTTTCTTTTCCTTTCTCTTTTCATTATTTTTCCCCCTCTCGTTTCCTTTTACTTTTTCATAGTTCAGAGACAACTTTGTATTTTATTTTTTTTTGAATCAGCCTTCAAGATGTGGAAAGTTTTGTCTCATTTTGCATGTATTCAGGAGGTAGTAGTACTTTAAATCTTATTTAACAAGGAAGTAAGCCGTAGAGACTTTAGCCCTTTTCACAAGCTGACTCTGCAAAACCTCTTTCAGTGATCAATTAGGAGGAATACTAGAGCATCAGGGGACTATTCTTAGCTTGACTTCGCTGTGGTTTATGATGAGAATCTAGATGCTTGAGGGCTAGATATTCAAGATTTTATGTGGATGTTGTGCACCTAGAAACTGGCTTTTCTGCACATAATTGTGTTTCTGAGCACCCATGAAAATCTTTAGACATACAGGTTGAAAGTCACCCTGCCTGTCATAAAGAACATCATTTAAAGTGCAAGAAGAGGTATGTGTCTTTGCGAGAGTATAATGCTAACACAGAAATAAACTGGTTTTTGAGGAGAATGAAGTGGCGACTGGAGGCTGGGATGCACTACCATAATTGATGTGTAGGACAAGTTCCTTCAGGCTCTGAGCTGGAGTGGTGCTTCCATCATCTTTATTTGCAGATCTGTCATATGGTAGGACTATGTATGAATGCTCTTGGACCTCTCAAAGTGTGTTTCTATAGCAGGAAGCCTTTGTGTCACAGCATATGTGGTTTAGGACAGGGGGGTGGATTCCACCTGTTATTGCAGCAGTTGCCATTCTTTTCCAAACAGACATTCATAGCTTATGGTTTACATGGTGCAGAGAGCTGTCTTTTGCTAACCTGAGGCAAAGAGTGCAAATTCAGTCTACAGTGCATATCAATAGCAACGTCAGAGTTACTTTGCATCTCTCTGAATATGTTGCAGGAGAAGTTAGGCAACACCCTTTGGGAGGCTCTCCAAAGGGATCTGAACAGGCTAGACTGCTGGGCTGTGACCAGTGGCATGAGGTTTAACAAGGCCAAACGCTGGGTCCTACACTTGGGGCACAACAACCCTATGCAGTGCTACAGACTTGGGGGAGAGTGACTGGAAAGCTGCTTGGAGGAGAAGGACCTGGGGGTGTTGGTTGACAGCTGACTGAACATGAGCCAGCAGTGTGCTCAGGTGGCCAAGAAGGCCAATGGCATCTTGGCTTGTATCAGAAACGGTATGACCTGCAGGTCCAGGGAGCTTATTCTCCCTCTGTATTCTGCACTGGTGAGACTGGTCCTCGAATCCTGTGTTCAGTTCTGGGCCCCTCATCACAAGAACGATGTTGAGGCTCTGGAGCGAGTCCAGGGAAGAACAACAAAGCTGGTGAGGGGGCTGGAGAACAGGCCTTACGAGGAACGGCTGAGAGAGCTGGGGGTGTTTAGCCTGGAGAAGAGGAGGCTGAAGGGAGACCTAATTACTCTCTACAACTGCCTGAAAGGAGGTTGTAGAGGAGAGAGCTGGCCTCTTCTCCCGAGTGACAGGGGACAGGACAAGAAGGAATGGCCTCAGGCTGTGCCAAGGGAGGTTCAGACAGGATATCGGGAAAAATAGTTTTCACAGAAAGGGTCATTGGGCACTGGCAGAGGCTGCCCAGGGAGGTGGTTGAGTCACCTTCCCTGGAGGTGTTTAAAATACAGGTAGACGAGGTGCTCAAGAACATGGTTTAGTGTTTGATGGGAATGGTTGGACTCGATGATCTGGTGGGTCTCTTCTAACCCAGTGATTCTATGATCCTGTGATTCTATGACATGAAAGAGTTGCTTTTGTCCTCTACATAGTGAACACATAGCCTCTTACTGTTTAGATGTCTCTGTGCCCCTCTCTTTCTGCCAAAATGTGTCTGTTCCATTTTTTGCCTTACTAAATCTTCTGGGAAAGAAATTTTACTCTGTGTTTGTACAGTATCTAACACATGGGGTCCTGACCCTTAGCTGAGGCTGTGATTAGTACTGTGAAAATGCAGCTAATGCTAAGACTATAAAAATGTCTGTACCACATAAAACCAGACCTGGCAAGCACAGGCTTCTCCTTCTGATGGTGAACAATTTTGACTATTTAGGGTAAATATGTAAGAGAGTGGTCAAGATTATCAAGATGTTTACTCTGATTTATCTTCCTGGATTCTGGTACTCAGCAGTATAGGAACTTGTATAGCCAAAGGTTGCACCTAAATCACGGTGTGTAACAGACACTAATGGACCTATGCCCTGCCCCCAATTCTTTCTCTAAAACAATCCGTGAAGTAAAACTAAATAAATAACACAGATGATACAAGTATTAGTGTGGGTGAAAGTTAATACTGTAAAGAGTGGAGTAATGGGGACTAACTGCTAATGCTGTTACAGATTTTAGGGAGTGGTTCAGTACCGCTCAGAAACATTTAGCTAATTCCTTCCAAACACATTTTTATCCCATGAACAGGTTGGGGAACCACACCTAAATTCTACTGTTAAAAAATTTTAATGGTTTTTATTCTTTTAAGCATTCATGGCTGTGAGCACAGCAGCAATCTAGAGGTATTATTTCAAAGAAAAACATATTAAAAAGAACTGCATTACCTATCCTTTGCTTTAGCAAGCCAAGCATACTTGTCACATCTCATTTTTCCTGTGCATAAGAGATAAAGTTTTAGTCCAGACAGACTACAGAATTAACATCCTTGTATCACATTCCTCCTTGGTCACTCATTTTAGATTCCTAGAAGAGAACATGGGCCTGTGTAGTTACAAGACTGGTGATTGTAGACACATCAATGCAATGTCATATTAATAATGGTATTGAGGTTTTGCATAGGTGTGGAAAGTCATCTTCTGACTTGCTGCTGCACCAAAACCTTATATACCATAGAAATAGCACGTCTAGTAACTATCTCATTCTTTTCTTTCACAGCATTTTGTCAGAAAAAAATATATCTTTTTCGTCACAAGGAGCTGCACAGATGCTACATCTGATATTTTAAAGACAAACAGTTTCTGCATAACGTACTCCAAATATATCTTAACAGATCTTCAGCTAAGTAAATATCCTTACACTATTTTAGATCTTGTATGTCTAACAGAATAGCTGGATATTCTTCAAACAGGAAGGGTATAAAAGATGGGAGACTTCACTGGGGATTGAAACAAGGGCAAAATATTTCAGGCCAAAGGTAATAGCTGAGGAAAGCACTGAAAATGGGGGCTTGGAAAGAAAACTCTATTTTTACCATAGAGTAGCTGAATCAAAGCTATGCTACTCTTCAGTTCTTTCCACCTGAAAACTGGTAGGCTAAAATAAAGTTCAATTTCCACCTTCATCTTTAGGTGATAAGAATAATTCCAGGAATCATATTTACTCCTGAAGTCCTTCCTCAAGGCTTGTCAAGCAAAATTCTCTTTAACTTGAAGTAGCCATTTATCTGAAAAAGGATGGCAGGGTACAGCTCATTAAGAAGATTTTGTATGTGGGGTAAGAATAAAAGGGAGATGCGAGTGAAGGTAAAATCTGTCTATCTAAATTAGCTTCAGTGGAAATATTACAAATAAATAAAAGCTTCTTGCTAATAATTCTTGCAAATATTCTGAAGAGAAAGCCATATCATGCCAATAACATGGAGCTGTGCTATCATAGATTATGTTCTCACTGAGATATTTTCACTGCAAATATTGGATGTGGTCTTTGATTTTGCTTATGAATGGGCAATAGCGTATATTTTCATGCACCCCCCTAATTCACTATTTCTGGTAACATAAATAGTTCCTGAATTGGTATTTTTTCAAAGCACACCTTGAAAAAAACACTTTGAACTTTGGTTGGTTTCACTTGGAATTGTTACTTTGTATCATGTATTAAGCAATTCTGTCCATTACTTCAAAGTCTTCAAATACAGCTGTCACCACTTTCATAGCTGCAAAATCAGATATCTAATATACTATGCTGAAGCAAAAAGAGACCTCATTAACTGGTTTTAATTTTCTCAGGGCTAGAGGAAGAACCTAAATCTCTGCAGCCAAATTAAAATTCACACATAGTGCAGAGTTTCACAGTGCACAGACACATCTTGATTTTTGGAGCAGATAGATCAGGTCACTTCTGATACAAAAACACAAGCAAGTTCTATTTGAGTCACAAATTAATTCTTAGGTGGTTGACCATGTCCCCTTTGCATAGCCTTTCCTACGCCCTTTGCAACCCTTTAAATTCACACCTCATTTCTTAGGTAATTTCTACTAAGAAGTGTCTGCCCATCATTATAACACGGATCCCTGGAGAGGAGATGGATGCGTTTGCTGTTTGCAGTATCTCATGGACAGAATGTACCTTGAGGGTTGAGAAGTACTATTTTAGACAGCACAGTCAATTATTAAACACGGATGAGAGAGAAGGGGTTATTGCAATTCATAACCTTCTCTTAGGCAACTGCAGGAGACCTGTGTGCTCTGATGGAAAAGCAAAGAATTCACAATGTAAAATGTTAGGCCCATGTAAGGGAGAGAGTAGTGGCTCAAGGCCAACTTTACTGCCCATTTCTCAAGTCCTAGGTTTGGGGCACTTAATACGTTGATAGATATGCTTTGGTGACCAGATTATAGTCCACTCTGCAACACCATCCCATCCATATGGAGTTCATTGTTAATATATAACAGGAAATAATAATATAAACAGGAAATATATAAAATACATATTTTATATATATATAGAAATAGTATAAATAGGAAATTTCTACGATCAGATAAAGAAAACTCTACAGTATGCGAGTCTGGCTTGGTCAGATGAGTGCCTCTGTATGAAATATAATACCTCAGGTTGAACAACAAAGAACAGCTTGTATTTGAACTTGGCTGTGGTGAATTAAAATGAATTCCCCAAGTCCCTTTGCTCATGGTAGCTTTCAATTTTGTAGCACTTTTCAACCCTTTTACTCCTTCAGGGGCACAAGTGATTAATTTTATTGACTTAATCTCAACCTGATATTTTTACTGCAATTCCTCCCAATGTTCAGAGTATAATTATAGTTTAATGATGTAAATTTGTAGATTCTCTTCCCCAGAAAAAAAGAACTGTATTTCACTTTTATATTTGTAAAGCTATTTTTGTTTCTCTTACAAAACAAGCAAATTACACACGGGAAAATTGGGAAAGTTAGTTTGTTAGTGACATATTAATCACTACAGGTCTCCATCATTGATTTTTTTTTAAGTCGTCAATGTATAATTTTATAATGAAGTATGCAAGCAATTTAGTCTTGTCCTTGAAGAAGATGGGTAGTGAAAGAATCAATAAGAGAACTGAAGTTTAATACAGGAAGCAAAATTGTGTCTTATGGGTTCCAGTGCAGATCTATATTGTATATTCTATGCACCAAACCAGTATTGATGTTAATGGAAGTTCACAGTGTGTAATGAGGGAAGAATATCCACTGGAGATTACCAATACAGCTGAAGGATCCACAGCATTGACTTTGAGCTGAATGTATTCCTCTGAAAGATAAAAATACCTGCACTACCAGACATATTTAACATTAAATCTAACTAATTACAATGAAACAATTATAAAACTGTTCAGATAGTATAAGAAAGAAGTCCTGCAAACATAATGAAGGTTAAATTTGCAGAGACCTAGTGTGATCTCCATCTATAGATGCCCAAGTCATTCAGACACGCCTTTTGGTCAGCTGTCCTTTGTGTTAACAAATAACTTTTAAACCCAGAATGCCTGTGTTCTGCTTGTGCTTTTTTATTATTTTATATGGGCTGAATGATGTTAGTACCACTTCTATCACTTTTGCTCTCAACTGCTAACATAAAAAAGGGCACATGCAAGAGATTTTGCTTCACATAACTATATAGTGAGTTGAGGCACATTTTGAAAATATTGTCTTCCATAGATACAATAAAACTTCCTTGACATAATAATGACTAAGGCTAATAAGGATGATTGAAATAAATATTATTTTAGTGACTGTTTTTTTTTTATCTTTCCTATGTCTCTTTTTTCACTGTACCTCACTTATCCATCATGAAATATGAAGCTGAGAAAACTCGGCAGAAAGCTAAAAGAGGATTTCCTCTCTTCTTTCTACCAGACTGTGCTTTTTGGAATGTTACGCTAACACCACAGCAAGTTATTTCAAGTAACTGTTAAGCCTCTGAATTTACATTGTGGGGTACATGCGGCAGGAGATGTGGTCTGTAGCAGAATGGTCAGTGGAAATGCTGATAAAAGGCTAAGAGCAGCCTAATCCATCCCTTCTTTGAGGACATAAAATTGTCCCATTCTTCACTGAAGCATGGTTGGATGCTTGGCAAATGCTTGGTTCATTTTCCTTTCTAGCAGAATTATTCCTCTGTCATTCCTCACGAGCCTAGGAAATGAAAAAGTTTTTTCTGGGATAATTTGTGTAATGGAGTCACAGCTAATATTGGCAGATGTCTTTTTTTGATGGTATCCCTTAGGCAGATGCCCTGAATGAAAGGACTAGCACTGGCAGAGGGGTTTTTGATTGTAGGACAACTGCTGCACAGGGATTTTCTGCTGATACAGAAGTGGGGCATAGTCCCACTTCTAAGTGAACATTGCTTCTAATGTATAAACATACTTCAAACAAAGAATAAAGTATTTTTTGCAAATCTCGGAGTATGCAGAAGGCTTCTTTGTAAAAATCACTTTAAATTCTTTCTGATGGCCAATGCCAGCTCTTCCTAGTCAGCCATGCATAGTCACTTTGTAAATAAATTTAATATAACTATTTCTACCTAATTCACTATTCTGACCCCAACTCACTGTAACAACAGTTTTCATCCTTTCTTTTTCAAGAGAGTGGTATTCATGTTGAGAAGAAAGCAGGGAGCAACATCTCCTGGATTGCACAGACAGTATATGAGACAGAATATGAACACTGGGTTCTAATTGCTGCAAGTAAACTTTGCAGTTTTCATGCATAAGTTAACCTTCTAGAAAGTGAGAGTCAGGTCTTAAAATACTCAGCCCACAGAAAAATTCTCCGATCCAAAGGGAAGTCCTTCGGTTGGGTAAAATGAATCAAAAGACTTAGATTTTTACAGGTCCTATTAACAGGATTGCCATAGTCCTGTGTTCTATATGGCCATGTGTTTTGAATGTTAGTAGAGAAATGATTAGGTTATAAATATTTACCTGCCTATTTGTCTTTAGAAAGAGCTTGTCGGGTTTCAGCAAGCATTACTGAATGAACTTGTAAGGTCTTGTCCTGCATTTGCTGCATTTTTTCTGAACAGAGTTGAGGCTTTGATGAACTTGGGATGAAGAGAGGCCCTGGTTAGCAGGGCTATTTGCTTTACATTTGCATGAGCTGTAACCTGTAGATTATTTATTTCTGATGGTGGTCATTCATAATGACTGAGGAGGAGGTAAACTTCTCAAGTTACTTTTGCCTATGGATCCAAGGGAGAGTAAGAAAGCTGTTTGAAAGAAGAAGAAATGGAAATAGAAAATAATAGTTTCAAGCTCCTGATTAACAAGGGAGCCCTTCTTTTGCTTTTGGTTTTTGGAAGAAGGATCAATTCTGGAATAGCAGACTTGTGCAAATTTTTGCTTGGATTATTGCAGCAATTTCTTGTAAGTACAAAATGTGACTGTCCTTCTGAAAATCAAACTACATATCAAGATTATGATTTTAAATTTAGTAAAACCCAGCAATTTTCACGGTTTAAATACTCATTAAATATGTTTGTGGAACATTCAACTCACTGCTTTTCATTGATTTTATATCACACCTGAGCTGGATGATAGTTCTTGGAAATGCTCAGAGATACTGCACATTCAAAGTAAAAAAAAGTCAACTACCCATAAAGATATGGAAAAATGCTTATCCATTTTAAGAGCATTTTTTAGAACTGCTGTTTCCCCCATACATGTGTGTGGGTTCTGTTCAGCAAATTTTAACAGATTCTTTCTTGGTCAGATACACTTCTAAACCATATTTCAGTCCTTGTATGTCCCCATATACATCTTGAATCTGGATTTATTTTTTTTTCCAAGTTGTGCCCTTGTGTAAATACATGGGTTTGATAGGAGTTGTAATTTCTCAATTTCCACATATAATTGCTTTCTTGTGCTTGCAAAATTGAACAGCCAAACACTTGAGAACTAGAACTGGATGATGAATTGAAAGTGTTTCAACCTTTAACCCTGTATGTGTTTAAGTCTTGTCTACTCACATAAAACTGACAAAACCACATTTTTATGGTTTGTTTTCTGCGCAGCAGATCTAAAACAGCTTTCTAGAGGAAAAGGAAAGTAGATTGTATTCCTCTTCAATCAGTATCAGAGTAATTAGGGAATTTTAAATTTCAGAAGCATTGTGTATTATTGAAGAAAGTATAACAAAGATTAAATGCCTAGCTTCTTTTTGCAAACTCAAGCTCAGTAAAGAAGGCTGACAACTTTGGAAAATTAACGTCCTCCTTTCCTAAAGTTACATGGCCTTAAATGAATTGGTTAGGAGGTCATTCAGTGTAGGAATTTCCACTCACTATGTTCCGCTCTCAGCTTCCCAGCTTCAACGAAGGGACTAGTCACAAACAAAAATTAATCCAGCCATCTCTCACAAAGTGTACTTTTTTTTTAATCTAAGTTTCACATCAGTTCTTTGATAGAAGACAATTTCTAGATCCCATTTTTTTGCCTGCTACCTTGTCCCTTTATTGTGCTAGCTAGATTGACATTTGAACTGTATAAGTAAAGATAGAGTAGCAAGCATGTCCTGGTACATATTAGATAGAGAGATAACTTCTAGCGGGAATGTATACAACTAACAATAACCCACAACTCAAGCTGTCACCTGTGATATGTTTCTTTTTATGTTTGTGAGACACTGTCTTTTCTGCTTCTTGTACTGTCAGCAATTCCTCTCATCTTTCACAAAAATAACTAACTAAATTTGGAAAAAAACTTAATGCAGGAGGAATACTCTGTATACTGAACTAAAGCCACCTTCAAAGAAGATTGAGATACCTCTTTGAAATTAATGTTGCAAGCAATGTTTTGTAACTATGTATTACAAAGAGGTTAAATTGCACTAGGGAGAAAGCAGAAAAAGGAGAACTGTAACAGGAAGAAATAATTATTCCTATGAAAATAAGGCAGATTAGATGTGTATAAATTACTTTTCGTGCCAGAGCTAAACAGGCTCCTTAGGAAGATAATAAAGGCCTCTTGAACCTCAAAGGCTTCTTGCTGTTTTCATATGCAGCTTCTTCTATAATACCTGTTTTGTTCAAATTAAAACTCACACTCCTGTTGCCAATATAGAAACCTTTTCAAGCACACTGAAGGCATAGCTCTTGGGGCCAGAAGTAGGGTAAAACATTCTAAGTAAATGTATTTTCCAAAGTGAATTTGTCATTCCTCCAACCAACAAACAAAAACCAGAACAAGAATTTTGATAAACATGTTTCTATTCAGAAGATTGTAAGTTGTGAATAAAATGTTTCTTGTTTTATTGCTCAGAATGATCAGACATTTGCAGTAACTGCAAATGATAGAGAATATTTGTGCTGAAATGCATTAGCTTATTTAACAGTTATGATAAGACTACAATATAAAGCATGTCTACACTGGAAGATCTGTTTGAATAATAACAGAATTTGCAAAATTAATCATAGACAGGCTGAACAAATGAGTCCAACAATAAGTTGTGTGTCAGTATAGTAGAATACTATAAATGGAGACCAACTATTTAAATAATTGAGTGCCAGTTGATGCTTTTGTTGCTGGAGTTAGGAATAGATCTCAGATTTCATATTTTTTTTCCATAATATTAATTTTAAAATTGCTATCAGACTTTATGATAATAGTTGAAAGGCATCTTCTGTTTGAAGAGCCCTTATGAAAATGAAGGACAGGATATTTTCCCTAGGAGAGGGTCATGATCCTATAGAGAGAAATGGAAATCTGAAAACTTTTCCAGACTGCAGGATTTTGTGTGGAGGAAGTTCCCAAACTAATGTCAAATCTGGTGGTGACATGAGTACTGGAAGACCTGTGGGATTGTATCTGTTGTACAGATTATGGCACACTCTGGTGCCAAATTTATGGTAAAGGGCATTGTGTATTATAAATATTTTTCTGTTCAGATGTTTTACTATAAATGAGAAATAAGTAAAAAACATAAGCAGAATTGAAAATTATTCTAAACTGTGAAGACTGTGATTTAGCGAGAATGAGAAAGTATAGCATTTGTAAGATGATTCTCAGAAGTGGAATGTCAGCAAAAGTGAGGATTTATCTGGAAGTGATAGGAAGAGCGAAAAACTAAAAAGATGATCCTGCATTCCAGGAGCATGCAATTTGACAGTACAAATATGCAGTGGTGAAATACTTTGGGTAAAGATAAAAGGAATAGAAACAAAACCAAAAAAAATATTAATGTCCATCTGCTACACATCAGAAGTTTTGGAAAAGAATGGGGAAAAAGAACTCCTGGAGCTGTTCTTTATGGTGTGGGACACTGCACTTCTGGGGAATGTTCACAACATATATTTGCTGGTTAGCAAACCCAACAAGCCTGAAGAGGTCTGTAAAGTGTGCAGAAAGCAAATTTTGGAAGCAGTGTTTAATTGTGCCTATAAAGTATAGGCCTGCTGTGAGGGACTGATGAAGAATCACTCTCCTCAGCAAAAACTCACATGTTTTAGATATAGACACTGTTCTGAATTCCACCCATTTGAATTCCTACTAATTTTCCATTACATGGCAGTCAATTTAGGAGGGAAGTGTGGTATGAAGAGATAAACATTTATCAAGTCTTTGTTCTTGCCAAGGCAGGGCTTAACTGAACTGTTCCTTGAAAAGCCTAAATCACCTGAGCCTGTGAGACTTTAAAATTTGATAAAGTTCAATGGAAGTTTGGCCTTTGTTGTATCACTGTGGATGTTTGACTGCCCTGAAATGTTACACACAAGTCAGGGCACTGCACAGGAGGAAAGGTGAACTGTAAATACAATGAGAGTGGTGATTTTCCAAATATAACCTTGAAAGCTCTATTTTGCTTGAGTTCTAGAAATTGCTGAAACAAAGGTTTGAATTCTGTTTTTGCAAAATAGAAATTACTAATGGTTCCTTTATAGTAGTTTCAGAGTTACCAGAAATCTGAATGCAAGAGGTAAAGTTTTCTCTGTCTACTGCATGACTTCTGAACTTGATTTATATGATGACAAGCTGGCATCAGGTGAGAAGTGTTTGCTGACAGAAAGAGTAACACACTGTAATTTCTGAGGGAAGTTAAGGTCAGAGCACAAATAAATTATTTTTTTATTTGTTTGTTTTTACAAAACTCCGGGCCAATCTGCTAAAGTTCTTCAGCCACACCAGGGTCTCCATTTCCCGTCCAGAGAAAATTTAGTCCCACAAGGTATACACTTCATTCCTGACCTAGATTAGAACCTCTCTGTGGAGGTTGGTCGAAAATAGAGAAAACTGTGTGCTTTGGTATGGGCAGTAATAGCACATTCAAGATGTACTTGGAGTTTGATTCTCCTTAATTTTTATGTCTTGGTTTAACATAAATGAATACTGAAGTTAGTTACAAAAGAATCTCTGGGCAGGCATCTTATTTAATCCTTCTTTAGTGCTAATCATACTGGAGTCCTGGTTGAAGAGTCTGCTGTAATGCAAACTGTAAGAAACAGCTATGTAAAGTTCTAGCATTGTTCTTCTTATGATTGTCTGCTGGGACTAGATGTTGTAGTCACAAAATTCCTAAGCAGAACCCAGAACAATAGTGTAAAAATTATGGAAAAGATGAAAAATATGAAATAACAGTTTTTCCTTCTTGTAGTTTAATAAAACTGTGAGTGGTACAACTATTTCCAGGATTTTCAGAAATACAAAATTATATAAGTAAACAAAACTATTTTCCTAAGCTAAATTAATACAGTGTTGAAAGTAACATCTTCCTAGTTAATGTATTTTTCTCAAAAGCAAAGCACATTCTTTTGAAGGCACTGTGTTCAAGAAGGAGTTAATTCTTAAACATACTTGAGGTGTCTTCAAGGATATTAATGTGGGAAGAAAGCTTTCAGTTGCAGAGTTAAGCTGTAACATCAGCTACAAATACTTTTCAGGAAAACAAGTGGACAGTAACTTTGCATGTCCAATATTGCACACCAACACTCATGTGATAAGTAGCACAGTGTGATGGGGGTTTGTTTCCATTATGAATTTGTTTAATATTTTCCAATAAATTGCACTAAGCAGCAATCTTGGTTTGGATCTCAAATCCGTCTCAGTCACTGCCTTATTACAGATTCCTCAAAAGCACTAACCTACATGACCTTTGTGTGAGTCTCAGATGACTCCAATAATTGTGCTGTGAGCTCTGATTCTTTTACACAGCCTGCCCTTAACTTTAAAAAAATTGAGAGTGGGGAGGACTGGGGGGGAATAAAAGACATGTCACATGGCTGGACCACACTTTGTACCCTATAAGACAGGCCATCGAAATCTTGGAGAGGTAGAAGGAAGGAATTTATCTCCTGAATCTGCAGATATCAAGAGGAACTGAGTTCCACCATCCTGGGGCCAGCTGTGCAAAAGAACCGTATTTTGACAGAGTTAACTTGAAAAGTGATGGGAGGGCAGGGATAAATGAGAAACAGAAAGTAGGTTACGAAGGGAACAAAAATGTGGACAAGGTTGTGTAAGAATAGAGGGGTCAAGACTTGAAGAACCTTGAAAGTTATCGGTAAAATCCTGAACTCAAATCTCAATTTCAGAGGAGACCAATACTATGGTGTGAATAAGGGGGCACCCTGGTAACAGCAGGGGCAGCAGCAGTGGAATCAAGGTGAGAAAGGATGCTTTGATAAAAAAGTGTAGCTGATGCAAGCCCTCAAATCAATGCTACATTTGAGGTGAAGTCTAACTCCTACTGAACATTCTAGCAGAATTTCCATCTAGTTAGGAGACACTTTGGCTCCTAAATTAAATGTAAAATAACAGTTTGCTCTGAATCTTGTTCTTATGTGTCAAGATTTAGTTTTTTTGGGTTCTTTTGTAAGGATTTCTGTGTTTTCTACCCCTCAAAGTTCTGCAAACATAAACAAGTCCCCTGCTTTACATCATGTGTTAAGTTGTGGCCAAGGATATTGCAGGGCAACGGACAGCCCTGAACTAAAGTTTTATCTGGAGCTGGTAAGAGAATCAGTTTGCTTGTTCTATGAAATTCTCCATTATTTCAAAAAGTCTTCCTGTCTAAAAGCAGACTGGAAAATCAAAACACATCTTTTGCAAGCACAAACAATAACTCAATGGGTACTCGGTACCTACCTGAAATGTTGCAATATGTTTACCATGCTTTCTTTCAGTTCTAACTTTAAAGATTTTAAGGGTGGGTTTTTTTAATACTTTAACTATAAATGAACTCCAATTTTGAAATAAATGATTATATTGAAAAATAGCCCAAAGCAGTTTTGACAGTTTCAAAATGTTCTTCTACGGATTTTTAAAAAAGGAAAATTGCTGAAGCTTACTATTCTATAGGTAGATCATAATTTCCTGTTAAAAATTTTATACTAGAAATATTTTCACTTGCCCCTGACTTTTAGTCAAAACTCAGCCCTTTAAACAATTGACAGAATTTGGTAATGCCTTTGACCTACAAAAATGCTTTTGATCTACAAAAAAACCCATTGTCCACTGTTAAGCTATTGTCCTCTTTGTGTGTGAGTGGAAGGTAAGTTGCACAGCCATGTGTGCCACTTGTTAACAACTCCTACACCAGTGCATGTTAGTCTTGCTTTTGATGGAAGGTATGATTAGTCATTTCCATGGCTAAGCTAGGTAGAAGCTGTAGCTCTCAGACATAATGCCAGTACCCGTCACTGACTGGCCTCCATATAACAAGTGGGTGCTGACTGTCTTAGATTCATTTCCCTAGTGTTTGGATTAGGAGGAGCATCATTCTAGCTTGCACAGCCAGGTTTCTTTCCTGTGGAAACCTCAATGAGGTTTCACTAATGATTAACTAATTTCACTAATGTTTAACTTAGGTATGGCAACTTCAAAGTTAGGGTCAGCAGTATCTAATCTATACTTTTACCCAATTTTAAACCATAAATTGAGCTTGCTAGAAACTGGGGATGTTTATACTGACTTGTCATATTTTGTAAACAAATGAAATGGGGCCAGATTGTGGTTCAGAGTTCACAAATGCCTTGAGGAAAGTGAAGAAGATAAAAAGGAGAAGTTTTGCCTGAGTAGCAGACAGTCATTATCAGTAATCTCTCTAAAGGAGGAACAGTAATGAGGAGAATATACTGGATGTGCACTCTGCAAATCCTCCCTGGGTATTCCACTGCAGGTTGGCCTGTCCTCACACTCTCTCTGGTGGCTTTATGTAAATAGCTTTGATGTAATGGAAAAAAATGATGTGAAGTCAAGATTACCATCATGACAATCATAATTAGACATTAAAAATAAATAATTATTCTGAGTAATATTCTATTGCATCCCCTTTTTCCTCTGTGTTAGTTTAAGACAGTAATACAGATGAGAAAATAATGTAGTTTATTTGGTTAATGGGGTGACAATCCTTGCACATTTTACTAAAGAGTTTAAAAATGCTTTTCCAAACATGAGATAGTGTTTAGGGAACAATAGACGATCCAGCTATAAAAGCAGAAAAAAAATTGTTTAAAGCCATATTCACAGTGAGAGGCTAGATGAATTCTTGACCCAGAGTATTTTTAAATGGGATGTCTCAGAAGATCTGTTATTAAACTGAAGTATTGGTAATAGAGTAAAAGAGGTCTTTGAAGAAAATGGATAATTATAGTTAGAAATATTTTTTCTCTTTGTTTATTTTTTAAACCAGAAATAATAACTGATCAGTCAGAGGATGTGATGGTCACTTAAGAGTTACATAGGAAGTTAACTATGAAATGAGTGAACTATTAATTGTAGCATAGAGTCTTCTAAATTTTCTCCCTGCTTATGAGAATTAAAAAACACAATTTGAAAAAAAAAAGGCTTGATGGGGGAGTTGAGGATATATAGATCTTAGTAAATGTCACATCATAATTTAGCAAATTGATAGTAATTATGATAAGAAAAAGAACCAAAGAACATACATAAATACGATTGTTATAATAAAGAACAGAACTAGTGAACATACCTATGATTTGCAGAGTAAGACACAAGCATTGTGTTTACATAAGAAATTATTCTTAAAAATGTGGATTTCTTTGAAGAAGTCAATCAACATTGGACAGGAAAACTATTGACACATTCTACTAGATTTTCTAGAAGGATTTTGAGGAGCTTTTCATCAAATATTCTTAAGGAAATCAAGTTCTATGGCCCAAAATGAAGGGTTCTAGTATGTTTAAGTAGCAAGTCTGGAGGTAGAAAAGAAACTAAAAGTAACTGATTTGCTTTGCTGGTTGATGGAAACCCACAGTTAAGCTTTGTGCTTTCAAACACATACAGGCCTGGTTAAGAGGGTTAACAAAATGAAGTGACCCAGCTTTTTTAAACAGAGTTAATAATTCAGGGTACTTTTACAGTAATCTTAAAATGCTAACTGAATAATAAAATTGCAGATATATTTCAGCATTGGAAGATGTAAAATGATGCACCTGGGGTTGACTCTGGAATTGACAGTTGGCATTAATAAGACAGGGATAGAGAGCAAGATAGAAACAATCAATATAGAGCTGTGTAAGTCTGTGAGGTGGACATATCTTGAGGACTGCGTGTGGTCCTGTACCCTACATTTCAAAAAGAATAAAGCAGAACTGGAAAAGGGTGACAGGGTGCTCAAAATTGTGAAATAGCTTCCAGATAGTGATTGACTATATAAACTTGGTATCCTGAGTAGGAAAAGAGATGCCTGAGGGAGGAGGGAATAGAAATCTAAAAGTCATGAGTAGCACAAAGAAGGTAGCAGAAATAGGGTGATGGGGTACCAGGTTTGATGAACAAAAGCAGAGTTTTTTCAAAGAAAGGGTAGTTAAATTTTTTTATGGCATTAGCACAGGATTCTGAGGATGCTAGAAGTTTACATGGCTTCAAAAGGGATTAGATAAATCCATAGAAGAAGAATCCATTACGGGCCGTAACAAAGATGCCATTTCTGGCTCAGAAAATGTTTGAGCTTACAGAGTGCTGAAAGCTAGGGGAGCACCACTGTGTGTTTTTCTTCAGTTACGTGCTTCCCCAGTCTCTCTTGGCCAATGTTAGAGGCAGGATGCTGAACTAAATGGTCCTTTGGTCTGATTTATAATCACCCTTATGTCCTTATGCCCACTTTCCCTCTGACATCACTTGGAAAATAACATTTGTTTCTGCTAAAGTGTCTGGAGCAGTTACTAGTGTGGGTACAGACGAGGGATGATCATTCACAGCAGCCTTTCCCTTGTTTTCCCCACCCTTCTAGCAGCCACAAGGGCTGACTTCTTATCAAACCCCTTCCGATGAGTGTAGCCCAGCTCTGAATCCTGAAATATGGGGTAATAGATTTCCATTTTGCCTGTATTGTGAGAAGCTCTGTATGAACTTTTCTTCTTCTTGAGGCCTTTCAGAGCCAGCAGACCTGGCCAGGAGCATCGTTCTCACCTGCTGAGAGATTTTAGCACTCAGCATGAAATTGGTTGGAAAAGCATTCAGGAGTTTCCGGCCAAACATGTAAGTCAGTCCAGCATCTACTGGAACCTGCCCTGGTTTTACTCAATCAAATAAACCAAGCCAAGAAAATAAACAGTCACTTTCAAAATATGGTCTCGGTCTTCAGGTACAGAATTAAACCCCAAACAAATGGAAAGTAGCTCCTGTTCTTTACTGAACTAGTGTTAAATATTTTGAATAAAGAGGGCAAACCAGACACTTTTTTTAGCTGGATGAAATTGTTTACTAATACGAATCATCTGCAGATGACTTCAACTGAATAATGAGTAAATCAGGTTTTACATAAAAAAGAAGAAATTAATTCCTGAATTGTCTGAAGAAAAGCAGAAGTTTCATTTCAAAAAATGCTAGAATGTTTACTTTTGACATTTGCAAAATAAACTTACTTTTAGTTTTTAATAAAAAAAAGAAAAGATTTTAGAATGAAAGCAAAAATCACTATAGATTAGCTTGATCGTAAAAAAAATCCTCTGTTTTTCCAAAACCGTAAAATGTCTCCTTTAATTAAAATTCAACTGACTGGATTTTCTTTTGTGCTTTCTTTAATGACTAAACCAAAAATTTACTTGTTTGTCTAGCTCTGTTTTGGGTTATATTATGGAAGTTTTACAAAGTGATTCTCTAAGTTGAATGCATTCATAAGAAATTATAGCTGCATTTTCCAGCAAGAGTAAATACTGGCTTTTATCTTTGTTTGCAAATAATGGCAACTGCCCCATGAATATCAATGAGGAAAGATAGAAAGGAGATGTTCAAAAATTTAAATTTGCACAGTTATTGAAAGCTTCTTGTTTTAAGTGTTTAATTCTGATTAATGCAGATGCCACATTTTCCCTTTCTTCTTCATGATCGTTTTGACTTCCTCAGCTTAAGGAAAACATACAGAAGAAATCAGCTCCTCCCCTCCCCGCTTTTTTCTTTTTTGTCTGGCTATGGCTTCCCTAATTCTTCTCTTTCTTTGAGTCCTTCAGTGATGATAAATGCTTTTAAACTGAAATTTGTTTAATTACTTTTTTTCCTGGAAAATTTGCTTTGCTAATTCCTTTTTAGAAAAGGCAGTTTATTTTAACAGAAGAAAAACTGACTTTTTTTGTAATCATTCACTTCACTTGCCGGAAGGACCACACAAATGAAATGCTGTCTCTAATCTCACTTGGCCATGCAGAGGAGTGAGCTCCCCACACACTTATTTGCAAGTTGATTTGAGGGAGAGCTGCGAGGGAAGGCAGATCCCTCAGGAAAGAGTGAATCCTCACAAGCTGGAGCTGTCATTCCTTTTCTCCTATCTAGACACCTGGGGGGTATGTGAGGTGGCGTAAGCCTGAGGAGAGCATCAGTCCCCACAGACATTATAAGCAAGGACTTTCTGTCCCCCATGCAGTACGTGGCGCTTCTGGCTGGATTGGGAGATGTCAGTTGCGGCTGCAAGCTGGGTACCGCAGTAGTTCATTGCTGGCATCTTACTATTGCTAATTAGAGATAGTTTTCACTCACAGAAAAACCCTTGACTAATACATAAAATAGGACAAACCCCATCTTTTCACCCCAAGACCAAGTGGCATCGCACCCATTGCACTCACTCTCTTCCCACTCACAGCAGGGTGGCTTCCCTCCTGCCACCCACTCTGTAGGCCAATGTCCCTCGGACCATGCCAGGGTTGGGTGGGTGTTTTGCACTGTCTGTGGGCTGAGGACATCGCCTGTTCCTTTATATGAGTGGTGGCTGTAAAATTAGAGCTAAGGAGTGGGCTGGTCCCTTGGCTTCTGCTGTGCCATGCATAGGAATGTAGCAACGTGTGTTTTACTTATAGTAAAAGCTGGAGGTATTTGCCCAGATCACCAGTACTTAAAACCATTGCTATTACTAATTGCCATTTTATTGGGTCAACATAGTGATAGCTACCTCCCAAAGGAAAGCAGACACAGTCTATATCTGTCCTAAGCAATTTATAAGAAAAAAGCCGCAATCCTATGCTGCTTTCTATGATGTGTGTAGTCTATATTTTCATTAAATCTTCACACAGATCTAGCTCTAGAGCTTATTAATCTTTGTCAGCATGCTGAGGGTTCCTGTAAAAGCAGCATAGCTTTTAG
This sequence comes from Phaenicophaeus curvirostris, assembly GCF_032191515.1. Classification (NCBI taxonomy): domain Eukaryota; kingdom Metazoa; phylum Chordata; class Aves; order Cuculiformes; family Cuculidae; genus Phaenicophaeus; species Phaenicophaeus curvirostris. The sequence continues at coordinate 24,829,905 of NC_091397.1, read as the reverse complement.
AAAGAGATTTGGAGAGTTTAGTTCCATGTAAGGCTTCTGATTATACCATTGCATTTTAAAGTGAAAAGTTTACTCTTAGTTTTTGACTGATTCATAAGTGCTCCAAAACAAATACTGCCTTATTTAATCATCATCTACTTTGACACTTCTTGCTCTTTATAATCTTTGCATTTTTAATTGCTTCACTGTTGGCCATTGTGATTTCCCTTTCAACCCTTACTAAAGTTCAGAATTTTCACTTTTCTTTTTCACCTGTTTGTTGATTTTCTTCAACTAAACATGTTTCAAAAGGTATGGCCTACCGGTGGAATGGAAAAAAAACTTGCAGGTTTTATTCTGTTAGGCTAATTTCACCGAATTATCAAGTTGGTATTTGTGGAACTGACTGAATGAGGAAAAGCCATCCATGTGAAATGTCTGTTTGATCAAGACCTTAGTTACTATGATTGAGAGACACTGAAGTCTACAATTTGAAAGACATTTTCCTTTCAGGATACGTTTCCAATCTCAAAGTGGCAAGCAGTAATTTTCTGTGGCTGGGCTATATTAATTTCTGATGTAGTCTCCTAAAATGTAGTAGAATTACACAAAGAGGGAAAGTAAAGTCCCAATGTGAAATTTCAGTTCTGCTTCACAGAGCTATACATTGCAGTAGTCTGGCATAAGCATCTATGAAAACACTAATTGCTGAAAACCAAGTGTATATTTTAGTGTTCAAAGAGGTTACAGAGCTCTACTTACTTTTTTGTGATTATTTACCTTAAATATCTAAGCAAAAAAAGCAGACCATAACATATAGCCAGTGACAAGTGGGGTTCCCCAGGGCTCAGTGCTGGGTCCAGCCCTGTTCAATGTCTTCATCAATGATCTGGATGAGGGCATCGAGTGCACCCTTAGCAAGTTTGCGGACGACACTAAGCTGGGTGGAAGTGTCGATCTGCTGGAGGGTCGGGAGGCTCTGCAAAGGGATCTGAACAGGCTGGACCACTGGGCAGAGTCCAATGGCATGAGGTTTAACAAGGCCAAATGCCGGGTCCTGCACTTGGGGCACAACAACCCTATGCAGTGCTACAGACTAGGAGAAGTCTGTCTAGAAAGCTGCCTGGAGGAGAGGGACCTGGGGGTGTTGGTTGACAGCCGACTGAATATGAGCCAGCAGTGTGCCCAGGTGGCCAAGAAGGCCAATGGCATCTTGGCTTGTATCAGAAACGGCGTGACCAGCAGGTCCAGGGAGGTTATCCTCCCTCTGTACTCGGCACTGGTGAGACCGCTCCTCGAATACTGTGTTCAGTTCTGGGCCCCTCACCACAAGAAGGATGTTGAGGCTCTGGAGAGAGTCCAGAGAAGAGCAACAAAGCTGGTGAAAGGGCTGGAGAACAGGCCTTATGAGGAGCGGCTGAGAGAGCTGGGGTTGTTTAGCCTGGAGAAGAGGAGGCTGAGGGGTGACCTCATTGCTCTCTACAACTACCTGAAAGGACGTTGTAGAGAGGAGGGTGCTGGCCTCTTCTCCCAAGTGACAGGGGACAGGACAAGAGGGAATGGCCTCAAGCTCCGCCAGGGGAGGTTTAGGCTAGACGTTAGGAAAAAATTCTTTACAGAAAGGGTCATTGGGCACTGGAACAGGCTGCCCAGGGAGGTGGTTGAGTCACCTTCCCTGGAGGTGTTTAAGGCACGGGTGGACGAGGTGCTGGGGGATATGGTTTAGTGTTTGCTAGGAACGGTTGGACTCGGTGATCCGGTGGGTCTCTTCCAACCTGGTTATTCTGTGATTCTGTGATTCTGTGATATACATGGAAATACTTAAATGACCACAGCAGTGAATGGTTTAGTGCAGATTATCTGAAAGATATTGTCACGTTTTGCATTTTAAATGCTGCCATGTTGTCTGAAAATTCTGGCACAGTTTTTTGAACAACTGCAGAGCAGCCTGTCTCAGAAGAATAGGAAACTAAAGGCAATCTGGAACAACAAACTCTAATTTTCAGTTTGTGAAGGATGATTTCTGGGCATTATGGGTTATGTTGTTGTATATAGTATAGTTAAGCTTAGAGACTTCAGTGGATTTGGCACCTTGTTAAGCAAGGCATAGTAGAAGCATATAGTGAGGGACAATTGTTTCTGAAAATGTTGCTTACAATCTGCAAGACAAGAGTGGAAGAGAAGGATAGAAAAATGAAACTCGTGAAGATTGTAGAGTAGATCAGTGGTTGAGTCCAGAATATACACTGTTTCCAAATTTTTAATTGATCTCTTCTAATTTGGATCCTGCTGCCATAGTAATGAGATTAAATCTAAGCATAGGGAACCAAAAGTTTAATTTTTCTGTAACTGTAGCAATCATTAACATCTGATGGCCATAACTGCAAAAAAAAAATAGTTTAAATTTGGAACTTTTTGTATAAAATGGATGGATTTGACACTTTTAATCCCACCATTAGGATTCCTTGTTAATTATAAACAATGTTTTTGCCCGCTACATGGAAAGCACAGGGAAACTTATACCAGTAAAGCTAAAGAAATTTCCACAATCATTTCACTAAGGGGCTGGCATTGTCATTTTTCTTTGGGTTCAGTGGCATACAGAGGGACCAGGTCACAAGATAAAGTAATTGAAAACATTCCCAGGATGTCAGAAAAGAAGTGGTAATGCTCTCATCTCCCTAAAATATCATTCCCTTGCAAGAAGTAATGCAGTTAAAACAGTGTCGCATTACTTTAACAGAAGAATTTAACATTTTTACTGACAGAATCTAAAACATGTGGTTATGGACTGTGAAATCCTCATTAAAATTCCTTGAAGAAAATCAGTTGAATAAATATCCAGAAATTGTCACAGTGTCCTCATTGCTGTAGTTTTACAATACAATAATTTTCTCCATTGATCAGCTTAATTCTCATATCATATAAAGAACTCAGATTCTTGTCCAGGAATTTACAGCCCGTCAGAGTCAATTCTGATAAATGTAAGTCTAAAGCTGTAGAAATACGTTGCAATAACTGTGGGCTGTGTCATACTGGTACGTTGATGGAACTTCTCTGTGCTAATCCTCTGGAGCAGTGGCAGTTGCCTCTTCTTGCACACCTCCCCCACTTTCTGCTTTGCCTGGTGTGTGTGGAGAACATGGAAAAAGTAAGTGGAATCTCCAAATGAGTTGGTCATTCAGGAGTGGGAAACAACACCAGTCCAACCCACCATGCTCAAATCTCCTTTGGGCTTCCTGCTTTGCTCAGCTGCTTAGAAAGGAGTGTGCTATAGGACCATGCAGCCTGGGAGAGAAGGGATGGGACAATAAACTGATAGATAAGAGATGTGCCCTCCTTGTAAATGATCCTGTAATAGCTGAAGGTTTTGGTTTTAGAGAGAGCTTCAGTAGCTTGAAGTTAGTCCTAGAATTTTTAAAAGTGTGAGGGAATGGCCAAACTCTGCCCCTGGATTGAAGGATACTGGAGAGATTAGATATGAGGCTGTGTGCACATGTATGTGCATCCAGGATCTCTTCCAACTATTAACTTTAATAAGCAGTACTACTCTCTTTACCTTGGTCCTGTCACTATTTTAAAGCATCAGGCAGTTCAAAAAGATTAGAAATGTAGATTATTGAATGTATGAATGTAAAAGAGCTACTGACCTTCCTAGTGGCAAATGTTTCTTATTTTATTTAAATTGGAAAATATTTAAATCTTATCTCCAAGCTGTTATGAAAATGTCTCTGCATGTTGCAGAGTTAAGAGTTTGTAGCTTTATTACTCTATTGGAGTCCTCACACATGAGACTCTCAAAAGAAAATTCACAAAGTCATAATTTTAAAATATTTTTACTGCTTTAGTAATTGAATCTTCAATCAAGAAAAAATTAAAAAAAAATGAGATAGTCTGTGAAAAATGAGCGTGTTAAAATTTGAGATCAAAATCCATTGCTAGCATGTAAAATAGAGAGATTCTTGTCTTAAGATGCAAACTTGCACTGAACTTTAGCTGCTGAGTAGCAAGACTACACCCAGACTGGACTGCTCCAGAAAGGTCAGTAGTGGAGATATTGTGATGTGCCAATGAAATCAGTCCCAGCAATCAAATGTATGGTTATTGTGAAATCATACACAAAATGATCTAGTTAAACCCATATGAGAATAGATAACAATGTTCAATACAAAGATAGTATATTACTTTTCTTCACATTTTAACCAGAAGGTGGCATTATATCATCTTTTGCAGGCAAACCGTATATTTTTTTTCCCTTTTATAATAAAATTGGGGTTTTACAAACAACACTAATTCAGCTTTTCTTTTTTGTTGTTTTTTTGGGGGGGAGGGGTATATATTTGTTTTCATAGGTGCAATGCACAATCATTCATACGTGTTTCATCCCCTCTGAAAAAATGTTCTCGCTGTCTGCTCTAATTTTGATCATAGCCTTATACTCATATTATTGTTTTACTATCATGATATATTTCTGATCAAAACAATTTGAAAAATTTTATCTAGAATACTCTGTTGTGAAATGTTTTTTCACTTCATAGCTATGTTTAAAATATGTATAATGATGCTAAAAGAAATTATACTGCATTGATTCACAATCTGGGCAACAGTCTACCACTAAATGTACAAATCTCTTATTTACGGTGACTGAATAAAGCCAGTCTCTTCGAACAGAAACAGGGCCTGCTTAAAAGCCAGAAACCAAAGCAGGGAGTTGAAATGGTCTGTGAATGAGTGGGAGTTTCACAAAATACTGAAATGCATATACTGTTTTTCTTCTTAAGCAAGATTAGAAAAAATTGCAAGCTACTTAACCAGGCCTTCAGAGATTTGAGCAGGTATCTGAAATCAGGAAGGAATACCAGCTGTTTTAAAAAAATGTGGTTGTGTGTCTGTGTATTATTTTTCAAATGGATAGATTATCAGTCAGGTGTCATGCTCCTATAGTCCATGGTCTCACAGAAATTATGAGGAAAGGTTTCTAAAGCGGATGACAGTCCTGAAGATTGGATCAATCTCTTTAGCTACTCGTTGTGTGGACTGTGCAATGGCTTCTCATCTGGGTCTGTGCCAGTTTTAGTCATGTCCTATGCAAAATGGGCAGCTGTCTACTGGAAAACACATAAAGACCAGCAACTAACCATAAGAAGTGACAGCTGGTTACCATCTGAACTAATCCAGCATCCTAAATACTGAAGATGCAGTTTAGTCATCCTTAATCAGTTTCTTAAGCTATTTTGCACAGGACCTACAAATAGTGAGACAATGAACACTCTCTGCTGAGCTACAATCCTACCCCAGCTTTTCTGGTGCTTTGCTAGAATAGTTTTCGCATCAAAGTGGAAATAGAGCTGTATGTGAAAGTGAAATATGTTTTAACTTTTCTATGGCGATCCCACAACCAACATCTCTGCTTTTCATATGGGGAAGGGCACACGTTTCAGTGGTATGATTCCTTATGTATGTATGGGGTCAGGGTCAGTACATGGTGACATTCATGCAAACCTTCTAAATCCAGCCAAAAGCACGGAAATGTAAGTGCTATATTGCATCGGCTTGAAAGTGCTGGCATGGTCTGTATTTCCTATTTTGAGGATTGAATACTGGCACTGGGCACACCATTGAATCTGTGGACCAAGTGCCTTCATTTTATCACAGGACTGAATCAAATCCTGTATCTGTATTCTGGAGGGTACTGCAAGCAAACAGCTAAGACCTTTCCATTTCTAATTATATACAATGGAAAAGGTCATGAGACAGATGAGAAACCATATTCAATCAATGCCAGACTGATTTTTTCCCCCCAGTGATTTTGGAAACTGTTTCTGTGGTTAGCAACACTCTGGGATACACAGAGAAAACTCAGTTAACTGATGTGCCTGTAAACATATTTATTTGGCATTTTGCTTCACTGAGCATAGAAGTCATCTGTCCAAACTTAATTTTTTTCTAAGGGACCATCACAAAAAGACCCCGTAACACAAAGGAAAAACAATCTACAAATGCGTGCTTGAAATGTGGCCTTTATTGCCTAGTTAAAGAATGAAATCAATACACAGCTGCAGATTTGTTGACCTGCACATGGGATTGAAACTATAATAAGAAAAAAAAAGAAATTCTTCCCTGATGATAGATTTTTCTCTATTTAGATACCACTAGTGGGAACAATATAATGACTGGAAGGATCTGCAGACCCCTGTATAATATTAGAGAATGTCATGTGGAGAAAGGGCATATGTTCTCTATATCACTGCTCCTTAATCTTCTCAGATATTCACAAAGAAATCATATTAATCAAATCTGCTTTCAGCTATATGAAAGTGCAGCTTGAATGGTTCACAGCTTAGGAAGAAATTGAATGTAGAAGAAAACCTTGGATAGAAATAAGCCCAGAACTTAAAATAACTTGCTGTTGTCAGTAACTCACTTCATGATTCTGAATAGCTGTGACAATTATGCATCAGAAAGCTCTGAAACTGCCCCATACTGTGGCTAAGGAGTGGTCCGTGAAGGCAATACAGGATCAGAGGAATTGCCAGATGAAATCAGGCTGGTAAGCCATCTGCTACTGGCTTAAAAAGAAAAAAAGCAAACCCAACAAAAAATTGTATCCATAAATACATCAGCAAAGGGCAAAATTCTGCCTGGCTGAACAGATACACTGCTCTCCCACCTCACTTGAAAAAACTGTTTGGGAATTTGAGGAAAACTGGGCTGATATGTATGAGGTGCAGGTTTTGTTCCACCCTTGTTCACTTTCAATTGCCTTATTGGGGACAAAGTGAAAGGGCAGAGAGCAAGGACATTCCTTCAGTTTTATGCTGTCAAGTGATGGATATGGAAGGGAAAGCAGTCACCAGACCTCTGTAATGACTGGGAGAAGCCAGTGTACTTCTCCACATACAGGGGCTGTCTCAGAGCCTTCTTTTGAAGGTAAGTTATACTTAATTCTAGAAAAAATAAGAATAGAAAAGCACCGATCCAATGAGAATTATATTATAAATTGATTTCAGAAAAACAGGGTATTCCTGAGGTCTTTCTGAACATGTCTACTTCTGTCTGGGCTCCGGAGAAAATCTACTAATAGCAAAGGCATGACATTAGATTACAACCACAAAACTGCTGTCTTAATACTGTAATGAAAATGGGTTAAGTCTACACCATTTCCTATTCCTACCATAATCCCTGCCATAAGAATAGCCTTTCCTGGAATTATTGAAAAGGAAATTCTCCCTTGCTTGCAAAAGTCATTTCATTCTTCCTCTCACTATATTTGTAAGGATAGCTGAAACAGTTTAGTTTACCATTTTTCAGAATGCTATCCATATCTGAGGATGGCTGCTATAAAAGGAATATAACATGGGTTAATGATTATTACACTGTGGTTTTTGAAGTCAGGAGTGTTTAATTGTGTACAGATGCATAGTGAAGTCAAACTTCTAAGGAGTAACGAGAAATTACATTTGCAGTCTATGGGGCTTGCAGATGGTCAAGATCAAGGTGTAAGACCTCTACCTGATCTGTTTGCTGTTGGTATTGGTGTCTAGGACAACTCTCTGTGGACAACCATCACCAGCCCTAATCTTAACCCTAACCTTAACCCTAACAGTCCCCACACAGAATTGTCCTTGTGGAGAATTGGCAGTGTAGAGTTGTCCTGCAGAGGGCTGTCTGCCATGGAAAGTTGGCTGTGGAGAGTTGTCTCTTTCCAGCTGGTATTGACTACTCTCCATATTCCACAGCATTTCTAGCTTGTGATGAGAAGACAGCCTTCAGATTTGCAGGTCTTTTAATAGGTATACAGTGGATCTCAGTAGAGTGGGAGAATATATTTGTGTTTGGAAAGCTAATTCTACAAGAACATGAACTATTTCTTTTTCCTTCAGTAAGTCCCAGTTCTCATGCTGGTGAGAGTGGAGTTACCTATTGTAGTTAAGGCAAAAGGTTTCTAAGACAGTCTGTAGCTGGGTATTCAGTGGAATGACTGAAGAAGGAAGCAGGAGATACTGTGGACCTCAGAATAGTAGTGATGGGGACCAACATGTCAGTGCTATTCATCAGGTCCATAATGATTCCCTGCTCATATGGAAGTGCCTTCACAATGACATCAGTCGGGAGTGAGCCGTGGCAAGGTGAAATGCTTTACACATGACAGCAAGAAGACTCATACTGTGTGTCTCCAACACAGCTGAGAGGGATATGTGCTGTTAATATAACTCTTTTGAGACAGGTGGGCTTTGCTGTGCATGCTGCATATGTGTGCCTGCAGAAGTGGCTAGTTAGGTCCTGTCTGTGCAGTGATCCTGTGTACCACTCATTTGCAGCACTGTTTGCTCTGAAACAATCACTCAGAGATAAATGACTCGCTATGAGGTGTTGGAAGTCATGCTGGTTGGTGTAGCATTCAGTGGTCTTACAGCCTCAAGCTCAGTGTAGGAAAAAAAATGACAAATCTTTCACTGGAGTGGTAAAAAACTAAAGAGAGGAGTATGCTTCTTAGATTGCCTTTCTGATGCTATTGGAAATCAGCCTATTTAGAAGTTGCGGACAATCTGAGGTGAGCAATGATGTTTTAAAAGCACTGGTTGAAGGAGACAATGAAGCTTGCTTGCATAGTCAGGCTTGTTGGTATGTTAAAATCACTGTTTGGGAGTATGGAAAAAAACCCTCCTGATTTGTGAGAAAATATATGATTTTAAAATTATTTCCATTGTTTTTATATATTCTTTCTATTTTTGCTAGATCTTTGATCATTGACTTTGAATGGCCAGCTAATATATGAAGGTTTCTGGTGTCCTGCAGCAGGCTAGCAGTAGAGGTAACTTAGCAGGAAACTGTGATTAACTTGAAGCTTGTAATTCAGTTTTACTTGACTCCACTTTGATTTTTGCCCAGAAAAATGGCTGAGATTTGAAGCTGACTAGAGTTGTAATGAGCACAACACATGCTCTGCTGACAGTAGTGGAGGGACGCTGAACTCATTCAGGTGCCATATCTTTTCAAGCACTTTGTTTATGCGGAGATGGTGAAGAGTAAGGAGTTTGGGTCATTTTTATTCCAAGTATGCCATAGTGTAGTGTTGTGTTGTTGACAAGTCTCCCAAGAAAATAATAATCATAAGAGATTTCTATCTCTCTGCATGATCACATTCTGGACTCTATAGATATTTTTATGGCAGGAATGACTTGTTAAAGAGATAAAACTATGTGTTCATTTCCTTCCTTGACTCAGCACTTGCCTCTTCATAGCTCATCATGAACTTCCAGTCAATTGGCCATTTTATCTGCCATGTAGGGACAGAAGAGGTAGTTGGCTAGAGTGATTTTGCTTCAGAAGGTTTTGAACTCACTTAGGTGGAGGAGGGAGCCAGATGTAAATACAGAGGAGGAGAAGGTAACGTGGTCAGACTTGAAGTCCTGTGTCATTAGGCACAGGAAGGGTATAAAATCTGACATTTCTTATGGTGGGAGTGCTCTGGAAGTCTTCATGTGAGTAGTAACTTTTGGAAAGTAAGCTCCTTATAGTAAAATGGATTGAAAAGCTGATAGTGATGAAGTGTAGAGGCTGCTTCCCCTGACATTTTCAGAAAGAAGGTTATAAAATATAAACTGACGTGGTTATAAAATTTAAATGGGTGTATATTCTTTCGCAATTCAAAAGAAAACTGTGAAATTGTGATAGCCAAATACAGTTTATTTGACATGGGAACTAAATGTTGGTCTATTCGAGGCTGCTAGCTCTCCTCTGTCTCAGGAAGACCTTCCTCCCAAGCAACTACTCACAGGAAGCACACCGTAGGTAGAGGTCACTTTGTACCTGTTGTTTTTCTTCTGCTTGTACTCTAAGGAGCTGTCATTAGTTACTGTCAGATGCAAGATACTGTGCTGACAGTGTCTTTGCTCTGACTCAGTACTATTCTGAAGTTATACTCTTAAGTATTTTGGTTTCCATACCAACTGTTTGACTGTACAGACTCTTGGGCAATGTTTGCTGCAGACGTGATTTTCCAGCAACTGAAATGTGAGAATCATATGCATAAACTTTATAGATCTCCCATTTTATAAATCTCTGCCTGTCTCATCATCCTACTCTTCTTTCCTGCCACCTTTTTAATTTGCTCCATGGCATCCTCTAAAATACCAGGTGTCTTGCTTCTTCTCCAGCTACATTCCTGAACGTTGATTGTTTCTCACTCTCATTTTCCTTCTCAATGAAGAATTCAATTGCATCATATGATCCAGTAGATCTCCTACCTTGGCAAATACTACATTATGTTGTTTTCCCTGGTATTCTTGGACCTCACCAGAACTAGGATTAGGTCTGGTTCTTTTGTGTACCCAATAAACCACAGTACTGTTAGAACATGTTTTTTTTTTGTGTATTCAGTAGCTTGTAAAAATGGCAGCACATTACCCTAACCTAAATGCTCAGCCATACTGTATTTTAAATAGCTGGTTACCCTTCCTCTTTGTCACACGTGGACAGCTTTGTCAAAGTAGAGGGAAAAGAACTGTAAGCCTACTAAAATTATTGAACTTTGAAAAGAACAACTAGTATAATCCCTGTTTGTTTGTCTGTCATAGAATGCTTGAGTGTCCAGAAACACTACAGCATTTCTTATATACTGAGTGGAAGCTGAAAATGGAAAGAAATCATGTAGTCTAGATGAGGTGTTTGTAACAAGAGTCAGACTATCAAGGTGGGACTTGGGCTGACTGGGAAATACCAGCATATGGGGGAAAAAGGGAACACCAGAAGTTTTGACCTTAAACACAAGAATGGCCTAAAAATCAAAACTCAAATATGCAATTAGGGACCTGATACAATTTCTAGTTGGATTTCTTATTAGCCGGTCATTTTCTATTGCTTAGTTCTGTGATATGACATCTCTTGCTGGTATATCAAGTAGGACACTTAGTCCATCATGAAAACCAGGTTTATGAGGGCTGTTGGAGGACAATGATGAAAATCTTTGAGTTTTTGTTAAGAACTAGATATTGAAAACTAATTTCTTTGAAAAAATGTAAGAAAGGAAATTTCTATGTCTATATGTAAGCCCTAATTGAGATCAGTCTTCTACAATCCCAACAGATATAGTGACATGCCATATAATGCTAAAGTAAATTACTGGAGGAAGTGTACATAAGGGGCAAGAAAAATATTTTGGTTATGATGCCATCTGTCCAATGAAATGGAAATTAATATAGTACAGTTTCTGTAATCTTCTTAAATCTCAAATTAAATTAACATCAGGATTGGCACTTTTAGACTGAGTTGATGGTTACGATTATAGTTCCTTTTTGCCTTCTCCTGTTCCATTTATTGTTAGTTGTTATTATACGTTCATTAAAAAGTAATTTAATAAATCATGGGATTTCCTGCCTGTAAGACAATAGTCAGAATGAAGACTGACAGCAATGTTGGGGAACATTCGGAAATTTGGTAACCCTTTGTGAAGGCTTCAATTTAATGAAAACCTATTTAGTATAATAGTGTTTTCCTCTGCTCTCCATAAGTAGGTGAAGCAGGGTTGAGGCATCTTCTGGGTTTTAACTATGTCTTTGCCATGTCTGAGTGTGTAAAGATCACTTATGTCAATATGTTTGGCAACCACTACTGATTAATCTGTTGGTTATTCAGATAGAAGGATGGCTGAGCAATATCATGGCACTGGAGACAGGAATTCATAATTGTCTTAGGCAGGTGAGTACTGAGGACTGTGCTGACATGATTTTAAGGAATCACTCACTGATTAATTTAAAAATTTCAGAGGCCTCTGGGTATCCAAATACAGACTCTGAACTTCATTATGTGAATCCATTCAGGACCAGGTGCTTTTTAGCCTGTTTGAATGCCTCCATTCAACTTGCTGAAAAAGTCTCCAATCACACGGCGAGAGTGAGGAATGGTGGAGGAAGCAATGAAAATTTGGTGAGGGGGAATGAGGGAGCCTGAGAGAAAAAGAGAGATATTGTTCAGACAGGCAGAGAGCACATGAGAAATAACTGGGACTGTGTTTATACTGTCATGTTAACTTAGGATTCAAGGTCACACTCAATGGTTTCCTCATTGCTTACACATTAATGTTCACCCTAGCCTTACTGGCTGTCAGACAGAGCTCTGATCTGACTGTGAACACAGCTGCATACACACTCTGCAAAAGTCTAACAATTTTGTGGCCTAGGGAAGAGTTAATGTTTATATGGAGAGAGCTGAAAGAGACAGGCTGATGAGAGATGAAGTGAGATTAAATAATGGAGTGCTGGACAAGGAAGAGTTAAACTCAGGGGGATTCAAGCGAAAGTGAGATGGTAGCCAGGGCCAGCCTGGGAGACAGAGAAGGCAGTTGTTTTATGCAAATAGCAACTGTGTCAAGAAGTTTTCCCTTAACTTCACTGAGACGCAGATTACCGAAAACCACCCTCCTTATGTGGTAAGCTGGTGTGAGGCATGGAGAGAACAATTGACAACAGTCATCTTCTGTGACAGCTCCTCCAGTCAGCAGACAGCCCAGTCCACCTTCTGCCAAAAAAGACTTGTGTTTCCCATCAGTGGTGAAGAGAAATTCTCAGCACAAAGATGCAACAGCAACAATTGTCTTTCCTGGGGACCAGAATAAATAATTCCAGTTCATGCTCTATTGCTTTAAAACAGACAAATACTTCTTAGTAATATCCATATTACTATGGATTAATATAACTCTGAGCACTCTCTGAGGATGACACAATGTTAAGAGCCACAGAATACACCTACACTAAGTATGATGTGTGCTTGTATGACTCAAAGATAATGTTTACAGCTGTGGTGGTTTAATTCCTTAGAGCATGCCATGAGCTCTCCTTTCACACTATATTGTCCTAGGCTGCATTTTTCTGAAAGGGAGACACAGAGTCTAGCTTGCTTTGGAGGATGCTGAGAAGCCAGAAATTGTGCATGTCATACTGACTCCTAGAGGATCGCTCGCATTCATCTCAGAGGCGGCAGGCTCATTGCAGCCAATAAGTCCTCTTTCAAAACCTGGCTCCTTACCAGCTTCATAAACCCTGAAGTAATTATAATAGTACCCTCAGGCCCTCAAGAATGCTCATATAGCAGGAATCTGGCATCTTCCTATCATGATTCATAGGCTTATTCATTCTGCCTCTTAAAAAATCAAGAGGAAAGTCCAGGTACGGTGCATACGCGAGTTCATTCCCATCTGATGAGGAAAAATGTTTGCCTGATGTGGGGGACCTGACATTTCTGATAAAATTGGGATTGAAGGAGCTGGTGAAGGAGTTGAGAGTGCGCATATGGAAGAAGATTGAGAAATAGTTAAAGTCTGTATGGAAAGTAGTGGTTACTACTGGAGGATAGCCTGAGATAGTGGTTACTACTGGAGGATAGACTGAGATAGATGATGGAATAATAATTAGAGATAAGAAGATTTACAAGGATTAAGCAAGTGAGCAAGGAACAGTAATCAGATAGCCTTTGCAGTCAAGGGCAGGTACTATGGCTGTCTGTTGAAGTTACATGGCAGAAGGAGTGAAATTGTCACTATGGCAGTTAGTACTGAGAGGCCGCAGTTACGGTATCAAACTCCATGTGTTAGCTAGCTTCTCAAATTTACAGTGATTAAGCAAGCATCCAAGACAGAATATCCAGCCCATCAGATGCAGAGGCAAATTCTTGAAACCAGTATAGACTATTCTCATGTTGCAGTATTTTCCAAATACTGAAACTTATTTTGTTTATTATTATCTTATGAAATGTGTTACAGAGGTTTCCGTAAACCTGAATTGTGACTCAGGATGCAGTGTATACAGCAAAAAATAGATGGTTTTTGTCTTCAAGATAGTCCAAATATATGACATGAGACTGCAGAAGGAATCAAGCTGAAGAGGCAGTGAGATACATGATTAGAAAGGCAGACATGAGCAACTTTCAGGTTGTAGGTTTAGTAACTTACAGATACAGGACAGGTCATCTAAGAGAATATTTTAGTCTTTCAGTTTTCTGCATCTGTTTCAATGGAAGGTATTAATTTGTTAGAAGATGCATCTTCTTCAAAAAGAAGTCAATATAAAAATATTTTTCCTTAATGGAAATATAAATGGCTTCAATACCAAGACAAGACATTACTCAACATTCAGTTTTTTTTACTTTGTTCAAATACTCTCTCTTCTTTACCCACCTGGAGGGGGCTGCACAATTCTTAGCAGCATTGAGTGCTGGACAAAGGTGTGCAGTGAAAGAAAAGAAATAGAGTCATAAAAGGAAAGTCAGTCTTGGAAGGGAGACCTTAAAGATGATGCTAAAGAAGATAGGAAGCTTTGGAAGTCATTTGGGGTAAAGAGAAAAACATGATCCTTATAGCATGGGAAATTTTATATCCAGCAAATACAATTCACGGTCTTTTTGAAGACCTGCATAATAATTTGCTGGTGAGAGAGAAACATTTCTTCTCACTATGTGGTCATTCAAACCATGCTAACACGCTGGCACCCTGTGCATGTTATGGGATTGCTTCTTGGTGAATACTGAATAATTACTCTTACCACTGGCGAGATTAATAGCATGAAAATTAAGCTTCTCTAAATGCAATCTTGATTATTAGGGATCTGAGTGTGTTGCTAGGAATGCATTGCTCAAGTGTTCAAAAAAGTGCACAGTATGTACTGTGTTATCAGTATTTTGAAATTTAAGAGTTTGACAGGAATTTCAGCATTAAATGTAATCCCATATGAAACACTCTCTGGGAGCTAATCTATTGCCGTTTCCTGTTTATACAACTAGATCAACTACAATGAATTAATAAAGATACATGTCAACTCTTGATGTACTTTGTAAAACATGTACCACTGACACATCCTTGAAATGCCTTCTGACTTATACAACACATTTCTTTTGCCCACTGCTTGGACTTTTTGAAAATGTTGTCTTATTTTGATATGTAGCTCAGGCACAGAGCTATGTGGAGGACAATGTACCTCTCCCATGCCCAGATTAGGTCCTGGGCTAACTCTTGGTTCTGCACCCAGCACAGACTGAGCTTTTCATCCTGGTAGGTCTGGGGCGCAGAATAACAGATCTGGAAACACCAAGCAGGGACACAGCCATTTGGTACTTTCACCCCTCAGTGTTAGACCTTCTGAACATCGTATTGGCAATTACTGACCTGGTTCGACATCTCCTCACTCTGTGAGAGAGATTTGTTACTTCCTACTCTGTCTTGAGTCAGGACACAATGCCAGCACAGATCAAGTGTTGTGCCCCAGCTCTGCTTGGAGGAGGTACCATGTTTCATACTCAGCAAGACTCCCAGATTTCCAGTCCTTGGGAGATTTCCATGCTTTGCCCTATCAGCACATGCTTTGCCTGCCGTTCGTATAATGCTTTAGGCCAGCTATTTTTTTCTTCCAAACCTACAGATACCTTGAGGATCTGCTTCTAGCAAGACATGATGCAGGAGCACATTTGACATGGGTTGTATGAGCTCTCAACTTGCTTGGGACAAGCTTATGAATTCTGTGTTAGCACTGGCGAAGTTACATTTACGCTGGATCTGTGGTTAACTAGAACAGATGTTTCCTAGTATTTCCACTACCTATGGTATCGTGAACCTCTTTCAATTCAGATATTGGAGTGTTAATATATGTCCTTTTACTGTAACTTGCATTAAAAATGAGGCAAACTTTTTTTAAGGAAAATACATATTTATCCCTCTTGCGTTCATAAAACAGAGAATAAATAAAGTTAATAAATAATAATGAAGAATAGAAAAAGAATAACCATGGGAAAATGAACTCCGAAGTAATTCACGAGGAAAAGAGAACAGGGTAGAAATAATCCTGCTGTAACTGTTCCAATGCTCAGTTGCCCAGTGTATAACTAATTCTTTCATCAAAGTTTTGCAACAACAGTTCATTTTCTTTTTTATATTTTAAAGGGCTAACCCCTGTAGAAGTACCTGAAGAAAAATGAACTGAACTTATAGGACAAAGTGTGTCACTGGATGCATTACCACTATCACTGTTAGATGGTTTATTGCAGGTGAAAAAAAGAAAGGGATATTTTCAGCCTTGAAAATTTTGAACAACTCCAAATACAACATGGTTCTGTTTTTGAGAGCTGGGAAACTGCTTAGAGACTCAAAGTGCAGGAGATAAATGGACCTTGCAAGAACAGTTGACATGTCTATGTGAAGGACCTGCTTTTCAGAAAAGTTATTTGTTTTCTCCAAAATGATAGTCATCTGTCAGTTAAATAACAAGGATTAGATCTTTACTTTTGGTTTCATTCCAGGAAAAAAAAGATTTTTAAGCTCAAGAACATGCCATGTTGACTTTAAAGTATCCATTGGTACAAAAGGAGAAGCTGTAACCAGAAATCCCTGTTCTGTAACACAAACTTATTTTCAATTTAACTAAAAATTTTTGAAACAGCAAATGTTTATATGCAAATTGAAATAGTTACACATTGAGAAGTCTTTGGAAGGACAGGGAGAAGATATTGCTAAGCGAGTATGAAAGCAATTTACTCAGAAAGCTTGTACGCTCAAGCACATAAATATTTTCTTTTACTTTAAAAAAAACATGTTTGTTTAGTAAGAAATTCACCAACTGTTGCTCTTCTGAGATTTCATGGAATTGTTGCAAAATGCAACTCGCTTTCTTTGATTTTTTAAAAAAAATCTGGTTAAAGCTAACACTATGGATGAGAGATTTCAGTCATCCCTGCTACACCACCTCCTCTATTGCTATTCCTATCTGTCATTGCAATTCTTTGGAGTGATAGAGCTGAAGGTAGATTAGGGCATCTTTCAGAGCTGTTCCCAAACCCAACAGGGGTAAAACTTCTAGATCTATGTAGTTCTTCAAATGTCTTTTCAAATGGCTCACAGTGATGCTGAGCTTTCTGCTTGTAGCCCATTCAAGCTGCAGAATGCTTCTACACAATGAGGAATTTTTCTGTGCCAGCACAATGTAGGTCTCTAAGTGTTTCCCAGATTATAGCAGTCGTTAGAGTGCTGAGGGGATCAGCAGCCCATCTGTCCTGAGGAAGGGTAACATGTGGACATGGTGTTTATAAGCACAGTCTTGAACAATTGCATGAAACAATGTGGGAATGGAAAATGGTTATATTGTGGTAAAGGGCCACAAACACAGAAGGTTTGACTGGTGATGCCATGCATACTTCTTTCTTTTCTTTCCATCATATGCAACTTGGTTGAAATTTCCAGGTAAATTTAAGTTCTGAGTCCAGTTACACTCTTCTCAGTGGGGATTATGTACACAGTTCTGCCATTGACTATCTGTAGTCTCTGGCATCCTGACTAGGTGTGAGGGAGCAATTTTACTTTCTGGACAACTGGTGCTATAATCTTCCAGTTCCTGATTTGGGGCTGCCACACCGAAAATCTCTGCTCTTTAGATCATCCTTAATTGTTACATAAACAGAAGGAGACATAAGCAGTGGAGAATAGAAAATTGGAAGGTTAATACTGGTCACATAAAATATGGGAAAAAATCAGATATAAAGGTATAGTTTTCCTTGAAAGCAGTGTCTGGAGGTGAGATCATAAAAGGCTGGGGTTTTTTTCATCCTAACAAGGATTAGCAGTACTTTGTTCTGTTTGTTCTATTCCTTATCTGTCACAATTCTTGCTTATTCCTGACAATTTTTTTTTAAATTCTGTGATGGGTTCAATGTCACCCTGGTTCTTTTGACTGCATTTATTACAATCAGCCTCAATTTTTTAGATAACTTATTATTACAGCTTAATTATTTCTACATTCTGGGGCTTTTTCTGTTTCAATACTTTCATTTTGCTCCTTACGGCAGCAGTTTTCTGATTCTCTGAACATCCCTGCATTTGATGGCACTCCATATGGATAACTGCATAATCGTTCCACATCTCACTGTGATGGCAAGTCTTTGGAAATTCGGAGTTAGGACTGCCTGTGGCATTAATGCATGAAAGAGCTGCTAGGCTCTTTGTGAGTGCCTGGGAACAAGAAAACATCTACCACTCATCGCCTGAATGTTGTCCAGCCCTTGTTCTTTTGGGGGTATAAGACAATATCTTAAATCCCTAGTAATATTCTACATCAATTTGCACCAATGCAGCTCTACTAGAGATTATTAATTTCCATTACTATCACTGACAATAACACAGTTAGATACGATGGTCCAAGTTCTTATGTAAGTCAAGGGCTACTACATGCAGAATGGGGTGAAGTGGCCAGGACATAATTAAGAATAATTCCCCAGCTGTCAAAGAAGAGTCTGTAGCCTGATACTGGGAGACAGTGTAACAGTCCCTTACCGTTATTTTCCATGCTGTTTCTCATGCTCCAAAATCCAGACAGTGATATTTATCTTCAAAGAAATGTAAAAGAAGAATTCAAGGTTTGCTCAATATTGTAGTCAGTTTGTGTGTATATATGTAGTATGAATAATCTCTAGTAATTGCTGACAAATCTGAAATGCCTACATTAACCATCAATAAATGAGAAGTGACAGTAAATATATGGTTGGCTGCTCCACATATTTCTAAGCAAGATTGCTATAGTTAAGATTGACAAAATGCAGGACAAAAGAGCAAGCATTTTGGATGGGAAAACATCTCTAGAATTTTGTTTATTCTTCAAATTGTCTTTAGATAACTTTGTAGATCACTACATTCCTAGTGCAGGTTAGTCATTATTTAATTAGAAGATTGAGACAAAGAAGAATCCTGTTTATAATTCTTAATCTCCTCAAGTTATTATCTAACCAGCAGTCCTGAGAGAATATTCAACGTATTGAACTGATTCATGCATGCTTTTTTAGCTCTTTATATCTTAACTGTACATAATCATTCCCAGTTCTGTCGGGGTTATCATGGTGGAATTTCTACTGAAGTCAATGAACTCTCGAGTGTAAACTGACTGTAAAACAGTGACTGGGGCAAATTCTCTCTTTATCTGAAACCTTTGAAATGCCACTGGCTTGAGTGGAATTGCTGGAGACATGACTGGGTTTCATCTCATTTTCTGTTATTTATTCAAGTTAGTGCCTTGAAGACCTGAGTTCTCTCATTTAATTTTAATATTTTGAGCTGAACTAGACAAATAGTGATAAAAATAATGCCTTTAGGTTTTGGTTGAAAAGCCTTTTTGTGACAACCTGAAAGATTTCTGTTAACTTCAGCAACCCCTTGACTGAGCTTTTAGTGGTCATAGAGGAAAGGTAATTGAAACCATCAGTCAAGTAATAGGGTACTCAAAAAATGGTAATTTTTCAAGGATTTTTGAAATTACAGCTAAAACTTTGTTGCATTCTGATTTGTGCAAAGTACAGCCATTTGAAACATATCTGAAATGAAGTAATAATATTTTGTTTCATTCCATGTTTTCTGACCTTTTCTGTCTAGAGCACAAGGAAAGTAAGGGGAGAAGGGGAAGGAGAGACCTAGAGCAGTCAAGACTAAAGAAGGGGAAATATTTGAAGTGAAATTATTCCATCAGATTTTTCCTTCCTTATTTCCATCCTCCTTTACTTCTCTTCCTTCTTTCCTTCTTCCCCTCTCTTCTTCTTTCCTTCCTAAAGGAAGATGTTTAAGGAAAATAAAGGTTTAAATGAAACTCTTTAACAGCTCTACTGCTAAAGTAGTATATCGAGTCTGAAATTAGAACACTTTCCAGGACAATGTGGTTAACATTGGGACAATGTGGTTAACATTGTAACAATGCGGTTAACAGAGAACAACAATTACAATGTCTAGAACAACCACCTAGCATGGGATTTGTTTCATCTAATTTTAGCTACATAAATCTTAAATTTTTAGTCCAGGTAATAATTTTGACTTGTTTTATAAGCAATGTAGGGATTTATGTGCTTTCAGAGGAAAATTCTTCCAACTTATGTCTGTCCCACAAAGAACTGAGTATCCCTCAGGATGTTCTTTTTCTTTGTGTACAGAGGGAGTCTAGTTGACCATCTCAGACCAAATACTTGTCTTTTCAAGATGATTAATGATAGTGAAGTGAATGACAGCCAAGTTGAATAAGGCCATGTGCACTTCCATTTGAAATTATCAGAAGACCCATTAATTTCCCTCTAGAGCAAGTTCAGCAGGTGTGAAAGACGGGCTGTAGATCACTTCGGAGTATGCAGAGATTTTCAGATCATTCTGGTGAGGAATCAATCCTTTTTTTAAACTAGCACTCTGAAAATATTAGAGATCAATTTTATTAAATTGTGTTTTGCACCTTTTTCATATACAACCTCTTCACAATGTTATTTTCATGCATAGAAAAATCTGCTTTTTGACTTCTAGAGACCTTCACTGTTGTTCTGATTTGAGCTAAAGCAGAATTGATTTTATAACTTTACAACTAAGCCTTGTCTAAGTAACTTTGTTTTCTGAAAGTTAATTGTGTGTTTTCAGGCAGTGTCTGTCTCTAGAAGAGATAACACTTAAAATTTGTGTTTATCACCAAAGTAATAGGGCATTGGTATGCAGAAAGGCCATTGCTTACATCTATCTCTATGGAAACAAAGTTGGTGGAGTGCTGTAAGTAAAAGTGTTGAAAAATGCTTGTAACTGCAGGAAGGAGCAGACAGAACAGGTGACCCAAAACTGACCAATAGATTATTCCATTCCATGTATGTTATACTCGATATAAAACAGGGATCATGATGGCCAAGCTCTTTTCTTCAGAGGCGGGCATCTAATACAGACCTTGTCTGTCTTTTTACACCTGATCCCAGAACTATGTGTTCCTGAATCCAGTTCCTGAGTCCAGCTTCCATCTTCCACTGAGTTTAGCCCAGGACCTTTCCCTATGCCTGCCCTGCAGCATCAATAGTGACACAGTCATCAAGCAGGGTTCAATTTCATATATTTATATGTATTATATTATTTCCTTATTAATAGTGTTTTCCTTTTTCTTCTTATTGTTGTTTAATTTTAGTTTCCAAACCGCAAGACTCTTCCCCTTTCCCCTTTCCCCTTTCCCCTTTCCCCTTTCCCCTTTCCCCTTTCCCTGTGTGGGATGGGGAAGAGACTGAGAGCAGAACCGGTTGCATTTAGCAGCTGATCAAGCTGAGGTTGAACTCTGACAACTGTGGAGTTAATTTGAACTCCACTTTGATTTTATATCTTATCAACACAGAGTGTTTGCTTACCTGACTTGGGTGATGGCGTAATTTCAGGATTATTGACTCAGGCCAGCATAGTGATGAAAGAATACTACATGCATTTCAGTTCATTGTCTTACAATCAGGATGCTGGCTGAGTCACTTGCGTACTAATAATTTGCCATCCTTTTCCACATATTTCCCTCTTTACGTTCAGATGACCTGACAAGTCCCATCACAGTTCATCATTTGGGGAGAGCTGTTGAGGCTTTCTGGAGTGTAAAATTGCTTACTGTGGTCCCAGAATTTCCAGCTGTATGTGAGCATTAACACAGTACCACGGCAGGACCAACTGCTTTAAAAATGCTTTGCATGATCTGCGTAGTCAGAGCAAAATGAAGATTTTGTTTCAAAATCAACACAACTTTTTACAGGTTCCTTTTGCCATAAGAGGTCCCTAACTTGTCCTAATTATGCTACTTGTTTCTAGCTGCACAGAATGATTGTAGTTAGAGGCTGACACCCTTTTTCAAGAGCAATCTTAAAATACTATAGACTCTTTCTGAAAGTAATGAATTGAATTGCAACCTTAGCAAAACTTGCAGGGTAAAGAGGCTCTAAATCATTAATAGTACTTCCTAAAACCCCAGTGAGATTTCCCACCCACGGACCAACTTAGCCCAAACCCAGCTGGATTTGTGGAATGTGACGAAAATAATCGCATTAATTTCTGAGACTGTAGGTTCAAATTAGGGGCCTATTAGCGTTACTGTTGTGAATATCTTTCTGAGGATTTATAATTCAGTTTTTAAATACGTATCAATCTTAAACTTGATATAGGTGAAACATTTGGTTTTAAAGGGCAGAAAGGACTTTAGGTAATCTGTTATTTTGCAAGTTTTAGGAATTTTTACTGACCTTCATGCTATAGTAATAAAAAAGGCAGTCGTTAAGTCTGAAGTATTGCAGTTTCTTTCTGTGGAAGATGCTGTGTGCCTTTGTGCTGGGAATTAAGAAAATCTAAAGAACAGAGTCCTTAAATAAAATGCAAACACACACACTGGTTTTCATACTTTCACCGTGTTTACATGTTATGTCACACAAGCTATTTGTAATAGCACTTGCTGTACCATATCTAAGCTATATGTTCCCATGACACATTTTCATTATCCTTAATGCTGAAGTATTAGTGGCTCCTCTACACTCTGCTTTACCAAATAACACAATAAAGCCTATAAAGCTGAAATTCTAAGGTTCCCTTCTCTTTACCGCTCTGAATCAAAACTCACAAGAGAAAATCATGTTTCTAGAGAAGTCCTCTTTTAGCACGCGCTTGTGTTTGAAATTACAAGTAATCCACGTGATGTTATTTAATTTAATTGAATTCATATAATTAAGCTATCATTGTTGCAACGTACCCACAGACATTGGATTTGAAATGTGAAATGTGTACCCAGGTATGCTGAAGAAGAGTAACACAGGACAACACCTGGAGTTCCTGATTCACGACTGGGCACTGCTAGAACAGTGCACAGCAGAAAGAATCCTTAAACTCACTATTAAATCCATGGTGTCTGCTGAGTATCAGAGGAACTCTTTTCCCTTTACATTTGGTCCAGCCATCAGCCAGTTCCGCCCTGCTGAGGGCAGCTTCTTTTCACTTACTGAGAGAGTCTTCTTTATCTCTTCAAGGTCACAAGGAGATGTGATATGTCGGACCTAAAATTTCAAACTTAACACTTTATCTTTGCTGCCCTGCAGGGTTCAAGTTATAGAAGCCAGTATGTATGCTCTCATTAGCTGACGCTGCTAGCTCAGGTCAGGACTGATTGCAGTCTTGGAGGAACAGACACAGCTTTTGTCAACATTAATGCTAACTGCCTCCCTGACCCAGACCTCTCTTTCATGCTTTCCCTCCCCTCCTCCTGGCACCTGAAGGTAGCAGGCATCTCACCTGCTCAAGGCAACCACGGCATGGGTGCTATTCTGCTTCAGCCCTAGTGAAATGAAATACTTGTCTACAGTTGGAAATTAGATGAAATTAACAGAATGGTATGAAGTGAGCTTACAGTAGCTGCTTCAGAATAAAACCATGTGTGCTTGAGTACTGTGGGTTGCCCTGATCTATTCCAGATGGCTTCAATATGCATAGGGACATCCATGGGCAGCTGGAGTAACCAACTCCTTTGCCACATCCCCTCTGTGCCATCTCTCTGGAACAGGGCTCCCCACTGACCAGCTTTTGCTAGGCTGAAAAGTTCTTACTCATTCCTCCTATTTGTTTTCTTTCTCCTAGCTAATGTCTTATCTATAAGCGTACTTTGCCATTTACTGTATGATCTCCTAGTTTCCTCTACAGCCTTTTAGGAGGGACTTTGTCAAAGGCTGTTAAAAAATGAAAATAGTTACACCATCCAGTGTCATCTCTTATCTGCTCTTAATTTGGCGTACTTAAATTATTCTCCTGGATTGGGATGGGAGGCTTGGATAATGAAATGGGATTGGCAGCACCACTGGGACCCTACAGAGGAGTACCTTGAATAGTGCCTATTTAATGTTAGGGTTTGTAGTTACTTAATTAGTGACAGAAGACTCTTTTTTACCTTTCCCAGCTTTGTGTCCCAGTGGCTATCTTAGTTTGACATTTTCCCCGAATGGGTCAAAAATGAGTTGAATGAAGTGATTGTTGGAATGAAAAAATTATAGCCTTTTAAAGGTTATCATCAATAGTATTTCTGGTTTTTTTTTCCCAGCAAAATGTAATGACACCTTTACAGCCAATTACACATTTTTTCACTCCATTCCATATTACGTTTTCTCTCTTTCTTTTTTTTTTTTCTCTTTCTGCCTTTTTTTCTGTGCTTAAGCACTGGGGCCTGTAAATGGGGAAAAGATAATGGTTTACAATCAATGCTCATGGACCAGACAGCTAATCAGAACTTAACTAAAAAGTGAATATTTAGCTGTACGTTATCAGTGGAGAAATGTCAAGCGCAGAGGTAGACATGAACAAATTTCTTGCTGATTTCTCTTTTTTATGCCTCAGTGTTCAAAGCTTCATGGAAGAGTTTCAACATCAGATAAGACAAAACTGCCTTTGAAAAAAAAACACATAAGAAATGACAAACTTGTGGCTGCAGAGACTAGAGTTTATGAAATGAAAACACACGTCAAAAATTCGTTCTAATCTATCTTTGCACATTCCACTGGTCACCTTCCAGTCTGTGTGATGCTAGCAGTTGATAGTTAAACACTGCAGGCAGTCTTTAAGAGATAGCAGCAGGAAATGTTTTCTCACTGAGTGAGTTGTAATTTGTTGCCACCCAAACCAAAATCAACATAAATCGCTTTGAATTTTGAAATTGCTAAGGTTTTTAACATGTGTGTGATATACTGGCTGAGAATTACGCTGTTGTGCAAGAAAAACTCCCATAGCAAACAATTTTTGTAATTAAAAACTTGTTAACTTATTTATCACAGTGAACATCAGTTACAAAGCCTACAAATAATTTACTTTTTGTAGAGGGACAGCTTTACACCAGTAAAGAACTTAACCCTTTACTAGAAATCAGAACTTAATTTATTCCATTACCACTCATTTCACAGGTGATTTCTTAATTCTAAGACATGATGACCTCTCTATCTCAAGAACAGTCATGAGGCTTCCGAAACTAGAGGATAAAACGGTGATTTTAGGAATCTTCATAGCACACTGAATACACTCACTTTGTGGTTGGGTAATTTCAACATCTGTCTATATTGTTCTTTGTGGATGGGTGGAAGGGGACGGATGAAAGGTGAGCTGTGATGTGCTGCAGTTCTTGTGCTTTATGCTCTTTTACAGTTAAATCTCCTCAGGAAATCAAGGAATTAGGGTAGCAAAAAAAGTCGTGTTGGACTACAAACATTTACTTAAAAATGTTGGTAAGAATAAACCCAATAAGGTGTAAAAATAACTGTATGACTAGCATTTACTGAGGCTTGAACACAACAGGAAAAAGATTGTTGGGTGCTAATTAAGACTGAAACAATAATGGAAGAAATAAGAAATTAATAGCTATATTTGGATCCTCAGAAGTGGTCTGCATTCATACCCAAATATACACAGTTTGTTTAGAATTGCACCACTGTTCTGCATATTTTGGAAAGAGCAATGACATCATCAGACTTTCCATGGTCCCCGAGTATTTATAACTTGCTTTAAATTTTTGAGGAATCCTTGCCAAAATTAAACCCTTAACTTTTACATTGTAAATAATTTTCTTTGTCCTTCCTCTCTTCTTTTATTCAATGAACAATAAATATTCATAGTGAGATCTATACAAGGAAAGAAATACAACAAAGAAAGAATCTGAATAAAGTCTCAAGTTTTCACCAATGACTTTGGAAATACTTCCCTGATGAGTCTACTTCTTTTGTGAAAATATTTGAGATTAGCAGCGTGTGTGTGCGTGTGTGTACTTTTCAAAGAAACTTGTAAATTCAGGCACTTCATACATTGCTACTTCTCTACTGTATCTTTAGAGGTATTTAACCTTTGGCACATACACACAAAAGTCAGAAAATGAATTCATTTTTTGGACATATATGGATTAGATTATAATTAAATAATATCAATCTAGATTAACACTGACATTTTCCTCAGAATGGAATATATTATAAATATGTTACAAATTAATAAGAATATTGCATTCTTTTCTCAGCCAGCTCACTCATATAACAAAGCTTTTTGTGCAATGGGTTAACATACTTCGCTGCTTGGCATTACTGCTATTTTATCTTCAGTTCATAAGGAGCCTATGGAAGAAATAGATATGTAGTCTGCACTTCATTTTAACTCTACTATTACTCTGTTTTTGTTTGCATGTGTTTTCAAGATAAACAAAAGCCCTTCATGGTTCTTGAATGCATCTTCTCTTTTGTTTAAGAAAAAGCTACATGTAAATGATGCCAATATTTACTATCATGCCTCAGTTCCATTGGACATTTTGTAAAGTTTGGAGTCCTACAGCTGGATTGTGGATAGCAAGGCGTTAATGCCATGGATCAGTGCAGGATGTTTGGAGAGGGTCAGCAGGGAAGAGGAGGAAAAATTTGCTCCGTATAAGGGAGCTCTTTTCCTGCACAGAGCTCCAGTGTGAGAGCAGAGAATTGTCTGTGCACATTCTTTGGGTCAAGACTGTAGGGGAAAATAGCACTGCCGGTGCTGTTGAGGGGTCTGTTACAGACTGCCTGACCTGCTCGGTATTCCTATGCTATTCCCTTTTCTCACAAGCTTCACCATCCTGCATGCTTGAGAGTCAAATGACCATGAAAAAGTTAAGTAAAATCAGGAACTACCAATTTATCCCAGATGCCTGTAGAAATTGTGAAATTCTTACATCTAGTGAGAGAAATTTGTGGCTGAGATTTTTGCTGACCCTCAATGTCTCCTTCTGACTTATTTCAGGGAAGGCTGCCATTGCATTCATGATAGTATGACAAGCTACATCAAAGGGAGAGAAATGTTGCTCAATTGAAAAAATTGAGAGCCTCCAGCCCTCCATCTGGACTGGCTTTAGCTGCATTAGGTGAAGCACAGCTAGAATGGAAGAGATTGTCAATCATATCTGCTTGATATGTGCGCAGAGATTTTTTTCTACACAGATGTCTATTACAAGGTTCAGAATTATAAATAATATATGTGATAACTTGTTATCACTTTTTGCTAAGCTAAAAAGTTGGTCATTTGATATGAACCAAAGATAAAGGAAATTTGCCTTAACTAGTTGCAATCCTGGTATAGAAACTTGCTGAACAGGTAGATTTAACATATTGTTTTGTTTGTTTAGTAGCTTTTCCTATTATGCATTTAAAACTAATAAAGATTTTATTTTTTTGCAGTTGAAGTATAAATAAAAGAATCAAAAAATACTCAGTAGGTAGTTTTATGTTGAGAAATGCAAAATTAAGGCCAAATAAATCCATATTTTGAGAGACCCTATAATTAAAATATGAATTTCACCCATTTAGACCTTTGGTAAGTATCTGGGTTTATTTTATAGAAAGACTTTCCTCTTTGATTTTCAGACACCAAGAAATGAAGAATCGTTTGTTTTTCTTGGCAGCTTTTTCCAAGGAGTAAGCACCCATAGCTATTAAAATGTTTCCTCTTCCTAGTTCTGCTTCAACTGTTGGTCTTTGATCCATTTTTCTTTGGTAGGCTAAGAGGCATATTATTAACATCTGGTAAGTACTTAAAGAATAGTGTCAGATAACTCCTGCATCTTTCTTTTGACAAGCTGAGGAGATGAATTTCTTTAAAACATTCTCAATAAGGTACTCATTTAAAGTCTCAAGTTTTTTATGAATTCGCTTTGTAACACCTCCAAGTTTCAACACACTTTTTCTAATGTCAATACCAGAAATGAGCTTAATATTCCAGAACTGAACTTGCCAGAACTGCCCATAAAGGCAGAACAATTTCTTTACTCCTAACTCTTCTTTTTTCTTTTTCCAGGGCTCAAAGAGCAATTTGGATGCAGCTTTGTACAAAGACTTCATGTTTAGCCTGTAATCAATCATAACTTCCAAATATTTAGCCACTGCCTCCCAAAGGTCTCATCCTCTCCAAGTATAACCTCTCTTCTTGAGATCTATGACTCCATGACTGCTCAGAAAAAGTCTTTGAGACAAAATACTTGGAAACTGAAAAAGCGGTCAGGGGGAGCGGCAGCATTGCTTCCTCATGTCAGGGAGCTATGTGGACTGGGGGTCTCTATGGATGGAAAACTCAGTGGGACTCTTGGCTGGAAAGATCAAGACTGTGGGGGGCCAGAGACTAGCCCTGCCGGGGTGTCACTGAGGCATTTCTGGGGCATCGCTGCAGCAGAGACTGATGGCTCTGAGGGGCTAAATGGGGTCCTGGGCTGTGGGTAGATTGAAATAGACCCTGGGGGCTGGGCAGGGAAAATCAGGCTTGTCAGTGCCCTGAGGACATGAACATTTTGCCTGTCTTTTATGTGTCTCTCCAGGTGTCACAGCTGGCTATGTCTGGAGGTATGACATAGTGGAGAATAGTCTTCAGGTCTGGCCAGGCACAAGTGCTCTTATCTTGTTTACCTGAACTGGGCTGAGACTGGTGTTCCCTTCGGAAATGTCCAGTGAGTGCAGTGGCAGACTTAATGCCTCTGCTTGCAATCCTTCTCTCTTCACTGGCCATACTGAAGCACACAATGTTAGTTTTAACACCGTTGACTGAGATGACCTATTCCAACCTGCTGCACAGAGCCAAGATATTTATGGCTTATCCCTGAATTACCTGTGCTTTTTAAAAAAAATTTTCCTTTATGGAACCTCCAGAAAACAGACTCTGTCACCTTTCTGTTTTTTTCTCTCACAGAGATTGTCTGCTTTCGTGATTTAGAAAGTTTTCCTTTGCCTCTGACTTTTATCTCTTTTATGGCAAAATAAACGGATTTGTTCTGGTCCTGCCCCTTCTGCACTTGGAGAGCAGGTGTCTTCTTGGAAGAGTGTTCTCTTGTAGTCCTCCATTTCTTTGATACTTAATTACTTTGATACTTAAACAGCATTTAAGTAGCTATTGCCTTAAATATGAGGGGGTTTGAGGTAATATATGAACATAATAGCTATACACATATATACTGCAGGAAAGTGCATTTTATGCCATTTACTCCCTCGGAAAACACAGTGAAGGGCACTTTCTGTTGCAATAATTGGGAAGAACACTGGAGCAAATTAAGGAAAAAGTACAGAGATCTTAAACAATTTTATCTTTCCTTATTTTTGTCTCAGTGCAGTTTTTTCTATACAAAAGCATGTGTAGGCTCCATTGTCTGCTTTGCATCATTCAGCTGTCTGACTTGGAATGCTTTAGGTCAGGTCACATATATGTCATTTCTGAGCATGGAAATTCTTTATTTTGGATCAAGTAAAATAACCTTGACTTATCACTAAAAAGAATAATTGTCTGGAATATCTGCTTTTAAGTCTGCTATTATGTGCTGCAAATAAATTATTGTGTGAGTGGTACAATAACCAGGGATATTTCTGAGTGATAAAACAAGCAATGCAAGCTGTAAGTAGTGTGAAATTTTGTGTCAACTCATCATGCTTATCATTAGTCACATAGGCAATAACAAGCAATCATTCATTGACATGGGGTAACTGAAAATGGTATTTTAAAACATTTCTTGAAGATTGTTCATATTTCATGATGCTGGCTCCCAGCTTTAGGTTGTGCATGTTTTGGATTATTTGTTGAATAAGAGCCAGCTATAAAATACAGTAAAAGGCATGACAGATTTGACTTTGACAGATGATGTCTTTTCCTCTGTTCAAACATCACCCGTCAGGACTAAAACAGGGTTTCTGCATTGCCACACTGCACTCAGTGAAAAAAAGCACATACTTTGTGGAAAATGTGTGGGTTTCTTTTGATGAAAACTACTATTTATGCTCCAACTGAAAAAAAAAAGATTTTTATCTTTTATGGATATTTACACTCAGTAAATACACTCTTATCCTCCTTGGGATTTTTCTAAGAAAACATTTTTCTCCAGTGAGAAGATATTTTGACCATGATATTCACTCTTCTAAAAAGCACTGATGTGATGCCAAATATGAGATGAAATCTAAAGAAGAAATGAAAGTATTTGTCTTGTTGCAAACCCCCTCTGAATTCTTCTGGTAAGCAGTAAATCTAAGTGAATGAAGCAAACATTAATTTTTGACCATTTTGTGTATTTAAACACGCCTTTGCTTCTTAAGCGATGTACATTTTCTTGGAAGCCAAGTATTACATATAAAGAGAATGGGAAAAAATTGTTTAAGGAATGCAATTTGAGGTTCATAATTAAAAACCACTAACAAAATGCTGCTGGTTGGGGAAGAAACAAATTAATCTGAAGTAGAGTTAGAAACAATTTAAATATTAAGTCTTCTGTTAAAGTACTTGCAGTGCTATTTGTTGAACAGCTCCAGTTAGCAATGACATTCCTGTCTGAGACAATCTAAATAACTTGTCTGTGAAGGAAAAGGAAAGGGTAATTTTTCTAAACAAATCTGTTATGGTGAATTATTTGCTGTCAGGCATTAGTCTGAAGAAAATAAAAAAATCTTACGCAACTGCTGAATTTGATAAGCCTTCCATGTGAGAAACCCTTTTCCACAAACACACTAGATCATAAATACTGTATGACCTCCCTACCCCCAAATTTAGGAGAAATCCTATTCTGCATGTAAATTTTGTAATCATGGGTTTTCTCCAGCTATTTATAAATGTTACGTTTTTCTGCTATGTGAATACAGATGTATTGTTATACCTATGTAGGTTTCATAGAGAGATCTGGTGTCTTTTGTTAGACCAACGGATACAGTTCTTCAGATTTGAAAAAGGAGAAATATTCAAATTAATCAGATTACAATTACACATAATAAAGGGAAGGCAAAAGAAAAAAATGATGAAAGTTAAATCTTCACAAGAGATTTAAGAAACGGATTTATTTATGTCTGATCTGTAGGTTACCTGAGACCAAAAGCAGTAGCTCTTTCTGCTGCACAGAGATTAATTTCCTTTCATTTGAAGGTTCAGTCCACAGTAAACATACCATAATAACTCACACATGTCACATACCCACCAACACTGTGTACCTGGCAAACACTTCAGCCTTGATCTTCTGGGGTTTCTGAGAAAATTGTGATAATGATTCAGCTTCCAGCATGAAGAAAAATGGAAGGAGAACTGATTCAAGGGAAACATCATTTAATGCAAAGGAGACAGTGCAACTATATGCTCTTGCTTGTGTTTTTCCAGTGTGTTACCCTGGCAACTGACAGCAGACAGTCACCCCTTTCCTGGGACAAAGGTTTGTTTCCCTTTGCTGTCAAAGGTGTAGCAGGAAAATGAAATGTAAGGAACCATTTCGGGCTAGAATGGCAAGGAGAATGATTACACTAGGGTCAAGTGTTACTGCTTACTCTGGACAACAAATGGATATAAATTGTAGGAACAACTGTCCTGGATTACACTGAAGTATTAATAGGGTGTGTGTGTGTGTGTGAGAGAGAGAGAGAGAGGAGAAGACACTGTATTTAAGGTACAGCTGTTCAAGGATAATTGTTATACTCCTAAAAGCTCAGCTCTAGAACTGGAGGACCAGTGACAGCAAAGACAAAAAAAGCCCTACAATGGAAATTGGAATGGAATTTTATGACACTCTGCAGCATTGCATTGGGAATAGGAACTTTCTGTAGGATGTGCATATTTCTGCACTAAACCAAAACCAAATTCAAAGAATGTGACCTTGTTCTATGTATGTGTTAGACTGACTTTGAAAAGTAGTATGGGGGAATGAGGGAAAAAGAATAAATTATTAAAAATTTTCTATAATGAAAAATGAGTAAATGCAAGTTTTCAGAGTAGGCTTTAAATGTTCTTATCAGAATACGTCAGAGTAGTGTAAGTTACATTTATCCCTAAAGAAAGAAGAAAGCAAGAGGAAAATAACAGGCCCCTTCTATGTTTAAATAGCAGTGCTGATCATTCAGGTAGCTTCAGAAAATAGAACAGCAGTCAATAGAAAGGGGCTGAAGTGGTGAGAGAGTACAGTAGGTTCTGGAAAATAAAAAAGATTAAAAGAAGTTGGACAGGAGAAAACAAGTAACAGGAAATAATTTTATAATCAAAGGCAGGAAGTTTGTGAACTTTTATCAGTTCATCCCAATCATGCTTGCTGCCTTCCTTATCAGCAAAAACAGTGTGGGAGCCACCATCTCTTTAGGCATTCAAGACACACTGAGCTGCTAAAGCACTGAAATTATAAATTCATTACAATTAAAAAAAAAAATAATTTGGGCTGGAAAATCATGGAATAATCCCAGTTGGAATAGACTTCTGGATGAACTCTTCGGTTTAAAAGACAATTCTGAAATTTGAGTGGGTTGCTAAGGACCACATCCAGTTGGGTGTTGAGTATCTGCAACAAGGGAGATCCCACAGCATCTTCAGATAACTTGCTGCTTGTAATAATTTTTTCCTCTCATTACATCCCCTGCTTTTGACACCTGGTGAAGCATTTTTGCCAGCATACTGTGAACCCATTAGGGACTAGGGAAGAGTAACAGCACATGGCATACTCTGAATGACAAAACCTGTGATCTTCCAGTTCACTCAATTCTTCCTCAGGTTTTGGCTAACACATGGCTCATACTAAGGCCTGACTTATGCTGAAAGCAGTGCCATTAGGTCAAATAGACAGCAACAAGTATTCAGGCAACAATAGAGAGGAAGAGATAAAGATGATTAAGCAGTCATTACCACCTGCAGCTTGCTGTCTCCTGCAGCCAAAATTCTTGCTGAAATTCAATACTGATTGTTTGATAACCCTTTCAGCATCCACTAACTTATGAAAATTGTGAAGATCAAACTCCCATAGGCATAAACGCTTTAGCTTCTTAAAAAAGTTTCTGAAGTGGATCCAACAGCATCCAGACTGCTAAGGCTTTCATGCTTCCTAATGTAATGCAGAGATGCTCAAATCTTGATGGCGGGGGAAGGAAGGGCACCCTCACCACTGGCTAGAGTACTGTGACATTGTGTCTGTTGTTCTTCTTTTCCAAGAACTGATTAAGTGACTCATGTCCTTTGTAGATGCAAAGTCTAGATTGCATTTACTGTGTTGCACACTAATTATTAAGAATTTGACCTGATCTGCAGAGGGTTCAGTTAGCTGAAAAGTCTAGGCAACTGAAATTTAAAGTAATAGAAAAGCCATGCTAATTGCATGTCTTTCTTGTGCTAAAGAGACCCAAACTGGACACAGTATCTACTAGGGTGTCTAGGTCCTTTTCTGCAAAGCTGTTTTCCAGGCCTGTCTGGCACATGGGGTTCTCCTTCCCCCAGGTGCATGCAAGAGTTTTCATTTATGTTGGTTTCACCAATCATTATTTTATAGTTGGTGAAATCATCAAAGTTATTGCAGGAGGCTTATATAAATTGGAGGGCATAGTTATAAATCACTAAGAAGGTATAAAAATATACACATTTTCAGCACAACAATAATTTTGGGGTCAATTTTTTGTGTGTGCGCACAGTTATGTGCTACAGTGCCTTTAGCAGAGTAAAAGAAAACAGGTAAATGTATTTTATGTGGACTTTCACGATCTTTTGATAAGATCACTCATAATTTGCTAGGAAAATAAAATTTAAATGTGCTCATCAGCCAACGAACTCAGCTGAGCCTAGGAGGTCATCTGTCTTGTGTCCAACAGCTTTTGACCAGCTGTTTTCTGTGGACTTTGCTGCTTTGCAAATCTCCCTTTTTTATTCTCTATTTGAAGCCTTTGGTATTGGTAACATCAGAAGTGGGACTTTGGGTTAAGTAAGTCCTAGGTCTTATCCAGTAACATTTATATTCTTCCTATGCAATTGTCAAGAGAAGAGGTTGAAAACTTGATGCAGAGACTGACATACACTGCTGTGCCCTTGAGGGAGCATCTGAATGTGTAGTGTGATAATTTAAGTCTAGGAATATCTCAGAAAGGAGGAATAAAGCCTGCTGATGGTGAGCTTATATAAACACCAGATAAAAATGTCTCCAGTATCTGCAAAAAAGGAATTTATGAAATCGTAAGGTGGGATTCTCTGGTTTACCTTGCCTAACATGAGGAACAAAACAAGAACTGGGTGATAATCTTGCAATGGGAAGACAGCCGAGCTGACCAAAGAGATCTTTTCATTTTAATTTCGATGATCATGAATGTGGGTTCACAGAGAAAGCTGAAATAACCATCTGTAACTCTCATTTTGTGTCTTGGCCTTGCAGCAGACTTTTTCTGCTGAGAGACCTCTGCAGTGCAGAGGCACCACAGGCTGAGCTAAGCACATGCTGTCAGCTTTCACCGTAGATGCAGTATAGACTTCCATGTTTTTAAATGTATTTTTATTGCTCCATCTACCACTTTTTTCTTTCAAATAATCACTAAAAGAACTAAACTTCAGATAAAAAGAAGAAACCTTTCACACATAAAAGCATTTGGAAGTTAATTCACTTACAGAGCATGTTAAAGAGAACGATTTATCAGAGGCCATCCATCATCTAAGCAATTTACATGTTTTAAAAGGCATCTACTATCTTTCACAAGATTCATTATGATCTAGTATGCCACCCTGAAGTTAACAGCAACAATAGTTTGCTCAGTTAACAGGAACCGCTAGGCAATGTTTGGAAAACATGTTATTTCCTATCCAGTAAGACTTGTTGTGAATGAGGATTATGATATAGTACAGAAAAGTGGAGTGTTTTCTTGATGTAAAGCAATTCTGGTTAGTCTGATCTGTGGGGCACCTATAAACACAGATTTTTTTCAAGAGAGATATATTTTTTTGAAGCAGATACACATTCACAAATAGATATTAGGAAAAAAAATATGTTTCAAATCCTTTCAATTTAATTTTAAAAGTTTCAAACTACTGGGCCATGATTTAATAAAACACAGTTCTCAAGATTCCAGGTGAACAACTTGTAGTGATGATTAATTTGGGATGTTCCAGTTCTTACAGGTTAGTGCTATCTCATTATTGTAAGCTATGCCTGAAAACAAGCCTTGGACCAAAGCCACGCCCATTTCCGTATTTATATTTAATTTTCAAGGCCAAATTTTCCATTTTAAACCAAATTTGAGGATGCATTCTTTTCTTCATGCCAAATAAAAAGTGTCTTTATTTCTTCATAGAATCATTGACTTGCTT
The DNA here is from genome assembly GCF_032191515.1 of Phaenicophaeus curvirostris. NCBI lineage: Eukaryota > Metazoa > Chordata > Aves > Cuculiformes > Cuculidae > Phaenicophaeus > Phaenicophaeus curvirostris. The sequence continues at coordinate 24,795,071 of NC_091397.1, read as the reverse complement.
GGTTGGAAAAGATCTTTGAGATCATCAAGTCAAGCCATGCCTGTCCAAGTCCTGTTTTCAGTCCTAGAGAAATCATACAGATTTTACTGTTCCCTATAGTACTCTTGCAAGTATTGCAAAGATCAAGTGTATGTTGCCAAGAGTATAGTCTTTATAACCTGCATTTTGTATAACTTAACCAATGCAAATAATTCAGTGATAATTAGACAGCTAGATCATTTTGGTTTGCCTGAATCATATCTCACATAAACTCCCACCAAACTGTCAGTGAATTAGCAACAGATGTCACCTGTACACAGGATATAAGCATCTCTTTTGAAAAGTGAGAGAGACCCCTGACATATAGTGAGTTGCAGTCCTAGTTTTTATGCAGGCCATCCTCAGTCTCTACACCTTCACACTTGGATGTCTTATACTATAATTTCTGATTAAAAAGATGGAGAAAATGTGCTATCTGTCATACACCCCAACGGCAGGAAAGGGTCAACAGAGTTTTTTATAGGAAAAACATTCATATGGTGACACTCTGCAGTGGTTCTAGGTGTACCTTGTGTGTTTTAATATCCGTGAAGCTGATAAAATAGTTGGGTTTGGTAATCCATACAAGACTCTTGTTATTTGTTTCCAACTGAGTAACAGAACAAAGAAAAGCTGCTGTGAGAGTGCATGCTATGCTAGTAATAGATTTTCTGATGTTACAATCTACTTAGATTGATGCAGATATAATTAATAAAAAAAGAGAAATTTCTGTTTCTTCATGGTACTTCATTGTGGATAAAAAAAAAGCATTTTGTGTCATTCAGTCTTGTAACAGTATTTGCCAGTATGCCTTTGTGCAAAGAGGTTCAGGTTAATTTTTTATCAACATCTATCCACCTTGCAGCAAGAAAAGAAACTGCTTCATCTAGATTTCATATCAATCCTACATACATTCCAGAGCACCAGACAAAAAGGACTATATATGAAGCTTAGTGTTGGATCCTTGTTATTTATTAAATCTTTTATTATTCCCGGGTAAAAGATGGTGTGATTAATATTTTCACGCTTATTTTTCTTTTGGTTTAGTGGAGCTTTACTGAAGAGTTGCTCCAGTATCACAGCATCAGTGCTGTAATGCAACACTACTGTGAAGCTGGGGCAAGAAAGGATAATAATCTTCTTAAGATTCAGATACAGAGTTACTTGTCCAGAATGGAATGGAAGAGAGATTTTAGCGTGTTTCAGAAGCAAGGTCTCCCACTGGATTCCCTGCAGACATACCTTTTACATGAAGGAAAAGGCCAGATACCTGCAGAATAGCGAATGTTTTATCTTTATCTCCTCTTTCTGAGCCAATTGAGACCTCCCCATGTGAAATTTGACTGTAGGTTTTTAGAGGGAAACATGTCTGGCAGACTGTCAGGAGGAAGTTGTTTACTAGGATCTGGTGAATTGGCATCAGTCCCCTGGCACTGGGAAGTGTTGTGGGAAGCTGGGTTCTAGCTGAATTGTGCTTCTGAAAGAAAACAGGAATCTGAAAATCAGCATGCATCACCAAAGAAGAAAGAAGTAAGTATACATATTTTCCATCTTTCTCACACAGTTTGTTGAGGTCCACAGAATGGGGACATCACCTTGCTGCACCTGCAAAAGCAAATGGTAGCAAACACCCTGCTGCTCAAGGGGAGGGTGCTATAGGAATGAATCAAATCAAAGCTGTAATGTTGAAGGGATGTTTTTACTATGTCTGTGGAGCAGTAAGAACAAAAAGGTAAGCTGCCCCCCAGCTGAGGTGGGAAGCCACAAAATAAGCCAATGGGAATGAGGTCAGAGTGTCTCACATTCAGTATGCCAAAACAGTAAATGCCTGATAGAAACTGTACTGGGTGCCTTTTAGCTAACATTCAAAAACAAAGCTCCTGGTCTAAGTGTTTCCTGGTTGAGCTACAGCTAAGGTAAATTTTAACAGGAAGAGTTTAGTTAGTGCATAATGTAAAGAAGGTATTTTGAAGGCCTTAGTGACAGCCCCACTACTGGGTACCACAACAGAGCCACTATGTTTGCTGCTGAGGAGACTGTCCTGTGGTAAATGTTGGAGCATTTGCATAAAAAATCAGCTTTGGTTCTCCACTTCTTCACAAGCAATTTAGCAAGATTCCTACATGCACTCACAAGGCTACAGCTCTCTTCAGACATGCTAGAAAAACTCTCATTCCTGGCACAACTTAACAGATTAGAAACCCCACGTCTGTTTTCTGTTTTCTGATGATGGTTTTGATTCACAGCAAAACTGTAATTACACAGGAAATCCAAATGTAAAGGTATGTATAATAGGAAGAGGTGCTTTTTCTTGTTCAAAAGCATCTTGCCATTCTGTGGGTGGTTGCATAATTCAGCAAACGCCCGCAAATGGCAGAAGGCTATATCAGCCAACTCTGTGCAGCCAGCATGAATGTGCAATGCTGTGGTACACCTCACCTAACACTCCAGGACACTCCACCTTTGCTAGAAGGCAAAACAGACAATGGAGACAACATTTCAAAAAGTATCATGTTTTGAAAAAAAATATTAAAGAGAACAAATAGCACGTAAATCAGGATTATACTGCTCTTACCAGGGGATGTTTTTAATCCCCACTCCTCAATGAAGTACAAAAGTAGAGAGTCCCAAAAGCCTCTGATAGAAGATGATGGTTTAGTATTTTTATAATTGTGTGTGTCTGGGAAGTTCTTTCTCCATAAGCCACTTCGAAAATGTGAGTAAGTCTGCCTGTCCTTGCTATCAGTTTCTGGGCCACACAGTTTATTCTTACCTCTTTAAACTGAAAATTCACATTGAAAATGAAATATTCTTTATCAGAAACTTTGATTACCCAATGGCTTACATGTTGTCTCCTGAGACATTTAGATAATCAAATTGTGGCAATGCATGGAGAAAATGAACTGTGGCTGCAAATAACTATATAAAAATAGTACCTTCTTTCTCAAGAATATAATCCTGTCATGCATGTGAGTCCAATCTTTTTGCTTTACTGACAAAAATATAGGTTTGATTTGGAAAGCAAAGCAAAGGCTCCAAAGTTGTAGCACACTGGACAAATTCTGACTCCTGTGCTACCAGTCAGACTGTCAATTAAGTTGTGATTGCAGGATGTTTGCTACCTAACAGAAAGCTGCTTGTGTTAGGGTTTTGTTTTCCTCTTGTCCCTGTCATCGGCATGCCTCTGCTTTCACTGATTGTGACCAGGAATGGATTAAGGTTCAGAACGGTGCCTGGATTTACCAAAATTACTGGGCGCTCAAGAGTGCTCCTTTGCTGCCGCTCCCCCCTGGCTGTCGGCCCCATGCATCCCTCCCTCCTCTGTCTCCCCGTAGGATGCCATCTCACCTTCTCCTGCTCCAAACCCCTTAATGTCTCAGCCAGGGGCTGCAGCTGAGCCCCACCGTGAGCCTTCTCAAAGCCTGTGCCACCCCCTGCCCACATCCCTGGACACTGCCTGCTGCTGACCACAGATCCCGGGGGGATGCTTTAATCCCCTCCTGCTTATGCTGGGGATGCAGGAGGCAGAACCACATTTTGCTTTTGTGATGCATGGGGAGTTTGCGGCAGGGGAATCTATAACGATAATATTTAGGCTAGTAAATGAACTGATTATATTTAGAAGGTGAGGGCAGGTTATATTTTATCCCTACAAAATGTCAGGACTGCAAAATAATTTATATCTGCACCTCACACAAAGGCAAAACTGAACAATGATTAAAAATCAAGTCTGTGTTATTATTTTGCTATGGCATCGTAATAGCAGCAGTATAAACTACATGTGAGAGCACATTCAAAGTCTTCATTTTCAAACATTTACAATCATTAAAAAATAAAGTGCTTAAAGGCATAAAAATTGTCAGATGAAAAGACCTTTTTCTTCCATTTGAAAGTTTAACAACATTGTAGCTGGCCATTTATAACACTGACATGCTGGGAGCCTACTGCTGCCAGGTCAAAATTATTTCAGCCCTGCTAGCTTTTATATGTAGTCTTTTTTGCTTGTTCTTTCTATATATCAGGCAGAGAGAGACTGTCTGAAGATGCACAGATTGCACAGACACTGCCTGAAGTTGCTTGAGGGCTCCCTGTCAGGCTCCCCGATGTTTGTGACTTGGAGCACCATGGCAGGTGGAACTGCACTGCCCCAAACCGATGCCCATACTGTCCAGTTCCCTTGCGGGTTTTAATTATTCTGGTAACTATTTCTTGAGGCTAAGGAGTGTCACAGTCACATGGTATCTATAGAAATTCATTATGTTCTTTCTCAATGCCAGCCCACCTGTGGTAAACCACATATGTGTCCCTGGCACAGGATGTATTTGTACACATGCACACACACACATACACATCCTCTAACATCATCAGTGACCACTTCTTTTTTGGTCTCAGTGAAAACTCAGCCAAGCTGGTTTATGATTTTGTTGACAATAACGTCTAGAACTCACAATGGCTTGAAAAATCTGAACTTCTGTGTTAATTATGATTACAGTTTTAGTGCTGTCTTATGTAAGGAGTGGCTGAAGATTTTCTCCAGTAAGAGATGTAACAATTCTGTAGTTCTGCCATGTGACTGCATGCTTCCTACTGTTTTCTCTTGCACATTGATCTGCACATTTTTGACAGTTTTACTGTATATATGATGGCAAGTCTGCCAGGTAGCTCTAATACTGACCTCCTACTGTATTTCACACAGTGGGCTGGATGGGGATGTTACTCTTGGCATCAGGCTATGGCATACTTTTTGGGATAAAGAAGTTCAAAGACTGGTCAGGCAGCCAAAACAGAGTCTGAATCAAGCAAACATAGCAGATCACATTTGGTTTGCTTGCATATTATTTATTTTGTTAATAATTGCTTATAGTAAAATCCTTTCCAAGAAGTCATTCAGGTTTGGTTTTATTTCTTTTTGAAGCTGTGCTTCGTTAAAGCCTATTTTGTTATTATCATTGAGTTTCCCCACATATGAAGGCTCAGGCTCCAGGTCAGGCACAAGGAGTTTAATAAGATTCAGATGGTATACATGCTGTCAGAGAGGTATGGAATTCTTCAGAGTTGCAATAACAGCTCCTGCTCCTGGCAGACCATAATATCGGCAGACTCCAGTTCCGCTTTCTGTTTACTGTAGATTGTCTGATTCACAGCAAAATTGAAATTACACAGGAAAGCAAAATATTCAAACTTAAAGGTATGCCACAGAGAGGGTCTTTTACCCTTTGAAGACTATTTTATAATTCTGAGGAATGAGGGCATTTTGCAGTATTTAGCACGCTAAAAATCTCACACGAAGAAAAATGTGATAAAAAAAAGGCAACATAAAAAGAAACTAATCCTCAATCAAAAAATTGCAGGTTCTAAACAAACATGATTATAGGAATTTATATTTCTTATTGTTTAAAAAATTGCTTCTGTTGTTTAACATGTAAAGCAGGATACAAGAAGGGGAGAGCAGGATTGGACAGAAACATTTGCAAATGTATCTATCAACTCATCAATAACTCCTTATATAAGCTCTGATTGGATTTTTTTGCATAGAAATTAGGTTAAATCCTTAAGCAGTTGCTAATCCTCCACTTAGAGTTGCAAATTTCCATGATAAGTACCATTCACATGGATGAAGAGAGTCAGTCTTTGCACATGTGTTCGCATGTATGTATTTGTGTATTTATATGATACACCTGTGTCTGTTCTATTTGCAGAATGCAGCATTTAAAATAGAAAATACGTTCATAGAAATATTAATCCTTCTCTATTTTGCTGTTTGCAGAAGATCTGATACTTTTGGCTAGACCTGCCACACTTAGAATGAATTTACAGCCTGGGAATGAGCCACCTTCACCATCTACTTATGTCCTATTTAGTCTGCTAGTGTTATTGGCAAATTGCAACAACATACCACTGTCCCTTTCATTCTGAGGGAAATGCAAAAACTTAAAAGATGTTCAATGTTTTTTGTGTGAAATGTAGATACCAGCGAGGGTGATAAAAGCTTCGGCAACCAGTAGAAAAGAATGAAAACTGGCAGACATTATGTGTTCTTTCATGCTCTTTCAACTGTATTTTTGGACCAGTGTGATTACGAGGGAGTTATTTTCTGATGCATATATATATGCATGTGCTGGGACATCCAAACAGTCCACCTTTTAACAAAGCACATTGCCCCTGGATGTGGTAAAAGACCTGGGTTCTCATTTCGGAACTGTTCTCAAACTCACTAATTAATTCTACAACTCATATTTATAATTACCATTATAATCTTTTTTAATAATGAGTTTAAATTCCACAGAAACCTGGCTTCTTTTCCTCCCTCTGTCTCCACACAGAAAAGCTGTTGAATAAGCACAATCCATTTCTTATCTTTCAGGAACTCAGGCTGGTTCACAGCATAAGCAGTTAAGCTCAAAGATTTAATTCATCTTGTTCATTAAAATTCAAATAATTATGAAGTCAGAGATGTTAACTTTTCAGTTTTACAATACAGCTGGCAAGTAGAGACTGTTGCACCAATTGGGAGACTTAAAACCTCATCTTTGGTGGCCAGGTAATTTTATTTAACAGTTTAGTAGGAATTTAAATCAATACTTCTGAGAAATCTGCTTTATGAAATTAGTATGTTGTATAATTGGTTTAAATGTTCTTTTGACAATCTCATGATATTTCACATGACATACATGTAGGGACTGTTTGCCTGTGGGTGTGTTTCTTGCTGCCTTTAAGTACTAGATCGAGTTCAGTATAAAGAGGAATAATCCATGACCCCTTTAAGTCCTGATTCTGCAATTTTAATGGGCAATTGCACTTAATTAGACAAGGTGGGTGGGACTGCTTGAAACAGTTGTGCTCAGGAGACAGGGTAGAGTTGGGTTTATAACTTTTGCTGAGGCATTTTTATTCCTCTCTAAATTCTTGTTCTCTGAAATCCCCCCCAAAACATTTTCCTCCCTTAGCTGCATTTTCCTTCTCAGCAAAAAACTTAGGATGCTTCCAAGAATAACCACTGAAAAAGTCAAGAGTATAGTTAGCTACAAAGCTTAGCCATTGCCACACATAAAAATGAATTATTTCCACCAAGATGTTTACGCTATGATATATTTCACCTGCTAGTGCTACTGGTCAGAAATGTTCTAAATGGATATGACTTCCCAGTCATAAAATGAAAGTCTGTCTTTTGGGAAATTCCCATGAACATCAGCAGAAATGGTGTTCATTTATTGCTTAATTACACTTTTTCCTCAGTTTTTTGCCAGAAAATGAACTCGGCTCCTCTGAGACTTGAAGAATGGTGGGAATGAGTGAGACAAAGGAAAGGTATTCACAGCATAGCCAACCTGGCCCCATTTATCGGCCATATTTCAACTTTCAACTTACTTTGAAAGAAAGAAACACAGAGTCTGTCTAGCCATCACACTGCACCTTTATGCCATTCAGATGTGTCCCATTGCAGCTCATGTGTTTGTGGATGCAGTTGTTTGGATGATGAGGATAAGGAGGCTGTTTGGACAAAGGAGTGGAAGCTATCTGGCAATCTAATGCTTTTTTTTTGGTGTGTGATCCGTGATACTTGTAATGCTTATAGGGCAAAAGGCTTTGAACCCGGCTTTGAGAGACATGAAAAATTGCAGTGTTGTTTGACAGCTGAAAATACCTATTCTCAGTGCAAGGGGTGACTCCTTCCAATGTGTACCAGGACAGTAAGAGAACACATTGAGGGCAATGAAGTGGAAAATTCCTAGTGCCGTCTTTGTGCTGCTTCTAAATGAATAATTCTCTCCAGCCTTTTACATTAAGTGATTAGAAAGAGTTAAATGAGCATGGAAATGCCATGGAAATTTTTCAGGCATTAATGTTTTCTACTTCTGCATTGAATGCCCTTGTGATAGAAGAGAAAGAACAAACATCAAAAGTACCTTTTAACTTCACAATTCTTTCTAAATTTCTTTAAACTTATAGGCTATATTGCTAGCTTTCAAGCTTCAAAGCAGGAAGATCAGGGTCACACAGAAAATTATTTCTTACAGTTTAATAAAATATGCATGTGAGTTGTATGGACTGCCAGAGAAATTATTTATGTGTTAATGTAACGTTGTAACATTAATTACACACTTTAATTCCTTCCTTAGTAGCTTCTTTACTAGTAAGAACAGTACCAATTCTAAATTGGGTTTGAAACATATGTTGTGTCACCAAAACATAAATTATTTCCAGACTGAATTGCTTTTTTGCTTCCACAAGATAACAATTTTTTCTTTTTAGCATTTGGGGAAAAGGAAGAAATCAAGATCTTTTGCGTTTAAATCAGAGGATTCATGATGGATCTTTTTCAGCCTCACACTTCCATGGTGTTGGAGGATGTGCATATTGTATTTATTGACAGTTTCAGAAATCCCTGGTGCATGTATTTTGTGAATGAGTTACACGGCTTTTATTTACGGCCACTGTTGTGTAGTACTTAATCCTATAGGGTTTTTTCCTTTGTATTTGTTTCCTTAAGGGATTTCCTACCTCTCTTTCTTCGGTATATCTGTGATTAAAACCATGCATGTGCTAGCACAAGAACTTATACTGAGCCCTATCTTCTGAATTGCCATTTAAATAAACTTCTTAATAGGTGCAAGTCTGATATCACTTATTTCAACAATGTCCTACAAGAGCTGCATAATTCAATTCTAAGTTGTCTGGGGACAATGAGAATGAAGGAAAATAAGTTCTTCTCTCAACTACCCTGCAAGCTTCCTGTACGATTTTAGCAAATCACCTACTTGTTTTTAATAGAATCATAGAATAACCAGGTTGGAAGAGACCCACCGGATCATCAAGTCCAACCATTCCTATCAAACACTAAACCATGCCCCTTAGCACCTCATCCACTCATCCTTTAAACACCTCCAGAGAAGGTGACTCAACCACCTCCCTGGGCAGCCTGTTCCAGTGCCCAATGACCCTTTCTGTGAAATTTTTTTTCCTAATGTCCAGCCTAAACCTCCCCTGGTGGAGCTTGAGGCCATTTCCTCTTGTCCTGTCCCCTGCCTTCTCAAATGTAAATCTAAGGCCTAACTTCATTAAATTGATTTGAAATCATTCAAGGGAAAGTGCTATAGATGTGCAAAATATTGCCATAAAAAGTATATGCTGTTATCTCTGTTCATTGTTTTACCTTTTAACAATTCACCCCTTACCTGTCTGTTCTTGTGGCCTACAGCCCAAGGCAAATTGGGAAGAAGAACAAACCGTGACATTGCTGGTATCATTCTTTAAGCTATATATGTCTGTCATACTTTTCTTAAGCAAATAGTCCTTGTCTATTTAACCTTCTGAAGTGTCTACCTGCCTAGCATTTAAAAGTCTTTTTAGTTACAATGATTATAATTTTGTGTATTTTTTTTGTGTCAATGTCAAATGGTTCACTGTTTTACTTTTTATACTGTCACAAAATAACCTAAACTCGTAGAGCACTAGTAACTAGTATGTTTTCTCTAACTAACATGTACCTTTCTTCTATTTTGTCCTGGCATCAATGTTGTCTCAAGGAAGAGATTTTTCCAGGTACTTCACATTCAGCCAGTCTTCACCCAGTCTTGTCACTCTTCTCAATGATCTCATGATGACATATGAAACTTTTTGTCATTAATGTGCAGAAGTTGGAGTGCAAATTGATTTCACAAGGCTCCTAATAAACACCCATAACTAGTTTTTGTCCTGTGCTGGATTTCACTCAGTATCCTCTACATTAAAAATTTATTGTTGCTAGACTTCTGAGTCATGAGTATCTTTGCAGTTGTTAGGCTTGAGTTGTGGATAGGAATCTGGTGGCCATCACGAAGTATAAGTCTTCACCTACATAAGAAAAGGAGCATTGTTCCTAATAGCATCCATTTTAGAAAATGAACTGGGAAAACACAAAGTGTTTACCAACTCCAGAATTTTAGCTGGAACGAAGTGCATTTGATTGTTTTACAAAAGATGTGGAGGAGTCATAAGTAAAGATGAACAAGATATTTAATGGAAAATAACATTTAACTTGAGCTTTTCAAGCAAATGAGGCAAATACAAAAAGTTTTTGAGGTTAGGAATAGTGTTTAATTTTACATTTTCTCATATGTTGGCACTTCATGGAATTACCAAAATACCGCAGGGTTTTTTGGGGTACCGCTGATCTAAAGGATGTCAGGAAATAGAAAGACACTTTTTCTTTAAATTTCCTAATTTCTAATTTCCATTAGTGTTCTGGGATGCCTTAGATAAATTTTCAGCAGCTTTGGGTGGATGTCTAGGTTTTGCAATTCTCCTTCAAAATCTACTGAATCACCAAACTTTTTTGCAATTCTCCTGTAGCAGCTTGAATGTTTCCATTCACTGTCAGTGATACTGTGACATCTTTATTCCTTCACTTACTCGTGTCTGGTTCATAGATATAGGTCCAGATTCTTTATGTTATAGTCTATTGAGTAAGTGGTAGAAATGCAGCAGTCTTCTGTCTATAAGACTTTCGATCGCTTGGGTTTAGGATTAGCAGCCTGTAGCCCTGAGCTCTAAACTTAAAGAACCTAATGAAGAAGCCAGAGAGACAAGAGACAAATGCTAGCGACTGTGAAAAGGGAAGAGAAAGGATTCCTGGGTATTGTTTTGTTCATTTTAACTTCTCAGTTTTTTAAATTAAAAAAATTACACATCCTGGAAATGCTTGTCTCCCAGGAGTCTGCAACATGCAATCAGAAAACTCAGTTCCCCTTCTCTCCCTCCTCTATTTTAGCTGGCTCTACCTTGATTCCCTCCCCACAGTCCCATTGCCACCCTAGAACTGTGTGTTGACGTGGGCATTACCCTGTATTTTTATAGCTCTCCTGCCAAGTGGTCACCTGCCTCTGCCTTGTGCCACTCTGACTGCTCTCAAAGGTTCATCTGTTAACTGATGTCCCACTAACATCATGTCTGTGTAACTGATTTCCCCAAAAGGAATGAATTCTGCTCTTCTCACAGGTCAGTGTGCTGCCTTTGCCCTCCTGTCCTGGTATGGCTTTGTAGATAAGCTGGCAGAGGACTGCTGTATGTGGCCTGGCAGCAGGATGTGCAAGGTAGAAGATGTAAAGACCACCAGCCTAGGAGAGGTATACTGCATCCACAGAACCCATGAGTGTGACCCAAACCCATGCATAAGTTTCAACTCTTTTTAAGTTCCTCCACAGATTATATTCACTGGTTCATGTCCCAGATAACAATTTTCTGCAAGCACTTGTCTGGGTATGTTGTGGGTGACAGGAACACCAGGGCAGCCTCAAGAGTTCTCCTAGTTAACTCACAATTTTTCTAACAAATCATTCTGCTATTCAGGCAGTCTCAAGACCTTAAGATTTTGTGTTATTCATTTTATTGATTGTTTTGGAATTTTTTTTTCATTTGCTTTTTAAAAGAAAGTACTGATGCAGACAAGTGCCACAAACCTGCTCTAAATATTGTAGTGTGCTATGGTTATACCTCCATGATTAATCCTGGGGATGCTAAACACATCCATGTGGCCAGATACACTTTCACAACAAATTTCTGTCTAGATGGCCTGAGCAGTGGTCTATTTCATGGATATCTATTCTATTTTCCACTGAGAATCAAACCCAAATCAGTACTGCTATTCTGCTCCATCAACTCTCCTGATTGAATTGGTCTATTCACTGAGAGGACTGTCTGGCTATATTTACATACATTTTCCATTCCATACCGATACTAGAGATGCTATTCTGCCTCCAGCAAATACTCTGAGAAGTGTATGGTATTAGTAAGGACCCTGTTTCCTTGGTTACATTTAGCAAATTTGCATGCTAGCATGATGCTATTCATCATCAGAGACACTGGAGACTTGTCCATGGAGTGAGGTTTCGGAAGTGAATAACCTTTGCATTCTTATCTTCTGCTTTAAATATATGGATGAGGCAAAAATAGTTGTCAAAATATGCATAGTGGGAGGTAGGCAGACTGAGAAGCTGAGTCCTGGAAGCCTTTGGGAATGAAATTGAGTCCTTTATAAGACTGGGCAAAGTATTTGCAGTTGTGGGGGCAGTTCATATGTTTGACTCTAGTGCCACTTTATGAATGACCATGAGATGATTATATAATCCTACTCAGAATATGTCCTGTCCTCTCTCTCTGGTTATGCACTGCGATGGGGAGTGGCAGGACTCTGCTGCTGCATGCTCACCCAATATTCCCTGGAACACAAGGTATAAGAGACATTTTTTTTCTCATGTTTGTAATAGCAGTGAATCAAAAGGAGGTTAACCTAGCCACAGAGGCCAAACTAGAGAAGACAGACTAGCAGAGACTATCCTGGAAACCAAAGCTTCCCCTCTCAGGTGGATTATGGCAGAAGTATCACCTGCCTTCTTGAAGGGACGTGTGCCTCAGCTGGACGGGATCGGCCTTGTCCTAGCAGGCACAGCTCCCCCCATATTTCCCAGCCATGTTGGGTAGATGGTGTTTCATCCCTACAGTAATCACTAGAAATTGAATTCTCCCATGAATGAGTAATTTATGGCACCGTATACAAATTCAGCTATGGCTCCAGTCCTAGCTGACATTTTCAGTGAATGATCCAAAACCCAGGTAAATGAATTTATTTAGTTTATCTTTTCAGACTTTTTTTGTAAAAAATAAAAGTTTGTCCTGTCTATTTGGTAAATGACAGATGATGAGTCTGCTATTCGCTGAATAAAAGTACTGTTAGTTTTCAAACTGGACAAGGACACATGGTATTCCAGTGCCTTAGAAATGGATGAGCATCTAGGGGTTCTGGGTTACTCTGCTCATGACCAGCTGTGCACGTGGGTAATTCTATCTTCTGTTTGGTTTCTCGTTTCCATAAATGTCTCTTCTTTGTAAAGTGCTTTGAAATCTATAGAGAAAAAGTGCTGAGTGATAAGCAATATTTAGTAGCTGCATTTCCAAAGCAGGAAAAATATAAGTGCAGTTTCTAGTAACACATTAGAAATGGATTGAACAGTAAGCTGTTGATCCAGACATGTAGGCAATTGAAGACAACATAAGCTGCAAGTTTACTAGATTGAAGTACCAGCTATATTCCAAGTTGCTCCAGAACATGTGTTCACGAAGTTCCCACCAGTGTGGTAATGCAGACAGGACTATGTGCAGGTCCCGTCTCTCAGACTCCAGATCTCATGGTGGTGCACTGAACCCCTCAGTTTTCACTATTGTGTCTCCTTAGGCAGCAACTACAAATGTATTGAAGTGCTGCAATGGGAGTGTTACACTTTGAGAGCTATTGTCTTAAGTGTGCCTATGTGTCCCTAAGAGGAAGATAGGCTGAGCTGAGGGTCTATATAGACCCAGCAGGAAAAAATCCTTCTTGATCCCCCAAAGCAATACCCTTGAGTCAGAGCTATCTATGAAAAAGAAAAGAGGTAACTCGCAGACAATCCAATGCAAATGATTAAATTACCAAAGGAAGGGTAAAAGCCAGTCAACTCCCATCTACTTCAAAATCAGCCAGCTGGAAGGATGAATCTTTGCCTATGTCCTTCATAAGGGGCTTGCTTTCTCCCTGGTCACCACCTAACGCTAACTCTTGGCACTTAACGAAATGAGGAAAGGAATTTTGAGATAATTTCTTTCAGAACAGCGGTTTAAGTAGTTTAAGTCTGGGAATAACAAATACGTTTTTGTGTTTTACAGAAGAGATTCTCTTCAGTGTAGAAATTAATTACCATTCCAAAAGTTTTGATGTTATTTCTCATGTTGTAAATTAAGATATAGGGACATTCATTATCAATGCACAAAGTACCAATGGCCAGGGTTTCCTTTTTTGAGGTGCCCTTCAAACTGTCACTAAGGACATAAAAAACTAGGTTGGTGTGTCCAGTTTAAATTGGAAAGAAACTAACTTTAAGGTGTAGAACCTTTTTCAAATCTGTTATTTAGCTGATCTATGGAGTTGCATTGACAGGTGTCTTGAATGAACACTCCTTCAAGCAGCTCTAGCTGTGGGCATCATGGCATCCAGCTGGGAAAACAGATCTGCATGGCACAGTGGTGATAACTGGTAATAAAGGAACTCATTCTATCTTGAAGAATCCAAAGACAATTTGTGGCTGGTGAGGAGCACAGCCGGTGTACTGGGACCAAGATACTGATAACACTTTTGTCTCTGCTGAGGACTGATCCATCAGACTCAGATTATTCTTTTGGCTCTGCCTCTTAATGGGTGCTAGATGTCTTGCTTCCCAAGCAGAACTTTCTTCCCTGTTACACATCTTTTATTTCCTTGGTAGCTTGTAGATTAGTCAGACCAGGAGCCAAGATCCTAAATCCCATCTTTGTACAGATTTGCAGGGGTAAGAGCCAGCCTTGGAGCGCGGCTATAACTGCTTGCAGTAATCACCAGCCTGAAATTGTAAGGGAGGTTTCCCAACTCTGGTGAGACAGGCTTCAAAATCAATTTTAAAATATGTGGTCTTTTTATTTGCTGCTTATATTTTGTTACTGGTTTCAAGATCTTCTTTGTGAACTTAGGAGCTTCTTTTCATTATAAATGAAAGTGAAATTGTCATGTAATCTCCAGATGCCAGAAGAGAATGTTGTGTCAGCTACAGGGAGGTTCTTTATAAAATCACAAGAGCGGGCAGCTGGATCCATCAGCCTATGAAATTATTTTAATAATAACAGAGTTTAAAGGCTCCTGCTAGACCCCCTGTACTAGGCCCTGTAATCCCTAAAGAATTTACAGGCATATATATTCTCCTCTAGAATATCTTTGTTCTTGCCATGTTTAATAAACAAAAACTACCATTTGCACAGAGATGTGAATTCCATGCCAAGGAAATAAAGTAAGCTTGGCCTTGTTTCTCAGGGATGAGCAATGCTTATGGGTCTTGCTCTTTTGAAAGATCATGCTAGAGCTGAATGGCACCCAGCTGTCATACCTGGGAGCAGGGGCTGGGGCTGCAGGCTATGAATTCCATCCCTGTATGTCCTAGGCCAAAGGAAGAAAAGGAAAAAGAAAACTTAGGATATTCCAACAAGAGTCCTGAAATTAAACATGAATTTGTTTGTTGGGTTTGTTGTTTAAAATTCTACACCAATACACACATTAAAGTGCCTGGCATCTGGACTTAAGAGCTGTTTAAGGCCCTTGGCTTAACCCAAATATGCAGAAGTAAATGCAGAGAGTGAAGTTCCTCATCTTCTAACTTTTTTGTTTCTGGTCAAATGTGAATCTTTAGTTCCTAGCTGATAGCCCTGGTGATCTTTCAAAAGAGCCATCTGCTCCACTGAGTACAGGATTCCTGAGTCTTCACATGTGCTTGTACATTTTATGCTAGTGCTCTGCACTCTCTTTCCTCCACCTTCTTGGTGTCATGTGTTAATGACAGAATTCTTCCACTCAGGGTAGCATGGAAGAGGAGATGAAACAAAAGCATGTGTAAAGATGGAAAAGGGGGATGAAGGCGTGTGTGTTTGTACCTGTGTAACACAATGACTCATGTACTTCTGAGAATCTGAACCATATTTAATATGAACTATATTCGGCACTGAATGTTCTTGACAGCCAAGAGGAGGTATTGACACTAAAAAGAGAAAAATCATTTGATTAAAATTATATGTTTGAATGAGGAGCTCTGGAGGCAGGTATCAAACTTTCAGAGAGTCTGAGTCCATGAACAGTGCCAGAACACATAACTCAATTCAAGGAAATTCAGTTTAATCTATAAAGCAATCAGGGTCTAATACTTTTACCAACGGGGGCAATCTTAAAAGCTAGGTTGGGTTAAACATAATGATTGTGCAAATCTGTTTTTCACACTGATCTTTTCAACTTCAAGGCAGTAGAAACCTAATAGTGAAAAAATTTTATGGAACATGTCGGTGGTATTTCTTTCCCATTTGCCTTTGACCGCTTGAGTGCATGGGAGCACAGCTTTGGGGTGCAACGGGAGGACAGAGTACATACTGGTCATGCCTTTAGAGTTTCAGTCCCCCTTTAATAAACAGATTCTCCTGTACCTTTTAATATCCTTTTTAAAATCACAGCTGACAAAGTAGATACCCTGGAATGAACTTAGTTTGGAGAAGCATGCCCAGGTTAGCTTTTCCCCTTCCTCCCACAGAGGCAGCAGAGAGCTACTTTTCTTTTTACCCTTGCAAGTCATCCAACTCTGCAATATACAGAGAGTCAAACAAATGTAATGACTGGGAAGTAATCTATGTGTATATGCATGTATTTCCTAAGTTAGGCTGACTTTTCAGGGTCACAGAACATTGGAAACTGAAAGTATGGAGTGGGGGAGCAAAACTCTATGCTGTCCTTACATATTAAGATATTAAGTATCAGCTTTTAGCTACAATCTCAGGGGATAATGAGTTACTGAACTTCTAATATGTCTTGGTACAGCCATGCTTGGGTTATACTAGGATAAATATAAAATGCTTCAAGAAAAGACTCTATGCCATAATAAGAAATCATAATGTATACAACTCATCTGTAAAACAGACTGGCAACTGAGGAGCCTGTGCTATCAGTAGTAAGTAGAAAGTACAAAGTGTGTGTGTATCTGCGAATGCATATCTGTTTTCAAGGGAGTGGTAAGTACCTAATTAAAGCAAAATTTATTTCAGAGCCTGTTAGAACCCAATTCTTCATAAAGACTTGAAACTTCAATTCAACAAATTAATTAAAAATTACTACTTTGAGATACGAGGAAGCCAGGTACTCTGGCCAATCTCCACAGCTTCATTTTTGGTTCATTTTACGATGGACTATGGACCAGCACACTGAAACGTGACTTATTAGTGGAATCTTGGAAAACAAATAGGTGCTCTGGGATGAGGCGGCGCTCATGGCTATTATCAACCACCCTGATTTAAACTTTGGATTAAGTAGAAAAAGATGGAGAAAAATGCCTTTTTATGTGCAGGGAAGAAAAAAATAGGCTCTGTTAATTACGTGTATTTCAGCTGGGGTGATATAAATCCACTACAAGTTTCTTTTTTTGGGTAGGAATCTGAGCACTTAAGTCAGGAAAACACATTTTTCTTGTTAAATTCTCAAAATTCAACACCTCTATTTTACTCCCAGAAACACAAGTATTTATGTTTCCCATTAAAAAGCAAGCTGTTTGGGCTCCCATACATTTGAGCATTTGAGACAATGCTTTTTCCTTGGGTTCCATTAACAAAGTTGATGTAACAAACTCCTGTTCTCTGACCCTGTGTTTTGCCATCTTTCAGGCAGGCAGAGTCTCAGCTTCCAGATGCAAAACCAAATCCTGTTTCTAATCAGTTTTCTGAGATAACTTGTTTGTTTTCTTGGTACATGATTAGGTTGAGATGATCACCTAAGAACCTGACTCACTTTGCTGAATGAGATTTTGAAAAGTGCTTGTGTTTCTACAAGCTTTCAATAAAATCCATGGGAAATATGGGGAAGTCAAGCTTGAGTATGGTGTTGATAAGAACTGTCCTCAATTAACATGGCAGGTGTCAAATTCAAGACTATTTGCAGGGAACATGAGGCTAATGCAAATAAACCATAAAAAATATTTAGGATTTTTTTCTTTTTCTGATAGATTCATCACATTTTCTTTTCGATATTTTCTACATATATGATCAAGAGAATTTGAGGGAGACCCGAGGAGCATTTATATTATCAGACCAAATAACCTGAAAATTTCCAAATTCGGTATTGTAATAGAAACTAGTAACAATGAAAGATCTGCTTAACAATACTGTAGAACAACCAAGTGGTCGGTTCTAAAAACAGAAAGGAAAATATTGTGGTTTTCCTTCAAGATAAATATTTCTGCTTTATACATGCTATAAAAATGTGTCCCCTTCTGGACAAATTGTCTAGTTATAAAAAAACTGGCTTTTTTGCACTCCCTAAATCTTTCTTTTTTTAATGACCTCTGTGCCACAATTTTTGCCTCCAAGCGGTAATTAACCACTCTGCAAGTCACCACAAGTAAGCCAGAAATGAATTACTTTTAAAAAAGATCTGCAGCATTAATACCGTTTAAACTAAAGTAATGAAGCTTTACTACTACCTTGTGTTTTTCAAGTACAAATGTTATGAAATTTTCAATAGCTTTCGGTGTCTTGCGTAACAATTGTTGTTGAAAAAAATGTGAAGCCTAAACCACAAATGGAAGTCTGAAATAAGAGGTACTGTCCTTGAACGCACCTTAAAATAGTTTACATTTGTTATCCAGGCAGAGTGATACTTGCTTTCTGAAACTTTTTTCCAACGTCTTGCATAAAATGATGGGAAAATATGTAAATAAGATTAAGCATCTTGCATTGCATTTGATCATATCTCTCAACATCTTAGGGGTGGAGAAAGTATGAGGAATGCCGTCATCCAGTTTTCCCTCAGGTTTTTAGTTAACCAGCAGAATGCCTGCATACGGAGCTTGATTCTTTCATTTAGGTTGGTACCAGTTGGGAGTAAATCTAACAACAAAACCTCCCTCAGGCATACAATGCTTAGAGAATTGAAGGCTATACATCTTATCAGTTTACAGCTACAAATCTTTCAGTAAGTTTGTAGTAAATCTCCTTGCTTCTGAGATATGACCTGTTTTGTTTAAGGAATATGTAGCAACATCTTTACTATGTTTGCTTTACATCAGATTATATAGCAGTTTTTATCAGGACTTTTTCCCTAACATTGTCTTTGCCAGATGACTTGGATTTGCATCAAGTGCACGACTTCACCATTTTTCTTCAGTATTCTGATCAATTTACACTGAAGTGTGACATAAATCATTATTTAAATCTCTGCTAGGTCTGCTGGAATAAGATTCTACTTGTGTGACTACTGATACACAGCTGTTCTATTTATACATGAAGGAAAACCAGACTTTTTAGTAGGAATTGTAGAGCTGTGTGATCAAAATATTTTATATGCATATTTTTGAGTCTGAGAATAGAAAGCATCTTAGAATTTGTTATACCCAAATCCATTAAACCAGTATAAAATAGATCACCCAGAATAAACATTTTAATCTACTGGATATTAGGTATGTAATCAATACTGGGAAGAGAACGCAAAACCTGAGGTACACCAATGACAAACAGACTTCAAAGACCAGAGAAGCAAATTAAAAATTATTTTTATGGGCATCACAACTTAATATTACAGTCAACCTATTAGACTATATTATGTTCATCTAGGCTGGAAAAATTTCTAGGAGAAATCTTTAGGAAATTCCCACCTGCTGTCTACCTTCATACTTAAAGTAACTAAAGGCACAACAATGTAATTTTCTAGCTTTACATAAAAGTAAATGAAATCTGACTGCTTAGTCAATCTACTTTGAAGCAGAACACTGAGAAATATTTGACTATGGCATTCAGACAGTCACCCAATATCAGCATTGCATTCTACATTTATGTGTACATACTACCTTGTAGGGCACTTCGGTTTCAGCAGTGTAGGCATAGATTTATTTCTTCTGAATTAGACCATTTTCTCTCTATGTATATCAGAAATCTTGTAAAATAAAAAAAAAAGAGTTAAAAAGAGTTATTACAAAAGGTTTTCTGGCCAGAAGAAGGGTCCATATCACATCTGGTTAGTGCAAAAATACCAGGGAGCAAATGTGACACTCCAGGTTTCTGTAGGAGAGTCTGAAAGCCTTAGTCACTTTCCAAGAATGTTGCACTAGAATACTGATCATATCCTACTTCTTTTTTCATACTGTTGTTGTTTTTGGTTGTTCTTTGATGTAAAAAACCCCCATATCTTAGGCATTATGTCTGAGGATGTAAAGTAGCAACGGTATTCACATTGGCTATTTCATGTCACAGAAGCTGTGCAACATTTGTAAAGAATCAGACAGGAGATAAAGGACAGGACGAAAAATATAAATGCTCTCTTTTTACTTCTTTGTGCCTCTTAATACAGTTTTCTTTTCTCTCCTCTCCTCCTTACTCCTTTTCCCCATTCCACTTCTTTGTTTATTTCGTCCTAGATTTCCTTTTCCACCAATTGTTCTTTCTTTCTGCATTTCTACCTCACCATGGCAAGCCTGACATTGGGCTCATAGAGAAGCCATGGAGTCTGCCTCAGTGTGCCAGCCTCCTTGCTCCAGCAGGGCTGGCGGTGGGGGGAAATCCAGCACCAGGAGTGGCAGGAGACTCAAACAGTCGATATACATCCATTTCATGAGCTGAGCTAATGATTCTTCTGAGAAACAATCAAAACCTATGGATGGGGACACAGAGATCTCAAGTTCCTGTTGAACATCTCTGTACCAATTTCACCTGATGTGAAGGCTGGAGGAGGAGTGGAAGCAAGATAGCTCAGCTAACGAATCTGTCAGCATAATGAACCAGTTTGCATTTCACCCTAAGTGACTTTGCTTAGTTTGAACCTTCTCAGGGTGGACTTGGGGGGTCATTTCTGCTTTTTTGTTGTCTGGGTTAGCATGACAACTCCAGTGTCTGACATCTGCATAAAGCGACTCTGAAAAAAAAATATTGCCAGCACAGCATTACTTCTATGCACAGCAGAGTTAATACAACAACATATTTCTCTCTTCCCCTGCTTGCTCCTGCTTCTTGTTACGGGAAGCAGCTTTCTCTTTTTTCATTCGTGCCTCTGTGCACGTGCTGAAAACCCATGTTCCCAGTTCCTGCATGTCTCTAAGCATTTCAATTTTCCCTTTGTTCTTGGGCTCTGCCTGGGAAAGGTAAATCTTACTTGCTGGATTTCCGTTAGGCAGATGTGGTCCCCAGTTATTGGCTGCTCATGTTGTTCCCTCCAAAGTTTCCTTTATAACCTTATCTTTGGCATTGTCTCATTTCCTGCTTGTTTTCCACCAGGACTCGCCTTTCATTTAGCAGGTGAACTTAGGAGCAGATCATGTATAAAAAATATACTCGGGTGCCTTATTCCCCACCAAAGCTTCGGGAGGGCTGTTCATATTCCTCCCTGTACTGCTCAGAGGGGTTTTTGAAACTCATTGCATCTCCTCCTCGTCTAGCTTGGCTGCCCTCCTGCCTGCAGCTGTCTCCCAGCTCTGAAAGTCAAGGACAACTTGGAAAAAAACAAACAAAGGGGATGTTTTTTTGGCTTGTAGTTTAAAATAATTGCTTTGCTTAGACCTTGTAACTACCTGCATCATTAGCTTTTGGGAGGGAGTTGTTCCCTTAAATCCAAACCTATGCTCACGCACTCTCTGGGAAATTTGTGACTTAATCCAGTGAGATGGCATAGCCTTCTGCTGGGAGGAATATTTTTTGAATAGAAATTCCAGTGGCACATAGTGAACTGTGCTGAGAAGGTTGGATGCTTATCATTATTCGTAATAATAACAGCATCCGAAATCTTATTGTTACGTTTTTGTGTTCATAAATATTTCATTGATGATTTGTGGCATTTTGCACTCAATTTTTCACATATGCAGAATCAAAGATTGCTAGCAACAATCTAGTGAAGCAAAGGGCGGTGGAGCTGCCATTCGCTATCTGGTATATGTATTCCTTGATTTTTGTAATTCCCTGTGTATTCCAAGAAATGGACTGTTTTGGCTTATATGTTAATGGCACTGTGAGGTGGGGATAAAGCGAGCTCCCCTGGAAACAAAGATCTACAACATAGCCATCAGAAACTGCTTAGAAATATATCTCACAGCCACTTCTCTTTTCTATTCTACAGCATAATTATGACCTGCCTACCTTAGAGTAGGATTGATGAGATAGCAGCCAGAAAAAAATCAGAAAGGAGCTTTTAATTTTCTGCTGGGGAGAGGAGATATCAAGAGCAATACACCAAGAGCAAGAGCACACAAATGTACAAGAACAGTAAGTGAGATAATATTATCCTGCTTAAGGTCACCCAGTCACCTTTGTGTACTAGGTCTACTTTTAATTTTTCAGCCAAGAAGTTTAAGCTTTTCTGCTTTCTCCTATCAAGAAAGTTGCTTGCCTAAAAACCAGCAAACAAATAAAACACAAGATTTCTCATCTACTGTAGTCATCCTCCTTTTTGTGTACATCTTCACAGCAAATGCTTATGAGTGTTAGTGGGCATTGAACCTGGCAGTAAATTTAATTTGCATGGCCTCTAGTTGAACGCTACTGCACTAAGCAGTACATAAAAAAAAAATAAGTAGCTACAGAGATCTCATGGCTTAACAGATAAAGAAAAAGCAAGTTGATGAGACATGAGAGCCAGGATATGGGTGCAGGAGGGAGTTGTGGTAGCATATGACTACTTTGTTTCTGCTGTTCTTCACGGTAACTACTCATGACTAGGTTGCTAGGTTTTACTTCATTACTTACAGTACTGAAGTGATGACTTTTTTTGGAGAAGTTTGGTTAAGGATATTTTGGCTTCACAGTTTTTTACTGGAATGTCTCTTCTTCAGGGCTGCTGTGCAAAACAGGAATAACTTTGCTCTGTACCTTAAAACTGACAGATGTGAATATCTATATCAGTGATTTAACCATAAGAAAAAAACAGTAGAATACAATGTGCCTAATACATCCAATTAAAATCAACCAACAGAGCTCAATTACCAGTTTGTTGACACACCCAGTCAATTGCTTGTTAACAATTTGCAGACTGCTTGCATTAATTGGTTGTGGAACAGTTTTGGACAGAGAAGACACCTAAGACTTCAGGGAATAGGAAAAAATACCTTCAAGCTCTAAGAGCACTGAATGCACAAGTTGCAAGGAAATGTTTACAGTTTGTCTTTAAATTTTGCACTTAAAAAAATGCCACTGTTGCAGTTTGGTAATAGTTATGATAGTGCATACTTCTTGGGCAAGTGCTCAAGCACACATTGTGCTCTTTTAGGGGTTTTAATCTTGCTAGATTTCAATGGAACAGCCGTTAAAGATCCTGCCTGCTTATTAGCAATGAAGGGATGGACTGAGTAAAAGAGTAATGCTGACAATATTTAACTTTTATAGCAGAGAAATGAAAGGAAAGAAGGGGTGCAAGGGCTAGTACCATGACTGAGTCCCATAGACTCTGATGTGGGTCTCAGAATAGATCTTGAATGACACTTTATGACTCTGTAAAAGGCACACTATTTCTTAGAGTTTTCCGTATCTACAACTGTGATAGCTGCTTTAATCTCTGATTAAGAAATGGGGTCTACAAAGCATCCTACTCTACCAGTTACAGAGTAGGCATATCATACGTTGACAGAAAAGCATCAGCAGCATTTGGGTCAACTTCATACTACGACTTATTAAGCCTTTTATAAAATAAAGCTCAAAGACCTTATTAATATCAACAAGGTGTGTTACAGTCACTCTTAATGGCAGGGATTAACCTTGTCATGGTTTCCTGCTTTCGTTTCAGTGCTAACAGCGAGCTAGGCTTATCATTCTGTTCCCTATACTGTATCTTTACCGAGTGCAACGAATAGCTGATTTGGTCTTATTCACAGTAGCAAAATGATATTTCAGGATTTCAGCTTTCAGGATATTATGAATTTCTTCTGCAAAGCATGGATCTAAGCCTTGAGATACTGTGGCTAATCAATTCTATTAATTTCTTGTTAAAGCAGTGAAACAAATTTTCTGACCTCTTATGCATTTCTTCAGTTGTGAACCAGCTAGGAGAATTGTGGGGACATGACAGACCTGGCTAAAAAAAAGAAAACAAAACTAGAATATTGAGCTGATATTGAGCTGATAATTTAGGGATAAATTCTATTCTCAGCTGAGGAAGGTGCTTGAGATTTATTTCAGTATCCCTGAAATCCATATTAGTGGTATTCAGTATTAGTGGCCTGTGCTGTATTGAAACTGGGAGGGTTCGAACAAAACTGAAGAAGAGTGTTTTGGAAAAGGGCAACTATTCTGAAGAAAACAAAGGAACCCCAATGGTTATCTACATCTTTCAGACGTTGAAGGAATGCTCGTATTTATCTCAGACATTAATCAGCCTGTCAGTATCAAGTTGTCCACATAAATCACACTATAACATTTTAAAGAGCAGAGAGTAAACCTAAACTGCAATGTTCCAGAACAACAAGCATGTTCCCTTAAATCTATGAGATGAAAATATTTATTTAAACTTTATAATTTTAGGCTTTTCACCTGTTAATCTTTCTTCATGTCAGGGGAACTTCTTAAGTCTAATTCCTGCTTCTATTAAAATAAATGGCAAATTTCCATAGGACAGGTGAAAAAATTCTTTTTACAGTAGAATGAATAACTAGAGAGAAAAACCTGCCGCAGCAGTGAATTTTAATGACTGCAATGCACATTATGTTGGAAACTAGGACAATTAACAGTTTAACATAATGACAGAACGCACAGAAAGTCTCAAGGATGGCTCAATAGATTCACTTCAAAGTCAGGCAGAATCTACATCTGGGAAGAGGTGATGCCTTTGTCTGCAGCTTCCCCGAAGTGAGTGTTTAAACAATTTTCTTCTTCTCTAACAGCTGCGGAAAAAACTCATGGGACTTGCTGTGTTTGAACCAAATCTCAAGGTGATCTATTTCAATGCAGCTAGTAAAGGCTGCCGTAAATACAAGGAGGAGATCAATGTGTCTTTTTATAAAGGGGGCAGGAGAGGTAAAAAGGTACTTCTGCTGCAGAAGTGCCTCACTGGTGTCTGCAAGGATGTCCTGAGTTGTGTGAGACCTCCAAACATACACGCAAGGTGGCTCTCCATCTTGTGGGCTCAACCTTCTTCCAGGCCTGGAGGATGGCATGGGTACTTCTGCATTTTGATTAACTTGACAAAATTTGTTTTAGCCTAGTGCTTTGCATCATTCTGTTGAAAGTTGGGGAGCTACAGGAAAGATGGGGAGGGGCTCTTTATCAGGGATTGCAGTGATAGGAAAAAAGTTAATGGTTTTATGCTGAAAGAAGAGAGATTTAGATTGGATACTAGGAAGAATTTTTTTACTGTGAGGGTGGTGAAGCACTGGAACAGGTTGCCCAGATGAGTTGTGGAAGCCCCATCCCTGGAGGAGTTTAAGGCCAGGCTGGATGGGGCTTTGAGCAAACTGATCTAGTGGAAGGTGTCCCTGCCCATGGTAGAAGGCTTGGAACTGGATGATCTTTAATGTCACTTTCAACTCAAACCATTCTATGATTCTATGATTCTATGATTAGTCATTTATGAATATTTTAGGAGCAGTATTTCAAAAGGGAGGCCTGAGTATCAAAGGTGGAGAGTTATGATCCTATATGCCACATGACATCCTATTGCCATGTACACATGTGAGGTGTCTGCAGATAAGGATAACGGGTGGGCATTCCCCCCGGTTAATACTCTGAAGAACGCATAGGTTCACATATATGTCAGAACTGCACTAATGGATGAGGTTGGTGCAACTGGACCTTCACAAGAGCTCCAGCTAGGTGTCTTCTGCTACTTATGGTCTGGAAGTGCTTCAATGGGTGGATGAATGAATGGCTCCATCCTAGCAGTGGAGGTGAAAGAACCACAACTACTGGAGCCTGTAATGGTTATACTGGTTTGTCGGGAGACTCAGTGTCATTGGGCACACATTTCTGAGCATAGCGTAAGAAATATTTAGAACTTCCAGTGAACTGATCTGACCCAAAGTTATCCAATATCTTTCAGTGTTTTGTTTTGGTAATCTTGATAACTGTTTATCTTTACAGGGTATAGTTTTGTAGGACTTCTTTTTTGTGCTTTGCTTTTTTTTGCCTGCTACATTCCAATGTGAACCACTTCAGTGGAGTAAAGGAGTGAGACTTGGATCTTATTTCCCCACCTGAGGTGGAAAAACATCCAAGGAATACAGGGTGTCTCTTGCAGTTCTTGTGCTTTCAGCTCCAGCTACACTTTACTAATACCCAAATGGTTTTCATCTATGCTGGGACTAGTGCCAACAGTTAAAGTTGGCCCAAATACAAGGAAACTGCAAATCAACTTCCCCCTCAGCTCTCTCATGAACAAGCTAAAGGTATCAGCAGACTTGGTCCTATTTTCTCATTTGTAGACATCCTCTTATGCAGATTCATCCTGTTTAGACACCAGAGACTGGAAGAAAGACTAACATGCCTTTGAAATATAACACACTGTGCTTAAAGAGGGATCTGGAGGAATGATTTATATCTCTTGCAGAAACAAAGATATTTAAAATCAAGGTTAATATATACACAAGGCAAACTGGCATGATTTCCCTTTTGCTTATGTTTTGGCTCAACTCTAATTTAGGCACCACGGTGTTGAGGCAGTGAGACACCAGGCAGGTAAACCCCCTGTCCCCTCTGGTGAAAGGGCTGGACTTTACAGGTTCATTTACTGAAGAACACAATTCAAGTCCCAGGTCGGAATACTCCCTGAAGTTTCATATTTTGAGTTTGAACCCTTTTCCTCTCTGAAGACAAAATAGGAACTAAACTGAAACTGAGTAATCAGAGATGCCCCCAGTGTAACTGAGCTATTTTAATGTAGTCCAGAAGACTGTGAAAAAACAAAAGTCTCTATGAGCTGTCTGAAGAGAAATTTTAGAACTTTGCATTGTGTTGGGATGTAACAACCCAAGTAAAGGAGACTAATGGAGCAGAGGCAACAGGAAATCCCGAGTGGTTGCAAAATCTTTCTGCACTGGTTTTGCATTAACGTTCCCAGAGGATTGCCCTGTGGGCTACTTTTCTTCAGCTTTTCTCTTGAATAGATTTCTTCATATTTTCCACTGAAGAATCCAGGGAAAGACCTACTGAAGGTACCAGGAGAGCTGTAGTCTCAATGACACTGTGCCAGGTGATGGGAAAGCAGAGGCACTGCTGCACTGCCTTCTCTTCAGTGCTGCTACCAAGCAGCACAGAAAACAGAGCCCAGGATCAGCCTGAAGAAAACCAGAGCAACAAACTTTATAATCAGCTGGGACTAATGAGGGTAAAAGGAAACCTCTTTGCTTTCCTTCACAAACAGAGAGTAGATTCAGAAAATATTCCTCACTGTGCGTCAGCACAGGGCTAGCCTCCTTGGAGGGCTATTGGGAGAGGAACAAAGACCATCTTGGTGAGTAGATTAGCCAGTTGGAGGGTGAAGAATGGGGTATTCTGTGTAGAGGGCCCAAAACATGGCTCCTCAGCATCTGCTTGCTGGGAGACCAAAGAGGTAGCTGAGCTGAGTCACCCCCACTTCCACCTGAAGCACCCACTATCAGGCATATCTGCAGCTTTTAGGTTTTTGAGGCCAAAAGCTTGGCATCACAGCAGAATTAAGAGACCTGAAGTCCTTGTTCATGTTTTGCTTAGTCTACAGGTGGGTCTGTCTCCAACTTGCTCAGCCTTGCTGACAGTGATACAATGCAGACAGCCGTTTCACACTATGGTAAATATTGTTTGATGTCATGTGCATCCACATTTTGTCTATGTTCCTTCATAGAGTGAAGCTATTTCAACATAATAATTACTAAGTTTTTTCCATTTAGAAGGGAATGTTTTCTTTATTTAACGTTCAGAGGAAATCTCTTCTACATCATATTTTTACCAGGGAAGTGGTAAGTCCTGCTCAGCTTCTTTTTTCTTCTGAGTAATTAATGTTATGCATATATAGTAAGTCTTATGTCCAATGACTTAGTTGTGGAAAATTACTTTAAATTAAATAAGTGCGTGCCTCTCCAACATCACAACATCTGCATCCTTAGCACTTCTCTGTGCAGCTGAGGAATGCCTAGTGAATCTTCACAGAAAGAGAAACTGAGGCATAGAGAAGGCAAGTGGCTTGTGAAGTCAGATGGAGCCAGGCACAAATCTCAGATCTACTGAGTCCTAGTTAAGTGCTTTGGCTGCCAAGTTGTCTTTCTTTTATGGACATTACAGCTTTGATTTGCAAAGAGGCTTACAAAATCTACTTATGCAAGCCCACAAGATCTGAGGACCTAACTCCTTTAGTACCTTTGAAAATCCAATTGAAAATGTTTTCTCATCCTTTTTTTGTACAAAATAATGATTTCTCTATTCCTCATTTTGGATTATAACTGTTCATAAAGTAGATATAAAGTTTAAAAATATCTCTGTAGGGTTTTTTTGCTTAAAAAAAGCATGTAAGACCCAACATTTTACTATTAAGTAGACTGTGTTTGGCTATTAATTAGACTGTGTTCAACTGTTTTTTGCTGCCATCGCATTGCATAATAATTTTCATTAAGTCTCATATCCTGTCTGAGAATGAATATCTTCTTGCATAAACAACATCGCTTCCCCAAATGTTCTGTTCAAAAAACTGTTGTGTGATTATTTAATGAAAGGAGTTGGAATTGCTTATAAATATTCCTGGTTTTTATCCAGACTGTTCCAGCAGAGAGATGCTGAAAATAACTGCTGTGTTATGTATCTAAGGAAAAATGGAGGGAGAAAATCATCCAGGAAATCTAGATTTTGCAAAAATCAGATGATCATTGACTGTTTTGTATTTTCTTTTTTGAATTGAGAGCAAGTTGTTTCCCAGGTTGCAGTAGATGGAAGAGAAGTTTCTGGAGAAGCACAGAGGACAACCTGTAAAATGAATGCATTTCAAGGCAAACTGTGGGGCCCCAAATCCTTCTCCCCCTCTATACACAACCTGAGCTAGTTTAGTAGATCTTCAGCAAATGTCACAGCCTTTCCTGTTTGCTTTACACTGGTAATATATTTGTGCATTGCAAAAACTTGCATCTTCTTGAAAATATCCTTTGGGGAGGGGAGCAGGAAATTCATATTCCTCTGTTTGGCAGAATCTCTTTGGTGTTGCCTCTCCTCTCCTGTCATGCTTCTGTCTGTGCAAGGATAAATGCACTGCAACTGGAAAAGTGAGATAAATAGCATAAGAAGAAATCATTATAAACCTCAGTGCCTGAGAGGTGCATTCTCAGAAATGTGCCAGTCATAAAACCTGACCAGGCCTGAAAAATAAAAATCCCTCAAATAATAATATGGGATCCCCATGGACTATTTTCTTGTGCCTTTTCCACAAGCATGGAGCATTAAAAGATTAAAAACTCCTTTTCACTTCCTTCCATGCAGTCTGAAAAACCATGCAACATACTCCTCATGCATTTATAATAATAAACTGAGGAATAAAAGAATTTTTCTTTTTGGGACTCTGCACAAAATGAACCTTGTCCCTGAAAAATTAAATACAAATAAAAGGAAGAGGGGATAACCATGGTATAAGCCTACATATACTTCCCACTCCTCTACTGAATGATAAGCTGGAAGAGTGCTGAAACCAGATGCTTCCCCTTGTGTTCTGTGGGTTGGTGAAGGTGTATATATACATTCATATGTAATTGAAAAGCATGTTATATGATTTATATGGGGAGTAAGCCTCTTACAGGCAGGTCTGAAGGCTTCCTTTCTTTTCTGAGAAAATTTCAAGTTCACAATGAATGTGAAAACAATGTAAGAAACCTTTGGCCACCCAAGATGTCATGGACATTGTTCTGCTGTGCTTCTGGCCTTATTGGAGCTGACGTGCAGCGTAATGAGTAACAGGACTCCTCCCCATGGTGCTCTTGCAGGCAAGTTACACAAATTGTTTGTGAATCATTCTTCGTCTCTCTTATTAACAGCAACTGGTATAATGATTTTCTGACTGTAGTTATCTCCTCAAGGAAACTTTGCTGATGTGGTGTTATTCTCATTACACTTTACAGGCTGACTTCATCAAACTTCGCCTTATGCTTTGGTGGGTGATACTTCATGCATGAGAGGAAAGCGTACTTTTTTCAGACATTATTCACTGGGTTATTATGGAAACTGCATTTTATTAGTGGGGATCACTCTGGTAGAAAAAAGCAATTAGCGCAAGGATTCTGCAACATTCCCTTGGCAGTTGTAACATAACACTAAGATCAGAAGGATCTATCATGAACAATCTGCATTGTCACTTGACCCCTAATTTACACTATTGCATGACTGAGATTCTCAGTGTGTAGGACATGAGGTATGCAAGACAGAAAGCAAGGCTTGCTCCAACCTGCACCCTCCTGAACGGCTCATAATAAAGAAGAAGCTAACGATATTAATACCTCTCCTCTGCACTGCTTCTCTCCTGCCTTCCCTGGCAATAAGCCCCAGGACATGGGGATGTCCCTGCCAGTCTTCCACTTGGTGGTAATTTTCAGCTGCATGCTTGAGCATTTTTTAGTCATTGGTGAAGAAAAAAACCCTTAAAATTGATATAATAAGTTGATATATTTCTTCTAAGAGAGGAAATGTAAAACAGTAAGGGTTTTTTATTAGAACATTTTTATCTATCTTATAGGTAGGGTTTAATTTCTCCCTAATTATGTTTTCCCAAGATTGTCCCAATTTCTTCCTTCAGATGAACAGTATTCAGATCACACATTTATAGATTTGCTACTCGTGACTAGACCAGTCTGGCATTTTTGTTAACCTTCAACTTTATCTTTCCTTCTGAATCAAGGTTACTGTCGTTAATAGTATTTTTGCTGTCACACTTAGCTTCTCTTCAGGATTAAGAGAGCACTTTTCTTGGCTTGGTATAAACACCTATGAAAACAAGGTCTCTGTATTGGGGAGATTATCTGTTTAAGTGACCTTTCAGGGTCCTCAGGCATGAGGAAATGGTGTAAGTTGAGCATTAGTTTATTATTTTCCGCCTGCATTTGAATCTCTGAAGATGTATTATTTTTTTGTCTTCATTCTCCTTACTTCACTGTTGTCTGTGAATTTATTGATACAATACACCTTGTGCCATCACCCAAATAGGTACTGAGCTCTAACATCACTCACAACTGTTACTTAGCATTCAGACACTTCACCTGTGCTGAGCAATCCTCCTGCCCTAGACAGCTTGATTTCATGTTTTAGGTAGGACTCAGCAAAAGACAATACATCACAGTCAAATATTCAATACCTCTGCTACATTTTTCCTCTATTTACTCTCTTTTCCTAAAATCGTAAAGTCATATTGCAGTGGATATCACTTTAGATATGCAAGTTGAGAAGTGTCTCACTTCTTCACATGTTTTTGGTTTTCTCTCTTAGCTCTTGCCAGCTTCACAGACCACAGGAGGTGTCTAAGAATTTATTTCCATTCTGGTGGAAGCTCCGTTTTCTCTCCCTTCTCAGTAACTCATCTCTGCTGATCATATTGGAATTCCTCAATTTTTCTTTGAGATACCCAGAGATTTTCAAAGCGACAGTTCACAAGTAAAGTAAGTTTGGTTGACTTTTTGCTGGGTAGACAGTACTGGTTTTTTGTGTAAAGACTGTCAGGAGTTCCTCTTAAACTTTTAGTGGAGACAGTCATGTATCAATTTGTTCATTGCTTCCTACTCTGTCATCAAATTTCTTTTGGAGGGTACAGAGAAATTATTATTCTTTCTTACTCAACAAGGAATACAAAATAACCTTTTGGCACAAATGTATTTAGCTGGCATTTGATATGTTTCCCATTAAATGATGCAATAAAGAATATGAGGGTAGTTCATGTTTATCCCTGATTATGAATCAAAGCTGAACATTAAATTCTTCAACAGGTCACTTCAGGAGATATTTTTCTCCCACTCTAAAACAAATCTTCTTATCCACTTACCTACTGTGTTCATCCTGCATATGCAAATACCGTAGACAGAGTTAGAAGAATGCCTGTTTTTAAATTAACTGCAAAAAAATGCATATAGCTCTGGGATACAGAGACAGGCGCCAGATTCTTATTTTTGCTTTGTCCTAGTTAAATTTTGTGTCAAGATCAGTTTTTTAAGTTTTGTGTAATATTGAAAGATTTAACCAATTTAAAAATATTCCCTGCATGGAAATAATTTTGAAATAGTCAGGGATAATCTCTGAAGTAAAAATTTATGTCAAACTAACTTAAATGAAAAATTCTGACAAAGTGGAATTAAAAAGTCTACCAACATCAATTACTTAATGCCATGGAGCACAAGGTCCTGCAGTGTAGACACACTCCTTTTGCAAATTTGCCCTGGCATTTTGGGAACATCAGACCTAAAAGGCAAAAGTGAAAGTGTCATCAAAACAGGGAATAGATGCATACAGAAGGATTGAGAGAACTAATGTGAAGGCTACAGAAGAAAGCAGAAGCAGCTGTAGAGCTAAGGGTCAAGCCAGAGGAAGAAAGCATAGAAAAGAGGCTTTTTGTTTGAGCTAGGAAGAGAATTCCTGTTTTGAAGGAACTTATTAAGGCATAATGATTTGCATAGTGACAAAATATGATGGATGAGGGAAAGGCTGTGGATGTGGTCTTCCTGGACTTCAGTAAAGCCTTTGACACAGTTTCTCACAGCATTCTGCTTGAGAAACTGTCAGCCTCTGGCCTGGACAGGCGCACACTCTCCTGGGTGGAAAACTGGTTGGATGCCGGGCCCAGAGAGTGGCGGTAAATGGTGTGAAATCCAGCTGGAGGCCAGTGACAAGTGGGGTTTTCCAGGGCTCAGTGCCGGGTCCAGCCCTGTTCGATGTCTTTATCAATGACCTGGATGAAGGCATCGAGAGCACCCTTAGCAAGTTTGCAGACGACACTAAGCTGGGTGGAAGTGTGGATCTGCTGGAGGGTAGGGAGGCTCTGCTGGCCTCTTCTCCCAGGTGACAGGGGACAGGACAAGAGGGAATGGCCTCAAGATCCGCCAGGGGAGGTTTATGCTGGACATTAGGAAAAAATTCTTCACAGAAAGGGTCTCTTCCAACCTGGTGATTCTATGATTCTATGATTCTATGAAAATGGTGTATCATTGCAAAATGACTAAATGATGATGGAGAGCTGACTCAGCACAGCTAATAGCTGACCATGGTGGTTCCCATTTCTGTGCAATAACTAGCTTAAGTGAGATGACACTCACCTTTGCTTTTTCTGAACCATGTTCCCATTCTTCATTGATTCTGTAAGGGCTGTATTTCCTTGTGTACGGCAGTGAATGAACACTCAGCTCAGGTGCTAGAGCAGTACAGTCCCACCTCCTATGGGACTGAAATCAAAGCAATGCACTCTGATAGACCACATCTTTCTCCAAATGGAGGGTGCTTGAATACGTCTTCACCAACAAAGCAATTTGTTCACAAACCAGATTATCTGCCCATGAATAACGGAAAGTTAAAAATACAAGGTTATGGCATGCCAGCAGCATACAGTGCCTTAGGACAGGATTCACCTTGCTGAACATGACATTGATGTTTAACATCTGTAGAAGAAATTCAGTATGTGCACTGTGTATCTAAACTCTTGTGAGCTGATGGAGATCAAGTCAAGACAGTCAGTGCAACCTAAAAAATGATTCAGTTCATCCTAAAACAGACAGAACCTAAAGTATGAGGAATTAATTTACTTTTGAGATTTTTAGTGTCATAAAAGGTGTCCCAAAATAAAGATGACTGGGCTGCAGCTTCTGATGCAGCAGCATGGTGTGGTGTGTAATGTTTGCTAATCCCAAGTAGGTGTCCTGGATAACTCCAGGCATGCCAGCTGGCACCATGTACCTGCCACGATTAAGAGACGGGACATAGCTTGATACAAGCAAAGCATCGGATTTATTGCGTTTAAAGCACATTCTTATAGTAGTTACAAGAGGCGTGTTTCAAACTGATTGGTTTTTACACTAAACTAGGCAATCACAGATTGGTTAATACAAATGAGGCTTTTTAAGCATCTACTTGCTTTCAGCAACAGCAGCAGTTCCTCTCATCAAGGCCACTGTTTAGCAACCGCAGACACCCGTGCTCATCCGCACAGAGCCAGTAGTCTCTATTCCTTTCTAAACAAAAGTCTTATCTCACTCCTCCCAGGGTCTCCGACTGACAAGTTCCAACACGTCCTGTTTTATCAACTGGTCTGTACTGGGGGCTTTCTTGAAGCCAGCCAAATCGTGTCCTACATGTACCTATTCTTTGGTACAGATTTCTGCTGCAGTGGCTCATCAGCTGAGCTGCTCTTGAGATGCAGTTGACTGTCCTGACCAGATGTCAGAGTGCAGTGATAGCTTGGACTGCTGACTACTGCTCTTGGTATTTGCATGGTGTTCTGTAAAGAATATCAGCATTCTCTCCCCCAGTATCCATCCCACCATGCCTTGGGCTAGGAAGAATTATTGGGTGGGAAGCCTCATAACAGTGAATGTGCCTTTCCTTGACTTTTATTTTTGTTACAAATACCCAAACTTTTGGAACTCTCTGGAGGTAACTTTGTCTCTCTTGTGTAATTCCACACATCTATGGCTACTCTTGCAAACTGATTTATTTTGTCATGGAAGGTGGCACTCCTTTTGACAAGGGGAGTCTGAAGTGCCATCAATGAATAATTAGCTGTTGGCTTCATAATGCAAATCTCAATGACTTTTTACTTCAAATTGGACACATTCTGTGGGTTGAAGATTAATGCTCAGTTCTGGTAATGTGCTGATGTGATTTATCAACATTTATGTGCCTGTGCAGTTGCACCAAGAGCATAACTTTGCTAAAGCTAACCTTCCTTACGGGAACAATGTGAAACAGTAGTTCTAAGCTCATCTTAGAAAGGATAAACTTATTCTGTCTGACACATCCAGCTGTGCAAACAGTAGTATGGAGTGAGCTGTGTTAACTTTACTAACACACGAGGATTAGAACAGATCCTGTACTACATATAAATGATTCGTCTGCTTATAAAGTACTTCAGTACTACAGAGAAAAGAAAGGAAATACAGAGGGAACACAAGTTATTTCTCCAGCTCTCATGAATTAGGATTGAAAACTGTACATTTCAGAACTTAATTCTTATGCATGTCAATGGCTTTTGCCTTGGATTTGTACAATATGAAAATTTCCATGATATATCAGCTGCTAGGAAAGAAAATTGTGACCATGCCAGAACTATTTCTTCACTCCTGTAGCACAGAGCTCCTAGTAGTGTGGTACTGTTGCCTCTCTTGAGTGATGGATGACTCCAGATGGATCTCCGGTAAAAACAAAGGGAGCTGAAGCTTTTACCTCATCTTTTGAAACTGTGAGTATGCCAAAAATTGCAGTCAGACACTAGGGGAGAGGATGTACCATGCTCACCAATGCTTTAAGAAGAACTGGGACTCTGTTTTCCTGAAGTTTTGTCCACTCAGTGACTGTAATTCGGGTCTGTATATTTGTTTTTCTTGCCAGCTTGTCAGAGTTAACTGTGTCACAAAGAGTGGGAAAAAAAATATCAGTAGCCATACATGTGCTAGGCGTTCCCAGTGTTATAAAAATACCAGTGTCTCTTAAGGAAACTTTCTAACCAAGGTTTCAAATGATGGGCATGGAGCATATTGCTTCCACTAGAATTTCCCCTTTTGTATGGACCTACCATTTTTTTCCCCCAGAGATGTGGGAGATCATATCCCTTTGGAACATACGCCAGTGTTGAGGTGTTGAAACAGCAGGGGATGTTATAGATCTGGATAGGGAGCTGCTCTTCACCCTTAAAAGCTGAAAGTTTTGTGGCCATTGCAGGCAATGCTTCCTCTAACCTCTGTGGCCTTATCTGGTCTCAGACATAAAATTTTCAGCTGGGGTGGAAACCAGCATCATGATACTGCACTTCCAAATCTGCTGTTATTGAGTCACTTATTTAGACAATTGTCAAATATTGGTATTAATTTGTAACTTTTCAAGTGTGTCCTGATTGTGATTTTGGACTATTTCACCTCCATAAAGACAGAAGTAAAAGAAGAACAAAATCAAAACTTGTATAACATACAAGATGCAAGGATTTATTCCAAAAATTCTGACACAAAAGCAGCTTGAACCTTAATTAAAAAAATACCCCGTTGCATTCCTTACCTTTAGCAAATAAACAGTTTCACTGTACCCCAAAAACATGGCTACTGAAAGCAGAAAAAATGAGGGAATAACCTTTTCAATACCTAGAAGTGTTATAGATGTAACTTCTGTTTGTTCCTATCAAGAGTGGGCAGGAAATGGATAATATGTATTTTTAGTATGGGATGAAACTATCAGATTTAATTATGGAAAAACTTGAAATACTGGACCCAGACAAGATACAGAGGCTCAGGAATTGCATGTCTGTATCTTGCAGCACAGCTGTTTCATACTTGCTTTTTGGTTCATCAAATGTATTCTAGTTTCTATACATCTCCTGTGCCACAGCATCGGCTGTTGCAGCTACTGTTAACAAACCCAGATCTAAGCATAGTTTTGATTCAAGAGAGCTGAAAGTATTCTTATTCCTTACCATCTTTTCATCTTCTCAAAATTACTTTTTTCCAGCTGAGATTTTTTTAGTGTTACTTCACTGAAAACTTCAGTTACTTCAGTGTTACTAAACTGATTTTCTAGTTTATGTTATAATATTTAGATAACTGCCATTAAATTATCAAGTTTTCTTCTGTTTGTTTGTTTGTTTTCTTTTTTCCTTTTGTTCTCAAAGTAGAGTGCTTTTATTTTGGTTTTGTTGCATTTTGGGATTTGTTGTTGGTTTGGGTGTTTTTGCCCAGAAAAGACTTTTTGCAGGTTTGCAATAAGTATCACTGTGGGATAACTTGTATTATAGGATTTGGTGTACCTCATCAGATTGCTAAGGATGTCAGTTTTAATATTTTGGTACCAGGATGATCCCTGTGGGGTCTCAAAACTTGTGCTGATGACTGTCTCAGTGGATTTATATCATCTGACGTATTGCCAAGTACATCAAACTTGTTTAATATTATTGCAGGTTTATTTGATGAAATGTACTGAATACTCATGGACAAATATCACACCAGACATATCTGTGTTGGAAGGATAACTGTTGGTTTTGCAAGGAAATGGTGAAAGTCAGTATAAATAAATACCACATTTTTACTATGTAATAATTTCCAACCAGTCTATGGACTGTATCTTTCCATGCACGTATGCCATTGGTTATGTAGTTATCTAATGGATATTGTGATGTTTGAGCTAAATGGCCACTGCTGTTTTACGTACCACAGAAATCATGCCAAATTTTTGTTTGTTGTTCTTGGATGAAACTGCCATCAAAAACCTGTACAAGGCAGTGTTGTATGGTGTCCATTTCCCTCAGTATGAAGATCTCATCATGCAGTGGGACAGACTATGCTCTTGCTTCTAGTTTCAGATTGAAATAATCTTTGTTGGCATTCGTTGCTTCTTCAGTAGCATGTTGTACGTCTATGCAGAAAACTGAATTAGCTTACATATAAAATGTTACCAGATACATTTCACAAAAGTGGTTTCACAGGAAGCATAGTCAAAGGACAAGTATTCAATTTATTTCTTGGGATTGCAGCAGTCCCATGTCTTCCATGAGTTATTGAGCATTATTAAAGACTCCAGTCCTGATATTTCTCACAGCTGTGATACTGTTCCTTTTCAGTTCTTTGTCTCAAAATGCTAAACAGCAAACCTTGTTACTTGGCAGATCGTTCGAATCTCACAGCTGTTCTTAGATCAGCTTTGTTCTTACAGAGTCCTAGATTTTCAAAGTGGCCAAATGTATAGACTTTAGAGTCCAAGCTCATCTGCTTTCAGTTTAGGTGCCTAAACCATGCACGCTTGAACTTTTAGATTTTTCCTGTACATGTGGCTTTAGGTCTCCCTATCGCAAGTGTCTGGAAGTTTCCTTGGCAGGGAATAAAAGAATTAAATATTTAAATGTCTCTCACATGCAAATGTTCAGAAGAATAGTGTCTGTTAAACCTTGCCCAGCAATGATGATGCTGTCCACAGAACAGGGAGTGATGGCTCTTTTGCCTTTATTTTTTTCAAGAATAATAATTTAGAATCATAGAATGGTTTGGGTAGGAAGGGACCTTAAAGATCACCTAGTTCCACCCCCCCACCCCCCCCACCCAGCTATGAGTGGGGACATCCCACTAGATCAGATTACCCAAGGCCCCATCCAGCCTGGCCTTGAACACCTCCAGGGATGGGGTAGCTACAACTTCCCTTGGCAGGGAAGGGAATTTAGCTCTGGATGTGTTCAGTCTGAAAGAAGTTAATGTGCAAATAGAATACTTGTGTGACATTCAAAATCTGCTGGAAACCTTGTCAGAAATAAAAATTGGAGCCCCCTTCTAAGCACAGTAGGGCTGTAAGATTCCTGGCTGCTAAATCATGGAAAAGAAGAAGAAATGAGAAACTCTTTGGAGGATAAACCTGTTTAAGAAGGATTAAAATATATAAACTGATTCATTGAATTGGGCATATCTACCAGCTCTGCATGTGTTCATTTTATGTCTGTTAACTACTACTAGCTGTAAGAGATGCACGTGCTGTGCTTAGGCAGTGACAATGGTAGCTCTGCATCTTTTGTATGCCATATCGCCTGCTCCCAGGAACTACATCTACATTGAACTTATAACTCTGTAGGCAGTATGCATGCTGTATCTGGTTGGTCCTGGGAATAATCTATGTTTTAGGGTAATCCCCAAAACCTCACTCCAGTCTGTTCTCATTGCCCTTTCATTTAGCCTAC
Source organism: Phaenicophaeus curvirostris (assembly GCF_032191515.1). Taxonomy (NCBI): domain Eukaryota; kingdom Metazoa; phylum Chordata; class Aves; order Cuculiformes; family Cuculidae; genus Phaenicophaeus; species Phaenicophaeus curvirostris. Next base: position 24,756,688 of record NC_091397.1, on the reverse strand, counting down.
AAGTTTATGCTTGTGAATCCCGCCTTATCAGTGACAGGTGATACCAGCTTCTAATTTGGGGCTTTCTGCTGATGCTGTGAAATAATGCTGTTTGATGGTGGTTAAGGAGCTGGCCCCACAAGTTCAGTCCATCTATACTGCAGGTTAATGTGCGCTTGCTGAATATTCAGCTGGTTTGTCCCAGATCAAAATCCAGAGACGTTCCTGCAGATAAACAGCTGAGACTGTGAATTTGCCCTTGCTAATATGTATCTACCCTTAAAATGCATGAAATGTGCCTGAAATCCTTTCCACATCATACACTAAAAATCAGCTATGAAGGCTGAAGGTAGAAGGTCACCTAAAACTCTGAAGTACCTATACAAAATCATAAACCAAGCAAACATCACTGTCAACAGGTATGTGATTATGATCTAGGATTTCAGATCTTGCCCAGCAAGGATTGATCTACTGCGCTGAAGGAGTCTGCAGATTGTCAGTGTCTATTGATCACTGACAGAATGGCTGTTGCTGGAGTTCTGGATTGAGATGGGTTTCTGAAGCAACACAGATGTCTCTGAACTGACCTTGTGTCTCAGGGTGTGATAGAGACCATGCTAACATCGTATATCCATGAGCAAAAACCAAAGTAATTTGATTTTTTTTCCCCAGAAACTGTGAAAATCCAAGTAAAATTGGATAGACCAGATTTATTGTCCATCTTGAAAGCAGATATGAGAAACGGTTGAGATGAGTTCTGCCTGAGTTTTATATATCATATACTCAGAGAAAGGAACTGGACCTAGGCAGTATTTTAGATACTGTGCCCTTGAAGCACAAAGCCCTGCTCATTCTTGAAGGAGAGAAGCGCAGTAACCAAAGGGGAGAAGGGTGGGAAGGTGATTTTCACATGCCTCCTTTCATATGCATACTGGCCAGCAGCGAGGTCTGACTTCCAAGACATCCATGGAGGACAAATTACATCCATATTCTGCTCGTGGCACTCATAACTGCCTATGCATCCTGCTGCCCCTGCTCAGCTCCCTCCTACCCACCTCATTACAACAGTCTGGAGGCAATTTGCGCAGTCAGGCTAATAAGAGACACTTCAGCCTGATCCTGCTCTCTAATTTCATGCTGGTGCTCCAGCACCAGCTCAGAGTTGCAGTTTCCCTGTACCATGTGTCTTCTATAATTGTGATAAAAGTCAATACAAAGTTTATTTAAACTCCGCTCTTCTCTGCTAGTAATGTTTTACAGTCATTTTTCTACATGGCAGTGTAAGATACCAGGCAATGATGAACAAAACTTTTTAATCCAAACAGAGTCCTGATTTGTATCACAGAAGTTGAGAGCACAATCAAATCCTAGATCATTATTTTTCAAACCGGTACCAAGACAGGAACCCTAGGCTGTGAGGGCCTAATTCAGGAAAGCGTTAAGCACCTGCTTAACTTTGTGCACTGACTTCAATGTATTTAAAGCTAATCAAGTGCTTAAGCTTTTTCCTCTATAGGGATTCTTTTCTGCATAAGGGCCTAAGAGAAAATAGATAACTATAAAGAGCAACTGTAATGAGCCTGCATATGGGCCAAAGAGAAGAGGATTATTAATGCTTTCAGGTTTGGTGAGGACTAGGGTTTAAATATCAGCCTCCAACAGCGAGACATGAAAGACTCTCATAAATGTGTTAAATCGCATCAGGTCCATTTAATATCATTATGTCTAATAAAAGTATCTTTGCACTATAATAATCAGTGAGGACAGCAGGTGGACCAATCAGGCTGTTCTGGAGGCAGAGTATATTCCTTCTTCTTGGGTCATACCTCTTTCTGCTGCACTCTGTAGTGTAGGTCTTCAATAAATAAGCTTCTAAGAGCCATATTCTCTAGAAAAATCTTGAAATTGCCTCGAGGGTGGTAGAAACACATCTCCATGACACAACTGAGCTAGGAAATTAAGAATGAGGTTCTCTGAACCAGAATAGTAGAAATGAGCGTGGCAAAAGTTCTTGTGCAACCTCTGTTTTGTTGGCAATTCTTCCAATAATTGGTAAGAAAGACCACAAAACTGTAAATCAGAATAAAACTTATTATAAAACTGAAACTGTGGCATTTATCAGAAAGGCCTTTCAACAGTCTTTATTATTGCTCCCTCTCTCATTCTAATCCTCTTGCTGTGAACAGAGAAAAAACACATTTTATTTTTGGTTGTTTATGACTCCAGAGGGCAAATTCAAGCTGCTGATTTAATTGGAGCATTTAATTTTAAACATAATTTATGATAAGTAAGTGATACGAAGATCATTTGTGAAAACAAGAAGATTGGGGAACCTTGACTCCAAACCTCAACAGCTTTTATTATAATCATTTTATGATGCTTAAACATCTTATCAATGAGTCTTTTATACAGTGTGGCTGGATTTTGTGTGAAGTTTGGAGGTAGTCAACAGCAGCTTTTATGTTTGAAAGTTTACATGGAAAGTTTTTATTTTAAATAGATCAAAGACGAAAGCAGTCTGTGAAGGAAATGCAAAGGCAGAATTTGAAATGACCAGTTTGGATTTTACAAATTCAAATCCTAGAGGTTGAGCATTTGCAAAAAAAAAAAAATTGTATTTCCTTGCCTTGCAAAAACTTTAACATAAACAGAAGCTGGCTATCAGTATCAAGACCTCCCAAAATTTCATGCTTCGAATTAAATCGGGTTTTTATGGAAGAAAGGAAATGAACTTTATGCAATTTTGCTAAATAGAACATGGAAGCACCAGCCTTTTAGAGACATCTGCAATTTGTGTTTTCTTTATAAATTCTTTTTTTTCATCCTTTATGTTAGGCAATATAGGCTTGTGTGAATAAGATGTAATCAGCTACATTAACACATAACACGACATACTTTCAAGGAAAAATACCTTTACCTCTGCTGTAGCCATGGTCTTTGATTCCACAAATTTTCATGCCCTGATCATTGTTCCAATCTCCAGTTAATCAATGAAACTAATAATTTCAGGGAACGAAGTCATTGATGTGTTCAGGAAAGCAAGGAGTCAAATAAATGGAAGGAAATAAATCCATCACCAATAATATGTAAAGATGAACTCTGGCTGAGAAATTCCCTGAACTGCACATTAGAGGGACACATTTAGAGAAAGATCCCTTTATGCTTGGCCCATTTATCTACTCCTTCTGTAGTATCTGCATCTTTGAATTAGGTCAAAGGCAGTATATAGGCTGTGAATCTGCCAGTAAGGCACAGGATGCATTCAGAGTCCTTTGTCATTCCATTCACCTTTCTTCGTATTTCACTTGCAAGTGATGTAATTTAAATATTTCTCATTTAACTAACAGGCATTGTAGAGCCTGTTGCAGAGAAAAGATGTGTAGACTATCCTTCCATCCCATCAGCGCTTTCCTAGGGTTTACACAGTATGTACTTGATTGCTTTCAAACCTCTGGTCTCCTATCCCAAAAAGATGTAGAAGTGAACCCTGGCCCAGAATGGAAAACAACAATTAGCTGTTTATCTTCGTGTTTCAAGTTGCTCCTTAGTCATGTAAGATTCCCAGCACTGTGCCCTGAGCTGGCCACCATTTGTCAGATACAGCCCTGTCTGCCAAAGTATCCGCAGGCTCTGGAGCTATTGTTACAACTTGGACACTGACTAGAAGTCCCCAGGCAAGAAACTCCAATGACTCCAAAACCCCAAATTAATCAGATTTAGTCCTTTCCTAAAGGTTCATCTGTTACGCATAGGTTAGTTTGTACTTCATAGCTTGTTCCACCTGGGGACAATGTACAAGGAGAAAAGGCTATGTGACAAAGCAGGTCTGTTTTTTCTCTTTTACTGCAGAAAAAGTGCGGTTTCATTCCCAGCATACATCTACCTTATGGAGGAACAACTTGTGCATTGTACAAAGACAATTGGGTAAAAAACAATAAATTTTTTTGGAGTGGGAAATGTGCCGTATATCAGGCCAAATTCAGTCAAAGATTTTTTGTTTACCATCCCTAGGTTCATGCTGACTTGAATAATTAATAACAGTTTTCCATTGAGTAGTAAGGAACAATAAGCATGCTCACAATAAATGAGAAGCATTTGTTCCTTCCTAGGGCAGTCTCTAGGCAGGTGATATAAAAGATGATTAAATTTAATAGGATTTCCATAAAAGTTATATCACAGACTAAAAAAGATACAAAGCAGTTGTCTAAAGCTGCTTCATTGTTCCTTTAACAGCTATTGTTTGTAAGAAAGTTAGAAGAGTATCATCCTATTAGACTTACTAGAAAACTAGGGGCTGTTGAACACTTGAATGCCTCATACAGGTCTAAGAGCAAACCTTTGCCAATGAATGTTATTGGAGAAGAAATAAGAACAGAGTGCAACCCAAAATGCAGACTTTTCTTTTGTTCACAGCACAAGCTATTTGCATCTTTTGAATCCTCATCACTTTAAAGACCTGATTGAATCTAATTCGACACAAATATTATAAGCACATCAATTAAGTAATGAGATAGTACCTTGTGACAGATGGATCGAGCAGGGACATCCAGATTCTGTGAAAGGGAAATGGACAAAGGGAGTAGGAGAAAAGGTGAATTCAGATAGGAAAAACACCTCTGCAAAAACCAAAATTGTCTAGGTCAGGACCTGCATTTTTGTCATTTATTTTATTATTCTTGTATTAAGGTATTCTTTTTTTTTCACAACTAACAAAGTATCTTTCTTAGACTGCATTATAAGCACACTGTTAAACATGGTGGGATGCCAATCTACAATCAAGTCCAAGAGCCCTTACTAAAAACTAGGTCAGCCTCAAGGGTTATATCAAGCAAAACCCTCTGGCTAAGTTGCCCTTCAAGATTTTGCAGTGAAATATTTTCTCTTTTCCCCCATTTCTTCTATTTTGTGAATATGACAGCAGTTGGGAAAAGATCTCCCCTCCCTGTACCAGCACCACTCTTTCAGTCTGTAATGCGTGCGTTTTGGGAAGAGTGGCTTCATATACAGAGGAAAACTCAGAGGACAATAGCTGTCTGCTAGGAGAAAATCCAATGAATCTTATTTTCAATTTTAAAAATAATTTTCAGAGTCTGCACTCCAAATATTCTCTCTTGCAGTATGAAAAAAATATGCAATTTAAACAGCACTGGTTGAATGTGAATTTTCTGTAGAAGTTTTTCAAAACAAGATAATCCCCATTCATATTTAATGACTCCATTCCCAACACAGTTAGTCAATGAAAATAAATTGGGGAGTTGCTCATCCTAAAGGAATCCAAATAATTTAAAAAGTAATAAATTAGGCGTATTCCCCCAGGATCAGGGCATATTATCAGTCAATAAGAAGGATTAATTTAGATTTCACTATGTTATGCTCTTCATAATCTTTGCTTCTGGTGAACATTAGAGTATTTTGCCCCACAAGATTAGTCCAGAATAAGTAAGCTTTATCAGTGTTCATCTAGCCTCTGAGAATGATTTAATTTACTCAGTACTTTAATAATGAAATGATTTTTTATCTGTTTATGTATCTAAAAGGTGATCCTCCCATTTTGAGTAAATGATTATGGTCTCAGTTTCAAGAAAAATTTAATAGAGAGTAGCATGGATAACTTTAAGCTATTTCACAGCACTGGTACTTCTCAGCATGCATATCTGGGTAGAGAACACATATTTCCTTCACTTGTTTGTCAAAAAGATTTCAGATCAGGTTTTCCTAAGTCTTCTAGGATCTTACCCAGAAAAAAGTCATTCCTCACGTTTGACTTACTTGGCCAAAGATAATAGTGTTTTATTTTTGTTTTACAGTTTCAGAAGGACAAAGAAACCTGTATGGGATCTCACAGGAAGCTAAAGTCAGAAGAAGTGCTAGAGCCCAGGCAGAGAGAAAGAATATTTGTAACCTTTTTGCTCAGTAAATATGGTATTGCCATTGTTTGCAACAGGTATGGCTTTGCATTAGGCTAGCAATATGGGCCTCATAGGATTTGTCTGGACTTATCTTGGCCCACCTGGAGATTTGCTTCAGGTTGTAACAGCAATTACCTATTGACTGGTGGATAATTACCTGTTTGTTTTGGCTTTTGCTTAGCTTGGAACAACTCTGAGGTATTAAGACCTGTTAGATAAAGTTTTCTCACTAACTTACAGTTGAAACCAAGTCATAGACCCCAGATTAAAATGCAGCAAAGAGCGGGAAGGTGTAGGATAAAGGCAGAGGCCTTGGGTGTACAGGCAAAGGAAGATATGTGGGACCTAAGGGCTATAAACTGGTGTCGGTGGTCAGCAAACAAATACAACCATGGGCACTGTGCAAAGCAGTCCTAGGGGTAGTGATGAGAACTGAGAAGTATCCAACATATATGTAAAACACGCCATTTAGCATACATGGAGATACAACATGGAACTTCAGACCTGTGAAGAAAGATCCAGGTGCACAGCATGAAAGAAAACATAATAATGCCCCCAAGAAAATCCCCAAGCAAGTCCCCAAAGAGGAGGAAGAAACCTTTAACACCAACATCATCCTCCTCTCAGCAAAGGGTTTGTTATACTGAAGGCTCATGGTAATCCTTCCTGTGACATGCTCCAAGGGACAGCATTAACCTCAGGATACTGAGGGGCAGTGGAAGAGGGAGTGTAAGACCAAAGAAGGGGGTAAGCAAAAGAAAGTTTGTATATATATAATTTTAACTATGCTTTGCAATTTGAGGTGTGTAGTATCACTGCATCTGGGCTGAAAATAACTGTTGCATTAGACTGTTAAGACTGCAATCAGATCAACAGTAATTTACTGGCTTTGTGTATATGGCATTCCTTTTGCCCATAACAACCTGTTTTTCTAACACTGGAGTGTTGGGATAGCACTATATGGCTTGCATTTTCTGTATGTATTTAGAAATTAGTATTAATACTAACTAAAAATCCCAGCAAACACCAGCAGACATTCTAGCTTATTGCTGGATATCTGTGAGTTTCCCATTGTGAAGGAAAGAGCTCTTCCCTTTTTGGATCCACAAGCTACACTCGCGCTTCAACAACAGCCCTTAATGGCACAAAGAGCTTTGTGTGGACAGGTGTCCACACACAAGACAAAATACAATGGCAGCCATTCCTAGGCACAGCAAGGCTGTAATATTGGCCATACTAGAAGATATAATCTAGGCTTAGACTCAGTAAGGTGGTTATGTGTACGCTAGTGTGGGACTCCACATGCAGGGCAATTTTTAACACACACTTCTTTATAAACAGATACAGACAGTGTAGGAAATTCTGGCCCTGCTGTGCTGATCTACAACTGTCTTCTCTTGCTCTTTATAAATCTCTTTTCTTGCCTGCCTTCAAAACGTTATCTTAACTAGGATTAATAAAGATACACTGGGGAGCTTCTTATCTCTTACTGGAATTATGTTTATAGTAATAATAAAAAGCTTTAATCTTGGAAAAGCAATGGAGGGGGAGGGAAGATGGAAAGAAATACTCGTGTAGGAGAATAGGCAGGTAGGAGGTGAGACAAGGGCAGTGGAGGTCATGGATGGGCCTGCACCAAAACCTGAAATCCAAACACCTCTGAACTTTGACAGCATCTGAAGCTAGATCACAAGTTATGATATGGACCCCTACCTTTCTTTCTGAATTAGGAAGGTATAAGCTGGTTCTGATAAAAGGAGATCCATCTCGAGACTTTTTGAAATTCAAAAGAGCTCCGTTTACCTTTTAAATTAAGTTCTGAGCAGCTTTCCTACTTCTTGTGTTCAGCCAGGAGAAGCTGTGGAAATATCAAAACACAGCATGAAAGACATGCCTGCCCAGCCTGAATGAGGGCATACTGAAAATCTCCTCACGGATATTGATACTCTGAAATTTCTGGGGCAAAGAAGGATGGATGTGTTTCAGAAAAATAGTTGAATTTTTAGACAGTTGACTAAATGAAACCACAACATCAAACAAATTGAGGTTCACCATGGTTTGCTGCTTAACTGGAATATAATTACATTTATTTTAGATGTATGGGCTTCTCTTGTTTGTAAGCAAAGACTTGCAGAGTTCGCTGGCTCCTGTGCCAAATACGTTCGTACCTACATCTGTACTAGGAAATAAAGTGCATCCTGGCTCTGCTCTGGCCAACTGAAAGGACATGGCTCATGCCCATAGGACTGAAATCTGTCCTTCAAACAAGGGTGGCTGCATCCAAAGTATGAGGATAAAACTATGGGGAACAGTCCTTGGCCTATGTTCACCTACTGGACATGCCCAGGATTTCGTGGGAATGGGCTAAGTCACAGGACAAAAACTGTGCCAGATATTGTGCTCATATTTAATGGTATGGCAAATCATGGGATTGCAGAGGGTCTGTGACCTGGCAATATTTATTTCAGGAATGAAGACTGAGGCAGTTTGATGCTGGTTGTCTGCTGCTGCTGCTGTAGCCTCCCATTCTGCTAAAGCATAAAGATAGCATCACAGTGGCCAGATTTGTGTATCAACTGTCTTCCCTGCAACTACTCTTGCTAAGTTTCAGTGTATCTGGAAGATGGTCTTTGTGAATGATCTAGTCTGTCACTAGTCAGAGATGGGACATCCTTGTTTCACCCACTTGATTTTGGTTCTGTGCATCATTGAGCAACAAAGCTCGTGAAGGGGCCGGAGAACAAGTCTTATGAGGAACGACTGAGAGAGCTGGGGTTGTTTAGCCTGGAGAAGAGGAGGCTGAGGGGAGACCTTATTGCTCTCTACAACTACCTGAAAGGAGGTTGTAGAGAGGAGGGAGCTGGCCTCTTCTCCCACGGGACATGGGACAGGGCAAGAGGAAATGGCCTCAAGCTCCACCAGGGGAGGTTCAGGCTTGACATCAGGAAAAATTTTTCATGGAAAGGGTCATTGGGCACTGGAACAGGCTGCCCAGGGAGGTGGTTGTGTCGCCTTCCCTGGAGGTGTTTAAAGGATGAGTGGATGAGGTGCTGAGGGGCATGGTTTAGTGATTGACAGGAATGATTGGACTCGATGATCCTGTGGGTCTTTTCCAACCCAGTGATTCTATGATTCTGTGTGATTCTGTGATTTAATGTTCGGTAACATTTTCACTATTTGTTGAGGTGTACGTATCTGCTGTCAAAGTTCTGTTGCTCTTCTGAGAAGCTAAGATTGGAAATTACAGATAGTTCATGTGACAGTGCTGCGTGTCCAAAGTGATGTGGACCAGTGAGAGCATGTAAAGACAATCAGCATAATTGTCTAATTATTTCAATATTGTTCTTTAAAATATGGGAAGCCAGCCACCACTGGTGAGCTGTTCTACCCGGCTCTTGAGTGCAGTGTATATTGTGGGTACAGCTTGAGTCTTTGTTGGAAAGAGACCTGGATGGACAGACCTACATCTGTTCATTTTCCCATTGGAAAGAAGCCTAAATCTATACACCAGATGCTGTAGAATATGACATGAAGTTTAGCCATGCTGTTGCATATATTTATTTCTACAATAGAAGTATTTCAGGTGATAGAATTGACACAGCCTGATGACCCTGGGTAGGCTATCACTGTGAAATTTGCTTTTGATAAAGATTTGAGATTGCCTTAATTTTGAAGCTCAGCGAAAGATTAGTTTTTCTATGAATGTGTTCTTCAAACAGAACAATACAAAACCATATTGCCATACTGAAAAGTGCATAAGCCCTCAGCTATATCTTGTTTTGACATTTCTTCAAAATATCCTTATTAGTAACATCATTTGTTTTTTGGGTGCAATGATCTGAAATGCTTAAGCTTGAAGGTGATTACACACATCCTTTGCTGGAGCTGAGGATGTTTGGATAGAGCATGGCTTCCCAGATTGGGAAAGATTTCCTTTTGTACAATATGAATTGTGCTTATGTGCATATTTTTTTAATGTGGATAGATGTTTGTGTGAGCATCTATGTCAAGGAGCTGGAACACAAGAGAAAAATACAAGCACACAAATGAAAAAAACCTGTTCTGTGAAGAAAATGGGCCTGTTCTTTTTTTGGTTGTATTGCTTACATAGTTGTTAGTTTAATCTTTATAATAAAGGGACTTTTTTTTTTTTTTAAGTGTGTGGCAAACTGTCTGGAACATAGGTAGAAATAATATATTTGGGTTACAGGAAAAAAACTGGCATGACTTTAAAGGCACACATTTCATAACACCACATGTGCAAAGCATTATAATAATTGTACTGTACACATTTGTAACAGACAGAGCGAACAGTGAATATTAAAATCACATTCCTAAAGCTGGCCCAGCAGCTTGGCACTGATATTTTATATGGGAGACCTGTACTAGGGTCCAAATGCTGGGTCTCCGGCATCCAGAGCTGGCAGGGGTGTTGGCTAAAGTGATGGGCTTCGGTGCAGGTGAAATCTGGAGGAAGGAACATGACATGGCTGCTTCATTTGCTGTTGCTTCATTCCCTCACTTGCTACCCTACAGAAAATATTTCACTGAGGAAATGAGTGGCTGATATTCTAAACTGCTGTAGTGCTGGAATGAGAAGGAAATGGATGGATGTGGGAGCAAAGCTGTGACCAGACACTGGGTTGAAGACCATGATAGTAACACCTGGCTTCTCTTCCCAATAAGGATAGAGGCACACAGGTTTCCTGAGACATGCACTGCTGTGCATGATGGGCAAAGATAACTACCCACACCAAAGTTGTGTGGTTCCTGCTAATTGGTGATACATGCCATTTAATTAATGGGCTGTGAAGCATATTAAAGGCATGTTACAGGAAAGAATGGTAGGATATCATTCAATCAAGGTGTTCCTTGCTGGCGGTGGAGAATGCAGTAGCCATCTCTCAAGGAATGGTTCATCTTTCCAGTAAAGAGCCAACTATGGAATGGTTTAAGTTTCTGGTATCGCTTCTTGAAGCAAAAAGCAGGATATCGTGTTTTTCATTTTATAGCACCAGGAGACATGCCATGAAAAACCCCAGAACTCAAGTGTCTTCCACAAGCACAGGAGAGTAAATTTCCTGCCAGACCCCAGAAATTGGATGGATGTCAATATGTCCCAGCTCTGAATCCAGTGGCTTTGCCATGAGATTGCAGCTGTGAAAGCAACACCCAAGATTTTATTATGTCCTGTAGAAAGGAATGTGGAACACTTGGTTTACTGCCTAAATGGTAATCATTTAGCAGGGAAATACTCTTCTTTTACTTTTTCTTTGTTTTCTTGAAGTTATTAATTAGGACTGCTTTCACCCTTTCCTTTTCCTTCTTTTTGCATCTTAGAACTTTTCTCTTTGGGTGCCAATAAAAATAAACAGTTCTGATGTTTTGCTGTTACATTTAACGCACTCAGCACCAATATTTCACTGTTGGCTTTTACTTCTACATTGATCAGTCTATACCATAAATTGAGAGCATAAGGGTTTTAGAGGAAAGATCATCCTTACATTCTGTGCTCATATAATGTCAACTTGACTCATGATGAATGCACAGAAGTTCTATGGCAATATTTCTATGTTAACCACCACTAATCCATTCATGGTTAAATCTTTAACAAGTACTATAGAAGATAATGTCAAATCCTGAAAAACTGTTTTGGACTTCAACAAAAATAACATCTGAATTGTAATGAAACAGATTTAAAAATCATGCTATTGGAAATAATAAATAATGAGACTTTTCCTGAGGTAATGCAAAATAAATACTTCTTTTTGTGATGGAAAGTGGGGATTTGCCAGCAATTCTGCAACATTAAGAGCAGGAGCTTAGACAAAAAACAAATGTTAAGAGATTAGTAATAGTCATAAGAAATGAAAACATTGGATATTCATAAGCTAATAGTCACAAAAATCAGAGATGCGATGTATTTCAATAGTAAATATGTCGGTCATCTCAAAAAAAATGATAATCACATTTTCTTTTCTTTTCTTTTCTTTTCTTTTCTTTTCTTTTCTTTTCTTTTCTTTTCTTTTCTTTTCTTTTCTTTTCTTTTCTTTTCTTTTCTTTTCTTTTCTTTTCTTTTCTTTTCTTTTCTTTTCTTTTCTTTTCTTTTCTTTTCTTTTCTTTTCTTTTCTTTTCTTTTCTTTTCTTTTCTTTTCTTTTCTTTCTGTCTTTGACATGCTTTTCTAGTTAAATAAAATAGCTGAACCGTGGATTGCTTAGCCCAAATATGTAGTACCTTCAAAGACAATTCGCAGCATTCAGAAAAGCCCTTTGATGTGAAATTAGAGAAAATTAAGGTATTAAAAAATATGTGTTTGGATGTTGTTTAAGCAACCCTGTGAAGAGCCATTCTGAAGTGGAGAGGTAGAGTTTGTATTCCTTAAACAGCAGTGTCATGGTTTGTCTAAACCCAAGCAATGGATCACTATGTGTTAGAATTAAATTCATCAAGGTTATATAGAAAAAGTGCCCAAATGCCATGCTTCCCGAATGCCAACTTCCTTATTAATATGTCATATATGGCCTTTATGAAAAACAGTGATCCAGATATTATGAAATCTAAGGAGAGGTATTGACAATTAATAGTTCTGATGTTACATGATTCAAAAACCACTGTAGATGTCTTGAATCACTGCAAAGAACAGGAAAACCAATTGAGCTGAAGGAATGTGCTAATTAAAGCATGCACTTGGAATGTAAACTCAGGTAGTTTGGCAATGGGCATGTGGGGAGAAGAAATCTGATCCTAGCTAGCAGGGCAAAGGGAGCCATACTTCATATAAATTTTAAAACTGCACTCACAAGAGCCAGAGATAAAACTAAACCAAAAAGAATGCAAAAGAAGAGGGAAGGGATCCATCTTAGACAGAGAATGCAACCTGAAATATATCATTAATGTTGGCAGCCCTGGAGTGCCGGTGGGTTTTGGATGTCTGTCTGCCCTAACCTCTTCTATTACTGTTATAAATCAGGTCTGAAAGATGGTATTAAAAAGACAAAGAACAACTAAGTTGATGCCTTGCTTATTGAGGGTGACTACAACCTCAGAGTGTATGATCTGAAATAAAGTGCCCTCAAGGCAAGGCTAGCCAGGATCTATTGACACTTATCATAGCTAAGTAATATTTCAGAAAAGTCAGGAATGGCATCTTGAAAAAGAGACTAATCCCAGAGGTATTTTAAGCTGTTGGAAGTGTTGCTTTTCAGGATCCACCCAGCTTGGGAATGGTCCAACACAGTGAGCAGGAAATCAAGTAAAGATGTCGGGAGGGCTGCATGGATGAACAAGGAACTCCTGTCAAAAATGAAGTATAAAAAAAAAAGTGTACAAAGGATGGAAGCAAAGTTGGATTTCCAAGGAGGAATGTAGAGGCACTGTCCGAGTTGTTAGTGGGGTGCTAGGGAAGACAAAACCCACTCAGAGTTGAGTTTGGCAAGGGAAATGAAGGGCTGCAAGAAAGGATTCTACAAGTATGACAGCAGCAAAAGGAAGGCAAGGGAAAATGTTTACCCATAGCTGAATTGGGTGTGAGACCTGGTGGACATGGGAGCTACTTATTTCACCTTTTTACTGGAAAGGCTGCCCTTCAGGAGTCTGAGATCCCTGAGCCTAGGGGGAAAGTCTGGACTGAGAAAGACAGCCTTGGTGGAGAATGATCAGTTTAGGGAGTATTTACACAACTAGGATATGAATAACTCTATGGGGCCTGATGGGATACACCCACGAGTGCTGATGGAGCTGGCCAATGTCATTGTAGGTCCGTTCTTGGTAATCTTTGAGAGTCCCTGGAGACTGAAGGAGACATGTGAGGACTGGAAGAAAGAAAATGTTACTACTGTGCCCAAGAAGGGCAAGAAGGAAGAAATAGAGAGCTACAGACCAGTCAGCCTCATCTTGATCCCTGGGAAGTCAAAGAAGCAAATAATTCTGGAAAACATTTCCAGACTCATTAAGACAAGAAGATGCTTGAGAGTAGTCAGCATGAATTTACAAGCAGAAAATCATGCTTGGCCGATCTGATAACCTTTTGTGATGAGATGACTGGCTTTGTGGATGGGGGAATAACAGTGGGTGTGTATATTGACTTAAGAAACTTAAGCTTTCAACATTGTCTCCCATAGCATCCTAATAGACTAATTGATGAAGTACAGGGTAGGTAAACGAAAAGTTGGGTTTCTTGAAAGCTGAGCTGCTGGGATCAAAGAGTTGTGAACATAATCACAAAGGCCAGTTGGAGTCCAGTCATTGGTGGTGTGCCCAACAGACTAATGCTGGGGCCAGAGCTGTTTAATTTCATTAATGGCCTGGACTATGTGACAAAGGGCCCTCTCAGGCGTTTTACAGATCATAGACAACTGGCAAATATGTTTATACTGATGTCCAGAGGAACCTCAACAGGTTGGAGAAATGGGTTGATTTCATGAAGTTCAACAGGAGGAACTGCAAAGTGTTACACCTGAGGAGGAATAATCCCATGTACTAGTATATACTGGGAGCCAACTAGCTGGAAAGCAGGACTTGGGCATCCTGGTAGATGACAAGTTGAACATTAAACAACAATACGCTCTTGTGGCAAGGAAAGCCAGCAATGGCCTGGGCTGCATGAGAAACAGTGTTCCAGCAGGTCAGAGGAGGCGATCCTTCCCCTCTACTCAGCACCACTTGTTCTCATGGATCTGAAGATTCACAGTCCTGTTGTTCTGAAAGGCTAGGTGTTGCCGGTGGGAGGAACACGGAGCTATAAAACTTCTACCAGAAGCTTCTGTTGCTGCTGCAAGAAGAAAACATCAGGGAGGTAGTACAGTTTGACACAGGGGTACAAGAAATTTCCATAGGCTGGGTTTATAGGAGCCAGGAAAAAAAACAGAGAAGCTCTGGGCAGAGAGTTTAAAAAGCAATGGCTAATGGTCTTTTCAACCTAGTTATTCCTCATCTCCTGTACATATTTTTGCAAGGACTTCCAGTACAGTCTTATTGTAAGCCTGAAGCTGTGAAAGCCACAGGAAACATCATCTTTCACTAATAAATGTTGATGCAGTCATAATGCATTAAAATAATTAATGCATTTAAACGAAACATCACAGTTCCAAAGACACTATATAAAATCTCTTCAGCAATATCAAATAGTTTTCTTTTCAGGAAAGAAATGAAATGCATTTATGTGTCCTTGGGGAACAGATTGCCTAATGGTGATGTCATAGGGTTCATGCAGCCAGTGTCTAGGATTTACCTACCAGTGAATGACAGCTTGCTGAGAAGTCTGTCTTCATTTGCATACATAAGGTCATGAAAAAAATTAAGTGATACAATTTTAAAAACAAGTTCAGTTTGAAAACAGTCTTAGATGTTGTAGCAATGTAGTTACATGAAAAAAGTGCTTGATGACAGAATTCAAGAAAATGCTGTTATCCTTTTTAGCATAGCTTATTTCTTTGGAAGGTTAGATAGTGAAATCCTGTTCTCTTCAATTGCTGGATAACCTTGAAACCACATTTATGATATGAAAGATGCACACTAACACTAGCTAATCTCTCTGATTGCAATTCTACACAAGTTATTTTAGTCTTAAGGTATGAGAGTTTGCCTTCTCCAAAAGACAGGTTTAGAGTTACTAAATTCTATAGGGAATAGATGAATAACACAATATATAAATTATTTACTTATCTACTTACTTATCTACATTAAAATGTTCCTAGCACATAAAGTAATATGAAAATATGTATCGTATATATCTTCACCTCCACACTCAGAGATACAGGACTAGATTAAAATTTTACTGTGGTTTTGTTTTGGTTATGAATCTTCATCAATTTCAAGGAGTTACTCTAAGCTTACTACCATAACAAAAACAGATACAAGTTCAAACCCTAAGGAAAATACAGATTTATTGACAATATTTGTGATTTTAATTGTTGGGCTGCTAAGAACTCTTTTTATGCGAACTTCTCTTAGTTCACACAAGAATAACAAGAACTAGTTGTAGGGTGGCTATGTGTAAACACATGTCCTACCATCCATAAATGTAAGATATGCAGAAAAACCTTGTAATTATACTGGCATATAGAAAATGTTCCAGCTTCAGTGAACAGAACACAAAAAGAACTTGAATTGTTCAGAAAGAAGACACTTATGACTTAAGTTAGGGACTTCTCTACAGCATGAATATTATTGCCCTGGAAATCTGAAAGCAAAATAAGTGTATTTACCAAAATTATTTTATTGTTTCGAAAAGGTGTTAGGTCAAAATCAGAATGTTTAGACATGTGACAGTAACCTTGCTTATAAGCAAATACAAAAGTAAAGACTAGTTTGGGCTTCCAGAAATTCTAGACCACAAATAGAATTTATCACTTCATTCTAATCCTGTGTGACAAAGGCTTGTGAAATGAGTAAACCGAGTAGTGGAGTATGGGGTACAGTTTGACATGGCTCTTATCAGGCCTGATGCATGTGCTATAAAGTGGGAATTGAAAAGACGTGCAAAATAACTAGCAAATTATTTAAATAGTTAATTTCACAAAGAATGTGTCTTTTTGAGATATAAACTTTCCCCTCGTAAACTCAACAGGTTTTATCTTTTCACAGGGATAATGTTTTAGTCTGTCTGTGTTATTTCTGATTAGGGCTACAGCTGTCCTCTCAACAAAACTACTTTTTATAAAATTAAAATTTTGCATCTTTTATGGCTTCGCCTTGCAATGCTCACCTGTTAGTGAATCTTATCATATCAGAGAGGCAATGGAGGTCATAAAGAGGTACTG
The DNA here is from genome assembly GCF_032191515.1 of Phaenicophaeus curvirostris. NCBI lineage: Eukaryota > Metazoa > Chordata > Aves > Cuculiformes > Cuculidae > Phaenicophaeus > Phaenicophaeus curvirostris. The sequence goes on along the minus strand of NC_091397.1, from coordinate 24,740,039 downwards.
AAAAAAACTCATTGAATTGAAAAAGCTGTATCCTAGGAATCATTCTTCTCCTTCTTTAAAGTTTTTACTGCAGTAGTACTCAAAGACTGTGTTGTTGCATGTGAGATACAAGCACAGTGATACAAATGGTCTCTTCTCAATGTGCTTGCAATCAAAGAATAAAAAAAGTTAAGTAAGCAGGGAGACACAAATAAAGAATACTTACAAAAGGACAATAGCTTTAAGAACTTGTACGAAAGCTGCTTTGCACTCTTAGTTCTGACTCTGTATTTTAAGGGGTCTCTGCAGCTGATGGAGCAGACATCTTCAACATCCTAAGCAAGGGTAAGACTATAAGAGATCAGAGAATTAAGACTGACCTGGAAAGAACCAAGGCCCTATAACATGTAATCTGGATTCCTAATTTTTAGTATTATTCCAAGTTAATTTTTAGTATTATTCCAAGTTAATTGTCAATTTAATAGGCAATAAATCTAGTTGAAGATTTTTTTCAGATTAGACAACAAGCTGATAGGATCATGGCACACCATAAACCCAGGAAAAAAAAAAATTATCCTGAGTGATTACTGAATAATTTACAGCTAGTTTTGCACAGCTGCCTGAAAGAAAAATGACTGGAGAGAGGAGGAGGGAGTAAACCACATATCTGCTGACATATAAATGTGAGAAATAAAGAGCAAAGGAAGTTAGGTTAACCTTCAAATGACTATGTGAGGTGAAATCAAATCTGTACAGCTGCATACATTTTTGCAAATAGTGAAACTGAGCAAGGATGTTTTTAAGGTAAACTACTAGATTTTGCAAAGGAAGGAATAGATGGAGTGTGAAAGAGGCTTTTTTTCAGTGACGGTCTCGGGCTGGGGTCTGCAGAGAACTTGGAAATTATTTGCAAAATGTGACTGTGGAAATCAAGCTCATAAATATTCCATAACAATCCACAAGTGTTAATTTTCACTAAGGTTTCCACTTCTCCGAAAGAATTGGTAAGGGGTCCACAAATCAAAAAAATTTGAAAGCCAGTGGGCTGTGGATTAACCTCTGTCCTTGGATATGCACCCAGTTCTCATCACAAGCCCTGAGAACGGCTCTCATGGCTGAAGAATTGGCTCTATTCATCCAACAGCCATTAAGAAAGAAAAGTAATCCCTGGCTGAATACTGAGCAGGCATAGGTGTATGTCAGATAATGGAGAGCCCCAGTGTACACAGAGATTGTAATTCACCCATGGGGTCCCAGCAAATACATGCGCTTTAACTGCACAACAGTTTGAATTCAGCCTTGTGTTTGCACCACAGCCATCTGGTGTTACTTGAAATATATACTTTTCAACTTTGACCTTTAATCTTTCTGGTTTAAAAACATGCACCAGTTCAAAGGTTACCTCTCTTAACCTTCAGCAATTCCCTTTCAGAAACAACAATGTAGGGTTATTATCATCATCACTTTTACTGGTGTTAATGAAAGGGTAATTCTCTATTGTGGTTTGTACACGTTTCAAAATCAACCAAAACATGATTGTTATATATTTAAAACTACATTTTCCGTAAGTGTCATGATTTTTAGGTGCCTCTGTTCTGGGAAATTCAAAATGAATGGGTTTCTCAAGGGCCTAATTATCAGATGGGGCAAACATTTATAACCTCTTCACTGCCCTGAAAATACCAGAACTGGAGTTGCCCGGGAGTGGAACAAATGATTGAGAACTTCGGCCACAGATGGCCATGCTGATGCCCACAAATCACTCTGTGAGACTGTGTTCATTTCTGTCTGTGATAACAGAAAAATATAAAGTCAACCGAAACATGCTTCCCACCCCAGGAATGAGACACAAAGCATTTCAGTCCTTTTCCTTCCTACAGCCAGCAGTGAGAGTTTTCTTGTATTATAAAGAACACAAGCATCTTTGTCTGGCCAGCATCAAGACAGCCTGCAGGTGAACTTTGTGCAGTGATATTAATTTATTTCTGTGCCCAAAAAGTAGCCTTGAAAACCAGTTTAAACTCTTCTTTTTAGCTAATTACTTGTATTCAATATCACCCAGATAGTTTAATGCAATGTGAAGTTTTCCATCAGGCAGACTCAGGCATGCAAGTAGGAATCACTCTCTCTGTACCTTTTCTGCATGGAATTTGTACTTTCATTTTAAAAGAATGCAAATTTATAATATTATTTGAAGGGAAACTATTTCCTGAGCCAATGTAAGAAGAGTGAACTTGATGGAGACGTAACTCCAACTCTGTATGTACCATTGGAAAGAGCTCAGACTTAGACCTCCTATACTGTCCTCAGACTGAGATTTGGATTTCCACAACTGCAATACATGTTGCTGATTATTTTAACAGGGCTCCAGAATCCCTGGGATGGAGGGTAAAATATGAGAAGCACATCTCTCATTTGTCTCCAGTTTTGAGCTTGGGTTAGATTAATTCTTGTTTCTATCCAACTTGATTCACAAACACATAGTAATTTCAACACCAACTTAAAAGCTATATTTAGCAACCCAGGTTGGGGGCTGTAGTTTTACCCTCATACAGCAAATCTGGAATATCACACTGAATACAAGAGGAGCTGATCCTCTCCCTTATATTAAAAAAATATTGGAACTCCTAAAAAGGATTTACACATATTGCTTCAGGCTGCCAGCCATTCGCTTACAGGTGGGTGGTGTTTGTTTAATAGCTGATATAGTTTTTGACTTGACTTTCTGTTTTTCTTGTTTCCCAGGTGATTGATTCTGCTGTTCTTAGAACTGTCTGCTGCATCCTGAACATTTTCCATGCATCAGTGACTGAGAGCATTTTAAGCTGGCGTCAAAGATAGAGTCTGTGGGGAAGTCTGCACACAAATAATACGTCTTCATTGTTCTTGCTCAGCAGTGATCATGCCTTTTTTGAACTGCTTCACCCACTGCAGCAGAAGACTAAACTAAAAATAATCAATCAGAACTTTTTTCCCGCTAAGCAATCCATATTCTCATTTTCAGAGCCAATGTACCACTAGATGAAAGAAAGAGAAAGTGCTCAACTCCATTAACACCAGCCATCCAGTAGAGCTCGACTTGGAAGGCGTGTGATAACATCCATGTAAGGAAGCATAGGAGAGGCCACACAGGAAGATTATATAAATGAGAACCACAGCTGTAGATGAATAATGAAATACAATGAAATGGGCTGGAGGATACTGTCCTTTGGCATAAGGAAACAATCAAATTTCTGTAAGCCTTTATTCAGGAAAAATGCCCTGACATCAGCCTATATAGACCACAATCTGCAAGACTGGCATAAAAAATAACTCCAAATCTTGACGTGATCTCCTTAGGAGACACTTATGAAACACAGGTAACCTTTGAAAGTGCACTGACTATAGCTCCCATTGGAATCAAACCTTAAGCACCTAGGAAGGGAAGGTGAACAGTAGAGATTCACACACAATGTCTGAGCTTATGGATTTAGTCAGGGTCATTAAAATGGTGAAGGCTGTCCTCACAAACAAGCAGGGAAACAAGCAGAGTGATAATGTGTTTCTGAAGATAATCTGTTCTGCATTTCCCAGGAATATGTGAGCAACCAAGACATACATCCATCCTGTCATACCGGATCTGGAGGTATCACAACAACTGTGGGAACTACCCTGGGTACTCATGCATACTCTGCTGTGCAGTATATGCCAGCAGCTCTGGGCATGTCCCCAGGCTGCAAAGAGCTGTGCAAGGCAAGGAACAAACTGACAATTTTCATCAGTGGCTTTTTCCCTCTGCATTTGATCTGAGCAAGAAATGGTAGAAAGTGAAAGGCAAAAGCAAATTGTAGTAATAGGGAAAGACACTGAGAATTCAGATACTCTTGACCTTGCCTATACAGAAGCTAGAAGGAAGACAGTAATCTAGAAGTGGTGCAAAGGAGGGAATTTACTCATAAGGAAAAAGTAAGGAAAGAGGCTAGAAGTCCAGAGGGAATATGATGTTTAGTGAAAACCCCTCTAAAAAGTAGTTCCCTTGGGAAACAGTTAGTTGCTACATTCAGATATCTTTGGCTATCTCTAGGAGCTCTCATAGCTGCTACCTCTTGGACCACAAATGGGTAAATTCCACTTACTGGCTGCATAAGAAATCTTAGGTGTCAAACCCAAGAAGTTCACATAGCAACCAGGTTTTGGAAAGGAAAAGTGTTTAAGTCCCCACAAAAAGCTCATTGTGGATATTTTTATGGAGAAGGAGAGTGAAACTTTCAGGCCTTCAAGTATAGGGCAGAGAATTTCAGCAATGTAACACCTGGATCCTGGAGGGACAGCTAAGCTGAAAAGTAGAGAATGCCCTCAATCCCTGTAAATATGCACACAATTCTAATTTAGGATTCATAATTTCTGAAAATAGCTTCTTTTCTGATTAAAGAAAGGTTCTAGGCTGAGTGTCCTATATGTCCTCTATACATTTTTACTGCCTGTATTTGCACACTTTGGAAACAAGGTACTTCTGCTTGTCCTCACATTTGAATACTGAGCTGGAAATCCTGTTTACCAAGTTACTACTTTCCTGGGTAAAGAGTTCCTTTGCTAGCGCTTTACTCCTGGGACAGACAGAGCTCTGAGGAAAAAGAATAATTTGCAGCACATAATTTAGTTGGCAAAAGTTAGCCTTTTGCTCTTTTTTCCATGAGCGCAGCAGCAGCATGGTTTCTTGAATGTACTCATTATTCAAATATATTCTCTGAATAAATAACCGAACACTCTGTACTGTCAGATTTTTCCATGACATGTTGACTTGTGGTGCATCCCTCTGAAGGCTTGGCTGATCACTCTGAGGTTGAGAACATTTATGCCCAGAAAATATCCTGCTGTGGTTTGTAATTTTCCTTTGAGCCCGTCTCCCTCTCTGGTTCTGAAAGGCTGATCTGTGTGATTATAAAGGCTAAGCTTAAATGCAGGTGCAGGGAGGGGGCATCAAAGAAGAGCCTACTATTCTGCAGGTCTGTAGTGTCTGATAGGACAAGCAGTCTCATATCAAGAGTGTTTTTCTCTGTTTCATTATTCAGAAGGAATTTCTGGAGAGAGGTGGAGAGTAAGGAAAGGCAGAGTTTTGTATATCCTGGAGCCTGACTAACTTGCTCTGGTGGTGGTGTTTTCTACCTAGACAAGACTTACTTGTCTGCTTGCATCTCAAGTCAAGCTGCCGTGTCACCAGTCTGGGGTGGAAGAATCTGCCAATGATCTCTTTGAGTAGGGCAGGCAGAGCTGGGAGGGCCAGAGCATGTGGGAGAAGCTGGCGGGGTGTGAGGGAATGAGGTATTGCCATTGGCACAGTTATAGGAAGCATTTGGTGGGAGAGAGAAATCCAGGCAAGGCCAGTCCTTTGTTATAGGGAAGAGTGGAAAAACGCATGTTTCCTTACCTAACACTTACACCATACAGGCTCACGAGACTGTGCATAAGACTGTAGTGGTGGAAACACTGACAGCCTCATTGTCTATCCTATCTCTGTTCAGTAACTTTGACTTAAATCTTGGACAAAGCAAAAATGTCAATACATGTTGGATATGCCATAGTTGGAAGACGTCACATGTCTGAACATAAGAAGCAGAATCAACGGAAAGGTAGAAGCTTGAACACAAACTGATCTAAGCTGGCAGTTCTTTAACTTCACTCTTCTGAAGGTAAATGCACATCCTACATCACAAATTGAATTTGGAAAAAAAAATGCTTATTTGTGCACAGAAGCTACAGTATTTTTTCCTTTTATAAGCTTTATAATAACACATCACTTTCCTTGCTAGCTAATGTGTTTATAATCAAAGGCAGGTCTTAACTCTGGTGAAAGTGAAAGACGGTATCAGAACTCCAATTGAACAGGGCACATCAATTGTTATCACCTCAAATCATCAAATGATGGTTATCAGTGTTCACACTGGGTCTGGAGCTGAAAAGCACCAAGTAGTTTAAACACAGAGGGGCTCCCTGCAGGGTAGTTGCAATTTTTCTCATCTCTCACAACTGGCTCCCATCACAACAGGAGGCCCTGGAAAGAAGAGAAGGGTTGGTTATATGAGTGCCTGTTTCTATTCTTCAAGTGAAACTCCTGTGTAATGTAAACAGCTCTCTATATCAACAACAAGGATTGCAGAGGGTGCAGATTTAAAAAAAAGCAACTCCTCCCCAGACATCTTGATTGCAGATGTTATTAAGTGGTTCTCTGGTGCTGGAACTACTCATTCTGGCTACATGTTTGTCATAGAATACATTCTGTTCTCATGGTTTTCTGACTCCAAGAATGGAAGAAGCACATCAAAACGTAACAAGGAAGAAAAATACATCTATATGTGATGATAGTTCTCCCTATCTTTCGGTCTGGGAGTCAGGTTCCTGCCTGAGGCGGCCTGTACGAGGGGCAGTGAAAGTAATTATCCCGTCAGCTTAAATATGGTTTTCTTCTATGTGTCTATTTCTCATGATGTCAGTTGACTAATCTGTCAGTCATCTTTGCTTGGCATGTGGCCATGTGATGTAATATGCTGACGTACATGCTTTATTGTCCTAATCTAAGAGAAAATTGAAAAAGGCTCCAACTTAAACCTTATTTCTTGGTCTGTGTCGTATTTTTCTTTTGCTTCAGTCTTACTTGTTCCTTCTTTTCTTGACTCACTCCTTTCTTGCTCAACTTCTTTTTTTTTCTCCTCCCTGACTCGTTTTTTCCATTAATTTGTTATCTTGGTTCATCTCGCTTTTTCTCTCCCACACCACAGTTCTGCTCCACCCTTCTCGCATCCCTCCAACCCATCTCTTCATTGTTTCCGCATCAGGGCCTACCACACAGATCACTTTGCCTTTGCCTCCTTTACCACATGGTCCTCCTATGATGAATGTGAGCCATTCTGAAAAGAAGAAAGAAATGAAATTGAAACCCACACATTTTTACCTTAACTGCTCTAGTTTTCTCAGAAAAAACGGGGCCAGTCTAGACAGTGTTATATGTCACATGTAAACCCTCCCTGTACTGGTGAGTTTTACTCCTTTTCGCAGTGGTACCAGCATTTCACCTTAAAGGATTTCTCTTGAACATCCCCAAATGGCAGTAAAATATACTTCATTTGTTACCTCATTCTTCTCCCTGATTTGATATTAAAACATTGAGTCTCAAACAGGAATTGTGACCATTTTATTTGGGGAACAATATCTTAGCTAGAGCCCAGCTGGATGGGAGGAGGATTAAAGATGAAGGCTTGGCATGACAAAGGTTGAAATCACTAGGACAGCCATCAGATTCCTCTAACTGAAGCCAAAATACATCGTATGTTTTATGTGAGCTTGGGATGCTGAGATTGTAAACATAAAAAATAAACTACTTCACCCACATCTGCTTTGAGGCCCATGCTAACATTGACTGGCCATGTGAGAGATTCGGACATAGATGTTCCTATGTCAGAAATTAAAAACCAGGTGCAGCAGACATTCACATTAGCAAGCGAGGGATGGGAGTGCATTTCTCAAACAGACTATATCTTTTCTTCACATTTCAGATGGGCAATGTGCTTTCACATCCAGGAGGTCAGTTGTATATGAATTCTGCTCTTGGTGACCAGGAGTGGATTCATAAAAAGAACTATTCAATGTCTCTGGTTACAGAGATAAGTGAAAGAGTCATTCGCAATAACTCTGTAATAATAGCAGCAGTAAGTACTGGGCATCATTTGAATCTCTTGATAGTGATACTGGGATGCCAGAATATTTATCAAGCCGTTAGGAGAAGCTGTGCCTAGCTGATAAGATGACTACAACTGATGAAGTCCACCTGAAGACTCTGATGATGCTGGAGTAGATTCACAGCCGACAACGGCAGATAGCAGGGAGTGCTGCCCTTAAGACTGGCATGTAGCATTCGTCAGCAAAATTATACCATCTCCTGCCCGGGGCAAGCTTTTGGAATTTTTAATAAACACAGTAAAGAAACATCTTGATGTATACTTTCCTCATGGCTCGGGAGCTAGGAACAGCCTGCCCTGCCGAGAAATGGTTTCACTGAGTTGGTGGCAGAGGGGAGGGAGCTGGGAGAAGTTGATGGAAAATCATTTCCAAAAGTGATTAATCCGGGGCCTCATTTTAAATTGTCCCTATATCAAATTGCCAAACTTGTGATGGTTCTGTCTTTGGAAGATGGAATTGCCCCATTTATATCATTTAATGTCTCTTAGTGTCATCAAATCAAAGGAACATTCTGTCATTTTGACAGAACTAGAATTGGCAACAGATTTTGCTGTAATCATCTGTAAGCAACATGAATGAGGAAGGATTTCTCTCTGCTTTTCTGATGTTTAATCAGCACATGTGCTGTATCATGGATGAGATCAGGTGCTAGCACTTGAGTTGAAGTTAAGAAGTGTTTTTCTTTGAGTGGCTTTTATTAGTCAAGGTTTTAATAACTGTAGAAAGATTTTATTACCTATTTTGCCTTGATTGCTTATTATGTGCTCAAGTAAAGCACTGAAATTAATGCTGGCGTTTTACTTCTTGCTTTGCTGTGTAACCTCCCTCTGCTCATGATCAGAGCCCTCTGGAATGTAGAAACTGGTGTGGCCATCAGGTTATGCAAGTCCAAAACACATTTTCTGTATTTCTGTGTCTCTTTGTGTATAGAGACATAGAGAATTCAGCATAAACAAGCAAGTTTTTCCTTAAAGGTATTTTAAAGTTTATAACCATAAAGTATTTACAAATAAAAAGGTTTTGTGCTGTTTACTTCCAGCAAACAGAAAACAGTAGAAAGAGAGGAGGAACGGTGAACCAACTTGTTTTGCTGTTCACAATGAATTAAGTGTATAAATTCTCAACAATGAATAAACACTATTGACAGAGAAAAGTAAATACATCTTATTTTTTTTATGTTTTTTAAAACAAAAAATATCAGTAGTAAGATTGTGTTTTCAAATGTGTTTTGAATTTGACGGTGTCTCTTCAACATATATAATGTACAGTGATGAGTATGCAATTAAAGTTCTTTGCTTATTTTTCAATGTTGAATTCTCAGCCCTCCAAATTTCCTTTGAGCTAGAGAGTGACTGAACAAAGGAGGAAGGCTTGCCAGTGAGTGGCCTGTTCCCATCTACACCATGCTGTGCTTGCCTTTGAACCCAATGCAAAGCCAGCCCATATGCATGCACCGAGGAGCCTCCCTTCTCAATGTATATGGGGTTTTGTTTCAATTACCACAAAAGGGCTAAGTATGCAATAGAATGTTTCTGTAAATTTATTTGTCTTTCTTTCTGTCTAAATATGAAGTATCAGACATTTCAAGGCGATGAGAGATGTTTTCTTGGGAACTCATATATCTGGTGTGACTGCAGTTAAAATACTGTGTAAGCCTGGAACGTTAGTGCTGGATCCACAGGTAATGAATTTTGCTGTAGGCTGTTTTTCAATTGTTGTTTTCACTTCTCGCTCTCAGAGTGTGCCTTTCAGTAGTAAGCCCCGTGTTCAGGATTACAGCACCAACGCTGCAGCCTGGGAGGGCTGGAGTGGGCTTAGCTATGTTGGTAACACAAGCCCTTGAGCCAACAAACTCTCTGTCACAAGTACACAAAAAGGCACAGCACTGAAGCTGTTTAGAGTCTTTCATTGTTTGCATACAAAAATCATCATTTGGCCAGGACCATAGGTAGAGATACATATTTACCTGAAATTACTCATGAAATGCAAATTACTATCATAAAGATGAACACTGCATTAAATAGCCATTGGTTAAAATACATAGACAGGTGCAGGTCAGGGACAGGAATGTCAGTGTTCCCCTTACTGTCTGCTTGGCTGCGAACTGATGTTCACTCTTACATCTTCTGACCAACCACCAGGTTGTTCTTTTGCTGGAGATGGGACATGTTGGTTTAAATCCTTTCTGATGAAAAAGCAAAGTGGACCTGAGAATTTTGAGTGCAACTGGAATGTTGCTGGTATGTAAGCATTTACATTAGATATCACAGTCTTCTTGTGAATTAATTCTTCCTAGATGACTCGCTAAATTCATACAAAAAATCATCAGCCAGTGTTGCGATTGAGCATGAGTCTTCAGAGGCCCGGTCCAGGATCCTCCGGATACCCTTTCCTGAAGGTGCCAGAGGTTGGATACCTAAAATGGATGCATTCAAAACTACTTAGATCTTCAGACATTAAAAGATGAAGTAACTGTTTCAAACAGAAGGCTAATCTGTGACTGGATGCTGAATGACTGCTGCAGGAGAAGGCAGATAAGATTGCTATGGGCAGTTGCTTTAGGAAAAATAGCAGAAGATTCCCCTGAGGGACTTGTAGGAGGTCCTCAAGAGGGTGGAGTTACAGCAAGAGAGCAGCCAAGTGTGGCCAGCTTGATCAGTGGTGGATGGAAACAGACTGCAGAGAGAAGTATGTGATCTCTGCAACATGTGGATGTTACTTCAGCGTTATCTTGGGAGCAAAGTGGAGCATGGGTCCTGTATCCATTCTCTGTTGTATGCAGTTGATTTACTCTCAGCAAATATTGTTCTAAAACAGCTAGTTGTCGGATTTGCATCTGTTGAACAGATACAAAACACCGATCTCAGTGGGAGGCAGGTACCTACTCTGCATAAGCACTTTTGCAAATCCCAAAAGGCATTTCTCCATCTTCAGGCACTTCAATATCTTTGAAAATCTTGCCCTTTGTGCCTAGCTTTAGCTCTCTACAAAACAGACAAATCTGCCTCCCTAGGAAGTGAAGCAGAGTTAAATTTATTCATATTTGTTTTAAGCTTTGGAACCATAGAGAAGATGTATGGCACAAAGGTGTACTTCTTGTTTGGCTTATTATACAACAAAACACCTGTGTCTTCAGTTATTGTCCATGCTGTCGTTGGCCTCGTTTTGAAAGATATATCCATGAATCACAGGAAGGCAAGGTGCCACGTTAATGAATGGTAGCTATAGAAAGATCACAGTACATGAGCTATACAGTTTTGTGATGGTCCAGCTGTTCTTTTATGAAGAACACAAGCAATAGTATCTGTTTCCGGTATCCTCCTGTGCACGAATATGTTGCAGAAAAGAGGTAGCTCATTATGGTCATTATGCAAGACATTTAGTAAGATAAAGACAGCAAAGAAGATGGCTATGTGTCCAGATCTTCAATTCTTGTGTCTAGAAAAGCTCTCAGTTTTCAAAAACGAGTCCCACACTCTGTGTGCTAAGGTCCTTGAGCAGTAAACAATACAGCAGCTTCGCTGAGGCTTCCTGGTTGCAGTGGTCCCCTGGCCCTCACACCAGTATTTGCTCTTCTACATCTTCCCTTGACTGTTCATTTCCTGATGTTTCAGAATTTGTCCCTGCCCTCTTTGGTAACCTGAACAAAAGCAGAGGTTGCTTTTGTCCTGTAAAGTCCTTTTGCCCTAGTTTTTCCATGGACTGCCTGGGGTGAAAGTTATCATCTGATATCCTACCCTCAGATGCATGTGTTAACCTAGGCTGCCTATTTACTGATCTCAGCTTGGGTCTTTTTTTTGCTGGGGCAGCAGCTACCCTGCTAGTGGAGCTATTCTATCCTCTCTGGGATGCTCCACCCTCAGCTGAATCTGGCTCCATTCTCTCTCTCATCCCAGCTTTTCAGGTAACAACGTGTCCTCTATATCTGGGAATCATTCACCTTTCCCAGGGGAAATTCAAACAATAGTCTCCTGCTTTCTGCTTCCTCTGTTTGCTTGTCTGCACAGACAACACCATGCTGTATGAGTGTGGTGAATTTTCTTAATTATCCTCTACTTTGCCCAATTAAAGCTTGAAGTTTATTTTGGTTTATTTAGCTGGAGTGTTCTTAACCTTTCCCAGTAGCGAATGCTGTGGAAAGCCATACCAATACTTAACTCTTTTCTTAAGTAGCAGGACAACATGTCTTAGCTTTCCATATCTGAGAATTTTGATAGCTGAGAGGCAACTGGGAGACAAATGACAAGATTTGAAGCCAGGGTTCTTTGTTTTAGTGCCTGGCCAGCTCAGGTATGGTATTCTGGTGCTCTGCTTATAACTTTTCCGTTTACTGCTATGGAGACAGAAATATGATCAAAGAAAATAAAAAAAGGAGGATCTGCAGAAAAGTTGTTTAAGCATTACTGAAACATTTTACGTTAGCAGCGCCAAAGGCTGTGAACTCTCTTAGTGTGTTAAAGCCTGTTAATAATTTGAGATCACATTATAATCCCCTTGTCCAGAATCCTTATAATTTATACATGGTTTAATGCTTGCAATAAAGTTAGAGTCTCAGTCTCTCTTTCCTTTTTTCCTTTACTTCTATGCCACAGTCAAGGATAATAATTTTAAAAGCTGAAATGCATTAAAAATATTAATTGCACTAGTTTAAGTATTTTATTTTGAGCTAAAGTCACTTCAAAATTTAATATGACAGATAAGATATAAAGCAATAATTCTAGCTATGTCTCAGAACAGGAAACAAATCCTGACTTTGATCTGAGTAATAACGCTTCTCTCCCTGACTGACAAGGTTGCTTTCATGCCGTTCTGAGCCTTAACACCAGGAGCACCCAAAAAGCTGCTGGGTCCCAGTGCAGGGGAGGCGGCTTGCAACCAGCGAGTGCTGCAGCTTGCCCCAGGCTCAGGCCTGCATCCTGGCCACATGGGAGGGAGAGAAGAGGATGTCCCATCCTCTGGATCCCCCTGGAGCAGACAGGAGCAGCCTGCCCTAGTCCTCTTAATCTGTTTCAAAGCAGTCACAGAAATTAGCTTAGACCACATCTGGCATAACAAAATATGCTTCGGCTCAGAATACATAGCTGTGTAAATCTGGAGCATTTTATGCATTTGGTAGCATGACAGACGTGAGACAGCAGAAACATCTGAGGAGAGAAAGGGCACCTGGAGCAAACAAGTGAGGGACAAACATGGGACAGTGGGTCAGATCTCCCTATGAGGGAAGAGGGTACATTTCCACAGCCTTGGTTCAGCTCCCAGCCCTGGTGTAGAACAGTAGGTTTTAGCTTAGTGCATCCCCCTACAGGGATTCAGGGCATAAAATGTGCATGCTAGCACACAAATATTGAATGAGCCTCAGGTTGGGAATCTAATCACATTCTATGCTGCTGAATCCGTGTGCTAGTTCACCTTAGGCCTGTTAATCACCTTTGGGGATACAGCAAAGCTATTCAGGGATGGATTTCTAAAAGCTTGAAGGGCAAGCTGCCACATTAGTCTCACTTGAAGACACCTTGGGGGAGATTTGGGTACCTGAATACATATGTCCAGCACAGTGTCAGATGCCCTACATTATCCTGCCTCATTGCAGAAGGCCAAGTTCCCATATACCTGTCAGTCCACATGAGTATTTTGAGAACCATAAATCATCTGAAAAAGCAGTAGTCACCTATGATTAGGCACCTGAATATCCCCTCTAATGCCACATTTGTGCCTGCAGCTCTTCCACCTTGAAACAGAAAAAGGCAAATCTGCTCAGTTCTCCAAGCTTATTTTGGTAGGTCACTTCTACCAAGGTTACAAAACCACAGTGAGCTGGTGGTCTTGCAATTTGCACAGATTTTCCCAATTTTCAAATGTTTTTATTGGAAAGAAGTCAGACTTCAAATTTTTGTGAGTCAAGTTAATCTAGCATTATTGAGTTTCAGAGTTAACTTCCATTTGAGAAAACCTAACTTCTTCACCTCATAGGCCACCACCCTCACTATGTCAAATATTTTGAAGGAGCATTGGTCTTGGCAGTGTGTTCGGAAAGTTACAGGAATCCAGAGAAGCAGCATCATGGAGGAAATTTTTAAGAGTTGTGTGACTTTCATGAAAGTTATGGTACAAGAAGTTCTCATTTCCCCCTCAACTCCTCTGGTGATGGACTTAACCAATCTGGTTTCAAAATCTGGAAGTCTTATAAGTCTGATCAAAACCAACCAGTGTAAATACTGTGACTCAGGCCTGCCAGTCAGAGGGAAGTCTGTTCTGGGGAATTAACAAATGGTTACAGGACTGTTGCCATAGCCAGGGTTTCAGCTTCTTAGACCATAGGACTTGTTTGAGACACCTGATCTATCGCAGGCTGGGGGAGTCCATATGTCAGAGAAGGGGAAGAGCATCTTTAGCCATAGACTTGCCAACCTGGCAAAAAACACTTTAAAGTTGCCTGGGGAGGGGAACCTCAATCCATCCCACTCCTACCAGTTTGGTGGCAGTGCCAACAATAGATGCCCAGAGCCTGGAGAAGGATCACAGGTCAGCAGGAAAGTACTCAAAGAGCAACGCAAAGGAATTCCAGCCACTCCAGCCAATCAGTCAGCTTCATCAGGGGCCCAATTTAAATGCCTGTATGCAAACACAAGTAGTATGGGGAATAAATAAGAGGAAACATTTTCTCTGTCTCTTGGATACAAGCTGCTTAGGGTGATTGGCAGATCTGTGACTCATACATACAAATCATAGAAGGAATTCATTGCCAGGTGATATCATCAGAGGCAAAAGCACATAAAATATGCTAGTGCTTGTGATGTGGGGTCAGGGAGGTGATTCAAGGCAGTCAGCATGGCTTCACCAAGGGCAAGGCCTGCTTGCCCAACCTGGTGGCTTTCTTTGATGGTGTGAACACATCAATGGACATGGGAAAAGCAACGGATATGATCTATCTGGATTTCTGTAAAGCCTTTGATACAGTCTCCTGCAACAAACTTCTCTCTAAACTGGAGAGATACGGATTTGATGGGTGGACTCTTTGGTGGATAAGGAATTAGTTGGATGGTTGCATTCAGAGAGTAGTGGTCAACAGCTTGATGTTCAGATGGAGATGCGTGACAAGTGGTGTACCTCAGGGGTCAGGGACCAGTTCTGTTTAGTATTTTCTTTCGTAATATAGACAGCAAGATCAAGTGCACCCTCAGCAAGCTGAGGGGTGCAGTTGTCATCAGAAGGATGGGATGTCATCCAGAGTGACCTGGACAAGCTGGAGTGGGCCTGTGTGAATCTCATGAGGTTCAGGAAGGCCAAGTACAAGGCCCTACTCTTGGGTTGGGGAAATTCACTGTTTTAATACTGGATGGGGGAAAATGTAATTGAGAGAAGCCCTGAGGAGAAGGACTCTGGGGTGCTGGTTGATGAGAAGCTTGACACAAGCCAGCAACTTGCACTCACAGCCCAGAAGGTCGACCGTGTCCTGGGCTGCGTCAAAAGAAATGTGGTCAGCAAGTTGAGGGAGGTGATTCTGCCCCTCTACTCTGCTCTTGTGAGACCTCATCTGGAGTATTGTATCCAGTTCTGGAATCCCCAACATAAGAAGGAACTGCTGGAACATGTCCAGAGGAGGGCCATGAAGATGATCAGAGGGCTGGAGCACCACTGCTATGAGGACAGGCTGAGAGAGTTTGGGTTTTTCAGCCTGGATAAGAGAAGGTTCTGGGGATCCCTTATAGTGACCTTCCAGTACCTGAAGATGGCCTGCAGGGAAGCTGGGGAGGGACTTTTTACAGGGGCATGTAGTGATAGGATGAGGACGAATGGCTTTAAATTGGAAGGGGGAATATTTAGATTAGACATTAGGAAGAAATTCTTCACAATGACGGTGATGAGGCATTGGCACAGGTTGCCCAGGGAAGCTGTGGCTGCCCCATCCCTGGAGGTGTTCAGGGCCAGGTTGGATGGGGCCTTGGGCAGCCTGTTCTGGTGGGAGGTGTCCCTGCCTGTGGTAGGGGTGTGGCAACAAGATGATCTTTAAGGTCCTTTCCAACCCAAACCATTCTATGATTCTATGATCTCAGATTCCAAGTATCAAACTTGATTTTCCTCAGAAGGCTTCTATTTTCCAAAAAGTAGTGAACAACTGATTTTTGAAAGTCAGAATCATTAGACACTTAAGGAAATCAAGACCTAAAAACTGGAGGTACATTAATGTATATTCATCATGTGAGTACATCCAGAATATATTAATTTTGAATGAAGGCATATAAACCCTCAAATTTCAGTCCATTAAGCCAGAAATTGCCAGAGGTCATGAATAAATTTTGTCAATGAACAGGTTTAAATTTCAGTGACTGCGTAAGGAAAAATTGTATTTTTGCTTTGCTTTAATTGCCACGGGCTATGGTTTCAGAGGAAAGACTGACTAGCTAAGAAGTGAGTAAAAAAAATGATACCATTAGCACATGATATATTGTGCTATGGATTCTCTTCCTTATAGTTTCATTTTACCCAGATCTCACAACAAACTCGAATCGGTCTGTCTGCAGCCTGGCTGTTATTCCTGCTCAGATCAACATGTTCTGGTTGGCTGTAGTTATTTAATTGTCCCCAAACACATAATGTACAGACTGGGGCCTTATTGTACATGTAACACTGAGGATAAAGCGTCTGTGACCAAACCTTTCTTTGAGCAAAAGTCACTTAACACATTTTTGCATTACAAAATATCCCACAATGAGATCTCACTAGAAGCAGATGTTCATAGCAGAAAGCATATGGCAAGAGGATGTAAATTCATTTTTCTTAAATCCTCTTGAAGTCATTGTATCATAGCCCAAATTCTGCTGAAATTCATGCTTATAATCCCTAAAGTCTTTTCTCAGATGAAAAAAAAAGCACGTCTCTGTTTTCATTGCTTGAGAATCATTTCCATATCCACTGTTTTCCAATGGTTTGCAAAGAAAGCAGCTGACAAGAGAATTTGACCCACAGTGTACAAGGTGTGCATGAAGCTTGAATGAATGGAACATGTGTGAAGAATTACTGAGTGAGTGTTTGTCCCAGAGAAACAGAGACGATGACCAAATAAAAGTCAGTTTTTGTGTGTTCCATAAATATTTAATCTCAACTTGAAGAGAGAGAAATTTCCAAACAATAAGTGTGTTGTTTATCACATAGTGTCATCTCATATTATACATTCCCTGTTAGTGCACGACAGCTGCCTAATCTGTTTATGTAGTTGGACTTAATCAGGTGTGTTTGTTCTTATTGCATGGATTAAGGTGTCTGACAACAGACCTCTATTTAAACTGAAAATCTGCTAATACAGACAAGAGCAGGGCCTTAAAAAACACTGTAATCCAATGCCCTGGGGTTAATGTAGGCTGAGCGACTATCTCATCAGTTCACTTAACCACCACAAGTCCACACCTACTCCATTTGCCAAAGGGGTTAATCGCTATGCCATGTTGGTACAAAATGACCTACCAAAAACCTAGTTGCACGATCAGACACTCGTCCTTCATGCCAGCAAGGCAGAGATCCAGCCCTGAGAGGCACATTTTGAAGTGTGTGGTGGCTAGGCATCCAGTGCCCCAGGCAGGAAGCAGTGCCTGCTTCCTCTCCTACTTGCTCTCTCACCTCACAGGTGAAGTGAGAAGTTTAGGGATGGCTTCCTCAACTCACAAGAAGTGTGAGGGTTAGGGCTGGCTTCCCTAGTGGCCCAGTCTCTAGTGGCCATTGCAGATCTGGTGCTGCTGCTAACGCTACTGCAAAGCACGATAGAGGAAGTACAAGAGTTTAAAAGTGTCTAAAGAAGTATATGCAGAACCACACTTCAGATGTTTCTATATGAGAAGGTCATAATTTTCCATCCGTAGACATCAACCAAGCTATTCTGTGCAGAAATGTTCCTATTTCTCAACTGTATGTGGCCTCAGCAATAATAGGAAAATTGCCAGCCATAGTAATCTCCCCCATTCTTTTCTCACTTTGGTCTTCACTTGGGATCTTTCATGCAATTTCATTTTTTAAAAGTAATGCTTTTGTTTTTAGTGCCTTCAACAGCTTTTGCAATATGTAGGAAACAGTAAAGTGGACAGGCCTTCCATGGCTTGACATTTAATAAACTCCAAATATATGGATCATTTTACAAACCAAATGTGATATGGCAGCTAGTGCTCAGAAAAAAAAAAACAAAACAAAAAGCTGATTTTTTTTTGCAGGCTTTAAATAAATAACTAGTGGTTTTGGTTCCCATCTGTTTCTTTTATTTAAAGACATATATGCCATCATCCTGGATTTTCATGTGCCATATATAGGTGCAACAACAGGAAACTTCAAAATACATGGTGCAGTAAGACAGAATAGAATTTCTTAGATCATGAGGACAATTAAGAGTGCCCTTTATATACAAATACTAGGTTGATAAGTATTACATGGATTAGATTTTTGACAAATTAGTAAAGCATCATTCTCAAATACTGAAGTTTGCAAGTCAGGACCACATTTTTAAGCCATGTTTTTGTAAAGCCATAAAGCATTTAAAGGTACTATATAATATTGATATATATAATCCGTTATACAACTGGACTTCCTCTGTGATTATCTGAAAGCACTTATTTTCCATTGATGACTGAATCCACACCATACCCTTCTTTAGAGACTTTTTTTGCTGGTTTCAAGATCAGAGAGTGAAAAATAGGTTGCACCTACACTGGAAATGCTTTATTGGTATAGGAGTTCCTATAAATTTGGGGAATGAAGTACACTTAGTCTTTTGCATTGCTTTGTACTGGTGTAATAAAATTATTTCACCCTTCAGATGACATGAACTATACTAGTAAAAGCACAACTTAACTAATGTGACTACAAACCTAAGTACTTCTCAACAGGTCTTTGAAAATCCTGTTGGAGCAGATTTTTGGAATTTTCCACCTTTGTCTGGACTTTATGGGTGGGTGCCTTGCAGCCCTTGGATGCAGCTGAGTGTCACAGCAGCTTTGGCTGCACTGCTGCGAAGTCAGACATTCAGGAGATACCAGCACGAGCAGCAGGTCCCAGATCAAACCACTGAATGTGCTGAGTGATGCTGGTGCTGCCGCTGTGGATCTGTGCACAAGTGCCAGCACTATTAGGTTGTCTAAGCTGTCAGTGCAAATCAGTGGCAAAGCCAGTAGCAGAAGTTTATCCCATTAAAAGCCAGACCATGCAATGAAAAGCATTTCCTATTGAGTTCCTTCGGCAGTAATAATGTAGTTTCCTTTCAGCAGGGCAGTTGTGTTGCTATGTGGCATTCCTAGGATAGCAGCATGCTTCTGTGTACTGTGGTACTTGTGTTGGGTTTTGAGGCTTTCAGAACAGGGAAAACTCATGGTCTATATACACGTCTGTCTCAGATGTAGGCCATGTTCACATAGCTGCTGATAGTTTTCATATTGTCAAGTAGATACTATTAATTAACAAGGCAGTGATATCTTTATGGCCTCCTTAGTAGTATCTGACTTGAAAGGTATCTAGTAACTCTAGAGATTCCAAACAAATACAGAAAAATCCTCAGAATTTCTAGACAGAATCCAGACATACAGTAGCATTAGTCTTCAGCAATATGAAAATATAATCCATGTATTGTGAAGCAACTTTTCAAGGCTGCAACCTATTTTCCCATTTTTCCACTGCATTTGTACAGGTGGAGATTTATGTATTGATTTTTAACCGTAGTTTCCGTAGTAATTCTTGTAGTAATCAGGCATATTAATTAGAGTCAGAAAATTCTCTAACCCTACATGTTTATTACTCCATGAGGTTGAAGGGAGTTAAACAGAAAGTGGACCCTTAAATGGAAAACAATTCCTTTCTAATATAAAAAACTGAGCCTCTTCTTTACCTAATGCTACTAAAAGACCAGAAAGAGATCACTTAAGAACTAGTATAAAATCTACAGACCTCAATATTGCAAGCCAAACATTATGCAACCTGTTTAACTGACCTCATACAAGATGAAATCACTGTGATGGAAAAAAACATATGAGGAATGGGTTTCTCATGTCATTTCCACATTTCCTAGTTTGATTTAGAATTATGTAGAATCAAGATGACCTTTCAGGACGAGCTGCACGTGAACCATTATCTGTTATGTTTTATGTCTTTGCTTCCAGCTACAAACGCGCACTGGGTGAGGAATCCCTGTCCTCCTGAAACGTGGTCTTGGGTACTTCAGACAGCAGGTCAAAGAAATGTTCCTGCCAAAAGGATTTCACCAGCCAAATGAACACATAACTTTTGGTTGGGGTTCATTAGACCCATAATCCCCTGTCTGAGGACTGTGTTGCTCAAGAAAAAAAATCTGTCTTGCCAAGAAGAGGGAATCAATGAACTCCTGAAACAAGAACAGACACAATCCTCTAAAGGTTTAAACAAACCTTCCAAAATATAAGTTCAAAATAGATTATACTCAAAGTGGATTTACAATTGCCAATATACTCCTCACTGACTTGGAATAACTTCTGTAAGAAGGAAGAAGTGTTTTTTTGAGGTTATAGCCCAGGAGCTGTATTGCTGAGGTGTTTTCTGGGGCAGCTGTAGCCTCATTGCAGGAATGGGCAAAGATCTCAGGAAAATGCTTTAAAATCATAGAATGGTTTGGGTTGGAAGGGACCTTAAAGATCATCTAATTCCACCCAGCCTGCCATAGACAGGGACACCTTCCACTAGATCAGGCTGTTCAAGGCCCCATTTAACCTGGCCTTGAACACTTATGCATAATGCAGATGCATAACTTTAACTATCCATAATTTGAGGAGTAAGTTTGAAAATGTCTTTAATGTCTTTGTACTGCATTTTGCTCAGCTACACAGAGGTCTGTTGGGGAGCTTAATTCATGCCTTTTTTGTCCTTCAAGAATGATACTACAGAAACACAGGATTCTATCAGTTCTAATTCTCTTTGCCCCTGAAGAATAATCAACACACAAGTTCAAGTGATATGCCTGAACACATCCTTTGCCAGGTTTATGCTGTGCCTTTAGGATATATTTTGTTTCCTCCATGCCCTTTGTCTCCCATGTATCCATACCTAGAGACCATACCCTTACTCCTCTCATCTCTGAGGTCAGTAAAAAAATAAGCTCTGTGTAAGCCAAATGTACCATTTGTATGTTGGTAGTACCCATGGCATGCAACCCTAAACATGAGTGGGGAAGTCGGCCTCGAGAACTAATTACCTCAGGCTCGACTTTCTCTGAAACAAAACCATGGGAACTTCTCTTGCTTGATTTGTTTTATTATTAAGATAATGAACATACAGTAAATACCTTCTTGCATGTAACTACTCTGCTTGTGGTTGTCTTCTCCAAATTACCTGGGACCTTACCCAGGCTGGGTGCTGGAGATGAAAGACAAAGAAATAGCACTGTCTGTATTGACTGTAAGATCCTTTCCTAAACAATTTCTGATAGCAAAGGAGAGACTTAGCTTCAGGATATTAGGGCCTTGTCTCCACCAAAGTTTTATAGTAGACAACTGACATGATCTATGCCTTCCAGAGCTAAAACATTTTCCGTTTTTGCCAGTGAAGATATGGTATAAACAAGACCGGGGCCCTATCCAATGTTTGGTCCTTTTTTTTCTGCCAGGCTTTGCTCCTCCAGGAGATCCTGAAAAGTAACGTTTTCCATGATATGAGAAGTTGACAAAGTAAGGGACTGAAAGAAATGTTACAAGTAAATAAATATCACCAGGATAATTGATTTCTCTTTCTTTTGGCTTAAAGGAATTATTGTTTTGCAATCTAGCCCAGAGAGATTGAACTCCCCTTCGTACCCTGCAAAAAGCCTTCTAATGTCACTGGATATTTATTACTCTGCTATTTACTTGGTGGTACCACCTCTTTATCTTTATACTTTTTAAATTGGTTTACATTCTGGAGATGTTAAAATAAACATGGCTTTGTGGTTTTTGGACCAGGAAAACACAGGCCAAGGGCCTGTGGAAAATGGTATGTGATTAGAAACTGTATTTTTGCCACATGATGCCTAGGAACACAGGTGTCACAAAGGTGAGGGGAAAAAAGAGTGCTTTAGGCATAACCTAGGATTCTTTCTGTACCCACTTCACTCATTGACCTTAGGAGGAGACTTGGACATTCAGGGAAGTAAAAGCTCAACTCCCCAGGATCAGATGAGTGTCTCTGATACATACATATACAGACATGTTTAAAAAGTCTAAAAAGGTAAATTGGTGCTCAGGTACCTCAAATAACTTGTACCCTGGGTATGTCTAAAAATTCCATTAGATGCTTTAAATAATGTTGACATGTGACCACATGCCTGTGCTTTATTGTTATGAATATATTCCTAAGTTAGTTACCTGGCCTCCTTTTATAATTAGGAGAGGAGAATAGGCATTTTTAGACACAACTAATTTCAGTTGAAAGTAATTGTCGAGTAATGAGCAGACATTACAGAAGTATGTATTTCTCACCACTGATTGCCCTGGGAACTCAGGGCTATGAGCTCAGGTACAGCTGCCCACACTACAGACATGTTGAGCTGGATGAGATGAATCCTACACTTGAAGACTTGCTTATCACTTCTTGCCGTGGTTTCCTGGGTGTAAAATTTACTTGTCACTTGAAGTTTTATTCTGGGGTGCAAGTGATATATGTCATATAGATATTCTGATAGAAGACAGTGATATGGCAAAGGCTCTGGGCATTATCACTAGCAATGGTTGATGGCACAGTTCATTAGTGTAAGATCACACCATTCTGCACCAAAGGTTACTTCCCTGCCCTGACAGTCTGGGAACAAATGTGCCCAGCCATCATGATCAAGTGTTAATGGAAAGACTGGGTCTTCATTTTGTTCAATCTGCCCCTGATTTTGAATAGTAATGCTCTAGACTTCCATATGTTTTCTCACATTCTTCTGACTGACGATAAGCATCTCCTTCACGAGCTGAAGGAGACCTGATTTTACTTGAAACCATGGAGGCAAGCACCTTACATTCAGCTGTGTTTGGATTTTATTAGAGAGTGGGTTTGGACTGCCAGCTTTATGAGGGGGAGATCCAGCAATTCTCTTTCTCAGAAACCCATACTTAAAAATTCTGTATTCTCCCTCAGCTGACTCCAAATATTTCTGCACTCCAGAGCACCTCTTTATTCATCTGATCATTTCATATGTTAATATGCTATCGTTACCACATTTAATTGAATAATTCATTATGTATGTGTACCAGTCCACATATACCATACAGGCAAATTTGTTAGCGCTTCTTTCTCTCACGATAATTTTAACAGTCCTGTAATACATTGGGTTATTTGAAGAACAAATATCCCCTGTATGTGTGAAAGAGAGAAAGGAAAAAGAGTATGCAGAAAGTCCTACAGGCATACAAGTCAAAAGACTCTATTATACATTTTGTCCCTACTGGATAATAGTGAGACATCCAGAGTATGTGGCCTAATATTCCTATAGACACCATATTAAAGTCTTGAGAACTGAAAAATGCACTGAATATTTGCTCTGTGTTCCCTTTTCACATTCACATAAAGATCCTGATGTGATAGGGTGAGACTGCCCTTCCTCCAGTAGCCTGCAGGACCACAACCTAGTGTGGGAGTTTTCTGATCTGTTTTTTTAAATGAAGTCTAAATGAGACATTTTTTGGAAACAATCCAATAGTTGTTAGAACAACTGAAGGGGCAAAAAAGCCATCTCCATCCCCAAAACTTTCTGCAGGACATTTGGGACTAGATCTCAAAATAGCAATATCTTTTGAGTAGAAGTTCAGATGGGAGTCCTGGTCAAATTCCAGTTCTAATAATTGCATTTTGTTGATTTGTAGTAACACCCTACTTCTGTAGCATAATGCATCCCTTACTAGTATGGGTCTGGAAGATGGCTAGATGCACTTTTTTTCAGTTTACACGTATTTTAAATCAAATCTGATTTCATGTTGCCTGCACCACTACTTCCAGTGAACTTTTAAGTGAGATTGACTTTGTCTACACAAATGCTTGGGGAATATAATTTCTCCATATAATTTGAGTAGTGTAAGGCAGCATATTTTTATGATTCCTGTTATTGTGATAGCTGGATGCTGAATATTGATTTGCTTATATTTTGATCTCATGTGAGGCTTTGCACAATCTTGACTTGTATTTGAAAATGTAATACAGTAAAAACCTTCAGATCAGTGGTTTCCCAGAAACTGTTGCTAGGTGATTCCCCAAAGCTGAATGAATTCTTTAAGTCCTTGGGCTCCAGGCACTCCTCTAATAGCCATTAACCACATGTTCAAGTGAAAAAGGAGCATCACTGCTTTTCTGATCATTTCCCAGTTTTGCATCCTTACATAGTCTGCAACAGCTGTTCTGGTTTAAGCTGCTTCTTCCTTGGAAACTGGATAAGGCATTTACAAATGCTAGCTAGGTAGAAAAATCTAAATAAAGCATGTCTATGTGCACCTCCTTGCTAATTCTTCTGTCAGCTACGTATGTAACTATGTTAAAAAGCAAATGCACGCATTTGTATGCATAAATATTCACTTAAAGGTTCTCATAAACTCTAGAAAAGCTGAAAGCCTATGTTAGTAGAATGCAACAAAATCATTTTTGAACAACATGTAGAAATATATACTGTCCAAAAACTCAGTCAATCTAATCAGAATTTATCTCAGAAATGGTTACTTATATCCTTTAACACATAATATTACCCTAGAACATCTTTCAGATAAAACTTAAAAGTTTCCCCTTTATTTGGCATCACTAAATGTGTTTGCATTTCAGAAGCCTTAAACCAGCCCAAACTGACTGCAGCACATGGCGAGACAACATGTGTGTTACCACTTGCAAACAGAACTGGGAATGTGCATGCAAGAATACTTTGTATGAATGCGATATAGTGGAATAAAAAGCAGCTACAGCCAGTAAATCCAGATTTTTGTGGCTTTGTATTGACTTCCTCTCTGCTAGAAGATTACTAAGATATTCTAAACACACTGCCAAAATTCGACTGGAAAAGAAGGAAAGTTCCAGCTTTCCGTGTTATCAAATTTCCTTATTTCTTGACAAGGTGAAGATCCTTCTCCTGGCTCCCTTGATACTACCTACCTCAATCAGAATATTCTCTCACTTACAAAATGTAACTCTGTCTCTTTCTCTAAGCCAAGGTCCACAGCTCTACTGTAATGAGTACAAATGATGGCAGACAGTGAGGGCAGCCTTCTGAAGGTCCCTCCTTTTCTCCTGTCCCAAGGGAAAGCCACGCCAAGGCTTCCTGGATTTGTGAGAAAAACTCCAAACTTCATTTCAGACCAGCAATTCCACATCAGTGTCATAGACAGACAGTTACTTCACTGTGAAGTAATCTGTGATTCTACAATTAAACATCATAAGGTACGTGCACCAAATAGACTAGATTAATCTTGTACCAGGAGCTTTAGTATTCACATTGAATTATTCACATTTCAGTCTTAATAACAGTCTGTTAACTTTGATTCTGTGTATGATTTCATAAGCTCTGTGAAAACTAAATTTGGGGAAAAAAAAATCCTAGTTATCTGCAATTTAGGTGTCTAGTCTAAGCAAATTATCTAGTCTCTACAGATAGAGCCTGTACGGAGATTTGTATCATTAGAGTGTTATTCATCCCACCTACCATGAACACCTATATTGAAATTGGGTAATCTATGCTGTGAAAAACTCTGTGTTTCTCCATTGCTTATCAAGGATTTCTGATGAAAATTTACAGTAGTCATCTACCTGGTAGATAATTGAAGTTACTTAATCCTGTTCAGGTGTTCTGGGGCACATTATTATTTCTTATTCTGAGATCTCCTGGGCGGTTACATACTTATTATCAGATTACTTTATATTGCTTATCCAATACTACATACTGTTTTTTCTCCTTTTCTTTGGGTGCAAGTCTTCTTGGTGTTTCAGTGCCAAGAGAAGGCTGTTGTATATAACTAGTTTCAATTTGGATGGACATTATGAGATGCAGACAAAGCGTTCTGAAGAGCCACCATGAGCACCTTTGCTGGGCACAACCCAAAAGGAGACAATGGAAACATTTGCACTTATTTAAATAATTCATTTGAAACAGATTATCAACTTGACGATAGCACTGGAACTGATTTGTGTGAGATCCTTGCCTCTGGAAAGGAGTGCTTTGCAATAGCAGGAAAAGTTTCTTTTATTGTTTTCTTACAGAGCATTTAACAGAGATGCAGTTCAGGAAAGGAAATTTGAAATATCTCAGTTACGGAAATCATATCAAGAACACTAAGACATATTTTGCAAGCACTGACTTATGGGTTTTGCTCTCAATGCAAGAAGACCAAAGCATTCATGATGTTATCTTGGACAGCTTTGCTTGAGATAAGGAAATTTTTGAGTGTACATGGATACATTTTCCTAATTAAGGAGCGAAAACGGGGCAAATACCACCATAATGACTATTACAGGCCATCCAATGAGCTACAAAATATATGTAAAAGTTATCTAAAAAAAAAAACAAACTAGGGAAAGGCAACAGAATAAGGAGTTATCATAACTCTAAAACAGTTTGTATAAAAGGAAAAATTAATTAAGAATTTATACACTACAATTATATATGTGCCTCTCTTTTTAAGCTGTTTTCTGTTGTTATTCCATTTCTTCTCTTTAATTCCCAACTTTCAGATCTTAGGTTTTTGAAGTGTTTTATTACTTTCTGACAAAATAGGTACAGCTGGCCTGGTTTATTCTCTGAGTTCTGCTGTTAGATCATGACTTTTTGGTGATGGACATTATTTTTTCCCTAAATTGAGAGGCTGAAAGCCAAACATCATTTAGAAGAAGATTGCAGATACACCTGAAGGCCAGGACACACACATTGGGGATTTAAGTCCAACATGTCAAAATAAGGACCTTTTGAGAAGGGATCTGAATTTGGATTAGGGACAGTGGATGCACGGAATTGATTTAGACTTATGTCTCTTCTTCAGTATGACTACAAATAAGATTGCAGGTAATTAACCTACTTGGAATGCCAGTTGATGCTTACAAATGATGATGAACAGAATTAGTAATAATGAAGAAAAACAGAGACCAGTTCCAGATTCTTCTAATTATTATAGTTGCAGTAAGGCTGAAAATGTAGGCTCAAACTAAATGCCATCCTCTGATGGTGTTTGCAGTACAGGTCACATTGAGCAGAACCAAGACCTTAAAGGGGAGGAAAATGTTTTCCAGACTCCCACAGGACCAGCTTGGTATTTTGACAAAAAGTTGAACACAAACACTGTTACCACAAATATAATCTGTTATCTGGAATTAATCTTTTAATGGCTGGTTTTGTGCACTTTCTATCTTGTAGTCAAGTTGTCCAGACATAAATAACACTGAAAAGAGACCAGAACAGTAGCTTAGATTAATGGCAGGAACATTCACTGGCAGCCCTGACTTCAACATAATTCTCATTTATCTACAACAGAAGCTATTCAAATAATTAAGAGTTATGGGATAATTTCTCAGATAATGTAATGTAACCCTATCTCAAATTAATGGAGACAAGCCAGTGTAGGCCATCGGAAGTCTTAATCTCATACTTATTTCCTTTCTTAAACCAATAAACCTTTTGAATTTATTTTTTTAAAAAACTGATTTGCTTTGTATATTAGACATCAGGGAAGTCAGTTACTGTCCCAGTGACTCCATGGTGAAATACATGTACTGGGAAGACTCTAAAGGCTTCTGGCTGTCCTTCCTTTCATCTCACTCTGGAAGGGCAGGAGTCTCCTCCCTGGCCCTGTGTTATATGTACCAGCTCACTCAGCTCTTAGGTAATGATAAGTGTCCTAAATTTAAGTACCAGATGATTTTTTAAATAAGCAATGCTTTTAAGATCATACTGGGAAGATAATTATAAGCAGTGAAATCCCATTATCTTATCCACACTGTTATATCAAAACCTTTGACCTTGCTATGCATTTTTATATGATGCTTTATTTTTATGTTTATTTGTGTCTGATATTTAATCCTAATAAGTTTAGAATAAGGAACTGCCTTGTATTCTTAGTGCTTCCTTTACTCACAAGAGCTGGAAACTGAAAAATTTAATCAGTAGAAGGAAATAAAAGACAAAGTCATTGTGTATAAATAGATTTTTTTACATATGAGTCTACAAAGAAATCTGTGTGTATAGCTATATTAATGAAGTATAATTATAGAATCATCAATAATTAAATTATTCTTCTGCTATCTGATAAAAAAAATATATCCTCTTCCCACCATGCAAGGGGGGAGACCAACTAAAGTGAAACTTACTGAGTGCCAAAGGCCAGGATGGTTGTTAGAAAAATCTCATCCGAGCCTCCACAAAACACAGTAATCTGCAATGAAAGCTGATCCTGTTTGAATCTGGTTTAAAAGACATTCTGCGTTGTTTGAAAGGCTTCAAATGAAGGACAAACCAAAGCAAACTGTTTCAATAGTTAATTGCATGAACTATTAAAACCTATTCTTTATTTCTAGTATTATTCCTCCCTTTTTTCTTTAAAGGATAAGATTAGAGAAGAGACGATTCATCTGCAGATCTCATCAGGTTTGTTCTACATTGTACATTTGTTCTACTACCTCCTACAGCTGCTCCTGTTTGCTCCTCATTTCAGAAATGAACTGCAGTCTTAGACGAGTCTCCCACACAGAGACAGTACTCTTATCTTTCCATTTTAAGCTGTATTAGATGAATGAAAATGTCTTTCCACAGGATGAAGGCACAAGCAGAAGTACCTCACTGGGAATTAAGTGATTTCAAACAGAGCTGGCAGCATATTCTCTACTATTCCAGTCCTTCCAACATGCCCATCACCATATGAGCACCTTTCAAAGAAAACCAGCACCAAGACATGAAAATTCCCTTTCCATCTCCTCAACTGTGAGGTGTGCATGCAGTAAATACTGAGGGGATGGTAGCTGCCTCTTGAGACATGGGGACAAAGAACAAAACATTGAGTGGAGATTTGAAAGAATCAGAATTTGCCAAGAAGCTAAGTTACTTAAAGAACAAATTCCTGTGTCTTGGTATAGCTGCTGAGGACAACCTGTTTCCCACATGCACAAAGCTGTTCCAGAGGACTGGCAGGGATATATGTAGGCATTGCAGGTACTTAGTCATCACGACGACAGAGGACCAGGTGTTTAAGTGGAAGGTGCTTCCTTTAGACCCTTCACTGGCAGGCATGATTGCCAAACCAGCTGATACCACCAAATTCTCCAAGTGCAAAAGTAACACTGAGCTCCAAGGAAACAAGGAGGCCTGATTTTGTTTTAGAATTGTTTATGACCCCTCAGTCTCCAAGGTAGGGATAAATGATAGAAAACGTCTTCTGGTTGACCCTGTAAGGAAATTGCTCTTCCATAGCTTCTTAGGAGCAAAAAAAGGCTCCTAGGATGTTGACAGACAAGCCTTACCAAGAGAAGATACCAGAAGAGACTCCCATTTGTAAAATAAAGGGAAAACTGAGATAGTGACTTACCTGATTTACTTGCAGTGTGGCATAAATGTCATTGTCTAAATCAAGGTCTCATGCTCTTGTCTAGCTACTTAAATGCTTATGTTCAATTTTAAACCTTTCATTAACTTCCTTAATTGATAGTTATAAAGAAACTTGCTCGCCCACTTCTTAGTGCACAGTGACAGCAGTACAATTGTACTGGTTACAAAGCTTTTCCATAGCAGAAAGGTAGCATTTTATACATATTTTGGATGTAAGTAACTACAAAATATGTGGAACAAGACTAGGTCAAGGTTGCAGTAATGCATTGTCCTTTAACGAGGCAGTTAACAATACGTTTCTTCCATCATTATGTCAAATTAAGAGGTTCCCATGTTTGTTTTTTTTAACCATTGCAGCAACCTGGTTTACAGAATGGATCCACAAAAAGCTGCACTGGCTCAAGTGAGGGTGCAGCAACACAGAGGTGAAAGGGAGCAGCCAGAGGGCAGAAAGAAATTGTTGCTGGCTTTGTCATCTGTATCCTGAAACTTATAAAAAATTCTGGAAAAATAGGCAGAATCTCCAATCCCAATATCTGTAAAATCAAGACTGCATGTCTATTTAATGGGTTGTGTTCCAGTTCAGCTGTAAGTTATTCGATGGGAATTACAGGAAGAGGTTGTGAGTCAGTGTCAGGAGATCAGACAACCTTTGTGGTTCCTGTCCCTCAATTTTGTAACCTCTCATTAGGGATTCTCAAGTCTGAATTCAGCCAGCCAGTATTTTTCAGTAAGAACAGGAGGAAGGACAAAGCTTTTGATACTTACACAAATCACGTTGCTTATCTGTCACTATTATATCTCTGTATTCAATAGGAGACAGGAGCCTACTGCAGAATAGCTATGCAACATCATTTGCTTGACCGAAGGCCTATTCAGTCAAGAATTTCACCGTTCATCTGTCATTGGGGCTGCCAGTAATAACAATTAGCTTGACTTAATTGTGTATTTTAACAGCTGCTCCAAATCTTTCCTTCACTCATAATGTAAGATACCTTTCAGCTGAAAGTGGTTTTAATTAAGGCTCCGTTCACAACTTTTCACAAGCTGTTGAAAAATTCATGTCCTGTAAGAAAAATGATGATGCAGTAAATGCTACTGGGGCAAAGACCAAGTTTTTATTAGATGAGCATTGAGCCCTTATGAATTCATTACGCCAGGTTAGCTGATGTGCTTGCCAAAGGAAAAATGGAATAGATATATCAACTGCAGTAACATAAAAGGTGTAAAATATACAGGTGCTGTTACCAGCAAAGTTGAATGTTAGGAGGGAGTGTGTCCTTGAAGTGGTGGCAAGCTGTAATCAGTTCCAGAGCAATATACCAGTTGACTAGATTTCCATGTGGTCTAGAACTACCAAGCTGATGAAGAGTGTTGAGACTGATTAGTACTGCAACATTACTTCCACTTAAAGACTTTAGCATTCGTTGCACAAGAAAAGACAAAGTCACATTTTTCAGGAATGTACCAGGAAACAAATAAAGCCTGAAATATGTACTTTGGCATAAGAAATTCTCTCACATATCTGCGCATGCTCTAAATGAGTAATAGTTTTCAAGATAGTAGTTACTGAGTTATTGCTCCTCATTTTTACAAGGGAAATTTGAATTCCTACCTCTCTTAACAAGCCAGTACTGCTATGCTGACAATCCTCCCCATATGCTCCGAATAACTCCTTGGTAACTGCAAAAACATTTGAGGAAGTTGTTATATACGTGGAATTACATTAGGAGCATGAATCACTTTCATCTGGAGCAGATGTCATGTGTCCTTAGCTTGGCTTTTACTCAGACATGGGAGGCATGACATTTATATATCATTATAAATGGGCTGGGATCTGAGAGTGTGCAAACTTTTGGGTTATAGACACTCAGAAATACAATCATCACCCTCTACTTCTTTTTACTGTCCAGAGGCAAACATTTTATAAAATTCTCTCCTCATATTCTGCCAATAAATATTTTAGTGATCCTAGCAAAAATTTTTAGATGTGCTGTAAATATATTTGGCAAGATAATGGTGCCCTTAGCCACTTCAAACAGCCACTTTCCACTTAGTTTATGAATTTCACACATATGGATAAGAGCAAAGCAGGATGGAGCAGCATGTGGCTGTTTCAGTATTCATGCCTTTGGTATCTAGGAAGGTGGCAACTCCTTTAGTCAGGGCTGTGGTTGTGTTTTTTTGGGGGGGCAGGGTTTAGGTGTTGAATTTTTGTTTGTTTGTGAGAGAGTTTTGTAATTTAATAGCTCTTCAGGAAACTGGTGATATTTGAGACTTTTACCTGATTACGGTTGAAATATGTAACATTTGAAAAGATATTTTGACAAGGCACGGGTCTGCAGAAACCCAAGCAGTCACACAAATAGCGATGATCCCATTGCTGTGTTTCCATAGGAACCTGGGCTATATATCAACAACTGCAACAGAAGAACTGCTTCAGAAAAATGTCAAAGCACAGAAGCTACAGGTGACAGCATCTTCTGCTCATCCCCCTTGTGATAAAGCCCTACATACAGGTGAACATTGCCCAAACAACTGGTTCATCTCCTGTTCTTGAAGTTTAAAACCTGAATGACTTACAAACAGCTTTTATTAACATAGCGTTAAATGTTGCCTAGAGAAACAGGCTGCTGGTGAACACTGGATCTAGCAGCAACACTGCCTTTCCAAAGGTAGTGTAGCATTTTGAGTTTCTCTGGCATTTCATGCAGGGAAGACACTTGCTGATGCTTTTCCTTAAATAGAGGTACTTTCCTTAAATATAGGTCACTTTTTCATCAAGTGACTATTTTTATACAGCTCATAGGAACTTTATAGATCTAAGTAAAATCTCAGAAATAAATAAGTTAAATTGTATGCATACATATACATTTAAACAAATAACAATACCATATGAATCTGATTTTAAGAGGAAGTCAGGATAAAAAATGAACCCATATTATGGCCTTTCATGCCAGCCACACAAGTATATCAATTCAGTCAAATAAACCCTAATTGTACGCTTGCACAGTGGGCTAGTCTGCTTCTGGTAAGAAGCAAAAGGTGTATGCGTGCCCCAGGTTTTGAACCAGTTTCCCCAAATATTCCTGGAGCAATGTTTCCTCATAACGGTCTTTCTTGATTGGAAGACAATAAAGAGCACAGATTTTTAGTAGAAGAGATTGTACTTGCTTTGAATCTTCAGAGAATTCAATGGGATTTTTATAGGACATTTTTGAACAAGTAACCAGTTACTGTGTTAATAATCCTTGCTAAGTTTAATGATGAAAAGGACTGACTGGCAAGCCAATGCAAAAGACTGGGACATCTGAAAATCTTCCTCAGCTGCTTCCAAACCAGCAGCTTAAGTCTCATCTTTGGGAATTTAACAGCACCAAGGAGTTGTCTTTGCTGTGTTTTAATGTCACTTCGATTATAGCTGTGAATGCTGGATCAGCAGAGTACTGCTGCTGCTGCTTATTCAGAAATGAACCAAAAAGGCAAAATACATGTCTATATCTGGATCTAGAATACAAATATTGGACAACCTCAGCATGTTTGGATCTGTTTTTTTGGTCTCAATGTTATAAATAGAAGTACAACTCAAAGGAGCCATCCTCTTCTTTGGTCCTGGTTTAACAGGAGTGGAAGGTTTTACATTTTTACAATTAAACATTTAAAACTTTCATGAGACCAAGCTTCACATGGCTGATCTATGCTGCCATCATCACAGGCAGCCCTGGCCTGCCCCTCTATGCTCCAGCTCCTGTATGCCCTGGACAGAGCAGATGGGACAACAGGATAAAGGAAACAATCTGCAGATGTTCACAAACAGAAGCCCTCCGGGATTTTGCACAACACAAGTCCAAGCAGGTAACAGAAGAACTAGTATTTTTCCCGAACACTATGCTAGCCATAATTATAGTCATATAAATCAATATGATGAAAGAAAAATCACATATTTCCAGATGCCCATGGTAAACCTACTTTCTATAAATTAGAGCCAGAGTTAAGTGTGTGGAAACCTCCGATAATTTAGGGCACAGCTGCAAGAAAAGCTGTAAGAAAAGACTCTGAGCTGTGACTTTGTTTTCATCACAGCATTTTTTTTATGTCTTTTATTATTGCTTTATCAAAAGAAACTTGGGGTAGCAATGTTCTCTAGGGTAGCTCTATTATTCTGTTGGGAAAAAAAAATTACACTAAATGAGTTGAAAGATTACCTTTAATTATCATTCACTGACTAAGCTATGTTAGATAGAAAGATTCCTATATTGAAATGAAGGCTTTTGAAAAATACATCAAGCACATTGCTGCGATTTGTCCTGCCAGCAGATTCCAACATTAATCCTCCCCCAGCACTGCAACCAAGAATTGAGTTCTCGCCAGTTTCAATAGCAGTTGTTGCACAGAGCTAATTCATGAATCTTTTGCAAAAAGGCATCAGTACCACATCTGTTGTATTTTGTTTCATAACAATAATTTGTAGCTTATTTATCCTTTGAGACTTATCTCTTCAGACCAGATGGCTTGCTATTATATTTTTTTCATTAATAAAAATTATTAGTGATAGGGGATGATTCAGGAATAAATAAAGTAGTCACAGATATTATTTTTTATTGTTCATCTAGTATTGAAGCCAGGACTCTGCTTTGCCGTTAGTTTTCACTACTATGGCTTTGATAGTGATGGGATCTTTTATGGTAATGGCTAGTATATAAATGTCATGGACCTTCTTTACAGCTCCTAGCTATAGGTAGATACCCTCTAGGGTATCCTTACCTCTTAGGGTATCCTTACTTCCTTCCTTACCTCTAGGAAGGTAAAGGTTTTCTCTAGTCCTACTGATGAATGCTTAGAGATCACTGTTGGTCATCCCCCACATATAGCTTGTAAGTGCCTTCATATAGCCCAGTAGAAATTCCCAAACCACTGTAGAACAGGCTGCCATTCTGGCCTGGTGTTGCTTGTGCTCTGTGCTGTGCTGTTCCAGCTGGGATGGAAGTTTTGCTTTACACAACATGGCCTACAATCTGTTTCCCATTGTTGTGGCAACATCTCCAGCTGGGAGAAATCCACCCCAGCCCAAGCCACAGGCCTCCCAGCCTTGCAGTACCTGCAGGCCATTGTGAGTAAACTGATTTGTCCACCAACAATTTTGGTTTGTTTTGATTTAATAGAATGTTCCAGCAATAAATTGGTTTCAGACTAATTTTCTGCTCAATCTAAATTGTCATCATGGACTGGCAGACTGCAAACTCCAGAAATCTGCCCAAGTAGATTTCCTCCTAGGATATAGTTGGAGAGATGAGCAAGATCTGCACGACCAGAAAGATCCCGTCTGCCCCCTCTTCCCACCACCAGCGCCTGGCAGCCTTGGACCACTGCCTGCAGGCTGCCAGACCAGGGGCACACTCAGGGACTGCACGGACTCTCAGTGGGTGGTCAACTGTCCTATCAGAAAAAGATGGTGCTGGCAGCCCTCGAGGGTTGTCTCAGCAAAGCATGACCACTTACAGCAGGATGCTGAACTGGGCTTTTAGCATCTGCAGCCAAGGGCTGCATGTCAGTGGGTTAGCCTCTGAGACTTCCCATGCTGCAGTTTCTATCAAAGGCAGTCCCCATTTTTAAAGATAAATACACTTTTCTTCTAAGCAAAGTTCATCTGAAATTGTTTAAAACCTGAGTCTTATTTGGTTGTCTTTCACTGAGACAACGTACATAGCACGTCATTTATAAAAAGCTAAAGTGAACACATTTTCACAGCGATAAGTTCAAGGGCACAGTATGCACACCTGTATTCAATTCTGCTCACTTACATTATTAGGCACTCATGCCAGATCAGGAGCATTAAGATTTTTGAATTTAGGCTACAGAAACCTAAATGATATGACCAATTTTTTCAGGCCTCAGTGTCTAACAATCATGACCTAAATTAATCCCTATGGAAAAGCCTGTTCAAAAGGAACACGAGAAAATCAAGACATTGAAACATAATTTGGCTCTATAAACAACACCTTAAACCTCCATAGATGTATTGTTTTGTTTCAGGCAGCCTTCTATAGCTCATGTGTGTTCTGTTTAACTTTACTAAGTGGTTTTATAAAGCTGGGGCTTTATTTTCAATTGCAATTGCAAAGGGACACTCCATTTGAGCGCTTTTAGGGACTTCAAGGTAGAGTGACATTTGCTGATGAGGGGACCAGCCTGACTTCTGTTGCAGGTGTTCAGTGAACTTTACCTGGAGGAGGAAAGGCTTTGGTGTCTAGATAAGGGTTGAGAGCCTCAATTCAGAGCCACTCCATTCAGAATACTACCTGAATTTTCAGCAAGGCCTGTTATGAAGGATGTATTTTTGGCAACAAATCTGGAAAGTTTCACTCAAAAATACTTTTTACCCTAGACCCTTAGCTCAAGCATCATATTATACCCAGATATCTACAGTTTGCATTAATGGTTTACTAATCTCTTTAATCTTAGTTAATTAATCAATCTTACTAATTAGTAAGCTGTTGTAGGAACTTAATCCTGTTCCATGTGCTGAAATAAATAGATTTTGGTCATACTCATATTGAATGTAAGAGATTTGCTTTAAAGAACAGTAATGAATCATCTGGCCTAGTATCTAATAACAGATCTACTAATCAGTAATTGTATAGTATCTGACATGAGTAGAACAGGATATTAAAAACTCACATTTGCTATAGATAGCAATGACTCTATTAGAGTGTTGTTTTCTGCCTTTTTGTTGGTATGATTATTCACACTAACTACTGATTTTAGCTATTTTTATTTGAATAAATGATTAATGAATACAATTTGTGAGTGTTTAATTACCCTGAAAGAATAACAGTCAAGATAAATTTATCATATTCAGCTAATAATATCTGTCTTTTATTCCTGCTCCAAATCCCATCAATTGTAAATCCATATTTTAATTTGATTTGCTCGATCCCTTTTAGAATCAATGCAGAAAAAAGTATAAACAAGCAAATGCCTTAAAAAAGTTAGGAAAAAATGGCATCAATATTTTTTCTACATATGCCCTATAAATTTCTTATTTTAGTTGGAAGCATTTAAAACCAAACAACCCATACCATAATTAGAGTACACTTCATAGTAAGGAGCATGCTCAGCCTTATGTTTCCAGAACTACACTTAAGTCATGCAATAACAGCCAAACCAGTGTGTTATTTTATCAGAGAAAAGTCACTAAACTGAAAAGCTCACCCTGAAATATATAATGTGGTTTTATATATAGGTATTTTTACATATTTTGCAGGCAGTAGGAGATTAGAGTGGATTTAAGTTGTTCCACTAAAACAATTCAACTATAAAGCTTAAACACAGGCATGTGCAAGAGGCATGAAACTATTCTGTGTTTTATTGCACTAGTTACAATGAACATTATATATACAGCTTTCTTTTGAATACGCATTAAAATGATACTGAACAGGAGCAGGTAAACCAGAAATCTTAGTCTCTGAAAAGGAAAAAAAAAAGGAGTTAGTTGTAACAAAAGCCTTGAAGCATATATAGAATTCAAGGTAATGATATCCTGCAATCTAATCCTGAGAGTATGCAGACAGCTGTTCTCAGGGCCCTGATGAGCAATGTACATTTACAGATCACTGATTAGCAGAACTTGATACTGATGGGCACAGACAAGTCCTAACACTATTTGAAATAGCTCTAGTAATATTAAATAACAGGGATCTGTTATCATGTGATTACCTGCCTGTAAAATCCCTGTTTTCTTGATTATGCTGCTGCTTTTCTCGGAGATGAAAGTTGGAAAGTCTTGTCATCTTTAATACTACACCTGTTGCTTTAACTCTTTGTGCCTCTTTGATAGATGAGCAGATTCCTTGGGGTCAGGTTGCAAATGACTCTGCTGCCTCCTGTGACCCCCCATGGGGCAACAGTGACTCCAGCCAAAACATGCAGAAATATTTCTTCTTGATTTGTTACAATAGTGACTTTATTGGGGATGGGATGTATTGTCCCATGCAAATAACAGTACAGGTAAAGATGTTCAGTTTCAAGCAACTGGATACAAGAAGACCAGCAGTAGTAGTAATGCCAGTTTTGCTATGGGCCAATCCAATATGCTTCGTCTATGTATCTATATAACTTTACACTTCCTTGATGATATTTCAAGTGCTTGGCCCAGCCTGGGCAATATAAACATCTAATTTCCATTTAAAAAGTAGGTAGATGCTAGATCTTGCTAGACAACTGGGACTCCCAGTCACTCCAGACATACAGGGATGGAGGAGATATTCAGGGATGAAGGATGGAAACCACAACACTGAAAACATTTTTATTGCACTTTTTAAAGAGAGGCTAAAATATTCTTTTATTCCTCATTACAATCTTTCTTTCAAAAATGCAAGTGTGACTTTAAATGAGTGAGTTTTCCACGTACTTTCCTCCACCTGGGTTTTCTCAAAATGAATTATTCTGCAACATTTGTAGCCTGTAACACATCAGCTTGGTCCTGTGTACATGTACAATCTTTCATGTCCCAGAGAAAGTAAAAGTTGTGTGCCTAAGCAACACTAAACACTGAAAATGAGCTCACTTGTGGCATCACCCGAATTACCATTTCCCTCAACTTTGCCACTTCGCAAACTGACTCAGCAAAATAAGCAATACTAGTACTGACATCCTTGGGATAATGGTTAGTTTAAAAATAGAACTTTCTTATTGCACTTTTCACAATGTACCGAGTTGCATAGACAATCCAGCCACTTCTAGCAAATAAATACAATCTTGTCCAATGAGCCCATCCTGCTGGTTGGAGGATGCCATACGACTTCATATGCCTAATAATTTATGTTCTGTAATGAATGGGTTTATTTCCTTGATTTTTACATTACCTTTGTATTCCTAAACAGTTTCGAAATATTATCTTAGTTATTTCTAACATAATCTTACTGTGCAATGTTAAAGTAACTCATAACAGTCAATACATATAGCTTGGGGTTCCTCCTGCTGGCAGCTACCAGCTTGTATTTAATGTTCTGCCTGAGATATTCCTCCTTTCTTTCCTCTTCTAAGGTACTAACAAAGTAGTATGTCATTACAATTTTTCTTCAGTCCTTAAAGAAAATCAGCTTTTATGTGATGACGCAAAGTTAAGGGATCTTAAAATTTGTGTAGAGTCCCTTTCCTCTTATGGAATGCGGCCTAGGTGAAAACGTTCGGGGGCCTATTTATGATGGGATTAATTTGCCTTCACGTCATACCTCTGAAGTTAGGCATTTATTCTCTGCCAGTCATTAAGGTCTCTTAATAGCCAATGGTAAGAGACAGGCACTTCCAAAGGGTGATTTATTCCACCCTAAAACAGGTGTTTAAGATAGGGAAGATGAATTGCCCTGTGGAGGTCTCATCTCTCCTTGATGACTAGAGAAGTCTGAAGTCATTTGTTCCTAGGATCTGTACAACAGGACCATGAAGTATGCTCTGTCATTAATTCCAGACTAAAGGAGTCACTGAAAATGATGTGGCTGGGGTGAACAGAAAGTATAGTCAGGCTTTTCAAATCATACACAAGAAAAATCTAAGCTGCAGTCAATGAGGTACTTCAGAAACCGGCAGCTGGAATCTAATTCTGAGGGCAGACAATGGTGGGGGGAGCTCAGCAATGAGCTGACAGAAGTTGAGTCTTTGGCTGTTAGGAGCATGATGTCTTCTTTCTGATTGCTTTAATGTTACACCTTATATCCTGAAGAGAGGCGGTTAATTTTTGTACTTCCCTTAGCCATCGCTCATTTAGGAAAACCTACATGGACCCACAGAACTAGGAAATGCAGAGAATAGTGAAAAAGTGAAACTTGCAGTTGTCCTCTTGACATGGCATAATCACCACTTTTTAATCACTATTTCAGGAGAACCATCCAGAACATCATGGAGTAAGGGGTGACCACAAAGGCAAATGCCCCCTCCTGTGCTCTCTTTACATAACCGCTCCTTTTCTTATTTGCTCAAAGACTCTGAAAAAGAAAGAAATTGTATAGAGGCCTGGAAGAGGACTTCTGATCAATGCTGAGGCACAGTGGCACTAAGCATGGCAGATGAAAGCCTTTTTTCCAGGCACAGGAAGTGGAAGTCCTACTAGCTGAGCCAGAAGAAACAGGACCTCCTTCAGCAGAGACTTCCCCATCTGTGCATGGCCACCAAAGCTGCAGACACCCAAGGGATGCCAGGAGTCAGTTCCCAGTGATGCATGAAGCACCAAAGAGTAGCGTAGGATGAAGGGGCAAGCTTAATATTTTAAATACGAATAAGTATTATTCAATTCCACTTGGCTAATGCATTCTTCCTTATTTTTATTAAACCAGCCAGCTTTGATTGAATCATATTATTTAAGATAGCAAAGATCATCCAGAGTGGGTGATGCCATTTCATGTAGATATCTTCTATGCTACCCAGAAATTACATTACTCATTTCCTTGAGTTTGTATCTTTCAACATGGTTGTAACCTGATTATCAGATCTAAACATCACCATCGAGGTTGCTTGAGATGAAAGAGATCATTTTCTTGAGGCAGAAGAGACTTTAAAATCTTTGGTGTCAACTTTAGTAAAGTAAAAGGTACTGATGTTTTAACAACCTGTACTTTCCAAGTGCAACGAGGAGCCAAAGTAGGCTACTTGCATAGTTCATCATGGTTACCCTGAAAAGGGCTGATTGCAGTTCAGTCTTTGTAGCACTGACTCTCTTTTGCAGACATAACTGGACCGAAGAAGGCACAGGACAGGATCGGCTCTGTTATGCACTTGCTGCAACTGCAGAATATTTCAGAAAAGGAACACTTTCTCCTCCAAGGTCAGGTTGGATGGGACCTTGGCGGCCTGATCTAGTGGGACATGTCCCTGCCCATCACAGAGGGGCTGGAACTAGATGACCTTTAAGGTCCCTTCCAACCCAAACAATTCTATGATTCTTCCAGTTGGGGTAT
Organism: Phaenicophaeus curvirostris; assembly: GCF_032191515.1. Taxonomy (NCBI): domain Eukaryota; kingdom Metazoa; phylum Chordata; class Aves; order Cuculiformes; family Cuculidae; genus Phaenicophaeus; species Phaenicophaeus curvirostris. Next base: position 24,699,878 of record NC_091397.1, on the reverse strand, counting down.
ATATATCCTGGGCTTTCCACTGTCTTCAGTAAGAGGGTAAAGCATGCCACTTCCTCTGGTTCTGTGACTGGTGTAGTGAGATATGGATATTGCTCTTGGAGTCTGTAGACTGACAGTGACTTAGACCTCATGAGAGAGTTTTTATTATTGATTGGATATACTGAATTCATCACTTACCTTTAGAGATACTTCACAGCTCTTTTGTTATTACCCTTTTCAGGGTAACCATGCTGAAATATGCAAGTAGCCTACTTTGGCTCCTGGTTGTATTTGGAAAGTTTAAATGAGGAGTGGAATTCACCTGACCTAAATACTGACATTTACAGTGTGGATGCATCTGTCCAAGCTAGTCTTAATTTACAGTCAATGCAGATAAGCAACCATTTTATGGAGTCTGTTTTTAAAGCTTTGGAGTAAAATGAAGCCTGCACTGATTTCATTGATATTAATGGCATTGATGACCACCTCAATGTAAACATCCAAATTTAATCAGAGGCCTTTCCTTCCCTCCTTGTAGCACATCAAGACCTATGGGATAAGGTTACAATTTTTGCCCTCTGTATATGTCTTAGAGCCTTCTCTGGCATCAGTGCAAAGGAGTCATCCTTAGTAGGACGACTGGTGATAACATTTATCTGGAAAGTTTCCACACCTCAGGTTACAAGCAGGGCAGCTTCTGGCTTAGTTACAAGCTCTGATGAAGTTTGTTGTGACACAAAGTATAAATGTAAGCTAGCATAAGATGGCTGAGTTGTATTAAGCTGTTTTAAAGCAGGCCTGCAAAACAATACCTCTACCACTGCAACAATACCCTGAATCACTAATCAGTTTCTTCCTCTGAGGTCCTCAAGAATGAGGCAGCCAGACTGTGGCATCGTCTGTGTTTTCTTCTGTTGAGGGAAGCCTTGGAAGAATGTCCCTAACTGAAGTCTAAGTGAGAAGCTGTGGTACTTTCCCTACAACAGAGTCTCCCACGCCAATGAAAAATCTGCCCTTTTATTAATCCTCTAGATAAATTAAAGTCATGGGTGGAAATTTGACATGCCAGGATCCTAACTTTTAATATTTAGATGTTGTCATTGAAACTCATTTTATTGCTACCTAAGAAACCTTTGTGATAGTTTTGCCAATTAAACAGCTTTGACTGTGAAGATATGTAAAAACAAGGACCATAAATTAACAAAGATGCTGAAAACTGACATAAAGAGTGTCTTTTTTAAACCACTACCCCTGGGTTTTAACCTATGCCCATATGTCAGTATGAAAATACAACTTGATCTCAACAGGAACAGGAATAGCCCACAAAGCAATCTTTAAATCTGAATGAAAACACAAATCACTGCATATTTTCTACTTTAGATCTATTGCAAGGCCATTGCAGAGTATCTGATAATGCCATTTATGTTTATATAGTCCATTGTTTTTCCTATGCTGCAAACTTTCCATTCTTGACAGCCCTGTTTCCTGTTTCCCATTATGGAAGTCTCCAAAGGGGGTTTCCTTTTGTTTTTCTAATGGTCAAAAGGAATTTCATAAGTACAAGTCAAGTTTCTTTTCAGTGCTACACGTGCAGAATGGAATCTGAAAGCTCCCAGTGTAATCATCTCCAGTATGTACTTAGTTAGCGTTACACATAATCCACATCTGGGTCACAAAATCTCTGAAACACTTCCAGGAATATTTAGACAGCCATAATGCAACATGTTGCTGTATAAGGGAGAAATAGAGCTAACCTCAATGTCAAGGTTATAGCTTTTGAGAAACACAGCAGCTCCCCTTCAGAACTTTGCAGCCTACCTTGTGGGTCCTGACTGCCATCAATTTGAGTAGCATTAATATTTTCCTTTTCACTCAAGCCTATAGACACATCTGAAAACAGTTTACATCCCAGCATGGCTTGTGCTGGTGATATTTAAGTCTAAACTGTGTATAAAACTTGGTGCATATGTAACCCATATATTTTAATACAAGAGACTGTCTTGGCACCTTTTTCTGCTGCAATCAGCTTAGAACCCTAGGAGATAAAATATGGTTGAAACCAAACTAGCAGGCAGTCCACATTACAGTGAGTATTCATTTCAGAGTTAAAACACATTTCTAGATTAGATCTGGGCTTGGCACATGCTGCAGCACTGCCTTATGTGCAATATAGTATCTATAAACTACTTTTTAACCACTGCTTGTGGCATGGAATCCATGGTGATATAGATGCTATTTGAAGCCTTTCAACATTTTCTTTTCAGCATAGTTTACCTAAGTAGTGGATTAAGGATGATAGATCAAGGAACACAATAGCAGGCATTACCTGTAGCCATGTATCATACTAGTTATTACTGCAATTTCTTAACAAAATTTCAGGAGGAGTGAGGGTAAAAAGGTGTTTAATTTCTGATGTATCTCTTCATGTGGCTGTGTCTCCTCCACAAATTATTTGTACCAAAGAGTTCCTTCATTTTGCTGTTTTCAATCCCCCCCAAAAGGATTTAACCAGAAAATATTGTCCAGATCTATGTTAATCTGCTCTGTCTTGCCACTGATTTTGAACTTTCTAGCTGTACATTTGTCTTCTGAATTGCTTCTACTACCAGCAACCATCCGATTTTGTGTCACTGCCCACATAGGTCTAGTGGTGAGCAATGTTCCTGCATGTCCCCGTACAGGCTGTCTTCTGCCAAAAAGATGAGACTCAGCAAGAGAGGTTTTTGGTTCAATCCCTGGTGAAGGTGGGCAGGTGTTGTGTTTAAAGAGCAAATGCAGTTGTGCTTATCCACTGCCCATTTGTGTGCACCTCTGTTCTTGTCACAATAGTGCAATATGGCCTGAGAAAATAGAAGAAAGACGGTCCTTGGAGGGGCTTACCTCTCCCTACACACCAGAGCCTAAATAAGTATCCTAGATGAGACTAGGATCCCTTACAGACTGCTGAATTTGAGTAAGTGAATTCCCCTCCACTTAGTTTCTTACAGTCCTTCTTTTCCTTTATCTCCCCCTTTGAATGCTACATGGTGCAAATACATCTTTGAGGAACAAGAAGAAAATCCCTTGGTGGTTGCTTACTTTCTCTGCTTTGGGAAGATACATGATGATATCAGAGGTAGCACTCTGCTTCACAGTGGCTTGAACAGGGTAGGGGTGATGTCACTGTTTACTTATTTATTTTGCTTCTTGCTAAGCTTTGTGTAGTTAGTGCCCCTAACATTGACTACTCATCCAGCAGACATACTTTCAGAACCTTTTCTTTTCTTAATCTATTCCTTTTTCCCCATTCCTTTGTGTAAAGGATATGTACTGGCTTTGTGGAATCCCTGTAGCAAGTTGTGAATGATGTATGAACTGAAAAATCTTAGCTTGGTACACAGTCGGAATACAGAAAGTGCTGTGCAGTCACTGCTGTGCTGTGTCCTTTTCTATATATACAGACACATAGTAATCATCTCATATTTATTTTGGCAAGCCCTTCATGTCCAGACACCTTGAGATGGGATGGCTTGTGTGCCATTGGTCTGCACTGGAATAAATATCAAAGAAACTTTTGTGCATAGTTGTTCTCTGTGCTGTGCTCGGAACAAACTGGTGTCTTCTGCTTTCGCCAATATGTGAGTCTGAGTTTCCTCCTCAGTTCATATTTCAGGCAGCAAGAATACCTGGGAAGAATTGCTAAGATGTCTGTATTTTGCCAGTACATGCTTAGACAGGGACTTGAATCCAACATACTGAGTGATGAACTTGAGGACATAATCATTTTTTTAATTGGCGTGAACCCTGTCTATTCCATGTTTAAGGCCTGTTGTGGACTCATTAAATTCTTTTCCTCTGGGTGTCCAGTCCGGCTTAGCTAGTGGAAAGAATATAGACTATCCAGTAGAAATGCAAGTGCAAATCAGAGAGGAGATTTTTTTTCCTTCTATTTTAATGGCTATGAAATTCATAATCCTCCTCAGGTAGCTATTGCTAACTTAGATTTTTGATTTCCCATGCTACCACACCTGAAAGAGACTGCTTTGCACTAAGATATCTCTGCAAGACAGGTGCCAGCAAAGGAAATCTTACTTGATTTCTCCCTATTGCATAAGAGTGTCTTCCTAATGTGGGATATCTGACTGTTTTTCCTTCTGTGGTCAAACAGTACATTATTAGTTGCTTGAACCTGTTGTTTGATTCCACTTCACTAAAGAGTTTTCATTTTTATGAGCATTGGCCAGTGACACCACAAGTTAGTTTTAGCCTTCTCCTAAGTGTAGGTTTTCCATTAATAATAGATATTGAAGTCAAAGCAAAGCTTTTAATAAAAGTGAAGAGCTTTGTGAGGAAGCAGAGGTGACTAGGTAAAGCACCAGGACCCTTGAGCTATATTGATCAAATCACATACTCTGAGCCTCAGTTTCTTAACTTGAAAACATGGAAAAACCAGACAGCCCTTCATTTCTGAAGACGGACAAATGAACAGGACTGAACAAAATTTATGGACTCGTATAAAGTAGGAGTAAAAAGAGAAGTAAACAGGTGAGACCACAAGCAGCAGCTGGGGAGGAGAATACATCTAGATCACCTCAAAACAGGATGTCAGAAATCCTTATGCATACTGAGGCAGCTGGCAAAGGTTTGCAAGAGGAGGTGTTATGCGGCCAATCTGGCTACAGAAGTCCCAGAGAAGACAGCTAAATCTCCATACACAGATAATTTCTCTCTTGGGAAAAGAAGGCAGGAAGAAAAAAGACAGAATCAGCTGCAGCTGAGCCCACTGCTTTGCCCTAGACATCCTCGAGGCCTAAGGAGAGAGAAGAATTGTCCTGAGTGAGGGGCAGGGCTGCTGCAGCCCAGACTTTGGAGCTGCGTGGGGAGATGTCAGAAGACTGTTCTTACTATAACACTTAGTATAAATGTCATCATCAGCAGCTATTGTTTTGTCATTTTTTGTCTCTAGTTTCACCAAGTAAAGCATATTTACAATATGCCCAAAATAGTAGACAGTTTATGAGTGTGTTTTCATGACTGCAAATAAAGAGTACTCTTGGCAACAATGCTTTCCTATTTTTAGCAATTAGTTGCTGAACTCTATCCCAGAGTGTACCGCATCTGATATTCCCCAATATTCGCGTCTGGACAAATGAAGCTGATTCCTGAGGCTGTGAACACATTTGAAAGTGCTGCCACATTCATTGCAGCCTTGGCAGAAGTAAACTGGACAAAGGTGATACTATTGGCCACGCATTCAATAAAATTCCTTCCTTTTCACTACAGAACCCTGATGTGCTCATGCCCTAACCTTTCTTTGAGTCAGTTCTCCTGCTGGGGGAGTTAAACAGCAAAAAAATGGTTTCTGCACTTGCTTGAATTTAGCAAAGAGCAGCTAATGAGCCCTCCTGATCCTCAGCAGCCGACCTGCCTGAGCCACAAGGACCTGAAGGTGCCCTGTGCCCAGCACCCAGTCCTGGGCTACATGGTGGGAACGGGTGGTTGGGAGCTCTCCCATATCCAATGTGGCTAGCACGCTCCCACATGCCCTCTGCATGTGGGTAGTCGGGTACCTCTACCCCAAAAGATAGGCATCCAGTTGCCTCCCCAGGCAGACACATGTCTGCCTTGGCTTCCACATGCAGTGTCCACCCTTAGGGACCTCAAACCATCCAGGCAATATCTGCTGTGCTGCACAGCAGGCATGCCTTATGCATATTCTTTGTAATGATATTATGGCATACTGTACATCTTTCAGACCTTGTTTTTGCACTGTCTTATTCTCATAAAACAGTATGTGATTCTCCCTACCAACTAGATGATTCGTATTTGGCGCAAGAGTAGCCTATAAATTGTTTTTGGCTGCTTGCAGACCACTGCTGTAAAAATGTTTCTAGATAATTGAAATGTTCTGGAAACTTCTGATTTTTATTATCAAAATATGTTAAAATCAACTATGATAGTATTGTCTGCATTTCCTTAGTGTTGAGATTTTCTCACGATTCTACTTTTTCAGAGGTTTAAGCTAACACACCCAAGTCTCTACAACCCAGTTCTCATTCATAGATTGAAAGAGAAAAGCAAACATTCCTGTTTCTTCAGTACCCAATCAGTTTCTCAACTTGAATGAATTATTTTACTTAGTCCAAATGCAGAAAAAACCCTCCTCTGCACCTGTGGAGAAGCTGCAGCTGGCAAAAGTAAACATTTTTCCAGGTATTCAGTCACCAGCTTCCTGTTCCTGAACAGTGGGACTCTCTTAAAATTTCAAGAATAAATATGCTTAATTCAAGTATTATTTTTAATTCAACATGAAATGGCCTTAAGTTATTTCAGTAATCTTAGACCTTCATACAGGTTAACCTAATTTCAAAGTTAATTTTAAATTATTTAAATATTTTAATGAGTCAGTTTTAACAATGTTTAAATACAGACTCATTCATTATTATTTCTGAGTACTAATTTTTGCACCCTTTGTTTGTAGTAGAAGTTGATTAGGAATTTCCAGCTGCTAGATCATATTGGGTGAGTAACAGTTATGTTAACTATTATTTTTAAGGTAAGAAGAGCAAAATCTGTGGTTACAAAATAAAAATGATGTGATCAGAAGTCAGAAGCATTGTGTCCAGCAGGCATTTTTTTTAAGACTTGTCTTTCTTTATTCAAAATGTTTGAATGCCCTGCTCCAAAGCAGCTGCCCAGCCAGATCGATTCTTCTTGCTGGGCTACTGCTCCTCTTTCCCAGGTTGTACGGTCTTTCCATCAACAGACAGCTAGAGAATGCTGCTCCAGGGAGGAAATTAAAACTACATATACTGAAATTAATTTCTGAAGCTGACACAGGGATAGATACCAGGCAACTTAATATGTCTACTCTGGAAACTGCACAGCGTACTATGAGTGAGGCTGTTGTTAGCAATCCTAATTATCCCCCCTTTACAGTCTGAACTCACATGCTACACAATTTTTAGGTCTGAATCTCCCCTTTTCAGGAAAACAAAATGTTGTTCTCTCTGCAGAGAGAAAGTGATCATACTGAATTTGTGATACACTACGTTACCACAAACACTCAGCAAGGGAGAGAATGGGAAATGGATGCTCTGAGGCCACATGTATGGCTGCTGTGGGGTGTTTCACGTACAGCAGCAGCAGAGCATTTCGGTGTGTACCAAGCTGATTAGCGGGGTCCTAAAGGTGAGTCATAGCACCCAGTAGGACCCTCTTCTCCCTGCAGTGACACTGCCACAGCAAAGCAGCATGCTTTGCATGCCCTGCAATGCTCACACCCTGAATTCATGTGTGCAGCACTTCCTTGCACCAGTCTGCAATGATTACTTACAGATATTTACTTTAGCACATGGCATATAGAACATTAAAAGGGTTTTGAAAATCTCTCAGTTTTTCAACTTCTGAAGGATTATTAACTTCAAAGTCTGAAGAAATGTCGGCCTTCTATGTTTGGAAATGCCAGCAGCCTTTGCATATCCCCACCACAGTACCAAGCAACCCCCAGCAGAGAGGAACGATTACTGCTTCCATGGCATAAGGATGGCTTTTGATCTCCTAACATATTGGAAATTACTTAAAGGTAAGCCATCTGCTAGCTGAGGAACAAAAATAGATTACATCATACCCTGCTAGAAAGATTGTGTTAAATCCTGTGTATCAAGGCTTTTAATAATTCTAAATTAAGTCAACTAATAGGATTAGGTACACATTTTCCTTAGGTTTCTTTCACTAACTGCTCACAAAAAACTTTTTTTGGTGGCGATCTGTAAAATTCAGGTGTGTTCCACTTTGAATACAAGTAGGTTTTTTCAAAAATGAAACATTTCCTCAGATCACAATTGCTCTCCAAACACACTTACAGTAGGAGAGCAAGTCAGCATGAGGGGAGTGGGAGGTACTCTAGCTCATTATTTTTTGTTTTACAGTAGCATTAACTGTAAAGGCTGGATTAATTTGCTAGGTAATTTCAACTACTTATATATAATACAACCTGTCCTTACAAAAATTATTCAAGAATCCGTTCAAAGATTTTAATTTTTCCTTTTTTTTTTTTTAAAGCAATTTGCCACGTAAAAAATGTGATTCAGACCAGTTCTGTTTTCTCATAGAAGAAACTTTGGCTAGTATTCCTTGTGATTAGGACAGCACAAACTCACTGTTTTGCCTTTGGCACTGTGCAGGAAAAGATGCTCGTAAGTCAATCCTCCTGCAGTCCTTCCACTGGCACATTGTTCTGGTTCCTGGCAAACGGTGGATCACAGACTACTATAGCTGGAACTTACATCCAAGTCTGAGTTTAATAGCGCTTAGTGGACAACATTGAAAGGGCAGAGATTCTCAACACTTTCTTCACTTCTGTCTTTACCACCACTGTTGAGCCCCAGGCCTAGGTAACAAAACCCCACCTTAATGAAAACACAGACCCACTGTCAGTGAAGGGGGAGTTGGTATGCAGACTATTAACAGGAGTTGACCGCTATGGAAGAATCGGCCCTGGCAATACCCACCTGAGAGCAGTAAGAGAGCTGGCTGATATCTTTGTGAGGCTAGTCTCCATAACCTTTGTGAAGTTGTGGAGACGGGGGATATCCCAGAAGACCAGAGGAAAGTTAATGTCATCTCCATCTACAAGAAGGGTTTACAGCCTGTGGCCTGGACAGACTCATGCTCTCCTAGTTGGATGGCCGGGCCCAGAGAGTGGTGGTAAATGCAGTTATCTCCAGCTGGAGGCCGGTTACAAGTGATGTCCCTCAGGGCTCAGTGCTGGGTCCAGCCCTGTTCAATGTCTTTATCAATGACCTGGATGAAGGCATCGAGTGCACCCTTAGCAAGGGTACGGATGACACTAAGCTGAGTAGAATTGTCAATCTGCTGGAGGGTCAGGAGGCTCTGCAAAGGGATCTGAACAGGCTGGACCACTGGGCTGAGACCAATGGCATGAGGTTTAACAAGGCCAGATGCTGGGTCCTGCACAACCCTGTGCAGCTACACACTAGGAGAAGTCTGGCTGGAAAGCTGCCAGAAGGAGAAAGACCTGGGGGTGTTGGTTGACAGCCGACTGAACATGAGCCAGCAGTGTGCCCAGGTGGCCAAGAAGGCCAATGGCATCTTGGCTTGTATCAGAAACGGCATGACCAGCAGGTCCAGGGAGGTTATTCTCCCTCTGTACCCGGCACTGGTGAGACCGCTCCTTAAATCCTGTGTTCAGTTCTGGGCCCCTCACCACAAGAAGGATATTGAGGCTCTGGAGCGAGTCCAGAGAAGAGCAACAAAGCTGGTGAAGGGGCTGGAGAACAGGCCTTATGAGGAATGGCTGAGAGAGCTGTGGTTGTTTAGCCTGGAGAAGAGGAGGCTGAGGGGAGATCTCATTGCTCTCTACAACTACCTGAAAGGAGGTTGTAGAGAGGAGGGTGCTGGCCTCTTCTCCCAAGTGACAGGGGACAGGACAAGAGGGAATGGCCTCAAGCTCCACCAGGGGAGGTTCAGGCTTGACATCAGGAAAAAAATTTTCATGGAAAGGGTCATAGGGCACTGGCAGAGGCTACCCAGGGAGGTGGTTGATTCACCTTCCCTGGAGGTGTTTAAAGGATGAGTGGATGAGGTGCTGAAGAGCATGGTTTAGTGATTGATGGGAACGGTTGGACTCAATGATCCAGTGGGTCTTTTCCAACCTAGTGATTCTGTGATTCTGTGAAAGGATATTTCAGGAAATTATAGGCCCATCAATCTTATTTCTGTTCCCTGGGAAGTTATGGAATTAAACCTCCTGGGGACCATCACATGTCAAATGAAGCACATGACTGGGAAAAGCCAGCAGAGATTTACCAAGGGCAAATCATGCTTGACAGACCTGATCACCTTCTATGACAAAGTAGCATCACTAGTAGAGAAAAAAGAAGTCATTATCCCACTCTACTCAGCAATTATCAGGCAACACCTGGAATACTATGTCCAGTTTTGATCCCTGATATACAAAGAAAAGATGTGGACAGGCTGGACAGAGTCCAAAGAAGGGCCACAAAGATGATCAAAGGACTAGGAAGCCTGTCAAATGAGGAAAGGCTGAGAGAAGTGGATTTGTTCAGCCTTGGGAAAAGGCTGGGGGAAACCTTATCACCATGTTCCAGTATTTAAAGGGTAGCTACAAAGAAGATGAAGACTTCCTTCTTTCAAGGAGTCACATGGAAAATATGAAGGGTAGTGGGTGAAATTTACTCCTGGGGAGATTATGATTAGACACAAGAGGAAAATTTTTCACAATAAGGACTACCAGCCATTGCAATAATCTCCTCAGGGAAGTGGTGGTTTCAGCAACATTGGACACTTTTAAGATTCAGCTGGACAGGGTATGAAGCCATCTTGAGTAAATTGTGCCTTTGTCATGAAAGTTTGGGCAAGATGATCCTTGAGGTCCCTTCCAAATTAATATTCTATGATTCTATGATTCTATGATTTTTCTTTTGTTAATTCATGCAATTATTTTGTAAGCTCATTTGTTTTGGCTTCTGTAACATACTTTGGCAATGAGTTTCACAATTTATATCTATGTTGTGTGGTAACTACTTCCTTTTGTTAAAAGCTTTTGAGGTTATAATTCTATAAGGTGGCCTATTTACTGTCTTGCTAGGATTAAAGAATTTGGAATCATGTTTGTATGCAGGATAATTTGGTCATATCCTATTTGGAACTTAGTTTCTATACCTGTTACTATTAATTCTTGTGAATATACTGGTGACTAAGTTTTACTATATATTTATCAAATACACATGAAAGAAAAATTGTTTGTAATTTTTTTTCAGTTGGTCTAGGATTTATTACTGAAAATTTTTAATATCACTGAAGAAGGCATGCTCCTTACCATTAAGAAATCCTACTTAGCGAGCAAATTTTCATGGTCTTACCATGGATTAGTAGTTAACTTATTCAGCTGTGGTAAGTGGTGTCTTCATCTCTAAGTAATTTATTTCATTTTGAAGCAAAATACTCCCCCATAAAATAAGGCTGTAAGAATCTGAAAAACCTATCAGTTAGAACCAAACCCAGAATGTATGATTTCTAAGCAATGCAAGAAATGCAGATATAAACCAATTGTGGCTCCAAGCCACAAAAACTTCTGGGCAGAAACTTGATGAGTTGCATTATCTCAGACATAGTTACAGTCACTGGGATTACTCTTGTGGTCAAGCACAAGTATATATTACTTTTCTGTATGTGAATCCCAGAAGTTATTGTTTATGTTAGATCAAAGTTTAGAAAAGCTCCAACTTGGTTATGGTTTTACACCTATGTTCAGCACAAAAGAAGTCTTTTCCATTTCTGATGTCAAATACATGACCGTGTAGATATCAGGACAAAAGCACAGGACAAGGTTGCCAGTAATAAGAAACCCCCTTCAACTTCCATGTCCTGGCAGTTAAGTATTTCTTAAAGCTCAGTTCAGTAGAACTGATGAGGTTTATTGGCCAAGGAAAGTGAAGTGCTTTATACTTTATTAAAATGGAAAGTGAAGAGAGCAACACAGGCATATGAAGATGAGGTACGCAGTAACATATCTTGTATTGACTGGAGAAATGTACAGCTACTTTTGCAACAAGCAAAGCTTTTTTGGATATTGGTCTTGCACGCAGGAGACATCACACAAGCACGCATCACATAGTTTAATATTCTATTTATATGCAAACAAAGTAATACAGAGAGAGCTGAGGAACCAGACTTACTGCAACTCAGCCAATCTTCTAATCTTGGCCTTCAGACATCCTTTTGTGTCACGGAAGAGCAGTTTATTTTCCATGTCCTTTCAGTCTTTGTATTGTGAAACTGCGAATAGTATCCCTGTAAAAGCTGAAAAGGAGAGGAGAATTGACTTTGAAGCTCCTATACCAACAGTGACCTTCACAACTTCCACTCACCAGCTGGCTAAACAATGAACAGGTTTAAAGTCCTCAGTCACACTAGTTTACAAACTCTGCAGTTTAAAACACTCAAGATGCTTAAATATAAGCACTAAGTAATTTAAAAATATAGAATCATAGAATGGTTTGGATTGAAAGGGACCTTAGAGATTATCTAGATACAACGCCCCTGTGTATGTGAGGGGAAATAATAGTAGTCAGGTTTACATGACCCCAGTACTTCAGATCAAATGTCAGTGTAGCTCTGTTTTCTACCTCCAGCAGTGGATATAAGCATGTGCCCATGGAGAAATAAGAGCAAGTCAAGTCTTTATGACATTGTCGCATTCAGCTTTCAACTGTTTTCAGCTCCATTTGGCTGCAATGTAAGCACACTAGTTCTGGCACTAGAAGAGTCTGTGGAGTAATGTTCTCTGACTAGCTCTTGATGCCACTGATGTTTTCATAGATCTAAACCTGTTTTCCAGACCTCACTGCCTAGAACTTAACTTAGATCTACTGCATCCATTTTGAGACAAGCAGGTCACTACTCCAGAGTCTTAGAACAGTGATAGATGGTGGCTTTATACAGTGGCATAGTGGTGTTCTCTGTTCTGCTTCCTTTAGAAAAATTCTTAAAATTTGACTAGCTTTTTTAAACACTGCTCAATATTTATATGACATTTTCATAGAGTTGTGCACCTTTGCACCTAGATCTTGCTGAGTGGTGAGGTCATCTCAGAGCCTACCATTTTCTTGATGAAGTGAGTATTTTCCCATACACATCACATTCATTGGCAGTGAATTTCCTTCTCCATTTTATCACTCAATTGTTTTGTGATATCAAGTCCTCCGCATTTTGCCCTTATCCTTTAATGTTCTGGGAAACTAAGTATGATTAGCAAACTTGACCCCAGTACTCATCCCTTTTGCAGAACATTTTAAATACATCGAATGATCCCTGAAGAATTCTTCTGGTGATTTCACTTCAACGTAAAACTAAACATTTACTCCTACCCTCTGTTTTCTGACTTTCATTCAGATATTCATCTAAAGAAGAATTCCCCTTCAGGCCATAGATGTTTAGCTTTCTTAAAATCTTTACTGAGGAATTTTCTAAGAAGTTACTTAAAAATCCAAGTGGGTCATACTGACCACATAACCCATATCTATATGAGTTTTATTTTTCAAAGAACTCTGCATTTATTGAGCAATTCTTCCATGGACAAAGACACGGAGTAGTTCCAGTTGTGAATTACTTCTATTCTTATTAAACATGCTTCTGATGTGCCCTGTATAGATGTCAGTCTTACAGGCCTGATGTTGCTCAGATCTTCCCTGGAAGAATTTCTAAATACTGACATGTCATTTGGTACTCTTAGTCCTGCTGCTAAGGCAGTTTCAGGCAAGAAATGACATACTCGTACTAATAATTCAACTATTGCATCCTTGCAGTTCCTAGAACAACTGGCTGAATAACATCTGCTCTTGGCAAACTTTTTACCGTTCAATTGTCCATTTGTTCCTTGTTGTTTTCTGCAGTCTTTTCAATTTCAAAGAGACATCCTACTTGTTACCTGACAAAACCAAAAACACTCCTGAGTGGAAATGCCTTTAGTTTCTCTCATACTAAACACTGATACTAATAATCCATTTAACTTCTCTGAAGTGATCTTTTCCTTCTATATCATGATCATCAAGTAGTCCTGCAGACTCCTTGGAAGCCTTTCTTTATTTCCAAAAAATAGTTGTAACATTTTTGCTGCCTTTACTGCTTTTTTATATTCAAACTTCCAGAACAGGCAGTGTTGCCTTTTTCCTTCCTTTCTGATATTTGCAAAGCGGTTAAAATCAGCATGCGGGAAGCCTGGTCTCCATGAATTCCTTTTTCTAAGATAATTCATGCCTGTCTCCATGCCCTAATCAACTGTAGGCTGTTTTTGGACAATACCCCTTTCCTCCCTTCTTGTTGAAGATGTTCCATTTCTCACCACATTTGTAAAGTATTGCCTAGGTGGCAGACCATTTATTTTAGACATGAAGTCTTATGTTAGGTCTCATCACCTGTGACTTTTTCTGTTATACATTACATGACCACTCAATAGTACACATATATAGCTTTTACTACAATGGCAGGGCTCAGCTGTCCCCCTTACATGGTGAATGCTGTTAAGCTGATGAACCACACTGACAATCCTAATAGCTCAAAGAATCAACGTAAAGTAGAAGTTCAGCAAAAATTAATATATTTTTGCTTTTTCCCTAGTCCAGAAGACCCTGTAACCTGGTCTTTAGGGAATACATTGGGAGGTATGGATTCAAACTCACCATGATCACAGTGAAAACTCAGCCATGGTCTCCCAGCTTGAAACTGAATTGTGTAGAGTCAGCAGGCAGAGAAATGCTGAAGTAATCTTTTACCCAAACACCCATCTTTAGAGAGACAGAAGCTAAAATCTGCATCCTCTGACAGAAAGACTTTAAATACCTGTCTTCAGAAGACGGCTCAGGGTCCAAAGCTCTGCTGCAGTGTCAGACCATGTTTGGCACGCTGCTTCCTGGGTTTTATCAATCTCCTCTGAGGTGCTAAGGGAGAAACGGGACCTCTCGGTCAAAAGTGCAAATTCTGTTATGTGGGTGTCTTTAAATTTGGGCCAAAGTGCTGAATCAACAAAGAGATTTATATGACTAACTGCTACTTAAGCACCTAAATCTGAAGTTTATACATTACTGATACTCTCAAAACTCCTTCTACTATTTTAACTCATACTTATTTTTCAGGTTTTATATCACCTATCCTTAAACACGTGAAATGTAGATGTTTACATCTGCATTAGTTGTCCTCACTTCCTCTGATGCTCAGCAGAAAGAAAAGAGAGTTTCTGAGGAATGATTCATTTGACCCACTTTAGAGATCTACAGTCTACATCCCATGGACTACACAGCAAGCCTGTGGTGACAAGCTCAGATGTACCTGCCAGCACAGTATGTGATTGCATTTAGCCAGATGAATTGAATCACTGGTGTCAGAGGAGATAGGGATCATTTGTATGATCCATACAGCGATAACCCACCTGAGCACAGCAAATGTGAGCTATTTTAAAACTCAAAGAAAAAACACATGGCACATTGATATAAGCTAATAGGAAGCCCATGAACAGTTACGATGACTGACATGCAGTGAATAAATAAGTTGTTTGGCATGCTGTGTATGTAAAATGGCCAAAGTCCTCCTGGGCTAAAGCTGCTCAGAGCCCTCATCACCCCCATGCCTCACTGAGCTTCTGGCATCAGCCATGACCACATTTACCCCAAAGGCACCAGCAATTCTCCATTTGCACAGTCCTCTTCTTGGACAGCCTGAACACAAGCGGATACCTGAAGTTTCAGGATGCTTGAAGTTTCAGGGTGCCTAAAATTTAAGTACTGAAATTTTCAGGTCCATCTAGCCCTAGTTATAGTGGATTTTGGTATAAAAATTTCCTGTTGCTTTAATCTCTATATAAGAGAATTTAGTGTTGACTTAATCCTAATCTGACCTCACAGTTTATCTGTTATTTCTTTCTCACGGGAAAAAAAGATAGTGAATAACCTTTCAACAACAGGTCCTAGAATACCCTGACTTCCATCTGAACTGTGTCAAGGCAAAATGGACTGAGTGTCCCAAAAACTGGTTAGAAGCTGGGCTTCAGACCTTCACAACACTAAGGTATGCAGAGGCAAATTTGCTGAAGCTAAAGGAATAACTTGAGTGGTCAAATTGATCTGCTGTGCAAAAAGAAGCTGCATGATGAAGACTCTATCTAAGTGCCTGGGCAGATAGTTTGCAATATTTTACTCATATCTTATCATTAAAGACTGATAGAAATAACAATAACGCTTAATTATAAAGTTAAGAAGCAATATTTACATGACCACAGGAAAACACTGGAAATCTATATTAATTTTAAATAAAACAAGATCAAAAGTGTTTGTCAAATCATAGTTTAACTCATTTTTTTGTACTTGAGTGAATGGTCTGGATTTACAACTAAGGTATCAGCACACTCAGAAATGACAGAAGGAATTCTCTGAAAACTTGTCATCTGAACTGGAGGAAACCTGAGTGCTGGCATTCATCCTGGCCTTAAAGTATATGGAAAAAGTCTCTATTCTCCTACAACTAGAAGCTAGTTGTGAGAAATATGGATCACTAATGCCTCTCAATAATGAACAGACTTTCCTTTCTAAGTTACTATTTGAAGTGGCCCTCCCAGATGATTCTTGTTATATTTGACAAGCTCAAACAAGACAATGACAGGCAGCCAGCACTATGTTCACTTCAGAAGGGAAAGATTTTCGACAGTGATTTATGAGATAAAAGGCTGTTATTCTTTATTTGTTGTTTCTTCAGCAAGGAAGAAATTAATGTCATTTTAACATGAATGTTATTAATTTTGTGCATCTAAAGCTCTCTCTAGTGACAAAAAGCTCATAAATACTGTAGCTCAGAACATTTTGTAGTTGTCTGTTATTTTTTAAGTACTGATTTTCTCATTTTAATCCACTTATTTCACAAATCTACATAGCTATGGTCAAAACATGTTGTACTGACTCATTACACACCCAGTACTCCCAATGATGGCAACAGAAATTGTGACAAAACAATCACTGCAAGCAAGGTTTGGTCTGAATGTAGCACTGCATCAATGTATCCTTGAGTTGTGGATATTGCACAGCTTTTACATGGATGTGTCAGTGCTGCCTCTATTTAGATTCATTTCCTTTAGGGTGCTTTTCTTTTCTTGCCCCAAGACAAAACAGCATGCAGACTACAGAAGCTCCCATGCCTTTTGACCTTGTCAAGCTTTGTTAGAGAATCTTATCTTTACAAAATACCCACAAGCACGCCTAAGACACTAGAGTCAGTGTACCAGAAACTCAGTGCAGTCTTGAGTCACAGCACCATAGGCTAAGAAGATGTGACATATATTTCCATATCAAAACAAGAAAAACCTTTCTTTCCCCTCTTCACCGATGCATAACATCTCAAAAGGCAAGAATGGCTTTCAGCTAACACAGATCAATTTTCTTTCAGCATCAATCACCATTTAATTACTGTTGACTTCTTTAACCTTTTCCTCTTCCTTTATGGATTAGATTCCTTTATATTCTATTGCCATTTACTTTCTCTGTGACATAATCAGGCTTAAAATTGTATCATAAAATATCACATTTTTCTTCTTCCTCCCTACTCTTTATGTTCAATTTACTTAAAAAAATACCCAAATAATTTCTTGAGGAGAAAAATATTTGTAATTAACTGACTTTTCACTTAATCTTTCTCTAGTATCTAGGAATCATTTGCTTTAAGCAAGTAATTGCTCAGATGACTGAATGGTATGCCGGATAAAACCACTTGCTTTCCACCTCTTAAAAGTTCAGGAGAAGACCCACGTGGCATATTTTGGATGCAATGAGTTTTGTTGACTCAGCTTCATCCTCAGCAAATATTTCACATTACACTAACTCTTAGCTCAGATAAAAATAGTACAGTCAGCATTTTTTACCAGAAGGAAGACATTGCTCAAGAGACATGGAAAGGGAGTGAGGCTAAGGAGGGAGAGGAGGCTGAGGGGAGACCTCATTGCTCTCTGTAACTACCTGAAAGGAGGTTGTAGAGAGAAGGGTGCTGGCCTCTTCTCCCAAGTGACAGGGGACAGGACAAGTGGGGTTCCCCAGGGCTCAGTGCTGGGTCCAGCCCTGTTCAATGTCTTCATCAATGATCTGGATGAAGGCATCGAGTGAACCCTTAGCAAGTTTGCGGACGACACTAAGCTGGGTGGAAGTGTCGATCTGCTGGAGGATAGGGAGGCTCTGCAAAGGGATCTGAACAGGCTGGACCGCTGGGCTGAGTCCAATGGCATGAGGTTTAACAAGGCCAAATGCCGGGTCCTGCACTTGGGGCACAACAACCCTATGCAGTGCTACAGACTAGGAGAAGTCTGGCTAGAAAGCTGCCTGGAGGAGAGGGACCTGGGCGTGTTGGTTGACAGCCGACTGAATATGAGCCAGCAGTGTGCCCAGGTGGCCAAGAAGGCCAATGGCATCTTGGCTTGTATCAGAAACGGCGTGACCAGCAGGTCCAGGGAGGTTATCCTCCCTCTGTACTCGGCACTGGTGAGACCGCTCCTCGAATCCTGTGTTCAGTTCTGGGCCCCTCACCATAAGAAGGATGTTGAGGCTCTGGAGAGAGTCCAGAGAAGAGCAACAAAGCTGGTGAAAGGGCTGGAGAACAGGCCTTATGAGGAGCGGCTGAGAGAGCTGTGGTTGTTTAGCCTGGAGAAGAGGAGGCTGAGGGGAGACCTCATTGCTCTCTACAACTACCTGAAAGGACGTTGTAGAGAGGAGGGTGCTGGCCTCTTCTCTCAAGTGACAGGGGACAGGACAAGAGGGAATGGCCTCAAGCTCCGCCAGGGGAGGTTTAGGCTAGACGTTAGGCAAAAATTCTTTACAGAAAGGGTCATTGGGCACTGGAACAGGCTGCCCAGGGAGGTGGTTGAGTCACCTTCCCTGGAGGTGTTTAAGGCACGGGTGGATGAGGTGCTGAGGGATATGGTTTAGTGTTTGATAGGAACGGTTGGACTCGATGATCCGGTGGGTCTCTTCCAACCAGGTTATTCTGTGATTCTGTGACTCTGTGACAAGAGGGAATGGCCTCAAGATCCGCCAGGGGAGGTTTATGCTGGACATTAGGAAAAAATTTTTCACAGAAAGGGTCATAGGGCATTGGAACAGCCTACCCAGGGAGGTGGTCGATTCACCTTCCCTGGAGGTGTTTAAGGCACGGGTGGACGAGGTGTTAAGGGGCATGGTTTAGTGTTTGATAGGAATGGTTGGACTCAATGATCCAGTGGGTCTCTTCCAACCTGGTTATTCTATGATTCTATGATTTCTCTATAATTGCTGTAAAACAAGCAGAAATCCTTCCACCCAAATCAAAGTATTCATTCTTTCTCACTTACTCCTTCTGCTGTGTCAGATCCGCATAGGTGTCTATCACTGAACAGGAACTGGTATTATTCAGGGCAGACTATGGTCTCCTACATATTGTAAAGCAATCCGTTTGAAACCCCTTTAACTGAACATAGAGTCATAGAATAATAGAATCATAGAATAGTTAGGGTTGGAAGGGACCTTAAAGATCATCTAGTTCCCACCTCTCTGCCATGGGAGGGACACCTCCTATTAGATCAGGTTACCCAAGGCCCATCCAACCTGGCCTTAAACACCTCCAGGGATGGGGCAGCCACAGCTTCCCTGGGCAACCTGTTCCAGTGCCTCACCACTCTCATGGTGAAAAAATTCTTCCTAATGTCTATTCTAAATCTTCCCCTCTCCAGTTTATACCCATTGCCCCTCATCCTATCACCACAAGCCTTTATGAATAGTCCCTCTCCAGCTTTCTTGTAAGCTCCTTTCAGGTACTGGAAGGTTGCTCTGTGATCTCCTTGGAGCCTTTTCTTCTCCAGGCTGAACAAGCCCAACTCTCTCAGCCTATCCTCATATGGAAGGTGCTCCAGCCCTTGGATCACCTTTGTAGCCCTCCTCTGGACCCATTCCATGTCACATCATCCCCCATTGTGTACTGAAATCGAGGATTGCCCCAACCCAGGTGCAGGACCTTACACTTGGCCCTGTTGAACCTCATGAGGTTGTCACAGCCCCACTTCTCCAGCCTCTCCAGGTCCCTCTGGATGACATCCCATCCTTCCGATGTGGCAACTACACCACTCAGCTTCGTGTCACCTGTGAACTTGCTGAGGGTGCATTCAATCTTGCTGTCAATATCATTGATGAAGACATTAAACACCACTGGTCCCAGTACACACCCCTGAGGGACACCACTTGTCATGGATCTCCATCTGGACTTTGAGCCATTGACCACTACTCTTTCAATATGACCCTCCAACCAGTTTCTTATCCACTGTACTGTCCACCCATCAAATTCATATCTCTCCAATTTAGAGAGGAAGATGTTTTGGGGACCATGTCAAAGGCTTTCCAGAAGTCTAGATAGATCATATCCATTGGTTTACCCATGTCCACTGTTGCAGTTACCCCATCATAGCAAGCCACTAATTTGGTCATGTGGGATTTGCCTCTGGTGAAGCTATGCTGTCTGCCATTAACCACCTCCATGTCCTCCATGTGCTTTAGCTTAGCTTCTAGAAGGATCTGTTCCATGATCTTCCCAGGCACAGAGGAAAGGCTGAGAGACTCATAGTTCTCAGGGTGGTCTCTTCTGCCATTTTTTAAAATGGGCACAACGTTACCCTTCTTCCAGTCACCAGGGACTCCTCCTGATTGCTATGACTTTTCAAGTATCATGAAAAGTGGCTTGACAATTCATCTGCTAATTTCCTGAGGGCTCTGGGGTGCATCTCATCAGGTCCCATAGACTTATAAATGTTCAGGTTCCTCAGGTGGTCACGAACCTGATCCTCCTCTCCAGTCAGAAAGGTTTTATCCCCCTGGTCACCATCTTGCTGTCCCATGACCCAGGAGGGTGAGGAGAGCGGTTGTCAGTGAAGACTGAGGCAAAAAATTTGTTAAGTACCTCAGCCTTCTCCTTGTCTGTTGATACAAGGTCACCATTCCCAACCATCAGTGGGAGTACGCTCTCTTTAACCTTCCTCTTTTGATTAATGTACCTGTAGAAGCCGTTCTTGTTAGTCTTTACTTCCCTTGCCAAGTTCAGCTGCACCTTGGCCTTCCTGACCTCATCCCTATACAAGCAGGCAGCGTCCCTATACACGTCCAAGGTTACCCGTCCCTGCCTGCACTGCCTGTGCAGTTCCCTCTTCTTCATTAGTTTAACCAGCAGGTCTCAACACAGCCATGCTGGTCTCTTCCCTTTCCTGCCTGATTTTCTTCATATGAGGACTCAGCACTCTTGTTCTTTATGGGAAGGATCCTTGAATATTTTCCAGCTCTGTTCTGCTCCCTTGTCTTGGAGGATCATGTCCCAGGGGATCCTACTGAATAATTCCCTGAAGAGCTGGAATTCTGCTTTCCTGAAATTTAGGGTCCTGACTATACTCCTCACCTGTCCCATATCCCTCTGGACCTTGAACTCTACTAGTGCATGATCACTGCAGCTCAGGCTGCTTCTGATCCTAATATAACTGATGAATTCGCTTGTATTGGTGACTACAAGGTCCACTGTTGCATCTCCTTGGGTGGGGGTCTCTGTCATCCGGACTAAGAAGTTATCCTCAATGCACTCCAGGAGTCTCCTCAATTGCCTACAGCTTGCTGTGCTACTTTTCCAGCATATGTCAGGGTGATTGAAGTCCCTGAGTAGGATGAGAGCTTGCAAATGTGAAGCCTATTGTAGCTGGAGGAAGACTTCATCAGCTGGTTCTCCTTGATCGGATGGCCTGTAATATACACCAACCACAACATTCCCATTGGTTCTTTTGTCCTTTATTTTGATCCACAAGCTCTCAACCTGTTCATGGCTACTCTTCAACAACAGTTCTTCACGTTCTATCCCTTTCCTGAGATGAAGAGCAACACCTCCACCCCTTCTTCCCAGTCTGTCCCTTCTGAACAGCCTCTAGCTGTCAATAGCCACACTCCAGTCATGGCAACTAGATCATAGCTTTCTAGTAGCATGGTAGCTTCCAGCTCCTCCTGCCTGTTACCCAAGCTTCGTGCGCTAGTATAAAGGCACTTCAGCTGGTCTACTGGTTGCTTCACCTTCCTAGTGGACCCTTTATTACCTATAAGGTGTTTTAGAGAAGTGTCCTCCCTAACACCTGACCCCTGACAGCTGTCTTCCCACTGCTTGTTACAGGCTAGCTTGATGTTGTCCCCCTCCCCCTCCATATCTAGTTTAAAGACCTATCTACAAGCCCTGCAAGCTCCTGGGCAAAGACCCTCCTCCCACTCTGAAAAAGGTGGCTCCCATCTGAAGCCTGTAGTCCCGGTGCTGTGTAGGCCATCCCATTATCAAAGAACCCAAAGTTATTGCTGTGACACCAGCCATAGAGCCATATATTAATTGACTGGATCCGTCTCTCATGCAGTGAACACAGTATGTTTTCTAGCATCTGGATTTTTCTAGGTCTCAGAACTGCACATGTAACCACATCTTGGTGGAGATGCAAATATCTAATACTACCTCTGCAATGCAGCGGTAGCAGCAAAGGGTTAGGCACTAAGTTGTGGAGCAGAATGATTTTTAATTTGTTATATTTTAGCACCCAAAGAAAGGAGTGAGTTTTTAATTACTACAATTCACACTGTAACTGTTGGTGAATTTGTTACCATAGATTTTCTTTGAGATCTTGTTTTTTGAAAATATTTGTCCTTGAACTTCTAATTAACCTACAGCAACTGAGTTCCGAGAACTACAGAGCAGAAGATTTTAGAGAAGTGAGGATGCTCTGAGGTATGTGGCATTATTGGCAGTAACTTTGATCCTTATGCAATCTTTAGACACCGCAATTAACAGAGAGCTTTATAAGAATAATTTTATCTCATGGGATATTAGCACTGATGTCCATTCAAGCTATTTCCTTGGTTTTGCTACATCTCTTCGTGGGATGCTGTAAGTATGTGTGTCTCCTTCTTATACTTCCAGCCAGTGAGAATTAGGTCAATACTTGAGGGCAAAACAGGATATAGAAAAGTACCAATTTTTATTTACATTTTACTATATACTACTTATCTCCTTTTTTTTGATAATAATTAAACAATTAATTAAGTCTCTTTTTATGCTAATTATATGTTACTGGAGAGCAGTAGGTAGTTATTAAGTCACTGGAGAGATGCAGCTTATTTTTTATTCAGTTACAGTAAAGTAAACTAAAAAAATACTTTTAAAAGAATTGCACTAAAGGGAGAGCGTGGAGAATAAAAAAATAAAACATATTAAATATAGATGAGAAAACACAAATTATAATCCTTTTTGGTCACCTAGTCTCTTATTTCAGCCAGCACAGGCTTATTATATGTTGGTGTGTGTTCCTGTTCTCTGTATACTGCTACACTATACACGTTAATATACACACACATATATATATATATCAGATGATGCAGCTTTCAGATCGTTTAGAGTAAGGATGAGCTTACTTGGAAGCATTGTGACCTACCTCATTTAAAAATTGGTAACTATGATCTGGCTGGTTTTAATGATCTGCAAAACACCATGCACGAGCCATGACATCTTATATTATAACCTTAATTTTCAGATATACATGTCTGTGGACATAAACATTAGAGACAAAATGCATGTACCTGAGTTTAAGTGCACCATTTAAAAGATCTGACTGTGATACATTTAGACATGATAGAATGGCCTTTAAAAAAAAAGCCATCAATTTTAGTTATAACAGTTGGAATTTGTTGTATTGGCTTATAAAATATAGACTTTTCTGCAGTGAGTAATTTATTTATATAGCTTGGTTATATTATCCACAATTGTAAAAAATGTAGTAAATCAGATCTTTTGCCATTCCATTTAATTCCTTTCTCTCACACGTATTTTGGCACAAACTTGAAGGGACATCTATTTTTTACATATTTTAGAAATAGTTTTAAGGAACAGTTCCTTAGTTTAGCATTGAAAAACAGCAAATTAATTGCTATCAGTCTTAAAGGATTTTATCCTCAGAGCATCTGTTTTTACTGTCAGTAATCATACAGTACACTTATGCACTACTGCACCTGCTTGAAACCAAACAGCAGTTCTGGAATTTGTACAGGTATTTTTGTACTTTTGCATAAATCAACAAGTTATCTTGAGATTTCAGTTACAATGCTTTTACTACAGTTTATTCCAAAAAATATATGTGAAATCTTCCATACGGAAGATTTTTAAAGGCAACTACAATTAATCAAAGCTCAAAATTTTGATAAAAAATCAGGAATGAGTGAAAGGAAAGGATTGGATATTCCTATATTTACATATCTCATAAAATGAGCAAAAACTCAAAAAACATTACTAATTTCAAAGATTAGTACAAAGTTTAATAGCATCAATTAAATCTCTGTATGAGGCATTCAGTACTCTGGTATAGACCAGGCAGTTATTACAGTGTAATTTATATCACAGCTATTAATATTTACAATGTAAATTACCAGAAAGGAATTTATCTGAGGCATAAAATATTCATTTCTGATTTTTAATGGCTATCTTTTCCAAGCAGAATCTGAAAATCCCATTTGAATCGGAAACCTAACTTTTTATTTTAAGAGAAAATATAAATATATTCTGATAGCTGAAGATTTTGAGGAGTAGAATTGTCAATGGAAAAAAAATCTGAGGCATCACAGTGAATGTTTTACCATTTTCTTTATACAAGAAGTGTCCAGAAAAGACCCCAGTACACAGGGTGCTGCCACTAGAAAGTGATGTTGATTCTTCCAGGTGAAGAGTGATTTTATTGTGTATTTGATGTTCCTGAGCACAAGGCTCTGCTTGTTCACCCTTGCCATGAGTGGAATAATAGAATGATACAACCATAGAATCATTATGGTTGGAAAAGACCTCTAAGATCATCAAGTCCAACCACCAGCCCAACATCATCACACCTACTAAACCATGCTCTGAAGTGTCACGTCAAAATATTTTTTAAACACCTCCAGGGATGGTGACTCCACCACTTCACTGGGCGGCCTGTTCCAATGATTTACCACTCTTTCAGTAAAGAAATTTTTCCTCATATACCATCTAAACCTACCCTGGTATAACTTGAGGCCATTTCTTCTCATCCTATAGCTTGCTACTTGGGAGAAGAATTCAACATTCACCTCACCACAACCTCCTTTCAAGTAATCGTAGAGAGCAATAAGGCCACTCCTCAGCCTTCTATTCTCCAGACTAAACAATTCCAGTTCCCTCAGCTGCTCCTCATAAAACTTGTCCTCCAGACCCTTCACCAGCTTTGTTGCCCTTCTCTCAACATGCTCCAGCAACTCAATGTCCTTCTTGTAGTGAGAGGCCCAAAACTGAACACAAGGCTCTACAATTCCCATTTGTTATGCTTTGCACGAGGGTAGGTCAGAAGAGAGAGGCTGCTTCCTCCATTCAACCTTAAGCTGTATTTTTCTCCATAGTTGGTAAAATGTGATAACAGCCACCCAAAGAACGCAGCACGGCACAACCTGATGTGGTCCAAGTGCAGTCCATGCTCCCGGAGAGTGACCAACACCACTCAGTTTTACACAGGCTCAGGAACAATGCCAGTATTGAGAAAATCTGGAGCTGCCTTACAGTCCTAAACTAGGGTAAATTCATAGCAACTGCACAGTGGACATCTTGTAATTGCAGAGTGTGTACACTAACTTTCGATTAGCAGTTGAAAGCCGTAATGAACGTTGACTTTTGCCACTGCCTGATTCAATGCCCATGTACCTTTCCGCATATGGTAATTTGTATATTTTGTATATTAGCCCATTAGAAAAATACTGATGTGTTCAGTTCAGATAGCTCAGAGAAAAATCAAACCCAGACTATGAGGCAAGAGAAGACTAAAATAGGAGGTTAGCTTATAACTTCAGCAAGTCAGCCTCTGAATCTGTTGCCTATCATTAATTTTTATTTCAAACTTGAAATTTAGTTTACTGTTTCCTCCACTCCCCTATTTGAAACTCAACTGTTTTGTGATTTTTTTCATTTTCCTAATGACCAATATAATGATTTAAATTTAAAAAGAACTATGTTAATCATATTAGTTAGACAGTAATTTTCAACTGAAGGAATTAATAAACGCCACTTGCTTATGGTTGGACTCGATGATCCGGTGGGTCTCTTCCAACCTGGTGATTCTATGATTCTATGATAGAAATAAAAATTAAGAGAAAAAATGTGTGGAAGAAGTCATTTTATCATTTGATTATCAAGATCACAGAGACCATTCAGGAAAGATAATATTCTTTATGAATACCCTGTATTTCTAAGTTAGTTTTTACTCTTATCCAAGGTAAAGGAGAATATTCTTGTCCTACAGAAACTGCTGCATACTGAATATTAACAAGGGAAAAACGAATAAACATTTGGCCAAACTATAAGCACAATAACTTGCAGCCGCTATTGATTCTCATAACCCAAGTCATTACCTGTCCAGAAGTACTGTTCTTTTGCCTCCCTGCCTCCAAGCTATTTCTTTCTCCCGATAGACTATTGACACTCTTAGATAACAGTTCTGGATTCTGAGTATATTCTTTACAACCCACTGTCCTAATGCGGAAAATTCTCTGAAAAAGTCATACGTTCGTGTGATGTTCTCTGTCTCTTTTTCATCATCTGCATCAGATGTAATCTCATTTTGCAGTTTTCTTCAGTCCATTCTAATGCTGCCTCTCTTCCTGAACACTCTTGGAAGTTTTCAAAGAGCAACCAAATACGCAATAAATACATCTTTGTTTCCTGTGTTGTGCTTTATAATACAGATATCCATGCAGTTCTCTGATATTCCTGTTTTAGTGAAAAGAGAATGAAAACTAAGCTGTAATACTTCCATGAACACATCTTCTTGTCTCCCTTTCTGGAACATTGGTACACAAATGGCCTTGCATACCTATGTCCCATACGTAGAAATCACTTCATATCTCATTTATAAAATTATACAGTCCTGTCTGAGATACTGTATTTATTTTAGCTAGGTTTCATGATATATTGAAGAAGCAGTATATGAAAGTATTTTCAATGAGAAGAGGAGCTTCAGGTAACAATGCCTGGCAAACCTCTTTTGACGCTCCGTACTAATTGAGTTTAAAAGCAGCACATTATTCATGAACAAAGAAGTAGCAGACCGGTACTCAAAGAAAGGGATTGAGGGGGTGGGAGAAAAGGGTGAATAGGAGAGAGAAAATACAAAAAGACACCTGTTCTCATTAATTCAATGACTAGTGTCAGCACAGTCTGTTACAAGGAAGAAGAAAAACCATAGTGAACACACCTCAAACTACATTCACCATGGAAAGAGGGGGGGAAATAATGTCATTCTGATTGATGTGGCCCCTGGTTTGGGAAGCTGGTGTACTCTCATATGAGTACTGATATACTGCACTGAGCATAAAAGCAAATACATGTAATCAGATATGTTCCTATTCCCAAATTCATGTTTTGCGTGGAATCTATTTTCAGTAGCTGCTGAAGATCAAATGCTTTTAAATAAAGGGTGATGCAGTGAGCTTCTCTTGTAATAGAAAATGAAACAGTTATTTCCTTTGTCTGTTCACCATGCATAAAATTCAGAGATTTTCATTGGTTGTGCAGGAAACATCCATTTCTCCATGTTGTAAAATAGTACTAGCTAATGGGCAGTGTATTGGCTGGAAATGCATAGTCATTTTTTTAATGGATTACTCCTGTGAGAGCTTATAACTTTGAGACATATGACTCACAAAAGGAGGATATAAATGTTTCCAAGGCATGGCATGAAGCTAGAGAAGAAAGCAAAATGCTAGAATAAGTATCTCAACCATATATAGAATAGGTATTACAAGTACCCTTTTGTAAGTGCAAAAAACCAGCTTAACCACAGGCTAGAATTGTCAATAAAACCCCCATCAATTCTGTGTAAATGAAGACAGAACGTATTGTTCTGTATATCCAAATTTAACTTTGGAGACTGCTGGAGTTTCTGCTTGAGCTAAGTAGGAAGGAAGACATCACAAAATCCAGGGGGCTCAGTACTCAAGGATCCATATGAGATTTCAGAGGGGTTTGCTAAAAATGCAGTGTTGAACCTTTCACATCACTTGACACTCCTGACACATTCTCATCCTCTACCAGAATGGAGTCCCTGTATGTCACGCAAAAAAACATAGTCACAATGTAAGGATTTTAATATGACAAAGATATGTTGCTTCTCTCAAATAAAAAGACAGCTTATTTTATTTTCATGCTATTTAAGGCTAGATGGGCAAAAGGGTGGGTTGGATTTCAAAATCATGCCTGCAGTGTGGCATGAACTGCTTTTTGACAAATTAGTATGGATGAGTGCTTACCGGTAATCTGTCATTTACTTGTGCAAACTCATATTTAGTATGCAGATAGATACTTGTCACTGGACTCTAATTCTATAGCTGGTCAAACCAAAATCCTGATGTGCAATGTGTCAACCAGTGATGCCCAAAAATCTGCATTCAGTTTCTGTAGTTCAAGCCCATTTCTAAATAAAAGTGGTACAGTTCTCCAGGAAAGTCACTCCTATTAAAGATTGTGGTTGTGTTGGTATCAAGGGGAATACTTACTTCATAGTTCAGCGTTTCTTTCTTTTCCTCTCTCTGGCACTACACATATTCTCCTCCTGGACTGATTTATCATAATTAAAAAGATTTAATCATTTTTCTAAGAAGATTCAATTACTATCTCTAACTGAACATCAGCAGGACTAAGCATGATTCAACACGATATGCTAAGTTCAACCAACAAGAGAATTCCACAAAGACCTGGTGTGGAATATGTACTCCTTCAAACTTCAGTTAAAGAAAAGGCAGGAGAATTCTATGTTCTCCCCTTTCAAAAATATATCTGTGTTAACTGATGTGCTGGTGTTGATATTGTACTTTCTTTTTAAGAATTGCCTATTGCTTTTATACATTATTAAAATATGTGGCATAGACCAAATGTTATGTTGAGTCTTCCAGGTGCAGGTGACTTTCAGGGACACTGAATAGCACACATAGACTGTGAGAGGCTCCATTGGAGTCCCTAGCTGGCCACCGTGGAATGCCATTTATCTCACCACACCTTGGAGTCATACAGCTGTATGAATTAAAGCTAGGGATTGCCCTTAGCTCTAAAATCAGTGAAGAGGGCATGAAAAAAGCAGTCTTCCCACCTTCCAGTAAACATTCAAATAGTTGGGATGAATGATCTTCTGTGGGTGCACATTACACTAGGTTGATTATAGCGATTTTTTTTTTTATGATAACTATTAGACACCTGACATCAGATTATATTAAGCATATCATCAGACAAAATAATTTAAACTTTTTAAAAATCGAGTTGGATAGTCCAGGGCTAGGGTTCTGCACCTAAAGAGTTGTAATCTCACTACACAAAAAGTAGCTGTGATTTTGAAGAGCAATTTTCAAGTGACCCTGTTTAGCCCAGGAAAACTGCATTCTAAGCCTGACTTCTTCCTTAATCATTTTCTCTGACGAATTAAATACTATTAATATGTAAATAAAACTACTGAAGTGCAAAAATTACCCAGAGGCACTGATACCACGTCCAGACATAGCCATTAGCCTTGGTACCTGTGCATCTGAGAGTGGGAGTCAGAGACAGAGTGGGAGCAAGGCAGAAAATTGAAAGAGATCTTTAGGGTCCTCACTTGCCTCACTTGGAGGTAAAACATGTGAATGATCTGTAGGCACACCAGTGCTGATGAATTTAATATGCTGCCTGACTACCTTTGGGAAGCATCCAGTGCCAGCAAAAAGGACTTAGGGAATTCTTACCACAGGGAAATAAGACGACAAGGGAGTAAGAACAAATAAAAAGGGATATTGGTTCTGGGTTAGAGAAAGATACTAAATTATTAGGGTATAACAAACTGATTAAAGTGCCTTTTCTCTATGGACGTTGGCAGCTGCAATCTGTCATCATCAGTGGGGAGTCATCCCTTCCAACAGAGGAGGGACTGGGTCAGTTGTGCAGGGAGGTTGCAGCTTCAGTTTTCTCAAGTGGTTTTTGCAGTAGCTATTCCAAATGCCAGATAATGCCAGGGACTCCATGTAAAACAGTGAAGCTAAAAGCCCTTTTTAATTTTTCCCTGTTATTTTATAGGGCTTACTTCTGCAGTACTATGTAAAACTGAATTCCAGCTACCTGGAAATACAGCTGTTTTTATTTGTCTTCGTAGCACTTATAAGCAACATACTGCCTCATTATGAGACCTGAAGCCAGAAATTTATTTGCACAGGGACAGAACGATCATGCCCAATGTCAGGTGAAGGACATTTGCTTTCATTATTTTTCCCTTGTCTCTTGTATTATTCACATATTTCCTCTTCTTTAATGTCTCGCTTCTTGATTACTAATGTATGAAGAATGCCGGCTGCACAGTTCAGATCATGACAACACCTGAGAAACCCCAAAGAAGCCAAGCATTGCTATGCGTTATTTATAGGATTTCAGGCTTCTCTGTATTTCCCTCAATTTCTGGGATTTTATAATTAAAGAGAGAAAGACTACCAACTCAGATTCAGATGGTGAAGTATGCTCCAGAGCTCTACATTTGACCTATTTATGCCAGAACCCTCTTTAATCACTGAAACATTGATGCTGTAGAGGGTCAGAGGCTTCGTGTATCAATGCACAAAGTCACGGCATTTAATTGAATAATTTATTAATTGCTTTCATGCATCACACCTAGAGGTTTCTTGGGCAGCTAGTAAAATATTTAATTAATTAAAGCAGTGTATTTGAGTCATTTAAGTTTGATATAAGACCAAAAGTGCAAAAAGACAAATGATTCCTTCTGTGATTTCAGTGCTTAAGAATCTGAACTGATACTTAGCACTAATAGCATAGAACCCCTATTGTCCAACATTAGCATCATACCTCATGGCTGGGGTGGGATAAGCAGACTGCTGAGCACTAGTAGTCAGGAGAACATCTTCAACACTCAGGCTCTGGACTACCATTTTTTGGTTTTATTTGAGGGGGTTTTGTGTGAAAGGGAAGGACAAGGAAAGGGAATTATCCATCTAACCACTGGAAAGTGAATAATATGTGGGCAGTGTTTAATCTCAGTTTGGACAGCCAAATAAAATGCCACACATCTCACAAGACCTTTCAAGGTCTTCCAGCTGAACAAATGCTCACAGCTCTCCATCCATGACTAGGAACAATGACCTTTAGAGGACTGAGCACTCTGCTTGGAAGGGCTTTTCCACAGGTATTTCCCTACTGTCTGGACCCAACTGGTCCCTGGAAGCCAGTACAGGAATAGATAATTTCCTTATAATGCTTTAAGATTAGTTTTAGTAGAAGACATTATTTGGTAAATACATTTGAACAGCTTTTACTCCTGTGCAGAAATGGAATGCCAATAAGTCGCAGTGTTTACTTATTTTTCTATTTGCTTGAATGTTCCATAAAGTAATTGCAAGCTAATTGCACAATGCTTAGAGTAACTTACCTCTGCACTGTGTGTTTTCTTCAGCCCAGTGGTCTTATTGGTTTCCTAAGTTGGATGACACTACTTCAAAAAAATGTAAAAGTCCTCAAGGATGAGCTCCAGTGTGATGACTGGAGGTGTCTTCCGAGTGCTGCCAGAAGCGACAGCAAACTCCAAAATTAACTTGGAAAGTTGCCACTTCACCAGATAAAGAACCAGTCCAGCAACTGATACGTGTCGTGAAATATTTAATGGGATGAGATGTAGGAGGTCTTTGTCATAGGCTTTTGGAAGTTATGTTTAACTCTGTCTTCTTAACTCAATGTAATAATTTTCGTCCTGTTACTACAAGCGCCACCAGGCTACACTGCCCACCATCCCAAGATCTCCAGATGATACCTACTGAAGTTAATCATAGAATCATAGGATGGTTTGAGTTGGAATGGACCTTAAAGATCATCTAATTCCTACCCCCTGCCATGGACAGGCACACTTGCCATTAGACCAGGCTGCCCAAGGCCCATCCAATCTGGCCTTCAACACCTCCAGGGATGGGGCAGCCACAGCTTCCCTGGGCAACCTGTGCCAGGGCCTCACCACCCTCATGATGAAGAAGTTCCTCCTTATGTCTAGTCTGAATCTTCCCCTCTTCAATTTATAGCCATTCCCCCTAGTCCTACACACCTTTGTAATCAACTTGCTAATCAACTGGACGCCAAATAGATGGAAGTGGAAAGAGGTGTCTAAATGTTGCAATACAAACAGGGCACTGAAATGCAGTCAGTAACTCTAAAAGATAATTCCAGAGAGTCAGTTCCAGCCTTCCCAGCACAGGCAGTGCTAAGCTCAGTAGTACCAGATTTTTCAGTTTCTTTTTGTGTTACAAAGACCTGATTTCCTTGTTCATTTTAGTAGTACCTCCTCTGACCATTCATACTTTAATCTGTCTTAGGATGACTGCAATTGTTGGCAATTTTCTATATAAGGTCCCAGAAGTAGCTTGTACATTGTATTAGTGCTTATCCACCTTTCTGGGAAATATGGGAACTGTTCTGTTCCTATGACTGCATTTTCTTTTTCTCCAATGTCTTATACTATTGCATGATGAACTAACCTCTCTCTTCCACTGCCAGTCTATGGCAGGAGTCTTTTATATCAGACACAACCTTGCATTTGTACAATTGAATTTATTCAGGTCTGTCTGCATGACAGCTTTCATTTCCTGCTTCTCTGGCCTGAGTTCTTCTCATTCTGTATCATTCATCAATCCATTATATTTTGTGTGCCAAAATGATTAATGAAAATATGAGGCACAATCAGTCCTGCGACTAAACTTGGAGAGGCAGATATGGCAGCTACTTGTTGGTACTTTTCTTGCAGCAGGATCCTTTGCCATCACCCTTCAAACCTGCTCACTATTTCAGAATTCATCTGCTATCTTGATTTTTTGTCTTAACTAATTGTTTTCTATGTGACATAATGTTAAATGCATTTTGATAAATGTGTTCCACTACAATTCCTTTGCTAAAAATCTTTCTTTGTTTAAAGCAAACCTATTACCTTGTCAAGGCAGAATATCATGTTATTTCAGCATGATCCATCTTTAGTAAACCTGCTTCACACTTTATGTTGCCTTCAAAGGGAGCAGCAAATGCAAAGTATAAAATAGAATCTTTGCTCCCTTGGAAAATATTAGATCTTTATTATTGCTGTCATTGTTGTCTACTGCATTTATATATTCTTTACTCTCAGATTTCATAATTGAAGAATTTCAGTTCAACAATCTGATTGTACTCTCACACATTTTGTGCTGTTCTTGACCTGTTATCCCAGGAAAATGGATTAAGAAACATGCAATGAGGTGAGATGCAAATATTAGACGGTTTAGTACTCACGGAGCTTCCAAATCTTAATTTATAGTGTCAGAAATGGTTAAAAAGCAATAATAATCATATTTCCAATCACTTTGTATTTGTTTTGCTACAAGGAGTTGCATGAAGAAGGAAAGGCTATAATAGACAAGCAACATTGTTTTACCCATCAGAATATTTTTACCATGCCTGTTGGGCCTTTAAGGTAATTTCCACTGTCCTTAGGCTCACACATACACAGACCCTGTTTGCTAGGTGAAGACAACACAAGAAACTTTCACAGAACCTGCAGACACTGATGGCCCAAGCTCAGCGGTGCTCGCTTTGTCCATGCAGCATCCTTCCAGCCTCGGGGTTACTCCCACATTGCTCTGGTGAGCAGGAGGCACAGGCTGCTACGAACCAGACCTACAATGCCACTAAGTTCCTAACTTGTGTTTCCCACAGGGAAGTAACAAAGTTCGCAAATAGGAAAAGAAGGGAACAAAGAGATAATCCATGATGTTTAAACAGAAATGAACTAATGTTTCAGACTGGCTCTTTCAGCAAGATTTCTTTTTCTCTCTGCAGCTAACTGGAAGATTAATGCTGTGAGTATGAATGACTGCTAAATGCCTGTGTATGCCAGTGCAAGGATTCATAACTGTTTTGCAGTTGTACAGTCACAATGAGAAAATTACAATAAATTGGCATTTCTGAAACAGAAATTAACTGTACATTTCAGTGACATGACACTGATAAGATAAGTGACTGCTTCAGGCACTCAACTACTCATCTCTATTTATAGCTATATAGCTGAGGACAAAAAAAAAAGGAGGTGGGTGGGAGAGACTATAAATCCCCAAAGAACTGCTATTAATTGCTTTTCAGTGTACTGACTCACCACATTCTTTACTAAAAGACAGCTTTCGACAATTTTATTTTTAAGATTCATCTCATCTAGCTGTGGAAATCTACACCACACCTCCGAGCTAGCCACCCTGCCTTGCCTTGATGGCCAGCAGTTAGAAAGGAGCACTGGGACCTGGTGAGATGACCCATTTCTGAAGCCTGCTTTAGGGTAAGGCAGATTGCACCCTAGACTAGCAAGAGAGACCAGGGTGATTAGCACTGATTTAGCTGTGACCTATTTTAGATGTTTACATCTAAGCAAGTGAGTCACACCCAGTACCATTCGTTTCCTTAATTTCCTATTAAAAAAAGTGACTATCTCACATGATCAAAGTCAATTTGTCTGTCAGTTCTTCCAATGTCAGAGGTGTGCCATAAAGACTGACAAGAGATGAGGACTCACG
The DNA here is from genome assembly GCF_032191515.1 of Phaenicophaeus curvirostris. NCBI lineage: Eukaryota > Metazoa > Chordata > Aves > Cuculiformes > Cuculidae > Phaenicophaeus > Phaenicophaeus curvirostris. The sequence continues at coordinate 24,665,727 of NC_091397.1, read as the reverse complement.
AGTGCAAGAGAGCTAAAAGTGTCTTTGTATAGACAGGTGTTGCAGTGAACATAAGACAGCTCCAGTTGACAAATTCAGTTCAGCTCACTCAAGAATTCATAAACATTGATATTGGCCCAAACTCTTTTGGCAGCGAAGTCTTGGAAAGGCATCAATGTATTACTAGAAATCTCGTGGGAAGTATTTCAGTACTTCTGTCTCAATCCCTAACCAGGAAGAGGAGAAGGAAGCTGGGGAGTGGTGGTAAGAGGGGGGGAGGTAAGGAAAGAGACATTTTTAAACCCATTAATTCATCTGCAACGCCACCTGTGATGCTACCGAAACAGAAATGAACTGGATGTGTCTCTGCAGGGAGCAAGCAGGCTTACCTTACATAGGCACACAGACACATGTGAGAGAAGAAAGAGAAGAGAAGGAGCGAATGGATGCTGTTAAAGAGGTCGTATTGCTGTCCCACCTGTAAATGAAGCAGGTTTTTTTTACACTATGACAGAGGATGAGTGAATTGACATAGGAGCACCAGAATTTTCTCCTCTTATTTTTCTTTCCCTTTGACTTGTTTGGGCTCAAACTCAGAAACCATTGTAAGATCCCATGATCCACCTCATGGTCACTAACAATTCAAGCCAGCACAGACAATACCAAAGTGCAGGAGGCCAGTACTACCCTGCAAGACCAGTACAACAGCTGTGACAACAGTTGTTTCATGGAAAGCTGCAGCCACTGTAGCAGCAGGGGAGAGCCAGAGGAGGACACCAGCAAGCTGCTTATGAAGGATGTCTTGTAGGTCACTTTGCTCAGGGAAGCACTGTTTCAGGTTTCACGAAATAATTGCCAGATGGAGCATAAGGACTGTGCTGTTGAACACAAGACAATGCAACTGCAGGAAAAAAAGCTTCTTTCTGACAATCAGTGCAGAGGGCGCTCCTGGTAACAGAAAACGTTTTATGATAATATCAATTAAACACTAACTTTGCAGGGAATTACAGAATCACAGAATCACAGAATAACCAGGTTGGAAGAGACCCACCGGATCATCGAGTCCAACCGTTCCCATCAAACACTAAACCATATCCCTCAGCACCTCATCCACCCGTGCCTTAAACACCTCCAGGGAAGGTGACTCAACCACCTCCCTGGGCAGCCTGTTCCAGTGCCCAATGACCCTTTCTGTAAAGAATTTTTGCCTAACGTCTAGCTTAAACCTCCCCTGGCGGAGCTTGAGGCCATTCCCTCTTGTCCTGTCCCCTGTCACTTGGGAGAAGAGGCCAGCACCCTCCTCTCTACAACCTCCTTTCAGGTAGTTGTAGAGAGCAATGAGGTCACCCCTTAGCCTCCTCTTCTCAAGGCTAAACAACCCCAGCTCTCTCAGCCATTCCTCATAAGGCCTGTTCTCCAGCCCTTTCACCAGCTTTGTTGCTCTTCTCTGGACTCTCTCCAGAGCCTCAACATCCTTCTTATGGTGAGGGGCCCAGAACTGAACACAGGATTTGAGGAGCGGTCTCACCAGTGCCAAGTACAGAGGGAGGATAACCTCCCTGGACCTGCTGGTCACACCGTTTCTGATACAAGCCAAGATGCCATTGGCCTTCTTGGCCACCTGGGCACACTGCTGGCTCATATTCAGTCGGTTGTCAACCAACACCCCCAGGTCCCTCTCCTCCAGGCAGCTTTCTAGACAGACTTCTCCCAGTCTGTAGCACTGCATAGGGTTGTTGTGCCCCAAGTGCAGGACCCGGCATTTGGCCTTGTTAAACCTCATGCCATTGGACTCAGCCCAGCGGTCCAGCCTGTTCAGATCCCTTTGCAGAGCCTCCCTACCCTCCAGCAGATCGACACTTCCACCCAGCTTAGTGTCGTCCGCAAACTTGCTAAGGGTGCACTCGATGCCTTCATCCAGATCATTGATGAAGACATTGAACAGGGCTGGACCCAGCACCGAGCCCTGGGGAACCCCACTTGTCACTGGCCTCCAGCTGGATTTCACACCATTTACCACCACTCTCTGGGCCCGGCCATCCAACCAGTTTTCCACCCAGGAGAGTGTGCGCCTGTCCAGCCCAGAGGCTGACAGTTTCTCAAGCAGAACGCTGTGAGAAACTGTGTCAAAGGCTTTGCTGAAGTCCAGGAAGACCACATCCACAGCCTTTCCCTCATCCAGCAGCCGAGTCACTTTGTCATAGAAGGCGATCAGGTTAGTCTGGGAAGACCTGCCTTTTGTGAACCCATGTTCACTGGGCCTGATCACCCAGTTCTCTTGCATGTGCTTCATGATAGCACTCAAGATCACCTGCTCCATGACTTTCCCTGGCACTGAGGTCAGACTGACAGGCCTATAGTTTCCTGGGTCCTCCCTGCGGCCCTTTTTGTAGGTGGGCACAACATCAGCCAGCCTCCAGTCCAGTGGAACTTCCCCAGTCTTCCAGGACTGTTGGAAGATGATGGAAAGGGGTTTGGCCAGCACATCCGCCAGCTCCTTCAGTACCCTAGGGTGAATCCCGTCCATCCCCATAGACTTGTCGGTGTCCAGTCGGGCTAGCAAGGCTCTGACCACCTCCTCTTGGATCACGGGAGCCTCATTATGCTCCTCTAGCTCCTGGGTTTGTACACAGACGGAACAACTTTCTTTACAATTAAAGACTGAGGCAAAGAAGGCATTAAGTACCTCAGCCTTTTCCTCATCCCCTGTCACTGTTGTTCCTTCTGTGTCCAATAGGGACTGTATGGTCTCCCTAGTCCGCCTTTTATTATTTATATATTTGTAGAAAGATTTTTTGTTATCTTTCACTGACTTGGCCAATCCAATTTCTAGCTGAGCCTTAGCCCTTCTGATTTTTTCCCTACACAATCTCACTTCCCTCCTGTAGTCCACCCAAGAGGCCTGTCCCTTCTTCCAGAGGCCATAAACATTTCTCTTCTTCTTGATATCCCTCAAGATCTCTCTATTCAACCAAGCTGGCTTTCTCCCCTGCTGGCTTTTTTTCTGGACCACGGGGATGGCTTTCTCCTGAGCTGCTAGGACCACCCTTTTGAAGAGCTCCCAGCCCTCCTGGGCTCCCTTGCCCTTGAGTACTGTCTCCCATGAGACTTCACCAACCAGCCTTCTGAAGAGTTCAAAGTCTGCCCTCTGGAAATTTAATGCTACCGTCTTGCTAACCACCCTCTTCACTTCACCTAGAACAGAAAATTTTATCATCTCATGGTCACTTAGTCCTAGGCGTCCACCTACCGCCACATCCCCTACAAGGCCTTCTCTGTTCACCAACAGCAGATCCAGGAGGGCACCCTCCCTTGTGGGTTCATTCACCAGCTGTGCGAGGAAGTTGTCTCCCACGCACTCCAGGAACCTCCTAGACTGCTTCCTTTCTGCTGTGTTGTACACCCAGCAGATATCAGGCAGATTGAAGTCTCCCACCAGAACGAGAGGCATTGAGCTAGAGATTGACCGCAGCTGTTTATAGAAGAGCTCATCAGCTGCTTCTCCTTGGCTGGGTGGTCTGTAACAGACTCCCATCACAAAATCTACCTTCTGGTGGGCTCCTCTGATTTTGACCCACAGGCACTCAACCTCCTGATGGCCACAATCCATCTCAATGGAGTCCAAGTCCTCCCTTACAAAGAGGGCTACCCCGCCTCCTCTCCTACCCTTCCTGTCCCGCTTGAAAAGCTTATACCCCACCATAGCCGTACTCCAGTTATATGAATCGTCCCACCACGTTTCCGTGATGGCAACGACATCATAGGCCCCTTGCCCTACGACAGCTTCCAGCTCTTCCTTCTTATTTCCCATGCTGCGTGCATTGGTGTAAATGCACTTCAGCTGAGCTGCCGAGCCTTCAGCCCTCCTAGAGGGAACAGGGTTCGTTCCCAACTGTCTGGTAACTGGAGTAGTTAACACCAGAGTGCCTGCATCTCCCTTAGCACCCCGAGGTGTGTTCTCCCCCACTTTCTGTGTGGTGAGGTACTGGTGGTCCTCACCCGCGCACCCTCTCCCAATCACCAATTCCCCACGTCCAGGCTCGTTCCTGTCTAGCCTGGGCAATTAATCACAAAGTCTCCAGCAACAAGGATGACACATGCACGTAGCATACTTTGCAGGATGGAGGGGATAGAAAGGTGGATGGAGTATTTCTTGAGTTCACTTCTCACCCTGTGAGACCATGATTTTAACAAAAAAAGCCTTCATATTTTTCTACATTCACATAAATATTATCTGCACAAGAATGTAAACATTTTAAAACTGGAATCTGGAAGCAGGTCAGCTCTTAGGAGTGCTTCATTTCTGAAGGCAGCAGTCCTGCAATTTCTATTTGCATCTATACGTGATGTGATCTATCTAGACTTCTGGAAAGCCTTTGACACGGTCCCCCAACATCATCCTTTCTAAATTGGAGAGATATGAATTTGATGGGTGGATGGTACAGTGGATAAGAAACTGGTTGGAGGGTCATATTGAAAGAGTAATGGTCAATGGCTCAAAGTCCAGATGGAGATCCGTGACAAGTGGTGTCCCTCAGGGGTGTGTACTGGGACCAGTGGTGTTTAATATCTTCATCAATGATATTGACAGCAAGATTGAATGCACCCTCAGCAAGTTCACAGGTAACACGAAGCTGAGTGGTGTAGTTGCCACATCGGAAGGATGGGATGTCATCCAGAGGGACCTGGAGAGGCTGGAGAAGTGGGGCTGTGACAACCTCATGAGGTTCAACAGGGCCAAGTGTAAGGTCCTGCACCTGGCTCGGGGCAATTCCTGATTTCAGTACACAATGGGGGATGACGTGATTGAGAGCTGCCCTGCAGAGAAGGACTTGGGAGGTGCTGGTTAATGAGAAGCTCGACATGAACCAGCAGTGTGCACTTGCAGCCCAGAAGGCCAACCGTGTCGTGGGCTGCATCTAAAGAAGCACAGCCAGCAGGTCGAGGGAAGTGATTCTGCCTCTCTGTTCCTCTCCTGTGAGACCTCATCTGGAGTACTGTGTCCAGTTCTGGAATCTTCAACGTAAGAAGGATATGGAGCTGTTGGAATGGGTCCGGACGAGGGTTACAAAGATCATTTGTGGGCTGGAGCACCTTTCATATGAGGACAGGCTGAGAGCGTTAGGCTTGTTTAGCCTGAAGAAGAGAAGGCTTCAAGGAAATCTTATAGTGACCTCTTACAGCGACCTTCCAGTACCTGAAAGGAACCTACAAGAAAGCTGGAGTAACCTTAGGTAAGGCAGTGATGGCACAGAAAGGCAAACGAATGAGGATTGTACCCAGTTTTCACAGGGCTTTATAACTGTTTTTACTATTCAGGGATTCTGCAGTGCTCTAAAATTGTCATTTTGAAAAAATCAAACCCATGAGGGGCGTCACTGTAGAAGGGTACTGACTAGAAATCAGACAAGGTTAAAAAGGAAAAACAGGGAGAACAATGGGGTTGGTCTTCCTTCAGGAACCTTGACAACAAATGTGGGTTGGTGGCCACAAATCTTTGTCCAGCTCCTCATAATGTGTAGGTACTTTCAACATAACATTACCTTTCTCAGCAGTTCCTTTAGCAATGGCTTTGTGTACATCTCTATTCCTTCATGAGGCACCTTGAACCCTCCTGTTCTCTCACAGGTGGAGAAAATCCAGACATTTGCATAGCTTCAGGCATAGACTACAGTACAGCATTGCTACTGTTTTGGTCTTGCCCTGTGTCCTTTTGTGGTGTGGCCTCAACCTCCTTAATATGCAAGGAGGGAGATGGAAGAACCATGCAGTGCTGCTGCTCCTCAGGGTGATGGGGAGTATCCAGGAGGACCTTTAGATCAAAGGGATGCCACCAGTGAGCAGCTTCCTCAACTGCAGAAAAGCTCTTCCCCTGGTCATAAGCACACATCACTGCACACTCTGGGAAAGAAGGAACACTATGTGGTTTGGCACATTTAAACATGCCTGCAGGACAGCCACTGTCTGGCAATGGTTAAGATCTGAATTGTGTTTTGTCTGCAGTAAGAATGAAGCTGCCATACAAAGATGCTGTTCTGGACTGACCACCTACTTATGAAAATGATTAAATGCAAACAATATTGTTCCTTCAAAGTAAATGCTCTTTCTTTTCTCTACTGCATCTGGAGCTCTGTTCCATATGCAGTAAAGGAGAAACAAAGTTGGTTGGTTTTCAGAAGACTTAGAATGACCTAACACAAGATGCATTTACTCAAGAAGGAATCAGCCTCTACTAAGAGAAATCAGCCTTGCTCTAGAGAGCTCAGGAATCTCTATCTTTTTGCAGTAGCTGAGGGTCTAGCACACACTGCCATACACTTCTGTGTTCAGTACAGAATAGTCACTTCTCACAAGAAACACCACGAAAACTTGGAAAAAACATTTTAATGAATACACCACAATACCTTACAAGGAAGGACAGAATTTCGGTACTATTTCAACCTCTGCTGAGCTAGGACAAGAGTGTGAGATGCGTTATTTGGTGCTGGACTGCAGAAATATGATGCTATTGTAAACAACAGAAAAGATCTGGAAAGAGAAAGTGAACTCTTTCAATATTAACCGCAATTAAGGCTCAGAAAATTCCCATTGACTGCTATATGCAGCCATGACACTGGTTAATGTTAGGATAGAATTTTCACTTTTTGAAGATAGTGGTTTTTATTAACACAGGTTTATGCAGTAATAAATAACTGCTTAAAAGTGTTTAAATTAGTCCTAATAGCGTAGCAGAAATATGCCTAGAAGTTTGTAGAGTCTATAAATAGGTAGAAGCTCACTGCATTTTTATAAGTCACTTTTTCTTCATTTAGGCAACAGTCTAGTGTGCTAGAATGCGATGCAGAATATGGTTTGGATTATAAAGTAGTAACTTCCCTCATTACCATATAAAACCACTTAAATACACTATAGGTATAGGGTATAAATACCATATATATGTTCAATTTTTTTTTCCTGAATGTTCGTTTCTTATTATTGCATACCTCGCCCACAGTTTAATTCTAGAGAAAATATTTATTGTTAGAGATACTTGCTGAAAGGTCTTTGTTTCATAGCCTATAGGGTAGCAGGTGAACAGCTATCAATATCAGCTGGAGCAAAGGCAGAGGACCTGTAGCTCAGCATCTGCCACATCTGATGACAGCCTGGCTGAGAGAAAGGGCATATCCTCGTGGCTCAGAGTTTCCACTCCATGTCAAGCTCCTCATAATCAAATCCTTAGAATCCACCTGCTAAAGCCTTTGGTCTAAGAAGCATGCTTATAAAAGCCTCTGACTTTGAGGTCTGCTTTCTGGAACTAAATCATGTTATTTCATCCTCTGAAGGAAAGCTGACATTAGTGGGACTTGGTGGGTGCATTAAAGGACAGAGTTTGACCCACAGGCTTAAGAAAAAGAAGTGAAAGAGATAGGACTCGAAGGTTCAAGTCCATATTACTGCTTGACAAACTGAAAGGAATGAAATCATTGCCTTATGAAGAAAAATAAAAATTAGAACATTTTGCCTGCAAGATCTATATAAATCCACATCCACAAGCACATGACTCATATAGAGGACTTACTTTGCAATAACCTGGTAGTCAATCTATCCCTCAGTACCTGGTAGTCTGGACAGGTCAGAGAAAACATGCTCTCACTCTCACAAACTATTTGTTAGAGACTGCAGAAGGTCTTATTTGCATATTCTTAGACCTTTTACTTTTTAACCATCTTTAAGTACTGAAGAAAATGCTGGGTGTCTGGCTCTGGCTGATTTTCTAGGGAAAGCTTTCAGCAAAAGTAATTTGTCTGGCCCCAAGAAAAACAGAATTACAGGGCATGGGGGGAACTGGTCTCAGAGCCCAGGAGGGAATAATTCAGATAGGGACTGGGGAGGCTCAGCAATGCAAAGTGCTCTGACTGCCAGCTCTACAACTTTAAAGTCCCAGCATGTGAGAGCATACCGGATAAAGTCCTTCCCATGACTCAAGCGGCCAACTGTCCACTTCCAACTAATGAGAGGCAGAAGTAGAAGGGGAAGAAGACAAGTGGTAGAAGTTGGCAGCAAAGGTGCAATAGATAAATGGGGGGAAGGATGAAAAGGAAGCATTGATCTGTAAGACACTTTCACCAGCACAGCGTAGCTATTGGCTCTATTTTCTGGTAAAATAGACCATGTTTTTTCCAATTTTTTTTTTTCCAGCATTGTGCTGAATCTAATTCAGTATTTTATTATTGCAGAGGGAGTTCAAGAATCCGGAGGAAATGCCAGTGAAGAGGTAAAATACGGGAATATAGATATTTTCCTTGTAAATATCCCTGAAGTCTAGGTCCACACAAAAGCTGGACCTTAGGAAGTACTCAACCATATTACTCAATTCAGAGAGTCCAGACATTTTGCATCTTCATTGCTGCACAGTTTACAAAGGAAAACACTTAAACTGTTTCCCAAAGGCATCAATGTAACATCCAAGATAATGAGTCTTCTACAACCTGTTTGCAGCTTTCATGCACAGAGAACAGAAAAGAGCAAAATGCAGACAAACCAAACTTATAAAAGAAAAGACGTCAACTACTAACTCACAAACCACGTGCTGTGTTTCTTACTCTCCTTACTTTGCTTCTCTGATTAAAATACTGTCAATACCTAGAAAACATGTGTGGGCTTCCATCCAAATAAAAGATTTCAAAGAAAGCTGCCATGGGTGTTACAGGTATTCTCCCTGCTACAGTTATCCCTAAAATTGTGGTAGCTATTGTTTTAGCATTAAAGTTTTCTAGTCTTAGTATAATTTCATCAGGTCCCTGGAGCTTGACAAAGAAAAGGAGACCTAAAATCAAAAAACTATCAATAATTTTTTCTATCACTTTCACTAGAAAGCAACAGTAAGGTATGTTATTCCATTTTCAATTGGGATTTTTCTGAAAACAGAACAAAATAAAACAACAACCCAACCAAAACCTACAACCACCACCACCACTAAACCACTTAATATGCTCTTCCAGAAAACATATTAATTTCAATGGCTTGGATTCTATCTGCAGCTGATATTCTCTTTAATCAAAAATACTGAACAGAATCAAAGAAAAAAATGCTCATTTATTTTTATTGCTCATGCTTTATTTCTCCTGCTTGCATAAAAGCCCTATTTTCTGCACTTTTAACAGATCTTAATTTGAATATGTTAACACAAACATTTGTATGCCTATTCTACATACAAATACTTTGTATAACAATGCATGCACATATATGCGTATATATAAACATGCAGACATACAAATTTAAATTATTTTTAAATATACATCAAAGAAAGTCACTATTGTTATCCACCAGCTGTGACAAGAACAGTCTCTTTAACATGCTGCATTTAATGAGACATTATGTTAGCATTTCTCATTCTGTGTTTCTCTGAAAAAAAAGATCTGTGTTAAAATCAGTAAGGGAATTATGTAAATAAAGTACCAACTCTGATGAAACAGCAATTATATATCTCAGCAGCTGTAGAGAACCGTTTATGATAGATGATTAACTAGGAAATTGTTTGCATATTTGTTTTATGGAGCATTTGGCAATTTAAGTATTAGCTATGAAGATTAAGCCAAAAGTCATTAAAATGCTTAGACCAGTATAGATCACAGCTGGTGCTGTTTTAACAAACTTATAAAACACCAGTAGGTAAGAACTACCTTAAAGCAAAGGACTTCCTCCACAGAAGGGTGTCCCTGCAATGCGACTATTTACCATGCTGGACACCTAATCCAACGCCTTCAGTGCTTATCAGGGATTCAGAGGACCCAAGTTCTTGGTTCTTATTCTGTCTAAAGGTGATTTGAATTCTAACACCTATGCCACCAAAGCTGCCTTATCCTTTCGTCTTTCTGATAGTGTATGAGGTGAGGTAGCTTTGCATTAGGCGAGAATACAGGCATAAATTTGAGAAAGTCTCTAGAGATTCACAGGTAGATCTTGACTGTTGGTGACTTGGATTCCAGCTCCACTTTGATGGATTTCTAACATAAATATTACAGCTACAAGTGGCACACTAGGACTGGGATCATCAGGATATGGAGTTGTCTCTCTTCGGCCTAGTGACTGTGCAATTTTCAGAAGACAGAAAGACTCCCACCAAAAGTGTGGGGAAACACTGACAACGTGGGTTTAAATCTGCTCAGAGAGAAACCTGCACCCTGGCTTTCTGCAGTCTGGGTAAACACACTGACACTTGAGCTGTGGGAAAGAAGAGCAGACAGACAATCTCTTCCAGCAGTGACTGAAGACATAGTCATCTTACCACTGTCATCATCCAGAGATTAGTTCTGCTATCACTGAGCCAGTAGCATGCAATAGTGAGTTGTCACTTTTTGTATTCAGTGCCAAAGCACTACACTGCAAATACAGCACTTGTTTCCAGATATACTCTGCCTGTAACATGCATGAGGATATCCAAGGACCAAAGGTTCCCCCCAGCCTTGTGTGGCTGCGCTGTATATGGGCATAATCAAACCTAGGTCCGGAGGCTTTGCAAAGGGATCTGAACAGCCTGGACCACTGGGCAGAATCCAATGGCATGAGGTTTAACAAGGCCAGATGCCGGGTCCTGCACTTGGGGCACAACAACCCTATGCAGTGCTACAGACTAGGAGAAGTCTGTCTAGAAAGCTGTCAGGAGAGGGACCTGGGCGTGTTGGTTGACAGCCGACTGAACATGAGCCAGCAGTGTGCCCAGGGGGCCAAGAAGGCCAATGGCATCTTGGCTTGTATCAGAAACGGTGTGACCAGCAGGTCCAGGGAGGTTATTCTCCCTCTGTACTCGGCACTGGTGAGACCGCTCCTTGAATCCTGTGTTCAGTTCTGGGCCCCTCACCATAAGAAGGATGTTGAGGCTCTGGAGCGAGTCCAGAGAAGAACAACAAAGCTGGTGAGGGGGCTGGAGAACAGGTCTTACGAGGAACGGCTGAGAGAGCTGGGGCTGTTTAGCCTGGAGAAGAGGAGGCTGAGGGGAGACCTCATTGCTCTCTACAACTACGTGAAAGGAGGTTGTAGAGAGCAGGTGCTGGCCTCTTCTCCCAAGTGACAGGGGACAGGACAAGACGGAACGGCCTCAAGATCCGCCAGGGGAGGTTTATGCTGGACATTAGGAAAAAATTCTTTACAGAAAGGGTCATTGGGCACTGGAACAGGCTGCCCAGGGAGGTGGTTGAGTCACCTTCCCTGGAGGTGTTTAAGCCACGAGTGGACGAGGTGCTAAGGGGCATGGTTTAGTGTTTGATGGGAACGGTTGGACTCGATGATCCGGTGGGTCTCTTCCAACCTGGTGATTCTATGATTCTATGATTCTAGAGCAGCGATCTGCTGGTGCTGATACGCAGATATCATACAGCTGTAACTGTTAATTACAGACAATAGGCTTATGTGCTGTTTAGTGGAGAAAGCATCAGTGTAAGCTCACGTGTAGCTGTACCTGCACTGCTGTGCACATACGTGTGCACATTTTATCTGCACCCTGCCTGCTTCTCTCCATTGTCCATGCAACTACCCTCTGCCCTCTTCCCTGCTTTTGCAGACCCTCCCTCACCTCTTCCAATACAAAAGGAGCCATCTGAGCTCAGACTCTTCAAGTATTCAACTTGGAAACACTATTTGGGAGTTTTGAGGCAAAACAGAAATGAGCTCATGCTCCCAAAACCATATTACGAGCTTGTACCAGATTAACTTTGTTCTGAGAGTAAGCAGAGTAGTTTAAACTGTAAATTGCACCTGGTCAGATGTCCACTGATTTTGTTTCCTTGAAATTCCACACAGAAAACAGTTTTTTCCTGTGTTCTTCTTAACTCACTTCATCAGCAACCTCACTAGCATCAGGGTTAACCTGTAAGATTCATGGGGAATTCGAGAAATATGCTGTTTTCTCTATTTGTGAAACATACTTTCCAGGAACAGTATTTCCTTCTGTTCCCTCCTCTCAGATTTTCCTCCAGCTCATTGCTATGCTGGCGTTTTGTGTATTCACTTAGTTTACACCATAAGATGGATATGGCAGGGAAGTATTGTGCTCCTCTATAATGTAGTTCTGTCACTACGGACATGGCAATCCATGCAAATGATCTTCATTACTGAAGGCTAACAGGGTAGGTGAGTAATTCATCAAGACAATCATTGACTCCCCAGTGAAGTGGGGGCTATGCTTTTGAGACCAGCTATAATTTATCCCAGGAAACTTGATGACACATGTCTATTGTTGAGGAAAAATGAGGCAAACTTGAGCACGACATGCAGCCTGTGATGGGGTTTTAAATTCTTTTCTATGGGTGAAAAGAATAATTTCCCCCTTTAACCTGCTGTGGGGCTTTCTGTGAGAGTTATCAGGTGAGAAGTTTGTCTTGCAAAGGCTCTAGACAATTGGAAAGCACTGTGGGATAGTCTGCTGTGACAGATTCATCTGAAATTTCAGATGAACCACTTCCAGCCCTTCCTACTTTCTCATTTTTCCTGATTTAGTGCACAAGATGACTGGAATTCCAGCAGGAAAGATGCAGGAGTAACATCTGCTTGGAAAGTTGCATTCTTAAATCAGTCGGGATAAAGAGGTGACCTGAATTTGTTTGCTTGTCTTTAAATAGAGAACTCATGAAATCTTAAAAAGCAACTTCTGACTGTAAACAGTGACTTTGCTGATTTAATGCATCTTAAAAGACGTATTCTGCCTCCCTCCACCTCTGGATGATGGGGAGGCTTCCCAGGGAATATGTGCAGGGACACTGCCTTCTTCAGGTTCTGAGCTTGCGGTGGCTTAAATAACAGCCCATATGGCTGGAAAGAAAACCCAAAATATAAAGCATAGAAGTATTGCTGGTGCATGGAGGCCATGAGAGGAACTGCTGGCGTTAGGTGTCTTAGGGCTTCTCCACTGTCTCCCCAGCAGGCACTGGTGGCCCCACTGCTCTCATAATCTCCAGTCCACACATACAGTGCTGCTTTGTCAGATGCTATTACTGGAACCAAAGAAATTGCAAACTGATTGCCTAAATTCAGGAGAAAGTCTTAAAATCTTCTTGTTTCAAAATGGGATATTTTGATGCTTTTTATTTGCCTCTAGGTTTGACTCTCCTGAATTATGCTAGTGATTATAATCACAAAGCCTACAATCTTTTTCCTAAAATGGGACCTCAGGCTGCCATTAATAACTTTTCTGCAGATGAGGCTTTAAGAAAAATATCAAACATTTTAAAACCCATAATAAAATCTCAAGAACTGCCAATATTTTATGTCATTGGCTCCCTTGCTGTCCTCATCTCCTCCTGCCTCAAAAAAACCAATTCATCCATGTTAGCTAGGAGAGTCAGAACACATGATATCCATCCAAAATTGGAGTGCAGAAACACATTTTGTAGCTCAGGCCAATCTCATCTCACCATCTTTAATAGTAGCTCCCTTTTAGAACATTGAGAGAGCAGAAAAACTGAGACTAAACAGCAATATTTTATTCCGATTTAAAAAAATGCAACCAAGGCTCCAAATGTGCTTTTATTTTGCAGGTGTCCCCTTTAATGCATTCTAAAACTTTAGAAATTACTCCATCACAGAATGAATTGTAGTCCTTTTGAGTGAGGTGTAAGATACTAAATAAATCACTTTGATTTGATTTGGAAATACGGCTGAGGTCTTTAGCTACTACCTTAATACAAAAAATAATGTTCTTGCTTTTGACTAGCTTTCTTTGTTGGTTTTTTTTTAATGAAAGTTTGCTTTTTCAATGAGAGATTAGCTTTCACCTGAGATTACAGAAACAAAAATATTTGAAAGCAACAACCTGAATTTTCTTTGAAAAATAAAAATTCTGAAAATCAAAAATAATTATTTAATTGACTACATTTTTAATGTGAATTAGTCTTTTGATTGTTTGTGCTTGCATGTTTATATATATTAATTCATTCTGTTTGCCAGTTTATGCTGAAAATAAGAAAAATAAAATATCCCTTTATTTATGGCTATGATAGAAATGCTGCAGAACTGCAACTGAAAATGAGAATCCCACTGTAGTAGTCACTGTAAGACAAAAGTCTGATCCCACTCCAGGACATGTACAAACCTAGATGTCAGTTAGAGGAGAGAGAAATGAGTCAGGGTGATGAGGTCACATTAAAAAAACAGAGTTTAGCAGAAAAACAGGAGTTTCAGCCTGCCACAAGAGCTTCTTTCAGGATGAAGTAATTTCTACTAAATGGCTTGAAATTGCATTATTATCCAGCACTGCACATACCCTAAAATATCGACATATATAGGGTTATGTAGTTTCCCCAATGAGAAGAGATATTAAAAAATAATTCTGATACCTCAAATTACTGTGACTTGTAATAGTGGATACAAGTGCTATGGTTTCCAAGATTTCAGACATTTGAAAGAACATTTGCAGACCTTTTTGAAATAACTGTCCTTGAGTATAGGAGACAGTCCTTTCTTTTTTACAATTAACTGAATATCGTACGTACATCATCATAAAACTTTGAAGGGATTGGGATCAACTTATTGTTTGACAAAGCTAAAGCAAGAATGGTAATCAATCCCTTGGCAATGGAAATTTTAAATTTAAAATAAGCTTTAACAAAGCCTTTGAACCTTCAAACACTTTATCCTTAAGAAATTAATGGGTCCCTGAAGAAGTCTTATTTCCTTTTCAGTTTCAGTTATATATACTTCAATTACAATAATCAACAGTGCAACAAAATAACTGATAGAGACCAACCTCCTCAAAAAAATTTCCTTCTGATGCCTCTTTAGCACTTCTCCCCTTTTTTCACCTTTTTGGATTTCAAAATGCTAGCAGTTCTACAGAAAAAAAAATTTTTTTTGGTTTTTAATCTCTGTTTATTCTGGTTTCAGTTTGCTGTCACAGTAACACCTCCTTCCACCCCTGACCTATTCCCCTCTCCAGCAATTTGTGTTGACTGCGGCAACACCTACGGATGAAAGCAGCCCTACATGAGAGGTTTCCTTCTGCTGAACCTGGAACAGTACCGAAGAGTCCTTCAAATGTTTCTCTCTTTTAAAGGCAATTGGGACTTTATGGAACATTTTCTCTTTCCTCTTAGGAACAATTACCGTTGCGGTCCCCAAGCTGCCATGGCAGCCTCTGCCTTTGGGCAAAAATGAATATATTTTTCAAGTTTCACTACATCAAAACCTCCTAGAAGTGACCTTCCTTGTTACAGGTATAGATTGCAGCTGTCTTTATTGTGTCTACTCTTAAATCCCATCATAGTTATAGTTTCAGTCTAGCTCGGCATCTCCCAATCATGAAAAGCGAGTCTGTGTGAACTGTTGACACTGTTTTCCCCTCTTGGTTCCTTTGCTCTCCTTAAAAACCAAAAGCCTAAAAATAAATGTCTCCTAGCTTCAGCTTTCTGTCTGGTATCTCTTCACAGGACTTTGTAAGGGGCTCATATCTGCCACTGAGTATAATTCTTGTCATTCCTGTGGTATTTAGCTGATCTTTCTGCTGGCATTACCTGGAAGTATCACTGCATAAAAGCCATGTGTCTGTTAGCATTTGTATTATAAATGGCCTATTTAAGGAGGTTTACATAACTCAGGGGTAAGAATTTGCTTTTGGCAGAAAGTCATTAACTCTCAGCCAAAAAGCAGAGTTTTGTTTAATTTGGCGTAAATAAAACAGATCTGCTGTGACAATTCTATTTATTTGGAGGGATGGGCTCTTGTATTTACATCAATTTATCCAGATACCATGTGAGGATTGTGGCACTAGCAGAACGTCTGTGGCATTGGGTCAAAAAGGATAAGGAGGTAACTAATTCACAGCGAGATGAATAGACACCGTATACCTCCTTGTGGTCCTCTTTACCATGCAAGAGGACCCAGTAGCTATGTGATGTGCCTAAGACAGTAAAGGGAAATTTAGCCTTTTCCTTGTCTGCCATGTAGAAATACTTCTCAGTTATTTGTAATTGCAGATAACCAGCCGAGGAGGAGGACTGACCACTTGACAGGCACAACAAAGTCACAGAACTTTAAATAACAGACTCTGTCCTGGCTTCCCTGGGTACCATTGCCTTGAAGTTGGGAGAAGGTAGAGAATTACTGAATTTCCTTATATAATGCACCATGCTGGTACATTTATTTTTTAAAACCACGACAAAGAGAACTTTTAATAATAATCATTAAGTTAGTTCACTGACATCATCAAAAAAAAACAACAACAAAAATAAATACATTAACAGAATGGTTGTGAAATGAAATATCTGGGTTTTTTTCCCCAAGGAAATTGCAGAAACAATTTTGTAGGTTGAAATAATTACACACTTGTGTGTTTTGTACAGTGTCAATTGCTACATTAAAAGCACTGGTTCTTTCTTTAAGAGCTATTCTTTATAATAAACTTCTACATGTCCCAAACAGGCTGCAGCCATCATAAACTGTAGACAAGAGGTATAAGACAAAACCCTGAAATTCACACCACTTCCAAAATTTAGCCATACTGAGGTGACTGCTGATGACAATTCTTCCAAGTTTTTTTAAATTTCTGTAGCATTATAAAAATTTAAGTAAAATTCTTGGCCTCATTGTTCTGGTCTAGTAGAAAATTTCTGATGTTTTAGTGAGGAGCTTTGTTTGATTTATAATGGGAATCAGTGGTTATCTGCTAAGGGTAGCCCGTTTCTGGTTTCTGTACCCATTTCTGTCTGTAGAAAATAAGCTATGAAGTAAATATACAGGGGACAACTGCACAGGCTACATAAAGTCAAATGGCTGGAAGGTCAAGTGCTGAGAAGACCTAGACTTGCTTGGTGACATTAGGTTACTGGTCAATGTTTTTCAGATATCTACAGAAAGAGGTAAACAAAGCAAAAGATTAAAAAAAAAAGCATTTATTGAATAGGTCTTTCAGCATTTGTGGCAAAGAAACATTCTGAAGAATCAACTTCATAACAAACTGTACAAACTCAAGAAACGAGCAGTTTATCTCTCTGGGTATAATAGTGAGCAGAAACCTGAAAGAGGTGGCATTGAGGCTAGAAAGATATTCATCAGTAATGAGTTTCACTGTGACAAATGAAGATGCCCAGCACCTGCATGAGAAAGATTTCTTGATCCATTGCAGTCGGAGTGCATGGGGGGTGCTTTGGAGTAACAGATCTCCCAAAACTTTCAATAGAAATTGAATGTCTTTGATAGTAAAATCATGAGTGAGTAAATGGCGCCCAAAAGCCCTTTGGGAAGAGCCACCAGAAGGGAGAGAACTGCAGGCTGTTCCTATGTCTTGTGAAAGAGAGAAGATACACAGGGTAGAAGACAGATCTTTGTGCCTGTGGTCCTGTCTGGGTTTAAAAATGAAGTAGTATTAACCTATCTAGGAGGTGAATTACAGGCAATTCAAAAGCCCATAGGGCATTCACTCATGCTGGGAATTACAGGATGATTTGCTAGCCACAACACAGACTTGAGACTAGATTCTTACCACTGCAGCTTCCTGGGACTTTGATGTAATAATTTAGGAGGCATATTTACAGGGCAACCAAAAGAGCAATTTAACATCTTTTTGTTTCCCTTTGCTGCCAGAGTGGTACTGTACACAGCTCCTCCACTTCTCCAGTTCAACTGAGGCTCAATCCACCACTGATTTATGTGTACATAAATCTAGAAAGAGATCAGAGGCAGATCCTTTACAGAAAAGAAAAATCTGGTTTTATAGCTTCAGCAATTAATAGGTTTAACCCAAAACCTGATGTAGAGAGTACAATAATATTGTGAAATGCAGATTTTGGATCTAAATTTTGTGAACTATATTGTCAAACCTAGCAGAGAAATAAGAGTTTTAAAAGAAAGGACAACGGTGGTTTAAGCTACTATGACAGCTCCTCTATCCCAGTACAAAGCACCGGAATGGTAAAAGAATGTGATTTGACCTTCTGCTTTCTCCTCTGTAAAATATTTTTTTTTTAATAAGGAGCAAACCCTTTTCTCCCACCCTAATTATCTGATTTTTTTTTCTGCTACCGACTGTTATGTTAGTGTGCATTTCCACTTTCTCCTATATTTTTCCCCTAGACTACCTACTACTGAGTGATTTTTCAAAATGGTTTCAGATATGTAGCAGATAGAAGAAACAAAAGCTATGACTGCTTTGGAAAGTTGTGGGATCTTTTACAAAGCAGTAAACCTATGCATCAAGCAGTGCTGAATGACATGACAGTTGAAATAAGAAAACATGGAGGGAAAAAGTATGGAGGGAAAAATTATGGAGGAAAAAAAATAGAATTGCCTAGAAAAGCCAGGCCATATGATGCTAGGCTGCATAACTTACAATCCAGAATTCCCTAGCCTTGCATAGCTTACCCTGCTCTTCCCTTGGTGTTTCTCACTTCACCTGCTGGTCTTCACGGCTCTCACTTGCCCATGTCTCACTGTGGGGATGAGGCATTCAGCTTGCAATGTGGGGGTCACATGTTGCCTGCTGTGCAGATGAACGCCGCAGCAATATATTCCTTTCCAGGATTTCACCCGAGAAGTGCGTTTAACATGTCTGCTGCCATAACCCAGGGAAATCTCAGTTGGTTCCTCTGCTTTTGGGGTACAGCTCAATTGCCCTGACAGGTATGGATTGCCTGCAGGAGTCAGAGCCTGAAAGTGAACCCCTTTCCTGGGAATTAGGGCAGTCAAAGCCTGTTGAGAAGTTCGTGATTCCCTTGAAACATTGGTCCACAGCAGAAAAAAGGTTGCAAATGTTAAGGACTGCAAGAATGCTACTTCACTATGCATCATAAGGGTCACACTAAAGCCCTGCCATGCCATCCTCTGCATCATTACTATCACCTTTCTTGCCAAATATTTGTGCTCGGCTACAGGTTAAGGCTGTGAGAGGGGACAAGGAATTTTCCTAGCAGGTGCAACAAAAGAAGGCTTCCCCTTTGAGGGAAAACAGGCTGCCCAGGTAGGTGGTTGAGTCACCTTCCCTGGAGGTGTTTAAGGCACGGGTGAACGGGGTGCTAGGGGGCATGGTTTAGCATTTGATAGGAATGGTTGGACTCGATGATCCAGTGGGTCTCTTCCAACCTGGTTATTCTATGATTCTATGATTCTATGAAAACAGAGTTTGGGCATGTGGACACAAGCTAAGTCACCAGGCCAAGTCTCAGACCCAGCTGCTTGACCATCTTCTATTTCATTCACTAGTGCTGATTTAGTCAAAATAATAGTAACAGAGGACTAACATATGGAGGAAAAATAACCATTTTTTTTAAAGCAGTGGGATTACTTCTCAGTCATGTAACAACGTTGTTGATAGTGCATCATTTATATCTTGTTCACATTTTCTTTTTTTAGTCAAATTTTAGTTCAAAATTGACTAATGAGATATTGCTTATCAAACAATATGCTGCAACTAGCCACATTCATGGTTGTGCTGCAGCCAAGTATTTCAGCTCAAACCACCATGGCACTGACGACAAGCACGTGGTCATCTGCCACCCTTCAGGTCACCAGCACTTGCTTATAGGATTTCATGGGATCATGACAGCTTTCAACTCTCTCTTCTGTTCCAAATTTTACCCTAGAGAGGGTTTGTAGGTCAGCTGTTTGCAATATAACTGGTGCAGCAAAATGACTGAAAATATTGGGGCTTGTGGCTCTCAGCTGGTAGTGGGACAGTTGTTGTAGGGAGAAGAGCACAGCTCACATACGCTGCTTTTCAAGCAGAAAATCCACAGTTTTGCAAAAAAAATTTCTACTACTAGTTTAAAACAGTTACTGTACCTTTCTGGAAGGGTGCATTACATAATGTTGCACAGCAGAAGTACAGATAAGTCAGCTTTAAATAGTAACCATTTCAAACAGTGTCTTCACAGATAATTTTTAGACTGCCATTTTCACAGCAATAATGTCTGCATTCATAATTACAGTAGCAAGTTAAAGGCTTCTGAAAAATGAGGGTGAAAAGATAGAATAAAAGAAGAGGGGAAATGAGATTGAGAGAGTTATTCAAGCACTGAAGTGATAATATATTCTTATACTAATCTGAATAATTTCCTATTTCCTATCTTGATACGTAGAACAGGATATTCTGTGTCCCTAATGTACTGATTTGGTCAGAAAAATCACCCACGCTGTTTTATACAAAACACTGAAACAGACAGAACCAATTTTCATTAGTGTTCACATTTTTCCCCCAAAGCATCTACTTACCATTAATGTAACTGCTCTACATTGTCCTCTTATTGTCCTGGATATGAATAAATCATTAGTCTTATTTTATTAATGAGGCCTAGCTAGCGAATATTCCAAAACTGACTATGCTCTCAAATCTTGCACTATTATAGATAGGTGCATGTTTTACTTTTTTTCCTGTACCAGGAAAGTCTGGAAGCGGCATTGAGGTGATTATGTAGTGTTCATTGACAAATGAGACTTGTTCCAGGCAAAGCCGGAAGGAAGAAGTCACCTTCAATTTCTGATATATTTTTTCATAAGCACTGGAAAGTTTTTGCTGATTTCACAGATTAGACTTTGCATTTACAGTAGATAGCACCCTTTACCTTAACTATTGTAATGAAAAGCCTTAAGAATCCTTGAGCACTAATAGGTATTCCCAGACCCTGTTAGAGAGGACTGCAGTGACTTGGTACATGGGGGTCAGCATTAGTAGGAAGAGCTTCACACCAGTGCCGGGAGTGCTTGTGGTTACACATAGGTGAAGGGAGCATGGCAAGAACTTCCATGCCCTCACCACCCCTTCACCAATGCCAGATATTTAAACGCTTATGGGACACACAGGGGCAGGTATGTCCATAATGCCCTCCTAGGTACAGAGCAAAGGTGAACTTGCTCTGGCTCAGAAACTGCACAATTACACATTTAACTAGGGCATGGTACTGGACTTCTCTGGACTACATGAATCTTGAGCCCATGTTTTT
Organism: Phaenicophaeus curvirostris; assembly: GCF_032191515.1. Taxonomy (NCBI): domain Eukaryota; kingdom Metazoa; phylum Chordata; class Aves; order Cuculiformes; family Cuculidae; genus Phaenicophaeus; species Phaenicophaeus curvirostris. The sequence goes on along the minus strand of NC_091397.1, from coordinate 24,644,845 downwards.
TTGGGCCATAGGCAGAGAGCATGCATCTGCCTGTACTCACACTATGTGCCATTCCTACCAAATGGGATGCCAAAGCACATTGCTCCTCAGGTATCCCAGCCCCTACTCAGTCCCAACATCTGCGCACACAACTAGAGCACAATAATCGAGTTTACTGGCAACACAGAAAAGGAGTTAAACCACCTTCCTCAGCCATGCTGGTCTGCAGGGTTAACATGAGTGAAGTTCAAGAAAACCTTTCTGTCACTAAGTCACCAATACAGCACCGGGTACACTCAGGGAACAAATATGCTGAGCAAAACTGCAAGTTTTCTACAGTCCTATTGCAGGACAGGCTTGTGCTTTATGGCATTTTTCTTTATTTTTGTCACCATTTTTTAACTGATCTCTTATGGTGCAGGCTGTGAGGGGAGACTGAAGGGAAGTGCATGAGAAAACAATTAGGAGAAGCAGCTAATGCAAAGGGAGAGAGAGAGAAGGAGAGGCATGAAAGAGGAGAGAGTAAAAGATTAGAAATGTGGACGGAAGATTAGAACTGATGCTGGGAATACATTACTGGGAGAGCTGCTCTGTTGACAACAAAACCCAATAGGAAGGAAATATAAAACTAGAATTTGAGTTAAACTTTAGATGAAATGGAAAACCAGGAGTCAAGTATTAACAGCTGTGCTGCTGTGCTTGACTCTTAAGGGTTGTCTACTTGAACTCAGTAACAGGCATGTTCTAAGATATTTAATTTTGTCTTTGGCCTCCAGATTGATTTACTACAGTATCTGGCCTACCCGACTGGGGATAAAAAGATTATCTTATAAACAGGACACATCATCATAGTTGCATGGACTAATTTCTCTCCAGCTATTACTCCCAGTTCTTTGCATATTTTTAGGTCACTTGTTGACCTGAGAACAAAGAACTTTCAGTATATATATTCTGCCTTTTCATTATCTTTTGGAAAATCATCTTTGCCGCTATTTACTCGAGCTATGGTGATACATGCTCACAGGGGAACTTTCCTGTCTATCTCACATTATGTACCTTATTCCCATAACAAACAAATGATCCCTCTTGCATTTCTAATTCCATGAGTCCAGATACTCTTGAGAATGGTGCAATATAAATACCTAGATAAATAAATCAGCAAGATATTTCTTTTCTCCACACTCTATAGGAAGGAATCTAGGGAGCTTGCATTCCTCAGTAGTCTCTCCTTGTTTTTATAATAAAGTATCTTTTCTACCACTCCAGAAAGAGAAGACAAGAGGTATCTGGTGCCAATGAACTCTTGTACTTGCTTAGAATACTAGAGCACTATTGTTTTTAATATTTAAAGCCACAATGTTGCCATGTAACTGGGGAAATAGCTTTTTGTGTTTAAATATTTCATGGCTTGTTAGAGTCCAAGTACAAGAAGAATTTCTTTAGTATGTTAGAGGCCCACTCTGACTGAAAAAGTTTTGTTAACCCTTGATTGTGTTGTAATTCCTCTGTATTGCAGGTATTTAATAAGCATGATTTGATTCATTCAGAGACCACAAAGGAATGGAAAGTGACTTTTATCTTTTCACTTCAGTACAGACAGACCTACGTTTATCTTTTTAATGTGACTTTCTGTGTTGGAAAAAGATGTTTTATTTTGTACTGGAACTTTAGGTTAGTATTTAATAATGATGACTTCAAAAAATTATGCATTTACTTAAAAATCATTCCATCATTGCAGACTTCCAGATCTAGTCAATTTTAGAAATACAGGCTTCATTTTGGATACTGGCTACTTGCTGCTACTTCAGAGTCGCACATATTGCTCTGAATGGTGCTAACAGTCTTGGAGAAGAGCTACAGCACACATAGTTCCTATAAGGTATATTCAAGGTGACTTTAGCTCCAAACACAAAAATATGGTTGATTGTTTCATTATCATTCCACTTTTTTTCTTCTTGAGTACACATTCTAGAACAGTTGAGTTCACTTTCTAGAAGAGGGTTGTGCATGCAATTCCCCAGGCAATATCAACCCTGTAATTCAGTCAGTTTCTCCTTATCTCAACTGATAATAGCTGAAGTTAGATATCTTGAGGAAGCACCTTTGTACGCTCATGGTTGTGATGGTGAGACCAGAATAAAACAGGTCAGAAAAATCCATTTCTGGCATTAATGATGAAATAAATCTCTTTGAATTAATCCCTGGATTACTGTAATTTTCTGCATGTATTCTTGGCCCCTCAGTGATTTTTATTCCAAATACAATACATACTGTCCTTGTCTAGGAGACGGATTTTTCTAGCAGTTTTGCAGAAAGATTCAGAATAGTAGGGTTATTGTGAAATTGAGGAAAAGGGGTGGTGAAGAGCAACACCTTGGAAACATTTGGGAATGGTGAGAATGCAGTAGAGCCCACACAAACGTTTCAGTGTAACAAACACAAAGCCTCTGAAACCTTGGGAAAAAATCAAACTGTCCTCATGAGCTTCTCCAAGTTACAGAAATATTTGTTTACAATTCTAATGTCAATGAAGTATGTTAGGGAAAACATAATTAACATATTCAGAGATGGAAAAAATGTACGGAGGATACATCCTGCTGACAAACACATTTGTTTGCTCTGTACATTAAAAGTTAACAATGTGTGCCGGCAAGCAGAATGAGGTACAGATGATGGTCTGAAAGCACCCATGCCAGATGTTCACTTAACATTTGTACTAGGTTTATTTCCATGCTCCATTTTTCACCTGTCACTCCCAAACATTGCCTGCAAGGTTGGCCTCAGGGCTACAGTTGCAGGATGCATGATTCGCTGGCACTCAGCTCCTGGCTTGAGAACAGCCTGCCACCAGCCACACACTCACCACTGGCTGGCTGTTCCAAGCTGGAGCTTTAGCTATCTTGGCCCCTGGTTTTACTTAGACCTCAAAATTTGCAGGTAAATAATATATTCTGCACTTACTCATCCAACTCAACACATGAAGAGCATCATGGAGAGGACGTGGATGCTGCAAGACTTTTGAATGTTATATTAGCACCTCCCTGGCATCTGGACTTGAAGCTCTGAACTGAGTGCATTCACTCTCTGTGACATGAGGACGCATCTCACAATGCAGTCAATGAAAGGCATTATAACAAGGAGACGTTCATGCTCCAGAGGGAAACCAGAAAGGCAAAACCTGAGAACTTTCAGCTTTACCCTCTCCAGTTTCTAGGCACATAATCTATTCTTTCCTTAAACATGATGAGGATACCTGCTTTCAGTTCACAGCCATAGGTTTATCACACTGACCTAGAATGCAGGAAATCATATCCAATTTCTTTTTCTGCCTTAAGGGATGTGAATCAAGATCTGCACAAGCAACTTGGCCACCAAGTTAGTCTGGGATAAATGTGTTGAAAATTGCTCTTTCTTCTCCACTGTGTGTGGAGAAATGAAAAATTATTTTGACCTAGAAAGGAAATTGCTGTCATGATGACTATATTCCTGTGCTTACTGTAGAGAGGAAAACCTGGAGTTAGCCATATTCCAACAAATATTTGTAATGGGATTAAAATACATTTAAATACGCATTGGAAGATGGAGAACTGAAATTCCTGCCCTTTTTAATCCTGAGTGGATGTCTTAGTTGATAGACTTCAAAGCTAGGCTTTCCTCTCTTTAACAGTTAGGTATCACTGGGAAACACGGCAATGATCCAAATGGATTTACAAATGTTAGCTGTGTTTGCACAGCCCACGTGGCAAATGTTGGGCCTTGTGGGCAAATTGGGTTCGCCTCACAGGAAAAGGGATGTCTAGCCCTGCAAACAGAAATCCTGCAGCCCCTGGGGGGAGAGAGGTGCTGGGTGCAGAAAGGTCAGTGGGATATGAGTGTGCAAGCACCTGCCGTGGCACAGGTCTCCTAACTGATTTTGGTAGGTGGGTAAGACACCCCAGTGCCTGGTACCACCGGGACTGTTCTGTAGGATTTTATCAATAAAAGTGAAGGTGTCAGATAAAAAGATGGGAGGTGAGACGGAGTGGAAAGTGTGAGAATGAGGGGGAGATTCTTCTGCAGATGCTGAGAGGAGCAAGCATAAGGGGTTGAGGACCTGGGTCAGTGCTCACAACTAAACACCCAAGAAAAATGGGTTTAAGATCCATTCCTTTCTTGTACCTGCCTCCTGCCTTTTTGTGAGCTGCATGTGAGCCCAGCAGCACCACTGGCATAGGGTTGTGCCCTGTGACAGCACCCACAGGGGTATCACTGCCAAGAGGAGCAACAGCTCATCACTTTCACCAGGTTATAAAGTTCCCAATGCAAAAGGCTATGCCTCAAATTTCAGATGATCCCAAAAAGTATGAGTATGTACATCTGAGAGTAATATTTGGCCTGTTGTGCTTTGATCCTTCAGTGAATATTGAACTTTTACTATTAAAAATACATGAAAAGTATTCAACAGCAATCAAACACCACCTTCACCATGAAAAATACACCTTCCCTAGTTTTGTTGCTTTCTTGAAGTCATAAATATATCAGACTATGTGCTGAATTTTTCCCTGTAAAAGACCTGAAATTTTGCTTTTTGCTAATATTCCTCTTCATTGTAGAGGCAACAGAAATAAGTATACTTTGGCTGAGGTAACCTGGAAGTTCAAGTCCAAAGGCATTCATCACACTATAGAAATGGCAAGCATTATTAGTCTTTATTTATTAGTTTAATTTTTCAAGTAAACTGACAGTCTGAAATACAAGACAGTAACAGCCTGTGGTTTAAAACTGGCATGGAGTGGTTACATGCAAGCAAAAAATAATGAAGCAACAGCGACTGAGTAGAAAGTGGCTGCACACAGCAGATTTCTGCTCCTGATTGGCACATTTTGGTGATGGTACATGTCAACTGCCAACATTATGTTTTATGAGTCCAATTCCCACATGTGGAGTTCTCCCTGTGGAAACTCTGAAGCTGATCACTGATTCACTGTGAAGGATGCAGTGAGTTCTGGGAAATTTCAGGTTCATAAGTCTCCTCTTCCCATTTAACTTGTTTTGAAGGACCCAGCCGTGCTGTTGCCCATCCAAAAAACAAAAAAAAAAGTAGTAGGACCACCATGATTGTTTTATGGGAGAATTTAAGCTGGAAATTTGAAGAGCTTGTGCGGAAAGGATGGGTAGAAGAAATAGGGCACAAATTCATAATTATTTAAATTCCATTATTCCTAGATAACTCATTGGTGGGATAAATTTTCCTGATTTGAAAGCACGTATTAATTTTAGCAGTGTCTGAGGAGCAGAAACTAAGTTAGAAACAACAAAAAATAGCCTGTAACATTTTTCCAGAGGAGATTTTGTCGAAATCCAAACAATTTCACAGGCAAATTTAAGTCCATTTCTGATACTTTGATGACATAAATGCAAACAAAATTAAACCAATTTAAAAAAATTTTAAATATCCTATTCCAAGATGAAAGAAATGTTGGAACTGGAATTGTATTGCAGACAGAACTTCATTTTTCCTAACAGCCGTATTAGAAACTATAAACTAAAGTGAAATTTAATAGTCTGCTTTTATTCAGACAGCCCCTGATTTGCAATCCAAACAGACTTAGTGGTAGAGCTGCTCTGGAATTTTCTGATGAAACTTTTTTGATCTGAAAATAAGAGTTCCAACTAAGCTGAAGAGTTTTGTGGAAAGTAGTCAGCTAAGAGGAATTTCCAGTAAAATAAAGCTCATGGTACATCAGAAATTTGCCTGGCTTCTTGTCAAATTGTCTTATAATTTACTTGAAGGACAAACGTCAATATGTGGCTCAGCTTCTTCATCATGCAAAATGCCTCAATCCAGGTATTTCTGGGGTTTTAGGGTTTTTAGGGTTTTAATCTTACTGGAGTCCCACCATAACCCTGCTCATGAGACATGAGAAGTCCCCGAAAAACACAGCTGCTGATCAAGGCTATAGTAACTCTGCTTGAAATGTAAGGAGAGATCTCTCCATGAGGAGATCCAGAGCAAACAGGAAAAGTGTGGATGGTCTTCCTCTGAGCCCTCATCTCAGTGAGGCGGCTGGGAGTTTGTCTTGAGCTGCACAGCCTTTGATTGCTGAAATAGCTGTTTCATTGCTCACTCTCTGGCTTATTCCAGCTCCAGAAGGGCTTCATTAGAAAAGTGGGCTGTCGCTTCTCTGTTTTATTTTAGAAAAACTCACTTTTCCCTCAGACAACATGTTTTTTAGAATGATCTTTACATCAATATTTTCTACTTTTCCTGCTATATTGCAGCAAAACCTCATGTGATATGAGATGTTTGCAATGAAATAGAAATCTTGAGCTTAAAATAGCTTTTCCTCATGGTCTCAGGGAATAAATAAAATCCTACGGGAGGAAGCCTCACCCAGAGAAGTTGCTACCTATCCCACACTCTTCTAACTAAAGAGTTTCTGTCTTTCAAGAGCCTGAAACCAAGATATTCTTCTTCGATTTCAGAGCTATAAATATCAGCTATTGCAAGCAGCCTAAGAGAGAAGAATGACATTAGATCACTTTTTCTCTACATATCTATTCATGTCTATGTTAATTATCTTGTAGATTTATTAAAGCTTCATGTTGTTACAACCAGAGAGTCGAAGTTCATTATAAAGACCACCAAACACTGTACGAGTTATATCACTAGACTGACTCATCTCTACTGCAGGAAGTCAACTTTTCATTTTTCATGCCTATAATAGCAGAGATTGCTGGAGAGTGGTAACAGAAAGCTTGGGGGCTGTAGGACTGGATGCAGCTGTGTTTGTGATAGGGAAGCTGCATGACTTTTTACATTAGCCAGATTAAAAAGATTAGTTTGAACCCCTCTTTTGCATTAGATTTCCTCTCCCCTTTCTCAGAATTGAGTAAACTAAAATGACTGTGTACTTATGAACAAATATTCATTAAAGCTGGAATAACCAAGCAGTGCTTGTGAGATTAATGATAATTCAGCACATGATTTTATCCTCCAACAACAACAAAATTTACCTCTTCTCCTTCACCCCACATAGACCATTCCATTTGTTACTGACCATTGTTACAATTTGTTACGCATCAAAATATTTATTGTAGAGAACTTTGCTTTTCTTTACTTTGCTTTGCTTTGTTTACTTTACCTAGGCTTGGGCAAAATGAGGTTTTTTGCTAAATATATGAAGATGTGAAAAAATACAATGACAGAGGAACTCTGTGACAGACGTTTGAGTAAATGTTTGTGGATCATATTAGATTTACCTACAATTAAATCTGAAATTAGCATGTGGGTGGTAATTTATCTTAGGGGACAAAGACTGAAGCAGGTCTCTTACCACAACACCTGCCAGGAATATTTAGCCAAAAAAAAATCACAATTTTGCATCTGGAGGGAATAAAAAAGCAGAAGTGGGAAGCAGGCAGCAGGTCGAGACAGCCCACACAGACAGATCTCAGGCTCAGAGAGACTCATTTATATCAGCTGAAAATCCTGGAGGTAGGACTCCATGGAGGTCCAAACCTGCTGCTGGTGATGTCTGGGAGCAGAGGAGTATAGGGAGGACCTGAGGCCTTTCAGCAGATGTACTGGCACATTCACCATAGCACTGCAGAATCATATCAAGGGAAAATTATTTATCTCTGTCTCTCTGTCAGGATTTTAAGTAGCCAAGACTTTCTGCTTGTGAAATATTTCCTTGGTGTACAAATTGCCCTCTTGGGCAGCTCTTCTGTGCTTTCACATGCTTCACCCATTACAGTCTGACAGACTCTGCAAAAGTCCAGTAAAATCGGGTGCATGATGTGAGACAGTGATTTGCCAAACCTCATTTATATGAAAACTATCTCAACATGGTTACTGCTATGGTGATCCAAAGTAGCTAGTAATCTTATATTCATGAATACATGTATTCATCTGCTATACTTGTCTTTGATGGCTAGGTACCAATAATTTAGCAAGTGACATGTTCTGACATTCACTCCAGAAGTTCAGCCTGTTTCAATAGTACTGTAGCACCAATAATATAAAGTACACTGACTTTCTCTCTAGAGCAACATTATTTATGCATGACATGGAATAATGCCTGACAGGAGCAATGAAAGGAAGAAAAGTGCAATGAGCTAGTGTGTATATGATATGACCTTGTTAACATTTCACCACAGCATAATGTTTTTGTACTTTCAAGCATGATAAGTTAATGCATGCCGATTTGAGACACATTGGAAGTGACAAATAGACATGCATTTTAAAAACCTAGTTCAGCAATGGTCACTTTACCATTAAGCAAAACATATAACGGACTGAAGAATGAAGAGGGGAAACCTTACAGAAGCAATAAAAATCTTTCCTTGTATTCCTTAGAATATATGCAAATACCCTGCAGTTTCCATCTGCAGAATTTGATGAATAATCTAAATGAGATATGTGTATTGTAGTAAACAACTGAGAACTTAATCTAGGAATCATGAATATCAGCATGAAAGACTGCTAATTACTTGCAAATCTGAGGACTTGATATCCATACAGAAAACATCCAAACAGGACTGTGAAAGTCAATCTTGAAATTACATAGCTGAAGATTGGTGTATATTTAATGCAGGATGTCTCTTAGGAATAAACATGTAAAGAATGAGTGGCATTTGAATAGGACACATTTTTAAACGCTATCAGTGTATAAGCTTGCTTAGATTTAGGATTTTGAAAATGGCAAAGCATTTCCTTCATCGCTTATGTGACACAGCAATTTGACTAAGTGAGAAATTGTGAGCTGTCAAGTGGATGTTTCATGACACAATACAAATCACTGGTATCAGATGCTTGACACACCACTGTCAGTTTAGGATAAAAATGTGGAAAGGCAGATAGATCTATCACATCAAAGACTATACTGACAGAGAGCTACCCTGTTGCACACATTTGGGATAATTCTGGTGGCTAAGAATGCTTGGCAAAATTTCTTGATCTTTAGGCACCAGAAGCAAGATCCTGATTTTTTCTGTGGGGAGAAAAGTACTGTCCCATGGAACAAGCAGTGCAGTCCTGACTGAGTTCTTGCCCCGCAATAACACCTTTCACTTTCTTTCTCAACCAAAATGTACTAACTCAAAAGGAATAAAGCATTTTTATAATATTCAAAACAAATTTCAATTGTATAGACTGTGTTTGCCATTTGATTTCTGTGAAGACCATCGTGTTTTGAATAGTTTGAAAATATGTTCATTGCCTTGCTTCTACTCAACAGCAACTCTGTTGCCACAATCCCCAGTCACTACGTCAACAATGCGTCTGATAAATTCTTTGTGTGATGTTTCTTTCAGTCCTTTACTAAAGTTTCTCGTGCACTCTGTAATGTAAAAGAATATTGTTCTTTTGTCTTTGAATCATTAGAACTGTTCTTGCTTGATCAGATAAAACATTCAGTCTTGGCTGAAGATCTGGTAGCACTAGATTTTTTTTCCAGAGTTTATGACTGTTGAGCACTGATTAAAGGAATTCATAGTGACATGGCATGTAGAGAGAACAGTAAGAATCCTGAAGTTTAAAAAGATGAACAGCTAACTTTCTAAACAAAATACAGTGTCCCTGAGGGAGACATGGAGTTCTTATGTGCACTAAGGTTATGAAATACTCATTCTAAAAACCAAAATATTCTTCATTCTTTTTTTGAATATAGAAAATTTGAAGAGTAATGGTAATACATATAGTAGATACTTTTTTGATTTAATTATATGGAATAAACCAATTACTCCTACATCTGTGTAGAAGATACATAAATATACTTAAAACAAAACAAAAAAAGAGACAAAACTGGAAAGTATCAGCAGTGCTGCCTTGTAAATCAAAATATAGTTATTCATACAGATCTGAAACTGTTGACATCTAAAATTCTAACACACACACAAAAATCATATTCTAGATTAAAAGCTTGAAAATGTACATGACTTCCCCATAGATGCATTCATGGTAATGTAATATATGTAGCAAAGTATTCTATGCTAACAGTAAATTTGGCCCACAATATAGTGGAATTACAGTTGCCATAACATTGGAAAGTTTAGTTACAGAATAAATATGCTAGAAATACCTAATAATTTCACTGGGAATACTGCTCATTGTTGAAATTGGTTTAAATCACTGAAATGAAACAGTAAATGAGGCATTAAAGTAAGTCAATAATAACATCTTTTTAGACATTACCCCATCCTTTTCTCTGTTTTCATTCTAAAGCAAACAATTTCCTGTAATTTTTCTTTATTTTTTCTCAAGGTTCTAGATTTCCCCTCACAAGCCTTCCAAAAGGATTGAAGGAAGGACTAAAGAGGATGTTTTTCTGAGCTTTCAAACTCCTTTCTGTGACTGTAAATCATGGAAGAAAATCTGTTAAGTGCCCTGACAGGATAGACTTTTCATGGCAAGCCATCATCTTTTTCAAGCCAGTCTTGGATGGAAAGAAAAGATGAGGGAAAGGGAAAAGAGAGGAAGAAGGTATAGCACTGGCTCTAGAGCATCTGGTGAGCTACACTTGTAAGGGTCATCCCTCTTCCAGATGATCAGAAATTAGGCAAATGTAAACATCAGATCTGGTTCTGGATCTTCCCTGTCTCTTTTGGTATTCAGCTCAAGATTTTCTTGTAGTTGCTTAACAGAGAAAGGGATCTGCTGTAAAATGTAGATCCCAAAAGAAAAATTCCCCAACTCCCTGATGATGTCCTTCTGGGTTCGGCTTCCAGCTGCAAACCTGAATCCACATCTGACCTTTAAAAGAATTTGGGATAGTCTTTTCTTTTTTTTTTTTTCTGTCTTTGGAGCGTGAGCCACTCCCCACTACAACCACAGCTGCAACCAGAGTACTTCCTGCTTTGGTTTCTCTTGCAGTGAGATGCAGTTTTCATGATACCATGTTGGACATACTTAGTAATGACAAGGGGGAGGCTCACTTCTTTTTCAAATATTCAAGTAATTCTCAACTTTAATATATCCTAAAGGTTTTTCTGGCTCATTAATTATATTCATCCTAAGATCATTACTAAAGTCATCAAACACTTCACTAAAGATATTTCACAGAAATGATGGCTTCGAAAAATGACAGAGACACAATAAGCAGTTTAGAAAAAAAAGAAACAAGTATTTGGGCTCTATAAATCTTTTGGCGTTTCTTATCACTATTACGATGATTAGTTCAGTGAAATCAGTATACTAAAGGAGAGATAAATGTCAATAATTGTTTCCCATCGAGTGTTTTGTTTTAAGACTGTTTATCACCACTGATGGATAAAGTTCTAAAGGTTGAGGTTGTTCATATAAACAACTTGCAGTTCATATCTCTGTTTTTATCTGAGATTGAAACCAGACTAAAAGAGGAAACTTATCTCCCTGGGAGACTGAGGGACGTCTGTGCTTTTAGAATAGACTGGATTGGTTAAGAAATGAGACTAATATCTGAATGATCCCTGGGACTTGTTTCTGCAAAGTTAAAAGCAGGATTCATTTCCCATATTTTTATTTGGAGCAGCTCTGTACTTAACTTGCCCTTAATCATTTAAACTGAGCTAAGTTTTGATGCCATATGAGGGCCATCATGAGACATAAGTTCCTTCCACTTTATTTACTCCCTCCCAGTTATCTCCAAGTTCTTTTCTGCATCTAGTTCCCTTCAAAACAATCTTTATCTTCAGCAGCATCTTCTTAACTCCAGTACTCCCCTTCTTGCTATCATGGGAGTCTATTGCCATTTCATTTCTGCCTCTCCTCATTGAATTCCCTGCAGTACGATTCCAAGTTGTCCTCAAAACTTAAAGGGAGTTGCACTTAATTTTAGAAAATGGCCAAAGTGGTGAAATTCAGATTCAGATCCAAATCTGAAGTTTCCTGTGCCTTTGGCCTTTTTTGATACATTTTTCCAGCTTTGACACTCCCATACTTATTTCGTACAGACGTTCTCCAGTGTGTGGGAGTGCTGTTGTTTGGGTCAGAGAAAAGGAATTCTGGAGTCAGGAACTCATATTCTTCTAAATCACTCCCTTTGTGGTCTTTATGACTAGCTGCTAACTTGTTTATTCAAATGACACTGACATAGGGTGTTTCTCTTTTTTCATGCCAACTTGACACATAGCTGACATAATTTTTGGAAGCCCTGTTTATCTAATTTAGAACAAATAGCACTTTGAAGCTATGAAACTTGGCATAGAATTTCTTAAGTTGGCCTCTGTGAAACTGAAGCACATTAATTCAACAGCAACTTCTGAAAATTAGATGTTAATACATCCAATTTATCTATCACTTACCTAAACAAAAGGCATATTTACTAACCTCACAGGGTGAGGTTTGGTTGTTTTTATTTGCAAACCCAGCTGCCTTCCCAACCTTCTTATCCTCCTGCCGTCCAGATGCTCTATTCTTCTGATCACCAGGAGGGTTGTCAAAGGTCAGAGCCTGCAGATCACTGACCTTGATTAGCTTTGCAAATTACTATGGTCCTAAGCCCTCTTGTCTTAGATAACAGCAAAACACAAAATAGCTTGGTTAACAAGTTTTTTTACCACTTTATTATTATTTCCAAAAGTAGTGTTGTGTGTCACAGAGCAATTATCACTCCTTTTAGTGCACTTAGCATGTCCTCTAAATTTTGCAAAGCACTGCATTCTCTTTTACAGTAGCTCAGGAGATAGCCTGCATTATTCACAGCATGTTCTCCACTTTTAATTGTTTTACGTAAGCAAAGAACTTCATCACAATTATTTCCCTTGCTTACAGGATGAACTATTTATTTGAACCGTCACTGTAGAGAAATATTAACATTCTCTCAGACAGTGCTGGAATTTGGCTCTCAAAATGTACTGGAAAGGCTGAAATAAAATTTATATTCAAGGCAATTTCTGTGCTGCATATTGAGCCAAGCATCTGAGTTTTCCTTTCAGAAGGACCCAGAGATGTTATTGCCAAGTCTCACCATTAAACCAGGAGACATGGTTTTTGGTCTTTAATTTTGTTTCTCTCATGGGTTTGCATTTTTTCCAAATCTAATTTACATTTTATTCTACATCTGCCTTCTTAAGAGATCAAAGTGTGCATACGCTGTACAAATGTAGATTTCCACACCGATTCCTATTTTTTCAGTTTCAGAAGGCACATTATAACATGTGAAATCAGTTTTTTGCAGAGCCAGTAGTAACAGAGGCACATATTTCTACAGATTAATAATTCTCTTTACTGTAGATCTCATGAATTCTTCTCCTCCCTTTTCCTTCTTCCCTCATGATTTCAAAGTCCACCCAGTGATTTCAGTGATCAAGTCACATTTATACAATTATCTGCTTCAAAGACATTTTTAAGGAGAAAATTACAAAAACAAAATAAAAGATGAATTGGCAACATGAACAATTTCCTCATCACTTTAATCATTACCATAACCATTAAAAAAAATAAAAAAAGATAAATCCTTCTGATTTGAAGTGGAAAACATCTTTCCTAACTTGGTGTTATGCACCACCACTATTATCACCACCACAAAACAACAAAAATATGAACCAGAAGTAGTGTAGGAATCTAGATCAGCCAGCTCCACAAGAGAGGGTTCTTCTGAGAACATAGTTGGTTTGGTTTTCCTGTCCCTAACTTTAGCATTCTGAAAGTTACATATTTGCTCTGAATTAGTCATGTAGGCTTTCTCTGCAGGCAATGGAGAGAGATCTGTATCTCCCATTCTGAATAGATGAGTATAGATCACTCTCTGGAGCTGGCTGTCTCTCTCCATTGCCTGCAGAGAAAGCCTACATGACTGGCTTAGAATAGATGTCACCTTTTTGATGGGCAAACATAGGTGACATGAATCCCAATCTCAATTTCTTCATACTGATGGAGATACATTATCACCATGTAGGTAATGCACATCTATTTGTGCATGTCTGTCACTCTACACATACATATATACACATATAAATGTATATAAATAAATTGTGTATATATATATTTGTATATATGATAAGCAAATACCACACACTAGATATATCAAAGTTGAGTTGATGAAATATAAACACACAGTTCAGAAAATTTTCCTGCAACTGAACTTCAAATTGATCTAAATTGTTGTGTCTCTTAAACAGAAAACAAACAAGGATTTCTTTGCTCTTTGTGATTCAACTGAATCTGTTCCAGTCAAAATTATTTACTAACAAAGGTCACCATGCCCATGTAACAATACAAGCATGCCCAGATAGCATTTTAACTATAACACAACAAGGCTGAAGTGGTGCTGCGGCCTGGGAGAAGCAGCAAGACAATCTAGGAAGCAGGAATCACAAGTGCTCTAGTCTGTGATGGTATCTGAAACCTTACATAGGATTACTGGAGCAGTTCAGGGCCTTTATTAGCATTTTGCTTTAGAAGCCAAAAATGTTTGAGTCAAAACAATGAAGCACTGCTCTCCCAAGTCCTTTAAAGGAATGTAAGCAAAAACAAAGAAACAGATAAACTGTATCAAGAATGTACAAATATTTCTAAATGTACTCTGAATTTCTTTAAAGCTGATTCACAAAAATGGTGATAAAAATGTTGAGTTAAATGTATTAGTAATCTATTGTACTATGAAACAATATGTGTATTATGGTGCATTTTTAATCACTTAGCTATGGAGCTTGCAGCCATTATCTGGTACATGCATTATACTGTGTGAGACAACAATTGGCCCATCCAGGTGAGCTATGTAGTCTACCAAAAAAAAAAACAAACCAGGACCCATACAGCTAAAGCTTGGAGCCTAAGCAGAGCCAATGGGACAGAGTGGCATGCATTTGTTTTTCTGGAATCTCAACACAACCTAATTACAGGCTACCAGCCTCAGCAATTCCTCCTTCATGTGGTTTTTATTTTGGTATGTTTTCAAATGATACATTTCTTCTTTGATACTATAAGGACAATAAAATAACAATCTGAGGCTGCTGTTATTACAATTTCTAAACAGCAAGCAAAATAATATATATGGGTGAAAAGGCTACTTCGTTTTATTTTTAAAAAACTTGGAAGCTTGTAAGATGTCATATATCCTACCAGTCTTTGTGGAAATTGTTGTTAAGTGATGCAGACAATGACCTTGTTTGGCCTCTGTTAGTGGCACAGCCTTTTTATTGCAGTGAGCAGTGCAGTTGCACAGAGGTCAAAGCTCCTGTCATGAATGGAACATATTGATATGTAGAAATGTGTATGTATGACATAACCATATCTTTGTTTCCATTTTAATGGAGTTCTAGTATGCTTGGTACTAGTAAATGTGTGCAGTTACCTCTACGCTTTTCTGGTCCCACTTTTATTAACTTCCTCTGCAGTCTCTCCAGTGAGAGGCATGGTGAGCAAGGTGGGAAATGCTCATCTTCCTGGGGAAATGCCCATCTGGTCCATTTTCCATTGGAAATGCCCCAAACCGGTCAGTACAGTTGTGATGATTTGGAATGCTTTCGTTTTACCAGATTTGCCTTTGAGTTTATTACACCTTGGCTATTTTAAGTAAAAAAAAAAAATTAGAAAAACTGTCTGTATTTTTTATTCATTCATACTTCGATATCGTTTAGGACATGGATGGCCAGGGATGAATGTTCTGAAAAAAATATTGGCATGGTCATCAGCCTAAAAAAATAAATAGCAACCATTCTTTTACAGAGCTGGTCATCCACTTTACCTAATTAAACACAGACAGAAAATACTATGTCTTGGGGATGGCATCTTTTCTGTATCAATATTGCTATATACTACTTAAAATTTCTTTTAAAAGTGGGGATCAGGATTTCTTAGATGGAGTCCACCCACTGGGATGTTTATGGAAGCAACTGTAGGCAGAAGAATGATACAAGTGGGATCTGAAAATGATCCTCAGAGTGTACGAGTGAAACAACATGAACTCTCAACTCATTTCCACATTTACACTATACTAAAAAGAAAAGAAGCAATGCTGCAGTATTTCCAGCTTGAAAGTGTGTTGTGAAATTGTCAGTACTCCTCATCAATCTGTTTTGAAAGACATCTTAGGTAACAGAAACATTGACAAAATTATTAGAAAAGGCCTTTTTATTTTCTTCCTCTTTAAGGTAATTTACCTGGTGCTTTCGAATACCATGTAATCACACTTCATGCACATAGTCATCGAAAATTAGCTGCAAACTGTGAGTATAGACCCGAGTAACTTCCTATAAGTCCAGTTGAGACTCTCACTCCTTCCATTGGTAGTCCTTTTTGCATCCAACATAAATGTATTCACATCTGTTTTACAACCTTGTGCTGCATTGCCCTTCAGAAGAAATGTCCTTTTCCTTCTGGAGACATGCTCAGAGAAACAAATGGTATCTTTTCCAAGACTTCCCCTTGTTATATGAAACTATATAACCCAACATGATGGGTTGTCCATTCTCTGCTAATTGTTCTAGTCTTTGCTTTCACCAGTTCCCATCTGAGTTCACCTTTCAGTGGTGGAGGTAATTGAGACCACTCTAACAGTGCCCCATGCAATCACATCAATAGCTCTTTAACCACAAAAAATACCACAACTCTATGGTAACACTTAAAAAAATTGGCCGAGAAGAAGCGCACAGACATGCAATATTTGCTTGCAGTTCAGACTCATGGGTCACTAAAGACTTAAACTTTATTCAGTTGAAAAGTGACTTGCTCATTTTTCAGCCAAAGGACGTGACTGATCTTCTCTGCATGCAGCTAAGCATATCAGTTTCTTACTGATATTAAAGAGAGGAAAATTCATTAAGGGTGGGGCGTATGGGAGTGACCATTCCAGGCTGAGAAATTGCCTATTGGCTTTAATAATAACATGATAAATCTGTAATAAAAGCACAATTTGTATTTTTTTGACCTTTAAGTCCACTGCCTCTTTCAGACAAACAAAGAAGTCGAAGTCTATGTCCCTGCTCATCCTGTCCTCCTCAGACACAGGAGGAGGCCAGGATCCCTGCCAGACCTGTCTTTCTTTCCTTTTCTGTTTTTATAAAATACTTCATATACATAAATATTTGCTTAACCCTTTGTATCTCGCTATGTTGGGTTTTTTTAATGTAGAAAATACCTAACCTGGAACTAGGAGAGAAAGCTGTAAGATGGTTTAATATGTATCCCCATTCAAATGTGACTGTTCTGGAGGATGCCAGGTGCTTCAAACGCTGCCAAACATATGGCGGGGCTGCAGTGCAGCCGCCTTCGACAGGGAGCTGAGCTAATAGCCCCACATGCATTTCATTTAAAAATATGGACAACTATTCAATCAAAATGAATTTTGTCATCTTGATGAGGACTGCATTCAATCTGCGTCAAGAGACATGAAAGGAGGCTCTGCTGCTGTATTTTATAACAATGACTCTTTCAGCTGCTATAATCCCAGTCAAATACAGTACAATGCTGTTCCTTGCCTGTTTCTTTTCTTTCAGCTCTAACTTTTCCTCTGCTATGCATAAAACTCAGTGGTTGTCAAGACGGTCTTGTTAGCACCTGCTTTAGGGGCTCTACTCATATCCAAGGCTTTGCACTTTCATACCATTTTCCCCCTCTAACTCTGACCCTTTTTCTCCAAGTATGAAAAAGTCTCTTTTTTTTCCCTTGCAGCTACAGGACAGGAAAGCAGCTATGGTACAGAGCTGTATGATACAACCTTTTTGCCTGATTTGTCTGATGAAAAATGTATAAGCAAGTAGAAAACATTACTATCTCAAAGCAATTCATATACAAAAGCATAACCCTTCTAACCCCAGCAGAGGCAGCAGACAACTCAGCTGTTTTACTTTTTGTTTAAAAGGGATTTACGTTCTATTATAGTTTCCTAAACTGGTTCCAATGCTCATTAAAACGATTGGATCAAAAAAAAAGCCTTAGTGAAATTTTAAACTGAGTGAACAGTAAACTTCAAAAAAAAAAACCAGAAATAATAATAATTGGAAGAAATAAGCATGTAAATTAATCTTTGGAGCTCATTAGAATGATATGGTCTGTTTCAGACTAGACTAACTTGGATATTAAAAGCATGAAGCAATTTTAGAGGTAATGGTCAAATTGAGTGAAAATATTTTTTTGTCAGTAAAAATCATAATTAAATAATCAGGCATCCAGTGCCAGGCTGCATTCAATCAGGGTAAGCAATTTCCCCTAATTCAGCAGCAGAAAAAAATAAAAGAAAAAAAAAGAAGTAAATAACAATTATGTGTAGCCCACAAAGAAATTATTAAAATTAATAAACTATATTTTTTAAAGAAAAATATGTTACCTCCCTCTGCTACTCTCTCTCCTCCCACCCTTGCTGGGCAGATGAGCTCCAGATGTTAGACTGTGGGTTCCAAGTGGGATCACTAACTGAGCAGAGGGGACCCACCTCTCCCCATCCAGTAAAGCTGGCTTTGCTGGTGACATCTCCCCTAGCCCCATTCCCCAGTGGGTCTGAACACACTGTGACAGGCACCCTCACCACAGTCTGCCCAAACCTACAGGGCAAAGTGATGGGGAGACTCAAGCTGGTGGTCGTGGATGTGTCCGGAAGGTGGGTTCAGGTTTCTTTAAATGGCTCCGCATCCTGTTCTTGTTGGGCGGAGGGAGACAAAGGAGGAGCTATGGGTAGATTATTTTGGCTAAATAATCAGTGGACTGAAGTGAGTGGTCAGACCACAGGTATTTGAAGACAGTAACAGTAAACTTGGTGTATGCACTGACTAAAATAGCTTCTCAGCAGCTGTAAGTTATTATGTAAACACTGGGATCTTGCATTCTTTATTAACAGTCACTAAGGAAACTGCACAAACTTAGTTTTGTCTTATACACAGCATTATGAAAAAATATTGAAAAATACCCCTTTATAGATTATTACAACATTTCTAAAGGCACAGCATGTTATAAAAATCCAAGCTAATTAAATTTTGCTAGAATTTATTAAAAGTCCATGTTTTTCTAAATCTGTAAGTTGTATTAGGGAGATCCAAAAGGAGGAAATATTTGCATCTACTGATGTGTGCATAGCTCTTACTTGCAATAAAAGTAAAACATTTGAATTAAAATATTATGCATATGGCCAATACATGTGACTATTTCTCAGCTTGTACGTGTGTGCAGGGAAGATATTCTCCTGATTAGGGACTGAAGGTCACTTGTGCCAAGGTCAGCAAACATCTTGTTCTGATTGGAAGACAGGGAGAGACATGCTCCTGAGCATCACACCCAACTGTTTCCATTGTGTGTGAGAATGATTACAGCTGAACATTGTTTAACATGCATCCTTACAAGCACAGGCTCTTGTGTCTCTTATCAACTAAGCTCCTTCTGGGGCAGTGTGAATATGTCTGCATTTATACAAGCAGATCACTAAATAAAACAAGTGACAGTCTATTTAAATGCAATTTAATGAGCCAGGTAAGTGCTTGTGCTTGGAAACATAATACATTTAAAAAAAAAAAAACGGAAGATGGAAGGAAAATTCTACTAAAGGCATGAAAGTTTTACACTGACTGTCCCGTCTAACGACTGAAAAAGAATTCTTTCTGCTTAAGATTATAATAAATACAGTGCAGAACGGTATTATGGTTGGACTCGATGATCTGGTGGGTCTCTTCCAACCTGGTTATTCTATGATTCTATGAACAGGCTTATAGGCTATGGAATATATTTTCAAAGCTATGACCAGAGATAAGCTGAAATCCCAAACAGCCAGGAGATGTAAAGATCCTCATCAGCTGTGAAATGAAGCCTTGCAGCTTTTTTAATGGGACTGAGTCATAGGCTAAGGAGGAGATCTTGGTATTAGTAATATAAACTTATAATTAGTTCTTTTGTCTCCTGACTCCAAAAGAAGGAGGCATTTGTTCATTGTGTTCATTTGCAAAACTCTTGGCTTTTATAGAGACCTTCTTTCCACAAACTTGACTTCTGTGATTTTTTTGGCTTCCATCTGAAGCACCACAGATGGGTCTCAACTAGAGACAGGACAGGCTACATTGGTGCTTCTATGGAAATATAAATCTCTGGAGTGCTTTTGAGATAAATCCAAAATGTTACATGCACCACCTGCTACATCTGGAGTTGCAAAGGAATTTTCCCCAAAATCAGATTGGTGGGGATGATCAAGTGTTATCTGCCTTTCTGTGTAGGACAGTATGTGTGAGAATTGTTAGGAACATCTGATAATTAACAGTATAACTTCTAGTGAAAACTGAAATTAGCAGTGAAACCCTAGATCTTCTCAGCTGTCTCTGTGATGTTAAACAGTGGTTTTGGGCCTTTTGTTATAGATCTGCAAGTTCATAGGGAGTTGGCAAGCTTTTTGTGGCTTTTTTGTGGCTGAACATCTATCCAACCCTGATGGGGGGCTGGGCTCAGTGATCTAAATGGTCCATTTCAGTCCATGTTCATATAGTAATTTTATTTTTTGCATAGGCTGGGCAGCTATGCAAAAGAGAGACAGGTAAGGGATGCCCCATGGTAAGGGCATCATTAAGTGGCAGATTTTCAGTTTCCAGATGAATGGTCTGGTGGACCTTCAGTAAAAGCTGAAGTCAAGAACATGTGTGTAACACTACCAGGACAGATCTGCTGAATTACTAATAACAATGTTTTCTAAAAGCACACGGCTGCAAAATTCAATGTCTGTTTTTTGCTCTGATGCTGTAAAATTCCTATGCATTTGTTTCACAAAAGCTTCTATTTCAATATGTCTTAAATATCTTATTAAAAGAATTATTCTGCTATTATCATTTAATTCCATGTGATATGAACATGACATTTGACAGCCTATGACTGAAAATTCCACCTGCCTTTCTGGATTACAAGCATAAAGTTTTACAGCTGTGTATGGCAAGCCAGTAGGGTCAGCAAAAAAAGAGCTTAAATTTTCATGCAGATCAGTAAAGCTGCTGCTGAATTGTTATTCTTCCCCTTAGTGGGAGTCCCAAGAGACCAAATGAGCTGAATTACCTGCTCTTCACTAGTGGACCTGTCTCACAGAGGAAAGGTCAAAAAATAAGACACAACAGGGAATACAGGTAAAGGGCTGAGTGTGCTTTGAAGTATTCAGCCCAGTGTGGTAGCATAGAACATAGTTGTGAGGGTCTGGTTAAAGGCCCACCCTCGTTCCCACTCCAGAGAAATCCTCACTTGAATTTTCTTCCCCATAGGAAGAGTAGTCAGGCTGAAGCAGGATGAGGGTTGTGCTCAGTAGCAGGTGATGGCTGCTCTAGAAATCAGTGATGAGAAGGAAGGCAGACAAGTATCAAAGAAACCACTGGCCACTGCTCAGAAGTTGCTGACCTCCATATAAACAAGGATGTGCAGTGACAGGTCTTCTACTTTGAGGTCATGACGCAGTGGGTACTTACAGCTTATCTGTGATAAGTCAGGAAAAAAACAAGAATGAGAAAACCACAAAAGAAGTAGCTTGCCCAGACAGTGGAGAAGCAGGTTCGCAACACAAACATTTGCTAGCAATAGCTCTGGGCTTCAAAGTCCCCAGGATATGGTGCAGAACCTCATTATACTGTGTGTACCCCAAAGAAACCAGCACTATCCCGAATTTTTACTGAGTACTAATTTAATCCAAGTAATTTCATTCAAGCAATTTAAACTTTAATTTGAATAAGTCAGACCAGTAAGAGGTGAGTAATATGGTATGCACAGAGCTCATTTCATTTATTCTGGAAAAGTGGAAAAGCATCATCCATTTAGGAAAAAGACTTCAGGCAACTGACAATCAAGTGCGGCCAAGAGATATGTCACAAAACTAGAAGCCAGTTCAATTTTTGTTGGTTTTGAACTTTTTACTTATTTCATGTTATTATATCAGCTGTCCATGGAATATATTAAACACCATCCAAAATTCTTTAGAATTTTGAGTTAGAAAAAAACATGGCTTGTGATGAGGACAGGAAATACAACTCTCCCTCTCATCACTTTAATAGTTTTCTTCTGAAAAACAGCCGGCAAAGCCATCCTAAATGGCTTTAAAATTGTACTGAGAAATGCAATTGTAATGTATTAAGAAGTTTGTCATTCTTCTCTGAAAAGATAAACTTTTTTTCTGTTGTGATGAATAGTTCAGCTAACATACCGAAAGGCAAAGAAGTCCTGCTCTTTTTCCTCAGGTAATGCTTTAATGAAAAAAAACGGTTGCTTCCTCAGGAGGACCAGGTGAACATGAAAGCTAGGCAAGAATTAGATGTGGACAGTGAAGAAGCTACAGGAAAAGTAGGAAAGAGAGGATTTCAGCTATGAAGAGTACTCTGTCAGTAAGCTGGGCTTCCCAGACACGGGGATGATGCAGTCCTTCCAATACAACACTATATAATCAGATGTGGAGCTCATGCAGGCTGTGGGGAGACATGAGTTCACAGTTTTGAACAGCAAAATAAACACAGCCACCCAATGCTTGTTGTTTTTCTTCTCATTCAACTTGTACTTTACATTTCTAAACATTTCTAACATCATCCCTGGAGGTGTTCAAGGCCAGGTTGGATGGGGACTTGGGCAGCCTGATCTAGTGGGAGGTGTCCCTACCCGTCATGGGGGGGTTGGAATTATATGATCGTTAAGGCCCTTTCCAATCCAAACCATTCTGTGATTCTATGATTCTATGATTTTTGTGGGGGTGACTGACTTCCTTTCTGAGCAAGTCTACTCAACTGCTTTATTTCCAAACAGAGACAGATCCTGTGCCATGTGGTGTCATTGTATGTGTCCATGTTAACAAAAGGGGAGAAGCAGAGGGGAGGAAAAATATGATTTGCATTATTTGCCCCCCAGGGCAGGGAACAGGTCCTCCCCAGCAGTTCTACTGCTGCCCGGGGTGCACAAAATCTGCCAGCACTAATAGGCAGAAAATGGAAGTGCCAGTGGTAAGGAAGGAAAAGGAGACAGAATAAACTCGTCTGATAACTGGAGGTTAATAATCTTACACAATCATAGTTTAGAATCAGTCTGCATCATTCTCATTTCAATTACAGATGGGCCAAAGCTGATCCCTCCCATCGGAGTATCTTTTATCACCTGGCAGGTCACTGGCACAGCTGGGGATGTGATTCCCACCCTCCTTCAGTCATCTTCTGCTGGATAAAAGGGCTGAAGAAATGTGAAAGGGCTTGAAACACCTTGATTGTAGAAAGACATGGCTCTCCAGGCAGGCCATGCAGGGATAGCCATGCACCAGTCCCAGAGGATCCCCTGAGAACCTCCAGCACTGGAACTGTGCAGGGACCTCCTGGTGGACAGCATTCAGGCACAGGAGTGCACAAAGATGCTGAGCAGCCCACGGGACAATACATCAAGGGCATCATAAACCACACTGACCTGGAGTTGCACAGAAGCCTCTAAAAACCCAGAAGAGGAAAGAGTGTTTAAACCACTCTACCCTACCTGAACTCTGGGCTGAGCCTCTGCCCAAGTTATCATGATACAAATATCTCCTAGATGTGAGCGTGTGGGTGCCAGTACTGAGCATGTGATTCTTTGACCATTTCTGCTCAAACAGTTGTTCCCATGTCTGCTAAGGAAGAGGCAGGTATGAAGCTGGGACATAGCACCCCAGGCTGCTGAGGCTGCTGAGGTCTGAGCAGTGCCCAAGTACTAATCTTCACCTTGTCCAGGAGGCTCCCTAAAGCTTCCATCTCACATGGAAAAATCATTACTCAACTGGGGATTTGTTTACAGAACAGCTTTCATCACATTTTGATAAAAATTCAGCGTTGGGAGGAACCGCTTTTCTCACTACTAAGATGGCCTTTTCTAACATAAAAAGTGTCAATGGCAGCCAGTTAATTACAGCAGGCATTTTAAGGTAAGGGATGGAGTGAGGAATGCAGAAGTGGCCATGGGAATTTAGGTAAGCAAGATTAATTGAATTACCCTAATTGCAAGCAGAGATGTGATCTCTGGAGTCTCGTTATCACAGACAGAGGGGATGGGCAGAGGTGATCTGGCTCAACTCCCAGCTCCAAAGCAAGGCTGCAGATGCAAAACCCCTCCTGGCAGATATGTGTCAGAGATGTCCTTAGCAGGCATGATTATAGAGATCCTGAAGTCTGCTTCTGAAACCTTGTTCCTGTGCTTACTTGTCTGATGGTGAGAAACAGTCACTTCAGTGCTACACAGCTTGAGAGTGCCTGAATCTGGCTTTTTGCTTAGACACGCTTTTGAAAAACAATAAAAAAATAAACAATCTCCTCCTCAACAAGGTGTGATCATGAGCTTCACATCCTTTAATTGATCCCCCAATTTTTTTCCTCCTGTCACTCTTTCCTGCCTCCTGCATTAAAGCAGGAGTTTTGAAATGAAGAGCAAATCAAAAGCAAACACCAAGCACAGGTTCTGACTGAATATTCTCTGTTTCTCACAACTGGTTTTAAACATCTGCTTTCCCAGGAAGAGCGATTTTACCATGTGCCTTGTAAAATAAAGCAATATGAACCCCTTAGCAGTGAAGTGGCTGGCTTATCAAGGAGATGACAGTGGGAATGTAATTCCTATCAGTGAGGCTGATTCAACGTTTTCTATTCATTAAGATTTTGATGGATTATATGAGATCAAGTCAAGCAAATGTACACAGCATTACATTAATGCGATAAGATGTTCTCCGGCAGCTTATCCCCAAATACCTCTGCAGAACTATTTAGGGTGCTAGCAATGTTGTCCAAGGCTACAAAGCTCATGATGACTGTAAAATGGAGATGTCTGAAACCACTGAAGAAGTGTTGCTTCAGCTGAGTGAGGCACATCACTGTCCGGGGATATGGCTTCTTTATACTTTCCCTAATATTTCTGTTGAGTGGAAATTAGATAGTCAGCACTATATAGAAAAATACCAGCTTTGCTGCTTATAAAAAATTTATCTTCCTCCCAGGGAGGGGCATATTTCTATGTTCTCTAACCTTAAGTCAGATGTAGAGGCATAAGGAGAGCATAGATCTGACCAAAAGAGAGCATGTTATGGCCCAAACAAAACAAAATCAAACAAGAGGTGTTTCTGCCTTCTGCAGACAGAAAGACAAAGCCTGCACAAATTATACAAGACATTGCTGTGACTCATTGCATCAATAACCATTTCCCCTGATACCTGAGCTGCCTGCTGGATTTATCTGGTTTCTTGTCTTAAGTTTAGTTTGTGAAAAATTTGGGAGTGAAACCATCTTCACCACTTGGACAGGAGGCATCAAGCTCTGAGAGTGCTAAATGCTACCCTAATATAAAATAATTGACAGTAGCAAGCACCACATAAAGACTGAATACTGGGAATGATGGCAGGGCATGCTGTTTCCTCTGATAGCAACTGATGTTGTTGCAAAATTGTGTAATCATCATCTATGGCTGAACAGAGCTGAAAAGGCTATGTCCTGTATTTATATCGGTTGGGGTGCTCTCCAGTTTATCTGTCAAGTCAGTCTTGCAGGCTCTTGAAATGTAATTTGGGAGATAACTGGATCAGTTCTTCCCAACAGATGTAAAGCAATGAAGGCTGTGATGAAAGACAAAGGGAGAAGGATTTGGTCACTGAAGAACATAAGTTCCAAATTAAACACAAGAAAAAAAAGCTCAAAAAAGGGCTTTAGGAAGGAAGGGGATAGAAAAGCAGAGATAAAGGAAAATAAAGAGATACTGTAGAAGCAGCATAGCTGTCTGTTGGAGTGGATGTTGTTGGGCATGGAAATGAGGGGAAATGTCGTCACTCCATTTTCTGTGCCCTGAATCTTGAAATGCAGATGAATCTTCCCCTGATATGGGGGCAGCTCCAAGGCAGCTGCTTTCTTGTGTTTCAGTGCAGATGCAAAGTAGTACCAGAGCAAGAGTTTCCTGCTCTTTGCTGACCAGCAACTTCATTTAAATTTATTTGATTTTTTTTAAGGTTCTCCTTCTACAGGAACTGAAAGCAATCTAGTCTGGAATAGCAACATATTCTGTAAATAGAAAAATTCAGTCTTGTGAGAGTTGTTGATAATATGACAGTGCTGGGTACCTACTGCCAACCAATTAGAACCATCCCCACTGCTGGATGGTACTGGAGTAACAACATAATTCACCAGGAATACAGGACCACAGAATACCTGTACCCATGCTGCAGAGTAACATATACACACACAACTTTCTCCTGCCCCCAATTAGATTATCTCCACCACTACCCAGCCTCAAAATCCCCCAAATCAAAACACGCTATCAGTAGTCAGATCAGCGCATCATGCCCTGAAGTGCAGTCAGGATGATTCAGAGTGCAGCTTTTCTTGTCCAAATCTGTTTTGAGAGAACCATAAATTAGTGGGGTCACAATCACAACTTTTGCCTTGGGCGCCCCGTAACATTTCTACCTACTACATTCTGTAATGCACTGTACCTACACATCCCACCCCTCTTGTCTCTGTCCTTTACATAATTACGTACAAGGTGGGTCACTGTACCACAGCCTGTTACCTAGCCTTAAACCTCTCAAATACCACTTGCAGTAGAAGATCCTACAGGTTATTCTCATCTCATTATGAATTTATCCAGAAGGTAAAACTCATGCAAATATTTTTTCTAAATATGCAATAATAGCCAAAATGCACACTTTCATCCATTAACCTCGTATTGATGGAGACAGCACAAAATTCACGTGGCTAAATTCTAACCTGAGTTCAGCTTGTGCATCTCCATGCAGTTGAATGCATAGAGCTAGGCACATATTTTGACTCGTGTACGAGAAATGGAAAAGCTGTGTAAAATGTACCTGCAACTATGCAAGAATTACACATATAATAAACTACAGTAGTGCCAGTCTACTCATGGAGAAAATGTCAACCCATGGAAACTGTAACTTGCAGCTTCCTTCTTCCCCATCAGTGACATGAATAATTTTGAAAACATTAAGTCTGATCACTCACTACATTGGTTCACTACAGAGCTTCTCTGCAGATTCATGCTCCCATTAAATGGCCTGACAAATTTGTGGGGACAAGGGATGTACTTGACTTCTGAATTACTTTGGCATGAAGGGTGCCTCTGTAACAAGAAATAATGCCTTCCATGCAAGACAGAGAGCTTTCTAAGAAGCAGAGCCAACACCGTGGACATTGTTTGAACTGCCCTATGCATTTGGCAAGGTCCTTCATCCACCTTCACCAGTAAAAGAGAAAAAGGGGGGAAAAAAAGAAAAAAGTAAGGCATGGGGTGTATAAACTTCCAGAAATGTCTACGTACATGAAGAGAAAGCAATACCAAGTGACCATGTCACTGAGTTTGAAGAGTTAGGTAAATTGAGTATGAATTTCACATTGGAAAACATAGTCACCCATAACATCTTGCCCTGCAGAAGATGTGAGGGGCACCAGCCATATGCCTGCTGCAGGTGAAATAAGAGGCATTTCTGCTACTCCTCCCAGCATGGAGCTGTGACCCAACAGCACTACCATGTAGGACCAGGGACAGTCCTGCCCAACTGCTGTCAGCAGAACATGGTCTGCAATCTTCTTCCTTATTACCACAGTCATTACTTTTTACCATGTACGTTAAATACTTTCACAGTGATAACACTATGCCACTCAGTCCTTCTTAAACATCTTTCCTCCGGGGTTGTCATTTATGTCATCATCGCCCCATTTCACAGATCACAGACCCAACGCAAGGTCATGGCAGAACACAGTAGCTCTCTCTGGCACAGCAGCAGGATTACCTGCCTGCCCTCTTTCTGCATTATGCAGAGAATTCTTCTCCAATAGAAATGGAAGGGTACAGGCACATAGTGCTCCCTTTTGAGAGGAATGATCTTAAAATACTTACTCATTTTTGCTTGCTATTCTGTCCTCCCCAGGCAATTTTATATCGTGGAGTATTTTAACAGGAATGCTATATGTGATACAAGAAGGAAAATCCCATTTTATTCACAAGTGCAAAACCAAATGAACAAAGGATGTACTGCTGATTCTCAAACCAATGTACTCAGGTACCTGCAATCAGGAATACTATTGTAATATTACAATGAATCGATCCACCTTCCCTCTGACAATGGTCTCTTCTATACAATGTTTTATGCTGCAAAATTTTAGCAGCACTTACTTGACAGAAACTTAGCCTTACAATAGTTTTCTTGGCACAGATTTTTATCCTTCCACCCCCATATTTTGAAACATGATTAGCATTTTATTCTTGAATCCATCTGTATGACTGCTTAATTATGGATTTTAGTGGGAAGTAAAAAGCATTTCAGTCACAGTCAATTTTAAATTTTCCCAGTGCAACTACATATTATCTATGGGAGGATAGGTGTAAGGGGAAAAATGAAGGTTAGCTAGATAAATTTTGCTTCATTTTGCAAATGACAAAATTCACACAGTCTAAGATAAAGGCTTGAAAGTTGGGATATACAGGCTTGAGGACTGAACCCAGCCCCTCTTGCAGATCCCATCAGGCACATTAGAACACACATCAGTTTTACCACCAGTCAGTCTGGAGATTTACAGGCTCCTAACCTACATTGCAGCAATGGTGATCAGAAACTGCAAAGAGAAGTCAGGAGTCTGGCCCCATGAGGAGGTCTGAAGATATGCTGCCTACATTCTGCAGCAGGCAAAGCATCAAAGTGCCTCACAAGAAACTCAGCATCCTGAACATGATGTTAAGGTTCAGTGGGATAGATGCAATGGGAAACTGCTCAGCAACATGAGTAAGGACTCCACAATGTTGCCCTATATTTTTGTTTCTGGAAGCCATTTTTTAATCTGTCTGTAGATGAGGGAATTAAATGCTAAATTTCACCTCCTCCCCCACACACATTGCAAGGCTTATTGCATGCATGTTTATGTGAAGCCTGATTCCTCTGCTAAGTGTTTCTACTCTCCCACCCAATCTGGCACACACTGAACAGCCTGCAAAAAAAATTTAGTTGATTTGTACAGGTATTAAACCAGATTATCATCTACACAGATTTGGAAAGCAGACATTGTGTGTTAGCCAAAAGGATGATGCAAACTATAATTATTTACAAAGGGTTTCAGAGAGTTGGCTATTAGCAGGAAGTAGATCATGTTTGACAGCAAAAGAATTTCACATTTATCCATCAAATGACAAAGATAGTCCAAGCTTAATCATAGGATGAATTGTATGTCCAGAATGAAATTTTCATACAAAAGCTCTTGATTTAGCTATTCTTGCAAACTGTACACATGGAAAATGCACCCATTTCTAGCACAGACCAGAGCTTTCCATCCAGGTACCAACCACAAATAATCACTTCACCTATAACACAAAACTGAGCATATACATACAGCACCAGCTAGATATTTCTGCTTAAAATCCATGACTCCTCACTATCTAGAGGAAAATATTGACATACTGATATATAGCTGATAAATATGTAATGCAAATATCAGCAAATTACCACCTCCAGCATGCAATTAATAAAGGATAACTCTAGAAAGGCACATTTACAGGCATTCTGTTTCTTTGAAAAGTTGTTGTCTTGAATATTTGAGAACACCAATACCGGTTCAGCCTGCCACCCTCTGCCTCTGCCCATGCTCTGGTGTAACACAGGGATGTCAGGATGGCCATCAGTTTACGCCACCACTCTGATGCAGCCACAGCAATGCACAACGCCCAGGGAAGAGTACAAAACCAGGATGGATACACAGTGACCTCTCAGTGCAGCATCCACAATGACGGTACTTCTATATCCAATGAAACTGTGGAATGAAAATGAAAAACCTTGCCTGAAGAAAAACGAAGCAAGCTGTGAAGATGTCAAGTTACAGATTCCCTTTTGTGCACAAAAGGGGGAGATTGTTTTTCCAAGGGCACAGGACACTTTTAGACAATCAGGGCTATAGGAACTGTGGCAGAAATTTTATAGCAGGTTCTTTAATCAAATGTCTATAACAGCTAAATTAAAACATTATTTAATGGAGTTAGCTCTGAGATTTGAAATTTGTTTCTCTTTGTTCCACAGGCCAGGAAACCACTCTCTTCTTTATGCCTGCCTGAAGCATGAAATAACTGTAGTGTCCCTTATACTCCTTCAGGAATACGAAGGATGGAAAAATACATTTCTCTCTTAGAGCTGGTCTGAATTTTTTTCCCTTCTACACTGAACACAGATTGCTCTCCTTATTCAGCAATGCTAAGTGCACAGCTGTGACCAAAACCCTGTTGTTTCAGTTGATTTTGAAAGGTGTCTTTTAAGTACAAGATAAACTCTAAAGGAACTCTCTCCTGTGTGTTTGATGCTATTGCACAATTACAGACATTGTAGATTCTAGGCTCTGATTCAGAAAAATACTTAAATGTCTAACTTCAGGGGAACTTCTCAAATACTTAGTGCTAGTTGCTTACATACACAAACGTCTGAGCACAGTGTGTTAGCAATGACTATTGTTCTCTGAAAACATGCAAAAAGCATTTAGGATAGGTTGAACTTGGTGTTCAAATGCCAAATAATTTAAAACATTGACTATTTTATGGAACAATAAAAACAGAAAACAAAACAGAGAGCATATCCTAGCAACAGTTTGGAAATTAATTAATCAGTTCTAGAAAGGTACTTGAGTTTATTTCATAGTTATAGAATTGATTTTATATCTACATAGAATTTTTCATCACTAAAAACCTCAAAGGGCCTTATGGACCAGGACTGAATTTAATCTCCTAGTTATAGGAAACACAGAGCTGCTGTTTTCAAAACCCTGGTCCAATTTCTAGTACATGTCTCCTTGTACCAAAGGTTAGTCACTGCTTTTGCAATGTGTCATCTGAAGTATCACGTGCAGGTCCAATGCAGTCTTCTCCCAGCCTCTGCCCTAATCCTCCTACCTTTGTCTTACTTTCTACATGTTTTCTCCTTATCTAGTGGAATAAAAGAAACCTGATCAAATTTCAAAGGGTGAAATACTGAATTTATGAATCAAATGAAGATTGATTGTGGCGGGCCCAGATTTTATCCAGAGATGTTAGTCACAGTACTTTTAGAAATCAGTGAAATAATAATAATTAAAAAATTTTGTCAAATAAAATATTACAGTGACATTAAACTTCTCCACTGAAACTGGAAAATAACATGTTATTATGTAGTACCACAATTCTGAAAACAATGCCATATAACCTTTAGTTGCTTCATTTTTTAAGTATTTATTTATGGTACTTGCCACTGACCTATTCTTATCGTACCGTCTATTTTTAGGCAACATTTATTTCCATAATAGCCTTTCTTCTGTGATGAGAGAGGTTTGTACTTTTATTGTGGCTAAAGCACAAGGATAGTTCTGTCCATACAAAGTAATTACATCAAACACAGACCTATCTACCCTAGTTAGAACAAAGCTACACAACTGAAATGCATGCTCCTTTCCTCCTGGGAAATCTAAAACCCACAGAGGTGTTGCTTCAGGTAAATATGTCTTAGAGGCTTTTCAGTTTTATTGTTCATTGATTTATTTGCCATTACTGAGAGAGAATGTCATGGGAGAGGATTTAAGGTATTTTTTGGAGACTGGGCAACACAGAAGTGGCCTGATTTTGTTTTTCTGAAGTTACTTGGCACTGCGGATCTCTAAATAAATATAGTCACTCAAAATCAAACAGGCAAGCAAGAAATGACAACTGTTTTGACAGTGCTCAAAATACTTTGAGGTATTTTTAGCATATTTCTGAGTCGTATTAGCTTAACCTGTAATAGAATATAAATGAGCCCATATGGCAGAGATGTAATTATGTTCCATGTGAGAAATCCCTGTGGTAGATTTGGAGAAAAAACCTCACCACATGTGCCTTCTGGAGGGCACGATTTACACATGATTACCTACTCATTTGCATTGAGAAGAATATGAAGTAACACAATGCTAACAACACAGTAATGAAAAGGGCAAGCAAAGACTCCAGATCCCTGGGGGTGCTGATCCCTCTGACTGACATCCAGTTAGGAGCAGGGAATTTGTCCCTTTAGGGAGTACATTTTATGAAGCGATCTTTGATTATATGGGCACAGTAATCACGAGTCTTAATTATTATTACTGTGAGAGAATAGGCTACAAATCTCCAGAGAATGTCTCTGTCACAGATACTTTGCCGGCGTAGACTGAAAATGAGTGTTTTCCCAAGGATCATTTTCATTCCAACCTGATATTTAGCTGAAGTTTCTTTGACTACTAGTCATGAAACATTAAATATAGATTAGAGGCAGAGAGATGTTGAAAGTTAAAATTCACCGGAGGTGCACACCCGTGCACTTGAGAGACAGCCCCAAATGTTGTCCAGATGTTGTAGCAACAAGGCTGAGTGTTCCCAAGCTGCAGCACAGCCACAACAGAGGAGAAAGTGGATGTTTAGCATTCCACTGGCCTTCTGTTTAGTTTACTTGTAGTGTATTAATTTAGCAGAAAGGCCTAACAGCCTGTTAGCGGTAGATGTTACCAAGTGTACACTACCCTGAAAGAATGAAGAAATTCTTTTATAGCAATAAAGGGAGTAATTCAAAGCATGTAATTGATTTTCCACATTTTCAAACTGTGATAAGACTAAGCTTTAGCAGCAGAAACATGTGGTTGCAGTTTTGTCAATGTTCTTCTATGAATAAAAAAAAAGGAACCTGTAACTTATTGGTTAGATCATTAGCATGCATTGGGCATTTCAGTGGCTATTGAAGCACTCGCCAAAAGCATGTCATCTTCTAAACAGACTCAAAGGTGGTAGGGATTGGGCTTTTCCACAGTACATGTTTTTGTGATTATCTAAAATAATTCTTTTCCAGGAGGAACACAACAGAAGAATATCAAGGCTTTCTTAATGAGCTATTGTCACATTTATGTGCTGTCCTCTGTTACACCTTCCATTCTTTTCACTCCAGAGGGGCAGTGGTGGCAGGGCAGGGCCCCTGCAGAATTTCCATCTACCTGCTGAGCAGCTTGGTTTCTGACAGTCATGCTGCTTCCCTCAGCCTTCACACCAGTTGTTAGAGTGCTCTCTGGGACTACCCATGAACCTCCCTAATGATGTTCACCAGAGGAACTCAGAGCAGAACCATCCAACAATTCCTGAATGCCAGGCAATGTACTCCCTGCAGAATGGCTGGAGAAGGCTCAGGTGAACTCTTCCAGGTGCCACTGACAAACAGAGTTCAAGTCCAGAAGGAACATTTAGGATTATTTAACCCAGCCTTTTGCCTCAAACAAGACACAGAATTGTAGTAGCAATACCTGCATCAAACATAATAATTTAATTGTGTGGAAGAGCTTATATTTTGGGAAGACAGTTTGTCTGGATTTAAAGGCTCTAAGTAACACCAGAGCTTCCACCAAAACCTTTAGATGTTTCCCATTCAGTAGTTCTGCTGTTAAAACTGTGCATTTGTTTCCATGTTAACCATGTCAAAATTCACAACTGGATTTCAGAAAGGGTTTTGGGTTCTTCTGACACCAGAAAGAAGACAGCACAGAGTGCAAGGGTCGAACTAAAAAGCCAAGCACCAGGCACTTGTCATGATGCTTTGAAAAGATGTCACCTACTAATGCTCTGGAAATGGGTCATCTACCTGTGCTCTGAAACAATTCTGGTCATCTTCTTATCTTGCATTATGTGAAACCTAAGATACTAAGTAGTTCCTTTGTGAAAAAAAGAGGTGACATCCTCAGAATATCCTAAGGACATAAAGGACATAAAGACAATTTGAGTCCAGCCTTGGATTAGACCTGTGGACCCAGACTGCAGACTCAGACTCCTGTTGCATTTCAGTGAATATTTGTGGAGAGTGATACAGGCCAAGATGGTGACAATCATCAGGACCCACCAAAGAACAGCAAAGTTTCCAGTGGCAGACTAGTTAGGGTGGAGAAAAAAAACAGAGATTCATGTCCCCGCATGTCATTTGCCTCAATTTTTGTATTGGAAGACTTTGCCAAAGTGAGAAGGAAAAAGCTTGGAGGGATGCCTGCCCATAGCCATGAGGGAAGAGAGTGTTTGCAGCATGGGGGCAAGGAAATTATCTTCTGGCATGGTGAGGAGTTGGCAAGGTTGACTGAGAATCAAACAGGGCAACAGTAAGGCAGGGGTGAAAAAAACCTCAAAGACTAGAAACTAGTTTGTTCACGTTTAGTCTCTCGGGACAGCACAGAGCATCCCCCACAGTGGATTACTTCATAGGTTTGAAAATAGATAAGCAAGCTTCAGAGAATAAGAAATGGGGATACAAGACCTTTTAAACTGAAGTCTAAAGGTTTGAGCTTGGCAGACAATGGGAGTAATTACCTAAGTTTGTCACCACTTTATTATCATTGAGTGCCAAGTAGAAGCAGATGATGATCTTGTATGGCTTCTTCACGGATCAACATGCAGCAGAGATCAGTATCTGAAACAAGGCAGGTGCTTATGGTTGTGGCTTGGATGTGAAGGAAAGGGTACAGTAGAGGCAAGGAGTCCCTCTAGACCTCCATGGGTAGGGACAGTTCTTCTGGAACCAGGGGCAGAATTTGCTAGTGCACACCATGGTGGGTGAGCCATTCAGGGTGCCATGCTCTTCCAGCACAAAGAGGGATTTTAAAGCACATTAAATATGTTGAATAGCTGAGCAACATGCTCTCTGCTCCCTCTCCCATAGGAGCCAGAAGGCTTTTCTTCTACAGAACAATAACGCTAAAAAGGCAAAATATGGGTGAATTCATTCTGCTATTTAATATGACAGACTGGAAGATACAGAAAAACAAACAAAATCCCCAATGATTGCTCCATCCCATCCCTCCTCCATACATGCCTTCTGCTTTTAAAAAGCTATGCATAGGGAAAACAAAGCAGGAACACAACAAAGCAGGAACATAACCTTCCCAGGGGCTTGGCGGAGCCATTTGCAGTGACCACTGCAGGCACAGCTCTTACAGGGATACACCTGTGGCTGAACACAACAGCTCAGCTTCAGTTCCTTGCGAATTGTTGTCCAAAATGCAAAGAAATACCATGAACTGTGCAAGGCTCCCATCACAGAGACAATAGGAATTGAGAGTACTCAGCTACAAATAGAACCAAGCCCTTGATAATGGTTTCTACTCTTAATTTGAACTTAAGAACTTCAAACAAACAGAGCACTCACGCAACAACACTGCTAAACAGACAGTAGATTTATTTTGACTGTTTTCTAGCCTTTTCTGTTGTGCTGTACTGTGGTACATAATTAAAAAAAAAAAAAGAAAAAAGAAAAAAGAGAAAGAGAGAAAGAAAAAAGGGAAAAGATACAGGAACCATGTGTGCTTCACTACAAATGCTGCTGATGTAATTCTGTTTGAAGTGAGCAGTAAAACTCCTTTGGAGGTTAATGAGAACAGGATCAGGCCCACCACACTGAACTTGTGCTGAGAGCAGATAAGATCTTGAATCATTTAGAGCCAAGCATGTTATTGGTGCAACATGGGCAGGCTGAGTCAATCTCCGAATATTTTTAATGGGTGTCAACATTAAGTGTTAATTCCACAAGTTATGTTGTTTTGCAGTTTGCCTGTGCCTGCTCTCCAGGCTGCCTTCACGGATGGTACACATCCTCTCACCAGCTGCAAAGAAAAGCTATATCCAGAACTACTGAGAGGAAAAAAAAAACCTTCTGAAAAAGTATAAAATGAGACTTTAACAAAGCACTGAAAAAACAAATGATTGTATCTGCTAGACATTCAGATTGTCAGCATGCATAAAAATAAAACTAGCACAATTTCAAACAGAGATGATAACTCTTTTTAAAAAAGAGACCCCAAAATCAAAACAAGTATTTTCTAACTGATCATTTTTGTGAAACTAAACTCAATCTCTCTTTTAATGACCAAACTGAGGAATGAGGTACTGAAGCCACAGATCTTTAGATAATGTCTGCCTCAGATAGTGCTTATATACTCTTAATAAATAGGATCAGAAAAATATTGAAAATATTTTAAAGTCTGCTGAAATTAACTAAGCACTATGAACAGCTTTCAGATGAGAAATCTTATTTTTAACTTTCCCTTTTCCAAGCAATTCCTAATGCAGCCTGAAGCCAAGATGAAATTACAGTCTTCCTGAGGCCAACGGCAGACTTTCTGTTGCCTTCAGCAGAACCAGGATTTCACTCTTACTGTAAAGACATCTTAAGAAACACTGGGCCCAACTGCCCACTTCTATGGAAAAAGTAAGCTGGAAACGTAGCAAAGTCTACCATACAATTTCCTTTTTGTTCTCCCCTGAGGGGAGATTTTTAATCTTGGAGTGGAAAACAGGATCCAGGGAAACCTGGCAGAAACCCTGTGGCTGCATCTAGAGAGGGCTGACTCTGGCTGGGCTCCTCACCTTGCCCCGCTCCCCAGCCCACACCAGCCCCAGCTTTGCAGTCTGCACTGCCTGGCCCTCTTGCATGGAGCAATGAAGAGGGCTTTGTCTTGTGATTCAGGAACAACCAGACAAAAGTGATTTCCCTTCCTCAATCTTCCATGACGCTGGGACATGTGCTAGAG
This sequence comes from Phaenicophaeus curvirostris, assembly GCF_032191515.1. Lineage (NCBI taxonomy): Eukaryota > Metazoa > Chordata > Aves > Cuculiformes > Cuculidae > Phaenicophaeus > Phaenicophaeus curvirostris. The sequence continues at coordinate 24,608,464 of NC_091397.1, read as the reverse complement.
GACCTGCCCATGCTTTCTGCATCCTCTAGGGAGACATAACCCTGAATTATGTGGGGCTTCAGCTACCTTTGACAGGAGAGACACCAATCCTGCATGGCCATAGTTCCCAGTTTATCAATTCAACTCTGTGCTGCACAGACAACAATCTCCTTCTGCCTCTCTAACCTCTTCTCATCCACACACCACAGCCCCCTGCCTTACCAGGTCCCCATGTCCCTATCTCTCTCCCCACTGTGTCCTCAGCAACAAGGACAGAAGCTTCAGCACAACATCACAGGTGACAGGTCTACCAGCATTTCTCATGGTAGTCTCAATTTGCTGTAACATTTGGGCTGAGGCTGGTGTGCTCCACCACTCAGGAACTGCATATCTTTGCCTTTGTGTCAGGAAGTGGAGAGTATGCTCAGACATCGCGTGGAAGTGGAGAGTACACTCAGACATTGCGTTACAGCCATCCCTGCTGCAGCTCCTAACTGGAATTGATCAGATCCCATTTTCTTACTTTTGTTTCCATTTATCAGTAACAGTGAAGTTTCCAGCCCTAGAAAATACTAATCCCTTGCACATGTTGCAAAATTTTCCTTTGCTTCCCTCAGAATTAGATTTTTTTTAATTAAGAGGTAAATAAATAAACTACTTGCATTCTTTCAACAAAGCGCTTCATGCTAAGTGACTAATCCCCCTCCCTGTTCACAGAAAATAAGCGAAGCTTTCACTGTTACAAAATATCACCAAGAAATTAACGACTCATAGCAAAATCTGACTTTGTGATGAGTTGTTGCTCCTGCAATTCTTTTCATTTATATAAATATTTTGAGGAGCCCGCCTTGACGTTTTGTGTTGGCTTTTTAAAATAATTTTATTTCCTCTTTAGATACATTTGTACACGAGTAGTCTATAAATGAAACATTCATTTTCCTGAAGGCAATAGTGAAGATGTGATTGCCCCCTTTTCTTCTCAATTTTACATACAGCAAATTCATCATAATGCATGGTAATACCTGGAATTTGAATAAGTGAAAAATCCTTACTTGCTCATACCAGGCTCTCAGTATTAACTCAAGATCCGCTCCTTGGGGATAGTATTTGTGCTTCTATTTAATAATAAAATGAATGAATAATAATAATGAATAAAGAAGCTGTCAAACAATTAGACAGTAAGTCAGTTCTCTATTCAGACAGCAATGATTTTGTGATGAACATCATGAACACTGCACAGATATTCCTCAAGAATAAACTGGGATCTGAATCAATTGTATTCTGGCAATGGTTAGAGCAAGGCAGCTTCCAGTGAGGTCATCAGAGGGGGCATGGGCAAGTGAGCAGCAGAATATGGGCCACAGATGGTTGGCCAGGGACACTGCAATGGCACATACTGCCTCTAATTTCCTCCATCAAATGCAGGGTTTAAGAGCACCCAGGAGAGCTTCCATTCGAGGTAGGTGGGGGAAAAACAAAAGACCCAGCACATTGCTCCAGCAGCCAGGAAAACGAGCCACTTCAGTATGGCACCAGTAGTGCTGCTACCTGTAGGACATCCATTGAGTTCACAGAAGGCTGCAAAAGATGCAGCAGCAGGCATTGAACTGGTGGTAGGCAAGCTGCAGGTGGGGGGACTGACATGCTCTTTTCTTGCTCAAATAGACTGCACACTCCTGTGGCTATGAGTCTTGTATTTAACTTCTGTAGTATTCTAAGCATTGCAGTGGAGGTCAAACAAGTTACCGGTAACAAAGCAGTAGTAATTAACATGAACAAGAACACAGGAAAAATCATATAACATCAGTGAGTCATAGTGTTAAGTCTCACCTAAACACAGCGATGAGACTAGCACTGAGTCACAGAATGTAAAATAGTTATAAAATATCTGAAATATATAAACGAGTATGCAAGAAAACAGCATCCAGACATCCCACCTGAGGGATACATGCCACTTTCATTTTTCTTGTGATGTTTGTCATCAAACTATCTCATGATAAATTACTTTAATTTGTGCTGTAGCAAGAAATTAATATTAGCCAAGTTATACTAGAATTAGAAAAAGATACTGTTCTCCCTCACCCAAAGCAATCCTGGTGATATAAGGTGGACAAGTTTCACCTGCTGATACCTGGTAGCATTATATGTTAGCCTTGACTAACACCTTATTAACACTGCAGACCATTAACAATGCAACAATCCAAAAAGACACCTAACTGCAAATAATAGTCAATCCCTTAAGTATTTCTGAAGTTCTTCCTAAGGTAGTCCATCAAAAGTACTTCTCATGGTGGCTGACACAAGCTTCCCAACACACTGCATTTACATCAGAGTTTACCAGTTATTGTGAAGTTTCCACCTGAGTTCATTCAGTCTTGTCCAATACTTTCACACACTGCAACAAACTCTTGGAATACTTGGAAAAGGCACAGCATGTGGGTTCTCCACCCAGCAGCACTTCATGTGAGGTTGGTGGCTGAATGTTGGTCTTCATTAAGTGTTGTCTCACTAGAAGACTCAAGTTTATTTATTCACCCTCAAGATAAGGAACTTAATGCTGCTGATTTAAATGCAAACAAGGGCAAGACCTCATGCCTGGAAGACTCTCTGATGTGGTTTCACTGGAAGTTTAGACTAAACACAAGTTGAGAACCAAAACACAGTTGTCATGGCCTACAAAATCAACATGTTTTCTTGAAGTATTTTATTATTTTAAAAGCATTGTCTATGATTAAACTATCAAAGTGGCATTGCTTTTATCTGGAAAATGTTGCACTTGCAATTTTATACTGTCTAGTAGTTCTGGAGTGGTTGTCCTTAAGTAGATATTTCAAATCTTAAAGTGTTTGAAGACTTCTAAAAACTCACCAAGCCTTGCTTCCTAAGCCAGCAAATTCATTTTTAAAGCTACAGGACTACTATTTCAACAGGACCTTCAGAACAAAGCATTTCTCTGGTGACAATTCTGTGCTGTAAACACACAGGCAGCAAGGAGTTCAGTCTAAAGCAAGAAAAACAAAGTTCCCATTTTCCATACGAGTGTGAATCATTGCCTAAGCCTTCCAGCTGAACTGTGATGAACAACAGAGGCAAGAGATTTACAGATACGAGAAACCCTCACAGCTATGGACCAGAATGTAAGCCTCACTGCTAATGGGACCAAGCAGCTAATGGAACTGCATTTTTAAATCAACATTTGAATTCAGAATCCATGTGATCCATTCAATGTCTTCATAACATGCAGAGCAATGATGCTCTGGGTTCCACAAATGCTAACAACTAATACAAATCTAACAGAATTAAAAAGGGGAGGGGAGGGCTGATATTCCAAATTGATTTTGCACAGTATTGCTACGCAGTCTTTTAGTGCAGTCATTGTGAACACTTATAAAATATAATGCAATTCCAGTGTCTGAGCACTAGAGGGTCAGTTAGTGATGAACAGTCTTACCTCAGTTTCCTCATTTTCATGGGTAAACACTCAACCTTTACTCATTAGCTCTTCAGCTGTCATGAGAACTTCTGCTAGCTGAAGCTCCTTCTGAGGCCATACAGCATTGGACGGAGGAGTTATGTCATACAAATGCAACCTTTTTGCAAGAGTGCCCTCAATAATGTTAAACTATGCATATCACAACAAACCCACAATTGCTTTCTCTGGTCAGCTGCAGGGTTCACACCTTTTCAGAAGGATGACTATGTTGGGCTGGAAGTTGTCTCTTGTGAGTGGGAGTGGCAAAAGACTGATGAGTTACTTGCCCACAGACCATTTTGAAAAATACTCATCCTGTATATATACAGTAGGCTCTTTCCATCTTTAATTATCATCCCTTTAAATAATGTAAAAAGAAAAACTACGCAAATACCATCCATTTAAATGAAAGGAAATCTCAGTACTGCCTGTAATTGTACTCATGCCCAAAAACAAGCACCAGGATGGCAACAGAAAGGTGGGCAACACCCAGAGGGCAGAATTCAGGCCCACTAGATCGCAGCCTTGCCACTCAATAAATAAAAAAACCAAACAACACTTCTAAAAGTGTACACATATACCAGAAATTTTGGGAATTACTATATGAACAAGTCAGAAATCCTTCCCAACAGGATTTGTTATGGAAACAGCATATAATTTCATTCCAATACCACAAATTTGCCACTACATTAAAGAGCATTACTATTACTTAAGGATGAATGGTAAATCAGCATCCCCAGCTCTCCAGGCTACGGCCCTCTTCAGGGGAGTGGTGATTCTGAGGACCCCTTCATTTCAGGCTAAAAATATATCCAATGAGAGAAAGTAAAGCTGTTGACTAAGGAATGCCAACAAGTACTTCTAGCCCAACAAACTTTGCTATACCACAATTTTGTTCTTATACTATTACCACAATTTTGTTCTTATACTATTCTTCTTGTCCAGGACAAGAACGCTGGGCAACAGTTTCTTTGTATACAGTGATTCTTTCTGGGGTAAACATGGTACATCAATTATAGAGACCGTGTTGTAAAAAATCCTATCTATATTCCCTGAAGCAATGGATAGATTTGTTTTCAACAGTGAGGTAAAACATTAATGATGACTACAATATGCCCATGCAAAAGATACCTTCACATCATATTAATAAAAAGTCTCAAATACCATTGGGTTGAAAAATAAAAGTCTGAAAACATAGGTTGATCACACAGATAGCACCACCAAATTCAGTAATGACTGTGACCTTTGCCAATTACCACTCGGTGAAAGTTCATAAAAATTAGCAAACAAAAAAGCAGAGCTTTGTTCTTTTGAATTATTATATTGTGCTCATATTTATTAAAACAACCAAGACTGAACATAGGGCTTCTGCTCTGCAATCTATGAAAAAATCCTAAAGAACTGAAGGGGATCCATATCTGCTGCAAATCATGAAATGCAAATCATGAACTGCAAATATTAACATTTTACTTCATTTTGAAACAATATCCCATTATTCATCTTAGAAAAGTATTTTGCTAAGGTAGGTCCTCCTATTCCTACCATAAACACAAGGTCTCTTACAAATAAATGTGTTCTCCCATGCATAAATAAATCACATACATTCAGCTGCAAGGAAACAGATCAGTCAAAATAGCTCAAATGTAATTACACACTGACCAAAAAGAATTCCACTGCAACAGAAACTGGCTTGTACTTCAGGTCATTAGCTGAGTGCTGACCAGTACAATTTTAAATGCTACAATATATTAAGGAAAAAAAAAACAAAACCCAACTTGAAAGTAATGTGTAAAATATCTAATAAAACAGGAACTAGGTTTACTTAAAACAAATTTAAATAAAAAAAAAAAATCTGTCCTCTTGTCGCACTTCATTAGAGCAATTTATTTTTAAGCTTCCCTTACTTCTCTATGGCTGTTTATGCATCATGATTTGAAAAAAGTAAACGAGCCAAAAATAATTTAAATCTTCCTCTAAATACACAGAATGAAATTCTATACTAGCTTATAACACTGGAAATCAGAAATCAAGTCTCATAGTTAGCTGTTCTTTCTTAACAAACCCATGCTTACAGAATGGCACTTCGAACAATGAATCAAAAAAAAAAAACAACCCAAAAAAAAGGATATGTTGTGTTGAAAGGTTTAAGAATGTGTGTACTTTCCATGAAGCTGAAACGCTCCCATGAACGTATTTTTTAACTCCAGATTAACCAAATATTCCAAATTCAGGAAAACAAAACTATTTCACTCATTAAAATATTCTAACAATATTGCAACATAGTCAGAGTATCATTTTGAGCAGTGAGAAAATTTTTTTTTAAATTTTAATAGGAAGGGGAGAAGAAAGGCTGAGTTGAGAGAAGCCCTTAACAAAAAAAAAAAAGAACTTTCTTTCTTCTGCTGCCATATAGCAGATCTCTTCTTGGATTTCACACCACCAACCATACCCTGTCAGAGATCTTGAACAGTTTACATTACTTCTTTTGAAGGATTAATCTAGACCAGCCCACAGATAAAAAACAAAATGCACAATGAAGTCCTACACTGAATTCCAGCTTGTTACTGTGAACTCAACCTAAGAAAAGAAAAAATGAATCCCACACATCTAGCAGTATATATACTGCTTTCACACAGTATTTGAGTTCATCAGAGGAATATGTAAAGGGACAAGATAGTTTTGTACAAAACCTCAATTTATTTCAGAGAAATTAAAAATATGGTATTTAATATATATAAATTTCTATTCCTCTATAAATATAGATGATCTTGTGATAATGAACAGAAATAAATGCATACCAAATTCAAATAATTTTGCATTTCAGGGTATTGTAGCCATAGATAACGTTTATGAACCTAAATACAGGCATTTGTAATATAAAACAAGTTTAAAACAATACAGTCAGGAGAGAAGCAATCTGCTGTTTTTCATACAGAGGACTAAATATTCAAATGCATCTGTCGAAAGTTACAATTTCATTTTTAACTTTCTTTTTGTCTGTATTAAGTACAATCCCACACACCCAGGAGCACACAAGGCAGTAGACGCGCTGCACACATGGCATCTTATCTTTGCACTATGGAATGTTATTACTGTACTGGAAAAAAAAAAAAAGGGGTGGGGGGGAGGTGGAAAGACAGCAGAGGCTCTTTACGGTTTCACATCCCACCAGAGTGTTTAAACATTCTGGTTTTCTGGTTTCCCTTCCTTTGTTTTTACTACTGGCAAAAAATCACCACACCCTCATAATGCATAACGAATTAAATGTCAATTGGATTGAAATTCAGGGGAACGGCAACTGCTCTAGTGTTTCCCAAATGAAGAGCCAGCTTATGGATATAATTAAGAGAGGGGAAAAAAAATTAATCAGAGTGCTGTGTTTTCTTCGGATGAAGCTGTTATTACTGAGCCCGTCGCTGCTAACCCGCGGAAAGGAGCCGCCGGGGAGCGGCTCACAGCGAGAGGGCAGCGCGGTACCATCCGTGTCCCCATCCGTGTCCCCATCCACCTCCCAAGCCTGCGGACGTGCTACAGGTGCAAACGACATTAAACCTCAACTCCTACCACAAAACAGGCCAACTCCTCTGCAACTATCTGGTGCATTTAAATAAGTTTTAAAGAACCGGGAGAGGGGGTCCCGCCGAGGCGAGGGGCGGCTGTCTGTCTGTCCTGCCCTGGCGCTCCTCCCCAATCCCACCTCCACCGCCACATACCCCTGGCAGCCCGGGACTGGGACCGCTCCGGGCTCTGCTGCTCATCCAGCAGAAACTCCAACAAAAGCCATTACAAAACCTCGAAGGGGGGGGTGGGGTGGAGGGGGGAGAAGAAAGGGCTTGGTGGCTGTTTTTTCTACCGGCAGATTTTGCCACCCTGCCCTACGAAATAAAAATCCAACCCCCCTCCCCACTTCTTTTTCAAATTTAAAAAAAAAAAAAAGAGGGTGGAGGCAAGGAACCAAAATCTGCAAACGGGTTAAAAGTGTCCTAAATAATTAAAAAAGTGAGATTTTTTTGTAATTTAAATACAAATATACTTACAAAATCTTACAGAGGCTATTTACATCCCTCTCCCCCAACCTGACAGCGCGGTGAGGAGACGTTCCGGAAGGAGCAGGGAGGGCTCCCCACCCGCCTCGCCCTCCTCTCCCTGCAGAAAACCCTCGCGGGTCCCCAAAGTTTGGCCAGGCTGGAAAAGGAGCTGCTCCCCAAGGCAGACCCCCGGTCCTCCGGCTGCCCACCGTCCCCTGGTTTTAGCGGGCAGGGGCCTCAGACGGTGGTCTCTCCCTGCTTGCTGTTGGTCAGCCTGGTATAAAACTTTCTCCAGGAGTTCAGGGTTTTCCCGGACCAGATCCAGAAGCCCGAGGTGATGCCCACGATTAAGGTCATGAGATACTTGATCATGAAGACGGTGAAGTCGGGGCTCATGGGCGGGTGGTGGCTGCTGTGGTTGTTGGGGCACGGGATGGCGTAGCTCTTACAGCTCTGCGTGACCCAGCTCCTCTCCCACTGTTCCCTAAAAGCTTGCTCGTAAAAATAGCAGGCGATGACGATGGTGGCCGGCACCGTGTAGAGGACGCTGAAGATGCCTATCCTCACCATGAGCTTTTCCAGCTTTTCCGTCTTGGTGCCGTCGTGCTTCATGATGGTCCGGATCCTGAAGAGGGACACGAAGCCGGCGAGCAGGAAGGAGGTGCCGATGAACAGGTAGACGAACAAGGGGGCCAGCACGAAGCCCCGCAGGGCGTCCACGTTGTTGATGCCCACAAAGCAGACGCCGCTGAGGACGTCCCCGTCCACCTGCCCCAGGGCCAGGATGGTGATGGTCTTGATGGCCGGCACGGCCCAGGCGGCCAGGTGGAAGTACTGGGAGTTGGCCTCGATGGCCTCGTGGCCCCACTTCATGCCGGCGGCCAGGAACCAGGTGAGGGACAGGATGACCCACCAGATGGAGCTGGCCATGCCGAAGAAGTAGAGCATCATGAAGAGGATGGTGCAGCCCTCCCGCTTCGTGCCCTGCGCCACGGTGCGGGAGCCGTCCTCGGCGAAGCGCTCGTTGCAGACCACCCTCTCCTCCAGGAGGAAGCCGGCGATGTAGGCCACGGCCACGGCCGTGTAGCAGCCCGAGAGGAAGATGATGGGCCGCTCAGGGTAGCTGAACCGCTTCATGTCCACCAGGTAGGTGAGGACGGTGAAGAGGGTGGAGGCGCAGCAGAGGACGGACCATATGCCGATCCAGGTGCGGGAGAAGCGCAGCTCCTCGGGCCCGAAGTACATGAGCCCGTAGAGGCGGCCGGGCTCGCAGGGCGCCCCGCAGTCCTTCTCGCCCAAGAAGCGGTAGTTCAGGTAGGAGGGCACCTTTAGCGCCCGCGGGCAGGAGAAGCGCCCGCGGCTCTCGCCGTGCCCCGCGCCGCCGCGCTGCGGGTTGCTGGTCCAGCTCTCGGGGCGCAGCGCGGGCGTGGGGGTGCCCCGCTCCGAGGCGTTCTGCCCCACGCACAGCTCGCCCGCCCCGTGCACCGGGAACTTCTCGCAGCGCAGCGTGTCGGGCCACTGGAAGCCGAACTTGTTCATGAGGGCCTCGCAGCCCTGGCGAGCCCGCTCGCAGAGGGAGCGGCAGGGCGGCAGGGCCTGCTCCAGCACGGTGCACACCGGCGCGTACATGGAGCAGAGGAAGAACTTGAGCTCGGCCGAGCACTGCACCTTCACCAGCGGGTAGAACTGGTGCACCTCCAGCCCCGCGTCCTCCTGGTTGGTGTGGCCCAGCAGGTTGGGCATGATGGTCTGGTTGTAGGCGATATCGGTGCAGAGCGGGATGGAGATGGGCTGGCAGTACCCGTGGTCCGGGACGGAGATGCCCCGCTCGCCGTTGTACTGCGGCGCGGGCGGCTGCCCCCGGGCCGGCAGCGCCGCCGCCCACAGCAGCAGCAGCAGCAGCAGGAGCGGCGGCGGCAGCCCCGGGCACCGTCCGCCGTCCGCCCCGGCGCCGCTCGCCGCCGGCCCGCGCCTCTCGGCCATCGCTCAGTTGGCGCCGCCCGCCCGCCCGGGCTCTCGCCGCCCCGTCGCTCTTCCCGGCCCGAACTCGCGTCTCATGAAGAGGCGGCCCCGGCCGCCGCTCGCGCGGCTCTGCCCGCACCGGCGGCAGCGCCCGCCGCGCCCCCGCCTAGCGCCGCCGCCTCCGCCGCCGCCGCCGCCTGACCATTTGTGCCGGCCCCTCGCGCCCGCGCCCCTCGCCGCGCCGCGCTCCCTCCGACCGGTTTCCAGGCGCCCCGCCGTCTGCCTTTCAGCGGGAGGGAGGGGCCTTGAAACCGACGCCGAACTTTCCTGCGCGAGGGACCGTCGCCCGGGGGCGGGCGCGGGGGCGGGGGGAGGCGGGGGTTGGCGGCGGTTGGCGGGGGTTGGCCGTGCGCGGCGGGGCCTGCGGGGTCCCCGGCGGCGGCTGCGAACCGTGCGGGGTCCGGGCAACCTCGAGCCGCCCTCCCCGGCGGCGTTCGCGGCCCGCGGGGGGGAGCGGTGGCGGCCGGGCTCTGCTGTCAGGGGACCGGAGCCTAGAAAACGCGTTTTTTGCGATAAGTCGGGGTGGCGGCTCGCAGGCTGCGGTGTTCCCGTCTCACGCGCGCCGGCAGCGGGCAAAGCTCGCCTCCCTCCCTCCCTCCCGAGACGCTTCAAGTATCTCCCTGCCGAGTTATCGCCACTATTTTAGGTGCGTTGTCCTCCTGTCACGTCTATAGCAGCAGCCCGAGACGGGAAAATAAACCGAACGGCCCTTTCCAATGGGAAATGCCCCTTCCTCGCTCTGCCCAGCGGGCAGCTATTCTGGCTTAACGCTGCGTGACTCGCAAACGCCTCCTATCAGGGTTCTGAAACGCTTGCTCTGTTCTGAGGAGAGGGTGAAAGTGGCCGCCGGCGGTGGCCAGTTCTTTCTGTGCACCTAGAGCCCCTTCGCTCGCGCAGAACGGGGTCTTGTTGGCTCTTCCAAGAAGAGTAGTCTGGAAAAATGATGGAGGATGAATGGGGGATTTACTGTACTTGCTGGAATTCAATAAGAACAATAAACTGTGCTCCCGGAGACGAGGAGAATCCTACCACGTTCTCCAAACTTTCAGTAACCAAGCCTTTGCATGGATGTCCTCCTATTTGTCCGGCGGTTAATGCTGCCATTCAGAGCTGAACCAGGAAAGAAACTTTTCCAGCCAGCTGTCTTCCCTCTCTGCAGCATGCTCCTATCCTTTCCACTTTATACACTAATGAGCTGCAAAAATCCATTAGGAATAAGATAAGCCCAGCGTTTATTTCTAGCTGTCACGGGTGGCAAGGGTTAATAAATGGCATCCGTTTTTCTTGGATAGCTACAGATAAAATTTGGACCATGCTATTTAGGCCACCTTCTTTCTCCCAGCAGTGCTGTCCCACATTCCAACTAATTAACAGCAATATCTACGCTGTGTAATGACTGCAGGAGTAGGATCATGTTTAGAAACTGCTGTTGATTGCTGATGTCCCAATGTGCTGAGGTTCATTGAGTTCTGTCAGGAACTCTCTCCTCAGAGGACCATGATTCAAAATAAAAGTTCATGATAACTTTTTCCATCTTCTGCTAAAAATAAGTTTGATTCCTTGCAAGTCGTATTTATGATTTTAAGCTACAGATTTTGCTTTTCAGATTGACATCAGTAATTAAAACTGCTAACTCCTTTCTAGCACAAAACCTATTTTATAGGCAGCCCTAAATGACAGTATTGTTTTCCTGTTCATCCTAAATCAGTTGAATGCTGAATCTTTATATGCTCTTTCTCGTAGAAAATGAGCATGAATTTCTGACTAATATCAGAAAGCCCCTGTGGCTTACTGCTTGTGGTTTTGAGACTTGCACAGACATCATACAATCTAGGAAAGGTAGCTAAGACACCTATAGTCCATTATTGTCTGGCTTAAACTCTGTCTGTGGGGCTCTGCATTTGAAACATTTAGGAAACACTTCTCAAACCGAAAACCACTGAAAAGTCGCTGTTCTGAGTTGCTGTCTGCAACAAGCCAGAGGAAAGATGGATAAATACAGGACAAGGTTTGTACGCGTAGATAATAGCTTTTCTTCAGACCAACTGCTACAGAAGGAAAAGCAGACAAATTTCTGGGTTAGCCATCTTTTTTTTTTTAACTACCAAAGCTAAGTGCAACTTGAGAACAACTGCTTAGGGCTTAGATAGCGATCTATCAGTGAGACTAGCCCAGAAAGAAAAAGTGGAAATGGGAATGGATGGGGTATTGAGGGGGGAGAATGAGAGCAGAGAGTTCAGGGAAATTCCTGGAACTTGCTGCTTTTAACTGTTTAATGATATTACAGGTAACAGAAGAAAATCCTGTGTGGAAAGAATCTTCCCAGAAGCACTTGTCCTACATTTCAAGCACCCCAAACCACAAAACTCATCATTGGAAGCATAATTCTCTGTGGTCTGAAACACCAGATGAGTTTAAACCATGCCCAAGCAAGAAACCTGAGATGTGTTGATGCCCATCCACTAACACAGCAATACACACCTCCTGCCGTCAAACCGTCAGCATCCTCTGATCTTACATTTACAGTAACATACCGTAACACACTTCATTCTGTTCATGGCTGCTTTCCTGGTAGTTTTGCTACTGAAAACAACCACTCAGCACAAGCATGAACACCCAGAGATGGTCTTTGTAGACCAAAACATGGGGCATTGTTGAGGGGGTTTCTCTCAAAACACAACATTCTCTCTCTGATCTTTGAGACTGATCCTTAATGGAAACTACAGAACTTGTCCCACAACAGTGAGCATGGAAACCAGGTTTCCTAACTCTGCCCAACATCCAAAATGAGGACTCAGTGGAGGTGCTTGTCTGATAGTAGATTATAATTTCTGCTTCCACCCTCCCTGTTTACTTCTCTCCAGATCAACGGATTGTCTCTCCTTTTTACTTAGCTAACAAATGCCACTCTTTCTCCCATCCTTAACATCCTCTGCATCATTAACATAATTAATGTCCTCTCTGTTATACAGCTACCATCTTCATCCTTTCAGAGCTAGCTTAATTAATAAATAGCTTAGGAAATGTTAAGCAATTGTTCTTAACAACTGAGAGCTGCAGCTGGTGTTTCTAACTTGAAGAAAAGTTTGTCTAATTCTTCTGCCTATATGTCTTGATCTAATAAAAGATAACTTCTTCTTCATACAACCCTAGTAGTGCACATAACATCCACAGGAGACTATCGCTGTTTGTCTGCCTTGTTCTTTTAATGATTCCATATGTATCCACCATGGATGACGGAGGGAGGAGACTGGACTGGATGCCACTTTTCTTGGGTCAGCACAATGGTAATCACATTCTTACACAAACAGCATCTTTTTTAAAGCACAGACACTCTTCTTTTCCCGTCCCATGGAAAGGGACCCCCCAGTCTTTCGTTCTAAGAGAAAACAGAATTAAAGCATCAAAATAATACCTTAAAAGGCATTTAAACTTTTACTTCAAAACAATGCACTGTTGTTGCTTGTTACAGTAGCCGGTAGGGGAAATTAGGACTCTGTCAGATGGGACGAGCACTGAGTTTTGTCCTCTTGCATCGTTTATATCCTAGTACCTCTTCACTATGCTGCTGTCCTCAGGGTGTTGTTTTGTACCATTTTTATGTGGGTGGCAGGGGTTACATAAATCTTCAGCCCCAAAAAGAAGCTATCTAAATTTTTAATTTTGGAAAGAAACAAAACAAAAAGTAGTTGGAGTATTTTCTTGTTTTCCCCTAAGTGGCTGGCAGGAATAGGATAGAGTAAATACTTCCCTTCCACAGCATTTAAGAAAAACTTGTTTATCTAGAAGAAATTGTTCGGCTTTATCTCACTGGCTTGTATTGCAGACAGAGAATGCAATATAAGCACAAGCTATATTCGCAGTAAGGCTAATTAATAAAATCTAAACACAGATGATAACATAAATGTATGTTTATCCAGCAAATAAAAGCAAAAACTTTTTAGCTGATTCAAGATTTTGTGATTAAGAGTTAAATAAGAGGTTAAAAGTGTACTTATTATGATACAGTGTGAGAAGTTCGATTTTTGTCCCCCACTGAGCATGAATCTTGACTGATAAGAACAGTTAGTGGCTGAGGAGGAGGAGTGTTAGTTCTGGATGGGTAGAAAGGGGTTTTGATAGCTTGGTAGAGAGAAAGGTTCAAGTATGTAATCTGTGATGGGCGGTGATGTGTATAGTATGTTCATGAAGTCTCTCAGAGTGACCTAGGCAGGTTCCAAATAAGACAGAACAGGTCCACAACTCAGGTGGGTCTCGTTTTGGCATTTCTCTCTTCAGTGTTGTTGGTACACATCACAAGTACTCACAATGCACAGACAAGGATGCTTGCTGAAAAATTGGTATGAACAATGTAAATGCAGTGAAGTAAAGAAGTGATTGCGTTGTCATCCATCTCAAATTTTAAGATGAAATAGGGTACCTCCTTACATTGCCATATTAAAGGTAGAATACAAAAATAAAATGAAATCCTCAATGCAGATAATACAAACTCGTTAAACTTAGTTGTTTAGTTGTGGACACACAGATCTACAGAGCAAAATTCTTAAGAGAAATTATCTGGATAAGACTCACAAGCAGCTTTTACAGCTTCATTGTAAGATCTACATCACTTTGCAACATGCCAGCGACATAGCTATCTGCCCTAGGGCCAAAAGTTATAGCATCTCACAGATTTAGTCTTGCCAGAAGAACAAAATCCTTAAAATTTAAAAACCTACCTTGGGTATTGACTATTTCTTGGAACATCTAGAGGGCTCATGGAAGTATGCCTGTGCTGACAAAAATAGCAAACACATGCAGTGAATGGCAGAAAATCAGTAGGAGGTTAACACAAACCCTATGTGATGGTGCACTCAGCAGCCAGAATACTTACTGCAGCAAAGGGTCTCAAGGCTGTATAGCTAAGTGCTGAGAAAGTCATCTCAGTGCTGAGGCAGTTGTTACTAACCTGCATTTGACAAGATACCAAGTAATTCTCTTACGATGGGGAGTCCCAGGTCACTTTACCTTCAAAGTCATCCCAGATGCCTTTATATGTGCTTTTTATTAATTGGTTATATTAGTCTGCAATTGTCAATTTAGGTAAAAATTGTACTTTTATTTGTATTTGAGGGTTGTGGGAATAAGAGAAATAGAATGGAAAAGCAGCTCTAGCCACTAAAGTCAGCGGCAATTTACTCCTGCTGTGTGACACCTATTGTAACCCAAACTCCTACCGTGTAGCATGGACTAGGAATAAAGAACAATCTTTGACTAGCACTTCGGTAAGTCAGCCCCCCATTGCAGTGATTTTATATGCTTTAAAGAGGAGAAATGGTATGCACAATCAAAGCGGACTACAGAGAGTTTCTTCCTCCCAATACCCACAGCATTTTTCCCTTAATGCTGTTTATTCAAGATAGAGATTGAGTATGTGGAGATTTGATTTGGTTTTCTTTTCTCTTCAGAAGAAACGTAGATGATCCCCTGCAAATTAAAGCCGTATGTTGCCTGCCTTCCCTGACATGTTCTGTGCAGGGTGAGAGGCGCAGGGGCTGCAGCCTGGTTGCTGCTGCCAGAAGTTTTGCAGAGAACAAGAAAAAGTCACAACTCTTAAAAGGGCAATTGCAGATCACAGGTCATTTTGTTCAGAGAGAATGCGAACATTTTTACTCTCTTTTTATTTCCCTTTCTTGAGTGCGTTCTTCTACAGTTACATATAGTGCCTGAAAACACAGACTCCCTTGTTCTTCAAACACAGAGAGGCTGATTTAAAGGCCTAAGCCAGCAATCCTTACTCCCTGGAGTAGACCTGCTGATTTCATGGATGCAAGGGAAGGGAGTAGAACTTAAGAAGGCTATGAATGCAAGGAGAAATTATGTGATGAGCTTTTGCTTCTGGTCTCACACTGTTTTTATCATGCTTTAAGTGTGTTCCCATTTCCACTGAAGTAAATGAGATTCAGATCATATTTTCTGCATTAGTATTTCAATATATACAAGTTGAAAATGTACATGTGTGAGGCAGGGGAACAGAGTGGAGGAAAGTTGTTTTTCTGTGTCTCTTAGTTGTACATGTATTTTCCGTAAATGTTACTGGGAGACTGAGCAGGATGAGATCAAGGGAAGCAGGGAGTAGTTCACTGCCTGCATCTGCCTTTCTGCATGGAATGTGGCTTGCTACTTGGTAAAAGACAGCCTCAACTTTCACTTCAGAAAAAATCTTTTGAGGTTTTTAAGCAGTGTAAACCGAGGCAAACTGCCCAGCAAGACTGAAAGGAATGTGCCACTAGGATCTGCTTGTAAGCATTATTTCTCTCCTAAATACATTCTTCTTCATAGGAGGGGTCAGCTGTATTTTTAAGTACATTCTTTTCAGAAACTTTTTTCAGAATCCTTAGCCTGCACCCACAGTCTTCAAGGAGGAGAAAAAACAGAGCTTCAGAAAAAAATCTCAAAGTTCATGGCAGTGCATGTTACCTTAAGGATGACAAAGTTTAATTCCCTGTTGTCACATGTGGTCAGTCTGTATAGCCCACATATGCAACCACAACATATAGCCCAACACGGCAAAGTGTTCAAGCCTCTCCTCCCCTAGTATCCCTGTCAGCACATTAAGATATTGCACATCGGTGCACATCTATACTCTCTGCTTCTGGATTTCATGACATCCCTGTTTTCCATAGTGACTAATAAGATAGTGTAATTTTTACTGGATTTGGGCTTATCTGTGGAAAGCCACACTTTTACCCTCTGCACAGATGGTTATTATCGTTCTGTGTACTTCCATATGGTATTGCTGACATTAAGAAAACTATCACAAAGTTTCCAGCACTGAAGATGAGCAGGACAAGCCATGTCATTTCAATGACCCAGGTCTTCTGTTCCCTTCAGCTGGCCACATGCCAAATACAGCGTCTATCAAGGTTTTCTTCCTTATCTCCAAGTGGTACGACTTCTTGGCTCAAAAGCCTTACACTGGACTGCTCCAAGCTGTGTCAAGGATGGCTGGTCTCAGCAGCCCCAGCCCCGTGACAGCAGCACATCACTGCAGTAACATCCTCAACAGCCTCTAGTCTGCTCAGCAGGAGTCAGCCCATATGCAAGAGACGCAGCTATTGCATGAGCTGGCTGTTTAAGTCTGTAGCATCCAGAAGATTCTGGCATACTTATGTATTTCTGTATTTTCAGAGGAAAACACCTCTTTTTCCCACTTTGACTCTCAGGGGTAGTCACACCATTGGAAACAAGGTCCAGTCACACCCGTGGAAAGCAAGGGAAATTCCTTTCTTACGTACTTTACCAGGAAAGTGAGGGAGACAAGGATTTCATGTTTACTCTTCAGTTTTGGAAACTCTTTAATTCATGACAAAAGATATACATAAAAATAAAAATACTGAATAGAAAGCAGTAGAAAAGAATGGGAAGGGAAAATAAGGGATGTCTACCTTTGGCTCTTATGTGTTGTTATTAATTAATGCTGAAATAATTGTTAAAATTTAGGAACCACTTTGGTGGTATTCATTTGGGATGCCAGTCTGTTGCTCTGGCATTTATTATAGCTAGACAAAGTATTACTGCAAAACCAGTGAGATTTTATATTTCTGTTTATATACCTTTTTTACAATTGTGTAGCTTTTTTGAATACATTACAAGTTTTTAAAAATGCATACTCTGATTTAAAAGTTGGCTTTAAAGTCTGTAACACAATGCACTCTGCCTACTCATACATCCTTCCAAGGATATACATAATGGCAATTAAGAGTTGGAGGTCTGAGTCCTCCTTTTCGTGGAGAAGGGCTAGCAGCAGGTCATCCTAAACTTTGTCTACACCACTGCCACAGCAAGTAAAAGAGTTTACCAAACTGCTTGGGGAGGCGCTTTCCCCCTTCTTCTTAGAAGTGAAGTAGTTGTGGCTTGCAGGTTTTATGCTACAAAGATTTCGTCATTGGGGTTGATCTGCCTTAGAAGTTAGGCCACTGTGAAACCACAGCCTTGAACCCACATCTCGGGGATATGCCAGTCAGCATTGTTAGAGCCATTAAAAAACTGTGACGGAACTGTGTTGCCTCATAATGTGTTAAATAGCAGCAGACTTAAAGATGCTTCAAATCACAGCAAGCCTAATTTTGAGACAATGTAACACTCAGAGTGCCAAGGATGGGATATATCTTAAACCTAATTGGTTTTGCCATGTCTACTATGCCACTCCTCTTATTTTTTTCCCCGCTTTGAAATACATGGCACTGGGGGTATGGGTCTTAAAGGTTTGTGTTATTTGGGAAAAAAAGTGCAATATTAAACTAACCGCCTGTGCAGACACTCTTATTTCAGTTTAAAAGTGCCTTTAATGGAATTAGCAAGTTGATTCCTTGCTGACATAAGCTTAATCAATACGAGGCACTCAGCCTGATACAAATGGGGTTGCACCAGTTTCTCCAGATGTCTTTGAAATACCATTTAGTTAAATGAGTTGTTTCTTCAAACTGGGAAGTCCACACTCATTGGAGATTTGCAGTACAACATTGTGGCCAGCTGAAAAATGAATCTCTTCAGTAAAAGATGAAGAACTTGGCCTTCGCATAGTGCCACCCATTAGAGTTCTGAAAGCTGCAAATATCAATAAACTCAGAGCACCTTTGTATCTGTGTTCTTAATCCTCATTTTCTAAATTCAGGAACTTAAACATGGAGAAATGAAGTGTGTTTCCAAGGTCAAAAGAAAAAGGTATGTGGTAAAACCGTAGAGAAAATGTAGAGACATGGATTCAGAAATGGACCAATGGCTTTGAATACCCCATGTCCCAACATCTTTCAGGGACCTTATACGTAAAAAGTGCTGGTGCCTGTGCTTTCTGGTAATTGGTCCTTTAAAATCAGATTGCCAGAGCTGAACAGATGTGTTCCAAAATAACTAGTCTGTAATCTCTCATCTGAGTTTTGTAAATACAAGACTGACTTTTTCTTCTTCAATGAAGACCACCTTAGTAAATATTTATTTCTAGTGGTATCTTCCTTTGACTGTAAATATAGACATTCTAATCTCAAATCCTTCGGCAAAAAGGATATTCTAGCACTTGTTATGGCTACATCAAGTCTATTTTTTCTAGGGATAAACATTTCAAATATTACTGTGTAAGAAGAGCTTTTTAGACTAGGAAGAGGACTGCAATGACAGTGTTGATATAGTACTATCATCCATTTCTGTAAAAATGGTTGTGGTTGAAACAACCACTCTGTCTGCTCTGTGTTAAAGCAAGTTAATTAATTTGAAGCCCTGTAAGTAATGAGTCTGCTCACAAACTAAACCATAAATTAGCTCTGTTGGAAAAAATATAACAGTGTCAGGTCTGATGCGCTTGCATTGATGTCAGATCCGGGTAAGGTTTGAATGGAGTGAGTAATGCTGTGGTATGGCTAACGGAAAGGTAATTGCATGTAAAATGGACCACAGCTGGCATTTCCACCATGAAGTGGAAATGTTGTTGAGTAGTGCCTCTAAAAGTTACTAAAATGCAAAACGCAGTGAAAACGTTTTTAAAGTCTGAAAAATACTTTCTGTCCTTTGCCATGTATCTCATTTTTATTCCTTGAATTCTGTTATACCAATTATTTGCCAAGAGTGTGGACACTTACCAAAAGTTAAACTACAAGGAACTTTGCTGTTCTGTACAGATGTGCTCTACAATTAAGACAATTAAAAAGGGAAACTTGAGGCAGAAGCACTGTAAAAATATTTGCAGACCTTTCAAAAGTCTTTACGTGCCCCTATTCCCAGTGTATCTGGGCTCCTCAGCACCTCAAACCCTCTAATGTGTTTGTTCCAAAAGATAAAAGTACTGCTCAGTCTTCATTTCGGAGAGGGAAGAAATCTAAGGCAGAAAGAGATTAAAATGACCTGTTCAAAATCAGGTAGGAAGTCTGTGATAGAAAAGGAAATTTAACCTAAAGCTGGCACACACAATTCTTTTTCCTGAGGCCTATTTTTCCTCCCTGGAAAGCTTTGGAGGGCTGTGAATCACAATTGTTTTAAGTTGAGGGACTTGGTCCCACACTTCCTTCCACTCCACCATTTCTCCCACTCCTGCTGCATGCAGCAGCACCCGTGGGGCAGCACAGAGAAGCAGAGCATTGTGCTGCCCCAACTGAAAGGCTTCCAGCAAAATCTACTACACTTGTAGTTGCATCAGTCCCCTTCTCTAGGTCTTGGCATTGTGCTAGTGCCAGCAGAGGGGAAAGGAAAGGCATCAGCTGAAAGATGGGAGAGAAGGAGATGGCTCCTGTCAGCAGCAGCCTTGGCTTTGATGGGTATGAAGCAATCATGAAACTGCAACTTGAACTGCAACTTCACAAAGCAAATTTAATCATTAATTATTCTGACTTGAAATAAAAAATCTAGACGCAACTGGTCTAACCACTGAGGTGACAAATATGGGGAGAAATCCATCTTCTTTTATTCCCTGCATTACTGCAAAGGGATGCACCAGGCTGAGGGATCTGGGAGTAGAAAGGGCCTTGTGTCACCTTGATGCTCATTCAGTCTTCTGAAAAGAGGAGCAAGAGGGCTTGGGGCTATCATTTATCACCTCTCCCCTGCTATATATAGCAGGACTCTTTAAAATGGATTTATTTAAAGTCACTGTATTAGACCATGGCTAGGCTATCACCTTAAACCGTACTCTCTCATAGTACCTTACAAGCTTCTTAATATGTATTCTCTTATCTTAAAAGCAATCAATATCACAGATGAAAGTTCTGACTAAGCATGTTTATATTTATTTACTTACTTGCTTGGTTGCTGGTTTCATCTGCCTACCTCCCTTTTATGCTCTAACTAATAAATGTCTCTCTCAGCATGCTCTTGTCAATAGCAATTTAAATACACATCAGATGGTGTAAGCAGCACACACGTTATTGGTTAATAGGAAGGGAAACCCCAAGGACAGTGGTGCATAGCAGACTTGCCATCTCTACTGATGTGGGGAGCAGATCCCTTTTTTGAGGGGGCCACACCTTCGTTGCTGTGAGGGCATAGCTGCCTGCCACTGCGAAACTCTGGACTGGGCAGATGGACTTCATTTACAAGCCAGATCAGCTGTGATACATCTACTGTGAGGGGATCTTCCAGAACCACTACTCACACTATAAAGGAGGTCTCTTCATGGGAGAAAAAGGAGCCCTGGGTCAAGATTAAATGGTGCAAGAGGTGTGACAAATTCTACCTTTTATTTTTTTGTCAACAGAAGAAATTTGACCAGAGGAAGATGGTCACCAATGATGATCTCCAACAGGTCAACGTAACTGTAGGCTAAGATTGTCATCCTCATGGTTCAAATCTAAACTACATCTTAAAATATTCAGAGTAACTGTGGGCAAGAAACTTAGATATGGAATTGCTCATTTAAAAATAAGGCTGAAACACCCAATATTTTAACTTTGCTGATTAGTGTCTTGGATGACTTAATTTCTCTGTTGGGTGATTATTTTTCACAAGCCAGTCAGAGAAGATTCGGCAGAGATTTGAGGTGGAAGTTTACTAGGAATACAGCCTATAGTGTCTACCCAAATATTTCACCTCCTCTAGTATCTATGAAGCAGTAATTGGCTGCAGCTGACAACACATGAAAATTAGTTTTCCTTCAGCACGTTGCCTTTAGAAGGATCATCTCCCACTTTTTTCCATTTTTCTTGGGCTCAACAGTCCAAGAGAATCAGATCATTTAGAAACAAGAAGACAAACCATGGGGAATGTTCTTTACTACAGAATTTATGATTGCAGCCTTTAGGCTGAGGTAATGGATGTGTCACCCAAAATCAGCAAAAGTAGTATTTTGTGGGGATACCTACCAGCCTCATCAACAAATTCTCTCTGCATGCACATAGTCATTATTTCACTACTCTTGGTTTTTCTTTAAAAATTCTCTCTCCCTCTCTCTTTTCTTAAAGCACTAAAGAACCAAGGAACTCAATCTCATATTGATGCTAACAGATTTTGACCCATGGAACATAATCTGCCTTTATATTTTCTCAAGATAAATTCCACACATAATTAGTTTTCCCAGACCCAAGTCTTAGCCTGTATTTCTCACAAGTGGATAATCACCCAATAAAAATAAATAAAAACGTTGCATTTCTAAATTCATATCTGACATTGTTCAGAGACCCATTCACATCCACAGGCGACAGCCATTTCTTTCTCACTGCTGCTTCCTGACCAGTTCTGTGCAGCCTGTGTAGCATCTGCCTCTGAACTCATCATACATAGCTTTCTCATGTCACTGTAGATTAATGAAAAAGAAATAGGGTGCGTACTTTAGGAGACTGCTCTTTTGTAAGCAGGCATCTATCCAATCTTACAACAAGAAAGTCGTTATAATATAGACTGGCAGTGCTACATGATTACAGTTTAGATCTGTGCCATGCTGGACAAGAAGATAGATTTGTAGTTGAAGGTCAGAGCCTTTAAAAAGTGAAGAAGCATCTCCTGTAGGGGCTTGGTTTATAATTGCCAGGATTGAGCTTCTTTATGGAGGTTTGTTGTCATTATAAAGATCCAGAGAAAACCAGTTATTTATTTTTTGTCCTGGCATAGATCTACTGTTAGCGGATGCCCACTGCTATAGCCAGGAGTATTTCCCCACTTCTGGCCTCTGAGCTGAACAGCTTTTGCTCCTGTCCTGGGGAGCTTCTGGGCAGGCAAAGCAGTAGGGAGCAGGCAGCACCCCAGGTAATAAAATGTCCCGTTTCCATTCTGCTTTATGGAAAATTTAAAAAGCTTTGATGTCTGAAGGCATATGCGCTCCAGCAGAGAAAACTTCACATCTCATCCTCTCCCTAGCCAAGAGTAGATCTTTTCTATTATCTCACAAGCTGCCTGACAACACAACACACATAAAAATTGGAGCTATCACTGTATCAGATCATAAACCAGTTTTCCTGAATGTTGTTATTATTGCAATTTTTAAGCAAGATAAAAATTGGTAGTTTAATAACTCTCTTTAGAAGGATAGTTGGTATACCCGATATAAGGCTCAATGCAATTAATTTGACTAAACAATGCAGAAGAAATTATCATATTAATGTGAAAAGTATAATGGAGGAATTACCACATGAATACTCTAATTGCCTAGGTTCTAAAACCCATAAGGGTATCAGGGAGCTGGCAGACACCACAATCCATCATTTCCACTATCGTATGTTTTTGCAATAGAAAGCAGAATTAAGCAAACACATTCTTT
This sequence comes from Phaenicophaeus curvirostris, assembly GCF_032191515.1. Taxonomy (NCBI): domain Eukaryota; kingdom Metazoa; phylum Chordata; class Aves; order Cuculiformes; family Cuculidae; genus Phaenicophaeus; species Phaenicophaeus curvirostris. Next base: position 24,585,747 of record NC_091397.1, on the reverse strand, counting down.
GCTATTTAATTAAAGGAATGTACAGTTTTACAGATAGTATTCTTGACAGTGAAACAGAAAGCGTAGCTCTGTTCACATGCTCATAGCCAAGAAACTGCAACCATTTCCTCCAGGGAATATACTGTGGTGCTTGGTCCTCTTGGTACTGAGCAGTAGACTATGCTGGCCTGCAGGGTCACTCTTCAGATTCATTCAGCAGTGGAGGCAGAATATGTCCTCTCATTTATGCTTCACCTCACAGTTCTGTTGTGCTCCTGCACAGGGAGGCAGTGTTTGAACCTGCCTGGCAGAAGATGCCAGGCACAGTGGTATCATAAGACCGAGCTTGCTGGATCTTCTCCCTGGTTTGGTTCAGAAAGCTGTTTTACTGGCTTTGGATGTTGTGGCAATTAGGAAGAATGACTAAAAGAAGTCAAGAAGAATTAGTAAAAATACGATGATATCCAAAAACCTCTTGCAGTGAGCATCTGTCTGAAGTTGGATTCCCAGGACTGCAGACAGATGTGCTTCGTTTTTTGTGTGTGTGACCACAGCAAGAGTATGGAGTCACAGCCTGTAGGATGCACAAGTTTTTACAGTTCCATACCCTTGTCTCCACTGCAATAGCGATAAACTAAGAATGATCAGTTACCACAAATCAGCAGCTGCAGAGTAACCTGTTATGCTCTGGCAGCTCATCTGGGTGCGCAGTTCCTCCATCCAGATTCAATTAAGTCAGAACCGCTAGAAGAAAAGCGAGCAGATAGTGCTGCAAGTGTTTTACTAGCTGGGTATGTTCAGCACCAAGCTGGCTTGCTTTTTGGAACACCAAGGGCAGTAGAGAAGCAGCAGCTATGGCAGCAGTGACACAGGAGAAGTAAAGGATGCAGCAAGCTCCCTTCCTAAAATCTCCTGCTAAACCATGGAGATCCACAGAGCAGACTTGATGGTCTGTGTTGGTCTGCAGGCTTCATACAACTGCTTGCTGCAACCAAGGATTTTAAATCTGTCTGGATAACAATGTATTTTGGTGCACATGCAATGGTTTTCAGAAGTTGTATCCTTATGTCCTATGAACATAGAAAGTTGGTTTGGAAACCATCTTTGAAGAAATCAGACTTCAAAAAGAATGTTAAGTGTGGATATATTAGCCACGCATACAGATGTTACAAGCTGGGGCTTGGTCCAATAATCCTGATCATGTTTGTTTGGATTTTTTTAATAAAGTACACAACATAGTGACATCACAGATAGCTAAGCTATTTGATCTAATGATTCTTCCTAATCTTTGCAGAAGAAAGCTATTGAAGGCTGCCAGTGCAAGCACCAGCAAAACAGCCAAAGAACAAATGTTTGGATATAGAGGAACACAAGGAGGTCGCAAACAGGCAGCTAAAGGCAAACTTATAGCAGCTTTAAAGAAAGGAAGATCCTGCCAATCCAGATAATTACAGAAGTTCAGCCTTAGTCACCGGTGGGAAAAATCATCCTGAGTGTTATTACTAACAGATTAAGGCCAGTTACAGAGGAAGCAGAGGGCCAGAAATGGTATGACTTCACAGCAGACACAAGCTGTATTGATCAAATTATCACTCTTGACAACTGATTGAGGGGGGAGCATAAAGGCAGGTTAAAGCTATTTGAGGAAAACGACTGAGTTGGTTTGAGTGGATACAGTATAGAAGGTGCGAATATCATGTGGAGTTTCAGATAACTGTCATTATAAAAAGTGTGTATTGAGACTCCTGTAGCACGGTAAGAAATAGTAGAAAAATTGAGCAATTGGCATAGTCCAAGTCTGATTTAGGAGCAGGATACATGGAATCACGCCCAGTTTTCATCATGTTGCTGTTAGATGTCTCAGTTGGCATAACTCTAGAAGATCTACAGCAAAGCTTTTAAGTAAATGTAAATGATATGGCACCACTGGCAAATGTGTCTGATTTAATGAAAGCATTATTTGCCACCTTGGAAAGCTGGTTTTGTGGACTCAAACTTGAAACCTGTTCCAAGAAGATGAAATAGAGTTCCAAGAAGATGAAATGGCTGCACCTCGGAGAAATAAGAGCGTATACTGTGCTGACATGGAACATATGGGAAGTTACAGAGAAGTCTTGTTCTACGTGTAGTTATGTCCACATCCACATCAGTCAGCTCAGCATCAGTGGTTCAGTAAAGACAAATTGCAACAGTTACATACCTTAGTCACAAATGCTGCACAGTAGCTAAGGAGGCTATGGATCAATAAGGATAATGCATCTAATATCCAAATGTTTTTTTCCAAATTTGTTTTTAGTTAATGGACTGGAAAAAACTTCCATTAAATGAGATAATATTGCAGAAGACTGGAAACAGTTGAGAGGAAGCTCTTCCAAAGATTGCAGGTAGAAATGGAAAACATTTGAAAAGAGCAGAGGCTGAGCCGGAAAATCAAGGCAAGGGACTGACTTTAATTAAAAAGATTATAATGACGATGATACACCAGGCTGCACCAATACATGACACACACAGACAAAAAAAAGAAATACTGTCAAGGCCTAAAAGCTGATATTAAGATCATGACTGGACATTGCATTAAATTAAGCTCTCCTAAATAGTGGAATAATCCCTGAATAGGAATGACCAGCAATGGCATACTGTTCTCTGGATGTGGATGAACACTCTAGAACAGCCAGAGAAGAAAAACATAATATACTTATTTTGGATGATAATTAGCATTCCTAAGTTTTCTATATCCCTAAATTTAGTTGGCTGACTATAGAAATAGTCAGAAACAACCATCACAATCAAAAACTTGTAGAACACCCACAAATTCAGAAGTCTTGCAAAACCAAGGAGTCAGTGTAGATTCACTGTTCTATGTATTTAACACACAATGCACACACAATATAAAAATGTACACAGTAAGAAGAGAAAACAGAAAAATCAAATACATAGAAACTGCAGAAATATATGCTTGCCAAGACTCAGGCACAGGTCTTCACAGGATTCACTTGAAATCCAATTCATATTTGAATACTTGAAATAACATCTAATAGAAATTAAGGATATACAATAAAATATGTTTGTGTATTCACCCTTATGACAAAAGTATTAATACAAAGATACAATACTGAGATTGTCTGGGAAAACATCTTGTCCTAGAAAATGTAAGAGCTTTGTGTTCAAAGGATTTAGAAAATAAACTCCCTTTCTGTGGAGCCCTGCCCCTTGGGATTTGGCATAAGAAAGAAAAGAGAATTTCTAAGAAATATCAGGTTTTCTTTGCTGGTGTATTTTTTACTTTGTTCTGAATGGAAACAACTTGAGCTCAAAAGGTAGATTTCATTGACTGTAGATTTTACTAAGTGTGAGTTTAGCAGAGAACGCAAAAGAAAGCAAATCATGTACTAAATATGACTGTATTTTACAACCCCTTTCTTCTTCCTCTTTTGATATGCACTTAACAGAAATCTATTCAGTGAAAGCTGCCAATTCTTATTTTTACCATACATACAGATTGAGAATGTCAGAGGAAATGTGTATGGCAAATTAGGGTGAACTCTGTGGCCTGAATGTTAAATGAGAGGGCAAATTATGCAGGATTTGTCTACTATTTGACTGCTCTCATTTGTGATTTCTTTGGGCAGGGCACCTTTATAAGACTGTCCTGAAGATATTATCATAATGGAATGTTTTGCATAATGGAAAACACCGTCACCTCAGATCTTCTTTTGCATGACAAACCCTTGATTAGAAAAGTAATAGGATGGAAATGGAATTTGTATTTATACAGGCAGGCATCAGAGCCAAGGATAATGGAAGCTGATCTCAATACACCGGAGAACTGACATAGGCAGATGTAAAACCTGTCATTGTACAGTAAACCTAGCCTAGAAATAGATTGGGAAACAAGAGAGTCATATGAAAGTCTACCTACAGTAAAAAGTTCCTTATTCATGAAAAAAGTATCTGTGCTGTACAAAAGATATTACACATTTTTAGGTGATTCATAGCTTTTGTTACACTGTAAAACCCATATTACACCACTGTGAAAACAAGAATGTTCTGATATTGAACGAAGTGATAAATGCTTTAAATTTTCTATTACACATCTGATTCAACTTTGGCAACTTAACAGTGTTTAGGTCCACAGATACACAGTTAGAAAACAGAGAGCGAATATACTGGCTTAAATCAGCATAGTCAACTATTTACACAATTAGGAGCTCATTTATTATTTTCAGACTTGAATACAGTCGTGCTCCCATACTCATCTGAATTCCTGCTCACATCTGCATATGTATTTATAGGATTGTTGCTGATGCACGTCATTTGACACGTAAACCCACTGGATTTATTTAATTATGCAATATTAATAACAAAGTTTATTTTGCAAACACAAACAAAGAAATAAACTCTGTACCTTCAGGGAAACTGTAAAATCTAAAGGTAGATTTTACTAACCATTGCTTTCTTACTAATCTAACAATGTAACATGCTCTCACATGACTGGACTTAACGTATGTTCAGTTTGGAAGACAACAACATATTTCTTTACTGTCAACGATCTCGAGAGCACAAAACAGTGTTGATCTTTGCCAATATCATATTGCTCACAGGCCTGACGTTGATTTTGGTTGATAACGATTCCAACACAGCTCGTTTACATGAGAAGACACTAATACAACTGCTTAAAATGCTTTGCTTAAGATATGCTACCTCTGAGAGGAAGATAATGTTGTGCTAGCAGGAGTTACACATGCTAGGACAAGAGTAAGTGTTAATTATGAATATGTTCATACTTATTTCCATGATTGTCCTGAGCTAAAGTGCATTGGCCAGTCTTGAGACTTGATACAGCCTGAGAAAATAATTGGTATATTGCTCTGAGCCACCTCATCTCAGTCTGATAAAGATAAAATCTTAGCCTGCCTTTGGTTTTCTGATAGCCATTCCCTCTCTGTCTCCCTCACTGTGATTTGTTGGATCTTAGACTGATCCAAAAGCTCTGAACACCCAGAACCACCATTAAAAGCAGCAAGGATGGGTGTATCCAACATCTCTCAGGATCAAGCTTATCATTTTTAGCTGTAAATATCTGGATGACTAGAGTTACATGTGTCAGCTTTGAGATAATGTCATGATTTCATTGTGGTCAAAGATCTTGAAAAAGCAAAGTACGGCTGATCTCTGTACAGTGTCTGTTCATGTTATTATCTTAACTGTAAACTCACAGCTGGTTGCAGTTTGGCCCTTATCAGTTTTTCCTTCTAGCAAGGGATAAAATCATTTCAGGTTGCTCAGGAACAGACCCATCTTAAGTAAGACACGGCTTTACAGAGAGCTGACAGGCAATACTAACCTTTATTTTCCAGCAAAAGTGCCTTTTTAATATAAAAAATGACATAATAGTAGTCACAATATTTAATACACATATATGAACAATGGCTAATGAAATCCAGAAATTCAGCTTTTCAGTGCCGAAGAAGCAGATTTAATGCCTGGGATTAGTACTGGAAATTGCTATACCTGGCTTCAAGTGAGCTGTAAGTAGACTAGAAGACTAAAATGATAACCCAGTTTAATGATCACACAGAACATGCCTACCAGGATCCCCTACCTGAACCATGGTATAGCTACTTTCTTTGAGGAATACTTTGCAATGCATTAGAGAATTAATCTCCCCTTTTCTTTGGTAGCAAGAGCATGCCTGCCAGACAACCCTACTAGCAGTCTGAACACAGAAGCACATCCATCCATGTTCCCTAATGCTGCTTAATTCACCTTCTCTAAAGTGCTAGCAGTAAGTCCTGCACTTAGATGGAACACTTAATGTATACATTTGTCTCCTCACTCTGCATTCCATTAACTGATAATTGTCTCAAAGCTGCCCTTAAACCATTAGACAATAGTTTCTTTTGTAAAAAAAAAAAAAAAAGCATCTGTAAAAAAGTGTTCTGAAATAAGAATCTGAGCTGTACTAGAGTCTGTTCCGTCCATGCTCAGGGGGAGCTATGACCATATCCCAGGATTACTCCCATAAAACAAAGCAAAGCCAAACTCTGCAATGACACCGCTTGCAAATGCAGCAGTTGTTTTTTCTACTCTCCCCTCTTCCAGTAAACTGATCCTAGATGCCTTTTAGCCAGCTCTAATTTTGATGTCTCCTCTATCTGACCCAGTAAGAAACACAAAAACAAACGAATCCCATAAGGAAGGGCAGGAAGTTGTGTGAGCTGTTACATGGTTATTGTTACTAGGGAAACCACATCCTTAGTATTCACGTGTTCAGCAGATCTGTCTGGCTGCGTCTCCAGGTTCCAGGCAATGTCATGAGATGAATGGCAACCAGGAAAATAAACCCAAACCAACACAAAATACACTACAAGTATCTGTGACACTAAAATTAAGATCTTGTTTCAGTAAATCAACCCTAAGCAGAAATATCTTCCCATAATATATATAATAGGAATACAGCCTTTATAACAGAAGCGTGTGTGTGTGGAAGAAGAGTCCCTCTTTTCATGTGCTATATTCTACTCCTCTTTCCCTCAACAGTAAGACAATGTTTGTAAAAGCAATCGGTATTGATAAGCAAAAGTGATAATCCTAAAATCAAAAAAACCTACACTTTTTGGCTACTTATTCTAGCTCCAATTTCACTAGCAGTTTCTTCATTTAAGCAAAATATGGGTAGACCTAGCACTTTCCTTTGAAAACCAGTTTGTGGTGTTGGGATCCATCTCTAACAACAGACACTGAATGCTCCTGCTTTATGGGACAAGGGATTTGTTTGGGGTTTTTTAAGATGCAGGTTTTTTCTGAGTTCAGTCACAAAATTGTGTGACTTACAAAGCAAACATTAGAAGCATCTCAACAGCAGCCATGCCTCTTAAATTTCCCTGTACCCTTCCTTGCATAGTTAAATAAATGGCTGCTTGCACAGATTCAATCACAGAAAACAGGGCTGGAAGGGAGCTCAAGAAGTCAACTGTGTTAAGCAGGTTGTAATTTATCTAGTTCATACACAGATGCTCACCAGTTCCTTAATCTCCCCAGCAACTGGGATTCAACACATCTCATCCTCAACAAGAATTCCACAGCTGATAAATCGATTTTGCCTTTTCTCAATCTTGCTGAAAACCTCAGCTGAGTGATAAAGCCCAAAAAAGGTTACACACACCTTCCCTGAGTGCTTCCAGCCTCAGGCTGTCAGTTCCAGTGCTTGCCTCAGTGCGAAACCAGCTCAGTGTTACTGCTCTCCCCACTGGACTCCAGGAGCAGAGTAGGTTTGCTCATTCACTGGAGGTCCAGGGCTGGCACTTAAACATATTGTTCCTCAGGATCTCAGTAAGTCCAAGCCCAGCCATCTCAGCAGGTTTGCTCTCATTTTAGAGTAGATTGAATTGCAGTGGGAAGATACAGTGTGCAGCATAACTCAGTATTTCAAAGTTCACTTGCTGCTAGAGAAGGACTTTTCTAACCTGACTTTTCAGAAAAAAACATACATGCAAAGGTGAGGCAGAGTTACAGGCAGTATCTCAGGAAGAATAGAAGTTCATGCCTTTTGAAAGAAATGAAGCAGGGAAAAAGCAGCAGAGAATGAAGAGAAAATACCTTCTCCTAGCATAACCCTATGATAACAAAGCTCAGATGATCAACAACTATTTGGGCCTTGCTGAAGCAGTAAACTCACAGAGTAATGCAAAACCCAACCTATAAATTGGGATAAAAACTAACACAGTAGCTGGATAAAGAGGAAGATCCTTTTGACTACAGAAGTCATCATTATGACAGAGACACGTGAGTATGTAAAAATATAGGGCTTTCCCAGTTTTATTCATATAGCTTGGGGCTAACTATAGCAAACATATTCTTGCTTTACAATGGCTAGAGCAAAACAGTGAACCAGGCCTGTGGGATTTAGAAATATTCCTCCCGTGAAGACCTGCAGCACAGGATGACAGGCATATCACGATACACAATCAGGGTTCAAATATGCAAGGGTGACATTCCATTTTTCTCTCAGCATGTCTGTGTCTTCACACAATCTCCAGTCTGATCCCCCATCTACCCTCCAAATTAAAGATGATCTAATAAATATGAGGAACGGTTCCAGTTTTCTTTCAAGAGCACAGTCCTACGTGGCACAGGAAGCAGCTTCCACCCTTCAGACACCTGGATGTAAAGGAAAAGGAGGAGATAGTGTCTTCAGCAGGGCTAGGTGTGGCTTTGGCACTGGGGGACAGCCATGCTCTAGTCAGTTCGCTATGGCTCCTTCTGGCCATTTTGTCCAAGCTGCTGTCTCATGGGGCAGTAAAACAGCATTTACGATGCCTGACAGGCTCACACCTCTAGCTCAGGGTGTACTTTAGCTGGACACAGTTGAGACACAGGAAACTACTTAGATGAGATACTGCTATGGGCTTTCTTTTATACGCATACCCATCCTCAGGCATTAGCAGCTAGGTATGAGGTTGGAGGACCAGTGGACTTGGTACTGGGCTGGAAGACTTTTGTGCCAAGAACTAAGGCCATTTTGATGAGGAAGGATACAGCCATGGCACACACTAAGCCCCAGAAGGTGTTGAGTGCTCCTGAGACCCACTGTGTAGACATGGGCTTGGTCTTCTGAGAGCTCCGTGCAGTGGCAGCTGAGTTTTCAAGGGCATTCACAGGAGCAGAGCTCCATGTAGCTTTTACCCCACGCAAGGAAGGGGCCACTTCATTTTCAGGGGAACCTACAGTCAGAGAGAAACAGCTAACACAGACAATGACAAAAGGAGGGCTCACATGTGGTTCAGACAAAGAGGCAGCATCGGGAAGTGAGGCAGAAAACCAGCTCATTTGTGAGATGAGGAGTACAGGCAGCATAGCTGGAAACACCTCCTGTGGTTCCCTGAAGCTGTAGCTGTTGGAAGAGGGCAGGGGCCAAATCCCCTGCCTCTCTTGTGCTTTGAGATATGCAGTCTATTGCAAGTTGGAAAAGGAGACAGGACAGACCCCCCTCTCCAGCTGAGTTCACACTTTCAGCAGGAGCTTTAATAAGAAGCCAGGTTGGCAGGAGAGAAGAGGAGGAGGACCCACAAGGCAGCCCAGATAAAATCAAATAAAAATCCTCCAGCAAGATGTGACGTCTCAGTGGGGGTAGAGAGTGCCAGGGTGTAAGCAAATGGTACAGTTTCATTGCTTTGTGGCTCAAAACGTGCCCAAGGTCTGTGCTCACAAGCCCTGCATTTTGAAGATGAAGACCTGCCTCTGACCCAGTGCAGTGCACACCAACTGAGAAGTCCAGTAATAGATGTTGATAGTTGTGGGCTGCTGTTTGATCACAGGGTGGCTTGCCTGTGACAGGCCGTGAGGGAAGTAAATGCTGATGATAATGTTTTCAGCCAGGAGCTGCCCAGAAATCAAATCTGCCAAAAAGTCATTTACACTTTCCAAGTGAAAACAAAGCAAAGTGGCTGCGGATTTTAGCAACACTGCTGAGAAATCAATTCTTATGTTTTCCATAGATTATAAAGCAAATTAAACGTTGCTTAGGGTAGAATATGCATTGGCAGTCGTTGTTTGATGAGGATTTTGGAAGGTGAAGAATGTAGCCATATTTGTTTAGCACCCCAGGTGTTTATCACAGAAGCCAATTTGCTGGAAAAGTCGATACAACCATAAAGCTAGCACATCCACCTGTCCCTGTGGAGGAGGCTGCGGCTCAGTGACTGCGCAGTTATCTTAGATGCTCCCAAAAAAGAATACAAGGAGGGTAATATAACTGCAGAGCTCAGGCTAGAGCTGAGCACAGAATGTGTAAGGAATCACTTAGTCACAGAAAAATGCAAACACTTGTAATGTCAAGTTAAATTTAGTCAACAGTTCCACCTGAAATAAAATGTAGAAGGAATACTTTCGGAATACTTTTTTGCTTTGACTTTTCAGGCAAGACTACAAGCTAAGATGAAAACAATTTCTGAAACAACAGAAAATGGGAAAAGAACACCCTTACACCACATCAACAAAATTTTGTGAGACTGGAGGCAAATATCCAGTCCTTTTTACTAATGGATTTAAAATTAGGCCTTAAAATCATGGGTACCCTACCTCTTTCACAGTGATGCTGATTCTGGTGGGACACCTTCAGTTTTTCACCTTTAAAGATGCTTGGAAGCAGAGACTGGAAAATGCAGATGAGTATCCTAGAAACCAGACCATGCCATAATTCTCATCTGTTTTCTTACCCAGTGACTGATCATGAGTTATATGAGGTTGGACATATCAGCAGAGGGGCTCCTTTGTAACCTCGATATCTGCCACAGTGAATTTTCTTCACCACCCAGTACCAACACCTTGAAGTAGTCAAGGGCTTCACATCTTTTAGAAAAGAGAGCAGGGCTGGGCTGGTGGCAGAGCAGGGGCAAGAGGCAGTACTCATCACCACAGCATCTGCTGTTTTATTTGACCTGTTCCATGGCATAGAAACAGCCCAGCAGCCTTGGATCCAGCAGAGTTAATTTCTCAGGCAATGTCCATTGCAGGAATTTTATTCAATATGCCCATGAGGCACTGTTTGGGCAGGCAGTCTGGCATTAAGGACATTTTTCCAAGAGGAAAACCTGAGGATTACTGAATAGCTGGGAGCCTTCCACCTAAAGAGTGAATGTTTGCACCTCTGTGCAAAACGGGATCTCCCCTCCTCAGTTTTGTGGATATTGCTCAGCACCCTGCATGAGTGTATTTTCAAATTGCTTTCATGCTCTTTAGAAATGTCCCAAATCATTGTGAAATGCTTTATTCAACCTGAAAAAAAAGCCTTCCCCATTTGCCATACAGTCTGAAAGATTCTTGTTTCGTCTCAATCCAAAAATATTTTTTTCCTTTTTTTTTTTTATGTTGCCAGCACAACTTTCCTCCAAAGAGGATCAGTCATTCATGCAGCTCTAGTTAAATAGATAAGTATTACTAGTAATTTGCTGAGAACGTTAGTCTGGTTGCTCAACTCCCTAGTTCCAAAAGCTCTTGCCCAGAGTAAAGGGCTGTACTTACTCTGTCTGGCAGTAGTTTTCTTTCTCTATGCTCTTTAGAAAAATATCAAAGAAACCCTCTTTGTGATAGACACGGCACCTTCCCTGCCTGTAGGCCTAACTGTGATCTGACTGAGTTAAGCTCCCATGTCACTAGGATTAGAATTAGCCAAACCCAATGAATTTTATCTGTCTCAGACTCCCATGGTATCTGGTTTGGAGATGGAGGAAGACTGCGCATCAGGTCATGCATCACCTTTACACCCAAAAGGCAAATTCAGCACACTGAGATCAATGTGCCAGGTGACATCACAGCAGGAGGCACCCTGCATGTCTGCCTGGTTTTTATCTTATACCAGATGAAATTATTCTCCATTTGTCACCATGCAGAATAGCATTTAAACTTCCTCTGAATGCTTGGAAGTGATGAGTTCCACTGTTTGCAAGATCCCAGGTCCTAGACAACCTGAGCTGAGCTCTGGCATGGGTGTCTGAAGCAGGATGCTTAAGGATGAGCATCACACCAAGGCTGCTGTTGCAAAAGTTTCTTAGTGGGAGCAGAAAGTTGCTCTGGACCATCTGCAAAAATCCCATTCTTTTTCAATATAAAAATACAGGAAAATCATAGAATCATAGAATAACCAGGTTGGAAGAGACCCACCAGATCATGAGTCCAACCATTCCTATCAAACACTAAACCATTCCTCTTAGCACCTCATCCACCCGTGCCTTAAACACCTCCAGGGAAGGTGACTCAACCACCTCCCTGGGCAGCCAGTGCCCAATGACCCTTTCTGTGAAGAATTTTTTCCTAATGTCCGGTGTAAACCTCCCCTGGTGGAGCTTGAGGCCATTCCCTCTTGTCCTGTCCCCTGTCACTTGGGAGAAGAGGCCAGCACCCTCCTCTCTACAACCTCCTTTCAGGTAGTTGTAGAGAGCAATGAGGTCTCCCCTCAGCCTCCTCTTCTCCAGGCTAAACAGCCCCAGCTCTCTCAGCCGTTCCTCATAAGGCCTGTTCTCCAGCCCCTTCACCAGCTTTGTTGCTCTTCTCTGGACTCGCTCCAGAGCCTCAACATCCTTCTTGTGGTGAGGGGCCCAGAACTGAACACAGGATTTGAGGAGCGGTCTCACAGTGCCGAGTACAGAGGGAGAACAACCTCCCTGGACCTGCTGGTCACACCGTTTCTGATACAAGCCAAGATGCCATTGGCCTTCTTGGCCACCTGGGCACACTGCTGGCTCATGTTCAGTCGGCTGTCAACCAACACCCCCAGGTCCCTCTCCTCCAGGCAGCTTTCCAGCCAGACTTCTAGTCTGTAGCACTGCATAGGGTTGTTGTGCCCCAAGTGCAGGACCTGGCATTTGGCCTTGTTAAACCTCATGCCATTGGACTCTGCCCAGTGGTCCAGGCTGTTCAGATCCCTTTGCAGAGCCTCCCTACCCTCCAGCAGATCAACACTTCCACCCAGCTTAGTGTCGTCGGCAAACTTGCTAAGGGTGCGCTTGATGCCTTCATCCAGGGCATTGATAAAGACATTGAACAGGGCTGGAGCCAGCACTGAGCCCTGGGGAACCCCACTTGTCCCTGGCCTCCAGCTGGATTTAACTCCATTTACCACCACTCTCTGGGCCCGGCCAGCCAACCAGTTTTCCACCCAGGAGAGTGCGTGCCTGTCCAGGCCAGAGGCTGACAGTTTCTCAAGCAGAATGCTGTGAGAAACTCTGTCAAAGGCTTTACTGAAGTCCAGGAAGACCACATCCACAGCCTTTCCCTCATCCAGCAGCCAAGTCACTTTATCATAGAAGGCGATCAGGTTAGTTTGGCAAGACCTGCCTTTTGTGAACCCATGTTGACTGGGCCTGATCACCCGGTTCTCTTGCATGTGCTTCATGATAGCACTCAAGATCACCTGCTCCATGACTTTCCCTGGCACTGAGGTCAGACTGACAGGCCAGGGATCCTCCCTGCGACCCTTCTTGTGGATGGGCACAACATCAGCCAGCCTCCAGTCCAGTGGAACTTCCCCAGTCTTCCAGGACTGTTGGAAGATGATGGAAAGGGGTTCAGCCAGCACATCCGCCAGCTCCTTCAATACCCTTGGATGAATCCCATCCGGCCTCATAGACTTGTGGGTGTCTGGTCGGGCTAGCAAGGCTCTGACCACCTCCTCTTGGATCATGGGAGCCTCGTTTTCTCCTCTAGCTCCTGGGTTTGTACACAGAGGGAGCAACTTTCTTTACAATTAAAGACTGAGGCAAAGAAGGCATTAAGTACCTCAGCCTTTTCCTCATCCCCTGTCACTGTTGTTCCTTCTGCATTCTCCTCATTCCCCATAGTGTTGCCCAAATAATCAAAGGAGAATCACTATGGTCTTTGTGGCAGGGAGGAAGGCAGTGCTATGCTCTGCCTTTCTGAATGAAGCACATTCCACGGTGTAAACACCATTACCACGAGTAAAGGGAGTAGACTGCTTTTAAAGAGAAAATAAATAGATGGCATCTTCTCTGCAGCAAAATGAGGGTACCCAGGTCTTACTATTTTCACAGTCATTCTTCAACATTGTACTTAAGAGTAGCTGATTCAAAATGCATCTTGGTGCATCTGAGCTATTGTCTAATCCTTTTGTTTGAGATGTTCTACATTAGTCAGCCACTTTTGATTCATGTGTTAACAATCTCCCCTAAGGCAGGTAATTCACAGGCAATGTTCATGATCTGCAAAGTGGCACTCTCAGTTCCCATAAACAAAAGTCAGTAAACTTTAAATCACAGAGCCCCTAAACTTGTTTTGCATAAATCGGCCTCACAAGAGGGGAAGTGAAATCTGTTTATATGCATCCCGTGTATCATCGTAGAATTCAAAACAATGTTTTAGAACAGTGGGAATGATGACTAGAGACAAATCACAGCAGTAAGCAAAGGTTGCAACCAATTTTGAGTCCAAGCAAAATAAAATGTGAATTACCTCATTTTAGCCCCTATCCAGTCAGCTATGTCCTATTTTGATGTCTTTTCAGTTAAAGCTTTCTTAGAGGAACAATTAGCAGAAGTAGATATATTTTTATTAAATAATGTCTGTCTGCAGATGGCATCTTTTTCTTGAGTACTGAGTCTACAATAGATAGCACTTACTGTTGTAATGAGACTAGGTTTTAAGCCTAATAACAGCTGATTTTTCCAAGACTGCAAATGGGACCTTTATGCTAGTGGAACTTAAGATTTCAGTCTTTCCACTATGACGCAGTTTCTATCCTTAGAAGACCCTGAGATAATGCACTGTTTCAAATGATGCAACACTGAGCATAGGAAAGAGGTTGGCTTCCTTTTTCTGAACAGCATTGCTTAGGCAAACACAATCCTTTTTCTCAGAAATACATATCTCTGTATTCATAATAGAAAAAAAAAACAAACAACAAAAACAAACCCTGGTCATCACATAACGGTAAAAAAGAGGACTGTGAAGCAACGAGTAATATCTGCCAATATGTTAAAACAGGGCAAAAATCTAAACATCCACCAGTAAACCACATAGTTGTTGCAACCTCTTATATAATTAACAAATTATAAGGCTATCAAGTGTGTCTTCCTGCTTGCATAAGCCATTGGCATTCACAAAGCGGAATCTAGCCTCAAGCTCCAATTTGTGTTTAAAATGAAGTTTCTATCTTAGCAAGCCATCCCAGATAAAGTCCTAACCTAACTATAATCAATGCAAAAAAAAAATTAATTTACTTCAGGATTTCCAGGACTCTAGTTGATTTCAAATGGAATTAAAATCAGACCTCTCCTGCAAGAGTGGTAAGACTATTAAGTAATTATTTTCTTTAGAAAGAATACGTCTCAGCTGTAGTCTGAATTTACTTATTGTCTCATCCAGAAGCTGATGCTTGTTATCCCTTTTTGACGTTTCATTGCTACTGATCAGTGGTTATTCCTTCTTTTGTGCTTTCTAGAAATGCTTCATTCTCAACTGATGGCAAAACCATTAATACATTCATGGAGCTAAAATACTGTGTCAAAAATGTGAAATATTGAAATATCGGGAGGTAGAAGTTTGGCCAGTTTAATGATATAAGTTCACTGTATCTTGAAACCCAAGGAATCCTAAATATTTCTGGCATCTGTACTGCCCCATAGCTGCACATACTGGAGGATCCCAGTGCTGGCTCCCACTTCTGCCACCAAGAGGCAAGAGTTCCTGAGGTCTCCACCATACAGTCATTCAAATGGAAACCTGTAACTGGGCTGAGAAACCTCAGCTCTTGGCAACCCAGTGGTAAAGGAAGTTAATTGAAAGGTAAGTCTTTCTCTCCTGATAAATCAGTGGTGTTCAAAGCTGATGAATAACCTCACTTTGTTGGGAAAAACCTCCAACCGGCGCTAATTAAACTAAGTCCCAAACTAAGTGAAGAAAAGCAAATTAATTGAAAGAAGGTGGAGGGAGATCTGGGAGATTTGGGGAAGTGCTGAAGGACACCTCAAACGAAAAAAGCAAGTGCGCTTCAACAGTGATTTCTCTGTTGGGACAATGTAGTACTGTGAGGCATGTCAGAAAAATAACCAGTGTGGATTTCTTCATTTTTTCCCCTGCATCACATCCTGCAGCTAGGAGCATTGCAGGCTGATCTTTCATCTGTTAATCACTTGTTCAGGTGACTACTACCAGAGAACAAAGAAGATTGTATGTGGGGAAAATAAAACAGGTAGAGACTGAGGATCACATGAGAAGAGAGATTAAACAGCACCTTTTCTTTCTCTCTTTGTAGTAAATGTCCAAGTTAAAAAAAAAAAAGAAATCCACCTAAGGCCATTTCTCTATTCAGGCTCAAGAGATATCTTTAAAAGAACTTGGTTGCAATTTTTTTGTTCTCTGTATGGAAGAAATTAATAAAAGATCAGGGTCTGGGGCAAGTTTGAGTTTGATACTGTGTTTTACAGGTGGCATGGAGCCCAATTCCATCTTCAGGTATTCACATACCAGCGTGAACCCCTGTTACTGCACCAGCTGCAGTATGGATATACTTGAGGGCAGAGTACGGATCTAAGGCAATACAGTAAACAGGACTGAAGGTGTTGCACATGAACTGCTGGGTTGTAGCAAAGTGGTTTTGCATGTGTTGAGCTAGTGGAAAACCTGTCAGGTAACGGTATTTGGATAGATTTGGAAAAGCAGAGGGGTTGTTGTCCCCTGTAGCCATCCGCAGGAATAGCGGGATGCCAGCTCACAGCCACAAGTGTTGACAGCCAGGCTGCATTCCCAGCAGCCTCAAAAACGTGCTCCGGGGAAGCAGATGCCATGAGGGGAGCAAGGGGCATGGCTCATCCCAGCACCCAGTGTCCAATCTGACCAACAAACACTGCCAGGCCATCTGATGCCAGCCCAGAGCCATAGCTGAAGGAAAGAGGTAAATGGGAAAGGTGAATGGGGGTCCAGTCACTGTGGCACTTGGTAAAACATTAAAAAACTTTCAGTTAAAACCTTGAACTAATACCAAAAATGCTGGCAAATAAACTCTCTGAGACTCATTTTGGAATTTTAGAAAGCAAGTAAACTTTAATCAGGCCTGGGCAACATGAGGGAGTGGTCTCCATCAACCATGTGCAATGAGACTAATTTTGATGTTATTATGAACTTCACAACAGTCCAAACTCTTGCTAATTTGGAGCTTTGGAGCCAGCTCTGCCTGAACTTGCATTCGAGATAGGGAAAGACTCTAAACAGAGGTAGTTATAGAAGATGACACATCTGTTCAGCATAGATCATGCTGAACACAGGACATTACCATCTCCGAAGAATGAACAGTGTCTGGAAAAAGAACAGTGTTTGAAAAAAACAACATACTATCAGAGGGACATTCCATCCAACTTTCAAAGAATACAGTTATTTAGATGAAACTTAACTCTACTTTAGCTTAAATCAAAATATTCAGTACCTGAAGGGGCTACAAGAAAGCTGGGGAGGGGCTTTTCACAAAGGTTTGTAGTGATAGGATGAGGGGCAATGGATATAAACTGGAGAGGGGCAGATTTTGACTAGACATAAGGAGGAATTCCTTCATGATGAGAGTGGTGAGGCCCTGGCACAAGTTGTCAAGGGAAATTGTGGCTGCCCCGTCCCTGGAGGTGTTCAAGGCCAGGTTGGATGGGGCTTTGAGCAACCTGATCCAGTGGGATGTGCAGGGGGGGTGGAGCTAGATAATCTTTAAGGTCCCTCCCAACCCAAACCATTCTATGATTCTATGATTCTATGATTCTATGATTCTATGATTCTATGATTCTATGATTCTTTCTCTCCAGTCCTTTTCCTGCTCTGTGTGTGCCACGGTGACCATGCCTCTGGGCTTGAGCCAGCAGAGGTGCTGAGAAATGGGTGTTTGTGTGAAACGGGGCATCTGAAGTGGCGCTCAGCAAGCCCAGCAAACGTAAATGTGCTCCTTGTTCCTTCCCAGCACATTCTTGTACCAGGCAAATTCCTGCAAAGTAATTTGATGTGAAGAGAGCACAGCAGCCTAAGTTGCAGGTGCAAGAATTTACCAGGCTCCGTGTTTGAAAGGGAACTGCGGGATTCTCACCATAACGTTACTGTATACCTGGCATGGTCTTGTTTGGTGGAGGGGGTGAGAGAATGTCAAGTGAGCGACCGAGGTTTTTATTAATATTTATGCACAGTGACTGACTAAGCACTGATGAGGAGGGACCAAGAGCCCTGATGGCAGGGGGTAAACTTGCTTTAGCTCCAATTTGTCATCAGGCCCCCAGTAAGAGTCTGGTGTCATTTCCAGATCCAGTTTCGTTCTTTCCCTGGTTAAGGTGGCATCTCCTCCAGCCCACTGCTGCCAAAATGGGATTTGCCCCAGGCCTCCTCTCCCCCAAACCCAGGTATTATTTACTTTGGCAGTGCTGGCGTAGGAAACCTTGCTGGCCAACAGTGCAGAAAAGCTCTGTGTTCCTACAGGCAGTGAGTGTATAGCACACTTCCTCATATTTAGGGACTTGTATGGACTAATCCAACACCCTCTGAGACTCTCCCCTTTCCTTTGATCAATTACTTGTCCTAAATCTAAATACCAATTGTTTGGGGAAGGGGTTTGGGAGGATATCCAAATGTCTCTTTCTCATGTGGTGGTTATAAGAGAATGACCCAGATAGCAGTAGAGTGAGCAGTCAGGACATTTCTAACGCATGGGAATTTGCCTGTGACCACTTCCTAAGCACTGCCAGGTTCATGGCCTTGCCCCTAGACTACGTGTGCGCTCTCTGTGTCCTGCCCTCTCTCCATCCTGCCCTCTCTCCGGCTTTCTCTACCTTCATTCTGCTGCACCGACAGAATTGTGTAAGCAGAGCTCAAAAGAGCAGCTGGAGCTACAGAGCAGCAAAACCTCACTCTGCCAAACAGCTCACTCACTGCTGTCTCCGGACTGGCAGAAGAAGAGCAGGGCACCTCTGACCACTAATGGAGCAGCACCCAAAATTACTAGTTCCTGCCACTCCAGATTAGTCACTCTACATGCATGAGTGCCAGCTAAACAGCCAGCAGTGAAAACACAGACATTGCCCAGATGCAAACAGGCATTTCTGGAAAGGACTTAGTGGATGGGGGAGACTAGAACTGCAGCTCTTCTGTGATTCACATCCCTACCAATCAATCAGTTGTGTTCCAAAATACTCTGCACTGGGCCACTGTCTGAGTGCTCAGCAGATAGGCGAGCACTTGTAGCAGCCAGCAGTGTACATAAAAAGGGCATGTTAGGGCTGTAGTGGTTTGCATTTATTACATGTAATGGGCCAGAACAGCATGGTGGGAGAGAAGTATCTATAAAATGTTAACTGCCCTAATGAAAGGAGCTGTCTCTGTAGAGCACTATCTATCTCCCAAGCAAAAAAATCACTTCTGTGCTGTCTGTATTGTGCGTTGTGAAAATAAAAAATCGGGATATAGAAGAACACTTGAGACTCTCTGAAGAGTTTGACAGTTATATCTATGTCTGCTGACACATCCAAGTGGCAGTTGATGTTTACAGTATTTTCCAGTGAAGCCAACATGCAATTTGTCCTGCTCCACACTGACATGATGCCTGGCAACTGGTCAATGAACAACTCTTCGCAGTCCTATTATATTACAACACTTGGTCATGTTATGTATCAGTACCTTTCCATCTGTCTATATAGTGAAACATGACTTGTTTTGAACACGCAAGTTATACTTCTTTGTTGTTGTGATAAACTATTCTAAAAAAGTATCTTGAATGCTCATTTTACACCAAACACCAAGTGAAATACTCTTGGGTGCTTGTGCCCATGCAAAGCTTTGAAAATAGAGAATTGAATCTGTGCCTTGGTTATTGGGGTGGGTTGGATTTATTTTTTTTCCTTCTACAAAATACAGATCTTCACATCGAATACAGTGTATGAGTACTACAGTATATCCCAGGGCTGTGTGTATGGCTCATTTCATTAATACATGAGTATCTCTGAACTCCTCAGGTGGGAACTGGAAGCAAACTATTCTAATTAGCTGGATTGTAAAATGAACACTTACCCTTTTGAAACCTATGCTATAGTCCTAATTCCAGTTGAAAGGTGAGGTTGACATTTTTCTACAATATCATAAATCTCCTTAGGCTTCAAGATTTTACTAGGGTATCTAGCACTGCAGTGTTTTGTTGTATAACACTTAAAGTTGTTTGGTCTTTTATGTGGATCATTGTATTGGCCCTTGGAATATTAATTTAAAATACTTGATTTTAGTTTAGCAGTTCTTTGGAGGCAGTACAGCCCCAACAATCACTGCCAGGCCCTTTGGGGAACAGACGAAAAGAAAATAAAATAATTTTTGGAATCCTTTTCTTTTGCCCAACTCAGTATCGGTCAGCACAGGCAATAATGAAGGGGCTGCGGGACTGCTGTCAGCTATTATTGTGCCTGGCTCGCTCTCAGCATGACTCACTGCAGACAATATATAACACCACTCGGAAGGGGAATGAACAGTAAATACTTGGCCCTTGGATTTTTTTTTTTAATCTCTTCACATTTTTTTTTTCCTCTGATTTGTATCCCTTTATCCTCGCCCATGTGCTATATAAGCTTCTCAAATCTAATGTCCATAACACCACCCCCCACTGATAACAGCAAGCCCTTCCGCTGCTGTAGGGTCTACTTTGCAGAGGTTTACAAGGGGAGGCATTATTGAGAAACCGTAGGTGTTAACCTAGTGGCACAAGGTTGCTCCAACACCTTCCCTCTGGTTTTCCTTTTCTCGGGGGAGGGGTGGCTGCTATTCTACTTAAGTGCACGTCTTGCTTTGCTGCAGCAGCCTGGCTAGTTTAGGAAGAAAACCTTGGGGCTAAACAGGCTAGGAGTGCAGCCAAGGGGGTCAGGAGACAGCTTTAAGGATTATACTACATAATTAGAAGCTCACTCTGAATATGCTTCCTGGTACCCAGCATTCAAATATACAAACCTTTTTAGGTAATAATTCTTGGTCCCTGTTTGTAATTGAAAGATTTGTAGGTTAAAGTTGCCACACAGGGAGTGAGTCAGGAATACCAAACAAATCAGATGGTACTTAGCTGAAAGCTCAAATTATTCATCTAGAATATGAATAGTCTACATACCTTCCTAAATTTACCCTAGCCAGTGAGAACTAGGGGTAAAAGAGAAACAGATGAACAATGACCATGCAGATGATATCATTTGGCATTAGCTTTCTAGATTTAAAAGTGGAGATTCATCTCCTGAAGGGTTTTGCCATCAAAACTGGGCCAGAACATGATTACACCACAAAAAACCTGGGACGCTGAAGACCCACATCAAGCCGATATTGTGCTAGCTCAAAGCAAGTCTATTTTATCTTCAAGTACTCTCAATCAGTCAGAGTCAGGACCAGAATTTAGGTCCTCCATTATCTATATTCAAGGCTAGTAACTTCCCCACCAGCACAAGGTCTTGCTCTCCAGTCACCCCCATCACAGACAAAATGATGTTAAAACCAACAGACTCCTGTAGACTTCTGCATTTGCTAAAACAGCATATTCTGACATTTCAGTCAAATATTCTAGCTGAGTCTACGCAAGCTGCATTGATTTAACTTTCACTGTCTAAAAATAGGTCCTAGCGAGTTGTCGGTACCAAAAAAAGCTAGGAGCGATGGAAAGGAGGAGAAAATACTGAAAGCACATATTGATTATGTTCAGTGTCAGTGAGCACTTGCTCTAATGCTATAATGCACAAATAAATAAACAGGTTACGAATCCAAGCAGCACATACTCGCTGATTGCGGCAAATAACCAAGTATGAACAGGTGTAAATCACACTCCCATACCAAGCTAAGAAAAATGCATATCTTATGTTTGCCTGATTTTCCACCAGAATTATCAGGGGTTTACTTCAAGAGAAGTTGCAATAACCCTGAGCTTATTCTCCATACCATGCCATATTTAAATCAGACCTGGTTTTTTTGCCAGAAAACTGGCCCTTCACTCCTTCAGTTGCATCCCAGTGTACTGTAAATAGGTCTCATCACACATATAAGAAAATGGAAAGAGGCACCAAATAATTAACTTAGTATTACAGACAGAAATGGGAAGAACCTTGCCCTGTGTAGTCAGCACTGCCTTGCAGTTTTGATTAAGGTCATGTGTTCGACTGAATCAGTGCCTAATCTTTTCAACTAATTACTGTCTAGTGCCTGCCTGCTTCTAAGTACTTCATTCATTAAAAATCTGTTTACAATCGTTTCTTTGTTCATTTTTTTTTGAGAACAAAAAGTAAAAGAAAGGACCCATGTTAAGGTTAAACCACATATAGGAAGGAGAAGAGAGATTCTGCTACACTTTATTCAATATGATGTTACAAGAAAACAACAGTTACAGCTGACAAACCATTACAACTTTCATAATACAGACAAATTACAAGGTGTAACAAATAATGCGACATTTATTGTACGGTACTGCTTACTATGCTGTTATTCTGAAGTATATATATATATTTATATTTAATTACATTAACATTGTTTTCATGTACCAGCTCTCCCCTTTTTATTTGTTAGAAAAAGCACACTTCTTAGTGCACCATACGAAAATCCATGTGGAAGCTGGCAAGCAGGGATTTTGTATGCATCACCACTGAAATGCATTTTGGGGGATAGGAATTATTAGTGCACCCTTTACTTTCAGGTTTTTTGCTTATGTGAAAAATGCAAGGCAGTGACGCACAGTCACTCCTCCTAAATGCTGGTAGGGGAGAGTATTGTTATGCTCCCTAATGTAACATAATTCTGTTTACATGGAGTGTCTGCATTTTGCTCCCCAGCCTGTACAGCCTGAATGTTTTATATAACAAAGTTTACAAATCCAAGAATATTCACAGATGAATATTTTGTATATGAGCATACCAGAGCATCGACTACACATTTGGTTGCATGCACTGACACAGAGCACACACGGGTGTGCATCACCCACTGACCCACAGGGAATTTGCTATCCTACCTTATTTTGCCAGGCGTCTGAAGTGCAGAACTCCCGCGTACAAAGAGAAAGCAAAAACTCCAGTGCCTCTGCAAAAACTCCACTGCAGACGGAATTGACAATTTATCCTAAACCATGGTTCTGATTAAAAACAACAGTGGGAATTAAAAGGACAAACCAATCTGGGACACCATACAACAATGCAATGTCAGTGCTATTGGAGTGTCCTGCCTGGTGTGGTGCCTGCTAGGTGTGGATTAGAGTGGATCTGAATCCAGCACGAGAGAGGGCTAAGCCATCTCCAGCTGGTTGACTTGTAGTAAAGTCAGATTCTGTGAACTTGAACTTGTAAGGGATCTCTGTATCGTGCAACCCATCTCTATCACCACCTTCCCTTCCCCCTTCTCATACAGAGTTGGAATATACCCTCCCACTTTTATCTGACTACTACACCTGCTGCCCTGTGGCTGCTCTCTCCTCTCACAGCAAAGCCACATCCTCTCAGTATCATCAAGAAGGATCTACTGGGGCTCAGCCAAGCAGTAGGAAAATGAGAGAGTTGATGCTACTGGCTATCAACTCTAAGCAAATCCCACTGTTTCTCAAGGACTGTACCCCAGAGACTACTGGTCACTTAAGACCAATTTTTTACTACAGACAGCATGAAACAGCATATTCCTTGCACCTGCAGCACTGCTGTAAAGCCAGACTACTTCTTCTTGTCCCCTCTTGTCCCAGTGAGGAACTGATTTGGGGAGGATGAGAGAAAAAAAGCAGGCAAACAAGGCATCCGGGAAGTAGGTGCATAGGTAAGAGGTCCTGGTCACTCATTAATTTAATTGATCATTAGCTGAGACAATCTCACTACTGTTGAAAATCAAGTTACTATTTAGGAACCTAGATATTTACGCACTTTTCTTTGGGCAATTGAGTTTGGAGATTTTGGGGCCAGCTTTATTTCAGTGGTTGCTTAAAAGTGGGAATGGGGCAGAGAAGACAATCTCACGCGCACGTGTGTGTACACACACATACACCTACACATACATACCTTAAGCAAACACTGTACATGAGTCACTATGGATAGTAATGAGCTAGGCTTGTGGGAACAGTTGGGGAATTACTCTCTATATTAAACCTTCAGATGTTTAGCTGAGCAGCATAATTGCTTGCCTCCCAATTTAAGCTGCCAAGTAGATGTGTCTATGAAACTACCTAATTGAAATCTTTGTTACATTTTCAAAAATTCTTCAGATTTTTGCAGCAAGATTTTTTTTCTAAAAATAGCTAATTTTAATCATCAAACTGCACATGATATAAGTAGCAAAGATAATCTATAAAAGACTTTTCTCTTACAAAAGAAGAAACATGAAACCCAAACAAACCGCGTCTAAGGCAGTGTCAGTGTGTGATAAATTCTAGAGTTCAGTGGTCACTTTCTCCCCCTCATAAACACAGGGGGAAAACTGTAGTAAGTTCTAAATAGGATTGTGACTGAAAGTGGGTTTTAGATGGCTTTTACCAAATCCTGAAACAGAGATGTCGTTAGGGAAAACTGTCTTTTAATGGCTGTACAAATATTGAGAATATTTCCATGGTTCAGCTCTTTCAAAGTGTAGACTTGTATCCTAGTTCATTTAGAGGCCTTTTGTAGCTACTTGCACATTGAAGGATTTGCCTTATTGGGTGTTTCTTTTCTTATTAAACACTGCTGGAGTTTAATAAGATGGCAGTAGCACAAATCCTTTCCCCCTCCTTTTAAACACTGAAAGCTAACCAAGCGTTACCACACTTCTTAAAAATGTAATTCAATGCATCCAGCAAGTAAAGGATGTCAAATTAATGTGTAGAATAATATTGCCTAGCAAGTGTTTCTGTCCAAGCAGGACTATAACTCAACAGTGGGTTATGCACCATACCCTGCCCTCTGAATGTAAAGCATTGTATGTGGTCAGGGCAGTTCTATCACACCCCTGAACACAATGTTCTCCCTAAACAGAACATAGCAGGGGCTTCATCTTCTAAAATCACACAATATCATTTTTTTCCAAAGTTTGCATTTGAATGATTCATTCTGGAAAGCTATCTAATGGCACAGTATCTGGTAGTGCCTTCCAATCAGCTCAGAATAACTATGGGAAATAACTGTAAAGGTGCTTTGGTGTGGAACAGTAAACAGTTTGGGATAAGGAAAATTCTCCGCTTTGCTTTGTAAGCAGCAAAGTAACACAGCGAGATTTAATGGCTCATTCAACAAAAGTTTTTCTGTACTTTAGTATCTGCCTTGAATTCAACAGAACTGTTTCATCATCTCTGTTCTCAAGAAAACATTCCACAAGGTAAACAGTGTGAGGGAAAACGTAAGAGATGTTAGCCAAGACCCATAAAAGAAAGAAATATTCTTAAAGGGAAAAAAAACATAAAGAAGTCATTGTACATCTGTCAGCTGCATCCATCTCATCATTTTTGCTTTGTCTTTCTCACAGGCCTATTTTGAAAACTGACATGCCATGTAGCCTAAGCAGAGTAAACAAAATCAGAGTACTGAAGTAAACATGCAATTATTGCCATGATTTTAAAATGGATATGAATGGTCTGAGAAGATAATGAAAAAAAAGAAATAACCTAACAACACTTCAGGAATAGTGGCAAGGTGCTGTAATTTCATCTGAACAGACAAGTTGGGCTTGCTCTGGCAGAAATAGTCTTCCCATTGGCTGCAAAATATGCACAACTCTCAAAGGAAACACACAGTCCTTTATGCCACTGTTGGCTCTTTGTACACTCGTTACTGAAGAAATGTGAACACCAAATGTGTTGTCTTAATGTATTTGAGACATTGCTGGTGAAAGCATAAAAATCCTTACAAAGATACAGAGCTGCAGTGGAAAATCAAACAAAATCAAACACAAAAGACTGAAAGAGTACATGCCATGTATCAGTAAGCAAAAGCTTAATCTTCACATAGTTCTCTGAAATCACAAGGTATCCAAATGCGTGCAAGGTTTTAAATAAATTGCAGGGAGAAAACAGGGTCTTGCCAGCTTCAATTTTCTTTTGAATGAAATCCAGCATAGAGAAAGAAAGGAAACAGGCCATGGTTCCTTCCTGGTGTTGGCCTCCTCATTACGCTTTTGTTCCCTCCTCCAACCTGGTAAATTGAATCCTGTAAGGAAACAATATAAATTATAATAAGCTTCACTAATAAATTCTTTAATGACTTTTAACTTGGTAAAACACAGGTTAGTCCAAAGCCAGTTTTGAAGACACCAGTTCAGAGCACAGTCCAAAGCACTTTTAGAGCTGGTATATCAAGAAAATGAACTTAAAACACCAGTGTTTCCAGGGTGGTTGCCTAAGTGAGATATATTAATCCATATTCATGTACCTCTGCCCCAAGAGCTAATCTTCAGGGGTGCTATCAGCACTCACACTCTCCACAGAAATTATAGGAAGCTCTAAATAGACAGTTTGCTCTTCTAAAGGAGGTCACACCCCATGAATGCAAAGGAAGGTTGCTAATTACTGGCACAGCTTCAGGAGTCCAGAAGCTCTTTTTGCTGCCTTTCTCACGGGGTCCCTAGTGATCACCTTCATAGCAAGGCTTGCAACTAGTTTATGAAGAGGTCTCCTCAGATTTGCTTCCCAAGAGTTATTTGAGGTACCTTGGGCACGTCATGAGCATTTTTGCAAACACAAACAGGTTATGGAGCTCCTTGGTGCACTGCATTTGAACATATTCACCTTTACTTCGATATTTTTCTATAGGCAGATAACTAAAACCTCTCATATACCAAAATTAAGCACTATATCAATAACTTCAATTATGTTGTCTTTTCACCCTGCTGATGATTCCTGTTTGTATAGGCTCAAAGTAGTGATTGGACTTTCAAGAAGGTACCATGATGTTTTTGAGATTTATACAAAAAAGGAGGCAGCCCAAGAACACAGGAAGCATTACTTTAAACTGAAGCATCCAACAACTGCAAGAAGAGCCAGGTGAAGACCAAATGAAGGTGAAATGGAACGGAACTATCAGAAGGATTTTGTAATTAACACATTTAACTCTTAAGAAATGTCCAAGTAAAATCCTATGCCAAGTAATAAAGTGAGACTTTCTGAGAAACTGTAGTTTTCTAAAGTTCAAAATATATTTGTTTTCCAAGGTTTTTCAAGACAAGTATTGTTAACTACAGACCTGCTACATTTTTAAAATGTCATTGCAGGAAGACATACAGATATGGAGGAATTTTAGCACTTAAGAAAAAGAACATTGAAATATTCATTGAGCATGGAACTGGTTTGTATTAGAATGTCCTAAAACTATTTAAATCAAACTGGATAGAGGTTTAGCCCTTATTTCAAAGGCAGGAGAAAAACAAGGCATCAGTTTTGCACTACAGTTTCAAGCATAAAATTTCAATTGTGGCTTTCGTCAGAACAGCCTCATCTCTAAATAACATCTAACTTTCATAGTTTCCAGGGCTCCTGTCATGGTTTTCACGAGCTCTTCTTCAGCCCTTTAAGCACTAGGATACCTGAAGTGGATTAACAAAGGCCTGTTCTTAATTGTGCATGGCAGCATCTTGGGCCCCCTTGGAGCTCCGTCTGCCACCTCTTGAATCCTGTTTGAGTTGTTTCCCAAATGCCTCTGGTGTTTGTGTGGAATCTCTATTCCACGTCAAAGTCCCACCTTCCCCAGGGTCTAGGAGCTTGGCTGAAGTGCTGACAAATCTTGTTTCAAGGAATACATTGATGTTGATCCATTTACCTTACTCTTCATAGCCTTAAAAAAATAAGCAGTGTTTGGAGCATGCTCAGTAGTGAAACACTGTTGACAATATTCCCCATATTCTACATTTCCTTTCCTTCAAAAGCACATTTTAGGGATGACATTTTTGGAGCCGTTCCTTACGAAGAAGCAATTAAATTCCCAAAGCTCCTTCCAACATTAAGCTTGCATGAACAAACTGACAGCTGCTATTATTTAACACAGGGGAAAAAACCATTGCATACTGGCAACCACTGCCAGGACCAATACAGACCAACGGCAAAACACGGAGGACTAATAAAGGGTAGCAGAGGTTCCATAAATGTGCATGGGAGATGACAAACTTTTTTGCTGAACTCCATTTGTTTTCTTGCTCTCTTTCAGTATGAGGGAGCTGACAGTTTGATGACCACAACTCCACCAGCTCCAGCTTTGCTGGGTCCTCCTATGCTAGTGCTGCAACCGGGGTAACTGGTTTGCTGTCAAGCTGAGAACATGTGTAACAGTGTGGTGGGCAACACCACCTCCCATCTTCTGCATAGGCTGAAGGTTTAGACTAGATTAACAGTAATCTCACTGGAAAAGAAGATGATTTGATGCCACACTTCCCCAACGGTTCTGGCTGGGAAAAACTAAAAGACAATGCAACTGAAACAGGGAATGGCTGGTGGTTACAGCCTCTCTGAAGACACACTGAAAGGCACTGCCTGCCTGGTTCAGGAACCCAGCCTGCATGACAGACCCACTGCTTGCACCAGCGCCCTAACAGCCAGGTTGTTCTGAGGATGAACCCTCAGTTTTGTCTGCTGAGACAATTCCACTGTGCATAAAATCCTTATGTGATCTTTGACACAGAAAAAAAACCTTGGTGGTTAGGAGGATATACACTGGGAATATGCAATGTTTACATCTGAATCCCTAATTCATCGAATGTTTATTCTTGACTGAAAGTGGAGTCAACAGGTGAAATCACTTCCCTTGGCCTTGGAGCACACTCTTTGGAGTGCCAGCCTTTTCCTGGGCGATGGGGAACAGAGGTCTACCTATCCTGAGAGAGAGGGAGAAACCAAACATGGATATGCCACTTCTCAGAGGAGTGCTGTAATCACAGTGCTGTGGACCTTCTCTTCACTTTGGTTTTAAGATGAGACTCACATCAAGCACACACCTCCTCTAAACTGGAGGAAGAGAAGGGTGTCTCTTTTATCACAATAGAAAATCGACAATAAAACAAACACAAAATTTTAGATTGGTGTGAACCAATCTTTTTATAAAAAAAACATTGTTTCTTCAGTGGGGCTCCTGAACTGAAACATCAGTTGCTCACAGAACTGAGACCCAAGGCAGATACCTTCACACACTGCTGCTGTTCAGTTCTCAGATGGTTTAGTATTCCACATTTGCACTTTTTAAGATAAATATTAGAAATGACCTTGCTTAGAATTTAATACATTTTCCTGATCATACAAATGAAAGCTTTGCCCGGTGACTTGGCAGATTGTGTTTATGGCCTCTGGTCACACCTTTGCTTATAAAATTGTAAACTGTTAAATGGAATACTTACAACTTGTGATTTCCCAAGAGCAAACCAGGGTTCTTTCAGATCTTCTTTAAAAAGAAAACAACAACAAAAACCCCAAACCAAAATAAACTAAAAAAACAACAAAACCTGAAATGTAATATACTGCCTTAAAAATTAACTTGTGCTTTTTCACCACAGGTCCACGTACTTGTTTTCATGACATCTCTACTAAACCAAATAGAAGATTACCAGGAAGTTAACGATGTACTTGAAATAGCAAGTGACCTAAATTAAGTAACTCAGTTGTATGCTTGTTATCTAGAGAAATCATCTGCTGCAATACATCCTGTTTGTTCCAGCTCCCAAACAGGATAAAATAAGGTGTTAACCCACCTTAAAAATGGCAGACTCCCACTTCAGAAGCAGTAGCTGTTGATGCAACAGTGGTTCTAGGAAGGGATACTAAAGCTTGTAATTTAAACATTAATCATCCTCTCAAGACATACAGCAGAGGAGGGTGACTAAATCCCATATATTTTTCTTATTTTAATTAGTAAAAGAATGTAAGAATTCCAGTAAAAATGCAAATCACCAATTCAATATATGCTCCTTTTGGCAGCATCAGCATCCTTCTCTAGGTGCTTTTAATTTTTGTATAAATTATCATATAGGGTGGAGCTGTGCTCCTGCAGAGTCCTTAGCATGCAAAGCACACTCAGAATGCAGGTCTATTTATGTTGCAGCTGATTTAGCATTATTATAAGAGTATTCATTCTACAATGCCACATTTAAAATAAAAATGTGAGCTGGCAGCTGGGCATACTGTATTCTCTATGGGCTGAAATGGGGGGGTGGCATTTAAGATCATCAATGATGTTTTTTTCTGCTTCTCCCTCCACCACATATGCACACACCATAGATAATATTCATCCTCTCTAAAAATAGTACGCTACTAACAGGTGACTTTTTCCCACACATTTTATTCCTATCTTTGTTAGAGAAGCCATTTTAAAAAGCCAACCAAACATTATCAATACTGCTTGCACTCAGATAATATCTAGATGCATCTTGCTGCTATAAATATTAATTAATTGGATCACCAATACCCATAATGCAACTTTATTTTGACCTACATGCCCTATGAACTAGATATTTTTTGGATTCAATTTTCTTAAAACCAACTGTCAGCATCATGTGATGGAAGAGATGAAAAATGAAAATGAGCGTTCCCGCTGTGCAGGTGAGTGACCTGTGGGAGACAGCTCTGCCTGCCAGGATTTTTCCACGTACCATCAGACACAGACCAATTGATTAGATCATCTTATACCTGCCACCAACTAGGCTCAAGAGACTAATTAGAGAGAGTAGTGCCTGCGCAGGCACCCCATTGACACCTAATTTGCTCAGCCAAAGCCTTTGGGGAGAATGTATTATCTCTGCAGCTGCACTTCATGCATTTCTGATTTGAGGCATAAGCAAGGAGTACTTCTTCACTCTTTTGAGCAAACTGAGTATATAAGCCCTTAAGTGCTAAATACAAGCAGACAAATTAAATCTGGCCAGCCTCCCATAAATTCTTTTCCCCTTCAAATATATATACATGCCTATATGTCTTATTTTAGATCTGTGTCTATAAAATATGTGCACAAACGCAAACGTACAAGTAACGTGTACATGAGTCTGAATGTGTGTGGAAAACATGGGTACACAAAGACACTTCTATAAACATATTCTTTAAAACACGGAATTGTCACAATGCATAGAGTGCCATCTCTTGCAGGGAAGTTTTACTTCTGTGGCATTTAGAAGAATTGCAATTTTTTGTTCTAATTTTTATTCTAATATATTCAAAGTAAATGATCTGCAGCACTGTTAGCTCAGGCTCTGAACTACCGCACAGACAAGGCTCAGTACACTGCTGCTGCTTATAAAGTTGCTCTGTGTATCTTCAGAGGTGTTAATTTAAGGATTATTTCAGTATACAGCCTAGCTTTGTTGAAAGCTTTTCTTCGATGGACTATACCTTGTTTGTGGTTTCCCAAGGAACTATGTTCACTAAGGCCAAGTATAAGATTACTAACATTGCTTTCTGCTGGGCTTTAGTTTTAGCTAGTTATCCATGCCCCAAAATACACAGTAGAGGCAAAACTTAAGGCTGTCATTAAAAATTTATTTGAAAAAAAACAACCCTGACACTAGAAAAACTATGGGTTTTTTTTACAAACTGAAAAGGGATTGAAGAAAATACTTTCTGCTATAAGCTGGTATGTGATTCCTGAACTTAAATACCTTGTAACACACAGGAAAATGGTAGATTTACATCACTTCTAAAATAGCACTGAAAAAAAAAATCTTCCCTGTGATGTGTATATACAGTAACTTTCAGGAGCTGAATGAAGCTGAATTTTTGCAATTTAATTTCAGCTTGTGCCAAAGCCCATCCTGAGGTTGTCAGTTTACAATGTCACCTCAAGATCCTGCACCACCATAGCTAGTTAAAGACACCTTAGCTAAATACACATATCTGTGTGGCCAAAACATCATATAAAACCTCTTTTGCCAAGTACACTATGGATGTGACTTCCAGTCTTTTTCTTAGGATGAGACATAGCTTAATGAAGAGAGAACATCCTCACCTTCCTCCTCTCATACAGGCCACATCTTTTCCAATTTGCTTTACATTATTTTAGCAATATTTAATCTCTGAATTACCTTTACAACTATTAGCTGTTAGTCTTTTACAGATGCAGTAGAATAACAAATACTATCAGTCATTAAAAGCAAACCACATTTGACAAATAAGTAACCAACCATTTATTGATTAATTTTTCATGCTCTTTTCTGCTGTCTTAGTTCCTGCATATTCTTCTCCATAGTTCTAACAGATGAATCATAATACAGATTATATATAGACATGTCCCTGTTTTCAGAATTCCTTTCCCCACAAAGAATTTTTCACAGATGGACTTTGCCTCTAAGCAGAGCACTGCAACTCCAAATAAAAAGGATTTGTGTGTGGAAGGTGACCGTAGTTGCAGGGTGGGTGTGAGGCAATGACCCTAAAAGAAGTGAGTGCTAGACAAGGCCTGTTAGTCAGAAAATAAAAAGTTAGCATGGTAACACCATTATAACCTATATGATTTTATGAGTATACATACACTAAAAAAGTGACATAAGCTTTTAAAGGTGAGGTGTCTGTGGCACAGTGGGTATGAGGCTGGAAAGTAGAAACCAGGATTTTGTCTTTGCTACAGGATGCAACCACAGGCAAGTCACTTTATCCCCCTGTAACCTCTGTTTTGCAACAGGGGTTCTGTTTTACATCCCAGCCTCTGGGTTTAGTGTCGCCCAAATTAAGTGCCCAATTTTAACTACAGTTATAGCCACCTATAGTTTAAATTACATAAATACAGCTAAATGTAACAAAAATGCAATATAA
Organism: Phaenicophaeus curvirostris; assembly: GCF_032191515.1. NCBI lineage: Eukaryota > Metazoa > Chordata > Aves > Cuculiformes > Cuculidae > Phaenicophaeus > Phaenicophaeus curvirostris. The sequence continues at coordinate 24,553,574 of NC_091397.1, read as the reverse complement.
GATCTTCAAACTTTGGAAGATGTTGAAATCGTTACTTGGACTGTCAGTTTTACAAACTGTACCTTTATGTACAATAGGAGTCCAAAATGAAAGTCCTGCATCACCTAGTACTTTGTAAAAGTGCATCCAGCAGTCCAGTTTTGGAAGCTGATTCTGAAGAGCCAAGACTTAACCTTAAATTATACAAGAGTTGCTAAGTAGCATATATGCACATCAATAATTGCAAACCAACTGTGCATAGTTTGCATGCAGGTCTCTTCAAAATATTATAATTAATTCCTTCCTAGTGTGTCTTGTTAGGAAAAAAAGGAATACAAGTCCCGATCTTCACTGTAATATATTTGATTCACAATTTTCACTTCCAATGATATTTGATAAGATGATTGGTTTCACAGTTGATTTGTAAGTATATCATTAACTTTTGAGTAGCTCTGGTAACTTCCAAATCAGTTTTCTCCGAGTCTTTCAGCAAAAATTCTTTCCTACCCTAGCTGCCCACAGCTGAAGTTTTTTCTTTGAGTTGAGAACAAAGTCTACAAAGCCGTTTACAATTACCATTTGAATAAGGCTTCACATGAAAAATGGCCAGGATTGAATCTACTACTCGTCTTCTAGTTTTTTAGAATAAAGCGCAGCCCTCTGTGAGTGAGCTCTGGGAAAACTAATAATTCAGATGAAGATACTACAAAGACAGCAGTGTTACTGAGCTCAATACTGTTTGCAAGCAATGCTATAGAAACCTTATTAAAAATAAAAAAAGCAAGCTGAGCATTTTGGTACACATCAGGACCAGGAAAATATTAGTGCTACTTGTTTGCAAGAAAATACTTCTCAAACCTGACTAACAGCCAAATCCATACAACTTCTTACACACTCATGGTTTGTTTTTCGTTTTCCAAAGGCTTCAGGATTCAGTATGCTATTTGTATTTTTAATGGCTTGAAGATTTGTCTCCTCAGAAATCAAGTCTCTATAAATGCGTAAACTTTCACTCATGATTTTATCAGTAGAAAAACTGAAGGGTGTAGCTCGAAGATTTCTAGATTGCAATATGCAAGGAAACTAAACAAGCCCTCCCTCTTATTTTTTATTTTTTTCTGATTAATGTGATGTGCCTAAACTGCTCTGTTCCTCACCCTGACAACTTGAAAGAAGCCTGCCAAAGAGGAATTTACTGTGAACTGGAGAAATGCTGTCTTCCTGGATCTATAATAAGAGAACCTAAACCTACAGTTTTTACCAGTGTTTGTCACAAAAGGATCCTTACCTCAGCTCTAGCATCAGCTCTCTACTTTGAAACAGGTAAGTAAATGCTATGCCTGAACAAATTTGTATATAGCTTAATTAAAACATCTGAAACAAGGAAAACCAAAAAGGCCTTTCAGTTATGGTTACAGAGAACTCAGAAAAGGAAATACCTGTTGGAAGACAATATACAGCCTGGTTAACAGGTTTATATACTCTGGTTAACAGGTTTATTGCTGGTTTGACCTTCTCTCTGAAGAAAAGGAGCACTAAGAAGAGCTAGCAAAACGTTTCCTTATTGCTCTCTCTTGCTAAACTAAACAGCAAGGGACTGGAGATTCAACTACAAGCAGCTGCGTGTAGGTGAGCTGATCTGTGGAACCCTTCTACCATGTGTCATCTCCGTGGCACAGCCAGCTCAAGGAATTCCCACTGCCCACAAAGCTCACTCCTTATTCCTTCCCTGCAACTTGTGTTCCTGTCATGTATTCTGATAAAACTGTGAGATTCCATGCACACTGGACCACTAAAACTGTCAGAAGCAAGAATTTCTCAGTGATCCAGTGTATATCAAATTTTATAAATACTTGCACCAGCACAGCTAATGGATTGGAATCTGGTGAGGGAGCAAGAAGGAACTGCCCGAGTAGAGCTAGGCAGAATTTATCACAGATTTGCCTGCAAAGACAAAATGATCGTATTACATCCTTATTTTTCATAAACAGCAGTTCTGCAGTGCATTATTCATAACAAAACTTCACTTTCTAAAGTCTGAAGCCACTTCCCAACTCACAAATGGCTAATTATTTTCAGGTATCCAGAAACACATTGAAACCTGTCTTAGCTGGCCACTTAGGGGAGCAGACAGAAGTTGTTGCATAATGACGTGCTCTTTGAAAAGGAAGAAAACCATACTCAAAAGATCTGGTAATACCCGTAAGATTGCCTAACAAGGATAATCTCCTGTACATGTTTCAAGGGAGCAACAAACAAGAGATGGCTGAGAGCCCATGCGTCTGACTGAAAGTTCCTTGGATTTTTTTGGTTGTTTTTCATTTTTTTTGCAATAAAAACATGTTGCCTTGCCAACATATCAGAAAGATGTTTAACAGTCTGGGAAGCTTCAAGTCATATTTAAGCAGAGTTAAGAGGCTTCAGAAGAGATAGAAAAGCTTTGGATTCTTTATAGGTCTGTATCTAGCCTTGAAAGAAGAATACGACCCTAGATAACTCTGCCCCAGTCAGAATACCATGAATGAAACTCATTGATTGCCAGTCTCAGGACTGATAGTCACTGTTAATTAACAGTACTACTTCTCAACTCGAACCTAAGAATAATAGAATCATAGAATAACCAGGTTGGAAGAGACCCACCGGATCATCGAGTCCAACCATTCCTATCAAACACTAAACCATGCCCCTTAGCACCTCATCCACCCGTGCCTTAAACACCTCCAGGGAAGGTGACTCAACCACCTCCCTGGGCAGCCTCTTCCAGTGCCCAATGACCCTTTCTGTGAAGAATTTTTTCCTAATGTCCAGCCTAAATCTCCCCTGGCGGAGCTTGAGGCCATTCCCTCTTGTCCTGTCCCCCATCACTTGGGAGAAGAGGCCAGCACCCTCCTCTCTACAACCTCCTTTCAGGTAGTTATAGAGAGCAATGAGGTCTCCCCTCAGCCTCCTCTTCTCCTATCTGAAGCATGACAGCTGACCGATTCAAAAGCCAAGTGATATGATATGACTGACCATGGCCCTCCTCTCACCCTCGTTTAATGTAACAACAGTGAAATAAATTCAGAAAACTTATTTGGAAATTTATTCCTATTTTCTCCTGTCATGGTTTTTATCCCTAAAGCAAAGTCTGCTGAAGAAAATGACATGTGATAGACTAAGTGCCTGCCAGATGAATCATTAGCATTCACCTCCTCCCAAAAAATAAGCACTGCCTCATGCAAAGATTCAAGTATCCACAGGTAATTAAAAATGGAACATTCTGTATACATGCAATTGTTAATATTAGCCTAGTTACTTCTTGAGAGACAAGTGCTTTTGGAACAAATTTAATGTTTCTAGTGTAATCAGTGCAAATTCGCTATGGGATAGTCTTGAGACGGTTGCATATTGCTAGTTGCCTTACAGATGCCTTGGAACTTAAAGATCACAACACTATGAACTACTTTAGTCCCCAGTGGTAAATGCTAAATATTAAGAAAATAAAGTGTGAATGTTTATCATTACCAAAATCATTGTACTACCCCAAAAGTACGTACAGGCAGCTTGAATTAAGTTATGATTTTCAGTTGTTCTTTGGAGCAGAGAGTATGAATGTTCAGATGCAGAAGGAAGAAGAAAAAGGGATGGGTAAACTAATAAAAAAAGAATTCCACTTCTTGCTTGTATTTGTATTTTTTCTTAGTGTTTTTCCTAGAGTTTTTTTCCAAAAAGTAGTGTACTTTTCAGTCCAGCAGGGAATTCTTAATTCACTTGGAATGTGGACTTATGAATGCATTTGTTTTAGCTTGACATAACAGACATCATTGCAATTGCATTCCGGATAGCAAAGATCCTTTTAGCTAAGCACCATCTGGTTACATGTTCTATTTACTGCAGTGGCTTTTCAGAGACTGAGCATCACGCCAAAGTGGTCATGTCAATTAAAATACATTTTTTAGGACAGCACTGCAACCCTTAAGCATACACAAAATTAGACAGAATGCAGACCTCACATGCTGAATCAGAAGGATCTTTCCCACAATTATAGTACATTAAATTAATGGCAAGCTTAAGTAATAGACATATTTAAACTTTGGAATATATTTCCAAATACCATTATGTTCAAAGCTATGTGTCCACCCACATCATGTATGCCATACAATGGTATTGACAGAGTGATCGGGAAGTCTTCAGAGTTGACCTTTACAGGCCTGAATTGTTTGCCAATCCAACAGTTCTGAAGACTAGAATTGGGCAATAGAGAAAAAAAAATCCCAGTTTCAGGAACACAATGATGTCTATAGGGAATACTGCTTGCCTCTGTGCTCATTCCCTATAGGCTCTGCTGGTACTTACTGATTAATGCTATGCAGTCCTTTCACCTATACAACTCCTATTTGAGATTCTTGCTGAAAATCTGTGACATTAGAAATAGTTACAGGCAGCTCCAGGCCAGCTGCATTTTTCCCTGCTAGTTCCATTTTTACATACAAAACCATACACAGCGCTAAGCAGAGATATTTCCCCAGTGTGGTCTCTGTGGCATTAAACAGAAAAAATGTTCCAGAATTGGCATCTCTACAGAGCATCACTACAGCAATGAGAACATCGTATCTAGTGTATAAAGAGATCACAAAGCAACTCAGCGATTTTATTTCTGAGTTCCCACTCTGGCTGCAGCAAGAAACTTTTCTACATGTATGACTAAGGTGTTCAAATAAATCGCATGATATGGGAAATCCAACACGAGGTACACAACTTTTAGAAACCATACTTCATCCACATCCTTTGAAAACCAGGCCTCCTTCAGATACTACAGAGGCTTCCCCTCAACTTCTAATTGTTTTTTGAAAGACATATGTTTTTAAAAGCAGTCTCATAAACTTGAGAGGCTTCATACATGTGGCAGAAATAGTAGGTGTCAAATCAGGTGCAACATACCATGCATTTTGTGGTATGCAAAGACAGGGATCATGGTAAGTTGGAGGACTAAAGGCTTTTGTTTCACTGCCATAAGCATCAGTTTTCTTGTAACTGCAAGAAATACTTAATCCTTTTTTTGAAGTGCTATTATAAATGTAAGGTTTCGCGCAGCTCATTTAAATAGTTTAAACGACACAAGGTTAAGAACAGAAAAGCCTTTCACCAAAGTTGGTTGGTCCTTTTTAAAGATTTTGTATTATTTAAAGCTTACTTTCACTGCATTCTTTTACCTTGGCTGCTTCCCAAGTGGGTATAAGTTAATTAAATGGGATTTTGACCCTTTAACCTTCCCTATAAACTGCATCTTTACCTAACTCTATTTAAATAAATCAGATAAAAAATTAATGTAGCAGAATATGTATTTTTACAGCTGCGGAAAAACTAAACATGTCTATTAAGCTGATTTGTAAGCACTTAGTAGTGAAAGAAACAGCCAAGACTCATAGATGAATTTAATTAAAATAAAGCTGGGTGGGCACATAAATTCATTTACGATGGCTTTTCTCAAGCTGAAACTCCTCTAGCATTACTGAATAGCACTGCACTACAGTAAGTCCTCATTTGTCCATAGTAACTGAAGTTCCAGCCACCTGATGATCTTGTATTGGTTTTATGAGTCATGTAAAGTGTAACCAGTCTCTATGAAAAGTATCAAAGAATTGAGGCTGAAAATTGTTATAGAAAAGGACAGAAAGAGAAGAACCAATGGGCAGGTAATAACAATACAGAACAATACCCAGCATTTCTATAATATATGTACTCCGGGTCTAATTATCAAAAGAAGGTGAAAGAGGTCCACCGAGAAAACATTATGTTGCTCTCAGCAGTGTGACCGTCTGTATACAATTATCCCTTTTCACTTTAAATACAGTCTTTTGAATATAAACACTATTATCTCAGATTATTATGTGGCCCTTCCAAAAACTGAAAGTCGTCTTCCAATTTCATCCAGAAACAGAATATGATTTAGGTATGAAGGATGATAACAGTTATACAGGAAGAAATAAGTACCTAGCTCGCTCATAAAGTGAACAAAGAATTAAGCTGCCCCTTTGTGTCTAAGTGATGTATTCAGATCCCTGCATAGGCAGTAACAAAGATGCTGCCACTGGAGCCTGAGCACTGATAACATCTCTCACCCCCAGCAGGAACTTCATGAATGGAGTTCATCACAGAATGAAATCCTTCCAAAATGTAGGCCTTTGGTTTGATATATTAATAGTGATACTATCTGGCAGCTTTACTGGGGCATTATATTCTGATTTTTGCAGCCATTTGGTGATAAATACACACATATTCAAGAGCATTAGATTTTGATCATTTGGGGCATATTTGCCCATTTCCTGACACTTCTCTCAACACGTCATTGCTGAATTAACAGCAGGAAGATGACAACAGTCATGACACACATATGAAGCCCCCCACAGCAGTGTGAGCAGAGAGGCACAGGCACAGGTGGGGAGGCAGACCTGTGCACCGAATCCCATCTTCTGAAGCAAAACTGATCTCCACATTACAAGTGCTGGAGGCTTTTTAATGGCATCACGCACCGTCCTTTGTCCACCTTGTCAAGCTACATTAGATAGGGGTTGTTACTGCACACAGGCTGTGATAACAAAGATTAATAGGAATAAATGTCAATTTTTCACATTGTACAGAACTGGCTCATACACTCTCACCAGCGAGGTTCCTCTGCCTCCCTTCACTATCCCTCAGACAAAGGTTTCTAAAGTAAGGTCCAGCAGTAGAGCCTGCCCAATGTTAAAAAAAAAAAAATAAATAAAGTGACCAAAAAAGGCACTAGAAATTCTCAAAAACATAACAAATGCTTTAAAGGCATGTCAACAGGCTGTAACTCTCCTTCCTTAGAACATTTTATCCTTCAAGTAATAACCAACAATAACAGTACTGTAAACTCATAGATACACATACCTGGTGCTTTGAAAGGGCTTTGCATGGAGTTATTTTAATTATTTTCCTTATATAGTAAGTGGAGGATAAAAAAGAGATTTCTGAAATAAGAAATGTTATTGTTAACTCACTAATCACAGCTGAGGGACTTAGGGGCAGTCTGGTTTCTGAAATATCTTTGAGCTTATTTTACAGAATCAATTAAGTTGGTGGTATCCCCGTCACATGGATTTCCATGCAACTTCCTTTATACAGAAGTACAATAGACAACAGTGGACGCTGAAATAATATCTTGGAAAATTTTAGAACACAAACATTTGGAATAGGGGATTTTTATTAATTTAAATAAGTTAATTTTTAATTTGTAAATGCCTATTTATGAGGTGATTGAGTTTAAAGTTGACATAGAACATATATGCTATGTTATTTATTTTTCAAACATAAAATACATATCCCTGCTGTTTTGAGAAACTACTGACCCTTAAGAGTCAAAGCAAAGGCTTGATTTCTCTCCTTTGATTCTGCAGACCCCACTGATTCTGAGATTCCCTATTTTGCTTCTTGACATTCAACACGCTTATGACTTGAGACCAGTGGAGTAGCTGGGGGCAAACCAGGTATCAACACATCGGTAGAGCCTCCAAGAGGACCTCCAAAAAAACCCAAGACAACAGTCAAGGAGCCCAGTGTCACAGAGCATACGAGCAGGGCAGTCTGCAGCTGAAGTCAGTCAATGACTCGGCTACAAACTACATGGTTTCACTGCAGAAACTGCTATAATATGGAAATAGATTCTTACCCTCAAGGCCCATATGTCATCACACCAAGCTAAGCTGAAGCTGCCAGCTAAAATGGGCAATTTCACATGAACTTGGCAGGGTGATTGCCAACACAGAGCTTGTTTTCCACTGGTGCCACCCACTCTGCTAATCCAATTCTGGCTCCTGATTTGCTTTTCAATAATAATGAACGTAGCAGATGGGAGGAGAAAATGTTCCCAGGAGTTAAGCCAGTCTGCAAGTGAGGCTCTTTGCACATATATTGTGCAAACTAGCTCTAAATGCAATGTCAAGTGATTTCAAGTGGCTAAACAAGAAAACCAGGATTTGCCATGTTCTCAGTCATTCAATTTTTGACCAGGACAGGCAGGCAAACAAAATGGATAAGAAGGAGAACATGTTGAAAGTTGAAAGAACCAACTTCCATAACATTTAACTTTGATAAGGAGAGGGATGGACTCCTCTTCCCATCCTTGCAAATGCCATTTTGTTTGGGTTGGTTTCGGGGTTTTTTTTTGGGGGGGGGAGTGAAGGGGGGGTTAAGCACAAGAGCAATATTAAAAAACCACATAGTAATCAGGACAGTCATTATTGAGCCTAATCTCATGGCTGACTCCTTTTTGACAAGGAGAGGGGAAACAGGCTGAAGCACGAGGTTAGGAAATAGGGATATGGCTGTCAAGAAAAGGGGCAGAAGGAGACACGGGGAGGCAGAGGGCAGACAGCAAAGAGCATACAGCCAGTAGGCTTCACATTTTTTCAGCATCGGCAGGAGAACCTATTATTCCTGGGTCACACAATGTTATCTCCTGTCCAACAAACAGCAGGTAAGCTTGTTTGCACAGTGCACCGTGTTTTCTCTTGTGTCAGTCTGACATGGAGGATAATCACCTCCTACTGCTACCTACCAGTCTCACACTGTGGGTTGAAAGGTATGCATCCCACTGACAACACATCTTGATCGAGGTGAAAGAAGGATCAGCATGATTCCACACACCAAAACATTTTGTTTCCCTTCCTCAGTTTCCGAAAACTTGGGAAAACTGAAACTTTTGAAAGAACTTAAAAATGCTTGTGCAATACCACATCTAATCCCTCTACATCTGTAGTAGTCCTTAAAACATAATAATTTTCTTGCCCCACATGAGACTTTTGTCACATTCACTGCTCAAACTATAAGCTGCTTTTGTAAGACAAAGAGGTTTTTTATTGAAAGTAAGACCCTAGACTCCTTTATTTTAGAAGCTGGAAGGTCTCACGTAAGCTGAGCAGTAGATGAGAAAAACTAAGTTTCAATAGCTGAATGCCTAGAAAGTTGCATTTGAGTCCTGCTTCTGCCATAGCTCCTACATGACAAAAAGGATATATTAACCTTTTTTTTTCTTCTCTAACAGAAATTCCCTTGGCAACTCTCGTTTTCTGTATAGTCCAAGACGGATCCTGGCTTGGGCTGCTGACAGACTGAGCATTCACTGCTCCAACTGAGGTCAAGGCAAAATGAAATCCTATCTGAACTTATTAAGCATTGAAAGATGATAGAAGCTCTGAGAAATCAGGCAAGAAAAATTGATTTATTTTAACAATTGCCATTTTAATACCTGTGCCTCAGCTCCTAGTGTGTAAAATGGACACCTCCATACCATCGCAGCTCATGCAGGCACTGTTAAGGTAGCTTCCCTGTGCTGGCAAGGAACTAAGTTACAATGCATCATGAAAAGCCTCCCTGGAACTTAATGCTTCCATATTTGGTGCAGACTATGGATGCTGTAACCATAATGCATAGATCAAATACTAAATGATGAAGATGAAAAGAAACATTAACTATATGTCTGTATTCACAATCCATTATTCTGTTAAAAAAGCAATCTGAGGTCCCAAAGAAATAATGACCCTGCAAATTAAGACTGTAGATGAATGCATAAACCACAGGTGGACGAAATCAAACTTGAAACCTCAATTTTTGTATATCCTAACTACTGTTTGAATATGCCACTTTAATGTTCTTGAAGTAGACATTAGGAGAAGATAGTGTTGCTAAGAACTAATGGCACATCTTCCCAGTTAGTCATAAATAGGATGAAGAGACTCATAATATGAAACATAAGCCTGGCTCAAATTCACTACTAGCTTCTATGTCTTTCATCTTAAATCTTTTCTCTGGCTTGATGTTGCAAGACCACAGTAACAAAATTTGAGACAGCAACCTCTGATAATCCACTATAACAGATATTCCATTGTGCAAATTTTATGATCTGTTTTTCTATCTAGTGTTGGGACTTCAGCATATGCCTTCTAAAAACTGCAAGAATTTCATATAGGCATATGTACTGGCCTGTTCTTTGTACTAATTAAATTAGTTTCCTGTTGAGTAAGTAAAATACTGGCAGCCAGGAACAGTTGGGGAGACAGCTCAGAGGCTTAAGCACTGAACCATGAACTTAGTTCTGTTTACTACAATATTAAACAAGTAGACACTCTTGCTGACATTATGGGGAATGAAAGAGCATTCTATTAAGATATTTGTTTCATTACTGTTCATGAACTGCTGATCATCTTAAAGAGAGATTTTTAAAGATATAAAAGGTATTTCATTTGATACAGTTAACTAAATAAACATAACATTTGGTTTAAAAATACATGTGTCGAAGTTAAAACTGAATTTGAACTTCAAATCTAAGGGGTCAAAACTCAGAAGGGAGACATAAGACAAACAGACACCTAATAATCCACCCTCATCTTGAGCCCCATACATTCACTGTAATGATCACAAAAGTAAAAATTTTAGACAATGCACAGATCTTTGGCCCGAGCACCTCACGAGTGGTGTTGATACCTTGACGGGTTAGGGCAAGAGACATCATGTCTCTGATCTTCTATTCTAGTGGCTTTCAGCAACTGCTGGAGAGTTTGCCGTACATATAAATAAAGCATAACAACAAAGAAGTGCATGTACTATATGAATGGGAGGTCTAAATTTCCATCCTTATTTCAGTTCCATTTTTCCTTGTAATGCAAGAGCTCTTTAGTATTATAAATTGTTTATATTAAAATATACATGCTTACCACACTACATATACACTGTGACTTTGTGTGCATATATTTAGCTCAAAGCTAATCTCTGAGTGAAAGCCCTTTCTGAAAATAGAGATTTAAAAAAAGAAACACCGATAAACCTTCATCTAGAAAGACTCTAGTGGTCACTGCAAAAACAGCACTGCAACACAAAACCTGTGTGATTTTGCGGATCACCCCATAAATCTTCCTTTGTCCTGTGAGTTTAAGTTTCTGGCCAAGAAAAACAACATTCTTCATAAAATTAATGAAAACAAGCTGCACATTGCCTATAGAAAAAGATTTTTCTTAATTACATTTTTTGCTTTGAATCATATAACCTGTAGTTTGATTAAATCCTCTTGTAAGTCAACTAAAAATTAGAGCTTTGCAGCATGAAACTCAACAGTGGTGTTTACTCAGAGAATATAAACCCACTGTGCCTTAGGAAGCCGGTATTTAAAGCAAGAATAAGAACAATGTGCAAGACAGTTTTTATAATTTTCATTATGTCACTGCATAAATTTATTTCCAGGACTTAGAGTTCGCAGAGAAATGTGATATGGCCAAGATATTTATTAGAAATAAATGGGCTGTATAAATGAATGTAGATAGAGAAAGAATACTGGAATTCTTGTTAATCCCTTGAGTCAGTAAATCAGAATTTCTAAAGTACTTAATGCAAAATATCTGCATTGAGGGGATGCAGATATTTTTCTTATTATATTTTTTTTATAAATATATAAAATATGAAAAGTCAAAGACAAGAACTAGATTAAAAGGTTACATAGAGATGGTGCTGAAAAAACTAGAGCCTGCTGCTAAATAGATATCCGAGAGACATTTATTTAGGTTCAAAGGTTTCAGCAGCCGCTGGCATCCTCTAAATGAACTCATACAACAAACAAAAATCAAATTCTAGTCTCAGTCTTTGATCATTTTTTTAGTATCAAAGCAGAAAATTTCCTTGCAAGAACCAAGCTATGTGGACATGATTAAACTAACACAACTAATTGCCTAACTGAAAAATAAAAATGACAGTTGTCCTACCCTCACTGCATCCTTATGGCCTCAGAAGTTCAGATGAGGCTCAGGTTGGCAGGCTGAGTCTAATCCCCAGTGGAGACAGCAGACAGTGAAAAGGCATCACTCATTAATTTAAGCACTAATTGAATCAGTTCCTATTCACCTAAAAATGTCCCTCCACTCTAGAGTGAAATCAGTCCAGAGAACCAAATCCTTGACAAGCTGGAATTGTAATTCAGACTAAAGAACAATTTTCTTCCATTCTGGCTTCCAATGCTTTTATACACAAAAAGTCTTCCAAAATCTTGCATGTATGCACTACTAAAGAAGATCTGCTTAAAAAAAAACTCAAACCCCCAACCAACCTACTAATGAAAAATGAAAATATTGCTCACATGAATAGCATGAACCCTCAAACTCTTTATGCAGCAGATGTATTTCTAACACAACTGCAGTCATCACCCATGACAATCAAGTCTTGCCTCCAAAGCTTTGTCCTAAGTTATGAAACAAAAAGACATATCTCAAGATATATATTCTTTTTTCTGCTTTTATGCACATGCATGGATAAAACAGAACTTGATTTTTTTACTACCATATGAAGACTGTAGCCCTAACCCTTTAAGGGACTTCATACAAAGAGACCAGTACCCACAGAGAGCTTATTTGAAGTCAATGTGGTTTTCCCAGTGGGAGACAGGAAGAGACAGGAATTACTGAGTTAAATTTGTGTATTAGTATTTTCAACATAAATTAAATACTTACAGCTAAAGCAATAAATACTGAGATTCTATTATGCATTGATACCTTTTAGATCTTTGGGAAAGGCAAATGACCTCGATCCTGCCTCTGTTGTTCTGAGCTTAGAAATTCTAAATTCTAAAGGAAATTTAGTCCAGATTGAGAGAATTCTTGTTCCCCATATTAGCACCTCCAGAAACTTTATTTGCTTCAGTAGGTCTTAATCACAGTCTTAAAGCTAAATATTTCTTCAGCTACATTCCCAAATTGAGGTTTGTATGAATAGGAGATGAAAAAAGACCTTGCATGACAAATGACAGTGCTCATCACTTTTGTTCAGCAAGGTCATATCAAATACTATTCACAAACCAAGAAATATCTTCAAATTCCTATGAAAACATGCAAAAGATAAGCTGTTGGATACATCCGTTTCTGGTTGGGACAAGGCTAACAGAATCTACTAAAACCCTGAGCATGAGTAGTATGTACTTCTTAGACTTTTTTTACCTAGAATCAATAGTATAAAAGTTAGTTCCAAACACCAAAGTTCTCTTCCCACCTCTTTTGTTTTTTACAGCTAAACATACACATCTATATTACACTCAACCTGAAGTCATTAAAATGAACTTCTACTTTATATCTTGAAAGTATAGGTACTCTAAAAATGGATTTTAACATCTTGTCTTAATGCTATTATTTGTCTGTGGACAAATGTTACCTAGATGCTGTGACATCTCAGCCCAGCTGAGCAAGCTTTAGGGCATTTTCTCACTGGTTATTTGGCCTTTTGTTTATCACTCATGCACAGAAAGAAAGTACCAAAGAATGCCCAGAGAATGCCTCATGGTCTCAAAGCTACTCTTTTAAGGGAAGATATTGATAGAATTAGCTAACGCACCAAAAATGTGTGACCTGTGAATTGTGCTCATTACGCACACATTTGTAAGTACTGGCTATTATGACTACCATACAGTAGCAAAAATTCATTGTAAAATGGCATTCTTTTGACAATCCAATTTTGTAAATACACTTAAAATCCTACATGCAGACAACAGACAAGTACTTACTGAGGAGAAGCAAATCCTGAAAAAAATGGACACTTTAATCACTATTTTTATTCATCTCACAAAGCTGATACCTGTATTCCCATGGGTCTGAACGTGTGTGTGAACGTAGTGGGGACATGAAATCACAGCATTGCTAACTTGTTTGGGTCTGACCTCTGAGGAACAGTTTGTGTCATCGTGGAGCAAAAGTGCTGGTAAAACATTTGTCTAGATAAAAGACCTCAAGCAGTTAACCTGCTCAGCAGAGGCAATGCAACTGGGCACCAGGATAATGACCTCTACCCAAATGGGGAAGGTACATCTATGTAATACTATGACAGCAAGACAAAAGATGACAGTAGCTCAGCATGAAAACATTAGCAATGATATAACTCTTGGTACTGTATGTGAAAGAAATGCCTTAAGAAGTACAATGCCAACCTGGTTTTACCTAATAATGATTTAAAGTTAAACTTCACCACACTTAATTTTGTTCTTCAGTTGTGTTTTAAACTCTTGCTTCCGTTCCATTTTATTTTGTCCTAAATAAAATCCTTAAAAGAGTAAATCTACCATGAGGGTTAAAGTTACAATCCAGATTAAATCAGCCTTTCCCATCTGATGCATAAATTATTGGGTAGCTATGTTTTCCTGACTTGAGGTAATTATGACACTACACTTCAACATAAACCAGAAGAACCTGACAAGCCCTGTTTAGCAAGTCAGACCTGTCCTAACAGACAGATTAATTAATTTCTTATGCAGATTATTTATTCATGTTTATACTGAACTTTTCTTATTTCTTTTTTCTTTTTTTTTAAAGGGAGACACTGCATCACATATCCATTATTTTTGCCAGGCAGAATGCCTTGAATATTTAGCTACCGTACTTTTAGCACTACACAAAAAGTTCTGAGTTTAAACTATTTATTTTTAAAGTAGTGGCATGATCAGACCTGCATGTTTATCTAAAGATCTTTGCCTTATGAGGGAGATTTTAGTCTGTGAGGTTTCCTCTACACATGGTAGGCAGCTGTCAGCAGCAGTGAATAGGGCAAGAGGTCACTGCAGCTGCTCTGCGAAATCACAGGGTTCCATCAACATCGCAGAAATCCTGCAGAGTGGGAGCTGGGAGACCATGGATTAGAGTACATTGGAGTGTGTATATAAGGTCACATCATGTCTATCAAAGTGATATCAAACTGGTACGCCACACAATACATTTTACTGTGTTCTGTGTTCAAAGAAAATACAAGGAGAATGGACATGTGTGTAGCAGACCAGAGTTTAACACAGAATTTCACATTGTCCTTTCAAACAGATGGATTGACTAAGTTCACAAAGACATGTTGAATATGTATTCACATTGGAAATGTGTTGGCTGAGAGAGGACTACGTTTCATGAATTCTTCAGGTGAATGAGATCAAAATAATTCTTATTAATTAAATAGTGGAAGAGACTATTAAGATAAACCAGATGTCCATATTTCCTGAATCCTATGCACTAACATACATAAATGTCTGTTCTAGTATACATATACCAATAGGTTTCCATAAAACACTTATTAGTACCTCGTCACTAAATTTCACCTTTATAGAATCAGTAGCTCTATCATTCTAAGATAGCCCTAAAAACTAGGATAGAAAGCAAACACATATTTCTGATTTGTGGGTAGACACAAATCACTTCTGTTTCAGAGGACAGTTACAGGATATTGAATGCAGTATCTGTCATGTTGTAGACAATCCAGAGAATCTGGATGTTCTTAATTGCCATCGTGAGGTTCTTCAACCAGCTGAACAAAACCATGCTCCCTGATACAAAAAAAAAAAAAAAAGCAGAGCTGACATCTTGCATGAAGAAAGAAGGAAATGGGTAGGGCAACACAGAATTTATTTTGGCTGAAATATAGAACAAATGAGATGACTAGACAGTAAACGATGTCTCGTACTTCTGGCAATCTTGTGCAAGCTGAAAGCTGGTAGAGGTACTCAGACAACAAGGCTTTATCAAACCACATCTGTGCAAAGTTTAAAAGTTGATGACACTATAACAATTTCATGCTGTTTCCAAATAGTTTCCACAATTTTACAATTATTGGTAATAACTTTCAGCAATAGAAAATATGAAATATAGGTGCAAAGAATAAAACACTAAGAAAGTATCTTGATTACAAACTGCTCAGTTGTGAAGTATGACCTTCCAGTTCTACGGAGCATCCACCACAGGCATGGAGACCACTTTAAGAATTCCTGACCCTGGCAAAAATTGCAAAGTTGTCAAAAAAACCCGTCACCACCTTAAGCAGAAGTAAATGACAAACCTCCCTATCTCTTCATTACAAAACCCTACATGACTGGCATTTGTTATTTGCAGTTATTTTTACAGCAGATTACCATCCTGCACTCGCCCAGTCATTCCCCAACTTTTCTGAACACCCATATCCTCCATTCACTTGCAGGCACTCTCCACCACTTCACCTCTTCCCACACTGAAGCCACTGGCCCTAATACTCTTGAGGTTCTGAGAGGTTTCTGAGTCACCAGAGCTCAATCAGAAGGGGGATTGTGTCTTTGGGCTTCTCCAGTTTTGTTTTATCTTAAGCAGAAAGCTTTGATGCTTTCCTGCTTTCCTGGGTAAGTCTTAACCTTACACTGGACAAGCAAGAGGTGGTAAGACTGAATTGAAGAATAAAGTCAGACAAATACTCCCAGCAGTGCCAAGGTCTCTCCTTGTCTCCACCACTGACGACCCGGGTCCAGCTTCCCCCAGCCCCTGCAGCTTTGCACAGCTACTGCCCGAGCACCAACAAATCCCTCCCACAAGTGGGATCACCAATGCAGTCACCACCTTAAGTGATGCACTTAGGATCAGAAAGGAACACAAACAAGCCCGCCTATCTTAGTCTACCCATTGAATAATACTTCACCTGCTTCACAAATGGTTTTCCAGTCTTAAGCGAATTATCTTTGTAGATGGCTGAATAAATGAAAAGGATTAAGGACAGTTGGTGGCAGAAATAAGAGAAAGTGTAAAGTTTCCTATGGCTTTAAGCCCTGTGACTGCTCTTCTAATCCACAGTCCTGAGGAAAAAAAAATAAATCTACCTTATTTTCATGTAAGAATAGGTTTTCTGTCTTTTTTATTTTTTACAAATTTCAGTCTGTCCTAAGGACTGACCTTCCTTGGGAAATAAAAGTTCCAGAGAAAGTGGAAGGGGCAAACAGTCATAAGACAAATATCTGAAAAGAAGCATTTTCGTCAGAATTAGGAGAAATTCTGTCAACCATTTCACTTTGAAATCCTCTCTCCCACATCCTCTGTTGCAAAACTGTATTACAGTACATATTTTTCTTCCATCAGTTCCTTCTTCTTGTGTTATTCTCCAGGTAGAGATCAGTTTCCTACAGCTTGTAGGGCACAGACAGAGCCAAGAAGTGACACGTGGAGACATCCCTGAGTCTGCACACCTGAATTCCCAGCTTCCACAATTCCTTCTGCAACTTTACTGGGCACACAACAGATGACTCTTTCCCTCTTCTGTGGGGTGTAGCAATTTTTCCACTAGATAGGTCAGCCAACTAGATAATCAATATGTGCAGACCAGCAGGCCCTGAGAGTCATCCTGTAAGCATGATAATTACATCCGAAACACTGTAATTAACAACACACAGCACTATAAGCTTCACTTAACAAGCAACCAAAGCGATGATTCACAGCACAGACCCATGCAAGGCTCCCATTTTAGGCTACAGAGCTGGAAGACTGAGAACTCTTCAATAATTCTATGCTAAAAACATCCTGGTTATAATTATTATGTTATGCTGGTAACATAATTTTGTACATAATTCTTAACCCAAATTAGAGGAGTAGGGCAAACAGTAGCTTTAAGTAGCTAGCTTAAAGTAGTTAGCTTGTAATGATTTCATTACTTGGCACATTGTTTTCCTACACAAAGCTCTCATGATTTCTTTTCTAAAATGACAGAGAGAATTGCTGATTAGGAATCTCCACATGAGCCAGGAATTTATGCACTTGTTTAATTTCAAAATAAATAAAACTAAACTATATACTTACGCATATACAGGCCAGGCCCTCTGAGATCTTCAGGACAAACAAATTCAGGACAAACAAAACAAAGATACAGCCATTAACAAAATAATTTCTAGCTGCAAACCAGTCTTTTCTTCCTTTACAATGTATGCAATAATTTAGGCAGACAGCAGAACATTTTCATAGCAATCTTAAGTTTTGCAACAGATTAGAAAAGTTCTTTACAGTCCTAACAAAAAGAATAGATGTGGGTTTGGGAATAACTCTACATGCATTGGTTACATGAGGAGAAAAGATATTTTATATTCTTTCTAAAGATGTTGATAATATTTGCATGCATGTAGAAGTTTTTCAGAAAAATCTTTCAACATTACTAAGCATTAACAAAATCCACATTCTTCATGTTGCCCTTCTTTTTTTGTTTCTCTTTATAATGTCATTTTCTGCTTCCCGCTGGTTTCCCTATCTGCTCTTCCACTTTGGTAAGAAATACTGCAGAATGTCTGGGAAAGTCAGTAAGGAAAAGAAAAGTATTGCAGTGACAGAGTAGCTCTGCTGTCTGACAGTGCAAGACATGGCTTCTAAATAATTCAGTCTAGGACCAGAAATGGCAATTCTATGTATGCAGAAATACTTCAGATTTGAGGTCAAACATTTCACGTTCTCAATAACGTGCAATTGGTAAGTGGAATTTCCACATTTTGAAATGCTTTCAACTGTATAGGTAGGAAACAGTATGCGTAAAAAAATCATTATCCTTAAAAAAATCCCATACTCAACAGCTGGTACTTTAGATTATCTGTGAGTTATTTAATTTTTTTATATGTCTGAGTTCATGATACCTGGTCAGGATAGTAGCAGGATGAGAGCTAGAGGAGTTATAGACAGTAATAGAGATGCTACTGTACTTCAGCAACAGCAAGACAACACAAGAAGAGAAGTGCAAAAAGAGCACTGAAATACCATGTTATCAAATACTTTGTATTTAAAAAACACATACACATATGATTAGCTTTTTTCTTAAGTATACAAACACAAGCACATTCCACTTTCACCCATATGCTTCAGGCAGGCTAAACTGTATAAATGCGATAGATTATCTGAAGTCTCTGTCCTTTCAGAAGCTCTGTTTGCCCCTCTCAGTGCATGCGTGCATCTGTGCACGCAAGTTTTATACAAAGGTACTTACACTCAGCCCCTGGAGAGAAGAGGATTTCTTAGCACAGTTCACTGTCTCTTTTGCATTGTTACAAAACAAATGCTGATGACAGCGATCAGAGTAATGCTTCCAAAACAAAGGAACTGTTTAATTGAAATCCACAGAATACATGGTCATGTTTATAAATATACGCTATTCAGCCTGCAAGTTCTTTTCAGCTAGATAAAGGTTTTTGGTTCTTTATTATTATTTATAAACCTAAATGTCTTGGGTCTGGAAGTCATCAAACTGAATGTGAATTTCAAGTACAACTCCAAAAATGTTTGCAACATAACTCTGGCATATTGCGGTGTTGTTATTGCAGTTCCAGTTTCTGCTGGAGCTGCAGCCATGAAGCTCCACAGGAATCATTGAAGAGCAATCACAAAAATATTCTTTTCTCCATTATCCCTGAGGCAGCACGGATCGTGTAACTGCTGCTCAGCTGTCTGTCTTTTCAATAAAAATATTTTCTTCATTGTACATGTATCAGTTGTAGGTTGGAATGCACTTCATCTCGTTTTGTTTTTGACACCCCCAACCATAGATCACCAGCCAGGAAAGTGGTAAGAAAGTTTTTGGTGTGTTTCACAACACCCATGTTGATTTTATTCTATTTTATGCTACTATGTTAATTATTTTAAGGAGAAAAAAAAAAAAGTATCCACAAACGATGTCATTCTCAAACACATGCTTTCCTTCCCTACAGAATTGGACATGCTGGGGAAAAGCTCAGCCCAGATTGATCAGTGGGTCACATAGAAAGACAAGAAACAGGCTGGTTTGGAAGAGGATGTGGGTGTGGTTATGTGATCTGCTAGAAGACTCCAGATTTAATCTTTGGTAGTTTCTACACCAGATTTCATGTGAGACAGACTGGGAACACACTGTTTGTGTCACCTTCTGCTCCCTCCCTACCGCTTACCAATGGCAACTGTCAGGGACAAAACAGGCATTTCAACAGGCTTTCAGTCTGCCTCCATATGAATGTTTTCTGTTTGTAGGAGCCTTGAAAACTCTAGTTTGGGAGGCAATTGACTCTGAGACCCCGAGACTATGCAAATACTCAGGTAATCCACATGCCCCTGAACTCACTCTGTTATTTTCTGAGAAACTTAGTTCTTAATCCCACAACATTGTTTTAAAGTTGTAGTGTAGTTATCTACAGGTATTCTTACACTAGATTTCATGTTTAATTTTATATATTTTGATGCTAATCCTTAATTTCAATGCTTTTGAACTGCAGCTTATTAACTCCTTGATAATAATGACTAAGAAATACCTAATCCTAGGATTTGAACCAATATCAGTCCATGTCCTACAAACTGTATTTTTCTGCGTTAAAACAATACTTTATGAAAAGAATGTGCATTTACCAGAGTAGATAAAAATGCTCATCTTGGAGGACAATACAAACAATGAAAACTGTTATGATTGTCTGTGACAGCCTCTAAGCTCACCAACAAAGCAAATCCGTCAATAGTAATTAAACATTGCCCACTAGTGCGTAACCAATCTCCTTAGATGTGCAACCATTACTCTCCATTATCACAATGCAGTCCTTTCAGTATTTATCTAACTGGCTGATGCTTTCCAGTGTAGGTGGGAGACCCAAACCACATCCACAGTGTCTGCCTGGTTAGGAGTGCTGGAGGAGTTCCACCACTCACAGATGCCTGCACAATTAGCCACAAACTCAAGAACGTGCAACATTGAAAGCTGGAGAATAGAATCAAGGTTCAGCAGTAACGTACAAAGTTTAAGTCAATTCTTCTACTTATATGGCAAAGGTGGGAAATAAGCTTTTTACGCATATTTTATCTCATTATACTTCCTCTTCTTCCACCCTAGCAAATACCTTCACTTATGAAGACAGTAGGATGAGAACGGTTGAGGCAAATGCTCCTATATATGGAAGAGTCTCTGGGTTAAAGATAGCTCTGGATGACAGATATGTTAAATTCTCATCATGCCCAGACTCCTAACACTTAACAGTAGCAGAGATTAAGCGATGAAGTTAAAACTCAGTATTTAATTCCAGAGGCTTCCCATCAGGAAAAAATACTTGAGAAATTGAGAGAGAGTCCTAAATTCCCACCTATTTCCTCTTGTGATACCATCCATAACATATCTGTCTATATTTTTCAGTGTATCTGACACCCGATCAATATTTTATGTGTTCAGTTAACAGTGATGCAAAGGTGCCAGATAATATTTGTTGAAAAATGGTCCTATTTTTCATTTGAGAAGTATTTCCATAGCCACATTACTGCAAGATGAGTGTTGCACTGTAACCATAAGTAAAAACACAAGCCTATAGCAAGTTGTTTCTACTGCCAACATATAATGTTTAGTGAATATTAAATAAAGAATCCACAGACTTTAACACTATATACAAGCACTTTCCTTAAAAGGATAAGGATGCTGATAAGCAATGTGACTGCCATTTTTATTGGCAGTCCCAAGGTGTGCGTTTAAATACTAACCATTACAATCTGGTTCTACACAGACAGGTTTTATCTATTTACTTTGTAATTTTTAAATTAGATGTATTTTCTATAACAAATATTTCTACTATATGCCTTTTTCTGTATTAAAGTTAAAGATTAATCCTCTCCTAAAACTGACAATTTATTAAATCTTTCCTTTCATCTTGAGTTCCTGCGCCACTTAAAGACCTAATGAAGAATACTTCCCCGCAAAAACACTTTTTAATGGAAAAACATCTATTAACTAAATTGTAAGCCAAATAAAAAAGAGGACTGAGAATTTATAATCAGAAAAGTACAAGTCAATTCCCACTCCCTGTGCCAGGCTTGCACATAGAAACAGTCATGGCTGAGGACCACACTGTTCTGGATACAAGAAACTCCTTCTGCTAGGAGGAAAAGAAGAATGGCTGGTTGGTCCACACAGCTGCAAACCCATTATTTCTCCTCAACTCCTACCTACCACCCAATCTGCCTCCATGGCTCTGCAAAAGAGGATCCCGTGGAGGGAACACAGCTCCTTGGTATCCAGGCAGACTGCATTTGGCATGAACTCCTCTGAGTGCAACAGGAGAAGGACAAAACTCTCTACCATATACATCTTACCTGGATGGTAAAGCTCTGTAAAGATACCTGCCTCCACACTCTAGTCATGACACCAGGTCCAGCAAAGCTGGCCCTGGGAGATAAAAAATACACTTTCCTCTTAATGGGAAAGAGTGGATCTGCCTGTTGTAACCCCTCTGAAAGGGTAACAGAAGGAGAGATTTAGGCTTCATCAGGGGCTTCAGTGCAGCTCACCTCCAAGGAGCAATGCTGAATGAGGGCTAAATCATCATTTACAGCCCCTACGCCAGCTCTCATCCTTGCAACTAGCTCCTATGGTGGTCTTTCCATAGGGACCTGCAGTGGGGCTGTAAAAACACAGCATAGTAAATTCAGAATGAATATTTAAAGTATGTGTACACAGGCATGCATTCAAGATGTACACTTCACAGCTGGATTTCAAAACTGGCAAAGCCAGAGTGTAAAAAAAATTGAGGATAGTTTTATACAAGACAGTTTTTATCTCGTATAAAGAAACAGTATTTGAAGGGTAAAATAGCACTCAGGGACTCCTTCTGGAATTCTTGCAGCTTCAGTCTGGAGTTTCGGCTTCAGCTGTTCTCTCCACCTCTCCATGCTTAATTTTAAGTATCCCATAAACACACACAGTGGGAACAAAGGGCAAGATTGAACAAAAAACATGAAACCAACTCCCACTCTCATCCCAGGCAAATGGGGGAGGAACCAAGCAATCCAAATATCAAAATAGTTTATTGTGTAGCTTAACGGCAGAGGCTTGTATTTGGCTAAACATTCTGTAAACAGAAATTGTGTAAGATAATTATTATTTAATAGGAAGCTGAGTACATTGTACCTAGTCTGGTTAAAAGCAGTACAGATTGCTACAAGCTGTACAGATTTCTTAGCCTTTTTAAGAGTGGATAAAATAAAAACTTACTATGTGCTAGAAGCTTCTTTCTTTGCTGACAGAAGCCAACTACACTTTTGCCCCCTCTTAAACAAACCAGTGTACTTTTCACTCCATAAATCTCATATTACTTCCTTCCTTTTCACTCATTTTGAACCAGAAGGAGGAGTTTTTAACAGCAGTGCTCTATGGCAGAAGGAGGAAAACAGCAAAGCAGGGTAGAAGCTGCATAAGGAAATTAAATCAAAAGTAATAAAATCATGGAGATCAGCAAGCTTTGCGGGGTGAAATAAAGCTGCAGTTGACTGAATCCAGAGCTGGAGAAACATTACACATGAGAAAACTCCATTAAAAATAGGCTGGACTCCTAACAGATGAGATGGGAAATGAAGTAATAATTTATAACAAAGGTAGGAAAAAACCTGCCAGGTTTCCAAATTTCAAATGAGATGCAAGCTTGAATAACAACTGACAATGAAATGCAAGTACACAATCTTAAGGGTAGAACACCATGGAAACAATTTAATTAAAAGGAAAACAATATGCTCTGCAACACAGAATCAGAAATAACATACTGCCTGACGTTTCTGTTCAGCTAACTAGATAGTTATTTATCCGACAGGGTAAGTAATGAATTCTAGCACTTGAAAAATTTTGGATAAAGGTTTGAACTTGACCTAAAAAATATTAGTAACGATGCAAACCTTTCCAAACAAGTATTTTGTAAGAAACCTTTCAGCTGACCGACACAAGTATAAAATTCAGTGAAAGATAATAAACAGTCTTTCTATAAATACATCAATAGTAAAAGGAGAACCAGCGACAATATCCAGTCTTTATTGGATGCAAAGGGAACAACTGTGATAAAGGATGAGGACAAGGCTGAGGTACTTAATGCCTTCTTTGCCCCAGTCTTTAATTGTAAAGAAAGTTGTTCCCTCTGTGTACAAACCCAGGAGCTAGAGGAACAAAACAAAGCCCCCATGATCCAGAAGGAGGTGGTTAGAGACTTGCTTGGCCAATTAGACATCCACAAGTCTATGGGGCCGGATGGGATCCACCCAAGAGTATGAAAGGAGCTGGCAGAGGTACTTGCTAAACCCCTTTCCATCATCTTCCAGCACTCCTGGCTGACTGGGGAAGTTCCACTGGACTGGAGGCTGGCTGATGTGGTGCCCATCCACAAGAAGGGTCGCAGGGAGGATCCAGGGAACTACAGGCCTGTCAGTCTGACCTCAGTGCCAGGGAAAGTCATGGAACAGGTGATCTTGAGTGCTATCATGAAGCACATGCAAGAGAACCGGGTGATCAGGCCCAGTCAACACGGGTTCACAAAAGGCAGGTCTTGCCAAACTAACCTGATCGCCTTCT
Organism: Phaenicophaeus curvirostris; assembly: GCF_032191515.1. Classification (NCBI taxonomy): domain Eukaryota; kingdom Metazoa; phylum Chordata; class Aves; order Cuculiformes; family Cuculidae; genus Phaenicophaeus; species Phaenicophaeus curvirostris. Next base: position 24,529,493 of record NC_091397.1, on the reverse strand, counting down.
ATGACAAAGTGACTCGGCTGCTGGATGAGGGAAAGGCTGTGGATGTGGTCTTCCTGGACTTCAGTAAAGCCTTTGAGACAGTTTCTCACAGCATTCTGCTTAGGAAACTGTCAGCCTCTCAACTGGATAGACGAACACTCTCCTGGGGGGAAAACTGGTTGAATGGCCGGGCCCAGAGAGTGGTGGTAAATGGAGTTAAATCCAGCTGGAGGCCAGTGACAAGTGGGGTTCCCCAGGGCTCAGTGCTGGGTCCAGCCCTGTTCAATGTCTTTATCAATGACCTGGATGAAGGCATTGAGTGCACCCTTAGCAAGTTTGCCGACGACACTAAGCTGGGTGGAAGTGTCGATCTGCTGGAGGGTAGGGAGGCTCTGCAAAGGGATCTGAACAGGCTGAAACACTGGGCAGAGTCCAATGGCATGAGGTTTAACAAGGCCAGATGCCGGGTCCTGCACTTGGGGCACAACAACCCTATGCAGTGTTACAGACTAGGAGAAGTCTGGCTAGAAAGCTGCCAGAACGAGAGGGCCCTGGGGGTGTTGGTCGACAGCTGACTGAACATGAGCCAGCAGTGTGCCCAGGTGGCCAAGAAGGCCAATGGCATCTTGGCTTGTATAAGAAACAGCATGGCCAGCAGGTCCAGGGAGGTTATTCTCCCTCTGTACTCGGCACTGGTGAGACTGCTCCTCAAATCCTGTGTTCAGTTCCGGGCCCCTCACCACAAGAAGGATGTTGAGGCTCTGGAGCAAGTCCAGAGAAGAGCAACAAAGCTGGTGAAGGGGCTGGAGAACAAGTCTTACGAGAAGCACCTGAGAGAGCTGGAGTTCTTTAGCCTGGAGAAGAGGAGGCTGAGGGGTGATCTTATTGCTCTCTACAACTACCTGAAAGGAGCTTGTGGAGAGAAGGGACCTGGCCTCTTCTCCCAAGTGACAGGGGACAGGACAAGGGGGAAGCCTCAAGCTGTGCCAGGGGAGGTTCAGACTAGATATCAGAAAGAAATTTTTCACAGAAAGGATCACCAGGCACTGGAACAAGCTGCCCAGGAAGGTGGTTGAGTCCCCATTCCTGGAGGTATTTAAAAGACGGGTAGATGACATGCTCAGGGACATGATTTAGGGGCAGATAGGAATGGTTGGACTCGATGATCTAAGAGGTGTTTTCCAACCTGGTGATTCTACGATTCTATGAAAACAAATGGAAATGTCTGTGGTCATAAGAACTTCTAATACAAATGCATACTTCTTAAAAGTAGCTTTATTTTCAAAATCTGAACACAGCGAGCATTTACTGTAAGAAAATACGGCCATTTTTCCAGATTTCTAAGAATGGTCTTAAAAAAATTTACACGGTTTTGCAGGACTTCAAAAGAAAAAGAAAACAAACCAAACTCCAGAAATCTCCTATAACCGTGATACTAAGTAGCACAACAGAGGGTAGCTTAGTTTATGTATAAAGGATATTAACTATATTAAAAGATATTGCAGAAGAAAAAGGCTTGCAGATTTGCAAATTAGTTTCACACATGATTTATAAATGCAAATGTGACTAGTAGGTAATAATGAAATACAAGCAAGTAAGTACACATTAAAGTTCGGATACCCCAAGGAGGTGGGGGAAGTATGCTGCACTAAACATACTTTCTCGAACATCCGAACTGAATCCAAACAGCACGAGAAAGAAGCATCGTGATAGAATGGAATTATGGGATAATAGCATCTGGGTAACATCAAATGACATCCAGAAGGTAAAAGCAGATTGTAGCAGATGCAGGAGAAAATAACAGTACTATGGTGTATTCCTAAGGTGCATTAAAAATAAATGCATTAATCTTAAGTCTGAAAGAGAGAATACTAGTTACATTGGTCACTCAATTTAGCCAAGACTGTCAAACCTCACGAAGTCCACCAAAGAAGACAATGTATGTGTATGGATGTAACAATTCACTCTTAAGAATCGCTTAAGTTAATGGATATTCTTGGTTTGTCATGATAAGTAATACAGAGCAACACGTGGAAGACCCACAAGGAATGCAGACAGAGAACAGTAATTCCTCATGGGAAGCCAGAGCAAAGCAAACACCATGAGGAGCTTTTTCACTTAAGAGTAACCTTGGACACATAGCCCAGGTGCCTGCAGATTTCCTTCTATGCAGCAACAACGGACTGAAGAGGCAAATCCATGCTTTCCTGTATCCCCACTGGTTTCGTAGTTAACAGTTTATCTGCTGCTTAGACTGAAGGACTGTGCACAAAAGAACCTTGTGAGTGTCTTTTGAAAAATTCTCTGGAATTCTTCTAGGGATGAACTCAGGCCAAAGGAAAAATGCACTCATGATACCTAAGTTTGCCTGATGATAGACAGTAAGTGGCATGCCTTAATAAGGTTGTTGTCTTACAGGGATTAAAAGAAAAAGACGGTAAAGTGAGAAGATGGTTCCATTAAAAAAAAAAAAAGAAAAATTTGAACCATTTTATTACGGGTTTGCTTATTCCATCTTGGCTTGGCATTACTGCAGTAGCTGTTTGCTGTTTCCCCACAATTTTTTAAAGCTGTAGTAATTTTTGCAGTGGTGTGCATTTGCAGAGTTTGATGGCCTTACAAATTCTTACTTACAATTTGAGGATTAGTCACACAGGGCTTTATTAGAAGCAAATTATTAAAACAGAACATAAATAAAACAATAAAAGAGAAATAGGTTAAGTATATGAAATTATATGCAACTTAAATTTGATGCCTCATGCAAAGCTTATGAGTAGATAAAATGAATACTCAGGCTTGCCAGGCAACTTTGACAGCTGACTTTTTAGGGCAGGTTTTCATCAATTAAAACCACAGACCTGCCTGAAACATATACATATATATAACAGACTACCAGTAGCGTGTGAGCATCTTGAGTATCCAAGATATCCACAGGATGTTATGAAGGTGGCATTCAGAAAACAGTATGCATCTGTCGAATGAGCTGGCTGCACCATGACCATAACATTCAAAGGGTTAATTACACAGCTGAGTGTCTGCTCCATTTACTGATAAGCAGAGAATGCTGTAATTTTTTGGATTTATGAATTGCTGGGGTCAATCAGCATCTTGTACACAACAGCGTCTGCCTAGCTATATCCCTTACCTGCTGGGCAGAGACAATCCCTCTCTCGCCTGGAACCCCAGAGCCCTCTAAGCCACTTGCTCTGTAACCTTGGCAGCTGGGACTAACATTTTTTCATTTTTTTCCTGCAACTGGGCTGCTCTAAATAAAAACTACAGAGCCTTGTTAGCTAACAACTGAGCGTGAAACCACGGCATTGCAAACCCCTACTCTAAGAGTCAATCAATTTTTTTCATTACAGATTTGCACGCTAGGGTCAACAAGAAGAAAAAAGCACATGGGACAAAATGGACGAAAGTAACACCAGAAAATTACAAAATCTCTTCCAGGCTGTAAGTTTATTTTCATTATAATGATGTGTAGTATATAAAAAATATGCTCTTGATATAGTTTTTTAATAAAAAATGGAGAAAAATTAGTGGTTAATATTGCCCTTAGAATGCTAGCTTACATTAGACTGTATACAACAAAACAATCTGTATAGCCTGCACTGATTTACCTTGGTAGTACAATCCATTTGACATTCAAAAGGTCTACTATTCCTTTCAAAGTCATCATTTTACATTAAGTACAGAATAAAAGTGACAGGTTTAAACTGCTAAATTTTTGGATGATATTTTCACTGCATTAATTAGTAGGAAGGAGGATTAGATAAAAGCATGGGGCTAAGCTGGTATATTTTAGCTTGAGAATCAGGGACAAACTGCTCCACAACACAGTTGTTATTCTGACCCATTTCCAACAATTTTTTAGCTTAGTAGTATACACTGGACTACCCAATTACATGAACCATGCTGAAAAGCCTGAAGATAGATCCAAACATACCTGAAGTTATTGGTAGTGCAAAGGTGGTCACTACTGACCACTACTGCTACCAGGTTTACTAGGTAAGCTTTACCCCATATAATCTTTTGATGGCAGGTTAACAATCCTAATATGAATCCTAATGATAAATCAGGATAACTTGATAGCAGAAATAAAGACCATACCTTCATTTTATAAACCTTATTTTTGCATAATCAAGCATTTGTATGAACAATATTTTTGATGTACCATCAAAGACTCTTAGTCCCAGGAATTATTCTTGCAGTAAGCCAAATATCATCTGATGCAAAACCTATTTCAGAGCAGCTACGTTACAATGTGTGTTGAGCCTTATACGCCTGTACATTCCTGGTGAAGAATCATTGTCATTAATAATACTAATAGGAAATAATGGCCTTGATCTGGAGGGCAGTCATCACAGAGGGATTTAGAGCAATGTTGAATATAATCCTACCAAACATTTTGCCCTATTCACGTAATTTGCTAAAGTCCCTGAGGTCAAATTCTCTCATGATTTAAACACCCTTGAAAACTGTGACTTTACTATAGGTCTATACTGTTAAACTATTTCTTTGACTGGAAAAGCATACGCTCACTTGGCCAAAGAAAGTCACCCATCTTGCTCTTGGGTGGGAATTTGCCTTTTCATTTGTAACTTCAATTCTCTGTCTTCCTGTCCTAAATAAAAAAAAAATCCTCTCTTCTCCACCTCTGTCCTATAGAGGTCAAAATCCAAAATAGTTTACCAAGACTGAGAAAAATAAAGAAGCCACTTTATAATCAACAGAGGAATGACGTGTTTACATATTTAAAATGGCTTTTGCAAATCCGTCTGTTCTCCACGTCTACAGCAAATAGGAGAAGTAGCTAAGAACTTGAATTGCAGCAGGAGCAGCCAAGCTTGGAGAGTCTTTCTTGATGTCTAACAGTAAGGACAGCAAAGCTCTGGAACAGGCAGCCTGGGGGGTGGTGGTGGAATCACTATTATTGGATGTTTTTAAAAACAGGTTAGACAAACATCTGTCAGAATGACACAGATAGAGCTGATCCTGCCTTGGGGAAGGCAGGATAGACTAGATGACCTCTCAAGGCTCTTCCTGTCCTATTTTCTATGATTCAGTGATTCAGCACATAGCTCTGAAACACCCTGGGGCTTGATTCTTTTCTCACTTCATGTTATTTTTAAACTGGTGCAACTTTGCTGACTTCAGCAGAGCTTTTCCTCCTGTCCTGCAGTAAGTGTGAGAAAGGTCAGAACTCACTTTTCTTACACAAATCGAGACTGGTTTTACACTCCCACTGTGCTGCACAGCTGATTTCCTGAGATGACTTTTCTTCAAAGCAGGGGATACCAGTGATTTAATTCAGCTCTTGTACTATTTTAGTAAAAAATTGAGTACTGTTATATGCAGTAGAAGTGAATAAAGTGTTGATTAGAAACATTCACTGTAGTTCTCAGCAACTGTCAACTTTATCTCCTGATGCATTTCTCTTTGTGCACAGAGATGGAGCTTTGAGATCAAGAAAAAGTCTACCTCACCTACCAGAGGAAACCACAGTGGATAGAAAAGAGAAGAAAATGCAACTGTATAACCAATACTACAGTACCTGGCAGTACCTAAGAAACAAGGATTCGATATAATACAGTTGGCTGCAACATCTTATGGACAGATTAATCAAAAAATGTTAGAGACTGGGGGCAGGTTTAGCATGAAAGCTAAGAAGCACAGGAGCTAATCACATGGCCATCTTTCAGTCTCCAAGGACAAAGAAATAGATGAGATATGTCAGAAGCCCCCAGAGCTACACAGAATCTAGAATACTACCTATTTGAAAATATCAAAGCTATCCACATACCACATGCAGTCAGCAGATTATACAGAGCTGCAAAGAGCCAGAAAAATCCATAGTCTGCACCTCAGTGAGTGAAATACTGTTACACTGTAGCAGCTCCAAACAACAGAGCAACCACAGAAAATACAGTCCATACTGCCAAGTTTGTTCTTATGCCATAAACATAATCAACCTTAGGTATTACATATACAGGGATGCCAGCACTTCTCTTGTGGCATTTCTATATATAAAAAATACCTTAGAAGTCTTTTCTGCTCATTTGATCATGTTTTTTTCATGGATAATAAATTGCCTCGTAATATTCTTTGAGTGTGAATGACATTCAACACCAAGCGGTAAACTATGCTTTTCATATATTTCATCTGATTTAAAATAATAATAAAAAAATAGATAAATGGTTCTTTTAAATTCACTGTCTTCAAAAAGATTGACTATATTTATCTGTGCATGCAGGTGGATTTTCATATCCAGAAAATTCATAGCAATGATGATTTAAAAAAGCATCAGCATTAGACTTCACCTGAAATATGCTGCTCAAGACTTCAGCACTTTCTGAGACCTCTAGCAGATCTGTTCTTCTGATTAGTTCCCACATCCCAGGAACAGCTTATGCAGAACTTCATGGAAAAGATGGTGAAGATGCAAATAAAAAAAATAGCATAGGCTGATAACTCCACTGGTAATTGAACCTGGCATATTTCCTCTGTTCTGGTCTAACAGGGATTTAAATGTTTGTTTCCCTCAAGTAAAGGTTGTGAAATCCCCTGAAACACAAAACTATGATGAAAAGGTCCCTAGTGTGCAAAAGATATTTCCTTTACTTGTGCAGTGCTGTGAGATTTGATTCTCTAAGAGTACTCGATTTCCTTGGGATGATGAAAGACTGCATAAAACCCAAAGGAACATGGAAAGGTTTAACTCCCACTTCTGGATTTCTTTCATTAAGAAAATCATTTCTGCAGATTTGGTGGAGGATGGCGGGGGGGGCGGTGTCAGTTCTTGGGTTGACGACCAGTGAAAAATTACTGAAAGGTTTCAAGACGTGTTCAAGAAAATAGTTTATCAATATTCAGAGAAAAAAACTTCCGAAGCCCTTTAATTCCAAATCACTCAGACAAACCTGTACAGTAAGTTTCATGTGACAGTAAACTATGAAGCCTTGTCTTTTAAAAAGTCCTTTGTCAAGTACCCTCCACAGTATGTCAGATAAATCTTCTCTGCTTCTGAATTTGAGAGGCTGTTTTGCCCTATTCCTCTGATAAGGTCAAGTTTATCACAAGGTCATTTTCCTTCCTATGTCTTTTTCTCTCCTTATACTTGCTTACCTCTAATAGATTCTGCAACTTTGTGATGGGTAATGGTAATCAGAGATACCTATGGTATTATGTTAGTTCCCACGAGCCAGTTCATTTTTTAAATACTCAGCTCTTCCATGAATGAATGCATCCTCACTTGAATGGGATCTTTCTTTTACTTTTTTTTTTTAAAAAAAAAACCAAACTTCTCCAGTAATGTCCTGTGTGTAACTGGCAAGGCTACCCCTCAGCCCAAGTACCAAGCATTCTGGGTGTTTTCTGGTGGAAAAAAAACCCCAAACTACCTGACACATCTTGAATTTGAAAGCCTTTTGGGATTATCTTACTGGTCAGCTGTCCATCAGATACACAAAGAGGTAAAGACTGGAATACCTGCAATAATAAAGACTAGAGGCAATGGAGTGGACATCTTTCTGAATGTGATTCTTCAAAATGAGTTAATCAGAGATATGCTTGTGTATTATTTTTATTCAGGTTTTGTACATATATTCATTTGTTACTGGCTTATGGTTCTTGAATTTTTTTAAAATGGCCTTACTTACTCTTTCCTGGATCAGGTCCAATATAGTTAAAACACTGAACACAGCCTCTTTAACATAGCAGTTAAAAGAGTCTGGGCTACCTTGTCTTCCATAGGCACAAGGACATTTCTGACAGCGTTCCTAAGAATTGGACCAAATTCTTCCACTCTGTCACTTCTTCTCATGACAGTAGTTCTTCTTTGCATCAATGTAGATTTGGACCTTGACTCCTTGCATCGAAGGAGATGAGGAAGCAAGTAAAGACCCTACATTGAGGACCTAGGAGTAATATCATCTAGCCCCCCAAAGTGCTTAATTTGGTTATATTTTTGTCATACTGTTCAAATAGTTACAGTCAAGAAATTTCAATAATTGCCAGTTATTTACTTACGTCTCAGTTTTAGTTCTTCATAATAATGTGAATTCTATTAATAATATTCATTCATGGTGCTGTCTGCAATTGTGCATTAATTAACATTTCTCCTAAAGCTTTTTACTTTTTATCTACATGCTATTTTCCTGTCTGTCTGCACAAGGCACCTAGAATTTATAAGATACAGGAATTCAATAATTACTCAAGACTACCATCTACAAATGAATACGATTGGAGCATTTTAGTATAATTGAATAGGCAAGACTAAATCCTGAATGGAAAGGCCAGTCAGTTACCTGAAAAAAAAGCAGATTTTATGCAGAGGAGGGTAGCAGCCTGCAAAGCTGAACACATGGCCTAAGATCTTCACACAAAAGAATATTATTTAATATACAATTGCATGGTACTTAGCATAACTAAACTTAACCTTGTGCTGAGCCAGGAGAGGTACATCTTAAGATAAATGTAAAATTATGAGGTTGCTCTTCCATAATACAGAGAACACATTCCTAAAGAAGGCCCAACAGTCCTAGAGGCAAACATGTGGCACATTTTAAATACTGCTATGTCAAAACCTTAAGTCTCCACTTCTGGCAAGTGATCAGACACATTCTGCAAATTATTAAGAACTTCCTGAGAAGAATGAATAACAAGTTTGACAGAAAATACAAGGACTGATCATCATAACATAGCAAGTATAAAGAAAAGAAAACATGAGATTGGATTGGATCAAGTAATAGTTGATAGCACAAAGATTACAACTTATTACTGTGTAAATACTGTGGCTGGAGGCAAGTTAGTAATAGTCACGTATGTCATTAGGATTTCTTTGTGGTAGTCCTGTAAATTATACATAGCCTGTTTTTACGGAAATTATCTTCTTTGCACTCCTGTGGATTTTATGTCAAATAAAAACTCAAGGAAGCAAGCAGAATTATTCTTGCCTGTATAGCAATTTTAAGAAACATGAAGGAGTTCCATAACTGGGAAATAAAATCACATTACACCAAAATGAATTAATGCAGTCAAAATTCATTAAAGTCCATTCTGTCCTCATGCACCTCAGAAGTCACGCTTTACCTAACAGCTGCTGGGAGAGGGTTGAGAAGCTCCTTAATAAACACATTTACACACATTTTGGTGTGTGCGTGGTATTAGCCAAGTGCTTAGGAATCTCACTAAATTAAGACATCTGCAGAAACGATTGTCAGAGTGCAGTATAGCCCATATTAAAAAATGCTAATTGGTATTAACTGATATGAATTAATAAATAATTAACAAGCAGAAATCTCGTTGCATTTAAAGAAGACATTTTCAAACCTTGGAATCCACTCAGATTAGACTACCATCTCTTGAGCAAGCAGTTTTTTTGACAACTCCAGCCAGAAATCCTTTCTTATTTCCAGGACATCAGTTTTTTCCTATCTGATTCATGATTATTATCACCATTTAAAAATAAATTACCCAGCAAAATTATTTTAAAGTAACCAAATATTAGAAGATAATTTTTCAGTTAAGAGTTCAGGAAAATCTGATTGACAGAAGTATGTGTGACAGGCCTAAAATCATAGAATCATAGAATCACCAGGTTGGAAAACACCTCTTAGATCATCGAGTCCAACCATTCCTATCTGCCACTAAACTATGTCCCTGAGCATCTCGTCTACCCGTCTTTTAAATACTTCCAGGGATGGTGACTCAACCACCTCCCTGGGCCACCTATTCCAGTGCCTGATGATCCTTTCTGTGAAAAATTTCTTTCTGGTAACTAGTCTGAACCTCCCCTAGCACAGCTTGAGGCCATTCCCCCTTGTCCTGTCCCCTGTCACTTGGGAGAAGAGGCCAGGTCCCTTCTCTCCACAAGCTCCTTTCAGGTAGTTGTAGAGAGCAATAAGATCACCCCTCAGCCTCCTCTTCTCCAGGCTAAACAACCCCAGCTCTCTCAGCCATTCCTCATAAGACTTGTTCTCCAGCCCCTTCACCAGCTTCGTTGCTCTTCTCTGGACTTGCTCCAGAGCCTCAACAGCCTTCTTGTGGTGAGGGGCCCAGAATTGAACATAGCATTAAAGCTCCTATGACCGAGTGAAAATTAAGCTGACATAATACTGTCTAACTCTGTTGCTTCATATCTGATCAGAAAATTCTGATGGGTTAACCTTGAACCAGGAGGCTTTATAGTGGTTCCCCAATAACAAGTATGGAGCCACTGTACCTCCATAAATCAGGTCACATGTCCATTCTTGATTCAGATCAAATTTGTGCTGCTGGGAAAACAGGAGTGCATAAACCTCATTTCAATGACTGTGGAACCACAGCCTAATTGTAGTAAATGCTGGAGAATTTCTGCAAACAATAAACACAGAACCTATAAGAGAGTGAAATTCATGCAAAAATACATTAAAGCCATTAGAAATATTTAAGAAATCTGCATCTTAGAATAAAAAATTTCCAGTATTTCGAAAGAAAAAATGCATCAAAATAACAGTTCTGCCATATATGTTTTCTTTACATCAAATAAATATAAGTTTAACAAAATAAAAAAGCTCTACTTAGAAAAAAATGAAAGGAAATTACCTAATTTAACATATTTGGGTGGGATTTCCAATGACTTTGTTACTCTGTCAGCAAGGAAGAAGAATACGACTTTCACCACTAGAATAGGCATGACCATATTCACACACTCAAGGCAAGACTAACACATAGTATGTCCCCTCTTCCAGACTAACATACATGCCCATACCTCAATAAATAGAACAGAGCAAATCTTGACTTCAGTGCAAAGCCTAAATAAATGGCTGCACTTCCAGTATCTTTACAGGGTTTAGCTGGGACACACATACTATCACTTCATGACAAAGAGCAAGGGTACTGCATTTCTGTAGGTCTGACTATAACTTCCCAACAGATGATCCTTTGGCCTGTGACTCCAAATTGCTCTGGATTCATTTTACATGCACCAAGCATGCTTCTGAGAATCACTCAAAAGGAGGAAGAGCTACCAGTTAAGTCCAAGTCCATGGTTCAAGAGACTCCCTGCTCAGATTATATTCTCCTTTGGCACAGGATTTGACTCACAGTCTTAAATTTTTAATTATCCAGTCAAATTTTCTGTAAGAAAAACAACTAATGAAACAGAAAAAAAACAAAGCAAACACTTCTTCCTCCCTTAAATCAAAACCACTGTGCCAGCTTGGAACCACTTCACGACAACACAAGTCCAAGATGGAACAATGTCACAGTCACTTATGAGAAATCACAAAAAGTGAAATCAATATTTCATAAATGGGAAAGTAGAAGCCTGACAGGAAACCGAGGTTCTGCCAAGATGTTGTTCCAAAACATGGATCAACTTGCCAGAACAAGCAACCAGAATACAAACAAAATTGTACAACTCTTTTGATGTCCTTTTGGTGGCCCACCTAAGTAACCTGCAGAACCGTATGAAAGAAGAGTGGTAAATTACTTTTGAAATGAACAGTGATCCATTTCCTACCTGCTGTGTCATTTCACAATGAATGTATGTGGATTTGCAAAAGGAGCTCATATTTAGAAGTTAGTGGTCACACATGGGATACCAGTTTTCCTTCATGCATACCTGGCCACAAGCTCTTCTCATTTTCCTTCAGTTGTACCCCATTGCTCTTGCTCAAAATCTCACAGAATTTCCAAGGACTTGTCTTCTCCACTGGTGCTGCACTTTGCACCTCATACACATGGTTAGGAACCTTTAGCAACTTCAAGTACAGTCTTCTACCATTATGAGCTGGCATCTCATTTAGCTACTGTACAAGCATGGTGAGTTACCACAACTGCCCTACTGTTACTGTCATAAAAAGAAATTACTATTCCTTCATTAATATTCAACAGTTGATAAGGATAGCTTTTGATGTATGCTTAAATTTTACTTTGTGAATTATTCTAAAAGACTTGAATTCGGATTTGGTTTTAAAAGAATTTCTGTATTTCAGATGTAAGAGAAGTCTTTAATTTTAAATTTTATTTTCAACAGCTCGCTCCATTTACAGCGATGCCCTCCTTAAAACACAATAAAATAGTGAACAGTGAAAATGGATGCTCTAATTTTCTTTCTAAATACATTTTTGAAAAAAAGAAAATGTAATAGAAAGATAAAGCCTTCATAGAGAATTGCAGCAATTATATCTCCACAGCTACAATATAACCCAAAACTTTGCAAAGGCTTTGATTATTGAACCATGGCTGAAGTGAATAATTTGGCTTTCACTAAGAAAACAAGCACATTCATTCTCATGACAATGGAGAGAGACAGTTTTAATTAAACCTTATCAAAAGATGAATAAAGAATAAACTCAATACCCATTCCACAGGACTCTATTTTCATCTGTTTAGTTTAAGCTTGCCATGTTCATGCAATAATTAAGCACTGTCCAAGGATGCTGGAGTTGTGTTAATGTTGGTAAAGATTTAATTAGTTCAATTATCTGGAGAGTATTGAAGGCTCAGCACAGTACCAATTTCTTCAGGCTTTATACATACCTCAGATCAAAATACATTAGACTGAAATATAAGCGAACAAAAAAAACTTATAATTTCACTTCAGCTGCTGAAAGAGTGTGTTTATGTGTTTAATAATTTTATTACCCTAATTTCAAAATGAGGTTTGAGAAATATGATATGTAAGCTGTGACTTACACAGTCTTCCATATTAAATCTCTCCCCCCCACCAAGTCAGCTTACAAACGTATTTTAAACAAAGTAAGTTTATTTTAGAAAAGAAACCCCAATACTTCTTTATACAGGGAAAAGTATAGTTCCTTTCATATCCTCCCCCCCACCCCCCAGCATTGTCTACGTATTTCATGTCTTTCATGGAAAGTGAGGCATTTAAAAAGCATTGAAAGCAGTGACACAGACAACTGTTTCAATCTGTCAGACAGCATGGACAGACAGTAGGGATCATTTCAGAAAATAGAACAGCCCCCCAGCGGCCTGACCTTCCTGGTGGGAAAGCGAGCACAGTGCGGTGCTTTACAAGCACGCCAACAAAGGAGTATATTTAGTTCCCCAAAATTCTGACACGCTTCTCACAGGAAAAACGCAAACCAGGATGAGGCATCATCAACTACAGCTAACAAAGGGTAATTTCTAATTGGAGATTGCACTATTACCATGAAACAAAAAGGAAGAGATGAAAAGTGAAAACATTACTTCACTCCACAGACTGTCAGCATTGGGAGTGAGCCTGGTTCCTATTTTTTAAAACTGTTCAACTCCATATTAGAAGCTATTCAAGATGTGAGTCCTGTGGATCTGTACATGCAGCTCCTGCTGCCTTCAATGGGAACAGAGGCCAGGAATGGGAGCATTAGATCTCCTCCTTTGTGCTACTGAAATATTATCATTAACTATTCCTTAGGAAGGATATTTGAATAAACCACATTAATTTCCCTGCAAGGCTTAAATAACATGTTTATTACTGCTGCAGTCTGTCCTTTGTTTTCCCAATACTGTGTTTTAGAGCATGAGTTCTTTATAACCAGTGAAGGCTGCACAAAGATGGCTGGCCTGCATGTGAGAAAGTCACATCGGTTTATTTCCTTGAGGAGCTAAGAACCAAAGGAGGATAATTTCCTTACGAAGCAATAAAAACTTAGGAGTTAATATAATATAAATGTTATGAAACTGCATACTGCATTATATCCAGGTTGTATTCAAGCTCTCTATTTGTCTCTGTAGGCAGTCAAAAACTACTTTAGGGATAACACTGCTATACTTCCCAGCAGTAAACACCATTTGGTAAACAATAACACATCATACCTTATCTTCATTATCAGTTATAAAAATGTAAACTCTTTAAGGCACAAATTGAACTAGTAAAAGATAGTGTGAACCGCACATTGAGTGACAGCTGATGCCTCATTTCAGCTCCTATTCTTGGCCAAAATTTGATCTCCACTTACAGTTTTCTCTTGGGCAGAAGAGAAAGGTAGACATTGAAATTCATTCAGGCTTTTCTTGAGTCCAGATGGCAGATAATGCTTAGCAAGTAACTGGATGCCGCACACTTTCCATCAACCACTCCCCCTTTCTGGCACTTGATTTTTGAGCTGCATCAATACTCTGAAGATCGGAGGCCCTGGCACCCTATGGTCCATCCCTCTCAGATTTGCTTCTTCCCAGTGATGTTTTATGACAACCACGTGGGAACAAACAAAGCTAACAGATGATTAAGTATTTAATGATTTTTGTTTATAGCTGAACAAAAAGTAGAGCTTAAACACCAATGTTTGTCTCTGAATGAGCATAAGGAAACATCTGAGGCTAAGAAACAAAACGCAAACAAGCCACAACGTGTACAATTGAGAGCCAAATTTCATAACATGTGTAGTCATTTATTAATATTTTAAAAGGATTGTATTTTTTCTGTCATTATAAATATTGAACAACTGCTAAGTGAACGCAAGCATATCCATAGATATATCCAACCTCAGATTCTTCGATATCATAGAAATTACATCATGTTCTTTCCCACAATTTGACCAAGCTTTAAAGATAGTACCCATTTTTTATTATAGAAAATTCAAGTAACATTCCAGCAAGGACTTTGCTGTCCCCTATGCTCACAAAGCATGCCAGGAAAACCAGCGTTGCTTTACAATTACTATTGGCTACAATCACACAAAATTACAGCAACAAAAAGTAAAAGAATCACAGAATCACAGAATAACCAGGTTGGAAGAGACCCACTGGATCATCGAGTCCAACCGTTAAAAAAGCCATCTATTTCAGGTGTTATAGTGTTAGAGTGCCTATTTGGTCCCTAAATATTAATCAAATCCTTGAAACTATGCACTTTCTCCCATGTGAAAACCTTCGAAGGTGGTAGTAAACAGGTTAGATGGATAGTCATTCCCAAGAGGAATAATTTGCCTGCCAACTATTTTAACTAGAAAAGTTCACAGAATGGACTGGCTCTGCTACAGATTATTCACAAAAAAGGTTTAGTCTGGAACTTCCAGCTCATCTCTCAGGTAAGAAAAAAGAATTACAAAGTTCATAAGAGATCTTAGTAGAGGTAGAACACTTTATCCCAACTAAATTTTAAAACACTATTTTTAGTTGTCAGGAAACTGTCCATTTGCTTAACAAAGAACTGCTTTGGAGAAGGCAGCAAGCATTTGGCTGCCTTAAGCCTAAGGGGTATCTGATTTAAGCCTAAGGGGTATCTGATTTTTATGCTCTCTCAACTCAAACATAATTCTGTTTTTCTCCTAGTATGAAAACATATTGTGATATATGAGTTCGGCCGAGAAGCTTCAACTTTGTCTACACCTAAAATGGAACTTTAGAGTATTTTGTGCAGATAATGAAAAGAAGTTATACAGTTTTGCAGTGTAAGTGATTTTTACCACACAAATTCCCTGCTGTTGTGTTAGCAAAGAGGGATATTTTGAGACTTTTTGTTTAGAAGATCTTCAAACAGACAGTAGTGTGTGAACAATCCCGAAGTACATAACTTTACTAGAACAACCTCCAGTCTGTGAGCAAGGGCTTCAGAAAGGCCCCTTCATCAGATTTCCTTCTGCTCTTCTCCCTGAACAAAGCCTTTGCTGACAATACTGAAATCTCCTCCTTTCTTTGGATTAAAACCCCTTTGCAGGAGAAGTATGCAAATGCTATACCGGTTTCCCTTGCTGAGGCTACTCTAACCCAGCTATCTTTTCACTGTCTGTTTTACTCCAGCAGACCATCCTATCGGCTGACAAGGAGACCAGCCTTCCAATTCAATATCTTTCACAACACTGACAGTTGGATGCCGGGGCCTGCCATGAACTCTAAAAGGAGCTTATTTAGTCATAATTAACTATTCCCTGCATATTTCCTAAGGTATGGTAATTCTGCTAAAAGCCAACAAGTGAAGCATTCATTCTGGTTTTCTTTTAAACTTTTATTTTTCCACAGCAGTCTCTTTCTCTCCCCTTCCTTTTTTTTTCTTTTTTTTTAAAGAAAAAAAATCTTTTCTTTCTTTCTTTTTTCTTTCTTTTCCTCCTCCCTGGAACATTTAGAGTAAAGAAAAGGAAAGATGGTTGAGATAGGGAGCTGCAGAAAACTGTGATATAGGCAGTTCAAAAGGCAGTGTCTGCCATATGATACAGGACTCCATGGCGGCACTGAGCTATTCAGCTAGGTAAAACAGAAAGAAAAATGAAATTAGTAGAATAAAGCAATGACATTAATACAGGATGATAGACGTCTATTTGGGTAACAGGGAGTCATGAATATACTTTTCTAATTCTTTAGACACGGTGATAAGGGATCTCTGTTTCCATTAACATCAGAGCATATGTATTTGACCAGTTTAAAATCTTCAAAAGTCATGCAGATAACTTTATATGCTTTATGCTTGTGCCAACCCCCCGCCTCTCCTCCCAAACACATGCAAAGACCAAGTTCCTCTACAGGCCATAGTGGTTCTCACAGGAATAAGGTATGATGGATCCTGCCCTATATACAGACCACATTTGTCATTGCTGAGATGGAAAGCCTCAGGAAGCTGACACAGATTATTTACCTTAAAATGGCAGCATGTGACCTAATGTCTGCTCTTATCTGTTTTCTGGTTTAGGTTAAATGAAGGAAGACCTGACAGTACTCTTCATTTTCTTTCTAACTTTGTGCTTGCTGGAATTCTGTTGCCTTTCAGAAACTTTGGGACTTAGAGGATACCTATCCATCATAAATACACACCGTCCGTATAGAAAAGCAGGTGATGACAAAGCTAAATCTCTTCACATTCCAATCTCCTTTCCACTTGGATGTGTACCAAGAGCAAGGAAATCACCAGCTTTTGCAAAGAATCCACAACAGGGCTCAGGGGTGAGTTTGCATGGAGGGGTGTTAACATTGCAAATTCAGTAACTGTGCCAAAGGGCCAAACACAGCACGGAGGTTCCTTATTATTATGCAGCATTTTTCCAGTGCCACAACATGTGGCAGACTTCCAAGAACAAGGTAAGACCTGTGATCTGCAGAATTTACATTGTAAGTTTCAAGTGTAATGTAAGGAAAAAAGTTAATAAGCAAAGAAAGAGATAAGGGAGAGAGGGCAAATCTTCAATGAGGTCATGGAACAAGTAATTTTACTTATGTTGACATATTTGTGATTCTGGTTTCACTTTTTAGTAGCATCTACCTACCTTTAGCAAATACCCTTATACTGCATTTGCTTTAAACTTGTAGAATATTTTAGAATAAAAAGACTTCGCAATTTTTCTTTCTGCAAACACTAGAGTACAACTACTTTTTGAAGAATCAGTCTTCATGTTAAAAGAGTAAGCTGAAAAATAATGTTCAAAAAATCCTTTTCCCTTCCCTTTATTTCGAGACTACATCAAATGTGTGGATCAATGTGGTTTGTAAAGGCAGGAAGAAATACTCCAAGAGCCAAACTGACAAGCTGTTGATGGAAATCTTAATGAACTATTTTATCATCGTGGTCTGGGATTTTTGTTTTCTTAGGGCAGGAGGTTGTGGGTATGTGTTTGTTCATCTTCTGTCCATTATCATGATCATAACACACAGTAGATTAAAAATGGAAATTCAGAACATCCAGGAAAATCTTTTCTCAATAGACCCAAGATTAAAATTTTGATACTTCCATCATGTTAGCATGAAACTATGCTTGGTTTTGTGCAAATAAAATAGGTGAGAAACATCACATAGATAAGAAGTTTTGTAGATTCACCTGGTCTTGCTTTTTTTGCCTGCAGTGTTCTATGCACATTTGAGCAGCATTGCTTCCTTCAGTCCTGCAGCTGGAGACATTTTTAATACCTACGCTTCTATAAGGACCCACACGCTCAGACTGAGTTGTGTTTACTCTCTGCCTTCCATAGCTATTCACAGAAAAAGAATTAGATTTCTAAATCACTCTGCTCCACTGAGGCACATTTTAGACATCTTTCTAAATCCTCAGGTGTGCTGCTGTTTCTCTATCCTGCATTTAGGAGTCTGGCAGAGGAAAAGGTGGACTATGTCCTGCCGTCTGGTGACATTAGCGGTGCTATGACTTTTTAGTAGTGCTCATACTTTCAATATCACACACGCTGGTGCAGTAGTTTCCCCAAAAACTGTGAGGTTTGGAGATGATTTTGGGAAGTGACCGGTACAGCCTACGTAAGAGAGCAAATCCAGGACTTGAAAATTCAGAAAGTCTCAGTTTTTAAGTTCTCTGAGAAAATATGGCAAGGGTTAATGATCCAAAAACAATGCTCCATCTGCTAAGAAAATCAAAATCAAGACTTATGCGTACAGTTTCTGGTGAAGGATTTTGACAGGGTCAGGTCAAGAAACCTTCTATGTGCCTCAATCTATCTAAACATACCTCGTCAAAGAGTTAGAAATATATGTAAATAGCTTGTGGGATATTTAAGGTAGGGGTAGGACATAGTATAAAAAAAAACCATAAAAAAACGGTGAGGCAAAGTCTTAGAAAAAGATTTGAAGAGAGACATTTCAGTTTACTGCAGCCCATGCTTAACAACGTAGATGGAAAAAAAGATTAAAAAGTGAATGATATTGAAGTCAAAGTCTACAGACATACTAATAAAATTACATGGCCCAATCCTAGGTTTAACTTAGGGATTTTTTTATGCTGTCCTATTAGCTTGAAATATAATACATAAACCAAAAGTTGAAATGTTATGGATTGAACCACAGTTCATCAGCAGCTGCTCACGTTACACAGAGTTGTTTAGATGACCTCAGGCCTCACTGGATTTTTCCAACACTCTCTACACATCCACACACCCCTCCAAAAAGAGACACAGGCAATTCATACAGCAAGTGTTTTTACACACAAGGAATGATAAAAGGAGCCACTGACATGGAACATGAACCATGTGCTACAGCCTCTTCCTAGATAAAAAGTGATTCATAAAGATGGG
This sequence comes from Phaenicophaeus curvirostris, assembly GCF_032191515.1. Taxonomy (NCBI): domain Eukaryota; kingdom Metazoa; phylum Chordata; class Aves; order Cuculiformes; family Cuculidae; genus Phaenicophaeus; species Phaenicophaeus curvirostris. The sequence continues at coordinate 24,510,576 of NC_091397.1, read as the reverse complement.
TAACTACGCAGAATGCACACCAGCAAGTTCTAGTGATTTCTCAGAATTTGGGGGTAGAAAAGATGCCCAAATCAGTTTATGAATATGCGATTCTCCCATTCACTGCTCCTGCCTGATCTTCCCTAGGAGGAAAACATGATTCATTTAGGCTAGAAAAGTCAAGATTTCAGTGAACAACAAATAACTGGATGAATAATAATTTTGAGGGACAGTAAGGCATTTACCAATTCCTTCCTGGCTACTACTCTTCATTTCAATTATGAGTTTCGTAGAAGCTAAGAAAACACTGAGTCAGTTTTGAAAAGCCCAAAGTTGACTGGTTAAAAAAAAGAAACTAGGAATAATGGTTAAATTCTTCCTCTGTTTCAGACTATACTTCTTTTACTTGCCAGAAAATGTAGATACATGGGAAGTACTAGTTGTTTAACTGTGTTTTTCTAATTCTGAGTGATAACTTCTTTGGTCATGAAACTAAGACATGCACAGGTCACTACCCTGTGTCATACACATTCTTAGGAAAGAGCTCATCTGCACTTGCCTGACTTCCTAGCCAAAACATCCTTCTGCTTGTGTCCAAGCAGCTGCTGCCATATGCTGACAGACACTATAGCCACCACAGGTCCGTCAAATATATCTCAGGGTTAAAGTCTAGCAGGTCTGCCCAGGGTTTACTGATCCTTGTCTTTACTCCACTGAGTCAATGGACGTGGAGATTTCCCGGACAGCTTGTTCTTTTCCAACAGAATTCTAACTTTCAAGCTCTATTCAGATAATTTAAAGGTATATCACTTCCCCAAACAAAGCACCAGAGCAGACACTGAGTAACAAATACCTTCTGAACTTTTCAAACTGATTTCCAATTTTTCACTTAAATAGTAATTGGGCATCTGGAAAGCCACCATGGTGAGAAAATTTCTTCCATGGGATCTGCATAGAGGGTATTTTTATTCCAAATTCTGCTCTCTTTATTGAACTTTGCAAAGGACTGAGCATGTGCATTCATTAGCACAGACTGTGGCAGTCAATATTCACAGCGTGTATCTGAAAGAAATTTGCACTAAAAAGTTACCTGAAAGGTAAAGAATGCCAGTGTTTACAGTGCTTTAGTAACTTCTCTTTTTGGCAAACTAGCAGACTGCTAGTGCTGAGCTTTTTATATGAAATACAAAACTCAGAAAACACTCATCTATAAGTCTTTGTACAAATATTTTGATTAAAAAAGTCCTTTTAAAAAATCTGATTCTGATTCACATTAGGCAGAGAAAGGGAAATTCAACAGCCTGTGGTTACTCAATAAAGCAAACCTTGGCTACTCCATTACCAACTTTAAAACTTTGATGGATGGAAGAAAATGAAAGTTGAAAAAAAAAAAATCATCAAAGATCCGAACACTAAGCAAACATTCCTCAGCATTCAACCAAGAGACTGCTTAGGCATGAGCTGCAAACTTCTGAGAGAAGTACCCGTTTAATATATAAAAGACAAAATTCTTTAACAAGAAGAGATATAGTTTGCAAAACAGTTCTTCAGGAACAGCTTGCAGCCTTTAAATCTCATTTACTCAGCCTGAGATGGTATTGTTGTGTCTACGTTAGTTTTGATAAGGGAGACAGCCCTACTGCCATTGAAGTCAATGGCATTCTTGCATTGTCTTCAGGAGGAGCAGAGCTAGACTCAAAGCCTCACAAAGACACCATGATAAAAGACTCTGGAAGGTAGCACGTTCCCATCTTATTTTCTGAACATTTCTGAAAAAAACTCTCTGGGAAAAACAATCTGTACAGCTCATTTCTACTGATATGCAAAATGCCTTTTATATCAAAATACAGACTAGTGAAGCAAATGAATGGTTAGCAACATTAATAGCCAGGGGCGAGCTAAACTGCCTGGGATGAAGAGTTTGCCTGCATTTTTACCACTACAGAATGCCTTGATGAAGACTAAGCATTTTGCAAAGCTGGTATTTTTAATTTAAGATCATGACAGCCAGCAGACCCTATAGTCTTCATTTCAGATTAAATTTTATACACTAAAACTAAATGCTTTATTTATTTTTAAATCCACGCTTTCTAAGGGCATGTAGTCTTTCTGGAAATGAAATTATATCATGCAACTGGAACTGCATTTTATGCAGTCTGACTAAGCATTAAAAATGAGCTCAGTTATAATTCAGCTTGCAACAGAAACATGTTTTTTTACAACAGCAGCTTGCAAAAAACCCCAACCCCACTGTGTCCAGAAAACAAAACACTGGCCATGTTAATAATGAATGCAGCTCGTATCTATCACGTTCTGTTAAATTGCTAAAATTGCCCAGATAAACCATTTGAGAGTATGTCAGGTTTAATTAATACAACATGACCTGATCACTTCCACAGCTGGGAAGAAAGAAGTTGGCATTCTTTAAATCCAGAGCTCAGCCTGGAGATTATGCTAAGTTGATTCATTCATAGTCCACACTCCTCTGCACATGTCAGGAGGACAGCATTTGTCCCCTCTAGTGATAAACAAATTATACATGAAATCAATTGCACTTCACAATAATTTTCCCTATTGGGTATTATCTTTCCTCCTCTGCTCCCTCCAGTTAAGCTTGCATCCTGTAACTTGCTAATGAGCTGGGGGCTTTCTGTTCCAGGTGGCACCCCCTGCCTCGAAGTCATGACATTTCCCATTTCGAATGCTGCTGGCATTTTTCGACAGCTCCTGCTAACTAGCCTTTTTGACCTACACTAAGAGGAACTCATCTGATCGAATCCTCTAACCTGCCAATCATGCCAGCAAATGATCTTCACAGTCACTCCCAAGGCAGGGGGGTTGTGGGGGGAAAGCAGAGCAAGAGAGTGGGAGCAAGAGAGAGAGCTAGTGAGAGAGTGATGGAGTAGGCAAGCAGACGGCTTCTGCAGCTACCTAATGAGAGTACTTTAAGTCTCTGAGGCAGCTGAAACATTGAAAAACTGGTGGGAAAATTAGGACAGAACTGAATGCCTGGCGTTATAATTACTGCTTTCCATCCTGAGATCATTTTGAAAGCAATACCTTTGAGATGTGCCATTTTCTGAAGAACACAAGTTAATTTTACCATATAAATAGAAAATAGATATGTTTTTCCCTGCCACCATCAATATGTAAACCTCATAATTCTGCTCTGCCAAATGGCGTTCTTTACAGAATTAATTAGGAACTGTAAGCTTGTTAAATGAGTGTCTTCACCTAGGGATGATTATGAATATTTTTTGTTGTTGATGCAAGCCATAAATAGCATTTTTAACCTAATTTAAATGCTGGCAACATTTATTTACACCTCTGTATTTACAAGTGTCTGCACACAGATGCATAAAACAACAAATAGAGTACCTACACAGTGTAGATGTAACTTTGTACGTTGGAAGTAGGCAGAGTCATGATAACGATTACGTGGTTTTGATTTTGTTCGTTTTGTGATGTACAGACTACTTACTGCTGAATCTTTCAAGCACACAAGGACAGATTTAATTGTGTAGCTTTTCTTTGTCTTCAGATAACTAGTTTTGCTCTTAATCCAACTTAGCAGGTGGACTATAAAATAACTAGATTTTAATACACATGCAATGCACATACTGAGTAATAGAGTTATTAAAAGCAATTGTACACTAAAAACTTCTGGGAGAAAACTTAAATAAAAAAGGCTTACATCATGATGTTACATGTTGTGACCGTATTGTTACAATACAGATGCTGGAAAATATAATGCACAATCACTCCTTCTATTAATGTCAAAAGACAGTTACAGAAATGGTTGTCCAGAAATAATAGCTGGGTAGTGTAGGCAGAGAATGATCACCCATAATTAGTAATTCAAAATACATATATACTCCAAAACATTACTAATTTATAATAAGACCACAAAATTATGGAAATAGCCAATTTTGTTTCTGCTTAAAATATCTGGAGATACTGTTTCAATGTTATTCATTTTTATTCAAGAATTTAGGGTTTGTTTTTTTTTGAGGGTTTCTTCCCCAGACTTTTCATAGCAATTTAACAATAGGAGCATGTGGGAAACCCATCCACCTTCATCTCTGCTTATGGGGCAGAATAAGTTAATACATTTTTATTAACTGAGTAGCAAACTATTGCTGCATTTGCAGGTAAGAATCTTCCCAAAACTAGGAGCATTCAGTGCACTTGTACTTTAATGGCTGTTGCCTTCAGAGCCAATTTTGCACTGTTTGGTTTAGTGTCTTTGCTTCACAGAGAATCACACAATGCAAAACAGCAAGACAAAGCTTGCACTCCACAGAAACAATTCTGATATATGGCATTACTAAAATTTGGGTTTTGGCTGCAAGTAAAATATTCCGTTAATTCAGAATGCTGCAAAGGATGCCTGAGAGGTGATGACTCTCATTAGCTTTTCTGTCTCTCTGGGTTACAGGCCATGTGTCAGCACTGGAAGCCTCTGCATTGTGTGCAGACCTCAGTTTCTCCCCTTCAGTGGTTCCACTTTTCCTGTTAGACAAAGCCTAACTGAGGAGTCACGTGAGGAAATAATCCTAAAGGAGAGGTGACTGTCCATGGCAGAATAGGGAGAGTTTAGACTCGCTTTTGCTTCCCTCCCAGTCATTGTCATTTATATATTGCCCTGTCTGCATTCAAATGTCATCCCAGACTATGAGCCCGCTGCAACTCAAATGGCCTTTCATGCCTAGATACTCCTTCAAGCACCAACAGACCACAAAGACTGTCCAGTGGGAATCACTTGCTATCCTAATATTAATAATACAATATAGTGCACTTGAGGCACAGAGGATTCCACCTTCAGGATTCTAAAATTAAGAACAAACAAACTGGAAAGACAGATAAACAGCAGTGCAAGTGAGCACATGCATTCAGGCAAACACCACTAATGCCTTTCCTACAGCATAAGCAACTATTAAATTAAAAACCTCTACATTAAAAGTTATTTGAAAATGAGCCTTCACAGTGCTGAAGGCAAGTTATCATGCATTAGAAATGAACTGAAAATAGGCTCCAGACTATGCAACGGGCAAGAAAATATGATGCTGTCCCTCGACAAAAGCTATATATGATAGTAGTGATGCCTCCTTTTTCTTCTGAAAGCTCTGCGGATGATTTGGCCATGAAACACTGCAACTTAAAAAAAAATAACATGCCAATAGGTATGTAGCTACTAATTTTACACAGAATAATATCAAGTATATAATTGCAAAGAAAACATCAATGCCTCTTAGCCATGGAGGTACGAAATACTTGCCCAACTAAGTACAGTACGTAACAAATGTCAAATCCGCCTCTTTCCACTCTGCTTCCTTCCTTTCCTCCTTCTTCCTTCATACCCCCCAAAACTTCCAAACTATCTCTTGTCCCAGAATGCTGCCTATGATTTTGGAAATCCTGTTCCCACTTACAACCATCTCTTTATCTCCAGGCATAGACACTGTCCTGGTCTTGAAGTCTACACACCAGACAGGCTTTCAGCAATGGTATTCAGCTGGTTTAGCAAGGCCATGAGGTGTTCTTCACTGATTCGCTTTCCATACCTCTATGCATTAGCTTACCAACTCTAAAAAAGGATTTATCACAAAAGCCATAGACTATATCACACTACTTACACTGACTGCAATTAAGCAACAGTGTATTCCACGTGACAACAGACAAGGCGAGCTATTACAGTACTGACAGAGGAACACCATCAAACCTATTTTAAAGTCACACAAACTCCGTGATTGGGTGGTGGGTTCCCTTTACTGTGGCATACTGGGGGAGCTGATGGGCTTCTGTATGGACAGTTGGTCCATCTTCAGTCTCCACATGTCATTTAAGTGAGAAGACAGCCCTGCACCGGCCAGCTATTTGTTCGGTCCACTTCACTCTCAGTGCAGAGACTCCTGAATACATGAGAATTTTCTTTATGGCTGAATAGAGGGCAAAATCCAGTCTATAACTCTCTTTTCAGACCAATAGGAACAAGATAATAAATTCTTAGATACCAAGAGGAGAATGTAGTCCAATGCCTGGAGTTCTTCCCTTGTGCATTAAATTTAGGGCATATTCTAACAGTGTGGTGATCTTATTCTTTGACATCAAGTAAAGCACAGCTGGAACAGACTCATAAAACCATTATGTTGTTAACATACAAAAATAATGGCATTAAAAGCATTAGACAGCCAAAAAATATCTTGGATCCTGCAGTTATCTTTTACAGCTTAATACTAATGTAACATTTTACAAAATTGCTGTTACAATTTCAACTCTGTTTAGTACTGTCATTACTGGACTCAAACCCAAATTGCTTTCAGCTGCCCACCACAACTGCATCTGATTAGCCTTCTCATGAAAGCCAATTTATGCAAATCCACTATTAGTTAAATAATTAAACTGACCCTCAACATTCATGTGTAGACATTGTCTGGCACTAAGACGTACAAGAAATTTAAACCTCCCATCTTCAGTGCTTAGGCCTCCATCTTTTCAACTGCAGCAGCACAATGACTGTTTGTATACATCTATTTGAATCCATCTATAAAAATAAAAGTGCATTTAGAAAATGAAACTGTTAACTGTTCTGCTTTTATAGCTCTGCTTTTCTCCCTCAAACCAGGTTTTTCCTGAATTTCAAGACCTCACACCTACAAAGCATAACCACTGGCTACTTTTGGCTTTTGATTAAATCAACAATGACAAAATCTGGCTGACATACAGTAACTCAGTCCAGAATTTATCTTTTATGCAGACCTTTCTCCACTGTAATTACTACAGTTTTATCCCCTGGAGCTGGAGAGATGAAGACTTAGAAGCACAGTGTATTTTCCATGGTGATTCAGGACGTTTTCCTGGGTATCCAGGACAGAGTAAATGCAAGGGACTAGAGAATTAAAATGACTTTTCAATACTGACCGCTAGACACATACACTGTTGGACAACAGCTTCCCTGCAGCTCAACTAGAACAAAGCAGGCAAAATTTATGTTCCTACACAGCAGTGCTGAAAAGTCACTTTTACACTATTTGTAAATGTTAAACTGAAGATGACAAACAAAAAATAAACTATTTGGATGGGGATGGATGCAACAACAGTCATGTCTCTAGCTAGCAAGGACAAAAAGGTAATTTTACATAATGATTCCATGCTGCTGATCATCCCTGGTCAGAAGTAACCAAATCACTAACTAGCATTTTTTGCCATTATAGTGGTAACCGTCACCTCCTTCAGTTTTATTCTGTTTTACACAGCTGATCTGATCTGAATGATGCCATCGTCCCTTTGATTGGCTGGCTAGTGCCAGTTGCTGGCTTAAATGAACACAGAAGAAAGAATTCAGCATTCTGTGATTGAAATTCAGGATTGCTTAGATGCATGTGCATGTGGTGAAGCAATACAAATAAAGACCACTTTTTGTTTTGCTCCAGTGAATTGTCAAAGAGATTTAGAAAGCCAGGGGATCTCATTATGGTAATACAGGTTAAATACTTTAAAAGCATATGGTGTAACCATCCTGAATGAAGCTGTCCCTGCCAGCTCCTGGAGGCAGACAATAGGCCAGAAACACATCTCATGTCTCTGGTCCACCAATGGGAACTGGGAATTATAAATCACCAAAAGAAAACATCACACACTATCTTGTATGAGGTAATGCCTTTTCTTTTCAATTACAAGTTGACTCATCCTTCTCCAAAGAGTATTCCACTGGCCAAAGGAAAATGCAACTCTAGAGTTTCTTATGGTCCATTCTTGTCTCAAAATAATATCTGTAGAGATGGGTGAACACAGTACACAATATATCTCAACAATACATATAGAGGTGGGGAATGCTTCTACAAAGATGCTTCCTGCCCATGGGGAAAAAAAATGCTAGTGAAAGACATAAGGCACAAAATAAAAATGTTTTGCTTTATCACAAACTCTAAAGATGCTTGGATATGACTGAAAGATTTCTTTCCTTTCTCCCCCAAAGGCCCCATCTAATTCACTGCTGACAGATTGTTCTGTGTAAACTGGAGCTCATTACCACATATCTGCTAATTCTCTCCAGTAGGGAGCAGTCTCAGAACTGACCTTGATAACTTCAAATGTCAGCTCTTTCCCCATGGGCACTGAAATAATGTGTTGTCTCTCTCCTGCAGCCTATGACAATGACACAGCGTAGTCCACAAAGACCCTATTAGCAGTCTGGGTCTGACAGGGATTATCTAGGTTTTCAGAAACACGTTCTATGTTACTGCTATTTCAGGGAAGTTTTTTTTGATTTGTACACAGCTATGCTGCAGACAGACAGCTGAAGCACTACAATATTTCAAAGACATTTAGAAATTCTCAGGGATGCACCAGTGTCTTCAGCTGCTCCTTACAGCTATTTCTGAGGGCAGCAGACAAGCTTTAACAAATGATGATGGAGCCATTTAAAAAGTTACTGCCTTTAGACCCTCTCCCTCAATAATGTGCCAGAAATTCCTGCTTCCAAAGTTGGCAGCTGCTGATGTTTGCCCATGTCTCAGCCGCTCCTATGCAAAATCTAGTCTCTTTGCTTTCCAAACCCTAAATAAAGGTGGATTTAATTCAGTGGGTGCACTATTAGGGCAGTAACTTCTGGCAAGCACGTACAGAGAACAGCAGGAGGCAATAATTTCTTTAAAGTGTCACAGCAAGATTCAGCATTCTATAGTCTATTTCCTATTCTGCCCTGAAACAAAGGAAATTAGGAACACTTGGAAGGAAGAACCAGACACCAGACACAAGACTAGAATTTCCTTCAACACCATTGAGGTTCTGGAGACGGCTGAAAATGCTTTATTGTTTGGATTTTTTGTGCATGTCTTCTAATAAATACTTTTAGAATTTATTAACGTATAAAAATATATAGAATAGATTAAAAAACAGCAGACACACACCCCTCGACACACATCAGAGGATTTAGAGAACAATTATCGACATTATTTCCCTTTCACAGCTTCCTGATGGATACTGGAATACCTGAAAATTCCAGCCCTTCCTAACTTACTTACCACCTCTGTATGTGCATAAAGTCAGTTCAAGATGATGGGTAAAATACATAATTACCTGACTGGTCCAAGAGACAAGCTATAAGTATTTGTTTGCCTGTTTTTTTTCATAATCAGATCTATTTCCTTGCAGTATTGGCACATTTTAATTTGCCTTTATCCCTACTAGCTGTGATATTATCTGACTGTACTCATTGACATTTTAACAGCTTGTACTGTTTTTCTCCTCCCTTTAACTCTACTCGTCTCGTTTACCTGTTAACTTCACAACCCTTGAGAGCTACTGTAATTTTTCTGCTTGCTTTTCATGCCTTTTTTTGCTTCACCAAGCCTTGTGAAGGGAGACTTTAACTCAATATCTTGTAATAAATAACCCTTCTTTAACACTACTACCCTGCTTACTACAACTCTAGTCTTCTACTAGAATAACTGACTCGCCTCCTGACTCATCCATGTTACTGACTGAACATCCTACTTGCCAGTCACCACTCTACTGCTTAAAATCACAACCACCAGCTATTCCTCAGAATGGTTTTGATTAGAAAAGACCTTTAAGATCATACAGTCCAAACATCAGTCCAGCCCTATTACATCCAGCACTAGACCATGTCCCCAAGTCCCCAACATCCACGTATCTTTTATACACCTCCAGGGATGGTCATTCAACCACCTCCCTGAGAAGCCTATTCCAATGCTTGACAAACCTTTCAGTAAAGAAATTCCTCCTAATAGCCAATCTACATCTCCCCTGACAACTAAGCTTTCACAAGATCTCCTTTTCATGTTATCAAAACTGCAGTCTTTTTTCCCCAACTCTTTTCATTCTCCACACAGACTCTTATTTCCTTTTGCTTGGTGGTCTCATCCCTTTAAAAGTTTCGTTCCATCCTAACAATTCCTTACCCAAGTCCAGGTTCCATGTCCACATTCCTTCTGCCTTCTCTGCTATTCTAGTTTAATATCATCAGTTTCCAGCCCTCTAAATTGTACAAGAGCGTCTAAATTGTACCTCTGGTACCTCTGTTTGGTACTAACACTCCTCCAGTACTATCTGTGGTCCTTAAATCACAAGTCAAATACTAAATTTTTTATTGCACTGTAAGCACCTAACACAACAAGGTCCCAGCCACAATGGAAAACTGTAATCAACAGTGTATACATGTCACAAATTAACATTTGTTAAGTGCCTCCAGATCTTATAGAATAGAAACTTTCAATGTGTATTAAAGTTGTAATAGAGTAGCCACAACAGCAAGGTATGTCAAAGGCACATGTCTCTCTCTTTCTGCATTACACAAATTTAAAAAGGTTATCTGTATCTGCTTAAACAGATATTCAACAAGAATGATCAAACAGTTTTCTACTATTTTATATATTCATTTACAAATACAAACTTCCTACCGCATATTGTATAACTGAAGAGATACATTTGTTTGGAAGCAACAGAAAAGAGATTCTGTACGTGAGAAATGAGATTCTGTATGTAAGCTTCCACACAATACGTCTTTAGCACAGATGGGCACATTCTAAATTTACTTTAGATGGATGGTATGTCACGTTAGAACAGACAAGGTTGAAGAGGTGTCCGCAGGGACACAGCCCCAGGAAAAAGTAGGGATTAGCTTGTCTATAAAGATGTTAACAGACGGCTCTGGGGCAGCCACATTTCTGACATTAGAAAATCTTAGATGGTTTGCTGGCAAAGAGCATGTGCAAAAACTGGGGCTGGCTGTCAAGATCAAAATCTATTAATTTCAGTTTTTCAGTAGTTGCTGCCTGTCAGGCAAACAGCCTCCATAACATTACAGGGTTAAAAAAAAATTGCATATAAGCATTCAACAATAAAACTGAACAGAATTCATTAGAGAAAATTATACCTGATACTATAAAAAGCAGACTTAGCTAAGGAAAGACTTCACAGGACTATCAACTACATTTATAAGAGATTGTTTTCAAATAGGTACGCAAGCAGCATGTGCATTTGTCTTAGCTCCGAGAACTTCCATGACAAGTTGTTATAATGGAAAGCACCCATGACTTTAAAAAAAAAAAAAAGGCAGGCCTAAGTTTTTGAATGAAATGGATCTGCATTTTGGGTATTTTGTGAAACACACTGAGTATAGAACCATTTAGAGAACCATAATAAGCAAAGCAACTATGTAAGAGAATACTGCTAATCTGAAGAGTCTGACAAGTGGTAAATCCAACTGAACAAACACTGGCTTGACGCATACAGGCAGAAGAGAGTTAATGCCATGATACAGCAATCATTTCATTACTTTAAGTTAGTAAGTAGCCTTTCTACCCAGGTTCTGTTCTACTGTTAGAATACCTGAAGTCATACTACACACTTTTTTACTCCTGAATAACTAGGGTTAAAAAGATAGGATATTGAATGAAAGCCAAGCAAGAACAAAGCCAGTTCTAGAAAATCTAGTGATATAGATCAAATTCATTAACTTGACAGCACCCCTGTCTCTATCAAAATCATCCTTCTGCCATCAGGGCTACCAAACCTACTAAATGAATCACTTTTCGTCCTTGCCCCAAAATTTAACAACAAAACTGGCAACAGATATTTTATCTCACCATATCTTCCCAGGAGAAAAAAATATCAGACCAAATTAAAGGCAATCTAGCGTTTAATTGCTAACATCAACTTGAGCAATATTTTCAACCTGTCAGTGACACTGATCCTGCCCAAAAGGCCAGGGACTTGCACTCCTCGTATTGACCATCTGTAATGCAAAACCAGAATATCTGCTTGAATATGAACAATTGAAGAACTATGCAGTTGAATTTTATGTTTTGTTTCTCTAAAGAGAAAAAAAAAAGTAGAGAGTATTTTCAAAGATAGACCTTCCAATAACCACGTCTTACCTGCATTATCGTTGTGAACATAGGTATTCTTCAGTGTTTGCTGTTTGATACACCTTTGCCATAACTATTGTTTTTTCCGAAGACTCTCATGCTTTCTCCAGTCTCTGGTTGTAATCTTACATTTTGAACAGTAAAAATAGAAGACACTGAAAAAAAGAATGCCAGTTCAGAAATTTTGCTTTTTTTTCCTTCCTGTAAAAGTAGTAATTTCAAAATAACTAATTAACATATATGGCAAACACAACATTGAGTAAATATCTAGAGCTTTTACATATACCACCTATTTAAGCAAGTAAGCACTGATAAGATTCCAAAGGGAAAGAATCTACATGCATTATGATGGAAGATGCAAACATTCTCAGTTGGATCCGCCACCACTACCTCTCCCTGCCCCAAAAAACCACCAAACCCAACCTGTTTCCAGTGGAGGGTGTGTTCACTTGTTTGTCTTTATACTACTAGTAAGGTTGCAGGCAACCTCAAGTTGTGCGACTGCTGATCTGCTAGGGGGCAGGAAGGCTCTACAGAGAGATCTATACAGGCTGGAACAATGAGCAAAGGTAAATCGTATGAGTGCTGAAGTGTGTGCAAAGAAGAGCAACAAAGCTGGTGAAGGGTCTGGAGCATAAGTTTTGTGAGGAGTAGCTGAAGGAACTGGGGATGTTTAGCCAGGAGAAAACGAGGTTGAGGGTAGACATTATAGGTCTCTACAACAACCTGAAAGGAGGCTGCAGTGAGGTGGGTGTTGGTTTCCTCTCTCAGACAGCAAGTAATAGGACAAAAGAAAATAGTCTCAAGTTGCACTACATGAGGTTTAGATCAAATAGTAGGAAAAATTTCTTTGCCAAAAGGGTCGTCAAACATTGGAACAGGCTGCCCAGGGAAGTGCTTGAGTCGCTCTCCCTGGAGGCTTTTAAAAGATGTGTAAATATGGTGCTTAAGGACATGCTTTAATGGTGGACTTGGTAGTGCTGGGTTAAGGATTGGACTTGGTGATCTTAAAGGTCTTTTCCAACCTAAATATTCTATGATTCTATATGATTCATATATTCCATTTCAAAATTTCCTCTCTCACAGCATCTATAAACAAATTTGAATGAGAAAAAATGCAGCAAAGTTTTTCCTTAGTTTGACATTGTGTACTACATCTTCAAAATCCTAATGCCAGTAGAACTGAGATGTTTTGTTTTACTTCATTTTATAATTACTAAAGACGACTAGGCTTGGTAAAGTATCCCAGCAACTCAAAAAGCTTTTACATAAAGCAAGCCCCTTCTGCATGAAGTATAAGAAAAAAATGAAGATTTCCACATAACACCTGGCAACAAATTATTAATAAATATGATGATATTAATCAAAGGGATCAAACTGAAAATGGTTAAGGACACACACTTTGATGATACAAAACGTCATTTTTACTTAAGATGCCTTAAACGAGTAGGGAAAAATTACTGAATTTTAATATCTTCTAAGAACAAATGTCCATATCAAAATATCTTCAGAGAGCTGTCACTGCATGATTGGTTGAGGAAATGTTAATAGTCTGTTAAAAGAACTGATCAGGGCCGGAACAGTTTTCTTTGTTTCCACATCACTAACTCATTAAGCTGTAAGTTTTTTGAGCTAAAAGACCCAGCTATTGTTTTATGCACAAGAACTTCCCACTGTATTTCTGATATCTTAATTATCTCAACTTGCATTTGATCTTCCGCTATCCTTGAGAATTATGAATGGCATATATTCTATGAAAATAAATCAATCTGAGCTCTCAATATGAGCTCTCAAATATGAAAGCAGAAAAGGGGAAGGACTGATTTTTATTTTTTTTTAATAGAAAACAACAACTACAAATATTTAGTAAGAGCAGTTAATCTATGTACTACTGTCCATGTCTGAGATGAATGAAGGCAGTGTTTCTTCATTGTCTGTACTGTATTCCCAGACAATATTTTACCAGCAGAATTGCACAACTCTTACGTTTTCAATGTAATATTTTTTAAACTTAAAGTGGCTAGATGGTAAACAGAGCTCATCTGGAAACTGAATTTTTAATTCAGATGAAATGATGATCAAAAATCCAAATTTTGCTTCTCACATAAACTCATTTTGCAGACATTTTTAAAATAAAATACAAGATCAAAAAGTTATCCTGTAAACTGTTATATAGTCTATAAATACGTAGTACTAAAGTCAAAAAAAGAAGGGAGAGCGAAACAATTCCATTTGACTTTTTCAATGTAGACAGAGACACCATACTTTGAGAAATACCATGATTCCAAAGAAATAGTATTTTCAGATGGAAAATAATTTGACTGATTTTTTATTTATTTCTCTGTCTCTTTCCTCCTCATCATCCAAGAGTATTTCCTTAGTTTTAGGGCTAAGTCCCAACATTTTCACGGAAAGGGTCATTGGGCACTGGAACAGGCTGCCCAGGGAGGTGGTTGAGTCACCTTCCCTGGAGGTGTTTAAGGCACGGGTGGACGAGGTGCTAAGGGGCATGGTTTAGTGTTTGATAGGAATGATTGGACTCGATGATCTGGTGGGTCTCTTCCAACCTGGTTATTCTATGATTCTATGATTTGCAATTCAGCACTAGCAGCAGATCGGACAAGATACGTTCCACGATGAGATTTCATATTCTCTCAGAGATTTGTAAAATCGCAGCAGTGTCTTGATTAAGAGGCAGTAGATTTTGTGTATACTCACACTTCTGTTGTACATAAAGTCTTAATGTATTTATATCTACAGTGAATTAACTATCAATAGCAATTATTTCCCAATGTAAAATATTTACCAGAGAACTAGAATGACAAAAACTGGTAATTTCACTACACAGTAAACATTTTCCCAACTCTCCAAAGTATATGACTTCTTTGTTTTATAAATATGTTTACAAGTATATCCAAGTCATACTAAATAGAAATGATTGTAGTATTTGATACTGGGATTGTCCTTTCTTGCATCTGGATTTATGCTTCATAATGATTATCTACTAGACACAGAAATAGTCTTTCTGTAACTCAAAATTTTACTGGAGGCATTTAGAAGAACCTTGCTTTAAAATATAATGATTTTTCATCTTTATTCTCCCTCCTTCAAAAGGTTTCACTGCTCCTGATGTTTAACGTTATGCAAAGACGTGTTTCTGCCAATGAATATCGCCTTATGGTTATGCTTCTGCAAATAACCTGCTGTGAGCTGATAAAAGGATTAATGCAGCCAAAATTCTTAATCTGTGAAATTACAAATTAAATTCTCATATTAAAAATACCACCCTGAGGTATTTTTTGTGGTTTTAATTCCCCTCTGGTGTTCTGCATACATTGTGCTTGTTAATGACTAGGACAAGACTGTCTCTGTTGGCAGTCTGCTGTGGAGTGATAATGTGTAGGCATTTACTTCACTGATAGAACTGGATTTAACCACTGACTGATAAACTAAGTGGCAAGTAGGTAATAAGTCCATATTAACAGAAAAGTACTACTGCAGAATTCAGAATTCAAAATCCTGGCTAGGCTAAATCACACAGTCAGAAGGATTGAGATGTCACAACTGCAGAGTGATTTTTGTTTTCCATTTAGTGAAAAAAGGGTAAATGAACTGGCATTCTTGATGTTTCATTAGTCTCAAAGAAATGAATTTCTTTGAGGCAATTTCAGCAATAGCAGACTTTCAACAGTAGCTTTAATTTACACTGCACCTTTGAATTTTCAGCTTATAATGTACTGCAGTCAGCAAGCTCAGTCGTGGGTTAGCATGGCAGAGGAAGAAACTGGCAATCTTATTACAGAGCAAGGATATGGTCTATGACAAAGCCAGCAATGGATCAAAATTAATGGTGCTGGTTTAAATTTAATGTTCATATTCTACAAATGGGAAAGTGCCTTTCAGAGCAGAGCTGAGAGTAGGGTTTGCAGACAGCCAGGCCACAGAAACAGTTCAAAATGTGACTACTACAGCTGTCAAGGATGGAAAAGGTAAACTTTTGGAAGTCGAAAGTTTACATCCTGACACTTATGCAAACAAAGTCTATTGTGGATTAATAATCAGAAAGAGAACTCAGTTTTTACAAGTAAACTTTTAAATCAGCCATAATTACACACACGTGCCATTGTTGCATATATGAACTTCTTGCCTTGAAGTACTGGATTTAGATCTTTTGCTAATAGATGTATGTTTGAAAGCAGAAAATAACAAACAGTTCTAATGCAAGCATGTTTTTCTTCACCTCATCAAGTTAAAGGAAATTGCTGATTGTTATTCCCCTGTGAGACCCATTGTTAATAACAAAACCTTCTCTCAATCAAAAATATCATGCATGATAATATTTTACCCCAGAATATATAGTAGCATTCTTTTAATACTGGAAAAATATATGGACACGTATGATAGAAATTATTTACAATTATTAAAGAGGTAATTGATAACATACATGATGATAGGAATATTTTTTCCAAGTTAACTGGAATGCATTTTAATAAAAGAAATAAAAGCATGTACATAAATACTAAAAGCATTCTTAGTTAATAATATCATCTGCCATCCTCTTCTTACAGTCTAATTCGGCAAATTAAGTGATTGTCTACTTTGTATCTCTCAAGATTTCCAAATGCCGAGTGCTTTCCTAAAGGCTAGTGTTATAACAGAGAGAGATTCTGTGAATCAAATACAGATGGATTTTTATCCTATATGGTGCAGCTAGTTAAGAACTACAGTATGTTATAAAGTGAAAAGCACTAAATATGTAAATTATATTTTTCCTTTTGCTTTATGACAATTCAGATAATTCTCTTGGCTGCACACATAATCAAATACAAAGATAGCTGGCTGCAGACTGCAGAGCAGAGATAGCAAAAAAAAAAAAAAAAGAAGAATCCATTTTTCCTGTGTCAAGCTACCTACATAATTTCAAGCTAAACAACTGCACTTGAATATTTTCTGTGTGTCTGTGTATGTCCACGAAGCTGTTTAGCATACACACATGCATCTGCATGAACTAGAGTCTGTTTTCAATCGATTCAGAGGTGATTATACTCACTATCAGTTAACTCCCATAGCCGTGGGGGCAGATCACTGAAATACTCATGGCTCAGGGCTGCCTGTGCTGACAATCTGTTCTTTGGGAAACACTGGAGTAGTTCGGAGGCTAGATCTTCTGCATGATTCACATAGCTCAGCCTGAAACACAAACAAGAGTTTTTTCTGAAAAACAATCTCATTATTCTGCTAACTGATTCCATCTGCAGTCAGCACAGTTGAAACACCAAGCCTTGCTAGCCAGGATAAAGACAAAGTCTATCTGAGAGCAATAGCAGGAAAAATACTCCTCAGGTTAGGGAGCCAATGAATTATATCTGGATTGACAGCTAAAAATGAATACAAATTATACAAATATAAAGCACATAATATGCCTTCTCACATATGCCTGGCCTAGTATGCTAAAGGTTCATGAGCAACAGAATCCTGAAAGCAACTGCTTTGATTCTTCCATTTACATTTTCTTGAGCATATTGACAGACTTTTACAGAGCTGGAAACAAATGGTTATTACTATCAAAACCCATGAAATCCAAGCTTAAAATAACAGCGGTACTCATACAACCTTGTGAAGTATCAAATTTTAAAATTCAACGATGCTTAACATGCAACAGACGCATCTTGTTTCATAAAGACATTTGTCTTTCGGGAAGTATTGTCTTCTTTTTTTCATATATTCACATGGCAGAAGCTTACTCTTCATTAGGTGTTAATGGAATGCAAACATTAAGTCGTGAGTAAGTGAATCTAAGCTACTAGGGAAATCTGAGAAAACTAATTGTTTTATTGGGAGCTATACGTTTGGCACTATTATAAGAAAATAAAACCCAAAACCAATTGATTTTGAGGGGAGAGAGTAAAATGGTAATTAGCAAGACGTGGCTTGGGTCTAGCAACATACAACTGCCTCCTAAATTTACAAAGCCACCAAACTTACTGTAATTTGCAGTTGGAAAAGAGGTGCTGAATCTTGTTGACTTCCCATTGCTGTTATTATTAGGTAATTTCATGAATTCAACCATGCCTTTGCTCAATAAAGATCTCTTGTCAGGTAAAAACACCAAAATATAAGCAAGTTTTCCTATTTTTCAATGCACTGGTTTCCCAAAACAGAGTAGACTACAGTACAGAATACCACGGTACATGTAAAAGATGGCATTATCCTCTAAAATCAATAATCCTACAGCATGTTTCATGCAAATGTTCATTTTCATTCAGCTCAAGCTGACTTTCTGAAAAGCCATTCAAGGAAGATGTATTAAACAGAGTCACTCTTTTATTTTCACATATTTAATATTGAACAAATATGGCATAATTTTTAAAGATCAGTTTATGCACAGGTGAAAACTATCTCTGCAATAAAGAACTAGTAACACAAAAATGTTACTACAGTGAAAACTTTAAGTCACAAATTTTATACATACAACATTTTATCAATGTCCATACTGCACTCAGTGTGGGAAAAAAATAGTCAAAAGCATCTCTGCTAAATTATGTGCCAGCGACTGTATGATATGCTGGTATTTGTAATGATTCACAAAATATGCCACTGGCTGTCATTTTAATTTCCTAGCAACTGTAGATTAGAAGGGAATTTTTGAATACTGTGCCTATGTGACATCTTATGGAGTACAGGCAGGATATTTGTCCAGGGATGAACTGCTCAGAAGTGCTGACCACTTCAGGACATTTTTTCTCATCAGACATAATCTTACAGAATTCCCAGGAATAGGATTTGGAATCGTTATTCTAGGTTAAATACTTTAGCATTTCTGATGGGCATAATTTTTCTGCTTTCATTTTCAACTCATGACTAAATAAAGGCATAAATTAGACGCTACAACAGGATTAATTCCAGATTCCTTAGACTAGCAGACTGCAGAAACTGTTTCATTCAACTTTTCTGAAAATCACAGGGAAGTTCATTAGAGAACATAGCAAAATACCAGGGGAAGAGGCTACTCTTAACAAAAACAAGACAAGGACGGGTAAATATTCAGGGAGAAGTGGTATTAATTCCTCTACATATCAAAAATTCCCATGGACTGGTGATTATGCTGAGTCTGTGAGGCCTGTTTTGTGTCTTAATCCCACCTGCACCAAATATTTGTTCCAAAGTCCTGGCAAATCGTTCCACCAATGTACTTTTTGCCCCACAGAAGTAGCTGCATCCTTTTTAGGAGCCATAGTAAACTTGTTCTGTCTTGAATGACAGCTACTATTAAGTCAGAAAAATGAGATCACTTGCATAAGTAACGAAACATTACCCTCCAATACAAGAATTGTACCATTCCTTAGCTGATCCATAAGTATAGTGACGATGATAATAAGTAAGGCAGAGTAAAAGAAAAGAACATTCCAACACTACTGACTTCTGAATTTCAGGTGAAAATAATGGATGATGACATCCTAGTTCCTTGTTGCTCTTGAACAGAACAGTGCAAACATTTTGATGGTATTAATGGTCACCAATATACCTGGCACACTGCTCAGATTTTTTTTTAGCAAGAAATTCAGATTAACTAATATAAACTGAGAATATTTTGAGTAGGAACAGTTTTGAAAGGCAAAGTCACCTTTCCAGTTTAGAAACAAAAAAAATACTTGTTTACGGAGATCAAACAAGAAGTCAAAGATAATTTTTAAATAATCAGTAGATTATACATTATTATAACATAAACCAAACAAAAATATCTAAAGCTGCAACATAATCATATTAACTAACAAAATAATTGTGAATAAATCAGGCAAAATTAGAACCAGTTTTATAATGAATAAATAGAAAAAAAGCCTAAATTCATTGCACAGTCTGCAAAAATAGTTCAATCTGCTATAATTACGTTTACCTGCCCTGATTATACTCAGAGTAATGCTGAGAGGAGGCTAGTTGTTTCTACACTGCTTTGTGGATTCCAGTTGCTACATTATTGGCATTACATTCCCAACGATTTATAGATTTTAAACTCAGAAGGGACCATAATTATAATTTCTCATCTCATCTGTAATATAGACTGAAGAAGATCATCCAAGTAACTCATGGATCAAATCATCACTTTTAGCTAGGCTCAGCTGTATCTTTAAAATCCTACATCAAAGTTCTAGCTTTGTTTATGGATCTTTGCACAATGAAAAAATTCTTCTCCAAAACTCAAGTCTTTTGAGAAGGTCACTTCTGGAAATCAGCGGACACTGCAGAAGGCATATGTATGTGAGTTCCTAAGGTTGTCAGTGTTAAAACCGATGGCTCAGTGGAATGCATGACTAATTTTGTTGCTTTGTTTAAGGACAAGCTATTCTTCCACTTATGAAAAATGCACTGTATGATCAACTATTTAAATTACATCTACTACATCAGAATTGTTCCAAGAAACCCACTTAGTGCATAACCTCAACAGTCTGGAACATCAGAATGCTTGGTTTTGTTTCTTTGCCCTTTGTTTTTTCGGCCAGTAGCCTTTTTAAAATCTCCTCCTTAACACAATTAACAATTTGTCTGATTCAAGTTTGAAACGTGATTCCTCAATAGGGACAAAGGCTGAATTTTCTGATGCGGTTCAGTAGTTAAGTGTCTAATACAGAAAAGTTAACAAGAACTAAAGAAGAACTAAGATCTGATTTTTAAACACACCTCCTTCAGTATGTGACAGGATGGAATTTCATACAAAATGGCTTTGTGTCTAAAACATAATAGCATGTTTTGTCTCACAGCAGTTGGGCCATATAGGAACTTGGCATGCATGATATGGCAAGTCTCAATATTCACACTTCACTTAATGTCACACTAATCAATGAGGAAGTGTTACTAGCCATGACAGAATATATACTTTCAGAAAATGTGTACAGCAGAATACAGAAAAACTTTGGCAATAAGCATTAAATAATATGTAGATATTGTTTTGAGAAATACTGGGAATATTTTCACAGATCTATTCTGATGACATTCGTGAAATACATTGGTTTTCAACTTAATCCCAAATGCTATATATGG
This sequence comes from Phaenicophaeus curvirostris, assembly GCF_032191515.1. Lineage (NCBI taxonomy): Eukaryota > Metazoa > Chordata > Aves > Cuculiformes > Cuculidae > Phaenicophaeus > Phaenicophaeus curvirostris. Next base: position 24,489,667 of record NC_091397.1, on the reverse strand, counting down.
CTTTAGCTCAAGAAAAACAAACACCATATGAGCCTATCTCACTTTAAACTTATATGAATCTGACTAGACTTAGGCAGTTGTAAATCTCATTGGATTATAAGAATTGTATTCAATTTCAGAAACAGGCTTAAATGTCTTTCTACTGCAGAGGAAGGTCAGTATTTGGTCAAGCAGAACATGACTAAGATCACTGAAGTTTGGTTTAAGTTCTTCAGAAAAAAAAAGTTTTGGGCATGTGCAGTGAACTTCTGAACTTGGGGTGATTTCCTTTTAAATGCAGTGAAGAAGGCAGCTCAAATTCACATTAATAATTAAGACAAATGGGCATTAAAACAAATGGAGATAATATGCTGTCTATATACTCCTAACAGCATGAGGTAAATATCTCCCAAAGCAAAAATCGTTTACCGTGCATATTTTCCAAGTGAAGATATGACTCTCAGCATATCATTAATTCATTTCTTGACTGGCATTTATAGCATGGCCTAGAGGAGTATAGCACCTAATTCCCTTTGAAAACCTCATCTCTGCTTCTTTATTCTAAGTAATCCCTTGCAACCTGAAGTGCTGAAAGACAAAACCACAGTTAACCCAATCACACTATGTTTAGCAGTTTAAAGTTTAATGGCAAGAGAATAAACAAAAAAATTAACGTCTTGGTGCAAATCCAACAGACCATACAGTAACCCTCGCAGCTTCTTTCACAGAGGACGTCCCCGTGCTCCTCTCAACAACAGGGCTCCTGTACAGCCCCTGTGGTTCCTCACCTATCATAACACTGCCACAATGGCCACATTCCCCATTTTCATCCATGTCTACTTGAAGACAGCAGTTATTTCCCCCTTGTCCCACGCTTTACGCCTCTCCTGAGTTCTGACACAAAACTATGCCATCATCGTATACTGTGGTTAATGCTTTCTTTGCAAATTCATTATCTTCTAACCAGCAGATACAGACATGTCCTTGTGTGCCTTGATAGTTTGCACCTCTGAATATGCATGCAATCCTACTAGCATCAGCTCAGCAGCACACAAATTGCAGCAGGGCCTATCCTAAGTAACATTTCCTTTTTACTAAGTATCACCAGCCTTTTTTGTTGTTACAGCCACGCAGAGAACACCTACTGTCTTGAAAGACCTGACGTGCCAGCTCCAGCACACAGCAGCTGCTTCCCTAACACGCCTGGTGTGCCTCCACGGAGCTGTTGCAGAGATTATCTAGCCATCACGAAACCACCACAAGTGAATGCAAGTTTTGATGTGATGCTTTTAGCTTTTGTTACAGATGAAGGCATAAAGCAGCACCTCAAGACGAAAATCTAACAGAGTAAAGATGTTATCACTTTTCTCTGTGTTTTACACGCAGAGTGCTGAGGACTAAAACTGATGAACAAAGAGAGACAACAGCTTTTGAAGGCTCACTGAAAGAGGGTTTTACTTGTTGCTGATCAATCACAAAACACAGAATTTGCACTACAGCACAATGTAATGGTACTTCAAGCCAAAGGATACAGTAAACACTAAACTATAGTCAATCACTGTCACAGGGACCATATTTCAGTGTTGAGATTGTCCCTCACACCTGCATGAGGCTGCCAACAACAGTCCTAATTTTGTGCTGGGTTGTGTATACTCTTCAGGAGAGGCAAGTCTCTGAACATCCAATGCCGCTCTTGCTTTTCCCAAATTGAGGTGCTGGCAGCAGTTTAGCCTCAGAAACACTGAGCTCTCTACAGATGCAGGATGGGAACGTATGGTCTCAAGGTTCCCGAGGCCATCACTTCAATTGTACTCTTCTAGCTTGGTACCTCACTAAAAGGAAGACTGCTACATTACTGTAACTTCTTCAATGAGCTAGGCTGGGACAAATCCTGCACTAACATGGCTACACTGATCCCAGCATCTGCCCTTGCTCTGTGCTCCTGCACAACACTGCACTCCACAGTCTTCAGACCTTAATGAATTCTGTAAAGGTGTATAAAACCATTTATTTGGAAATTAAGAAATTAATTTGATCCCTTTTAATTCTATTACCATATCACAGCATCAGCGGTCTTATCTGTTAAAGTACTGAAAAGGTGGTCAAAATGTTTATTATTAAAATACAAGCCATGACAACCAGTAAGTATTCACTGATACTGCACAGAGCTAAAAGTATCAGTGTGTTTGATTCTTTGGTATTGCTGTTAATGTAGGTGTAAAAGAGGTCAGAACCCCATTGGGAAAGCTGTGGAGGTAAGTTCATTCGGTGCATTCCAGGAAGGTAATAAGAACCCTGACCCATCTGAACTAATTCTCACTTGACAGTTGCACAGATGCCATAAGCTGGAAAGCAGCCAAGTTGAACCATGAACAAAAGTGAATAAAGCAAATAAAGGTTCTAACAAAATAGGCAACTAGGCTGGGGTTTTTCTATTTTAATCAATATAAATTTACCTCTAGGTATGTTGGTTTTATACATTTCGTAATTTTTTTTAAGAATTCACTGACCCAGTACGTAAACTGTAATTATAGTTGTAGCTCCTGAACTTCCAGAGTGGAGAATTAAGATGCTTACTTAAACTGCTCATGAGTTACATGAGGCTTCAGAGGCTTCGTTTCGGTCACATCTAAGCTAGACAATAAGTGTTCCAACCTCTCATGGCAATTCATATTTTATAATGGCAATCAAGCTCAGTCATGACTAGCTTAAAATCATTTGTATGTGCCAACACTGAATGTAACTTAAGGCAAAAACTTAGATATGAGTCTATTTCTTCCTGACTTTTTCTGTGCTGGATTTGATATGTTTTAATGTCCATTTCAGATGTATTACTGTATTTTCACAACACAACACTGCCTGTGATATCAGGCTTGAAAGGTTTCCTTCATACTGGGAGCAGAACATTAATACCTGTACAGAACACATCTTTAAAAACTGAATGTGGTCTATTTGAGCTTTAAATGTTAAGCTTAAAGAGAGACAACATATCACACATGAGACTTAAGAGTATCCTGAATTTTGGCCTTCTAAAACTTGGCATGCACCTGGGCTAGTTCTTGCTCCAGTGCCTCAGAATAAATACAGTCAGCTATGAAACCTTCCAAAGAAACCCAGTGTCAACTATGGACAGTGTGAAGACAGCCGATACTGTTCACTGACAATACTGCAGATACTTCCCTGGCTTGTTCTACACCATTTTGATACAGAATAAGTTTTAAATTTGATACTAGGTATCTTTTGCCAGGATAATACATGCTGGAGCATGAAATGAAGCAAGAACTATGGAGTCTCCAAAACCAATGCTAAAAAGAAAAATAAGCTTATTTAAACAGCAAATAAACAATGTAACTCCATGATAACATACTCTGATCTATTGAGAACGTGGATTTCAGTGATATGATCACATAACTTCCTTAATTCCTGGGAATTCTGAGGCTGTGACATTCCAGGCAACGTGACTGCTGGGTACAGTGTTCTGCTACTGCTTAAAGCAACAACTAATTCTTTAAACTAAAAGAATACCTGGAGTATATAGCATTATTTTGCTCAGTTTTCAGCAGTTTCTCTCAAATATAGGTATTTCCCAGAAAAAGTATTTCCTAAGAAATTTTAATCAGAACGTGCTTTACCGTTTTGCCCTATAAAGAATTTAGCAATACTTCTTTTATTTTACATGCCACTACCAATCAGCTATTTCAATTCTTTCAGCATCCCAGTTAGCCCAGTACTAAAGTTATTAATTATGGAAGACACAGTGTATTACTTACACCATGGCAGACTAGTACTGAATATGACAGATTTACAGTTTACTGGAAGAATTTTGCTTGCTATGAGTGTAACTAATGAAAAGCAAGAACATGGTGGCGACATATCATCAAAAGCTTTTGATTATTTTTAAATTCTTTAAAGGGCATGAATCTTCTGATCAAGGACGATGTTTTTTAAAGGCTTTCTTTGTGTACTTCAGCAAGTTGAACAGAATATCCTTGGAAAACAGAGCTAAAAATAATTACTAACACCCAAATCACTTTATGAGCTATTATTTCACCAGAAAACGGAGAAAATATATCTTTAATCCCGAACAAAAACTCTTCAAGGTTTATGTTCTCTATAAACCTTTCACTGAGAACTGAAAATATAAGTTAGTAATGCAATAAATACCCTAACAAATATATCAGATTTTTCACTTAATGCTTTTTACAGGCTTAAACCAAACTGAGTGAAAGAAAATCACCTTTTACAGCCTGACTCTTAAAGGAAGAATGCCTTTCTGTTATGCTTTTTAAAAGAAGGCATGGTGAATTTATATCGACTTCACTGAATCTTGGGGCATGATAAAAGGAAGAAAATACGGCAGTGGAGTTAACATTCCACAGCAGTCTTTCTTCACGTATTTATTTCCTCACTGGCTGGACATAAGCCAAAAAAATAGGAGGGCATAACTCCCCACCCCCACCAAAAAAAACCCCAATACACTCCAATGCAACCATCCCCGCCCCCCACCCCCGCCCCCCAAGAAAAAACAACACAAACCACAAAAGAATCCATAGAAATAGCTGAAATAAACCTTTGGCACACAATGCAGTCAAAGGTTTCTGCTCTACCCCCTACTACCTTCGATGATCTGGATTGTTTTTCTCCAAAGAAATCAAATCAAAAATCCTCCAAAGAAAGAACACCTAAACTCTTAACTGAAAATTTGTCAGAGGGTGCAGCCACTAGGGCAGTAAATAAAGTTTCCCCTATTTTCCCCTCATTAAATGACTACAGAAAGAAAAAACAGCTGTCTTTTTGGACCTATTGCCTTTTGCGAACTCAAAAAATAAACAGAACTAAGTTTTAGTAAATAAACATTAGCACTGCTTTTTAAATCTCTGCCCTCTTGTCCGATATTTTATCATCTTGGGTTTGAGAAGTCTTAATTTCATTCTAATGTAAATAAGAACTGGTCTGTTTGCACAGTACTTCAACAAGAATTTGCTGCAAGGTTGCAGCACGCAGGCAGTGCCCCAAGAACGGTGACCTTGCTTTAGTCAGTGAAGCCAAAGATCATTTATCACAGTTAACCTACAAATCTGTCTTGCTAGGGCCTCAGATCCGTCAGCCCCTTGGAAGCAGCTACTTGTCCTGTCCTCCCACAGCTCCCTAGAACATTGGATGGGTCTGATCTTTCCTATTGTTGTATACCTCTCAGCTAATAAAATATATTTTTATAGATATGGAGTGAACTGGAGTACTTTGTATTTATTTATACAGCTCATTAATGGTGGGTAGAGATTTAGAGGCAAAGAGAATGCCCCAAGCGTAGAAAGCTCAGGAAGACAGACCCCAGGCATATGCATATATTTAACTTCATGTATATGAGTTGCCTGGCTGAACCCAATGAGGCTAAGCAATCACATAGTAGTAGGCATCCTGGTCTTTCTTTTCACTGCACTCCTAAGCTAAGACATGGCAGGGGAATGATGCAGAACTAGTAAACATTGACAGGAGGCAGTCAAGACTGTTATAATCAGCACATCAGCAATATATTCAAAGCTTCACAGTCAAAAATACTTTATTATTTACTTTTATACTTACGTGTTTAGACAGACATATCACACAGAACTAGTTGCAGCTCCCTGACCCTGAGGTACCTGGTTAAGGTGAGATTATGGGATGGAAACCCATATTCACACCATCATCATAATGCAGAAGGTGCCATTCCTTTTCCAGATTCACTCTCCTGATTCAGTACACCACTCTTCCTCTTTACATTAATGGAGTTCTAAAGGGAACATTAGGTCATCTTCCAGCAAGGAGAAGCTGGCAGACTGAAAATCCAGTGCCTGATTCCAATAGACCAGTAATACTTACTGAGAGACAAATTTGCTTGTGCCAATCTGTTAAAAAAGTCTGAATTTTACTTTGAACTTGAACAGAGATGAAAATGAGTGCAATTATTCAAGGGCTTCTTAGACACAGAGACCATTGTAGAAGGAGAAAACAGTGATCTCTCTTTAAGAGTCTGCAGTTTGGAGAAAAAGTAACATGATTTTGCATTGAATTTTTTTTAAAAGTGACACATTACATATCCACACATACATGTATTGAAGTGTCTTTTAAAAAAGTTGCCCACATTTAACACAGTTTATGTCTTTTTAACTATAAGTAGGCTGGAGATGAATGACCAAGCCACAAATTCCACATATTTTAACTATCAGTTACTGAAATATGTGGATTTTAAGTGCTTGTACTCACATATGTGTGAGAATGGAGTGCTATCTGACACTCAGAAATGGGCTTTCAGTAGGGAAGGACTCAATCTTGAACTATTTTTGCAAATCCTAACCTGTCAAAGTAGCATGAAAGAGAAACAGCTAAGCAAGGAGTTACACTATTTAGACATAAATCAGCATAGGCAATTTAAGAACTAAAATAAAAATCACTATCTATAATAGTGACCATTAAAGGTCAGATTTCTCCAAGAGCCAACTACCACTAAAAACTGACTGCCAGTAGAGCTCAGGCTAATTCTAATGACCCAAACTAGGCAGGTGGATTTTTAAAAGATTTTGCACACATGGAATTGTGGAATCCATAAAGCACTGCAACTCATACAGTCATCTTTGCTGCCACTGAATTGGGACAACCAGGTATATAAACATCTGGGACCCATTTTAGGGTCCAAAATGCATATTAAGCTTCTGTGAAAAGAGACATTTGAGGCAGACAAGGACAAGTCCTAGCAGATTCCAAACTGAGAACTGCAAACAACTGGTAAATGTACTGTCTGGGCACAAGCCCATCTGATTCCCAGAAAGGAAGACAGAAGTTGTGAGTCTGCCTGAATTACCTAGAGGACAGGAGAAGGTCTAAATATGAGTAAGAGATCACTGATGTAAGAACAGAGTATAGGAGAAAATATATAGCTTTGTGAAGGAAGAGACGAAGAAGCAGAACTATGGAGGATTTTGTAAAGGATAAGGAGGAGCTCAAAAATGATGCAGTGGCACAGCCAGTGTTGGGATCCACTGGAAAAATAAACTGAATCTACTGGTTGCTTTATACCTGATGTAAAGAATGGCGTTAGTCAGGAGAGGACATGAGAAACATACTACAATAATTGAGAACTGAGTGACAGAGTTGGTCTTGGGGAAGGAAAAAAGCATCTTGGAAAAGCTGGAAAGAAAAAGAAAATTGTAAAATGTATATGTCAGTCTGGATGCACAGGATAGGAGGGAAGACATAAAAAACAGCCCTAAGACTTCAGGCCTAGATGACAAAGGATGCTAGCATTGCAGTGAGAGAAGAAACCACTGGGAATATGCTCAAGTGTGCAAGAGGCAGGGAACAGTAAAAATCTCTCTGTTGAAGCCTATATTGTCAAATCAAGCAGGGCTAGGGAGACAGTCTGACCACTCAGATACTGACTGCCCACATTATCCTCTGCATTATTTTGCCCTGTGCCAAACAGCATTCTCCAAAACCACTCCAAGATGCAGTTCAGGGAACACACCATGCCAGGGACCATTCCCAAACGGGAGCACATAGCAGCCTCGTGTAAGTAGGGTGTGCAATGTATCACCTTCAATTATATGCTAGAAAATACAATTCTCATGGCCTTCAGCATTGGTCTTATGTTATTATGGAAATATTGGGTTAAAATCCTAATACTGAATGCCCCTAAAATAATAATTGAACCTGCAGCTGCATGGGGACCACAAAAAGCCCACAGGAGATGCACGCCCAAGCATTACTTAGTACAGCTGTAGCTAAGGTCTGCCACATGGCCTCGGGGCCAGAAGATAGTCCCTGGCTCTGCTTTAGTTAGCAGCATAGACATAACCTGTATCTGACAGAAAAATGATATTCACCAAACAATATCTGTCAACATCTCAGGAAAGATTCATGCCCTTATGGTTGCAGAATAAAGCTTGACTCGAAGGCACTTTAAGGATCAAATATGAAAGAAATAAAAAGAATATAAAACTATTCTACAAAAGTGATAATATTGCAGGAAGATCAAAATAATCTGGAGCATGATTTTTATATCAGAACGGTAAAATTAGTTTGAGGAACACTAACAGAACACTGTAGTAAACTGAGCTTTAAGACTGCTACAGAATCTAACCAAAGAAGGCAATGCAAAAATTATGGTCCATTCTTAACTTGCAGTGGTATCAGACCAGAAAGCTTAAGTGCCCTGCTTTTATAGGGCTTTTACAAAAGTTTTCAAGTTTGGGCCACAACAATGGCAGTATTTAAAAACTACTCTGGATTCTTAAACAATAGATTAAAAAAAAGGCAAACATTTATGATAATATGACGGCAGTAAAAAATTTATTTTTTCTATTCAAACCCTTTGCAGTAAGGTTCTGAGTTCATAAATCCAACATTAAAAATCAGAGCTTTTATTCATTTGTATTTCCAATCTCCTACTCCAGCAGTGATCATAAAACAAACACAACTGGCATCTTTATTATTTTATTCACTGAAGGATTTAGCTGGACAAACATCACAAAGATGGTGGCTGCTTTCATTGAATTTATGATCAAATATGCTCCAGCATAAGATCAACTCTGTAAGATCAATTATTATGAAATGTGAATAATTTAACAGAAAGTTGTCTTTTTGTAAATCAGACCTTACAGATATAAATTCAGCTGAGGTTAGCAGATAGTGGGTATACACTGTAGTATATGTTACATTATTTAAAAGAATGCAGGTTTTTATGAATCATATTTAGTGATAAATACTATGATTTACACATTCTGGTACCCAGCAAGCTGCTAGTTCAGACAAACAACATTTCAAAATCTTATTTTAAACTTCAATTAAACTTAACTTAATCAGAGAAGAACTTAACTCTGTTAGTGATGTCTGTCAAAATTACAGAATATAATTCATATAAAGGCTTAAGTAAAAACAAAACAAAAACCACCATCACTTTCTGGGGTTTTTCCATATATTCTCACCAGAGTCTGTTGTTCAGCATATTACCAAGAGAGTTATAATAATTTTAACGCAGAACATGTGCCTTAGGATATGGGATTGACTCAACGCCTGAAAGAAAAAGGTCAGTTCCCTTTGGAACCACTTGCCTCTTTGCCCTCCAGCAATGACAGGTGCACCAGCCCTATGCCGAGGCTTGTTATTCACAGTGTATTGCTGATGACACACAATCTAACCTCTCTATTTTAATGCATCAGCAAGGATTATTGTCTCCTATCTTCTCATTTTGACACTCAGGTCAGTCAGGCACTGAACATATATACATGATGATCTGCCTGCAGCCAGCATCTTTCACAAATTCCCAAACAATAGCTTCAAATGTTCTAAGGTTATTGAAAGGAATCATTAAATTTGATTATGAAAACTGTTTGGATAGCAAATAACTTCAAGTTTTGAAACAAATCCCTGCTTAAATATTAGTCTCCTACAAAGCCATGTGTTTCTGCATCACTAATTCAAAAAAACTGCATGAAAAAGCAAAAAAAAATTGTTTCCTTGTGCTATACAGCAGGAAAGAAGTCAGAAATCTGAAGGCAGATACATGAAATGCTGCAGCCAGAAACACAGGAAAGGAACCAATTAAAATTTTCTAGAAAAAAAATACAATGAATTCTGGGAGACTGCCACAGAAGACTCTCATGAGTGGCAATATTCTAATACCTATGACTACCATCCTAACACAGGAAAGCTGGTAGTCAAAATTATGCTGAAAACCCCATACCAGCTCATCCTAGGAGTCAGTAAAGTAGGTGTTCTTCTAAGGTAAAGATATTTTGTGATGTTTGTACCACTGCAGAAATCTGAACTGCTGTCTGTAAGTCTTTGGCTGGCAACGGAGCCAAATGGCATGGGGTTTGAGATTAGCTTAAACCATCTGCAGAGGTAACAAAACTCATCGGCATTATTCATATTGTTACACTTATTGCCTGTTTGCACCATCCTCCAAAATTACACACGATTCTGACAACCTAAGATGAAAACCATAGGAACTGTCAAGTTAAAGAAAAATTATCCACTACAAAATGTAGTGGAAAACACCAAGCCACTTGAGCCAACTGTAGTTACTTAGCACTAAGCTCTTTCAAACACCAGCCCAGTTCTGAAGATGCCTGTTGTTTTGGCTGTTGTGTTGCAAAAACTCTACTTTTAACAGCTACATGCAAATAATGAAAGACCCAGCTGTAAGGCCAACTTCACTTACATTACTGCCTTCACAGTATGTCTTCAATTCCTCAGACAAATATTTTTAAAAGACATCTCCGAGACTCACGTTTTGTCAGCAATGTCATTATCTAGAGAAGAAAGATTTTAGCACGGAGAGCTCCAGTACAGACTCCAACAAAGAGAGCAGAATTAGGAGTACAAGGATATAATGATGCCTGGTGCCTCTGATCAGAAAGTATTAGACTTCAAACCAAGAAATGACTGACACTATGGCTATATATGAGTAACAGATTACCAAAAACATAATCCTGAGAAATTAATAAAAACATTGGCATGTAGAAATGCATAAGGAAAATGAACATCTGGAACCATCTGAAAAGAGCTGATCAGTAACTACTCAAAAACATTAATGAGGAACATACTTTGAAAAAAAAATCATACCTGGAAACACCAAATAAATATGTCAACATGATATACATCTCAATATCTTAAGGAATTCTTAGCTAATTTTTCTCTACCTTCTGAAGCCCTTTACTAGACTTGAAAAAAATACATATACTTTCTTTCTGGTTTTCAAGTAAGGAATCTTGTCAAATACGTTGCTGAATGTTGACACACAACAAAAAAAGCAAAATATAGACAACAGAAACAAAATGTAGACAGTAGGGATGCAAAAGACAAAACAGCAATCAAAAAAGAGATGACTAATGAACAAGATATCAGATAAACTAATCATTTTTTAAAATGGACTAAACAAAGGAACAGAGATAATGTTTGATGCAGTTTCTCTAAAAAATCTTGCTCTGTGGACAAATTCTGAAGAGCTGGGATGTGATACAATATCTCATAGACTGAAAACTGGCTGACAGACGATAAGCTAAGGGTAATGATGAGTGGCAATCTACTGAGTTGGAAGGGAAGTGTCCAGCTGTGTGCCAGAAGGATTAGTGTTAGTCACAGTTTTATTTTACATCTTTATTAATGAACTGGACTAAGGGATGCACGACATACTGAATGAATTCTTATATGAAAGTAAATGTTGAAAATACCATAGAGGACAAAAAAAAAATAGTGCAAATAGATTAATACAAGCGAGAGATGCAGGCAGAAAATCTACAAACAAGACAGGCCATCAATAACTACAAACAATTACTTTCAGGGACAAATAACCCAAAATATGGATAGGCTGAGAGATAACAATGCCAACAAACTGTAGTCCAATGCCAGAAACTGAATTAAATATCACATAAGACAACAAAGAACACCCATGTGCTTTTGGACTGTATTTTCACAGCTGTCATGGATGGGAAACGTATAGGAGTGTAATAATATACTGAAAAAAACTTGAGAGTTATTAGTTCTCTGAAAAAGAGGACAAAGGCTTTTGTGGTCAGTTTAGGAGGTTTATTAATATTTTTGACTGGGCCAAGAGGATGTACCAGAATACCTAAGGCTTAGTAAGACAAAAGAGGGAGGATTTTAAATAAAGCAAAATTTGAATGTCAGGATAAACATTTTATCAATGAGGCCTATTAGGAATGATCTCCCCCCAAATTTTTAAATGTATAACATTATAGAAATTTTCAGTCACCCCAGTTTGAAAGAAGCATTCAAATGTAACTCATAAAGAATTTTTCAACTTGGCAAAAGGATAACTAGAGAAACTCTAGAGATCTTTTTTAGGCATTGGCTTCAATCAGCATCATATAATTCACTACCATAAAGCTGACAAAGCCTGCAGCGCGTTTCAGTTCAGCACTAACCGTTCCTGATCTGGGCTGAGAATTTCGCCTTTGCCGCTTCCACAGCCGAGCGGCTGCAAGGGTCCAGAAACGCATCAAACTGCACTAAGCGGGCGCGATGCACAGTAGGAGACATAAAAAAAAGGCACTTAAGTGTAAGCACGCGGCGTCCACCACCCTGAAATCAATTGAATAAAACCTATTAAGCAACGAAATAGTCTGGGGAAAATATTTACGAGCAAAACCCTCTGCCCCTGCTGCTGGACCCCCGAGGCGGCCCCAGCGCGCCCCCTGGCGGAGCCACCGCGGATGGAACCCGCGCGTTGCCCTCTTTGTACAGCCCGTTAACAGAGGTTTGGTCACGTCACGAGTCCTAAGGTCCCTCAGGCAAAAGGTAACGCTCTGCAGGGGGATGTGGACAGGCTGGATCGATGGGTATAGACCAAAGGGATGAGGTTTAACAAGTTCAAGCACAGAGTCCACCATTTGGGACCCAACAACCCCACGCAGCTACAGGCTTGGGGAAGAGTGGACACAAAGAGCCTGGCAGAGAAGGACCAGAGGGTGTTGGTTGACAGCAGCTGAACATCAGCCATCAGCGTGCCCAGGTGGCCAAGAAGGCCAATGGCATCTGTTGGAACAGGTCCAGAGGAGGGCTACAAAGATTGTCAGAGGGCTGGAGCAACTCCCATACGAGAACAGGCTAAGAGAGTTAGGGTTGTTCAGCCTGAGGAAGAGAAGGCTCCACGGAGATTTTTATAGCGATCTCTGAGTACCTGAAGGGGCTACAAGAAAGCTGGGGATGGGCTGTTTACAAAGACTTGTAGTGATAGGAATAGAGGTAATGGGTATAAACTGGAGAGGGGCAGATTTAGACTAGACATAAGGAAGAATTTCTTCACCGTGAGAGTGGTGAGGCACTGGCACAGGTTGTGCAGGGAAGCTGTGGCTGCCCCATCCCTGGAGGTGTTCAAGGCCAGGCTGGATGGGCCTTGGGCAGCCTGGTCTGGTGGGAGGTGTCCTTGCCCATGGCAGTGGGGTTGGAACTGGATGACCTTTAAGGTCGCTTCCAACCCAAACTATTCTATGATTCTATGGTCTGTACCAGAAACAGCCGGGCCAGCAGGTCCAGGGAAGTGACTGTGCCCCTGTGCTCAGTATTGATGAGGCCACAACTTGAACACAGTGTTCAGTTTAGGGCCCCTTGCTACAAGGAACAATAAGGCACTGCAGTGTGTCCAGAGAAGGGCAACAAAGCTGGCGAAGGGACTGGGGAACAAGTCTTACAAGGAGCAGCTGAGGGAACTGGGGTTGTTTAGCCTGGAGAAAAGGAGGCTGAGGGGAGACCTTATCACTGTCTACAATGGAAAGAGGTTGTAGTGAGTTACGTGTTGGTCTTTTCTCCCAAGTGAGTGGCGATAGAATGAGAGGGAGTGGCCTCAAGCTACTCCAGGGGAGGTTCAGATTAGACATGAGGAAAAATTTCTTCACTGGAAGGGTTAATAGGCACTGGGACAGGCTGCCCAGCAGGTGATAAGAGTCACCATCCCTTAAGGTTTTTAAAAAAATGGGTAAATGAAGTGCTTAAGGATATAATTTAGTAGTGGGCAAGTATGGTTGGACTCAATGGTCTCGAGGGTCTTTTCCAACCAAGCAAATTCTTGATTCTATGGCTGATAAAAGGGGTGTTTATAGGAAATATGAAAAAGAAATGGAAAATTAAAGATTATTTTGTTTAGTACAGGAGAATCACTGAAAGTCATCAGGAAACAGAGGCTGGTTTATATGTCTCTAAATCACAAATACTTCTTCAAATTTTTTTCATTTTGTGCCTGGTTTCTGGCTTGTTCCCTCCAGCATGATTCCCAGTCACTCCTCAAATGCAAGTGAAGGAATGGCCCCAGCGCAACCTCAACATACTGCAACTGCACAGTCATACACATATAATCCACTTTTTGCATGTGTATAGTTTTATAGTCTTATTACTTAGTTTTATCCATCAGAAAGTTTTCAGTAATGACAAGACTAAAGCTTTTCGTTCCTACTACACTTGAGAGCTTGAACATTCTTCAGTGGCACTACAAACTACATCCAGGAGGTGAAGGTGACAAAAGCGACAATTAGAACAGAGTTTTGTCTTTAGTCAAAACCCCACTAAGGCAAATATTTTGTTTAAAAACAAACAAAAAACCCAAACAAACAGAAAGAAACCCAAACAAAAAAAAAAAATCCAACCCCAATCCCCTTCCCAAGTCTCAGGTCTAAATTCTGTACTCTGTCATACCTGAAATATAGACTCAAATTACATGTACTCATCTCTATTCACTCTGCTTTCTTCAGGAAGCTTTCACTAAATAACAGTCCCAAAATAGGCCTTTCCATCCTGGAATGCAACTTTTAAACAACCTGGCCTCAGGAAGGGAGGTATCAAGTACAGAGGCCATCTTGTTAGAGGAAGAAATCCCCAGCAGTGGGATTAGCCATGAGAATAAAGGCTTATTTATATAATAAATATTGGCATGTTTTGGAATTACTAAGTGGTAGTCCTATTTATCTAGGGCAGAATTTGTTTTCAGCTGCACCTTTTCTCACAATGCAACCCATTACGACAGAAAGATCTTAAAAAGCCTTTTATTTCCTACCAAATATACAGGAGGATAATTAGTTCTCTTTTGTTATCCTTCTGTAAGGGTTTATTATTGCAGAGAAGCTTTTGCAAAGTGAAAGAGGTTGCATGGCATTCTGAAGGCAGAGCTGTTCTTGGTTTTTATTGTGTAGAAATAATTAAACAGAAAAGTTCAGGAAAAAAGGTGAAAATCAAATTCACTATGAACTCCATAGGAAGATCAGATTACCACTTCCTAAGTCTTTTTAGACCAGTATTTTATAATCACATTCCACAATATGTTAGGCCATGCAATGTAGGTGGAAGCTTTATACTAGATAGAAACAACCGTCAATGTAAGTTTTGTTTCCTAACATTATAAGCATTTTCTACAAAATTAATAAATCACATCTTATCTAGTAAATACTCTTTTTACAATCTTCAGGTAGTTTGACAACCAGTGAAGAAATTCAGTGTTAAAATCTCCAAAGAACTTAATTCACTGTAAATGACAGTTACATTATTTCCCTCAAACACTTCCCAAAAGCAGCCTCTCTAATATTGATCAATTGTATTCTAAGAATTTTAGGGATCTGACTTAAATTATAAGCCTGCTGGGTTTAACTTTGTCTTTGTAGTTACATCCCACACTTCTAGATAATTTCCAGTTAGACTGGGAACTGAAGAGCCACTGCCTTGTGTCCACCACTGTTCTATTGTCTGGCTCTGCCTTTAAAATTCACATCTCGTGGAAGCTGGTGTAGCCAGTCAGGAGCATTTATTTTGCCCTCAGTCCACCATTTGTGCCTTTTCTTTTTTTGGGGAGCAGGGATGGGTTGGGGTTGGAGCTGGAGTTTTCTGGCTCTGTTCCCTCTGCCTCACAGACAGGACACTAGCTTGATGGGTGTTGGAAGAGTGTTATTCTTCCTTCTAGTAACCTCTCCTTGCTTAAAGTGAATCATAACGTACGTTTCAAGGTAAACCTCTTCTAAGATTTCTAAACCTATGTTCTCACTCTTCCATGCTAGGACCTCAAAACATATATATATAGACAAGATAAAGAGGCAGGCTGTGCCTGAAAGATGGAACAGTAGATGGTGAAAGCTTTATTGTGTTTAGAAAATCAAAGGTGTTCTCTCCCATTCTGGGAGCATAAAGTTCAATCTTGCACTCTGTTTTGCAGTTCCTGTGTGACAGATTCCTTAATTTCTTTGTATCTCAATCCCCTCTCCATGTAATGTAGCAACAGGACTTCACCTCAGATAAGTTTAAGTACACAATTAAATTCTTCCAAGACCACAGACATTGTGCTTTAGGTGTATCTTTCAAAGGTACTAAGACACCAAGAGGAAGTAACTGTAACAAAACCAATACATATTTAAAAGCAAAAGGCTCTATGTTTTTCTCTATCTTAGGTCTCGTATTTACCCCAAATACCCTTAAAACAATTCTATTTCAAATGGGACATTTTTATGTCATCAATAGCCTTCAACAAATGAAATCAGAAAGTTAAAAAGGAATTACTTTTTTTCTTTACAATTAGAGATTGCTGCTTTTTGAAACATGCCAATAAAGAAAATCTCTAGAATGAACCACTCTGCCCGTGTATTAAGTTTTATAGTTGAATTATACACTCTTGAAAATATGATGTCTATAACAGAAATATTTATACACCCTTAACTACAGCTGAGCAAGCAACAGTGCTTTAATACAGTACAACGATAAAAATTTACACTAGAAAAAAAGGAAATCCTTTAAATTTTGAATGTAAATGATACATAATTTTGAGGCACTAAATATCTCTCATTATAGTAGAACCACACATATGAAGCACTGAAGTCCATGCATTGTCATTGCTTTCAGTCTTT